>NC_080787.1:99648961-101023545 GCF_028018385.1 Neofelis nebulosa
CCAGAAAGTAAATAAAAGTGGCAGCTCTTCCTCTCATCTCTGTAGGATGTTAATCTCTCTGTATGATGTTAAAGACATCTCCTCTCGCAAGAGGATTTCATTGGTTTGTTTAAAACCAAAACTACAGGCTTGCTATTTTTATTTCATTCATTATGATAATCACAAAGCATAACTTTTTTCAAACAAAATGATGAAATACCCACAAGTCATGTCAGAGTAGTTATTACTTACGCTTACTAATGAACTTCTCACTACAAAGGTGGCTCTATGAGCCACTGTGCAGAGGCTGCAGGCACAGCACTGACTCCTGATCAAAAACTATAAAATGCTGATGGCGACTGAAGACAGATAAATGTGTCTTTTGTCTGTTTTACAGAGGGTCATAGCACTTATTGCCCTAGAATGGAGCCGGTGATGCCAGTTATAATCTGTCACATATTTTTCATACCAATTGTGATCTAATATGTGATGGATTTCGGGTTCAGATAGAGTATAAACATTTAGCTTTGAGAATGAAAATGAGTTCTTGGTCCACTCTACCTGGTTTGTGGACATTTCCACTTGGAAATATTAATTGACCCCTAGCCCTGGCCCTCCAATGGAAGTCTCCAGTGTTCTAGGCCTCGAGACTGCATCATGGAGTTCTTTGGACTCATCTCTCACTTTCTACTTTTCCTTCAGTCCTTTCTTTTCTTCCCTCTGTTTCTATAATTGGTGGTCACTTCAGCCCCATAGCACATAGCACTGCTAACTCCAGGTCTCCATCAAGTTGGGCCCACCAAAGGCTGCCATGTTTATCTTTCTCCAGCACAGCTTTGGATCATGTCAACTCCTTGCTCAGAAACATGCAAAGATCTCCTATTTCCCACAACATCACACCTACACTTCCTGACTTGCCTTTCAAGGCCCTCCTCAAACTAAATTAATCTGACTTACTCAACTTTCAACTTATTTATTCCACTGACCATCAGTCATGCTCAGTCACTTCAGTGAGCCCCCTGTGCCCATTATCACCTCACTGCTTTTCTTCAGGTTATTCCCCTTGCCTAGAATGCCATTCCTCAACCCTTACCTCATTAAACTATGTCCTTCCTGCATTTTCTGGTACACCTCACTGATCTCTTCCTCTTTGAACTCTTCAAGCATTACAAATGTCTCTTCTATGCATTATAGCATTTAATTATATGCCTGCCTTCCCATTGGTGGTTGTTTTATAGACAGGTCCACAAGCTTCTAGAAGTCAAAATAAGCCTTATATTCCCTAACCTTCACATAGTTGAGTATATGGTAGGTACTATATTGAAGATATTATTTCATAGTTTCTGTGTCCAGATTGAACCAGTAGAATAATTCTTATTTTCACAATATGGTGTCAAGTAAATGTATAGCTATAGTACCAGATAAATTATTTTAATATGAATGATTGCTACAGAGTTGATTAATATTGGATCTAAGGTTTTTATCTGCTACCAGCCATAATATTTCTTTAGAAAGACAGAAAGGAAGAAAGAAAAAGCCCAAAGCTAGGATGCATGAATTTTAAGTATTATTCAAATACCACCCCTTCAATAAAACACTACTTTTTTATACATGGGCCATTCATAATGATAGTTATCATCATATGCCTGCTGCATCCTATACATACCTCTAAGCAATATTGCCTTGCATTGTCTTCAAACATCTGTCTTCCTTCTTTCCCTTTTCCCCAAACTGAGTTCCTTGATGACAGAGACTGTCTTTTAATTCCTGAATCTGCAGAAACTGACAAAGAGCTGGTAATCAAAACATACTTGTTGAATGAATAAATGAATTATAAGAGCCCTGATGTAACCATGAGTGTGAGTTATGGTTGGCAAGTGATTATTAAGTTTTTTCGTAAACAAGCTTTTATATATATATATATATATATATATATATATATATATATATATATATAAAATTTGATTTTATTAAATGTTTATTTATTTTGAAAGACAGAGAACACACATGCATGAGTGGGGGAGAGGCAGAGAGAGGGAGAGAGAGAATCCCAAGCAGGCTCTGTGCTGTCAGTGCAAAGACCAATGGGGGGGGGGTCAAACTCAGAAACCATGAAATCATGACCTGAGCTGAAATCAAGAGTTGCACGCTCAACTGACTGAGCCACCCAGGTGCCCTTGAACCTTTTTATATATTTAAAAACATTTTAATGTTTATTTATTTTTGAGAGAGAGAAAAACAGTGCAAGCAGGAGAGAGGCAGAGAGAGAGGGAGACACAGAATCTGAAGTAGGCTCCAGGCTCTGAGCTGTCAACACTGAGCCTGATACTGGGCTTGAACCCATGAACCACAACATCATGACCTGAGCCAAAGTCGGACACTTAGCCAAAGTCGGTGACTGAGTCACCCAGGTGCCCCGAACCTTTTTATATTTTTAAGTGGTAATTTAAGATATATATATTTTTAATTCTTGGGAGAACTTAACTCTCAATCATTCAAAATTTATCTTTTTTACATAGAAAATTATACAGGAAGTTACAGCTGAGTTTACACTAAGAGCTTGCCAAGCCTAGAGAAATTTGTAATATTTTAAAAATAGGTGTAGCATGCTCCCTTCGGCAGCACATATACTATATAATTAAGAATAGGTGTAGCTATCTACTTCTTTCAACTTTTCTTAAAAGTAGCATTCTTACTCAAAAACAAAAAAACAAATTATCTGATTTCAAAAATGGGCAAAGTAGGGGCGCCTGGGTGGCTCAGTCGGTTGAGCGTCGGACTTCGGCTCAAGTCATGATCTCACGGTCCGTGAGTTCGAGCCCCGCGTCAGGCTCTGTGCCACCAGCTCAGAGCCTGGAGCCCGTTTCAGATTCTGTGTCTCCCTCTCTCTCTGACCCTCCCCCATTCATGCTCTGTCTCTCTCTGTCTCAAAAATAAATAAATGTTAAAAAAAAAAAATGGGCAAAGGACTTAAGTAGACATTTCTCCGTAGAAAATGTTTAAATGACCAACATACGAAAAGATGCTTGATAGCACTTGTCATTAGAGAAATGCAAATCAAAACCACAGAGAGATACCACCTCAGACATGTTAGGATGACCACTATAACACACACACACACACACACACACACACACACACACACACACAAAATAAAAAGCTTTATTGAGGATGTGGATTTGTGCGCTGTTGGTGGGAATGTAAAATGGTGCAGCTGCTGTGGAAAATGAAAATTCCTAAAAAAATTGAAAATGTTAAATTAAAAAACTAAATCAAATTTTAAATTAAAAAAGCTAAATTAAAAATATGGTCCAGGGGCGCCTGGGTGGCTTGGTCGGTTAAGCGTCCGACTTCGGCTCAGGTCATGATCTCACGGTCCGTGAGTTCAAGCCCCGCGTCGGGCTCTGTGCTGACAGCTCAGAGCCTGGAGCCTCTTTCAGATTCTGTGTCTCCCTCTCTCTCTGCCCCTCTCCTGTTCATGCTCTGTCTCTCTCTGTCTCAAAAATAAATAAACGTTAAAAAAAAAATTAAAAAAAAATATGGTCCAGAAATCCCACTTCTGGGTGTATATATATCCAAGAGAATTGAAGACAGGATCTTGAAGACAGATTTGCACACTCATGTTCATTGCAGCATTATGCACAATAGTTAAGAGGTGGAAGCATTTGCACATGTTCATTAATAGAAGAATGGATAAAAAATGCAGTATATACATATAATGGAGTATTATTCACCTTTAAAAAGAAGGAAATCTTGTCATATGCTCCAACATGGGCAAACCTTGAGGATGTTATGAGCTAAGTGCGATAAGCCAGTCATAAAATGACAAATACTGTAAGTTTCCACTTAAGGAGGTATCTAAAGTAGTCTAACTCTTAGAGACAGAAAGAATACTGGTTTCACAGGGCTACAGGGAGAAGGGAACTAGAGAGTTGTTGTTCAACAGGCATGGAGTTTTAATTTTTACAAGATGAAAAAGTTCTAGAGCTCTGTGGCACAACAATGTGAATACACTTAACACTACTGAACCGTACACTTAAAAATGGTTAAGATGGTAATTGTTATGTGCTTTTTTTTTTTTAAAGTAGGCTAGCATGGGGGCGCCTGGGTGGCTCAGTCAGTTAAGCATCTGACTTTGGCTCAGGTCATGATCTTATGGCTCGTGAGTTTGAGCCCCGCATCAGGCTCTGTGCTGACAGCTCAGAGCCTGAAACCTGCTTCGGATTCTGTGTCTCCCTCTCTCTCTGCCCCTTCCCTGTTCATGCTCTGTCTCTGTCTCTCTCAAAAATAAATAAACATTAAAAAATAAATAAATAAAATAGGCTAGTATGGAGCCCAATGTGGGGCTTGAACTCACTACCCTGAGATCAAGACCTGAGTTGAGATCAAGAGGTGAATGCTTAACCGACTGAACCACCCAAGCACCCCTACATTATGTGCTTTTAACCATAATTTAAAATATTAAAAAGAATAGCACCTCACACATGTACACACCATCATCAATATATGCTCGCACATTGACATAAGCCAGTAGATGCTTAATAAATGTTTCCAGTACTGATGGTCATGATGAAAAAAATAGGAGAGCATTTTTTGTCCTGATTTATAGCACCTTAATAATAAAGACTTCAGAGGTCTAATAACAGTGATCCACTGAAGAATGGAACTGGTTACCAAATACTGAAAACTTGTGATAAGACTTACACAAACTAGAAACTACTGGAGCAAATGTTATGGTAATTTATAATGATTGAATTATATGTATTGGTGGGTTTTAATAAAATGAACATGCTTTTTGCCTTTTCTATTATGTTGCATGCTTACGTTTTTTGTAATGCTACATGGTATGTGGCTTATGGGATGTAATTTATATCTTCTTAAAAAAGCATAAATAAATAAAACCTGAAATTAACCGAAGACATAACAAAAACTCAGCATTAGAGAAAACTGACCTTCTTCACCAGAGAAAGAAAACTAAGGGATCCTTTGTGCTCTATCCACTTCCTATCTCCTAAAGTCAGGTTTTCCATAGAACTTCCGGCATGCAGGGTAACTTTCCCTGAACTACCTACTACTTCCTCTGTTGTCTTTTCAGCAGTTTTGGTTCAGTGTCACACCCAAAAAAAGGCGCACCTCTTTAACCCTTTCAACTCTTAAATCAAACACACCCTTATTAGCTGTGCTTTTCACGTAAACAGTCAGCATCTGTCATTCAGTTCTGGCCCTAGGAGAGAGCAGCAGTGCCCGAAGGTGAGCTGGTGAGAGTTATCCAGGGTAGACTAGGAGGAGGAGGAGGACTAGACAAAGCTATCCCGAGAAGTAAGAAGATTGATATTGGCAATGCCTGCACAACAACATTTTACCTCCCGTACTCTCTTGGTGTTTCTATAGAAAGCAAAAAAGGAGCAACATCATGGTAAGAAACTAACCGAAATTTTGTTATCTTTTTATTGACTAAGACTTTGTTTTTAATTTGTATAGTAGTATTATTCACGATGTAATTAACTTCACAATGGGTATATTGTCTAGAGCTGGCAAATTCTCTGGGCTCAAAAATCATAAAGCATTGTGAGTAGAAAGGATATAGTGGGAGACTATCTTAGAGGCTTTGTTAGAAGTAGAAATGAAAATGCCTAGTATGTGATCTGCTGGCTCTGCCTTTTCCTAGGTTCTTGAAAATATCACAGGTCATCAGTGACAAAGCTACTCTCATTTCATCCTTTCTATACCCTGAATTCAACACATCTCCCCACCCTGCACCCCTTTCCCAGATTTCAAAGGGAAACTGATGTCCAGCCCCTTGGAAGAAACTGTTTGGGAAACATTAGGCTGAGAGTAAGGACTCATTTTTATTTTTCTTCATGGCAGGAGATGGAAGAAGTCAATTATACATTCTTTTAAAATGTAGGTTATCTTTCAAATGTGTTCTCCAGTGGGCGTTGGCCGCTGCTCTTACTGGCCTGTCCCCATAACAAGTTATTATGTATTGCACATACTTTCCCCAAACGAGATTTTATTAGGACACAGAAATTTATGGGACAGACTCAGCTTCTTACAACCCTAATCACTCGAGCAATACTATGGCTTAAAATAAATTATGAGAAAAAAGCAATCTTGTAAACTTTTAAGAAAAAGAAGTTTATATAATGTCTATTAGACTTTGCTTCACTAGTTTGATCGTGGAGGCATAAATATAAAACCCCAAGTAAGTGTTGGACATTATTGCCATTTTATTTGTTAATATTTCATACTTTCCTTCATCTTTTGATATGTTAGACATAATAGCTTAATAACTACACTGACAAGTGTCTTTACATTAAAATATGAGCTCCTAATCCTCCTCTCTAAATCTTTAGAATAAATACCCATGTTTCCCAAGAAATGCTTTTCAAAAATTTGCCAAATTAAAAAATTTAAACATCTTGGCTTAAGAGCAGTATGACTATGAACCTTCTAAAAATGTACTAAGCAAATGAATTTAAACATAGCCAATGTACCTTGGTAAGTAAGCTTGGGTGGGATGGTGGAGAGCTTGGGGAAGAGGTATATTGGCCAGGCTGACGATCCTGAAGGTTGTTTCTCCCTTGGGTTTCTCTGATATGAGATAAAGGTACATGGGAGACACTGCAGGTACTAATGGTGTCGTGGCTAATGAGACAACACTTAAATTCAGATGTTGATTCAAATGTTGAAATGGGCAGGAACCTGCTGCCTGTGTCTCCAGGCGTAATCAGGACTAGGGCAGTGCTCAACCTAGGTGAACAGACTTGTCCTCCTCAAGCCTGTACAGGAGTAGTGTTTGCAAAATGCAATCCAAACGTGCAAGCCGAGGCAGAGAGAAGGTATCTGAGGCTCATGCTGCCTGCCAGGAACAGAGTGGTGAGAGGTGATGAAATGCTTTACTTTTCAAACCGAAAGGAGCAACAACCTTCTCACAGACTTCCCATTCCCAGCATGCACAGAGTCCCAATCCTCCAAAACCAAGTCTAGTAGAGGGAGTGGAGAATAAAAGCAGATTCTGTGGGAGTAGAAATCAGGGGGATCTCTCTGAGGGTAGAGAAGGAGTGGAAGGACCAGAAGATCCAGAGAGTGGAAAAAGATAGTAGACGCCAAATGAAAACCCATTATTTTATAGGCCCCAGTGAGTTAAAGTGTGAACTCCTCCCCAGTTTGGTACTTCTGATGCTGTTTTCTGGGCTCCCCTGGGGCTGCTCCACCCAGCCCTGACTCCTGGGTCTTCAAGGTCCACTTCCTGTCCTTCACCTGCTCCTCCTCCCCACCTTCCTTAGCAGCACGCTTTGCTTCCCAGCTCTTTCTCTGTCTAAAGTGACCTTCCTGGTTTCTCCCTGGTCTGGTTTAAGGGTGTGTGTGTGTGTGTGTGTGTGTGTGTGTGGTAGTCAAATGCAGCCAAAAGGAACAGAGCAGGAAACGGAAGGAGAGAAATAGTGCAGGCATTGTCAGTCATCTTCTGATCCCACCAGCTACATGTGACCTTGAGCAAATCACTTTCCACACCACGGTTTTTTCAAATTGAAAATGAGGATGACAATTACCACCTCACAAGACTGTTATGGCATGTGGCAGATTCTTAAGCAATCTTAAGAAATGTTAGCTGAAATAAGTCCCAAAGAATAAGTATATGAAACATGTTCAGTGCCATTAGCAAAGACATGCATATTTACCTAGTTATTGTAAAACACAGCGTGTGTCAGAAAAATGTAGAAAGTACAAATGTAGAGTATAATGAATAATTATAAAACAAGCACCTGTAAAAGTAAGTGCAGGTCACGATGTAACACATTGCTGCCTCATCTTAAGTCTCCCCTGGGTCTCTCTGGTCATACTCCCCACCCCACCACCAGGGCCAGTACTAAGTTGAGGGGAATGGGGCACTCACTTCAGAAGCAAAGTTTAAGGGCTGCCAAAAAACTCAACAGTCAAATAATATTTTAATATAATATTTTATTACAATATTTTGAAAAATAAAAGTTAATACTGAGTCTGATGCAGGGCTTAAACTCACAGACTGTGAGATCATGACCTGAGCTGAAGTCGGATGCTTAACTGACTGAGACACCCAGGCACCCCAAAATATCAAAATTTTAAATACGGGACCTCTACCATAAGCAATAACCACTACCTTAACTGTTATAACCATCACATCTCTTTCCTGTATACTTTTACCACCTATGACTATATCCCAAGACAATGCAAATCAGTTTTCCTCTTCTTGACTTTCATATACATGGAATCATGTACTGTGTTCTCATTTGTGTCTGGATTCTTTTGATCAACTCATATTTATAAAATTCATCCATTGGTTGTGTGCAACTAAAGTTGGCTCGTTTATATTGCTGTGGACTATTCTATTGTACTAAGGTACCGCAGTTAACTTACTCATTTTACCATCCGTGGGATCTGGGTCTGTTTTTTGTTGGGGGCTATTACAAGCAATGCTACTATCAACATTCTTTGCACTTGTTCTGGAACAATGTTCACAAGCTTCTGGACAACAGAAGTTCTCAAAGTAAAGTGTGAGGATCTTTGGGGGTTCCCGACATCTTCTGGGGAGACTGTAATGTCAAAACTATTTTCATAACAATGCTGAAATGTCATTGGCCTTTCACTCTCATGCTCTCACAAGTCCACAGAGGAGATCCAGAGGTGACATGATGTGCAAGGATGTCTTGTTCTGCCAGCTAATAGAAGGTGTCCTTAGTATTGCTGGATTTCATTACTCAGTTTTAGTCTTTGTTTTGATTTTTTTTTAAGTTTATTTATTTGAGAAAGACAGAGATAGTGTGAGCGGGAGAGGGGCAGACAGGGAGAGAGGGGGAGGGGCAGACAGGGAGGAAAAGAGATAATCCCAACCAGGCTTCACACTATCAGCGCAGAGCCCAGTGTGGGGCTTGAACTCGTGAAACTGTTAGATCATAACCTGAGCCGAAATCAAGAGTTGGGTGTTTAACCTGCTGAGCCACCCAGGTGTCCCTTATTGGTATTGATAGATATAACCTACATAAACAAAGGCTCTTGGGGGCCTTAACTTTTAGGAGTGTCAAGGGGTTCGGAAACCAAAATTCTGAGAACTGCTACTCTAGAGTGTGCTAAGGAGAGGAATTGCTTGCTTGTTCACAGGACCTGTGTATCTTCAGTTCTATCAGATAATGCCACAGTGTTTTCCAAAGTAGTGGCACCAATTATATTCCAATCACCAGTGTAGAAGAGTTCCCATTGTTCCACAGCCTCTCTTATATTTGGATGTATCACTTTGTAATTATTTTCCAATCTGATGGGTGTGTAAATATGTCTCATTATGGTCTTTTCATTCCCTTGATTACTGAATAGGAACGTATCCTAGGTAATAATTAAGAATATGTGTAGAGATAAGCTACAGATATGCTTTCTGCAGCCTGCAATGCATTGAAAATAACATAAATGAACAACTGCAGGAATTGTAGTACATTAACATGATGGAATTGAATGTAACCATTAAAAATACTATTTTAGATGTATATTTATTGGCATGAATTCAGTGAAAAAAACAATATATGAAAAAGCTTTTTATCAAGTGATACTGTATAATGCCCTGAAAAAAGGCCAGGAAGAGGGGTGCCTGGGTAGCTCAGTCAGTTAAGCATCTGACTCTTGATTTGGGCTCGGGTCATGATCTCACAGTTCTGTTTGTGAGTTTGAGCCCCACGTCGACTCTTTTGGGATTTCTCTCTTGTCGATTCTCTTGGGATGCTTGGGATTTATCTCTCTCCCTCTCTCTCTGCCTCTCCTCCACTCGTGCACACCATCTCTCTCTCTCAAAATAAGTAAATTAAACTTAAAAAAGAAGTGAATGAATTTTAAAAAAAGCCAGGAAAGGAAAATAATAATAATAGTATCTTGGGATGGGAAAATGAAAGCTAATTTATATTTTCTTCATTGTACTTGCTTGTAGAGTCTGACTTTCAAATATGAATATGTATTTCTTTTTTTTTAATTTTATTTTCTAAGGTTCCCTTTTCCATCCATTTCTTCCCCAGAGATTATGCTAGATGTTTTACAAACATTTCAATTGATCCTCAAAAAAAATCCAGAGGATGGGTATTTCAGAACCTGGATTTTGGGAGGAATCATTTGAGAAGGGGACTGAAGCTAGAGACAGGGCTTTGCTCTTGTCTGAGGATTGCTTGCTGAGGACTTCAGGAATAACTCATTGCCCTCCAACTACTTATCATTCCACTACTCACTCTTGTCTGGCTCTCTCTGATTGATCGGTGGGTAAGTAAGGGATTTCTGGAAAATAAGGTTGATGCATTCGTTTGACAAATATTTATTGAGTGCCTATTGGTACCATGCATTGAGAAAGGATTAGGGACACAGTGGCAAACAAAACTACATTCTTGTACTCGTGCAGCTTATGTTCCATAAAGATAGCAGATGATAAACTATACAAATAAACATGAAGTGAAGTTCAAGTAATGATAAGTGCTATGAAGAAAAAGAAAGGAGGATAAGGTTATAGAAAGTGAGGTTCAGTTTTACATCGGGTGACCCAAAGCTGTCCACTCTACCTAGTTGTGTGTCTTCTTCTATACATTATGATCTGGGGAGAAAAGTTTAAAAAAAGGGGGGGGGGGAGTAGACTTCTGTTTGTTTTCTTTATTCTGGTCATGGCACAACAAAGATGAGCACTCATAAGCCATGAATGGTGTGCCCAGTTCTGGAGACACGCTAGCTCTTTTAGGAACTGCATCTGGTCTCTTTTCTCATCTCTGTCTCACCACCTGAGAACCATAAAGTGATCTCATTATTTACTTAGTTTCCATAATTTAAACTTGGGTCATGAAACATCAGCAAAATATCAATTATGCCAGCCACCACTGTCTTAGGGCACTTTGTGCTTTTCAAAGCATGTTCACATATATCATTTCATGTGAATTTCTCAGTAATCCTGTATGACAGAAGAGGAATTTTTTGAGAGGATAAATGATTCGATCCCTATATAGTAACTGAGTTCTTTTCATGAAAGCATGCATTCTGGTTCTTAACTTGGAATGTAATGCCCAGGAAGTCAATAATTCTCACTAGAAATTATGGAAAACTGAGAAATTTGGGGAGAAATGATTATTAACTGGAAAAACTGAGATTGTTCCATTTTCTAGAAATAACTCCAGTATTTTCTGCCATACATTTAAATGTGGTTAAACTAATCTCAAGTCTCAAGGTCACTAGAAGTCTCATAGACAGCCTAGAGTCATAGTGCTGTGTTGGAGAGGCTTCATTCTTCATAGACCTGGCACCTCCAAGTTCCTTCTTGCTTCCTGATCTCCCTCACCTTACAGTGGACTTGACTGTTAGCTGTGCCTGGTGGAGGGGGGCAGGCATGCTGCGTCAAACCTCTCCAGGGCTGTTTCCTCCTCTTCTCTCCAACTTATTCCCTGTGCCCTTATCACATCATTCAGATATGGATGGGCTAACTGAAGATTATTCCTTGGGATTTGAGTACTTAGATCCTGAGCCTCAGTGATAGTTTTCTAGTGTTTAAAGTGCTTTTTTTTTAACTGAGGTAAAATCGGTATATATTGCATAACTTACAGGTGTACATTATAATTTGCTATTTGTATACACCACAAAGTGGCCACCACCCTATGTCTAGTTACTACACATCACCATACAGTTGTGACCCTTCACTCATTTGGCCCTCCCTCACCCCCTTCTCCTCTGGTAACCACCAATCTGTTCTCTGTATTAAAGTACTTATTCTTGATCTTTGACCTGAGCAATTGTGCAAGTCATTCTTGTTAGATTGCATAAAGAACATGTTTGGTTTTTTTGTTTGTTTGTTTGGTTGGTTGGTTCTGGGTCAATTAAAAAGGAACTAATTCGACTACTTCACAATGAGCATATTTCCATTTTCCAGTCTGGCTAAGCTTCTTTACTCCAATTAGGAACTGCCTAATCGGTGGTTTGTGCTAATCAAGATATACATACAGTCCAAGAGATAGTAAGAAATACTGTACGATAAATTTCAAATTCTTCAGTCTCTTCTTAGTTACATGTTATGCATAGGAAAAAAATTCACCAAATTAGGATTAAATATCTCTACTACAAAGCAAATTAATTCAGCATTATCATTCTCTTCGCATTTGAGAGAAAAAGAAAAACTTGATCAAATTTACACATAAAGAAACATTGTGAGTTATTTGTTACCCATGGTTGGGCACACAGTGTTAGTGAAGACCCCAGCCCAGGAACAGAGCACTTGGGTAATTGAGGAAAATAATGAAGGCCTGTTGGCAAAGAGTGGGAAAGGTGTTAAGGAAACCAAGAGAAGTGAAAGAAGCTTAAGCTTCCGAGTTCTTTGCTCACTTGGCCTCTTCTAAAATCCTGTCCCTAAATCTGTAATCCAGAATTTGGGGTTTTCTTTCTTTCTTTCTTTCTTTCTTTCTTTCTTTCTTTCTTTCTTTCTTTCTTTCTTTCTTTCTTTCTTTCTTTCTTTTAATGTTCTATTTATTTTTGAGAGAGAGAGCATGCGTGTGAGCTCACACCCAAGCAGGGGAGGGGCAGAGAGAAAGGGAGACACAGAATCCAAAGCAGGCTCCAGGCTCTGAGCTGTCAGCACAGAGCCTGACACGGGGCTCGAACTCATGACATGAGATCATGACCTGAGCCAAAGTCGGACGCTTAAGCAACTGAGCCACCCAGGCACCCCTGGGGTTCTTTTTCTTAAAGAAATCTCTCAAAATTTTTCTGCCCCAGAAAACCTGTTTTTACCTTAAGCAGAGGATAGTGAAGCACTCCCCTGCCAGCACCAGTTGAGATCCTTCCCATCCTAGGCCTGAAGGGGCAAGACGAGGAAGCAGTCACTGAC
The DNA here is from genome assembly GCF_028018385.1 of Neofelis nebulosa. NCBI lineage: Eukaryota > Metazoa > Chordata > Mammalia > Carnivora > Felidae > Neofelis > Neofelis nebulosa. The sequence goes on from NC_080787.1 coordinate 99,661,806, forward strand.
TGGGAACTGCAGAGAAGTATGGCTGCAGGGAAGGCTGCTGACAGAATCCATGGCCAAACCTGGCCACACCTGCGCAGAGCACAATAGGAGAGGGAGAGATGGGGAAAAGAAAAATACGTGACCTCACCCCGGTCCCTCCCCTTGATTTCCCATCACTGCCTTCCACTGGCTGGACCAAACCCAAGCCAAAGGGTAAAGGAGTTTCTTCCTTTTTTTTTTTTTTAATTTTTTAACATTTATTTATTTTTGAGAGACAGAGCACGAGTGGGGGAGGGGCAGAGAGAGAGGGAGACACAGAATCTGAAGCAGGCTTCAGGCTCCGAGCTGTCAGCACAGAGCCTGATATGGGGCTTGAACCCATGAACTGTGAGACTATGACCTGAGTCGAAGTTGGATGCTTAACCCAGTGAGCCACTCAGGTGCCCCTAAAGGAGTCAGTTTCTATATTCTATTGTGGTCAAGGGTTTGGGGCACAGAGAGGGGTGAGGAAGGATGAGCAAACAATATCCACTGTTTACAGAGTTCCCTGATTCTAAAAACAGCACTCCATAATAAGAGAGAGCTTATCAGCTGTTTACTGTATCATGTCCTTTTTTGAATTGCAAAGCCTAGAACTAAGCACATCATACAGGTGTAACATACTGTATGCAGTCAGACATTCCTAAAAGTGGTATATACATCATATTCTAGTAAATAAAATCTTATTTTTCTAATGATATATTATAACCTCAAATGGGAAAAATTACTGAGCTAACTTTAGAAAGCCTGACTTGTGTCTTAAGAAAATTACTTAGGATCTTTGGATTGTGGTTTGCTTCTTTAAGGTAAGGAGAAAATTCTGGCACAAAGTGGACTCTCAATAACGGTTAGTGGAATGAATGAGTTAAATGATCCTAGAATTTAAACATTCTATGATTTTATCCTTCTTTCTGATTGATCGAATACCTGTAGTTTTAAACAATTAGGTTTCACTCTGCTTCTGTCAAACAGTGAATGCCCTAAGGTCAATTCTTAACTGGAACTGGGAATCTCCTTTTCAAAAGAAACTCTTCACTACTTCATAAAACCCTCTGGAAGAATATAAAATGCTTTTGGAATAATGAACATTTAATTGTTTCATTAATGATGGCTTTCATGTTCAATAATGCCTCCGTTTCAGGACATTGTTACACTTGAAAGGTAGAAAACAGCCATGCTGTCACTTCACTGACCCAGTGGTAGATCTATAACTTTATACAACAGGATGTGGTCATTGTGTGGCTCAAAGTGGCACAGTAGGAAAAGTAGAAAGTAGAGAAGTACATACCACTGGAAGTTGAATGGACAGAGAAGAGATATAAAACACACACACACACACACACACACACACACAAGGAGAACAAGAATGAGCCATAGAGATAGGGTGGGTGGGCATTGGGAGTGCTGACAAATACTGGAAACTGTGCAGGGTGACCAAGCATCCTCCCTGAGAGACAGGGGATCAGTGACAATGGAGACAGACTCTGAGGCCTAATGTAAAGTATTACGGGTTGCACTGTATGAAGTCGTACTGTAGATCAAAAGTGGTCGGATGCAGTAATTTCACATGTCTTTTGGCAAAAGGCCTGCTTATTACTAAACCTGTCACAGTCTGTGGGTCATTTAGCACAAGCCTTAGCCTTCACTCATTATGACAGCCCTGGAAGAAATCATTGTAATAGCACAAATGGGATAACCTGGGTCCATAGTTCTGTCTCCAGAATCATTACGTAGTAGATTATATTTAGTATACTCTGAGGGAGGGAACTGTACAACACATAAAAGAAAAATATTTATTTAAAAGTTAAAATGAAAAGTTTCAGTGCTCAATAGGTCAAAGTTTATTTATGTGAACATTTCTTCTTTTACATTGTGTGTGTGTGTTTGGAGTGAGCCATATTTATTAGCACAAGGAATAGGGAAAAGAAAAACACAAAATGGGGAGATAGAGGAGAGTAGGTCATTTGAAATGCCTGTTGCAATCTAGGTCTGTACTATCAGGGACCCATATCTAGATCCTCCCTTTATGTAACTTCATCTGTCTGAGGTTCTGAGGCTCAGATGATATGTGCAGATATCACATACACACACACACACACACACACACACACACACGTGCGCACACGCACATATATGTATGTATGTTGCTCAGATATATGCACATATATCGTGGGAAAACGTGATTTTCATTTTACTTCTAAAACTCTTTAGCATGAACATCCTGGAAGTTGTAAGAAAAGAGAGTAATATCTCCTCATTGAATATAATATCTCCCCATGAATATCTCCTCAGTAATATCTCCTCATGAAAGTCTTTCTTGCTTTTTGTGTGTTTCTCTTTCTTGCATCCTAACTCTACCTCAGATTGTCCCTCCAAATTTGACCGTTTCTCTGTTTTTTCACCTCCCTCCCCTTCCCCACCCTCCATCTTTGTTCTTTAGTTGTTCCACATCTTCAAAGTATTTCTTGCTTATGGGATGGAATTTTCTGATCCTTGCTTTTACTTTTAAAAGTTGAAGGGTGGGGCGCCTGACTGGCTCAGTCAGTGGAGCATGTGACTCTTAAACTCAGGGTTGTGAGCTCGAGCCTCACATTGGACACAGAGCCTACTTAAAAAAAAAAGTTGAAGGGTTTTTAAAAGTTGAAGTAGCTTAAATCCCCATATATATATTTTTTAATTTGAGAGAGAGAGAGGGAGCATGAGACGGGGAAGGGCAGAGAGAGAAAGAATCTTAAACAGGTTCCATGCTCAATGCTCAGTGCAGAGCCTGACGCAGGGCTCAGTCCCACAACCTGGGATCATGACCTGAGCCAAAATCAACCGTTGGACATTCAACTGACTGAGCCATCCAGGTGCCCCTTAAGTCCCTATATTTTTAAGCCTCACAACTGAAACTATTTTTTTAACCTATCAGAAAAAAGTTCCTCACCAATGCAAACACATGTACACATGTGTTGAGAACTTAAGGTATTATCAAAGTAACATGTCATCCTATCATTTACAATACTGTCCATTAGACTCATTCCTCATTGTGGCTGAACTAAAGGAGCTACTTTAAGGCATGTTTTCAGAAATCAAAGTGAGTGCTTAGGGAGTCACAAGTGTTCCAAAAAAGAGTTACTTTTCTACATCAGTGACCATGCTCTGGTAGGAGGCACAGGTGAGTACATGTAAAAGATCTTGATCTGCCTTCTCAAGTCAGATTTGGGCTGGCAGCCAGCAGTAAAGCTGAAGAAATGGAAGTTTGTGTGCCAGCAGCTACATCGCCCTGTGGAATCTTCACATGGGCAGAATAGAGCTGCAAATTGTTGACCACACTAAGTCTTGTGCAAAAAAGATTTCTATTCTGTTTTGGTTTTGTTTAGATCTAATCATGCTTCTACTTTATCTACAAGAATTTTGGTAACTCTGTTTCGGAAAGGAGAAGGAATGTTCCTAATTCTAGTAGCAGCAAATACATTATGTCCACCTCTAGCTATAAGTCCCTGTGCTAAGCCATGGGAATAAAGACAGGACATTTTTCCTGCTCTTAAGGGGCCTATATTCCACTGGGCAACAAAAAGGTGGGAAACATATGAAAGACTTATTTTTATTTTTATTTTTTTTGTTGTATGTATTTTTTTTATTGAATGTTTCCTCTTTTTTTTTCAATATATGAAGTTTATTGTCAAATTGGTTTCCATACAATACCCAGTGCTCATCCCAAAAGGTGCCCTCCTCAATACCCATCACTCATCCTCCCCTCCTCCCACCCCCCATCAACCCTCAGTTTGTTCTCAGTTTTTAACAGTCTCTTATGCTTTGGCTCTCTCCCACTCTAACCTCTTTTTTTTTTTTTTTTCCTTCCCTTCCCCCATGGGTTTCTGTTAAGTTTCTCAGGATCCACCTAAGAGTGAAACCATATGGTATCTGTCTTTCTCTGTATGGCTTATTTCACTTAGCATCACACTCTCCAGTTCCATCCACGTTGCTACAAAAGGCCATATTTCATTCTTTCTCATTGCCACGTAGTATTCCATTGTGTATATAAACCACAGCTTCTTTATCCATTCACAGTTGATGGACATTTAGGCTCTTTCCATAATTTGACTATTGTTGAGAGTGCTGCTATAAACATTGGGGTACAAGTGCCCCTATGCATCAGTACTCCTGTATCCCTTGGGTAAATTCCTAGCAGTGCTATTGCTGGGTCATAGGGTAGGTCTATTTTTAATTTTCTGAGGAACCTCCACACTGCTGAAAGACTTATTTTTAAACAGTATGTTAGTTACATTTTCAAATAATATGCTCAACATATTGGGTGGGGCACCTGGATGGCTCAGTCAGTTAAGCATTCGACTTCAGCTCAGGTCACGATCTCACAGTTCGTGGGTTTGAGCCTTGCGTCGGGCTCAGTGCTGACAGCCTGGAGCCTGGAGCCTGCTTCGGATTCTGTGTCTCCCTCTCTCTCTGCTCCTCCCCTGCTCCCACTCTGTCTCTCTCAAAAATAAAATCAAAACATAAAAATAATAATAACAAAATATGCTCAACATATTTTTCTTCAAACTCCAAACATAATTTCAGGTAAAGTACTTACTTCTAAATTTAAAGCAGTGACTCCAATAGGCAATCAGGTGGCTGGTGAGGGGTGGGGGATAAGCACACTGTTTTGTTTGTATGTCCAGACATTTTGGTACGTTAACAATTTGTAGTATATTAACAATTTATCCTGTATTCCCTGGCCTTTTGTCCCCCACTAGTTGAGATTGCCAAGATCTCTGAAATTACAGGTAATAACACAGGGTGGCGTTACGAAGGAGCAGCTGCTGATAGCAGGTGCTGCCACACCAAGGCTGGGGATCACAAAACAGCCCTGCAGCCAGTGCTGCCTGGGCCTCTACTCGCTGCTGGAGTATGGGCTTGTCCTAGATGCTTACACATGTCGCTAATGAGCCACATTTAACATTAGCCAACAGGAGCACTGTAAGACAAGCCTTAGCACACAACCCATGGGCCATCTCTGAGGTAGTCCTGTTGTGGACAGCTCTCGTCCTTATCAGGTGTGGGTTCCAAATGCAGGTTCTGTACAGTGAGGTGTGCACACTGCCTTAAATAAGGTGTACAGGAGTGCACAAGAGAGAGCTAACCACCAAGGAGGTCTTGGGATTGCAGGGCTCTGCTGTAGTCTGTGAACACCCAGCCCAAGAACCCTCAGCAACCTGACCTTGCAGGGAGGAGAGCCTGGGGAGCAGCCGAGGAGAGCAGGATGAAAACTGATTGGTCCTCATGGCCTCTTTGCAAAACACCCCTCCCCAACAGATTATTATGGAGGTTGAGCGAGTAAGTGCTAGGTCCCATCCTACCTTTACTACTCCAGGTGCAGACTCCTACGTGAGAAGGTAACTATTCTCTGGACAATTCGAAGGCCATCTAGCTTTTCACCTTCCATCTGCCATGCTTATATTCTCCTCCATGAGGAAAGAAAAATCCCTGGCTGAAAAGAAATGTATGTCCTATTTTAAGGGGTTTTTCTCAAAGATTTTCTCAAAGACTGTGAACTTTACTTAGGATGAACAGTTCATTCTGAACTCTGCTCAGTGCCTTGCATAGACATATGCTGGAGATACTGAGGGGCTTGGCTCCTGGAGCAAGGCTGCATTCTGCTGTAAACAAGGATCTAGCTCTTGAAATGACTTGAGGCTCCTGTTGACCAAGAACTATGAAATGTGCTCCTGAGCCAGATGGATTGTTTCTCATGGGGAAGTTTAATTTGTAGTTGTTTTTTTTTTAAGTTTATTTATTTATTTTTGAGAGAGAAAGAGAAAGTGAGCAGGGGAAAATCAGAGGGAGAGGGAAAGAGAGAGAATCCCAAGCAGGCTCTGCACTGTCAGTACAGAGCCCAACTTGGGACTCAAACTCACAAACCATGAGATCATGACCTGAGCTGAAATCAAGAGTCAGATGCTTGGGGCGCCTGGGTGGCTCAGTCGGTTAAGCGTCCGACTTCAGCCAGGTCACGATCTCGCGGTCTGTGAGTTCGAGCCCCGCGTCGGGCTCTGGGCTGACGGCTCAGAGCCTGGAGCTGCTTCCAATTCTGTCTCCCTCTCTCTCTGCCCCTCCCCCATTCATGCTCTGTCTCTCTCTCTGTCTCAAAAATAAATAAACATTTAAAAAAAAATTAAAAAAAAAAAAAAAAGAGTCAGATGCTTAACCAACTGAGCCACCCAGGTACCCCAGAAAGTTTTATTTTTAAACCATCTTTTTTTTTTTTTAATTTTTTTTCAACGTTTTTTATTTATTTTTGGGACAGAGAGAGACAGAGCATGAACGGGGGAGGGGCAGAGAGAGAGGGAGACACAGAATCGGAAACAGGCTCCAGGCTCCGAGCCATCAGCCCAGAGCCCGACGCGGGGCTCGAACTCACGGACCGCGAGATCGTGACCTGGCTGAAGTCGGACGCTTAACCGACTGCGCCACCCAGGCGCCCCCTAAACCATCTTTATTAAGATATAATTTATATATAAAAAATTGTACCCATTTTAAGTGTATCATTCCAGGAGTTTTGAAAGCTATGTACATATGTGTACCCATTAGCACATTTAAGATATAGAACATCACCATTACCCCCACAGTTCCTTTGTGTCTCTTTGTAGTCACATTGCACCCCTCCACCCCTTCCCTACCCTCCGGCAACTATTGATCTATTTTCTATGATTATATATTATATTTGCATTGCCTAGAATAGCATATACATGGAACCATACAGTAGGTAATGTTTTGAGTCTGGCTTCTTTCACTGAGCATAACATTTTTAAGCTTTATCCGTGTCATTACACACTTCAGAAGTTCAGTCCTTTTTATTGTTGAGTAGTATTCTGGTGTATGATGTACCACAATTTGTTTCTCCATTCACAGTTGATGGATATTTGTTTCCAGTTTTTGACAATTATGAATTAAACTTCTGTGAACCTTCATGTATAAACAAACAAAACTCTACAGTTCTAGGAAGTTCAATACACAAAACAACAGCCTGGCAGGTGATAAATTGGCTGCCCTTCTGAGGGGAAGAGGAGTCAAGTAGTTGTTGAGGCTGAGTTATAGAGAACAACCGGTTTTGTAAAAAAGCAGCTATAGCCAAAAAATGAAAAATGCCTGCACTGGGCAGAGAGGACTGCTGATCAGGCATCTTTCAACTCCATGGGAAAGATGGATTACAACATGATTGGCAGGACAGAGTAATACATAAACTAAACGGTTTTCTTTTGAGACAGGCTAACAGTGAGCCCACAGACTCAAACCTTTTTTCCTGGGTACGTCTTTAGGATACATTTGAAGGTCTCTTCAGGCAACAGTGACAAAGCACTCCATCTCCAGAGTCAGAAAGACTACTGGCTGTGGACCTTTGGGCAGCGAAAAGTAACCTTGGTAAATGGGCATAAAAAGAGTACCTACCTCAAGGGCTGTTAGGAAGATTAGATGGGACTTTATGTAAATCTCCTTTTAAGTGTCTAGTACCTAAGAAGGGCTTAGTAAGCATGAATTATGTTTAAAAATCATGTAATACTGGGGTGCCGCCTGGGTGCCTTAGCCCGTTGAACATCTGACTCTTGATTTCAGCTCAGGTCACAGTCCCAGGGTTGTGGAGTTGAGCCCCATGTGGGGCTTCATGCTGAGCGTGGAGCCTGCTTAAGATTCTTTCTCCCTTTCTCCTGCTCTCTCTCCCTCTCAAATAATTAATAAATAAATAAGTAAATAAATAAACAAATAAATAAATAAAGGGGCCGGGCGCCTGGGTGGCTCAATTGGTTGAGAGTCTGACTCTTGATTTTGGCTCATGATCTCACCATTAAAGAGTTCGAGCCCCACATGGGGCTCTGTGCTGACAGCATGGAGCCTGCTTGGGATTCTCTCTCCCTCTCTCTGCCCCTCCCTGCTCGCACCAGCTCGCTCTCTCTCTCAAAAATAAAAATAAATAAGTATCACGCAATTCTTTTGACTTGTAGTAAGAATCCAAATATATTCCTTAGGTAGCTGGGATGTTTATTTTCTTCTTAAATTACACAGTGAATCCTTCTTATATTATTTATATAACCATTGTAGGATTGAATTATTAATAAAAATCTGGTTAGATTTTAGAAGCGGATCAATTCAGTCACACAATCTCCCAGTTGCTGCAACAAGGACCCATTTCCTCCTGCAGCAGCTAGCTCGGTCCAAAGCTCCCGCCAGGTGCTTCTCAAACCAAAGAACTGCTCAGGGCTGGTCAGTAAACGTGACTCATGAGCACTTCCTCAGGAGGTGTATGGCCTGCATTCAATCCCTTTCTCTGGGCTGACTCTACCTCAGGAGTGCCCTCTGCACCTCCGCGTCCTCTGAAACGGGTCTGGGTGGTGAAGCTGAAGGAGTACCCCCCTCGCCGCTCTTTGTCTCTTTGCTGTCCGAGCTTTGCTTACCTCATTTCTACCGTGGGGTACCAGCACCTAACTAGGCTGTTGCAGAATTACATGTTACTCTGCCGCGACTGTCTCAATACGTACTTGTCGACCATGTTAATATCCATGGTTTATCTTAATGTCTTTCCTATTTCCTACCACTTCCAAAGTTCACTGGCAAAGGAAATGGAGCTGAAGAGGTATTCCGGAACCTCTCGGTAAACAGTCAATATTGTAAAAACTGCCCTGAATGTTCGCCTTGGTGGGTGGGACTCAAGCTAAGCTCTTGGGTTTTTAATGGAAGAGGTAATTCCTAAGTTCTTGTAGCCACACGTGTGGTCTTGGTTTCAGTGGGATCCTGACGCGGAGCACCCCGCCCTCCCCTACGAGCCAAGGCCGGGTTAGCGTCCGGAACTCTCTCCCTTTCCTAGGGAGGCCTCCTTCTCTTCCTGCCCGCCTGGTGCCCCACGGACACCCTCTCCGCGTGGGGCAAACCCCACCGCGGCGCCTACTGGCAGGTTTCCTTTTATTGATTTGTTTCGAGCGCCCTCCCCTTCCAGCGCAGGCGCCAGGTGAGCGCCCTTTGGCTCCACGCTATGTAAGAGGCACCCGTTTTTTCGCTTCCCGGAACCCGCGGTGATTTTTGCTGGTGGCCCAGACCCCTTCCCACGGGTGACTCGGCTTCCGGGACTCGCGTCTGAAGCCCTGGGCCGCAGTGAGGGCCCGGCCCCCGGCCGAGATCCGCGTGGACAGAGCCAGGTGCGCTCCTGTCCGCCGGCGCCTCCCGGACCCAGACGGGAGGGTATGCGAAAGTGGTCGTCCTCCTTCCCCAGGTACACCCCGTATTTGCACTCTTAGGAACTTCCCGCGGGGGAAAGGCCTTTCGGGTGAAGGCCAAAGCGGCCCGATGGCTTTGGGGGGAGAGGGGGAAACCAGCAGGCGTTTGAATGCCCGCCTATTTCTCCCATTGGAGGAGTGCAGGCCCGCCCCTCCGGGAACCTCAGGTGTGGCTATGGGCGGGCCCAGGTGCCAGAATCCTGGTTTTCCTAAGAGCTTTCATTTGCAGTTCTATTGAACCCAGGCGGCTTCCTTCTGTTCTAGAAAGGACTGCTAGAGCTTTTTCCTGGTTTTCCTTCCTTACTACAAAAAGAAAGGAGGTGTTTCAAAAACAAAAAAAACACCCCCTTAAGATACTTTAGTGTCTTTACTGATGTCCTGTAGTCACGCATGTCAGTTTTGAAATTGCAGCTTTATTGAGGAAGGAGGTAAAAAGCAAAAGCTAGAGTCAATTGTTTATTTTGTGTAGGTGATTATTTGGACCTTACGAATTTTTCTCTAAAATTTTTTAACGTTTATTTATTTTTGAGAAACAGTGTGAACGGGGGAGGGGCAGAGAGGGAGAGAGGGAGACACAGAATCTGAAGCAGCCTCAGGCTCTGAGCTGTAGCACAGAGCCTGACGCAGGGCTTGAACCCAGGAACTGTGAGATCATGACCTAAGCCGAAGTCGGATACTAAAGCGACTGAGCCACCCAAGGGCCGCCCCCCGCCCCCAATTTTTATTTAAAACACAAGACCTAGTTGAAGAACATGTTATTCTAAGTAGTGCCAAACACATCATGGGGCTTAAGAAAAATTAAAAAAGTAAAATCTGGGTTTATTTTGTTGGAATAAATGTAACAAAAACATAACTCTTTAATTTTCAATCAGAGACTGGTCTGTTACCATTTTGGCTTGTAGTTCTGCTATGTACTTACTATTAAAGAGGGGAAAACCCAGATTTTTTATAGTTTCTCTCCCCCAATCCCTTTTATTTTCCAGTCCAGAGCACAACCACCAGAAGAAAACAAAAGGAAGCCAGTTTTGGGGAAACTTGGCAATCTGTTCACGGCAGGAAGGAGAAGGACCAGCAGAAACGGGTTACAGAGTCCCACCAGCTCCAGTGCCAAATCAGTGTCTCCCAAAGATGTAGCCTCTTCCAACCCCCCAGAAAGAGAGAATGAGAAGAGTAAACCTCTGGGCAACCAACCAAAGCAAACTGATACGTATGAGGAGGGTTCCCCGCAGGAGAAGCCCCAGGGGTCGGAGGAGCACCCGGAGACCTGTGTACAGGTGGACCCCCCTGACGCCAAGCTGTCACCTTGCACGAGCAGCCAGGCAGCGGCGGCGGCTGGGCAGCAGTGCCATGAATGTGATTCACTCCAATTAGAACCTCTGGAGGCAGAGGGAGAGTCTTTCCCAGGTGCCACCACCGCTGCCAAGCAGCTGCATTCCTCACCAGAGAATTCCTCCAGGCAAGAGAACGCAGAGACGCTGGCCCGCAGCCCGGCGGAGGACGCTTCACCGGGCACTGGCTTCCAGCAGGAGACAGCCCAGGGTGCGAAGAGTGTGCCGGGGTCGCCCACCAGGGAGAGTTCCGGGGCTGGACTAAGGGAGGCCACCGACACAGCCCCCCGTGTGTGTGCCGGGGCAGTCCCTGTGGGGCCCCAAGACACGCGCAGCCGCTCCCCCGAGGACGCGGCCGCTCCTCCAGGTGACCCACCGGCGGAGGGCGAGGGGAACCGCGCTGGCTCAGCGCAGGCAGACGGCAAAGCCGGGACCCAAGGACAACATTGCCGGCCTGGCGAGCGCACCCATCCCGCCACAGTGTTAACTTTGGACATCTACTTGAGCAAGACAGAAGTGGCACAGGTGGACGAGCCGGTGGCGATTACTCCGGGGGCAGAAGATTTCGGCGATTCCGACGACATGGAGAAGAGGCCCGGCGGCCGCAGGTCGGGCAGGCGGAGAAGGTCGCAGAAATCCACCGACTCCCCCGGGGCCGACACGGCGCCGCCCGACAGCGCGGGCAGGGACGACGCGGTGTTCGACTACGAGGTGGCGCCAAACGCGGCCACCGAGAACGGCTCCGCGGAAAAGAAAGTGAAATCTCCGCGGGCGGCCCCCGACGGGGGCGTTGCCTCTGCTGCGAGCGCGGAGTCCAAGCCCAGCCCCGGTTCCAGAGGGCAGCTCCGCGGGGAGTCGGAGCGCGGCAAGCAGCCGCCGCAGGCCTCGTCTCCCACCAAGAGGAGGGGCAAGAGCCGGGTCCCCGAGGCCGCGCCCACCTCGCCTGCAGGCGGCCCTCGGGCTCCCGCCAAGGAGTCCCCCCCAAAGAGGGCGCCGGCGCCCGACCCGGCCGCCAAGGGTGCCGCGGGGGACAACGGGGAGGAGGCGGCCCGTGTCATCCCCCGCGAGCTCACGGTCAAGAGCAGCTCGCTGCTGCCGGAGATCAAGCCCGAGCACAAGAGGGGCCTGCTCCCCAACCACTTCGACGGCCGGGGAGAAGCAAGTCGAAGCAAAGAGCTGGGCAGGTCGGCCGGTGGTTCTGACGCCGAGAGCTTGAAGCCCAGGAACCATTTCGGTGTGGGCAGGTCGACGGTGACCACTAAAGTGACCCTGTAAGTAGCGGCGGGTTGGGGCCTGGTGGAGCTGTGGGTCTCAGCTCACTTGCCGAGGGGCGTTTCCGGGGGCCTCGGGGTCTTTGCGTTTGTGGAAGAGCTCTCTCTCGGCACTGAACTTTCCCCTCTGTGTTGGAAAGAAGTGAAGGGCTAGTTAACGAAGTTTAAGATGGCACTTTGGGAGCCTCCTGGGTTGTTCATTAACTGTTTTGGTAGATTTAAGCTGAATGAATGTAAAAATCTCTTGAGGCTGGATGTTTACATAATTAACTGAAAGAAGACTGCTTGGCCTGACAGGAGCTAAATCTTTATTCAAAATGTACACCAGCATTCTTGGATAGGGCACTCTTGACGCCTATGCAGTGAATTTGAAAACATGGAGCAAACACTCTTATGTTCACTATGACCCAGTAGCTTTGACGTGGGTGAGTTTAAGATAATTCACATAACTTTTTCTGGAATTTAGTGCAGCTTGAAAGAAAAAAAAATTTTTTTTCTAAGTCCTCTTCTTAGAATATTCGGGAGTTGAGAGAGGTGTTTTTGCCCCCAGGTTGACAAGTAATTCTTAGTTATTGAAATGGAGAAAGGACCAGGTTCTTACTGGGAGACTGTTAAAATGACACATCGGAAGGATCAAGCTCAACAACAGTTTGGCTACCTGCTGTTAAGTTCATTGATTTCCGCCCCCCCCCCCCCAAATATTTATTGAGTACCTTCTGTGCATGGTATGGTGCCAGGGACTATGGGGAAAAACTGATACTATGATTCAGTATATTGCCCTTGAGAAGTTTATGGCCCACTCTGGCAGGGCAAGACACAGATAAATATCTCTATGAGGTGATAGCTGTTGGAACTGTGAAGTGGGGTGCTGGCTGTAAAGGCTGGGGAGGTATAAAGCCCGAAGAAATCACTCTTGGCTTTCTGGAGATGGGCTTGTTGCGCCTTGATGCTAAATGGTTTGTATAGGTGGATGGGGTAGGGAGGGCTCTTTTTAGAACTCAAGATTCTCCCCTTGCCATACTCTCACTTCCTCACCTCCCAGTTCACACCTGTGAAAAATAAACATCTAAACTCCCCAAGTTTTTCCTGCATTTACACCTTTATTAAAAGAGCTTGTGTTTTCACAGCATTTTGATGCTTAAACCGAATGGGTTTCATTCTATTTGAACTGTTGGATACATAAGCTTTAGAGTAGGAGGTCTGTTTGGTAAACACTTGAGGGACAACCTGCTTAATGAGTAATTTGAGCTACCTCACCAGCTGCCACCCTGGAGACCTTTGATAAAGTCAGCTATTTATTCTGTAACGGCTGTGTCAGAGAAATAACCAGAGTGAATGATGCCAATTATTTGTAGAAGGCCAGTGTGACGGACATTCAGACCTCCTAAGGGTGAGCCTGAGAAGAGTTGTTGTGTGTGTAGCTGTTTCTTACCCTTACTGGTCTTCCAATCAGAAAACACCAGTGGAAAAACCAGAAATGTTACACTGCTCAGGAGTAAACAAACCTGGGAAGCGATCTTATAATGAAACTCACAGATCTTATAATGAAACTCTTATAAAAGTAATGTTTACTGTACAAGAACTAAACCACATGTCTTTTTCTCCATGCAGATTATTTTCTACCTAAAACTTTCCCTTTGTCAGGCATTTGGCTTATTTGTGTTTTCCACAGGGCGTTGCACTTGGTGAATCGACAAACTATTGAAATGGGAAATTAATTCCTTCTAGTTTTTTTTCTCTTTGATGGATTTTTTTCCAGTTTTTTTCCTCTGATTGTATTTCAAGAAGAGATGTTACTCAGATTATTTTTAAAAACAATTTGCATCTGAAGTGTTAAAATTATTTTATATTCCCTGAAAGATGACTGTGCAGCAGCATGTTTCTTGATGCTTTTAGAAAATTTGCATCTTCAAGTCTCTACCAAGTGTTAAATGTTGTGATTCTTAACAGTGGTATGTTTAGAATATGGAGAATTTTCCTCTGCTAGCCACAGCTTTTAGACACCAGATTTTCCCCTCTCACGTTATAATAAAGGCATTACAACATGAATTACAGAAGCCTTCCTTTTAATCAGTTTGAGCTAGGTTAATTGTAGTGACTCGTGGTAGCAGAACTTAATAGCACAGAAAGTTTGGTTGTAAAATATATTTTGATCTTGGTGTAAATCTTTAATATGTAGATGTGTTTCCTGTCCTTAAGGTAGTTGTCTAACCTGCAGCATTTTCCATTTACATCACAAGATCTACTTTGATGTTTGTTCCTTGAGCTGATTTGTGAGAATTTTTAAAATGTGTATTTCCTGGTATGTGAACATCCCTCACTAACTGGTGACATCTGTAAACTCTGCTTTTCTAATCCACTGGCTTTAGAATTTAATCTTCGAGGCAGTGCTTATAAGTTAATTTTCCTTTTCAATTTAAGATCTGGGCCCACCATGAGGGAGCCTGGCTATCTTATGGAGATAGATATAGGGGAAAGCAATGCCTAAAAGAATATATCAAATTTAGTATTTAAATAAAATTCCTAAAAATAAAGCCTAAATTCTTAATGCTGTATTTGGGAAGAACTTCTCAAGTCTTCTCTCTTTTTTTTTTTTGTAATGTTTATTTATTTATTTTTGAGAGGGGACGGGGGAGGGCAGAGAGAGAGGGAGACCAAGAATCCCAAGCAGGCTCCGCATTGTCAGCGGCTCAGAGCCTGACATGAGGTCATGACCTGAGCCAAAATCAAAAGTCAGATGCTTAACTGATTGAGACACACAGGCGCCCCTCAGTCTTCTCATTTTGTCCCAAAGGATAAGGAATCTCTCCCAAAGTCCTACTGCCTGTTCCTTCAAAAGGCTCCTCCTTCCTGAAGGCCAGTGAATCCATGTGGAGGCACCATGAGATTTCAGTGCTTCTCTACTTTGTATTCTCATTATCAAGGTGGCCTCCAAAATATGATGGCTTAATTTTATAGATCTCGTGATAATTCATTAACTTCTTGAATATGTAAAGCTGGGAAGGACCAGATTTGGTCCCTGAGGTCTGGAGAAGCAGAAGAGTTGAGTGGTCAGGAGCATGGCATCTGAAGCCAGAACACCTGGTTTCAAATTATGACCCTGTCACTCACTAGCTGTGTGACTTCTGGCAAAATACCTACCTTCTCTAGGCTTTAATTTCCTTGTCTTAAAAGAGAATGTATAAAATTGTACATTAGGCAAGCACAATGTTTCTCAAGTTGTGTCAGTGATTGTTAGTGGTTAGTATCTCTTCGTTTTATAAACCACGAGACCCGTGGTTTAGACATTTTTTTGTTTTTAGCTTTGGAGTCCATTTTTCTAGGAAAGCTTATATAAAAGTGCTGTATGAAGCAGATAAGTAGAAATGATTCTGGTTGAAAGGAGTGAGGCTGGCCAGCAGCCCCTTTCATCAGTCTCTATGGTCCCTACTGTAGCCGTTGAAGAGCACTCCAAGAATTCCTTCAGCCATAACTTGGGGTGTGTGGGGTACAGGGAGGAACTCTGTTCTAAACTATCTAGTTCGTTTGTGCTTTGCAGATAGAGAAGGTAGCCAGTCCAGTGAGTTAACTTGACCAGGCTCACACAGATAATTAGTGTTATGAGCTAGGACCAGAGCTGGCTAATGTCATGCAGAGAACATGTTGTTTCTCAGAAAGAAGACAGTATGTACATTCAAAGATTTTTGATTTCCACGAGAGGGTAATTACAACCAAGAAAAGTAATAGTTTATAGAGCAAGGGGAAACTCCCTTTGCCCAAAAAATGATGACAAAACCAACAATTGAGTAATGAAAGTAAAGTATGGTACATCTATATGATGAAACTTTTATGTAGAGTTATAAAAAACTTTTCAAATTGTTAGTAACTTAAAAAGTGTTAAAAATATGAAATATAAGATTAATCTTTTTCTGAAAGATGAGATCTGAAGCTCTATGAACAGAATAATCCCAATTCTGTTAAAAAATATTTTACTATACATACAATTCTGAATTATACTAAAATGTTAACAGGGAGATTGAGTGGTAGGATTGTGAGTGATTTTTCATTTTTATATTTTCCAAACGTTCTGTAGTGAACACACTTATATAATCAGAATAAAGTTACATGAAGGAAGATGGAGGGAATAAAATATCCAAAGAGGTAAATAATAAATATTTTTATAATCTAGCTTTGTGAAATAATGTTTAAAAAGTTATGATGAAATGAAAATATTCAACTGATGTTTACAATGATATGTAAAAATCATTTACATATTTAAAATAAGGGAGTACATTAAATATTTAAATTCATTCTAATGTTCTTCAGGCCCTAAGATGTCTTCAGACTCTAGTGTTGAGCACTGTGCTCACATTACTAGGTACTTGATAAACTTGCTAACCTCCTACCTCCAGACTTTCTTAGTTAAATCATACAGAAGCAAAACATCTGTTAAAAATAGTTGATAGTGTGAGGCACCTGGGTGGCTCAGACAGTTAAGCCTCCGACTCTTGGTTTCGGTTCAGGTCGTGATCTCATGGTTCTTGAGTTCAAGCTCCACGTTGGGCTCTATGCTGACAGTGCAGAGCCTGCTTGGGATTCTCACTCTCCCTCTCTCTTTGCCCCTCCCCAACTCACACTGTCTCTGTCTCTCTCAAAAATAAACTTTAAAAAAGAATAAAAAGGGGAGCCTGGGTGGCTCAGTCGGTTAAGCGTCTGACTTCGGCTCAGGTCACGATCTCCCAGTCCCGTGAGTTCCAGCCCCGCATCGGGCTCTGGGCTGATGGCTCAGAGCCTGGAGCCTGCTTCCAATTCTGTGTCTCCCTCTCTCTCTGCCCCTCCCCGTTCATGCTCTGTCTCTCTCTGTCTCAAAAATAAATAAAAACGTTAAAAAAAATTTTTTTTTAAAAAGAATAAAAGTAGTTGATAGAGTCTTTAGGATTGTTTAAAAATAGTCTCATGAGGTTAAAATAATAATAATAATAATAATTAAAAAAAAGTCTCATGAGGGGCACCTGGGTGGCTCAGTCGGTTAAGCGTCCGACTTCAGCTCAGGTCATGATCTCACGGTTTGTGAGTTCGAGGCCCGCGTCGGCCTCTGTGCTGACAGCTCAGAACCTGGAGCCTGCTTCAGATTCTGTGTCTCTGTCTCTCTGCCCCTCCCCCACTCGTGCTCTATTTCTCTGTGTCTCAAAATTAAATAAGCATTAAAAAAAATAGTCTCATGAAAAAACAAATGTTCTATACCAGAAAGATGTTGGTTTTGGAATAAATTGGTATGTTCACTTTTTAAAACTAGGCCAATAACTTTATCTCCCTGCTTTATTTTTGCAGCCCTGCCAAGCCCAAACATGTGGAACTAAATCTTAAAACCCCTAAGAATCCTGACGGCTTGGGAAATGAGCATAATCCATTTAGCCAGCCAGTTCATAAAGGAAACACTGCCAACAAAATCTCCTTGTTTGAAAACAAACGGGCAAACAGTAGTCCAAGACATGCTGACATTCGAGGCACAAGGAACACTCCTGCCTCTAATAAAACATTTGTTGGGAGGGCGAAGCTGAACTTAGCCAAAAAAGCCAAGGAAATGGAGCAATCCGAAAAGAAAGTAATGCCAAGTAGTCACCAGAATGGTATGCGGGTGAAGGAAACCTCTGCAGAATCCAAAGTTACTGAAGAGGAGATTGCACCAGCAGCCGGGAGCCCCCGTGCAGGAGGATCGGGAGGCGAGCCCGCCGAGGGTCAAGCTCTTGGTTGTCCGCTTACCCAAGGTGATAGAGCAGATGTGCAAACAGATGCTGGCTGCCCTTCCAAAGCAGTGGTTACTGCTCTGATTCCTGTTAAGGACCACAAGCTCTTAGGAGAGGATGACTCAAAGCCTGCAGACAGCAAAAGACTTGTACTCAAAAATATGACTGATCCAGCAGAAGACATTCCCGCCCTTCTTGATACCAAAGAGTCCCCTCCAACAGCCGGACCAAAACCCCAGGATACGTTTTCTGACTCACAGCCCCCAGCTGAGTCATCTAACGGGCCTTTTCTTTCACAGCCTGCACCCAAAGACACATGTGTTGAAGCTACCACGAGCAATTTTCCATGCACTGATCTAAAAGTGTCAGGAAACCATAATGGGTGTGTTCTGCCCGTGTCACAGAAGAATGAGGAGAACGTGCCCCCCTCCAAACTTGCAGGAGAAGGAGGAGAAGCAAGCCCTCCTTTGTCCACAGAGCACAGCCCGGGAGCCGTGGGCACCGAGGGTCCGTCCAAGGTCCTTGTCCAGGTCCGATCCTTCATGCTCCCCGTGGAGAACACCCAGGATGTAGGCCCCCAGGTCCTCTCAGAGATCTCTGCAGTTAGAGAAGCACAGTTGCCAAGTTGCCACAACGATGAACTTGAAGTGGTTTCTGTTGCAAGCTGTGCTCCCCAGAAAGAGGAAGTTCTGGGCAACGAGAGCACATCACCCAAACACACTCACTGCAAAGAGGAACACGCAGCGAAATCTGGACCACAAGTTATGCCGCCAGAACCAGAGAAAACTCTGCCTATCCAGGCTCAAAGTCAGGGCAACAGAAGAGCCCTGAAGACTGAATCCAGCCCCGTCAGCTCCTCCGCTGACCGAAATCCTTCAGAAGCTGCTCAAAGTCCACATCGGAATGTTGTGAATGGCCAGGACAGCCCTGCCAGTCTTTTGAACATTTCTGCTGGTAGCGATGATAGTGTATTTGATTCTTCTTCCGATATGGAAAAATTCACTGAAATTATCAAAAAGATGGACAGCACGGTCTGTGTGCCTCAGAAGAAAAAGAAGTCCAGGGTGCCAAACTCTCCTGCCCCTCACTTTGTCATGCCTCCTATTCACGAGGACAATTTGGAAAAGGTGTTAGATCCCAACGTGTTTACCTTTGGTTTGGGGAAGAAAAGGGAAAACCAGCCAGAAATGTCACCGGCCTTACAGCTGATGCAGAACCTTGACACAAAATCCAAACTGAGGCCCAAACGTACATCCACCGAGCAGAGTATTCTTTTCAAGTCCTTGTACGCTCACACTAATGGGAAAGACGAACCTCTGCTGGCTCCAGAAACAAATGACAAAGAGAACAAAGAGATTACAAATGGGGGCATTAAGAGATCTAGGCTAGAAAAAAGTGCACTCTTCTCAAGCATGTTATCTTCTTTACCACACGACAAAATCTTTTCTCCCTCTGTGACATCAGTCAGTACTATGACCACATCTTTCGGTGCTTCTCAGAACAGTTCTCTTTCTCGGTCTTTGCCGTTGCAGCCCGGGGCCGAGGGTGCCCCGCCCTGCGGTTCAGACAAAGAACAGCCAAACCTTCCAGCCAACAGCGTAAAGGTCTTCAACTTCAACACCACAAATCCGTCTCCTTTGGGTTTGAAAAGTCCAGGCTACATGGAGAAATACCTGCCAAAAGAGGAAGCCAACGAAGATCTGGGCTCACGAAGCAATCCACACTTGCCAGAAATGAAATTTTCTGAATTTTCTAAACTGAAGAACAGCGATGATCTGGAAAAAGCTAATCATGTCGAAAGTGTTCTTAAGTCAAACTTGCCAAACTATGGAAATAGCGACACAGACTTGATGGGTCTTTTCAAATCTGGCCGGTTTGACCCAAGCGTGTCTTTTTCTGCAATGTCATTATCAGATCCAACCGTAAGTAGCAACATATTACCATTTATTGGGGGTGTTTATGAAATGAGAGGAGAGAGAGATGACAAGCCATTTGTGTTCTTTCAAATGGGTATGTGTGTGAATGAGAGTTTGCTGTTCATTTATCACATTGAAAACCTACTATGTGTAGAAGAGACTGCTAGGGAGGAAGAAGGGTACTTAGATTCTGTCTTCAAGGTTTTAGTAGTGTAGCAGGAAAAATGAGCTACAAATGTTTTAAAGCTAATGAATTTATATGTTGTATTCTGAAAGGTGTAGGTAAGGTACCTTGAGAGTTCAGAGACAGACCAGATGTTCTCTCTTACCTGGTTCTGCGTAAAAATGCTCCGTGTTGTACTTAGAATTTTGAATATTTGTAAAGCTGTTTCATTTATTGAAAAAAGCCCCCACCAAGAAATCTTCCTAATCCCTTCTCTTGCGATGTAAGATTCACTCTTTCTTCCCATAAGTAGCAATAGATGATTATCCCGTATAATCCAGGAACTAATTTCTCTTTATTTGGAAGTTTCATCAGGGAAACATTTTTTCCTACAAAGGTGTGGAAGCATAAAGGCTTTTGGTCTGCACTGAATCTTTCCCTCAATGTGATAGAGAGGGCAGCGGAACAGGATTTTGAGGAACAATTATGATTTCTCCATCTTCCTTTACCTGATTTCCAGAAGTTGTTTTCTTTACTGAGTTTTTGGTGTGAATGTGTCTTTCTGTTACCTCACTTAATGCTCAAGTGGAGGGAAGACCATGAATGAGGAAGGCAGAATGTAAGTTCCACAGGGCAGCTGTGCTAGCCCCAAAACTGGAGCGGACCTCTGTTCTGGCCGCCTCGCACAGCCAGTCAATTCCGATCCTGTGCCCCCTTCCTCATTTTACAGGGAGTACGGCACGTTTCTGTTTGCTGCATGGCCTTCGGCTCGAGCCTGTCATAGAATATAATTTTGGAAGCTCTTTCAAAATGTACGGTTGGGTATCCTGTGGAAGTTCAGATCCCTCTTTTCAAAAATTTGCAAACTTTTTGGTCTCAGGACACTTTCCTATTTAAAAATTGTTGAGGACACCAAAGAGCTTTTGTCCATATGGGTTCTGCTTATTGGAATTTATTACATTAGAAATTAAATCCTGCCATTTGCAGCAACGTGGTGGAACTGGGAGGGTATTATGCTGAGTGAAATAAGTCGGAGAGAGACAGATATGTTTTCACTCATATATAGAAGTTGAGAAACTTAACAGAAGACCATGGGGGAAGGGAAGGGGAAGAAATAGGTTCAAACAGAGAGGGAGGCAAACCTTAAATACAGACTCTTAAATACACAGAACAACCTGAGGGTTGATGGGGGGGGGGTGCATAGGGGAGAGGGGAAAATGGGTGATGAGCATTGAAGAGGGCACTTGTTGGGATGAGCACTGGATGTTGTGTGTGGACGATGAATCACAGGAATCTACCCCCAAACCAGGAGCACACCGTTTATACTGTATTTTAGCCAAATTGACGATAATATTAAAAAAAAAAAAAAAGAAAAGAAATTAATACTAAGAAGAGTTTAAGTCATGAGAACACGCAAGCACCTTCTATTAAGGCATCAGAGAAGTTATACCATCACATGTCCTGGACCATCTGGAAAATTCTACCATGCTCTTGTGAGAGAAAGAGACTGAAAAGGAAAATCCCCCCTTCTTAATAAGAAGTGTTCTCATAATATGAGAACACTTTTGACCTCAGTGACTTCCTGAAAGGTTTTTGGGGATCCTTCAAGGGCCCCGGGACCACGCTTTGAGAACCACTGCTGTAAACAAACAAAATTGAATCAGCACATAGCGCTCAGAAATCATAAGATTTTTGAGTGTTTCTCTCAAGCGCAAAATTTCCACTGGTCTACTTCCCATTCATTCCAGCCTTATTTTCTCTTTTTAATCATTCTTTGATCACTTCTCTTATCTGACAGCAGTCTGGTGAGTCTGACAACAGAATACACAGTTTCCCTCTGGAATCTCTTGAAAAATCACGCCAAATCAAGTAAAAAGGAGAAGCAGACGAAGTGCTTTATACTTTCTCTAGGTCTTTTTATGATTAAAAAATTTTATTTTTTGTTTTTCCGTAGGTCTTGGGCTTTGTTTATTCTATAACTATTCTGTCTTTATTGTCTTACCTGAATTTTGTTTTAAATTTCAGGCTTTGTCTTCAGCTTATCTACTTCTAATGTGTATATATAAATAAGTATATGCCGTTTGGATTTCTAATAATGCTCTCCTCAGGCCTTCTTGTGGTCTTTGGCATGCTTTCCTGTGCCGTGGTGCAAGAGTGATCAGATCAAAGGCAGTCCTTAAAATAAGCATCCTGGTCAGCATTGAAAGTAGTTCATGTTTTATAATATTTTTTCATGTGTAATTACTATTTTTATTATGCATTTCTGGTTTTACTGGTCTTGTCAGCTCGTCTTGAAAATGATTAATTTTAGAGTCATAAAAAATGTATTTTGTCCATCAAAAAGGGAGGATTCAGTATACTGTGTGTAATATACTTTGTGGTATATACCATAAACCCCCTTTTATGTAGACTAATACTTGTTATGTGATAAGATGTTACTGTGAAAAGACAGTATTTATAGATTTGGGTAAGTAAGTATATAAACACTTAAAACTGATGCTTCTTCTAGATACATAATTAATACTTTATAATTTCTCTTGAGATTGTGCAGAGATCATCTGAATTATAATTTCTTAGCTGAATTCTTATTCTGTGGACTGATATAAGGTCTGGCTCTTGGGCCCTGAATTTTCTAAATTGGTAGAAATATTCTACCTGTTTAAATGAGAAATTGAAATGGCACATTCAGTTAGAGGAGAAAAAGATCTCTTAATTTAATAGTGTAGACTCAAAGAGCACTTCAGTACAGCTTTGGCACAGATCAAGGTGCACTGCTTCAAAACTGATAAATTGTGAGGCAAAAACATGATCTTACTTAAAGGATCATGGGTGGAGAAACTCTGAAGACTTTTACACAAAGTTTAATTTCTTGTGTTTTTGTTCATCTGATTACAGACACTTAGAGGAAGTGTTCCTAATAAAATCAATCCCCGGCCTGGAAAGGTAAGACGATGTTCCGTTTCTAGCCTAGATTTTATTTTAGTCTGATAACGTCCAATCCTGTGCTGCCACTCTCCTTTTCTTATAGGTAGTGATCTACAGGGACCCAGATGTCTCTGAGGAGTGCATTGAAGTTTTCGGTGACATTGAGGATTGTACCTCTTGGAGCCTCTCTCCAGTGGTAATCGTCAAGGTCGTCAGAGGATGGTAAGAAGGGCACTTTGGGTTCCTGACTTAGAGGGTTTGTGTTTTACATTTTTAATTACCTTTTTGGTCTTCAGTACTCATTTAAAATTATGCCTTTAGCAATGTAAAGGGCAGAAAATACTAGTCTTAGTAGTAAAAGAAATTCATATGTAAGAAATTATGGTGTTTAAATATTTTTTATTTATTTTTTATTTTTACATTTATTTATTTTTGAGAGACAGAGAGAGACAGAGCACAAGCCAGGGAGGGGCAGAGAGAAAGGGAGACGCAGAATCCGAAGCAGGCTCCAGGCTCTGAGCTGTCAGCACAGAGCCCAATGGGGGGGCTTGAACTCACCAACTGTGAGATCATGACCTAAGCTGAAATTGGACGCTTAACTGACTGAGCCACCCAGGTGCCCCTAAGATATTACGGTTTTTAACCACGTTTCTGATTTATAGAGGTGATGCCTTATTTATGTACAGCTTTCTTTTCCCATATATCCTCATTTCACACTGCTGGGACTAATGCACATCAGAGTCCACACTAACACTTCTGGTTTATGAATTTTCAGAGACATTGGTAAGAACTTCAGTAGTCATGTGGGTATAATATTAAATATCCTATAAGAAAAGACATTTTGGATGACTAACCTAAAATTTATTTTTCAACTTTTCAGCAACAGGTGGTTTTGATTAAAGGAACTGGTGAAAAAATTATTTACCAGCTTGATGGCTTCTAGGAAATACACAGGAAGTTGAATTAAGAAAAGGCATTTTTAATAAATCACTTATCTGGCATAAATACTTATCTTTGGTACCTATCTATAAACTTTTTTGAAATGTGGTTGGGCTTTAGACAATTGTGGTCTAAAAAACTAGTTAGGGTTTTTGTTTGTTTTCTCTTTGATTAAATATGCAACATCTTTCCTGTTAGGTTTTAAATATTTTAATATTTTTCTATATATTCAACGCATTCATTACAAAACTACAATTAGGTGTTGTTCTTAAATTTGACGACTAAAAATACGGCTAAAGACAAATTTTCTAACAATTTTATTTTTAATATGCTAGTGCTTTTTTTCCCCCAACTTTTGTTGGCTTCTCTTTTAAAAGTATAAGCATCTAAGAGCAGCACTGTCCTATATTAAATGAGATTTTCCTTAGTGTTTGGATGTTTGTTGTTTGGAAGGGGAATTTTAAAATGCTTTCCATTAACATATATTACTTTATATCAATATACCCATTGATATGGCTCTAAAATATAAGTAAAAATCCCTCTAAGAGCAATATCTTCTACATGTATAAGGAGAAAAAAGCATTATAAGAAAAGTCCATTTATCTGATGTAGTACCATTTACAACTGTTCACTAACTGACAATTCTGTAGCACATTAGTGGCTCTACAATGTTCGTATCGACAGTCAAAAGTTCTTTTAGATCCTGATATGGTTTTTCAATTATCAGAGGCTTAATTATGCCCAATAAGTTTAGTTTTAGGGAGAGTTTATACATCTTAACTGCCGGAGAATTTCCACAAAATATATATAATAACTGGCTGCGGTGTATATTGTGAGAGAGAGAAGAGAAGGGGAGGAGAGGGAGAGAAGAGCAGGGTGGATGGGGGGAGAGGCTATTAGCTAGAATATTTGAGTTATCAAAACCTCATCAAGTGTAGCTAATAGTTTTGCTGTGTTTTACTCTTAGTTGGATTTTGTATGAGAAACCAAATTTTGAAGGGCACTCCATTCCCTTAGAAGAAGGAGAATTGGAACTCTCTGGTCTCTGGTGTATAGAAGATACTTTGGAAGGAAACGAGGAGGCAGAGTCTGCTAAGCCTGTGGTGATTGGTTCACTCAGACATGTAGTCCAGGTAGGTTATGGGAAAACCAGAATCCACTGATTCAGCCAATATTTATCTATCTATCTATCTATCTATTTATTTATTTATTTATTTAATTCATTTTTGAGAGATAGACGTGAGTGGGGGGGAGCAGAGAGAGAGGGAGACACAGAATCCAAAGCAGGCTCCAGGCTCTGAGCTGTCAGGACAGAGACCTATGCGAGGCTCAAACTCACGAACCATGAGGTCATGATCTGAGCTAAACCGACCTGAACCGGTTAACAGATGTTTAACCGACTCAGCAACCCAGGCGCCCCTGATTCAGCAAGTATTTATTGAATGCCAAGGATGATACTTACTTTGAGAGAAGAATTCGCTTTATGACATAAGTGAATGGGAAAAACAGTTGATTGGTGCTCCATGGATATATTTTCCATACATTTGTACACTTGAAATGAATTAGAAGAAACATTCTAATTGATTAGTCTTTTTTTTTTCATGATGAATTTGGAAGATTGATTTCTTACTCCTGTCCCCCATCCCCATCTCCAAATGTATTTTACTTAATAACCTGATTTTGATGAATTCTATATGAGTAAGTTTTTCTTTTACTTAGTGTTTTGGTTGCTGTGTGAGTTATTTTTTTTATTGTTATTTTTTAATGCTTATTTATTTTTGAGAGAGAGAAAGCGTGAGTGGGGGAGGAGCAGAGAGAGAGGGAGACACAGAATCCCAAGCAGGCTCCAGGCTCTGAGCTGTCAGCACAGAGCCCCACACGGGGATCAAACTCACGAACCTTGAGATCATGACCTGAGCCGAAGTCAGATGCTTAACTGAGTGAGCGACCCAGGTGCCCAGTTGCTGTGTGAGTTCTGATTACCTTGAGTGGCTTACAGAAATTTTATTTTGGAAAAATAAATAATCCCCAAATAATTCAGTTGATAGTTCAACTCTGGGATTTCATGTGGGTTTAAGAACAGTAGGTACTTAAAGTCACTTTAGGGACTGGGTAAAATGTCTTGGTTCCTTATCTGTTGATGAGGAAGTTGTATTTGTCTGTCTTTGTGGCGGTTGGAATTTGATGATTCTTTACCTTTAAAAATGTAGTTAATGGTATCTTCCAAGTGGAAAATTAAAACCCCATTTGTGTAACAGATGGGCATTAGGGTGCCGTAGGGAGATAAGGAATGTTACAAAATGAGAATGAGTAAGAATGAGTAACAGCTTTTGGCAGAGGGAAATATCACTTGTTTCTTAAATCAACATTTCTGAGTGACTTCAATGATCATTGGTATTCTAAGTGATTTATCTTTTAATAGTTTTAAGTATGTAATGTGATAAACCTTAAAACATTGAGGAACCCCATTTTAAAATGTGATAGACAGGGGCGCCTGGGTGGCTCAGTCGGTTGAGCCGTCTGACTTCTGCTCAGGTCATGATCGCACAGTTTGTGAGTTCTAGCCCCACTTTGTGCTGATAGCTCAGAGCCTGGAACCTGCTTCGGATTCTGCGTCTCCCTTTCTCTCTGCCCCTCCCCCGCTCACATTCTGTCTCTCTCAAAAATAAATATTCTTAATTAAAAATCAAATGTTATAGTCATGGGATAATTAACCTGCCCTTTTTATTTATTGCTCAAATAATACTGGTTATAAAGCAATGTTTCAACCTATCACCCCAATCCCACCATCATGAGATATTTTCTCGTAATTATTCTAAATTCCCTGCTCCATCTTGGCCATATTCCATTTTCTGTAGTTATAATCATGATACAGGTACAGTGCTGTTTTCCTTTTTTCACTTAAAACTGTGGTTGGCAATCCTTTTTCTCTCTATATATAATTTTCCTGAAGATCACACTCCCTTTGGTGACCTCTCTTAGTGAGGTGCAACGGTGTCAGAATCTGGTGGGTGAGGGTTCAGGTGCTCTCCAGAGCCGGAGGGTAAATAAAGGCAGTGAAGCATATTGGTAAAGAGGCGCCTCCTATCTTGCCTGGTAAGAGCCAACTTAATGCACTTAATGCTTTTCATGTTACGTATTATATGGTTTGAGGTTTCCATGAAATGATGTACCATCATTCATTTTACCTTCTTTTTGTGGGAATTGGTTGTTTTTAGTTTTTTACTATTTTAAACAATGCTGTATGAACGTTTTTGTGCATTTAATCATTTATAAATTTCTGATTTATTTAATTAGGGTGAATTTTTCTGAATGGTGTCATGTTAAAGGGTAGGGACACTTATGACTCCTGATACATTACGATTTTTTTTTTTTCAACGGATTGTGGTTGCTTAAACATGAACATAAGTCACTGCATAGTTAAGAGGGTCACCTTTTTAGTGCATTAAATTTGTTCCTTTTGGTTATGTTTAAAAGAGCCTCCCCTGAGCCAACCTAAGTGTCATTTCTTCTGTATCTCAGTTCACCTAGCTCAGCAAGATTAGAGTTCAATAAATGTTTGATTAGCACTTAGGCACTCAGCCAGGAGAGGCCTTTTGAAGTATGTTTGCTGGGCAGGACATGGAACAGTGACCACAGTCATAAATGTGTACCTTTGCTTTAACAACTTAGACCAAACCACCATCGTAGAGCTTTGATCATAGTCAAGGAGAGTTACCATAAGGGGTTTGTTCATAGGCACAAAACGGCAGTTGAGGAAGGCTCCAAATGCAGTCCCTCTATGGACTCTAGAGCCTCTGGAGTTGGATGGTCACTTCTGAGGAGAGCAACTAAAACTCCTGTCACCAAGGAAAGCCAAGCAGTGTTTTCAGTGAGGATGAGAGGAATAAATATGTTCCAGAACATTTATGGGGATCTTTGCTGAGGTATATGGCCAAAGCAACATGGCTGCCCCAAAAGACCACATATTATTAAGTCATGGGTGAAAACAGGGAAGGGATAAATGGCAGGTGCTCTGTGAAATGTATGTGTATATTTAAAGTTTATTTTAATTATTTAAAAAAAAGAACGAGCTTATTGTAGAGTTAAGTACATGCTGTAATTACTATCGTATACGCGTACTTCTTTTTCTTCCTTCAGGATTACAGAGTTAGTCAGATTGACTTATTTACTGAACCAGAAGGGTTAGGACTCCTAAATTCCTACTTTGACGACACTGAAGAGATGCAGGGGTTCGGTATCATGCAGAAGACTTGTTCCATTAAAGTACACTGGGGCACGTGAGTATTTTATTTCAGATGCAATTTTAATGAAGTGTTTTTGTGAGTGTACTATTGGAAGGACTTAAGTTACTCTCTGATTTGTTGTCCTGTTAAGTGATGATCGACTAAAAGGGTTTTTTTTTTCCAGATGGCACATAAAATTCTGCTTCTTTTGTACCTATGTCACTATGGTTCAGCTCTCTTCTAAACAATAACGATTTCTTGGAGGAAGTGCAGGGGAGGAAAAAACTGCGTTTTTAATGTTGGGATTTCCTTATCACAGAGGAACCTGATTCATTCCGAGCTGTGTAACAGATTTTGCCTTCATGGTAATTCAAAGGAGGTAATTCAAAGCATGTGTTCCTGATACTTCAGGAGGCCCTCCAAGGCCAACACACATGGTACTTGACTTCCTTGAACATTTTCACACAATGCTGTCCAGAGCCCTTACGAGGTTGGTTTCACAAATTGCAGGAAACTGCAAGAGTGTTTTGAAGGAAGTGGGGAATATCTCAGATGGGGGGAATTAGGACAGAAAGTGCAGGCGGCAGTCCCGAGTATCGAGTGTCGTGGTCTCTGAAGTGGAGCAAACAGCCCAGGGCATGGGAAAGACATCCACTGAGATGCAAGAAAACACACTGAAGCTTCTCTATATTTCTTTCATGCATTCATTTTTTGATGTTACTTTATTTTTGAGAGAGAGAAAGCAAGCAGGGGAGGGGTGGAGAGAGAAGGAGAGAGAGAATCCCAAGCAGGCTCTGCACTATTAGTGGACACGGGGCTCAAACCCACGATCTGTGAGCTCATGACCTGAGCCGAAATCAAGAGTCAGATGGTCAACCGGCCAAGCCACCCAGGTGCCCTCCATTTCATTTAAAATCTCCTCCTTTTAAGATTTTATTGTTATGTATGTTTTCTATTCATAATGTATTCAGTGATAACATATATAATTTATAAATATTCGTATATTCAGAGAAGGCTCAAAAGTTTTTGTCAATGGCATATGCAAAAAACAATACCTGTGTAGCGGGTCAGATAGGAAATACTACAAGAAACACGAATCCGAGAAACAGCAGTAATGCTGTTTTAGAAGGATGGTCAGTTAAGGTCTCTGGTGATATTTTAAGGAAGGGACGGAGTCAGCCCTTGGGATGTCTGAGAAGGGAGGCTCTGGGGGCGTGTCCCAGGCAGGAAGCCATTGTGAAACCCTGCTGGGTGTGTTTGGGGAACCACTTAGGGGGTCAAGGTGGCTAGAGACGAGTGAGCTAGGAGGACTGGGATGGGAGAGAGGCCTCATGTCCTGTCTGGTTTGGGGAGGGATTTTAGATTACTCCAAGTGACATGGTGATCATTTTGATCTAACTTGTTCTTTAGAAAGCTCACTCTAGCCACTATGTAGAAAATAAACTGTAAAGAGGCAAGAGTGGAGGGCACCTGGTGGCTCAGTCAGTTAAGCATCCGAACTCTTGATTTCAGCTCAGGTCACGATCTCAGGATCATGAGATGGAGTTCTGTCAGGCTTTGTGCTCAGTGCAGAGACTGCTTAAAATTCTTTCTCTCCCTCTGTCTCTGCCCCTACCCCTACCCCTCTCATGCATGCACGCTAGTGCTCTTTCTTCCTCTCTCTCTCTCTCTCTCTCTCTCTCTCTCTCTCTCTCTCAAATGAAAAAAAAGAAATAGAGACGAGTGGAAACAAAGAAACCAATTAGGAGGCAGTTGCAATTATATAGGCAAGAGGTTTTGGTGGCTTAGTGCTGGTGAGAAGTGGTCAGATTCTGGATACATTTTCATGGTAGAACTGTCACCATTTACAGACAGATTGTATGTGGGGTGTGAGGGGCTGAGAAATATCTAGGCTTTGGGACGCCAGCATTTATTGGGATGGAGAAAACAGGAGTTCAGTTGTAAAGAGGTGAAGCTGGTCGTGCCAACTGTACATCCAAGTAAGAGGACAGGAAGGTGACTGGATACAGGGGACTGGGGTTCCAGAGGGAGGCTGGAGATAGAAATTCAAGAGTCCTCAGCACAGAGAAGGTACTTCAGTCATGCACTGGATAGATCTCAAAGGGAGTAGAGAAGCCATCTGAGCCTTGGGCTTGTTTATATTTAGTGGTTGGGAAAAAAAGGAGGAAGCTAAACAAAAGAAAAGGTCTTCATCTTCGCGCCTTTAATTTTTTTCCTACATCAAAGAGATCTGTAGATCTTTTTTCTCAAAGTATTAATGTGAAATTGAGAGCAACCACTTTCCTTAGAAAAGAATGAAATAGGCGTCTGCCATAATATTTTAATCTCTGTGTCTGGACGGTTTCATGACTCAGGCTTGGGCTCTGTTGAAGCATAATGAGCTACATCTAAGTAAGGTCTCTTACTTCACAGTAAGTTTAACTTGTCTCACAGAGGGGGAGTCCCAAACCTGCCGTAGCATCCAGTTTATGATGGCTTGTGTGGTGACAGACCTCTTTTTTTTGGCTGTTCATTTCTATTGCCGTTAGGATAATAGAAAGCTACTTTGGATGTCAGTTCAAAGTTGGGGTGGGGTCGTTGAACTTGGTTGGCTGGCTTTGGGAACAGGTCATTAGTACTTTTATAGATCTCCAAGGGGAGTCTTGATGGGTTGGGAGAATTCAACTGATAAGTACCTGAGCTCATTTTGCTTCTGTTGGTGCACTGGTCCCCTGAACTGACGTAAGAGAAGTGTTTCCTTAGATTCCGTTAGGAGATTTATCCGAAAACCTATTTACTGTGGGTTAAACTCTTCTACACCTACACAAAATAAGGGTTTTGCTTGCCAAATTCTTACCTGGAAAATTGAATAATTTCTAAAATCTTCTTTCAGATTCTGTTGAGTAGAATTTGTTTTTAAACCTTTGTTTTAATACCTGGCTAATGCTAGTACCCATCCTCCCAGAGGTGAGGGTATATCTTCTTGGCAGGGGGTAGATTTCTTTTGAGGGGGTATAGTTCTAATAAAGAATTTTGGAACTTTATCAGGAGCATAAAGAGCATGTATTCCACAATGCTCTTTGTTTCCTTGTTTAACTAAGGAAGACTGGCTTTAGTCATTTCCTCAAATTTAGGATTAATTTTTAGCATAACTGGCACTAAAATGCTGCTGTTCTGAACTCAAGAGACAGTTTTTAACGGCCAGATATTCTTTGATGAATTTTATTATGAAATATTTGCTATATACAGAAGAAGATATATATGTGTGAATTATGAAGCCTAGTAATAAGACCTATCCCTGTGTGCCTACCACCGACCTAGCATGGTGTCCACTCACCGTCCCCAGCCCTGGTCCCATTGGCCTGACTCCTCCATACATGTAACCTCGCTCTGGAATTTTGCGTTTTTCTCATACCCTCATTTTACAGTTTTACCCTATAGTATCAGTCCCTGCAGTATTTAGGTCTGCTGTCGTAGGAAATATGCCACAATCTAGTTTCATCTCTGAGCGTTTCCTCAAATCATTTGACTTGTTGCTGTATTGCCTGAGTTTTCTGCATAGTAGGGGTTGGGTCTAGAGGTATGGTCACATGCGGATTGGAAAGGGTCCTTCACAAAGGTAGTGCCACATCTGCCTGTTATCTCACAAAAGGAGGCAGTGCTACCCAGCTTCCCATTAACGATGCTGAGTTTGTTTTTCTGGTTAGGTTGGTGCCTCCTACAACTCTTGACTGTAAAGGGACCTTTTTCCCTTTGAGAGCCATAGCTCACCCTCTTTAGAAAAATCTCAGATTCGGCACATTCATATTTAATCTTTTGAGTTTCCAGTTGGTTTCTGTAAATAGCCAACGTTCACGTGTAGCCATGTCTGGAGATAAGACTTAGGATCTGGATGGAAATACTGTTTTTTGGCTTAAGGATGAGTGAACAAGCCAGTGCCTGGGTGGCTCAGTCGATTAAGCATCCAATTCTTGATTTCCGGTCAGGTCATGACCTCACAGTTCAGGGGATCAAGCCCTGTGTTGGGCTCCACGCTGAGCATGGAGCCTGCTTAAGATTCTCTCTCTCTCAAAATAAATAAACTTAAAAAAAAAAAAAAAGGTGAGCAAGAGAAGACCAATTTTTTTAATTGTTAAAATTTTCTAATGTTTATTTATTTTTGAGAGAGACAGAGACAGTGTGAGCAGGGGAGGGGCAGAAAGAGAGGGGGACACAGACTCTGAAACAGGCTCCAGGCTGTGAGCTGTCAGCACAGAGCCCAACACGGAACTCAAACCCATGAACTGGGAGATCATGACCTGAGCCAAAGTTGGATGTTCAACCAGCTGAGCCACCCAGGTGCCCTGAGAAGACCTATTTTTCTTGTGTGGCTAAAGGGTATTTTTTTAAAGGGTATTTCTAAAAGAATAATTACATGTTTTTAATCAATATATACATAGTCATTGTAAACATACAAATGGATATTGTTGACATAATAACATTTATGGTTTTTTAAAAAGCTCCTACTTTATAGTTATACTGCTTGTTCATAATGTAGGTAAAAGCTCATTACCTAAGTACATGGGAAAACAAGAGTGCCTTTAGAAACTGAAATAACACTGACACTGCCTGAAGATAGTTTCCCCCTCTCCCGATGGCCTCATGAATAACGTATCTTGTTGGAATAGAATTTAGGAAAAATGAATCATGCTCTGTGTATGAGTTTTCAGATTTCAGAGTCTGCCCAACATTCATAAGTGTGGGTTTAAGTTTCTTAACAGGCCCTTCGTGCTCACTGAGGAAGTCTTTTCAAGTGTATCAGTTTGTGTTCAGTTTTTTTTTTTTCTTACAAATTCCCCTTTACCCAAAATTACCTTCCTTCTATACATATTATGTAACTAAATCACATGCTTCAAGAAAAGTGAAATGTTTAGTATCAGATGAATAAAACCCCTCACTCCAACTACAGAAGGAAAGGCTTCGTGATAGGGTACCGTGGTCAGCAGTATTTCAGGATCTCACCATCACTTGTTTGTGAGCCATCCATGGAGTTTACAGAAAATTCCACCATTCAGTCGGGAGGAGTCATTAGCCTAATAGCAACATTTTTGATGAACCACCATTATTTAGTTAGGGCGTGAAATCAGTGTGTGGTGTGCATGTGTGAGGTTTGAGCTCTAAAAAATATGTAATGCATCCTTACCTGTCATGCTTCAAATGTAGGGAGCTGTAAAGGACCCCAGTCTTAGCCTCTGCTTTCTTATGGGTTAGGGTCCTTGCAGTGCTAATTTTTTAAAAGATAAGCCTTTTTTCCTCTTAATTTTTTATTGACGTGTATGTAACAAGATTTGTACCAAAAAATGCACAATAAATCATAAGTGTATAACCTGAGTGAATTTTCAAAGTATAAACATCATGTAGATCAAGAAATAGAACCAGTATTTGTGGATTTCTAGAACATACCCCCAGTATAACTACCATCCTGACTTCTAACAATGTGGATTAGTTTTCATCCCCACACATACACCACTCAGTCTGTCAACGTGTGTGTGTGTGTGTGTGTGTGTGTGTGTGTGTGTGTGTGTGTATTGACAGGTCTTCAGTAGGATTTTGATTGTAAATCCCTGTATGATTAGTGAGTCTAGAGAAGTTACTGATTTATCCAAGGGAATCTTTAACAAAACCCGTCATCTAAAATGTGCCTTGGGCCAGAAGAAAGCAAAGAGGGTGAATGAGGCCCATTTTGCTGGTAAAAGATTTTATTTGCAGCCATTTTCTCCTTGGTATGGTGTTCTGGGGTACCTGGAATACCCCAGCTAGGACTCTTTTAGTGAGACTAATAAAGATTAGGAGAGGATAAGTGGTCACCAAGAGTTCTGTATTTGTGTATAAAGGGGGCGTATTAAGAACTCTCTTAGGTAAAAGTCACTTCTCTACTATCTCATCTTCCCAGAACCTCCCAGGGACTAGGAAAGTGTTAAGACTGCACAGCCTTTAGGGGCAGTGCTAACAGGCATGGTTTTCTGGTTTCCTGGTTTCCTGGTTTCTAGCACATTAGGGGAGGGTGGGGCTGCTTCTTCCCTGACTGCAGCAGAAGTGACAGCTGACAAGCCTGATAAGAGGGTGTGGTATTGACAAGCCATAAAAATCAGATTCAAGAACTCAAAAAGCTTTTGGGCCTGGGAACAAGCAGGCTTACAGACCTTCAAAGACCCCAGGGTACCACTGTGCACTGTCCTGCTCACAGTGACGATCCTGAGTCCTTGTAAAACGCATGAATTATGTGCACTTTCTGGAATGAGAAAAATTGCTACCAAAAAATGACTAGGAGCCTGGCTTGGATCAGCCCTGCATCTGATACTTGCAGCTGTGTGGCCCTGGACAGTTTACTTCACCTCTTCTGTAAAATGGGGACAGGAGTGTTCCTTCGTCACGGCATTGTTGTGCGGATTGGATGATATTCCAGGTGGCATTTCTTGCAAGCTCTAGGTAGATGTTACCTGTTGTTAGTTTTGGGCACTGTGACAAATGAGTAGGTGGGACATCCGATTCTTTGGTTACAAATGAGATGTTGCCTTTTATTTTGTATTTTTTATTTTAAGTGTTTTATTTATTTTTTTAGACAGAGAGACAGAACGAGTGGGAGAGGGGTAGAGAGAGAGAGGGAGACAGAATCCGAAGTAGGCTCCAGGCTCTGAGCTGTCAGCACACAGCCCGATGCGGGGCTCGAACCCACAAACCCTGAGATCATGCCCTGAGCCGAAGTCGGACACTCACCCGACTGAGCCACCCAGGCGCCCTGAGATGTTGCCTTTTAAAACAAAGCTTGGGATTCCTATGTTGGGCCCCTCTAAATACATACAGTGTTACAAAATCACTACTTTTATTACTTGAAGTGATATAGATCTGCACTGAAGCAATTCATAATATAAATTAAAATAAGTGGACAAAACCACCAGGAGACCAGTAAAAGATCAAGGACAGGCGCATGTAATGGCATACTCCTCCTTGAATCTAACGTTGCTCTGATATCTGAGTGGAACTGTACATGGTCTGGATATACATCGTCCTGTTCTTTTCCCTTCTTCTCGGTGGGGTCCTGTGTGCCACTGAAACAAATGACAAGTCCTCTCTTTTCCTCCTTGATACTTGCTTAGGTGGCTGATTTATGAAGACCCTGGATTTCAGGGTGTGCCTTTTATCCTGGAACCTGGCGAGTACCCCAACTTATCCTTCTGGGATACAGAAGAAGCATACATTGGATCCATGCGGCCTCTGAAAATGGTAAAAATCTAACAAAATGTTCTTGGAGTCCGTGATTTTTTTGTCAGCCTGACATTGATGGTTCACAGGCTGTGACTTTGAAGCAATAAACAGACTTTTAAAAACACAAATCTATAGTAGAGGGAACATATTGCTTGATAGAAATAATAGAAAGGATAACCTGCTGGTTGCTGTAGATGAAAAAAAATGTGGCTAAGCCCATGTTCTTTGCCTTCAAGGCATTCTCAGCCGTGCAGAGCCGCGGGTGTGTGTACAAGGCTTCAGCCCAGGGTAGGTTTCAGAAGTGAAGAAAATGTAGGATCAAACGTTTGTGGAAAAACAGGAAGGACAGATGAAGTCCAACTTGTGGGTGATGTGACAGAGAAGGCGGATAATTAGCACTTTGTGCTAAATCAAGTTGGCTCTTAACAACCAAGCAGGACGGTGTCCAATGGAGATGTCAGAGGATGCTCTGCGTGAGCCAGGGCGGAACTGAGGGAGGCCAGGGCATGTTGGGGACCACCCCCATTGTAGCCACCAGAGGCTAGGCTGGGTGGCAGCTTTGGGGGCCCTGGGGCTGGATGTCTGAACGTTGTCCTCCCAAGCATCTGCCTTAGAAAGGAGCCTGTGCTTCCTCCGGCCTCCCCCTGTATTTGTCTGGTTCTTTTGGTCTCTTCGGCTAGACTCTAAGCCTTGGGAGGATCCAGGCTGCACCTGTCTTGTCCCCACACGGAGCACGGTGTGTGCTCATCGGCAGTAGGCACTCCCCAACTACCCATAGGAGTGAGGCTCTCGTTAAGAACAAGGTTTTGAAGCTGCAATTTGCAGCTGTCTTGAGTCAGTTTGAAACAAATTAGGAAGCCAATGAAGATCATTTTTATGTTAATTTTACCCCTCCTGCTGAAACCTGTGGTTTAATTACCTCATGTTTGTTGGTCTCCACGCAAAACTCATTTGAATTATAGATGCTTTTACATTATAAATGGTTTGTTTGTAAAATTCACTTTCAAAGAACAAAGTTTAGTTTCGTGAAGATATGAAAGAATTGTCCCAGGCTTTGAAGGCTGTTTTAAATAATTTACAAAACTGTGAAGTTTATGGCATTAGAGATACTTTTGAAGAGGGTGCTTAGGGTATTTCCCCCTCCCCCCTTATCCACAGGGGATACTTTCCAAGACCCCTGGTGGATGCCTGAAACCTTGGATAGTACCAGACCCTATATAAACTATGTCTTTTTCCTATGTATATATGATAAAGTTTAACTTGTAAATTATAATTTATATAATTTATACATATAATTTATAATATAAATATAAATTATAATTTGTAAATTAGGCACAGTAACTAATTTAACTAATATTATTAACAGTAACTAATAATAAAGTAGAACAAGTATAATAATCTACTGCAACAAAGGTTATGTGAGTGTGGTCTCTCTCTCAAAATATCTTATTGTACTATGATTGCCCTTCTGGTGACAAGGCACAATGAGGCAATGCCTGTGTGATGGATGAGATGAAGTGAGATGAGTGACATAGGTGGCATTGTGACACAGTATGTCAGGAGGAGGATCATTGTCGTAGATCCTGGGTCTGGAGTTCTTTCTTGTACAGCAAGAAAGCAGAACGCAGGATTAAAAATGCAAGAGAGGAAATGTCTGGGAGAAGACAAGAGCCCTGAGTATGGGTCCTTACTCCGTTTTTATTAGGATCAGAAGGCTTACAAACATGGTGATGGACGTGCACAAAGAAACAATGAAATCGTGAACATTAACTCGTGGGCTGGAGGGAAAGGGGGTTTGAAGATATGCCGTGTTGGGGGTTTGGGTCAATACCAAACAAAATCCTGGCCGTGGTTGGGCAGAAGGTTGTTGACAGCACTGTGAGGCCCCACCTCTGTTTACCTAAACTGGCCTAAGGGACCAGAAAGACAGAACCTGCTACCTCAGGGTCAACAAGGCGCCTTTCTTTTGCTAATTAGCTCCTCTCAGGGCGACTTCACCGCAGTCTATAGCCCTATTTACCTGTTTACCTAATTTGGTCCTGCCTTCCTGTAAAGCAGCTTTCTGCTATTGTACTAAATTAGGGGGCATTTCCACCCTGAATACCTAATCTTGTTTACCTCATCTTGGATGTTTTCATCCCGAGATTTCCTATTCCTATACCTTTGTCCTATACTGGGGGCTTTTGCCCCCTTTACCTAATCTTGTGTACTCAAACTTGGGTGTGTTCATCCTATGGCTTTCTAATTCTTTATGCCTTGTTAACCCATCAGTGCACGCTCAGGGAATTCCTAAGCTTATTCCCCACAGATCATCTGCTTCTAAAACCTCGATTGACAGCGGGTAACTGTGCAAAGTGGAAATGCAGATAACGAGGGACTATTTACTGCACTAGGTTCTTTAAGCTCTGGTTTGGTGATAAAATCAGCAACATTTCCCTTAAAATTACAGTTCGTTTGGTGCATTTGAGCATCTTTCGCTGCACTTTCAAAAAAGCTGTCCTAGGGGCACCTGGGTGGTCAGTCGATTAAGTGTCTGACTTGGACTCAGGTCATGATCTCATGGTTTGTGAGTTCAAGCCATGCA
This sequence comes from Neofelis nebulosa, assembly GCF_028018385.1. Lineage (NCBI taxonomy): Eukaryota > Metazoa > Chordata > Mammalia > Carnivora > Felidae > Neofelis > Neofelis nebulosa. Next base: position 99,699,374 of record NC_080787.1, read on the forward strand.
TTGGGCTCTGTACTGACAGTGCAGGATCCCTGCTTGGGATTCATTCATTCATATTCTGTCTCTCTGTCTCTCTTGCATTCTGTGCCCCTCCACCACTCTCTTTCAAAATAAATAAAAACTTAAAAAATAAATGCAAAAAAAGCTGTTCTATATTCATGGAAAATATTCTCCTGACTTTCCCGCTGCTGATTTTAACACCCTACCCTGTTTGTTATTTCTGTGTAATACCTTTTCCTGTGGCTTATTTTTAGTGAGTTTTTGGTTACTTACAACAACTGTTTATTATAAAAGTATAATAACTCCCCTCAGACCCGTCCTTTGGGCTATTTTAAATTCTATCTGCAGTTCACCTAATTATTTCAAGAGGCCTGCAGAGCCTGTTGTGAACTTGTGTGAACTCAACAGTTTTGTAAGCCATGGGTTGCAAAATCAAACGCCTCCAGGGGCCAGGCAGCAACTAGACATGAGTGAGGGTGGCTGGGAGTTGAGCTGAGTTGAGTGGTAGAGACAGACAAACCAGGCTCAAGTCCTGGCTAGAGGAAAAGCCCAGTGGAGAATTAGTAAGTGCACAAGATGAGGGTTGCTGCCTGTGAGAATTTGCGTCCAGACATGTCAGGTCTTAGGACTGCTTTTTTTTTTTTTTTTTTCATTTTCCAAGATTCTTGATCTTTATTTATTTTTTTAACTTTTTAAAAATGTTTTATTTATTTTCGAGAGAGAGACAGAGTGTAAGCGGGGGAGGGACAGAGAGCAAGGGAGACACAGAATCCAAAGCAGGCTCCAGGCTCTGAACTGTTAGCACAGAGCCCAATGCAGGGCTTGAACACACAAACTGAGATCATGACCTGAGCCGAAGTCAGATGCTCAACTGACTGAGCCACCCAGGTGCCCCGATCTTTTTTTGTTTGTTTGTTTGTTTGTTTGTTTATTTATTTTGAGAAAAGGGAGAGAATCCCAAGCGGGGGCCCAATCTCACAAACTGTGAGACCTTGACCTGAGCTGAAATCAGGAGTCAGATGCTTTAGCCAACCAAACCACCCAGGCGCCCCAGGACTGCTTTTTCAGAGAAATGAGAAATGTCTATTTTTATGAGACATTTTCTGAATTACAAACAAACAAACACAGCTTATTAGTATAACAAAAACATAACCTAACTCACAGATTCAGTTTATAGACCACCTCTGCTCTACACTGTCTTCCTCATTCTTCATCTGCATGGTTGGTGACATCAGAACTGTCGCAACATAAATTAAACCAGATGCACTCACACTGGGAGGTTCCATGGCTTACCATAAACTACCATGGGTAATATATGGTAATCTATCAATGAAAAACCGGTTTTCTTACTGTATTATTTTTCTTTTCAGGGTGGACGTAAAGTCGAATTCCCTACAGATCCAAAGGTAAAAATATATGTATTTTACATTTTATTCCCATTCCATCTCTATGAAGGTGATGCTTGTGTGGTTTTACACATCCGCCTCCATAAACATAACCGCAGCTAAAGGAAGTTGTCCCAGCTTACATGCCGTCCCTCAGCCTAGAGCACTTACACTGGCTAACAGTACGTGTAGCCATGGCTTAAAAGGTTGATTGTTGTGTTAAGTTTATAATTTGTGTTTGTGTTTACTAGTTGTGGGGCCTGCTGCAGCTTGCCAGTTACTCAGGAAAAAACTTTGTTTTCAAGACAAGTTCTCCCCTTCTGCTACTCTAACATGCTCTTTCTGCTATTTCTACTTTGCACATTTATGACACATTTATATTTCTTGGTTTTTTTTTCTAAGTAGCCTCCATGCCCACTGTGGGGCTTGAACTCATGATCTTGAGATCAGATGTCGCATGCTGTACAGACTGAGTCAGCCAGGCACCCCTGTTTCATTTTTAAAGCAACGTGGGATCCTTGGTTCCTTAGTTTGGCCTAAGCGAAATTCTAAATATCAGTTCTAGACATTGAACAAAAACCAATTTTTTTAAGCCAATTATTTATTAACTGTCTTTTGAACCTTGTCTTTGGGCTGCACCACATCAGGATAAAAATTTAGGGCTGTCTGGGTGGCTCAGTCAGTTAAATGTTCGACTTCAGCTCAGATCATGATCTCCTGGTTGATGAGTTCAAGTTCCACGTCCGGCTCTGTGCTGACAGCTCAGAGACTGGAGCCTGCTTTGGATGCTATGTCTCCCTCTCTCTGCCAGTCCCCTGCTCATGCTCTGTCTCTCTCTCTCAAAAATAAATAAACATTAAAAACATAGTTTTAAAATTACAAGATACTGTTATTTAGTTTAAAAAATATGATCAGAACATTTTGTGTTCTAGGGGTTATTGATATTAAATGACTGAACGTTCAGTTTAGCTGTTAAAACCTTTAACCTCTTTCACTTACCGGTATATCTTCTATTATAGGTAGTTATTTATGAAAAGCCTTTCTTTGAAGGAAAATGTATGGAACTAGAAACAGAGATGTGCAGGTTTATGGCGGAAGCAGGTGAAACAGAAGGAATAACTGATGACAGTTTGCCATTTATGTCAGTGGGGTCGATGAAGGTTCTGAGAGGAATGTAAGTAGATGGAAGTAACCTGAGGAGTTTCTTTTTTATCGTTTTAGTGAGTAATATACATGCTCCACCCCCAACCATTACAGATAGTGTGGTAGAGTGAACTTCAGACATGTTCTTTTCAGTCCACTCTGACCTGGAGTTGACACAGCAGATCGAGGTGGTGGTTTGGGGTCAGTCAGCTGCACGAGACTGATAAATTGGCCCAGATTGATCAAATCTACATCTTATTAATATTATTCTCCAAACTGTTGAACTGTTAGTTTGCTTTCTATTTTTTATGATATTTTGCAGTTTATGTATCTTACATATTTCCTTTAGAAGTATATACTTAAAAGTCTTGTACATAGCCAAAAATATATAATATTTTAATTATGCTTTGATGAAAGTTTAGCCAGTTTTTTTGCTGAAGTTCTTTGGAGTCTTCTTATTAAACACACACACACACACATACACACACACACACACTCCCTACACTCCTTTACAGAACATTAATGTATGTTTCTTAGGTTATTCTTTAGGAGGCCATTCTATTAGTCACTTAAATTTTAGAGGAGAATTCCAATTGTCATAATGCATGAGTCTATGTGTAGCTTCATAACTGTTAGTATTTGTGAATGAAACTGATATATACATGGGAAAAATTTCAACACTGACGAAGATTACTGCTCCTTCATGTTTTTTCTCTTGCAGTTGGGTTGCTTATGAGAAGCCTGGATTTACAGGTCATCAGTATTTGCTCGAAGAAGGAGAGTACAAGGACTGGAAAGATTGGGGAGGTTACAATGGAGAACTTCAGTCATTACGACCTATATTAGGTGTAAGTTAAAGAAAAGCTAATGGCTAATACTTGATCTTTTTTGAATATGAATGGCTAACCTTTGAATTTTGATTTTTTTTTCTTAATAGGATTTTTCAAATGCTCACATGATCATGTACAGTGAAAAAAACTTTGGATCCAAAGGTTCCAGTATTGACGTATTAGGAATTGTTGCTAACTTAAAGGAGACCGGATATGGATTGAAGACCCAGTCTATTAATGTACTGAGTGGAGTGTAAGTGAAATAACCCAACCGGGGTTTTAACCATTTTTACTTTGCGTTGTATTAAACTAATAGCGTCTCTGACAGAGACAGAGCATCTCTGACAGAGTAGGCACTCAGGAAATAAACATATCAATGACTGAACATTAAGTCAGTCATTTAATGTGTATTGCCACAATATTTTCATAACTGCTTTTTAACATCTTTCTCATATAATCTTTTTTTCATGTGTCATGTAACATTGCAGTAGACTTTTGGGTTTCAGGATAGAAATTCACCGGTGCACTTCTCTTACCATTCTGCATGGAAAGATTCCCTGGATTTCTTATGATGGGAATCAAATAAAAAATAATCTTAACACTAGAAACCTGAGGTTGGGATAAAGTCCCATTTGATTTTCCTACAGTCCTTGCAGGGGAGGAAAAATTTTATTCTACGCATCGAGATTCTTCTGTTAATTAAATTGACACAAGACAGATTAACAGGAGAAAAAAATCACCAAAGTTTAATTACATGTTCAGGGAGGCCCAATAATGAAACTGAGACCCAAAGAAATGACCGAGGCAGGTGAGTTTTAAATATTTTAGACAGAAAGACAATACATTTGTGAGGAATTGGCAGGATAAAACTTGTTTGGGAGCTTTAATTAGTATGGAATTGTAAACAGAATTTGTCTAATGTAGTAAATTGATAAAAAGTAACAAGGTTTGTTTATACAGTCTTCTCAGCTCTAAAGTCCCTATCTCTGGTGATGAAGGCGTGTCTCTACCTCCTGGTACAGGGAGGACACCTTTCACATGGGAGATTTGTTTATTATTATTTATTATTTATTATCTCTGCTTTCAGGGAGACAGAGGAGGGTCTGAGTGTCTTTATTGCACAGGCTTTACTTTGAAATAATACTGATTATGCCATTGTGGCAGATTTTAGGGTGGCCTGCCCTGAGCACCTATATCTACACCTGCACCGTTTCGTTTCTTCACTATTATTTTGACCTAAAAATAATTGTTTCAGCATACCCGGAGTTAGCAATTGAATGCTTTATTAACGTAAGCTTTTATTGAAAGATGGTCAGAAAAGACTCTTGGGGATGCATATGACTGCAAGCCAAACTAAATTGGTATAAGTGATAAAAATGGAATTTATTGGCCTATATAACTTAAAAGTCCTGGAAAGGGGGTATGTGTGGCTTAGTCGGTTAAGCATCTGACTCTTGATCTTGGCTTTTGTCATGGTCTCAGGATTGTGCGATGGAGCCCTGCATTGGGCTCAGAGTGGAGCATGGAGCCTGCTTGGGATTCTCTCTCAATTTCTCTCTCTCTCTCTCTGCCCCTTCCCCACTTGTGTTCTTCCTCCTGCCCCGCTCCCCTTAAAATAAATAAACTAAAAAAAAAAAAAAAGTCCTGGACAAGATTTTGCCTCATTCATGGCTGGATATAGGGTTTAGACACTGGCATTAGAACTTGCTCTCGGTCTCTTGACTAGGCTTTTTTTCTGTGCTGGCTTCATTTTAGGCAGACCACTTCCATCTGGTACATTAGCTACTTATTGTTCTTCCATCTCACTGTATCCAGTGGAAAGGACTTCTCTTTCCCACAAAAGCTCCAGGTTTTGGTTTGATTCTGTAGGCTTGGGACATGTGTACGTGCCTGAGCCAATCACTGTAGTCAAGGAGATGATCGTGCCTATGTTATATGCCCAACTCTGGAGTAGTGTAGGGTCAGTCCCATAGAAGCCACTTTTATATGATCAGGGTGGGTTGTTCCCCAGGAACATCAGAAATAATGAGGACAGATACTGGATGGGCAAAACAGGTGTCTATTAAAATAAGTTATACAATTATTCTTATGATCCAGGTTGATGTCAGTTATAGTTGGGTATAAGTGAGAGTATTCTTAAATAATCATATGAATTTATTTGACATTGGTTCTGTTGAAAAGGTTTGTTAGGTTTTTTGTTTTTAAATTTTATTTTAGAGCATATGCAAGCAGGTGTGAGGGGCAGAGAGAGAAAGAATCTTAAGCAGGCTCCACACTCAGCATGGAGCCCGATGCGAGGCTCAATCTCACGACCCTGTGATCATGACCTGAGCCCAAACCAAGAGTTGGACACTTGACCAACTGAGCCACCCAGGCACCCTGATGTTAGGTTTTTTTATGTCATGAGTAACCTAGGCTATTTGGATCATTCTAACCTCAACCCATTTGTATTTCATGGAGCCCTCCTGTAGTGTCCCTGGATATCTGAGATGTGTGTACAATGTAATATGCTTTACTGTTAGTCATGTTCACCAAATCCTTGTGTAGGTTGCTGCTTGTGGTGCCCTCTTGATAGGGTGACATCTGGGATTTCTGGGTCTTCCTTCTTAGCAGGAAGTGCCTTCTGTGTCCTGCTCTGGAACCCTAACATCTTACCATCTGCCATAGACTAAAGGTATTAGTATGGCAATTCTCTGAGATAATGCTGTGGTTCTACAGTATTTTAGACTGCCTTTATTTAAAGCTAATTATTTAGAAGGAAAACAGTGACCAATTCAGTCTGGACAAATAGTTGTACATTTTGGTACTCACCAGGTGTGTTGGTTCCATTAGTCAGAGTCCAGTCATGCTTCCCAGCAGAGGAAGCAACAGGAAGCTGGCTAGAATTCTCTTAGGGCATTTATGTGCACGGTACTGTTAGCACAGGTAGAATTGTACCCAGAGCCAATCTTTTTTTTTTTTTTCTTTTTTTTAGCCCAGTCTTTGTTTGCTTGAAATTAGATTCCTTTATAAAATGTTGCTTTTATAGGTTTCTATTTTTAGTCATTTCTAGTTGTATTTCCTGGTTTAGTTTTTTTTTTTTTTTTCCTTTTCTTTTCTTTTTTTTTTAATAGCAGTTGAGTTGTGGTCTTGGGGGAAGTTGAAGGGAGGTGTGTACACATCACCACTTCCTTTCAAATTCTGTGGTTGTGGAAGGGCTGTGTGTACCAGGGCCAGCTGCTTCCTCACAGGTCATTTAGTTGGTTATCTGACAAATATTTGTTGAGGTCTGTTATGTGCAAAGCATTATATTATGTCCTCACAGAGGTCACAGCATTTGTATAAAACAATCATTGCTACGAAAGACCTAGAGATTAAGGGCTCTGGGAGTCTACTGAGCAGAGAGAGATTAATTTCCAATGTGGACACAGGGAAGACTTTGGCCAGAGAGGTAGCATTGCAGCTGAGCCTTGTGAGGCAGGTAGGCTGAGGTGTGCCAACATGAGGGAGGAAGACTAGCCTATTTGTTTGTAATAGTTTCAAAGAAGAATGATTGTAATGACTTTATTCTTATTAGTAAATAAGCATTTTAGTTTGGTTATTTCTCAGTATGGAACTCAAAAGCTTTTCAGAAAAACTTTTTTGAGATTCTTGTTCTGGAAGTGTCTTGCAGGAGGTTCACTTTCACATGGGTAATAAAGTCCCTGGGAGGTAAATTCATTTTTAGCTCAGAAACAGAGACCAGCCTTCAGGAAGGGATGCTCATGAATCCGACCGTTGAGGTTTTGGGAACTGCATTCCGTTTCTTACTGAAACAGAAGAAACTCCCTTTCACCGCCCTGCTGATCAGCGTCAGGTTCTACACTGTGCTCTTGTTCACATGGGGGCAACTGGGCTCGTTGTTTTGAAACTGAGAACAAAATGAAATATTTCTAGAGTCCACCTGAAAAAATTAAAACTGCTGTTGCTTTAAATTCTTTTTCCTTTTCTCTTCCATGGAAGGGCTGGTTTGCCCCACTGCCCCTACGTTCCGAGCAGGGATTCCACTTCCACGAGGCTGGGACCTGCACATACTTGTAGCAGCCCCCCTCCCCGCCACCCCACCAACCTCATAAACAGAGAAGCGTTGATTCATGTGTACAGAATCTGTTTAAACAAGGACAGTAAGGAATTTTCTTCGTAAGAGTCTCAAGTAGAAGTTATAGATCTACCAGAGAATCTCAGACCTGAGTTTTAGGGTTGTTTTTTTTTTTTTTTTTTTTACGCTCATATGCATCAGTGATTCATCTGGGGCCGCATCTTGGAAGGAAAACAACACTACTGTCAATTCAAGTAACGTCTTAATAAGTGGTTGGTTTGTTTCAGCCTCAGTGAATTAGGCTTATGTGGTGTTGGGTGTTTGCTTACAAGTGATTTGTTTTAGTTTTATCGGGAAATAGAGCATTCACACTTGGTTAAAAAAAAAAAAAACAAAAACGTGCTGGATAAACCTACTTTCAAGGTTCACTTGGTTGTTCTTCCCCCCCCTATATTTGGTCTTTCCCCACTCACAGCCCTTTCCCTTCCAAACCTTGAGGTCAGTCAATCAAGCAAAAAGGTCTTTTAACCCTCTGTTCTTTAACTTGTTACAGAGCCCGCCAGAAATACTTTTTTTTGTGATACGGCTATGACCTCTTTTTCTTTCTTTTCTTTTTTTTTTTTTAAGTCCTGGGTTTTGTGAAATAGATTTTTCTTGCCATGCACCTACTCCTCCCCACATAGCAGAATTCCATGTTCTTGCTTGGCTTTTGCTTCTCTTCATGAGGCAAAGTCCGTGTGAGCAGAAGCCACACACTCAGGTTCCCAGGAGCCATAGAACCTCACATGATGTCAGCCCTGGGATCCTGGCCAAGCCCTCTACTTACAAATGAGAATACGAACTTTCACAAAGGTTAAGTGAGCCCTTCAAAGTTATCTGAAAGTTAATGTCCCGACCATAGCTGGAACTAGGTCTCCTAATTCCTGACCTCACCATGTTAAAGAACAGGTTTTAAAAATTGCTAATGAGGTTCTGAAATGGAGTAGTATTTTCTGAAATATGATGGGACTGGCCTTCTAGCAGTTACTCTGTTCATTTGGGCAGAAGTGTGTGTACAGACATTAGCTGTCATAAGCTACGTAACACTGGAGATTTTTACAGTGTTCTTTTTTTCTCCTTGATTGCTGTTCATTTCCTAGTAACGACTGTATCTGAGTTTTTGTATAAAGTCAAGCCCTTTTGGTAGTAAAATCATAATCTGTCATAATTATGAAGCGTGTGGACTATTTTAAGTCTGGTGTAATGGAAGAGTAAATGAAAGGAAACTTAACAGGGCCGGTGGCAGCTTGGGTCATGAAGTGAAGAGAGCGTGGGGGGAGCCCCAGGAGATTCCATCATGGACTCAGTCATCCCTGGCCACTAACTGATTGTGTCACCTTCCCGTTCAAAACAAACACCAATAAGTAATTACGTGTGATACTTTTCCTCCTCACACGCCTAGCGTCATTTAGTTTCTGGCATATGATAAATGGCCAGTCAAGGTTTGTTGAAAGAATCAGGGAATTAACTTTTCTGTGTCTTTAGGTTTTCCTTTCTGTAAAATGGGAAAACCAGTACCTCCCTAGATTAAATGTGGTCATAGATGTGAAAGCATTTTGGAAAGTTGTGAGTATGTATACAAGCACCTAGGTATTATTCCTTTCATCTGTGAGCAGATCAGTAGGGCAGTGAATTAACTCAGGAGGTGCAGAATTATCTGTTGAATATAATGGAATTGAAAAAATTCCCGACATCCGGATGGCCAACAGGCACATGAAAAGATGTTCAACGTCGCTCCTTATCAGGGAAATACAAATCAAAACCACACTCAGATACCACCTCACGCCAGTCAGAGTGGCCAAAATGAAGAAATTAGGAGACTATAGATGCTGGAGAGGATGTGGAGAAACAGGAACCCTCTTGCACTGTTGGTGGGAATGCAAACTGGTGCAGCCGCTCTGGAAAGCAGTGTGGAGGTTCCTCAGAAAATTAAAAATAGACCCACCCTATGACCCAGTAATAGCACTGCTAGGAATTTACCCAAGGGATACAGGAGTACTGATGCATAGGGGCACTTGTACCCCAATGTTTACAGCAGCACTCTCAACAATAGCCAAATTATGGAAAGAGCCTAAATGTCCATCAACTGATGAATGGATAAAGAAATTGTGGTTTATATACACAATGGAATACTACGTGGCAATGAGAAAAAATGAAATATGGCCTTTTGTAGCAACGTGGATGGAACTGGAAAGTGTGATGCTAAGTGAAATAAGCCATACAGAGAAAGACAGATACCGTATGGTTTCACTCTTATGTGGATCCTGAGAAACGTAACAGAAACCCATGGGGGAGGGGAAGGAAAAAAAAAAAAAAAAAAAGAGGTTAGAGTGGGAGAGAGCCAAAGCATAAGAGACTGTTAAAAACTGAGAACAAACTGAGGGTTGATGGGGGGTGGGAGGGAGGGCAGGGTGGGTGATGGGTATTGAGGAGGGCACCTTTTGGGATGAGCACTGGGTGTTGTATGGAAACCAATTTGACAGTAAATTTCATATATTAAAAAATAAAAATATATATATATATAAAATTAAAAAAAAAAATTCCCTTCAGAGACTATCTTTGGCTAGGAAGTAGCATCAATAAGTTGGTTTTGTTATCCTGGTTTAATTATCCTGAGTGTGGATCACTTGAAAGATGACAAAAGAAAACCTCCCAAAAGAGATTTTAGTGTTTCTGAGCATCTGTTCAGTTTTGCTTACTACATAGTCATGTCACATTGGAAATCCTGTTCCAAATAAAATTTTACTTAGGTGTATTTTTTTAAAGCCTCTCTTCTGTTACCTTTTTCCACTATGCTTTATTGTGTAATAGAGACATAGTTTCTTGTACTCTTTCTGGAAAACTATTAATGTCAAAAATAAAAAGAACTCTCACTTGCTTTTTAAGAGAACTTTACAGATATTTCTTGGAAGTCCAAGTTGTTTCCTTAGAATAGGATTAGAGGGGCACCAGGGTGGCTCAGTTGTTTGAGTGTCAGACTTTGGCTCAGGTCATGATCTCACAGTTCATGAGTTCAAGCCCTGCATCAGGCTCCACACTATCAGAGTGGAGCCTATCTGATAGTGTGGAGCCTGCTTGGGATTCCATCTCTCTCTCTCTCTGCCCCTCCCCTGCTTGCTCACTCTCTCAAAATAAATAAATAATCTTTTAAAAAAAATTATTTTTTATTTATTTTTTATTTTTTTAACTTTTTTTTTGACGTTTATTTATTTTTGAGACAGAGAGAGACAGAGCATATGAACAGGGGAGGGTCAGAGAAAGAGGGAGACACAGAATCAGAAGCAGGCTCCAGGCTCTACGCTGTCAGCACAGAGCCCGATGGCGGGGCTTGAACCCACAAACTGTGAGATCATGACCCGAGCCGAAGTCAGACACTCAACTGACTGGGCCACCCAGGCGCCCCAAGACATGAGCCATATTAATAAGAAAAGATAAGAGCAGAGTGGAACTGCCATATACCAAGAGTAAGCTTGGTGTGTGGAAGGGAGATTAAGACCAGTGAGATGACGGGCACAAGGGAGGAAAAAGCAAAAGAAGAATGGAAATGAGAGAGATAAAGCAACAGCCAGATCAAGCAGAGCAGGGAGTATGGATTTTATTCTAAGAGTGACTGCAAATATTTAGAGTTTTTAACAGAAAATTACTTGTAATTTCTCTCTTCAGCATTTCCATCTGTACATTCCACTACTATAGTACATGCTTCTGTAATACATTTCTTCACTAACGTTACTTATCACTTATTTCCAACATGTCTTTTCTACTAAACTGTTAGCTCTTTAAGAGCAGGGACTGTATTGATTTATCCACCTTCTTGTATGCCCAGTTCATAGTGCAGTGCATAATATATGGCAGTGCTAAGTAAATGATTACTGAATGAACAAATGGGTATTTTATTTGTTCATAAACCTCTACTCCTGGTTGTAACCTTTCTATTAAATTCTGGTCTCATACTTGCAAATGCTACTGGCATTTTCAATTAACTGTCCAATTTTTTTTTTCCTCAAGTTCAACTACAAACTCATTATTTCATTCCAACTTCTCCATATTTATTGGTTAATATCAACTTCTTTCTAGTTTCCTCAGAAATGTTAGAGTACTGAGGCACCTGGGTGGCTCAGTCTGTTTAGGGTCCAACTTCAGCTCAGGTCATGATCTCTCAGCTCGTGGGTTCGACCTTGTTTTGGGCTCTGTGCTGACAGCTCAGAGCCTGGAGTCTGCTTCAGATTCTGTGTCTCTGTCTCTCTCTGCCCCTCCCCTGCTCATGCTCTGTCTCCCTCTCTCTCTGAAAAACAAATAAACACTGAAAAAAATTAGAAATTTTAGAATACTTTGATTCTTCTGATATTGGGAATTTTCTTTACTTCATTGACTCTAGCACTGGTTCAGACTTTCATTATTTAACCTGGAACCATCCAACAGACTTTTATCTGGCTAGGACATTCTGACTTAAATTTCTTCTCTTTTCACATTGATACCACATATCTCTGCAAGATCATTGTCGCTGAAGTGTCATTTTATTCATAAGTTTGTTCATTGTTCTATTTATCAACCATTTTTCACACTAATGTGTGTTTGATATGTGGCATTTTCTTGTATAAATCCTTAATTAGTGCTCACATGAACTATATGAGATAGTATTTTTATCTCCATTTTATAGGTAAGGAAAATGAGATTTTGGTATGTCAGGCTACCTGCTTAAGGTTACTTTTTTTTTTTTTAAGTTTATTTATTTATTTTGAATGAGAGAGGAGGAGAGAGCACAAGTGTGAAGGGGCAGAAAGAGAGCAAGAGAGAGAGAGGATCCCAAGCAGGCCCATGCTGACAGTGATGTGGAGCTCAAACTCACAAACTGTGAGATCATAACCTGAGCCAAAATCAACTGAGCCATCCAGGAGCCTCCAGGTTACTATTACACCAATAAGGAAATGGTAGGGCTGAGATTTGAACACAGGTCTATTTAGCTGGGAAAACTAAACTTTAGTTATTGCATTCATGAGTGGTATCTCAAGCTTAAATTCCTGCTTGTCTTTGGAGGTTATCCATGATACAGCCTACCAGTCTTACTGAACTTCTTATGACTGCTGAATTTGCATCCTGCATTTCACATTTCAAATGTTTTTCTAGTTATCTTCTGGGCATTGACCTTTTTACTTCAATTACATTGTAAGCTCCTTAAGATCAGATATGATGTATTACTCTTACGTTTCTGTGAAGGTCTGCTAATGTGGTGTGCACAGGACATATTCTCAGTAAAAAAACTGACAAATCTTTAGCACAGTCCTTGGCACATATGCATGCTTAATAAATGGTAACAATGATTATTATTTATTATTACTGAAGAGCTGATACATTAAACTTAAGTTCTAAAAAGATAACTATAGAGAAGCCTGGGTGGCTCAGTCAGTTAAGTGTGCGACTCTTGATTTTGGCTCAGGTCATGATCTCACGGTTTGTGGCTTGGAGCCGCATACCGGGCTCTGAGCAGAGCCTGCTAGAGAGTCTCTCTGCCCCTCCCCCACTCACACTCTCAAATAAACATTAAAAATTTTTTTTGAAAAAGATACCATCGAATTCCGATCTCTGCCTCAATCCTAAGAAATTTTTGCTTACCTTCTTTATGATCTAAACAGTTTTCCATACTAAGTTTGTTCATTTTAGTCCCATCCTACCCTTTCTATTAAGTGGCATCAACTACAATATAGATCTCACCATAACATCAACAAGCAGCAACATTCCGTCAACTATTACTGCTCTTTTTGAGAGTGCTTTGAAGAAAAACAAGGAATAGTTGCAGTAATTTTTTTCAGATGATTGTTAACGCGCTTGCTATCTATCTATCTATCTATCGATTTAACTTTAACAAAGTTTACTAGAAGTGTCTGTTCCAGACTTCTGGCTCAAGTTTCATACTTACAGTGACTCGTGCAATCAGGTTAACTCCCTTGCTCTACAAGCCCTCCTTCGCATCTCAGCTTGAAGTTGAATTGTCCCAGATGCAATAATTGGAACTTCCAGCCCCCTGACCCCAAGGTGCCCGGGAATGCAATCTAAAAAAATTTTTAAGAGCAGTTTAAAAGAAAAACTTTACAGATACTTCTCGGAAGTCCACGTTGTTCCCTTAGAATAGAATTAGAGGGGCACCTGGGTGGCTTAGGCCACCTGAGCCAGTGTCTGACTCTGGCTCAGGTCATGATCTTACCAGTTTGTGAGCTCGACCCCCACTCAGGGCTCTGCACTCTCTCTCCCTCTCTCTCTGTACCTCATGGGATTCTCTGTCTCTCTCTGCCCCCTTGCTCATTTGCACACTCTCTAAAAAATAAATAAGAATTCGAAAACAATATCCCCATGGGAGCTTTCTCAGGGAATAGGATTTGACAAGTGAGAACACCAAAAAGTTCATGTAAAGATACTCTTACACCAAAAGGTTCGTGTAAAGATATTCTTTCACTTGTCACTTTGACTTGTCATACAGACAGATCTCCCAAAAGATTAATAGAGAATCAGAAAAATTATTAAGATTACTGATTATTAAAACAAATGAAAATTTCTGTATGATACATATTTACTTAAATGTGTTTGATAGTTTTATTATACATGTCAACTATCAACTATGACAAGTAGATGTTTGTGTTTCTTTAGATGGGTAGCCTATGAAAATCCTGACTTCACAGGAGAACAATATATACTGGATAAAGGTTTCTATACCAGTTTTGAGGACTGGGGAGGCAAAAATTGTAAGATCTCTTCTGTTCAACCCATATATTTGGTAAGGAATTCTACTTTTGTATGAGAATATTTAACTGAATTCTGGATTTCCTTAATGTGTACTTCGGGTTCATGTAATACTTAACAGTACAGAAACTATTCTGAGGTTATTTTTAACAGTAATTGCTAATGATCTAGAAGAAAAAAAAATGTTTTCAAGATGTCTGCTCTACTCATTTCCTTCTCTCTTCCCCTTAAATTTTTTTAGGATTCTTTCACTGGCCCAAGGAGACGAAATCAGGTAATTTAAAAAATAATCTATTTTTTATAATTAGGGGCCTTCCATTGAAAAGCTGACCTTATGTGTAAAATGTCAGGCATTTGGGATATTTTGTTAGTTTTACTTATTTTTATACCTCAAACCATAATTGTGTTTCTAAGTTAGATTTAGGTTTACTTTATAAATGCTTGAGAGCATTGACTCATATCTAGATATTTCTTATAAAATGCTCTTCTCAGGGTGCCTGGGTGGCTCAGTTGGTTAGGCTCTTGATCTCAGCTCAGGTCTTGATCTCAGGGTTGTGAGTTCAAGCCCTGCATTAGGCTCCATTCTGGACATGGACATACATACATAAAATGTTCTTCTTATGTAAAGTTGAATTTAATATCATTACATAGAATCAATTTGCTTAATACGCTAAGATTAATATCTCAAACAATACATACAGTTATTGTGGTAAACAGTAAAATGAATTTTCATATTTGCTGTGTCTACATTAGACAAACATTTTATACGGTCTCTCTCTCAAGCCTTTGTATGCTGTCTGCATCAACTGAAGTGTTACATTTGTTATTTAGGCTTTTTAATGGAAGTGTTCAGAATTCAGACAGCCGTAATTACAGAGGCACAAACACCACTGTAGCCTCCTTTATTGGCATACACAAGATTCTACTAAGTCAGCAAGTATCTTCCATTGAGAGGGAGGAAAACTATATTTCTAAAATACAGTTTCTTGTAAATGTTAGAACTGATGAACAATTACTTTTGGCCACAATAAAGCTTTAAAATGCCTCACAGCTTGTTGCGACAGGGTGTTCTATAGAAAGCTGCCTCAACTGTCGGATTGTCCTTTGATGTCTTTGAATCAAATAATCATGAATGGTGTGGCCAGAGTATTTCTAATTGATCACTAATGTAGAAGTGGAAAATTAAAGGATTTATAAAATTCATAGCAGTTTATTAACAGGTCATGTTTGCATCATCTCAAAGGCTGAATGAGTTAATATGTTTAGGAAAATAAGCTTACATATTTGTTTACTTTTTCAAAGATTCAGTTGTTTTCAGAACCACAGTTTCAAGGTCGCAGTCTAGGTTTCGAAGAAACAACAAGTCAAATTGATGATTCGTTTTCTACCAAGTCTTGCAGAGTTTTAGGAGGCAGGTAAGTAAAACGGTGGACTGGCAGGGCCTAATCCCCGGGAGAGTAGAATGCACGAATCAGCAAATCTTTAGGGACATCCCTAGGTGTTTGGCACTATATGAAACCACCAACGGTACAAGACCATGTTAGTACTGAGGTGCACCTTGTAGCATCTGAGCACTGGGCAGAGGACATGGGATCACTTTGGATGGAGAAGTTGAAAATCACCATGTCACTGTGCAATGGGATTCAGACCAGGTTGTCTACTCTCTAGCCTGTCCTGTCACCATAACGGGACTCTAGATAATCCCTCAGGTGCCTCCCAAGGTGGATTTTTTTTTTTTTTTTTTTTACAGGTAGATAGGCATTCTTTAAAAAAAGGTTTTTTATGTTTATTTTTGAGACAGCACGAGCAGGGGAGGGGCAGAGAGAGAGACGGAGACAGGCTCCAGGCTCCGAGCTGTCAGCACAGAGCCCGATGTGGGCCTCAAACTCACAGACTATGAGATCATAACCTGAGCCAAAGTTGGACACTGAACCGGCTGAGCCACCCAGGCGCCCCGGTAGATAGGCATTCTGCATGACAACAGTGTAATCATAAGAAGGGAAAGAAAGGCATGAGCCCAAAGTGCCGTGCTGAAAATAGTTTCATAAAAGCTTTACAGGGAGGGGAGAGCCCAAGGTCAGGGAAAGTTGGCTAGGAAACACTTGGAGCAAACTGTGCAGAAGGTGATGAGGAATCAAGTCTAATAATAATAGTAATAGTAATAGTGTCTTTAATCATACAGTTCTTTATGGTGTAAATAGCACCATCGTATCGGTTAGCACTGCACAGTGGGAACAGCACTGGCTTTGCATTCAAGTGCACAGATTTACAGTAACGATCTTGTTTATTAGCACACACCTCCGTCTCTGTCCTAGTTCCTCTTTATCCCCTGCCCTGCTTCACTTCTTACTACCAGACAGCTACTTTTGTTGTTGTGCATTTGTTGTCTGTCTCAGCTCACCAGAGTGTAGATTTTATGATAGCAGGGACTTCGTTTTGTCCTCTGTCCTATCCCCAGCAATGGAAAAGTACCTGATCTACAATTAGTCCTCAGTAAGCTTCCTTGGATTAAAAGAACAAACAAAAAGCCCCACCTCTTCTAAGGAAGCATGGAAAATCACCATCTTACTAGTAATGCTGGGGCCCTGAGGGGCTAAATGACTTATCTAAGTCACTATGGTAGTTTGACTCATGGCCCAGTACCGAGGCGCCGGAAATGAGGATAAAGGGAAGACGTTTGGGAAGGATGTTGGTAGACCCAAGGTGACTGATTAGCTGTGAAGGTTGAAGGATTATTCAGAGAGGACTCAAGGGCTAGAGGATGGTGGCACCCACGAGGGGAGCAAGGAGTACTACTGGAAGGTGCAGAGATAGAAACTGAAGATTTTGGGGAGAAAAATTTTGTTTCCCAAATGCAAAATTAACAACTGACTTATGAATATTCATTTGCAACACAATGGAAAAAAATAAACAGGTCTAGATATTTTTGAAGACAGAACAGTCAGCCACCGGCATTGTGTTTTATATATAGCAGGCTACCTATTCTTGAATAGGAATATTCAAATTACATATTGTACACGTCTGTGTTTTTTTCCTGTCATAGCTGGGTTGCATATGATGGAGAAAATTTCTCTGGTAATCAGTACGTGTTGGAAGAAGGCCACTATCCTTGTGTCTCTGCGATGGGATGCCTGCCTGAAGCAGCTTTCAGGTCTCTTCGTTTTATAGATGTTGTAAGTATAAAAATGTCAGTGTGAATATGGCGTCACAGAGATGTGTGGTTCACGCAGCTGACGGAAACCAGCAGGGAGGCTTCCTCAGGACTTAAAGTCAGAGGCACAGAAAACAGTTGCAATAGAACGTTCCAGCCTATAACTTTTTGGTCTCTTTTTAGAGCTTTAACATAGAAGTTGACTTTCTTTGCTGTTTTCTCAGACTTCAGGTCAAGGGTGTTCAGTCAGTCGCGGTATAGTCATCAGGGGTTCGTTCAAGGCCCCTCTCCTGTCTTTCTTCCATTGCATACCCGATCCCTATTTTTATTCCTCTCTCCTTTACAGGTACCCGTTCTAGTGTGTTTGGGATACAGCTTAGATATTCTTATAAAATGTTTTTTATTTTACTTACTTTATCCTCACATGCACACGTATCCCCGTTGACCTGTGTGGGAATCCCTTCGAGATATATATTTAAAAAGTAGATTTGCAGGATTCCACGTGCATGAATATTCAGCTTCTCTAAGTAATGCCAGATTCCACTACTTGGGATCTTTGCTGACAGAGCATGTGGATTCATTTTCTCCATCATTGCCATTACTGAGTATTTTCTGACTTTTGTCAATTTGAAGAAATTGGGTAGAAAGTATTTTCTCATTGTGTTATGTTTCACCAGTATCTCCTGCATTAGTCATTTGGATTTTCTATTCGGTGAATAGTCCGTTTTTGTATCCTTTGCCAAACTCTTTATAAAGTTTTCTGTATCTTTTGTTGTCACTGGGTTGCAGAAATTCTTCACAGTTTTTAAATCTATGGCTTTGTTGTCTTAGAAATTTGCAATCACGTCTTCTCCCAGTTTATCACATATGTGCTACTTCAGATTATGGTGCCCCTTTTTGCATAGAAACCTTTAATTTTTGATGTAGCCAAAGCAATATTCATACAATAAAACAGCAAGATAATGTTCTGATTGTTCAACTCTGGGTGTGTCTGTAGTTTTGGAAATATTTGTTAGTGTTTTTTTGTAGCTGATCTCTTATAAAAAGCTTAAAACATATGTCATCGGTGACTTCAGTTTTACAGGTAGAAAGAACATACATGAGATGGCTTTATCTCCTCCCTGCCTGTTCAAATAACTAAAATGTTGACCGTTTCTTTAGATGTGAAAATAGTATCAGTGAAACATGGTATGGTGTTTAAGATTCACTAACTTACAGTGAAATATCTAAAACTTTGGTATTTAACCACCTAGAATTCTAACAGCTATCTCCAAATGTTTTCAAAAAACAAAAAAACCAAACCCACTGCCGTTGCAGTTTCCAAATGCCTTCCTTCACCTAGTACTTGGTGGATATGCTCCTTCACCTAGTACTTGGTGGATATGCTCAGCCACTTGTGATACTTACGTCATTTCTTTCTAGTATATTTTATATAACCTAATTCCTACACTATACAAACCACCTCTACACACTAATCTGCTCTGTTTACTGGTCGGCAGAAATCTTTGTACATGTCAGGGCACATCCACATCAATGAAGCAGTAAGTTACCACACCTTAACCACAAAACTTTAAGCAGGTAGGTAATTTTTGATGTATTATTTATGATCTTAGGATTATTATCATTAGAGCTTAGACTAGGGTCAGTTTCAAACAGTGATTTGAAAAACAAGCATAATCTGCTTTTTATTTTCTGAAAATGAATGGACTTCTGTGCCCTTGTCCTCTTTAAAATGACTGATGGCTTGAACATGCAGCTTCCACACTGGTTTTTTTCTCTCCTTTTAACAATTATTCCTATAGGAAAGTTTGGGAGCATGAGTATACAGAATCGTTGTCTTATTGACAAAACAACAACAACAAAAAAGACATTTGAAAATGTATACAAGGGGAAGTTTCTTTGATTAGGTAATTACCACTGTTACCACTAGACCCCAAAGACAGCCATAGTCCTCTGACCCTCACCATTTATGTCCATGGCTTTCCAGCCCCTCCTTTTCCCTAATAAACAATGGCAAAATTGAAAATAAATTTCATTACAAGTGTTGATTCAATACATATACCCATTCCTTCGTGCCTAGGATATGGTCCCCTCCATATCAGCTTTAAAACACTGTTAGCCATAACAGCTAAAACACATATCCATAACAGCTTTAAAACACTGTTATATTTACCCACCTTTCCATGTAGTAGAAAACTTCCTGCCTGTCCTCTCCTTAGCTTTGGAGTGCATGAACACCCAGACCTCCAGGGAAAGGCCAAGCCTGGCCAGAGCTTGTGATTTGTCCTTTAACAAGATATTTCCATGTAAGTTTGAATTATTATCAAAGATGAGTAATGGAACACTTGTTTTTGTTCCTATACAGGAATTTTCTGAACCAACAATTATTCTTTTTGAAAGAGAAGGCTTCAAAGGAAAAAAGATCGAACTTAATTCAGAAATAGTTAATCTCCGATCCCTAGGATTCAACATACAGATACGCTCTGTTCAGGTGATTGGTGGCATGTAAGTGAGTTACCTACTTGTTTACTCAATAAGATATTTGATTTTTAAAATTAGGTGTGATCAGAGTCACCTGGGTAGCTCAGTCGGTTAAGCGTCCGACTTCAGCTAAGGTCATGATCTCGTGGTTTACGGGGTTCGAGCCCCATGTCAGGCTCTGTGCTGACAGCTCTGAGCCTGGAGCCTGCTTCGGAGATTCTGTCTCCCTCTCTCCCCGTCCCTCCCCTGCTTGTGCTTTGTCTCTCTCTCTCAAAAATAAATAAAGCATTAAAAAAAATTTTTTTTAAGGGGTGCCTGGGTGGCTCGGTCGGTTAAGTGTCCAATTTCAGCTCAGGTTCACGGGTTCAAGCCCCATGTCAGGCTCTATACTGCAGCTCAGAGCCTGGAGCCTGCTTTGGATTGTGTCTCTCTCTCTCTCTGCCCCTCCCCCAGTCATGCTCTGTCTCCAAAATAAACATTAAAAAAATTGTTCAAAAAAAAATTTTAATTAGGTTTGATCACATTTCTTTCTATCCTGTGCTACCTTAAACAAATTGAAATATAACCTCTTATCCTCCTATTTTCTGTAAGGGTTAATAATTATGTACCTTCATAATATATTTTTCCTATTGAGAAAAGCCATGTGTCAGGAAGATTTCATCTTTTCATCCACATTTGTAATTTACTTAAGGTAAGGACTTTGTCTTTGGGTCCTCTCAAATTCCTAGAGGAATGCTTTGCAAACCAGTGCTCAGTAAACACATTAAGCACTTTTTTTTTTTTTTTTTAAGCAAGTAAGAAAGGAAGCTGATTTTTCTTCTCCCTTTGAAAGACCAAGTCCTTTGGTTTTAGAGTAAGGGTTTGGATTTTCTTTACCCAGAAATTGATAGCAGATGCTGTGTACAATGATTAAAGGCCGACATGGGAAGATTTTTCTCACGTTACAAGAATTTTGAAATTAAGATATAAAAGTGAGCAAGGACTACCAACATAATGTTTATAAGAAAGTAAATTTCTTGGGGCGCCTGGGTGGCACAGTCGGTTAAGCGTCCGACTTCAGCCAGGTCACGATCTCGCGGTCCGTGAGTTCGAGCCCCGCGTCAGGCTCTGGGCTGATGGCTCGGAGCCTGGAGCCTGTTTCCGATTCTGTGTCTCCCTCTCTCTCTGCCCCTCCCCCGTTCATGCTCTGTCTCTCTCTGTCCCAAAAATAAATTAAAAAAAAAAAAAAAAAAAAAACGTTGGAAAGAAAGTAAATTTCTTTCCCTCATAAAAACAATAGGTATGGCCTCCCTGTATGCATCAGTGTTGGAAGGGCCAACAGTTATTTACAAAACAGTTGTAGATTATTACTGTGGTAGAATTATGGGTGATTTTTTTTCCCCAAGTGGTTTTAATTATTTGTTTTTATGATAAAATGACTAAGACGATGACATTTTAAAGTTCCAGGACTAAAAGTAGAGAACATTCTTCCTTGATGTAATAGATCAGCCAGAGAAGAGGGTTGCTGGGTTGCTTGCATGCCGTGTGCCATGACCTTAACTTCTTCGGGGGTGGGCACTAGCATCTTCAGATGGAAGAGACCGGAGAATCTTCAGTTTTCTGGATTGAGGAAGATTACACCCGTTTTATTTTTATTTTATTTTACATATATATATATATATATTTTTTTTTTTTTTTTTTTTTTTTTTGAGAGAAAGCAAGAGCATGACTGGGGGCGGGGCAAGAGAGAAGAGAGAGTCTCAAACAGGCCCCATGCGGGACTTGATCCAACAACCTTAGGATTACGACACAAGCCGAAATCAAAAGTCAGATGCTCCACCAACCGAGCTCCCAGCACCCCATACCCATTTTAAACAAAGCTTTATTATTTTTACTTAACCTTATGTAATACTTATCATGTGCCACACACTAATAAGAACTTTACAAATAGTAACTATTTAAATATAAGATTATTACAACTGAAAAGGTTTTACAAAAACCTCATAGGAGGTACAGGGTAATCTTGCAAAAAGAACTGAATTTCATTGCCCTATTAGAGGAAAAACTTACCTATTTCTCTTCAAGATAGGATCCTGGATGGCTCAGTAGGTCAAGCATCTGACTTGGGCTCAGGTCATGATATCACAGTTCGTGAGTTCCAGCCCTGTGTCGGGCTCTGTGCTGACAGCTCAGAGCCTGGAGCCTGCTTTCGCTTCTGTGTCTCCCTCTCTCTGCCCTTCCCCACTCATGGTCTCTCTCTCTCTCTCAAAAATAAATATTAAAAAAAAAAAAATGGATCTTTGTGGCATACTCATGTACCAAGAATTTGCTATTTGTCAATAAATGGGTGCTTTAAGTGTTTTAGAAAATAGTTTCTTTTTCTCTCCCAATGTATATTTAAAGTATAAAGCTCCGTGTAAAACTTGGAAGCACTATAAAAATATAATCAGGGGCAACTGTTAAAGGGATACTGCCACTTACTGTGGTTTTCCACTTTTTTTTCCCAGATGGGTTACTTATGAATATGGCAATTACAGGGGTCGGCAGTTCCTACTGTCACCAGCAGAAGTCCCAAATTGGTATGAATTCAGTGGCTGCCGCCAAATAGGTTCTCTACGACCTTTTGCTCAGGTACTTTATTCCTTTTCTAGACTTTGAGTACTCTTCTCTGCAATCTTTACCTTTTATCGTAAACATAATTCAACCTTTTAGTTTTGGTATAAACTGAAGTATAACCTTGGTCTCTGCGCCCCCACTCCTTTAAATTTGGGCTCTGTTTCTGGTGCTGAAAGGTTGTGACCGCTTTCAGAAATGCTACCACATCCAACATCAAAACATGGTGGGTCCCACGCCCTGGGCTGTCCACAGGCAGGCTCCCTGCCCCCAGCATTTTGAAATTCTGACAGACTCTGCATTGAGAAGATCCTAAACCCTCTGAGACTCTTGCGGAGAGTAGTTATCCCTAATCCAACCTCACTTTGGTTTCTGCCTCTATTAATGCTTATTCTGTGCTTCTAACAGTACAACTTATAGATGACTATTGCTGGGGTCTCTGTCTTCCAGAAACGAATTTATTTCAGACTTCGAAACAAAGCAACAGGGTTATTCATGTCCACCAATGGAAACTTAGAGGATCTGAAGCTTCTCAGAATACAGGTCATGGAAGATGTTGGTGCTGATGATCAGATTTGGATTTACCAAGAAGGATGCATCAAATGCAGGGTGAGCTTAGACAAGTGTTTGTAATAGCATCTTTCTTCAAGTAGATGCTTCCTGGAGCACTTTCGTAAATAAATTAGAACGGTTTTCATGAAAGTATTTTTTAGCTGATAGAACCAATCAAGGAACTTAAAATGGGAGGTAAATCTAGCACTTATCCTAGATGGAGTATTTGTATTTATACTTGATTTTTATATAGTAATAAAAGGAAGTGTCTGGGTTATTCTCCCCTATTTCCTTGATCTTTTATAGTTTTTTTTCAATAAGCCCTAGCACTATGGCAAATCATTCTTGATTGGTTGATTTTGGAGGACCCCGCAGACTAGGGTGAAGAGATAATGCCCTGTGTACAAGACAGTCCATTTCCTAATTATCACACCTTATGAAGTAGATAATGGCCCATCTCCCTCTTGCATCACTCCTGCCATACTAGATGTTAAAAAGTTGAATGTAGTAAGACTTTATTAGAGAAGCTTATGCTTCTGTTGTAGATACTCTAACTCCTTGATTTTATGGGCTTGACTGTTTGCTCCCAATTTTTTTTTTTAACTCAGTGCCCCATGAGTCAGCAGAAGGACCACTTGTTAATTGAGTCTGTTGTGCTTGAGGGAGAATCATCCTTTCAGCAAGCGGAAGTCATATTTAGACAGGCATAGAAGAAATAGCCTGAGAAACAGAAGTAGCTGGAATTTAGAAGGCATTTTTAAAATGCCAACTTCTGCTTTTGAATTATCTTAAACAATTCAAGAAAACTGCCTTTCAGCAGTTATTTCTAAGAAACATTTTAGTGATGTTATTTGAGATAAAGTATCCTAGATTACACTTTTAATCTCAATATATAGTTTTCATAAGCATTTTCTGTAGCAGTATGTGTTCATGTCAGATGAACATGATTGCCACACACTGTTTATATATAAAGGATAGATTTGTTTTTGAAAAGGACCCTTAAAATATTTGCGTGAAAACATACTTCACTGTATTTGTATTTTATTCTTTCTCTCTTTTTATAGTTGGATAACATGCCTTCTTAGAAATGTTTATTGGACATTTCTCATGAAGGAAAGAGAAGAGAATAACTGGAATTTCAGGTTTTAAAATGATAAAATGCCCTTTTTAGCCACTTCAGTGTTATAGCAGCCTTTCAAATTAGAAATGCAGTCACATTCCAGAAGGGTCAGGCTAAGCAGAGATGGTTAGGCCAAGGGAGATAGAGCCACAGACGCAGCCTCACATCATTGTCATTTCTGAATGGGAAAAATGTTCTAAGGTTTCCCTTACAAAGGGCAGAAATCTTGAACTTTCCGGCACTCGTGTCATCTGAAATGAGGGTATAAGTATTTGTTGTTTGATCCCAGTTCCTCTGGCGAAAATGTCTCGTGTGGGGTAAATGAAACTACAACTAAGACAACTTTAAAAATCACTTTGAGCCAAGAACTGATCACGATCCTTGAATGTGTCTCACCTCTAAGCAGTCTTATCTGTCTGTAAGCAGATAGCAGAAGACTGCTGCCTGACAATCGTGGGGAGCCTCGTGACCTCGGGCTCCAAACTGGGCCTGGCCCTTGACCAGAATGTCGACAGTCAGTTCTGGAGCATGAAGTCGGATGGCAGAATCTACAGCAAGTTGAAACCAAATTTAGTTTTAGATGTCAAAGGTAAGAATCATTTATTTTCTCTGTTGTGTCTGTACTCAACTAAAGATCTAGTTTTTACTTTTGAAAATGAGCATAGTGAGAGATCCCATACTGTGCACCAGCCACTGTGCTTACCTGAGCTCAGGGCATCTCTAGAGCAACCCTGCGAGCCCCGTGGTATGCCCTCCTGTCCCATTTTACAGTCCAAAAAGTGAGGGTCAGAGAGGTTAATCATCTCATACCCAGAAGTGCTTTGGTGGAATGCAGACCTAGGCTGACTTCAAACTATTTGTCTTTTTTTGTTTTGTTTTCTTGTAACAGTGTTAGATTAAAAATCACAAAAAGCCCTGATTCCGCGAGTAGAGTGGAGGATTCTCATGCACATGCACGTATCAACTTTACAAGATAGTTTCAAAATCAAAGAACTGTGACTAAATTGGAAACATTTTTTTGAAAAATATAGAATCATGTTTGTTATGAATGTGATCAGTTTTATAATCTTTATGAGTTAGTCTCATCGAGCATTTTTTATTCCCTTAACGTGTATTTTTATTGGGTACCCAGTATGTGGCAGACTCTTTGCTAGATATGGGTACCAAAGTAGGGGAGAAAAATGCTTGGCTTCAGAGAGCGTACATTCTAGAAGCTCCATAGGATTTGTTTTCCCACTTGCTACAGTGGCAGTCAACAAGGAATAAGGATGCCTGGCTTCTAGTCTTGACAAGAAATGTGGGACTCTAGGAGCTTCCTCCATAGGTCTTTGCTTTAAAGCTCCAAGGTCCCTTCCTAAAATGCAGTATAAATAAGTCCAGTGTCTCTTGAGTATGTTTGTGAACTCTCAGTATATCTACTTAAGGTAGCCAGATGCAGTAGTCACTTGCCTCGTTAAACTAAATTTAAATCTCTCAGAATATGGGAGAGTGGTGCCATCTTGTGGACATGAAGAAGTAGAACCGCACGGCCCACGTCCTGTGCAAGGGAGATACAAATACCTCTCTGGTACACGAATAGACTAGGATTTTCATTAGCTACAGCTGTGGAGCCATTTGTTACCTGCTAACATTGCCCTAAGACTTATCAGACCAAGCGTCTTTCTTGTAACCTATATCTCCTGATATCTGGGGAGGGAGTCGTTTGGTAGACAGCAAGTATTATTATTGGAAGAGGATTCCTCCTTGCTTTAAAAATATCCAAAGTCTGGTATGATCTCAGTTCTTCCTATGTCCTTTCTCAAGGACTGATTCTAATTAGGTAATGTACACAAAAAGAATGTTAAGATACCATAATCTTAATGAAACAAGACAACACTGTGATCTTCATACATCCCCAAATCTCAAAGGAATATATAGTATGTGTGTGTCTTAATGGAGACAGTGGGATTTGGTGGTGGTGGTAACTTCTTTTTCCCCACTACAAACTTACACATAAAGGCCCCAGGCACCTTGTTCTTGTATTCTGTGCAACACCTAGATGTGCAGAGGCTCTGGATATCGATGATATACTCCTCTTACAAGAGATCCAGAAGGTCTGAAAATTTAGACTGATATTTTGTAAATGCCTAAAAGAGAATAAGAACATTTAATTCCTCTTGGCCTGAGGATGCAATAGATTTCAATACCAGTCATACTACCTCACATCTACATGAACAGATTTTTATTTCGATGGAGTCCATGGTGATAGGACCTTGCTGCAGAGACTTACGCTAAAAAGGGATAAGGTATTTGAAGGTATTTATTCCACACTGGGGAAAAAAAAAAAATCAGACAACACTTTCATGTTAAAAAATGGCCTCTTCTTTCAATGGGGAAGTATCTAAATATCTAGTAGGCACCCTTGGAAAATATTCTTACATTCCGGTGAAAGGGAGTTTACGGAGACCATGCAAATTTTACAGTACTGAACACAGCATCTCAAGTGCTATGAATCTTCATACACCAAGTGAGTTCCCAGTGGTAGGAGTGTTGCCCTGTCCCTGTATCTGGCTGTTGGTCCCACTTCCCCTCTGCCCTCATGAAGCCATTTTTCATTGTTCATGTAAAACCTGTTCCATCTGACAATTCCACTAGTTTCCAGCCTGCCTTTTTTCCTCACTGGTATCTCAAACCCATGATTCCACCATTGAATATATTTCACAATCTCTTTCTTCCTTTTCCCTTCTCTAGATTCTTCCATTCCACACATGCCCACACATACACCCCCGTTTCAGACATCTAAAGAGTAACTGTGGACTAGCTTTTAAGACTCAAGTAGGAGAAGGAGCTGTTGGTGCTCCTATGATGGGATTTTAACACACCCAACAGTAGATTCACCCTCTTTGCCCAGGGATGTGTTCCAGGGCTTTCCTCCCTGCTTTTTTTCCTAGAGACACCATTTCGTTTTATTATGTGCCTTTTCTTTCTTTCAGGGGGTACACAGTATGACCAAAATCACATCATCCTCAACACTGTCAGCAAAGAGAAGTTAACACAAGTCTGGGAAGCCATGGTCCTATAAACCTGAATAAAGAATGCAGGAGGAATATTTCTGGAGGTCTTCCAGCTACGTGTAAAAAAAAAAATAAAAAAATAAAAAAATAAAAAAATAAATGACTGGTAACAGACAAGCCAAGAGGAAAGTGGACTTGCTCCTTCTTCAGTAACTCTAAATCCACGCTTGAATGACACTGCCATGACCTGGACTATGTCTCATCTTTTCAAAAGACTATATAATGAGTTTTAAACCAATAATTTGTCCTTCTTTCATTTCCTTTCTGCAGCTGCTTAAAAAGGTTGCCTCAAGAGCAGCTTTTGGGTGTTTTTAGAAAATGTTATATCAAAGACTCTGTACATTTTAAATTATTTCCAAAGATAGTGACAGGAGAGAACAGGAACAGACTTGAATATACTTTGTGGGCCTACAAATCTCTTACACTTCAAAGGGAAGGATAAGGGGCACCTGGATGGTTCTGTTGGTTGAGCATCCAACCTCAGCTCAGGACATGATCTCACGGTTCATGAGCTGGAACCCCGCATCGGGATTGCTGCTGTCAGGACAGAGCCCACTTTGATACTTTGTCTCCCAGACTCCACTGCTCACACGCTGTCAAAAAAAAACCAAAAAAACAACAAAACAACAAAACAACAAAAAAAAAAAATTCAAAAAAAGTAAAGGGAATGAAAAAAGCTCAAGTTTGTAAGGCAGAAGACTTTAGCATCTGAGAAGAAATATCAGGCCAATAATTTTGGTCCTACTGTTTTCTGTAATCAATTATGCTCTGTAGCAAAGTGGGGAAAGGCTTATATGACACTTTAAGGAACTAAGTAAACAAAATAGTATTTTCTTAGTACTAAAAGTTAATAAATTTATAAGATTTCTTGTCAGGTCTGCTAACATTAGCAGGATTTGGATTATTTTAACCCACTTGTGGGCTGGCCTAGAATGTCACAAATAAGTGGTGTTTAATGCTTTTCTTACAGATGCTACGGAACAGTGTTACCGTGACCTAATTTACTAGCCTCTCCTCTCCTCTACGATTAGTTCTGAAGTAAATGTTATATAATCCTTCGCTAAACTCAGGTCTTTAGCCTAATTTCCTGCCTTCCTATCCCGCTGCATTGGCACAAGGCCTGCATGGAGTG
Source organism: Neofelis nebulosa (assembly GCF_028018385.1). NCBI lineage: Eukaryota > Metazoa > Chordata > Mammalia > Carnivora > Felidae > Neofelis > Neofelis nebulosa. Next base: position 99,727,638 of record NC_080787.1, read on the forward strand.
CGGCCACTGCCTTCTGGTAGCGGTAAAAAGAGGTGGAAGGTTCAAGATGACGACCAGCAATTCTCTCCAGAACGCGAACGAAAGGAGGCCTTAAGCAATGCTGGTCAAATTTTAGAACTCTGAAAACCCTAAAATGCAGCATCTCAATGAAAAATGAAATAGTTTAACTGCTGACAATACACGGACCCATAAATTCAAACAGTGTATTCTCGTTTGAACAAAACTGCTAAACATTCTTTGGATAGACTCTTCCCCCTTTTGTCCATATTTCATTATCCTTGTTAATAATACTGGTGCTCTGGTCACAGGAAGAACAAATCTCATTTCCTTTTTATCTGTTCCAGTGTTTCCACTTCCTAACCATTGCTCCTCCCTGGAGGCTTGGATAGGCAGTTGTGGTCAGTAGCTTATATTGGGTTTTAAAGGAACACCTGCACGTGTCCAACGGCTGCCAACAGGTCTTGTTCTTAGATGATGTGGAGTTCCGATTTTAGGCCTCTGTGCGGATCACTACAGTGTGCTGGGGTCATGTTGCAGTAGCCTGTTTTGAATTTATTTCGAATAAACTGGTTTCTGGTTAACTGTATTGAAGAGATGTGCGAGCGTCCTTGCAGTAGCCCTTCCAACGCTTCACCGGGGCAGATGAGACACAGATGACTGCGGGGGAGGAGGCAGTGCTGGAATAACGGCGGGGAAAAGTTTCTTTCCAGACTCCTTGGTGAAGAGAGAGGACATGAGGGTAAGTGAGGCCTTCCCTCCCCTCACTATACGACCCCGGCGCCCTCAAGAAAAGTGCTGGGACTGTTCACACGGAAGTCAGAAGTGGCCGGTACTGACGAGAACACCACTTTCTTTCTCTTAAAACGTATTTGTGCCGGTGAGACCAGCAATTCCAGAGAAAAGCCCTCATCCAGGGTTACCAAATGAGTGTGTAATAGGCACAGACTGAGTATCAGGTTACTCAAGTCCATGTCCAAAGCTAAAAGCTTAGTATCTAAGGTGCAGGAGCGAGGAGGAATGCCACAGGAAATAAACACTTACCTTGAATGAAGGTCACAGACTAGAGATTCAAAAGCTGCAATGGGCTTACTGGCGAGATAACTAAGTACAGGCATTTAAGGTGAGAAACTGGAGAAGGGTTGCAATTTCCACGGACAAGTCCTCAGAGGAGCATGTTTTAGTTGGTGAAAGAGGCCTAGCCCTCATGCTAAATGTAAGGGTTTTAAAAAGTTAGAAACTTTACCATCACCTTCCATTTCCTTGAGACTAAACAACCAAATCAGCTAGATTTTTATATGTGACCCTAAGAGATTTACAACTTTGAGGGTGGTTACGGCCACAGTAAAGCAAAGGAAGCCTTGTCCAGTTGGATTCATCAGTGAGCACTTTTTTTTTTTTTTTTCAACGTTTTTTTTTTTTGTTTTGTTTTGTTTTTTTTTTATTTATTTTTTGGGACAGAGAGAGACAGAGCATGAACGGGGGAGGGTCAGAGAGAGAGGGAGACACAGAATCGGAAACAGGCTCCAGGCTCCGAGCCATCAGCCCAGAGCCTGACGCGGGGCTCGAACTCACGGACCGCGAGATCGTGACCTGGCTGAAGTCGGACGCTTAACCGACTGCGCCACCCAGGCGCCCCCAGTGAGCACTTTTTTAAGAAGTAGCTTTAAGTTCTTCATGCCGCCCTCCACCCATATGCCAAAAGTTTTAGTATCTCACAAACATTAATAAAAGACTTTGAGCTACTAGAACAGAAGATGCCACAACAATGTGCAAATCTGGTGTGAAAAACAGCTTGAAAAAAACAATGCAATTTTCGCTGACTTTATAGACAAGTCCAAGTGTGGATATTTTCGTGTAATGTCTTCCTTACTTGTGTGTCCCTGGTGCTTGGGTCAGAGGACCTCTTGGCAAACAAGAATGCACGGATGTCGAGCAGGGTGACGTGCAGAGGGTGGTGGTATGGCTAGAAAATGACTCTCTGTGCTCAGTTCAAAGAACAAGAAATTACTGGCAAATAGGTGTCTGTATTTTTAAACTTGTATCACGGAACTCATCATCTAATCTGGAAAGTGATGGCTACTAGAAATTTGGGGCTGAGAGGCACTCACCGAATAAGAGCCAACAATCACCAAACTGAGAGTTTATTTAAATGACATTAATTACAGTCTTTCCTCTCGCATGTCCTCTTTCTACCTTCAGGAAGGCTTCTGGAACTTTAGAGAAAGGGAAGGTTTTTTCAATAACTGGCTGAATCTGTAAGACACAAGAAGAAGTTGACTGGAGGGGAGGAAAGATGTAGGTTTTCAAGGCAGATGGGTCAACGGTGTCCTCACCATGTCCCTTGAGGCCAGTCTCCCGGTTCTATCTCGCACCTAGATGAGGAGCTGACCACCACGCCACGACAGCGGCCCCACTCCTGTCTCTTCTCCTGCCTCACTGCGTCCCTGGAAGGTAGCTGTGCTGGGTCACGTCACTCTCCTATGCAGAGCCCTTCCACAGCTCCCAGCCACGCATTCAAAGGCCACCACCATCCCAACCTCGGCCCGCATACAGACTCCACACTTTACCAAAATGGCCAACTCATCACCGTCTGAACAATGGGAATTTGTGCCCCTCTGTCAGTTCTACCACCGTCCCAGCCCAGGTCTCACACTACCCTTCCCGACCCCCCAGTTTGCAGTACATTCTCTCGGAACTGCTATGGGACTTGGATGGCCCTCCACACAGACTGCCCGTCACAGCTGCGTATTTGTCTCAACCACTCTGTTGGGTAGGGTAAACACCCAACAGGGCATCCCAAGGTTTTGCTGTATGTATCTCTGTGGCCCCCTTTTAGGCAGTGCACAGAATAAGGGCAGATTCTTTTTTATAATGTGTTAAATGTTTGGCCTATCAGCCCAAGCTTACAGTACCTGTGGCACAGGCCACCTCTTTTGCACACCAGCCCCCACACTCAGTGCAATGTAAAGCACAGGACAGGCGCTTAATAAATGTCACCTAGGTGAAAACCACTAAGATAACTGGGAAGCAAGAATCTTACGTGGGTTCTTTGGGTTTCAGGAGAACTGTCTGGGGTGGAACCGTCCTGAGAGGGTTTGCCAAATGGCAGAGCAGCTGGTTAGAATGTTCAGGAAAGCCACCTCGGCCAGCTCAGAAGTGCTGGAATGCTGCTGGTTCTGTTTACTGTATTGTTAGTACTGCCAGCAACCTCCTTCCGAACGGACGTCCCACTTAGTACCCTCTCTCCTGATGCAAAAATCCAACCGAACTCTTCCTTTTCCAAACTTCCTGCAGAAAGCAATAATTGTCCACTGGGTATTTCAGAGGACTGCCTCCCACAGCTCCATAGACAGGGAGGAGGGGTCAGAAGGCATAAGCCAGTGCATACACTTTACTAGAAAGATGTGTTCTCGTGGGGTTCAGAGGCATCTGAAGTAGTTTCCTCTCATGTGAACTTTACAGCCCTGTCACCAGGAGAGTATCTCGGGCTCCAGAAGTTCCCTTCTCCAAAGAGTTTAAAATTCTTTTGTACCCACAAATCACGATAAGCTCATGACAGAAGTAACAGCATGTATTGTCCTCTTTTAAGCGCTCTATGGATTTTACCCCATTTAATCCCTAAGGCCACATTATGAGGTAGGTAGTAGTATTATTTCCATTCACAGATGAGGAAATCAAGACCTAGAGTTAAATGAGTTGTCCAACTTCACGTGTACACATGTACACTCCCATCCACACCTGGGGACATTACTGATTAACAACCACAGTCCTCCCCAGCAAGCTAAGCATGATCTCGGAATCTTTTTCAACTCCACAGTCACTAGGAACAGACATGAGCTGGCTCCCCAAATGAAACCTATCTGCCTCCTCTGGTAAATAAAAATGGAAGGCACTGAAGTTGTTTCCTGCATATCGCACGTGAAACTTCCTGAACCTATCACTCTCTTTAAAGCCCCTGGGACATTGTTTTTTGAGTGCTAATTACCTAAAAAGGAACCACCTGAATGCAGGCTTAAACTGCAGTGTCCTTGGGGCACCTGGATGGCTTAGTGGGTTGAGCATCTGACTTCGGCTCAGGTCACGATCTCACGGTTTGTGAGTTCAGCCCCGCACCCGGCTCTGTGCTGACAGCTCAGAGCCTGGAGCCTCCTCCTGATTTTGTGTCTCCCTCTCTCTCTGCCCTCCCCCTCTCACATTCTGTCTCTCTCTCTCTCAAAAATAAATAAATGTTAAAAAAAATTCTTTAAAATTCAGAGTCCTTGGTCTCCAGTTAGAACAACTAAGCCAGAATCTCTAGGGGGTGGGGTGGGGTGGAGACCATGCACTTTCAGTAAGCTTTCCAGGTGAGTTTAGTGCCCACTGGAGTGGGAATCCCCGCAGCCTTTTGCGTTAATCTTAGGGTCCCTGACTTGTGTCAGACACATTCATTCAGAATCACACAAAGATTGACCAAGTGTCTACCCTCTAAATGTTAGGCACTAACCCAGAGCAGCTAGACAAAACAGGCTCCTGAGGGTAAACCAAGGAAAGAAAGGAGGCAATAACATCAGCTTTTCACTGAGCTTTGAACACGGGCAACAAACGCAACACAGCCACGGTGTTACAGTCGGTCAGGGAGAACCGTGAAGCCACCTGCTCAACTCTAGAGCGAACTGCCCAGGCTCGGCTAGCTATGCTCACTTTAGAACTCTGACCGGAGACACAGACCCCGAACTGATGACACAGCCGGCCTGCAGTGACCGCACACTTTAATCTGGCTGGTCAGGCCTATTGTGCCGAATAACCCCAGAGGGCTGACTGGGCCATAATGAGTCATTCAGCTGTTCCCGTAAGTGACAATGAAAAAAAAGGCTTTCGATCAACAGGCAGGCAGATGCCACTGTTGGCTGAATAGGTGACAGCAAATGGAGATTAACTGGATAATGGAGCAGTGTCTACATATAGCCTCACATCAGACCTAGAATGCTTGTTTGTTACGGACAAAGAGATCAGAGTCAAAATCCAGAGAGGGGAAAGAAAGGTTACTCCCAGTGAGGTGGGGACATTTATGTGATGACACTGCTATAGTCCAGCCGGCACAGGGAGCCCTGTTATAAAGCGGGTGGGTTCACACCACACTTCCCGCTACACAGATGCACGGGGCTGGCAGCTGACTGGGAGACGCTCATGGCAGCAGCGTTCATTCGGTCTTGGACCCAAAGTCAGGCCCTCCTGGTTGTGCCTTACCTTTCTTACACAAAGGCTGTAAAAGCCAGACCCCAGGACTTGGCACCTGCTGCCTGACATCCCTTCTGTGAGAACACAGGGACGATGGGAACCTCAACTGCCTGGCGTGGCCTCGGAATATTGTTGCTTGCAGCTGCCGGGCAAGCCTCCTTGTCTCCGAGGCAGAAACTCTCCGCCCCTTGAGGGGAAGAGGAAAGAGAAACCCTTTGCAGGAGAGCTGGTGGAGGGAGGACACCATCTCTGCAGGCAGAACAGTAGGCAGAGAGGTATCCCCTCAATCCCCATTTTCACAACAGTAGAGCTTAAAATACACAACGGTAGAGCTTAAAAGGGACCTAAATATCTGAGCGAGCCTGTTGGATAGATTAGGAAAGCGGAGTGCAAGTGGTTAAGTGCTAATGCAGGTCAGAGCTTTTAGCACAGGAGCCAAAGTGAGGGTCCTGCATCCTGCATGGCACGGGTGCAGTCTGGGGAGGGGGGCGTGAGCCACAGTCCAGCCACCTCTTCCTGAGCCCTCGACCTCAGCCTCCACTGGGCACAGAAACTGCAGATCTCAGAGGGCGAGGTGTGTGAAGAGAGACGAACAGATGACAGACACAAGGGAGACCTAAGGGCTCCTGGCCTAAATCCAAGTCCACACACCTGTGCGGCACCAGGGACCGGAGGCAGGGGCAGCAGGGCCACAGTTCCAGCACTACTCTTAGACAGGTATGCCCCTGCGACCTCTAGATAAATTCCATATTCCCAGGTAGAAGGGGACTTGAACTAAGGAGACATGAAGAAGACAAAAGGAAGAAGTGGGCTTTGCTTGGACTGGCTATTTCTGGAACTTTCAGGTCCCAGAAAACTCAAAGCAGGAAGAAAGGTGGTAAGAAGGGGGTGGGGGAGGGTTAATGGAGGGTGCACTCCAAAGGAGTGAATGCTCCCATGTTGGAAAGTATCCAGGACTTGTCCCTAGGTCCCCCTGGAAAAGGCACTCCTTCCAGCCAGAGGAGGAGAAACTTGGTCTACGTTTCTCCACAGAAACAATCAGCTGCATTAGAAAGACTGCAATAACAGCAGGGTGATGGGATCCATGAGGTACCTGTCCTTTCCAGCAAGAGAACTCTCTCCTAGCGGTCCTTGGGATTCCATCCCTACCTAATCATGACATCCTCTCCATGGAGGGAAAAAAATCCAGTTGCAAACAAGAAGCTTAAAGTTTTAAAATGTAATTCCTTGCTAAACTAAGGCCACAGATCTCAAGAAAGGTCTGGGAAATTGCTTGCCTCAGAACTTATTACATTTTTCTCTAAAGCTGCACCGTCCAACATGGTAACATCTAGCTGCATGTGGCTATGTAAAGTAATCAAAGGTAAATAAAATGAAAAATCCAGTCCCTCAGAAGGATTAGCCACATTTCAAGTGTTCAATTGCCACATGTGGCTACTGGCTACCATATTGGACAGTGCAGGCAGAGAACATTTCAATTACTGCAGAAAGTTCCAGTGGACATCATTGTTCAGAAGGTAACTCAACATGGCCAACACATATTTCCATACCCTACTAGGTGAAACTAGTGGGCCCTCAGTAAATGTTCTGAATTAAGTTCTAATAAGTTATATAGGAACTATTCTAATGCTAACTAAAATAAAGAAATAAACTGAGATATCTCTTTCACTGCTCAGTCAAGAAGCTTGGCTGGTCACCTAGGATCTTAAACAAATCTGTGAATGTTAAGTACATGACATCAAAGAACTTTAATAACTACATGTGTGCAAATAAACATAGTTAAAAAGATCAAAGGGTACAAAGAAAAATCTCCCTTCCACACTTCAGCCCCAGCCATCTAGTTCTCCTCCTCCAAGGCAACCAATATTTCAAGTTTTTTTCATATCTTTTGAGATACTTTATGCACTGTAGGTAGAATAGTGGTTTCCAAAGATGTCCACATTCTAAGCCCCTAAACCTGTGAATATCATCACTTACAGGACAAAAGGGGCTTCAAGGACATGATTAAGTTCAGGATCTTGAGATGGGCAGGATTATCTGGATGAGCCAAATGTAATCACAAGGGCCATTAGAAAAGGGAGGCAGGACAGTTAGTCAGAGGGAGACAGGATGACGGAAGTGGAAGTCAAAGTGATGCAAGACTGAGCCAAGAAATACAGGTGGCCTCCAGAAGCTGAAGAAGGCAAGGGAACAGATTCTCCCCTGCAGCCTGCCTCCAAAAGAAACACTGCCCTGCTGACCCATTTTAGACTTCTGGCCTCTAGAACAACAAGATAGTAAGTTCGTGTGGTTTCAAGCCACTACATTTATAGCAATTTGTTACAGCAGCAAATAGGAAATGAATAAATGCATACACAAGCAAATACATACATACATACATATATATATATTTCCTGAAAGCACAGTCATTCTTATCAATAGCTGACTACAGTCTAAAAAATCTGCCTTAAAACCTCCTTGCTGGCCTGAAAGACACTGAAAAATACAGAAAGACTTTGTTGATACAATTCAAACTCCACCTATCTAAGTGTTTAGATGACTATTTGAACAAGCAGAAAACAACGAAGACTATATGAGAAATTGATTGATTGATTTTTAACTATTACTGACAGCAAAGGGTGGTTGAAGGAATGGTCCTGGAGGTCAAGAGACTTGGGCCCTTGAACATGTCACATAATCTCTTGGGGCCTCTCTCTTCAATGAGACACAGTGGCAGGATGAGGGGGTGGGGTGAAGACAATAAACTAGACACGTGCTAGGTTTTCCTACTTCTAATCTTTGAGCATGCTAACCCAAAAAAGCTTGCTGGATAATATAAAACAAGAAATGTTTATTGTATTTAGGAAAAATATGCAAAATAACTGTAAGGCATAAAGCACAATTTCAGTAGCAGTCTGTTACGCTCAGTGTGGTAATTACAAATCATTCTTTTCTATCACTCTGTCGATACACGGTACATCTTTGGAATACCCAAGAAACTGGTAACAATGGCTGTATCTGACAAGGACAATCTCAGTGACTGAGGAAAAGCAGTCAAAGGAAGATTTCATGAAGTAACTTTTCCTACCTTTCGGATTTTGAACCTTGTAAATGTATTATGTATTCAAACACTTAAAAGTATTTTAAAGAGACAGGTTCTTTTGGTTCATGGCTTCACACTGTCAAAAAATAATTACAGTCCCTCTATCAGATACCTGCCAATGAGATTCACCAAACGCTCAGCCAAAGCTTGGAAGAACTTCAATGTCCTCATTCAATTTAATACTCTCCACTAACCACACAATACAGAAGTAGGTGTGCTCTGTTACCTGCTCCAATTTCCCGGCATGGACAGGCACCCTCTCACACCCAGAGTGATGCAGGATGCACAAGAACACAGCTGACCCCGTCACGGCACCCAACGTCACAGACCAACTTCCACAGTCCCAGAGTCCTTCACTGTCAGAAATGACTCCTGAGCCCAAATAACGCTGGTCAGGAGAGAGAAGAATCAAAAGCCAAAAGAATATTTCCTCACTCACCCTCGTTTGAGGACACATCAAGGGCATCTTTATTTCTACCTTGTCCTCTTTTAGCCATTCTACCAGTTATCTGCCAAATTGAATAGTTACATATACACAAATCACCTCTCTTCTCTGTTGCATAAATAGTAATTTCCAGGTAGAGAGAAAAAGGGGGAGCCACAATATTTTGAATACAAAAAAGCAATGGTAAGCACGTGGACAGCCTGGCGCAGATACTGGGACAAGCACAACTGTACAGTACACTTTTGGAGGACGGGGACCCCTCTAATAATGGGGCTCCAATCACATGAAAGACTGTGTAAAACTATGGGCCACATTATTTAATGACTGTTCATTTCCTTCTTCCTAGCAATAAGCATCCTTGCGGGATATGGGAAGAACCCTACCAAGAGGCACTTACATACAGTCATAAGGCTGAGACCATCCACCCAGGACACACAAAGACTTAGAAGTCCGAGAAAAGGCAAGTAATCTTGAAACCACAGAATCTGGGAAACAGTAGCAGAGCATTTTCTATCATATAGTTCCATGGCTATAACAGAATAAAAAAACTAAATGCACAAAAAGCAACCAGTAGGTCCTAAAATCATTCTTTTCCAAAATCAAAGTGGTGTGCAGGTACCAGCACAAGAAAGCCCATCTTGAGGGTCTCTTTCCAAATGGCCCAGCATGGATCATACAGTGTAAAGCTGGTCCTGCTCCATCATTTTTCCCTGCCCATTTTAAAGTTACAAGAACGAGACAACTTAAGCTAAGGTCCCAGATCAGCCTCAAGCACTAAGGATGCAGCTGAATGACGGAGAAGGAAAAGCACAGGACTGGGAGTCAGGAAGTGTGCCTTCTGGTCCCACTTCTGCAAACTTAAACATGTGCCTTTATCTCTCTGAGCCAGTTTTCTCATCTGTAAAATGAAAATCATTTTACCTATGACCTCACGCAACCATCTAGGGTATATAAAGGTCTCTACCCTATAATTTCATATAGTCTCTCAATAAAATCATAAACATCAGCACCAGAATATGAATTTTCCTTCCAGGTTATTCTTCCAGAGAGAGAATGTCAGAGCTGTTAAGATCATGTGAAAACTCAAAATAAACAGTGGTAGATGAGGAACCTTTGAACCCACAGCTGTCCTAAAAGGCCTCGGACACCCAAACAGGGATGATCTGACTAGAAGCAGGAGTCTTTCACCAGAGTTCATGCAGGACAGACGCAAGCAGTCAGAACCATCAACCGGTGGTCCCCACCAAAATCCCCACCAGTCCTCACAGATGTCCTGCCCACTGACCCTCAGACATACCGCTATTTGCCCTTTGAGCATGTGACACTAGCTGGGGAACAGGAGACCTGGGACCTGACTTCTGGTCCAGTTCTCTTAGGGTGGAGATTCCACAGTATTTGTTCACCTGGCTCATCTGGGAATCTGCTTACCTCCAGAGCAGCCTCACCCTTGGACTACAGAAGCTCCAGAGCAGTGCTACTGTCAACTCCCAAGTGTGTGCACAGATGACCTGTGTGGTGCCATCTTTTCAGGACCATTACCAAAATACTATTAGCCTCGCTGTAGATTCCAGCTCTCCTAACCATCTAACTGTCTCTGAGAAAATCACATATCCTCTCTGGGCTGCCTCTTCACCTGTAAACTAAGGGGGCTGAACCAGATTGTGTCGCTGTTTTTTAAATGTAGCAGTCTAGATCTGTAATTCCCATGGAGACAGAACCAAAAATATGGCACTTACACGTGGCCACGTAAAAGCAGAATGTGCACAGACCATGCCTACTCCTGGAGCATTCCCAGTGACCAGGCTTGGCGGGCAGGTCACGGAGATGCCAGAGGATGCTCTAGCAATACGTACCTTTCCCTCATCCACCAGTTTTGCGATGTCATCTAGATATAGACCGCTGGCCATGAAAAAAGCCCAGCGATAATGGACTCCTTGCCAAAAATGCTGAAAAGGAGAAAAGCAAACACGTCAAATATAGGAAAGGATACAATCTGACTAAATGCAAATTTAGGGAAGAGTATTTTCTGGATGACTAAGACAGACTGATTTCCTATTCATTTTGTATCAGTGAGCTGTGTGCCCAACACCACAGCACAGTGACTGATGGAGAATGGATGCTCCATTAATGTTTAATAAATTAATGAATGAACAAACTGTATCCACATGAACATAGGCTTTTTTGCTAAATTGTGAATGACAAGCAAGTAAGCACAGGAAAGCTGTCCTTAAAATGATAGTCTAAATAATCTTACACACTCAATTTCCTTAGGAGAAATTAGGGCCTAAGACCTCTACGCTTTCCTTACTAGGGTTTAAATAAAGCCCAGAGGCAACAGAGAAGAGCTTTTAAACCTAATTCAAGAATGCTTAAGGGGCAATAAGGCACCAAAATATAATCTTAGACAAGAAATCCAATCACAGATAGTTTTCTGGCTCTGAGAGGAACAGGACAGCTTTAAGGGCAAAACAAAGCATAAAGTTCATTATACATCATGGTTGGGTCTCCCCCTACAGTTATAACAAGTCCCAAGCCACCTAATCGATTATGGGACAATACATCCCCAGATAAAAATAAGGAAAATTCTTCTACCCAGAGGGTTTGTGATCACTTTAGTGCCAAACCCCCACTTTTAATTGTTATTCTTTATGTCAAAGGTAAGGTAGGCCATTATCAAAATAACAAGTGACCTGAGGTTCTCTATGATACATACCTCAATGACCTGCCCAATTCAACTTCATTAGATGAGAGCCATCCAGAGGTACTTACAGGATTAGCCAGCACCATGCTATCTCCCTCCCCGCAACGGCCTCTGTCTCACATTTCCTCAGCATGCCAGAAGCTACTACCATGGCATGAGATTGTCAAGTGCAATGGGACTCCCCTGCTCCTTTAGCTCAGGCACTTAACAGTTGTGTTATTTAGGTCAAGCTAAACACAGGTCAGCCAGTTTCCTGGACTAAAGAATGGCGATACCTTGCTCACATGGTTGTTGGAAGGATTAAATGAGAATGAATGTAAAGTGCCTGATACGCAGAAGGTATCATATGCATAAATATTTATATTTATTATTCAATAAATACTTATCTAGTGCTGAAAGCAAACTTTATTGAGGAAAGATTGCGGCAATAACAAATCAGAGTTTAAGATTATAGAAAGACAACAAAACAGATGAACATAAGGGAAGAGAAACAAAAATAATATAAAAATACGGAGGGGGACAAAATAGAAGAGACTCATAAATATGGAGAACAAACTGAGGGTTACTGGAGGGCTTGTGGGAGGGGGGATGGGCTAAATGGGTAAGGGGCACGAAGGAATCTACTCCTGAAATCACTGTTGCACTATATGCTAACTAATTTGGATGTAAATTTTAAAAAATAAAATTTAAAAAAAGATTATAAAAAGACAGATAAAAGCAAGCTGCTGTCTGGGCAGAGCTTTGCAATGGTTGTACCCGGAATGGCTTACTGGTTTGGATGAATGACCCTGTAATTTATTACCTAACCTGGAACAATTCTGAGAGTTCAATGAGTCATCAATAATAATTATCCCAGGACCACAGGATGCAAACAAAGCCAATCTTACCCTAAAATAGGCATGACGAGATTGAGTCACCTCAGCCCTCAAGGTTGCAAGGCAGAGCCCAGGCTGGCACACGTCTCCAGGTAGTTTGCTCTTGGCCCAGAACAAACGCAATATCTATTCAAACACTAATAATTTTCTACAGGTGTCACAGCATGAAAGAAGTTGTGAGGCACTGGTCTAGGCAAATGTAGTTAAAGAGAAGGAAAAAAAAGTACCATTTGAAGGCACTGAGACCATCCCAAATTTACAGAAGGCCCAGTTAACTACAATCACAAAAGACCCATTCCTGTACTTCTCCCTAAGGCCTGGCCTCAGACAATTAAAACATTCTGGTAACTGTTGAGGGTTTTAAAGAAGAACTACAGCGGTCAAAAATTCATGTCTATAATTCTTTCTAGCATGTTGGCCTGTAAAGTGAAACTTTTTGGTCTGCAACAGCAGAATTTTTATACTGTGCTCTAAGGGGTCTGTGTATTTTTTCCAGGCCATTATAGGAGAAAGTAAACCAAAGCAGGCAGGAGTCTGGAGCATTACAATGAGGCTTTAACCGTGCACATTCTCAGGAGGACATCAGAAACTACTTAAAAGGTTTTCACAGGAGATCACCACTATCCTCTTTCAAGTAGGAGGAAAGAGAAAGTGCTTGTGTTACTCTCAGAGGACCACTCAGAAGGCTAGCTTGTAAGAGGTCTCACTCAAGTACAAACTGTGAAATCTTACAGAAAAGTTTAACTTCTATCTTGAAACCACTTGGAAAGCCTGGGTTTTGTGAAAGGAGAAAGAAGAGATGAAGGACAGCTAAGATTCTTTTCTCCATGTACCAAAGCAGCGCACGGACACCGTTTCCGGCCACCACCTGAATCAGGTGAAAATGAAGGAGCCTGAGTCCAGAGCCTCATTTGTTCACACTACACACACACAGGCCTCCTACTCCATGGTCACAGCCCTTAGTTAATACCTCTACCTATTTAGTTACTACACAGAATTCAAGAGGCCAAAGTCTTGAAGTTCACTCTTAAAATGTCCCAGATTAATTTCAAGAATAAAGAAGAAGCTAAAGATGGTCCTTGAGCCACTCATTCCTTAAATATGGGTCAGTGTTTGTTAGCCTGGCATGACGACTCACAGCCTTCTACTGCCTTTTTCCTGAGTCTGAAGTATTTTGTCTGATTAATAAAAATAGAATTTATCTTTTTTTCTCCTATCACTTACACCATGTCAATATTAATTCAGATTTTAAGCCTTAAGCCATTGATCTAGAATTACCAAGAACGGGTACCATGACACTATATAGGCCTGTCCCCACTGTGAGGACAACATGCTATCATGTTAAGTAGGGAGCACCCTCTCAAGCTCGGCCATCAGTCCTGCAGCTAGGGTTGCTGGGCACTAAACCTCAAGGCCCACCACACACTGGATTTGTTCCATTGGGTGAGAAAGCTTCTTATGGCTCTGATAACAGTGGCCTCAGTGACAGAGCCAGGCTGACTAATCAAGTCTCAGAAATGACCAGAATGTAATCAATAGCTAGAGTTACCTGATTCACATGGGATGTGCAGTGTTAGGACAAGCTGATATAATTCCAGAAAAAGCATCATGGTTCTATTTGCCTTTGTGGTCTCACTAAAGTAAGAACACAACTTCCTTCAGGTTTTTGAAATTCAAAAAAATGCCCACAGACCTCTACAGGTCTGAAAGCTCCAGTCTAGAAATCACCGGCATAACCCAGTGCTACTACCCTGGACACAACCAGCTCTACACAGTCTTAATGAAGCTTCCCCCCTCATATACAAGAGCCTGCATGGATTAAGACTGGTGAAACAGACAGAAGGCCAACACGTATAGGCAAGAAGGAAGCAGAGGGTGTATCAGATGGAATGACGAAAGGTAATAATAGCTAATAATAAAGGTTAACGTTTAATAACAGTGAGCAGAGGGTATATCAGATGGAATCACGGAAGGTAATAATAGCTAATAACAAAGGTTAACATTTAATAAGAGTGTTGTATATACTAGGCATTTTGCCAAGTTCTTTACATGGATTATCTCACTTACTCCTTACAACACGTAGTAAGGTAGATACCTTACCCTATTAGTTTAATCTTACAGGTAAAGACATTGGGGCTTAGTGACATAAGTAACTTGCAGGTTACACAGCTATTGAGTGGAGTCCAGAATGTGAATCTGATCAGCTGCTGTGCCATGCTGCCTCCAAGACGGGGGGGGGGGGAAAAAAAAAAAAAAAAAAAAAAAAAGGCTAGGTGGAAGCCAATTCCCAGAAGCATGAGGCGCCTGCTTGCTCACATCAACCAAGACTGTCCTCCCTACCTTTAACGTCTTAGAACCCATGGTGACTCCTGTCTGCAACATGCCGTCTGCTATGCCCAATCGGTCCATGTTCAGGAGAAAAGGAGTCACCAAAGTCACATATGTGGCTCCTGACCATTTCTTGAGAAAATTTAGAGCCCACGTTTCAGTGGATCCACCAACATTATCAAGAATGAAATCAAACCTGGACAGAAAAAAATAAAATAAAATCAAAACATCCTTGTTAGTCTTTACCTACAGCTCCATTCCCCTTCATTCCCACTGCCAATCAGCTATAGGGTCTATTTCAGCGACAGCGCACAAACCTCACTGCAGCATGCCATCCAGCAGAGGCGGGGCTGCTTTGACAAAGGAGAAAAGGGCACACCCACTAATCTGCTCTGACTCCCGCCGCCCCCCCCCCCCCAACCGAGATAAGTCAAATGTGGCTAATTCTTTGTCGTAAAATCATATCATTTTTCTAGTACTTTAAGAATGACTTAAATAAGTGGTTCTCAACCAAAAGCAATTTTGGTCCTCAGAGGACATACTAGGCAATGTCTAGAGACATTTTTAGTTGTCACAATTAGGGGAAGTGGTGGGAAGGGCTACTGGCACCTAGAGGCCCAGAATGATGTATATACACAGAATGCAGAGAATAGCTGCTCACAACAACAAATTATCCAGTCCCAAATGTCAGTAGTTCAGAAACTAAGGTTGCCAAGGTTGAGAAACCCTGACCTAAGCTTTGTGGGAAACTGCAAAGCAATCTATCCAATATAAGTCAAAGTATTTATTAGTGCATTTGAATACTTGAAAGAAAAGCATGCAAAGGTTTTCACCCATAGAATGATTTGCTTTTATTCCCTCCATATCAAAACTGCTTGTGTACCATCTCTTCATCTTCTGGAATTTACTGTTATGTTTTGGCTTCATGCACAGCATCAGGACAATGTATGGAGAAATCAACAATCTGCTCTCAGTCTTCAACTGTGCTCTAGCATGCCCCCCAAACCCAGTCCTATGGCATCTCTAGGAACTGATAGATATTCAACTTCTTAAAGCTGATCTAAACCTGCTATAATCACTGCATTCCACTTACAGGGGATAAAACCCAATAACGCTTTTAAATACTGTATAAACAGATATCTATTTAGAAAATGCATGCTTAGAAGTTAAGCAAGTTAATAAATGAATTCTGTTTTAAATCCCTTTTCCCTTTTAAATTCATCTGGATGAAATAAAACATCAAAGCTTCTAAAACCAGCTTTGGCAAAATTTGTGGATCTTGAGCCTGCCTTTCAAATGGAACCAAATTAAAGAAGGACAAATAAAAACTGAAGGATAGGAGAATGACCTTCCTAGATAACTACTCTTCTCATTAGAAAAGAACAGAAAATTATTTTTACGAGTTTAAGTTTCTACTTCATTCCCAAATTTTGAATAGACAAACATAATGATACTTATTTTAAATAAAATTTAAAGGCAGCCTGGTATTATAGAATAGGCACTGCCTGAAAAAGGAGTCCAGAGACAGGCTGTGGACTCAGCTCTCCCATTATTGCTCAAGTGGCATAACCTTGAGCATGCAAAAACTCCAAAGTCCTCTGCCCCCTAGTTTCTCAACTATAACATGACAGAGTTGGACTGAAGGATTTCAAGTCCAACTGCAAAATTCTAAGATTTGATCTAAAAAGTTGCTATTTGAAAGGAGAAATAATTTCATTCTTGGTGGATTCGAAGGCCAAACTCCAGGCAAAGGTCACAAAGATCAACTGAAACTGAAGCTGTCAAAAAATAAATAAGTCAAAGTAACAGTCTGGCATCTCCAAGCTAGAGAGATCCCCTTACCAAAAAGGAGCAAGACCACTGTGAAAAAACGCAGAGGGACAAACCGTGGTGTACTTTTGGGGGCCAGGCTGGGCATGCTCCAGCTTTCCATCTGTCAGGTTCTCCGTTCTCTGGTGACAAATTCCAATGTATATAAAACGTAAGGTAGATAGGGGGAATGGACTGTCCTTGGACTCAGTCTCATGGTGCTATTACTAGAGCAGTAGAAGACATGAGATCAATTGAAACTCCACTGTCTAGAAGCCAGCTGTTGGAGGCCCAGGGAGACCTAGGTCCTGACACACTGGCAGGAAGTAGCTGATAAGATCTCTGCAAGGAACGGTGTGATTCCTCAAATATGCCAAGTGTGTTCCTGACACGGGGCCTTTATATTTGCTGTTATCTCTACCTGAACAAGTGCTCTTCTCCTAGATTCCCTCAAAAATTCATTACACAAATTTTTAGTGAGCACCTACCATATGTTACTACTCTGTTCCAGGTAGAGGGACATAGCAGGGGACCAAAAAAAAAAAAAAAAAATCCCATTTTCCTGGCTTGCTCTGAAACGCCTCTGCTCCAATGCCTCAGAGGTTTTCTTAACTCCCCCCAACCCCCTCCCTAAAAGGGCCTCCTTCCCCTCAGTTTTTCCCCTCCTTTCCCTACATCAGTGTTCTCAGGAGCACGTGCCATTGAAACCCACCCCCCGACTAGAGCAGGAGCCCCCTGGAAGTGGTGGGGGCCTGTCTTGTTCTCCACTGTATCTCTATCACATGCTTTAACACTGCCCGGCACAGCAGGTACTGTAGGGTTGAAGGCATAGGGAGTTGGCTGGCTCCTCGGGGCCGTGCTGCCACACGAATGCTGGGAGTGGGCACTGCTAGCTGAGAAAGGCTAGTGTCCAATAGGGCGCCCCCCTTTTTTTTAAACCCATGAAAATACAGTTGACCCTTGAATAGGTGCACAGGTCCAGCTGAACCCAGATTTTTTTTCAATAAATACAGTACATATCATAAATTTATTTTCTCTTATAATTTTCTTAGTAACATTTTCTTTTATCTTACTTTATTCTAAGAATACAGTATATTATATAAACATATATAAATATATATATATATAAATATATGAATATATATATATATACATAATATACAAAATGTGTAATTGACTATGTCACTGGTAAGGCTTCTGGTCAACAGTAGGCTATTTAATAATTAAGTTTTGGGGAAGTCAAAAGTTAGACGCAGGTTTTCTACTACATGGGGGCCATGTAGTAGCCCCTAGCCCCCGTGCTGTTCGAGGATCAACTGTGCACTTCGACTCAAAGTGGACAAGAATAACTGGCTTTCAAAAACTAATAGAAAAAGGGAAGGAAACCCTTTGAAAAAGAAGCAATAAAACATCTTTCTAAATGCTCCTTAGCTGTGTTCTCAGCTGCAGTTCTGTCTTGGCCAGATGAAGACCAGAGTCATCAGCACCCTCTCTACGTCTGCCCAAGCCACAGGCAAGAACAACAGTGTGTGAACGGATCACTGAATCTGCTCCTGTTTGCTACATTAAACCAAGCCACAGCCTGGCATTTAGATGCACTGAGAACATCCACAGTACTCTACCAACATTTCTACTGCCTTTGCTTCTCTGAAGCCTTTACTAAGCCAAAACACTGCAAGCATGATTAGCATTAAACATGTATTTTCCCCATACCTCTCTACGTTTTTCCTGTGGTGATAGATGCCACCAAATGGAATACCCTTCCAATTTTGTCTTTAGACCTCTTACAAACCAACAATAAAAGGTAACTTAAAAAAATTAGCAAAAGGCCATGCAAGCAAAATATTTTCCTCATATGTATCACATCTGGAATTAGAACAGAAGCCACCCAAATGACTTCTTACTGAGCAAGAATTGTTATCGATTCTTTTCTGAGATTCCAACGTGACTGCGAAGTCGTCAAACCATTCAGCCCTGCATGATCAATTGTCTTCGTTCCTACTTCCCAGTGTGAACGTTGTTCTAATAATACATACGGTTTTAAAGATTTCAACTGCTCTTCCATATTTCCAGATCTGTAATCAATTACGTCATCTGCGCCGAGCTTCCTTACAAGTTCACTGGCATCCTGAGAGCAAACTGCTGTCACATGAGCAGCCCACGCTTTCATTACCTGTCCAAAAAAAAAAAAAAAAAAAAAAAAAAAAAGTGGGGGGTAGAAAAAAATGACTGCAGTTTTTGAAAAAATAGTTGGCACACATATGTGCATTTTTCAGACTAATCCCTAGAGAACTCTAAGTGTTTCATCTTCACAAGAACTACAGGAAGCCACTTGTCAGAGACTTAGTATAAATGATTAAACTTTTATCCACCAAGAAAATTTCAAGAAATAGATCTCCTTTTCCTGGACAGGACAACCAGTCATCTTGTTGTCATTAAATCATAATCAATCCACTTAGAGAAGAACTCAGTACCTCACCAGTACCAAAAGATATGAGTTGACAGTCTCAGGTTTAGCCCTTCAATGATGACAAAGGCAGCTGGCAAAAACAACAAAAATCACATGTCCTTAGAAAATGACAATTTTAAATATGTCCAGAACATAAAAATGCAACATCTCTTCATCTGCATCTCTAGTAAGTGCTGGTATAGTCTTGAGTCAGACAGCGGTACCGAAACAGCAACCAGCTATCAGGTACTAGATAATTAATGAAAAGTACTCTTGAATAGAGGTGGAAGAAAATATGGTCATCTAGGGGCACCTGGGTGGCTCAGTCAGTTAAGCATTCAACTTTGGTTCAGGTCATGATCTCACAGTTAAGTGAGTTCTAGCCCCATATCTGGCTCTGTGCTGACAGCTCAGAGCCTGGAGCCTGCTTCAGATTCTGTGTCTCCTTCTCTCTCTGCCCCTCCCCCTGTTCATGCTCTGTCTCCCTGTCTCTCAAAAATAAATAAAAGTTAAAAAAAATATATGGCCATTTTATCTTCAAAACATGGGTCATGTCCTCTCTTTTGGAGTAAAAATGGTTCTCAGGATTTAAATGAAGATGCCTTATATTTTAAAATAAGGAGCAAGCAGACTTAAGTAAAAAGAACTGAATTTTAATGTTATTTAAGTATACAGAAAGCATCCTGCTCTGAAATTGCTGTTCTTTTCTACAATGACGATTTCACAGAATTAAAAGGGGGGTCATTAGCAGCCTAAGAATAGTTGTTTGAAGTTCATGGAGTAATTTTTGTGCTGATGATCGTAGGTCATAACAGATCAGCTGTTTTCTCAATCCTGTCCCAAGTATCAACTTCCTGAGCTTTCCTTATGAGTTGCAAAGGTTCATTAGAAGATAAGAGATCTGTGTTTATTGAGTTCACCACTGAATCCCTACTCTGTGACATACACAGGTACTAATAAATACCTGTTAAATACAAAAACTAAACAAAGAATTTTAAGGCCATCCATCATCTTATCTAACTTCTCACTTTTCCAAAGCAATATTGACCAAGGGTTTATATGCCCTGGAAATCTGAGGGGAATTAAAACATTTAGGAGTGACCTCATATACAATTTTACGATGTTCATGGGCTATAAACAGAAATACTTGAGCATAAGGATATGTTGCTGTCAGCAGAAAGCCCCAAACTAAAGCAGGTGCAAAACATAATCCAAGATGAATACCCAGTATCCATCTTAAAAAATGTTAAGGAAAAATGAAATTATGTTCTAAGCATTTAATATGTGTATTAAATCCTCAGGAAGAATATGTCTCATGTTGAAACAGTTCAATGATTTTTTTTTCTCAAATTCCTAGTTTTTCCTCTCCCACTTAGAACTATCTAGTATCTTTGAACACTATTAAAGACTTTTAAAAACAGTTTTAGCTTTAAAAAAGGATCATGTCAAATAAAACACATGTGTAGAAAATGCCTAGAAGGTAGACCCCACTCAGATAAAGAGGGAGGATGTGGCAAGCATTCTACAACCTCTTTCAGGTGCCCGGCCTCCCTTCTAAGAAGCCACCATTATCATGGTATTTAAAGTAATCATCTCCTTCCATTATAAAAAATAGTTTTAGGGGCGCCTGGGTGGCTCAGTCAGTTAGGCAGCCAACTTCAGCTCAGGTCATGATCTCGCGGTCCGTGAGTTCGAGCCCGCGTCAGGCTCTGTGCTGACAGCTCAGAGCCTGGAGCCTGTTTCAGATTCTGTGTCGCCCTCTCTCTGACTCTCCCCTGTTCATGCTCTGTCTCTCCCTGTCTCAAAAATAAATTTTAAAAAATGTTAAAAAAAATTTTTAAAAATAGTTTTATCACCCAAATATGCATTCCCTAGACACTTCAGTTGAGTCTTATGCATTTTAAAAACAGGAGGTCTTTTAAGTCTCTTTTTAAACTATGGGCTCCTCTTTTAGCCCTTCACTTTCTTATAATTTATTTGTGGAAGAATCCAGGCCATCTGACCTGTAGAGTTTCCCACAGTCTGGAACTTCTTATTGCACACTCACGGGGCAATTCCACATGCTGCTTTGTCTCTGTGTTCTCTTCCAATCTCCCTACAAGACTATGGATAGAGGCTAGCAAAATCTTAAGAGGCACATAATGTCTGGTTATTGCTCTTCTGAAGATCTTAGTTATTTAATGGTGGTTGTAAAATAGTGATATTCTAATTCTTTTTTCATTTAGTAGTTGGAATACTATCATAAAGAAACATCTCCCCTCATATATAAATTTTGCTTATTCAGGTATACAGTTCATATAGGAAAGGTAAGACAAATAATTGTTTCTCCTTTACCAGTTTATAAAATAAATTGCTTTCCTATCATTTCCCAAAGGTGACCATTTAAAAAATATATATTAAGTCATGTATCTGAAGGATTTTAATCCACTGTATAACTATTGTTGAAGCTAAAACTGTCACATCTTAGTGTCTTCAAGTTGGCTCCTGTGTCTTTTTTTTTAATGTTTATTTTTGAGAAAGAGCACACACACAAGCGGGGGAGGGGCAAAGTGAGAGGGGGACAGATGATCCAAAGCGGTCTCCCCACTGACGACAGAGAACCTGATGCGGAACTTGAATGCGTGAACCGCATGATCATGACCTGAGCCGAAGTTTAACCGACCTCAGCTTAACCAACTGAGCCCTCCAGGCACCTCAGCTCCCAAGTCTTTTTTGACACGACTCAAGTAGTTTTTGATAGTTTCTCTGCTATTTCATATATTCTAGACTCATTATTGTACATTTCGTGTCCTAGATCTAGAATCTGCGTTTCTCCAAGAAGTCCTGCATTATTTTCATGAGCAATGATCTATCAAGAGATAGCTTTACATACACAAAGTATCTCTTGAGTTCCTATTGAGATCTCCAATTCAAATTCAGGACTACAAAGCTCCTACTTAACTGCTTTCCTGTTTTACCTGTATCTCCTTTTTTCCACACATAAAATCCTGGCTGTCAAAGACACAGGAGCAACAATTAAAATATACCATAAACACCTGGTTTGGTTTTTTTTTTTTACTGTACATTATACGCATAAGTCTTTGAGTACTAACATTATTTATTATTACTAACACTAATGACCTGATTCATGAAAGCATTACAATTTTAATATATGCTCTTCCAGTTTTCCCCCTCTTTTAAAAAAGAGTTGTGCTGTATTTGCCTCATCAGAGCATATGGCTTTTACACAATGCACTCTAAGCCCTTAGTTTTAGTTCTACAGATACATTTACATTTAACATTTCCCACCAGTCCTTAATTTGACGTCTCACCAGTCATTTCAGTTGTCAGAAGTTCATGCTCTAGATTTCTCCGAAAGGGGTAAGAACATATTCTCCAAGTTCTTACAAGTTATTAATAGTTCCTATGTGATCTTTTTACATGAAGGCCAGTTTGGCTGTATATAAAGTTACTATAGTCTGGGGCGCCTGGGTGGCTCAGCCAGTCAAGTGTCCAGTTTCAGCTCAGGTCATGATCTCATGCTTCATGAGTTTGAGCCCCACATCGGGCTCTGTGCTGACAGCTCAGAGCCTGGAGCCTGCTTCCGATTCTGTCTCCCTCTCTCTCTGCCCCTCCCCCACTCATGTTCATTTTCTCTTAAAAATAAACATTAAAAAAAAAAGTTAGTATAGTCTGAAGACACGCAAGCAAGGGTATACTATAAACACGTTACTCCATCCTTCCCCCTGGCACTACAACATTGCTGTCAAAAAGTCTGCTGTTAATCTAATTTTTACTTCTCAGAAGTAAAAAATTTCACAGAAGTGACTTTTTTTTTTTAAAGGTGTCCCTGTCCCAAGGTTTTTTGTTTTTTTTTCTTTAGAAGCCAGTAATTCTACTAGGATTTTCCTTGATATTGCTCATTCTAGGACCCTGTCCTTAGAGAAGTGCTGTGGTCATGTAATATATAGTTTCAAATAATCTAATTTCAGGAAAATAAAGAAGTTTCTTGAATTACAGATTTTAGTATTTGTTCGATTCCCTTGTTTTGGTTTTCCTCTTCACAGATTCCTACTGTCCACATATCAGTCACCTTTCCTCTCTTCAATATTTGCACTATCTCTTGAATTTGTTTTACTTGTTTTCTTTTGGGTTTTAAACTTTTTCCTATTTTGCACATTCTATTTCTATTTATGGCAGCATTATGGATTGTGTTTGATGCTACTGAATTCCTTCTAGTTTAGTCTTCATTGCTAAATAATTTTTTGGTTTATTTTTACATTTTTCCCCAAGTTTTTCCAAGTCTGTTTTGTTTGTTTGTTCATGTCTTGTATATTTTCAATTTTTTAAACCTGTTTTGAAATTGTAGGCTATATTTGGGGGCACTTGGCTGGCACAGTTTGATAGAGCATAGGACTCTTAATGTCAGGGTTGTGAGTTCAAGTCCCACATTAGATGTGGAGTCTACTTAAAAAAAAAAAAAATTAGAAGTCATAGGTTACATTTGATCTGTCCTGTGGGCATATTTTCTGATGTGCTGTTATCGTCTGCAGATATGTTCTTCTATTCCTTATTCTCATAATAACTTTGTATGAGATCAAACCTTGATACTTTCCTATTACTGTTTTTATTTAATTAAAATATTTTTGTTATGGGGCGCCTAGGTGGCTCAGTTGATTAAGCATGCTATTTCAGCTCAGGTCATGACTTCGTGGTTTGTGGGTTCAAGCCCCGTGTCAGATTCTGTGCTGACAGCTCAGAGCCTGGAGCCTGCTTCGGATTCTGTGTCACCCTCTCTCTCTGCCCCTCTCCCATGCACACTCTGTCTCTCTCCCTCTTTCAAAAAAAACATTTAAAAGAAATTTTAAAAAGTATTTTTGTTGTAAAATATAACACCGAAAAGTGTATGGAATTTAAATGCATAGCTTAACAAATTATTACAAAGCAAACAATACTGTAAGCATCACTCCATATTAAGACCTGGATTGCACATCATGCTTATGAGCCTCCTAACTTTCTCCCTCCCAATCAAAGCCCCCTCACTCCCTCAAAAGTAATACTACCATCCAGACTATTACATGACCCTTTTACCTTTTTTTTTTTTTTTTTTTTTTTTTGAGTCTTACTCCCTAACACTCTTTAGTTTAACCTGTTCTTGAAGGTCATTAAACAGAATCGAATTGGCTGTCTCTGACTTCTTTCATTAATATGCTGTTCATAAGATTCATGTACTTCTCTGTGTGCAACTATAGTTTTCATGATTATATAATATTCCAATGTAAGACTATACCACAAATTATCCATTTTACTGTTGATGAACATTTGAGTTGTTTCCAGTGGGAGATAACATGCATGTACCAGAATTATAGATATTAACAGTGCATATAATTGCCGAGTATATTCATAAAAGTGGATATTTTGAGTTGCCATAAGGCCACGTACATTCAGATTTATTAGATGGTACCCAGTGATTTCCCAAGTCCCTGTACCAATTTACACGCTAACCAGCAGGATATGGTATTTCTCTTTTCCTCCCACCCTCTCTCCTTTTCCTTTCTTCCATTTAGTTATTCATTAACCTACATCCGACTTAAAAAGAAGTCAAGGTTTGCATCTCCTAGCAGTCCTCTCCCCTTCCCCTAATTTAGTTAGCATGTAGATGAAACCTTCCACCACTATCTGGGTCTTCAAAAGATCTCAGGTGGGGTCTGGGTGGGAGAGCATAGCACCCAAAGTCTCCCTTCTGGAAAGTGATGTGGCCAATCCTCTGAATATGCTCACTAGCCCCATATTGCAGAAAGGGCCTCTCCCTGCACATTGAGGGAGGCTCAATAATCAAGCCCCCTCCCTCAGGAGCCAGTCAGTTACACATTCAACCATAATGGGAGCAGCCACTAGGTGCCAACCTGTTCCTGGAAGCTCAGGGCACTGTTTTGTTTTCTTCTGTTTGAGGTAAAGTTCAGATAGAAACATAAAATTCAACATGTTAGCAATTTTAAAGTGTACAATTCATTATGTATGTTCACAACATTGAACAACCATCACCACTGTCTACTTCTAGAACATTTTCCTTACCTCAAAAATAAACCCCATGCCCATTAAGCAGTCATTTCCCATTCCTTCCTTCCCCAACGCTTGGCATCACTAATCTGCTGTCTCTATGGATTTGCTGCTTCTGGATAAGATATAAATGGAACAATACAAAATGTGACCTTTTGTGTCTGGATTCTTTCACTTAGCATAATGTTTTGAAGGCTGATCAACGTTGTATAATGCAGCAGAACTTCATCCTTTTTTATGGCTGAAGAATATTTCACTGTGTATGTATCTACCACATTTTCTTTATCCATCAATTGATAGACATTAGGGTTGCTTCCACTCTTTGGCTACTATGAATATGGATGCTGCTATGAACATCTGTGTACAAGGTTTTGTCTGAACATATGTTTTCATTTCTCTCAGGCATATACCTAGGAATGGAACTACTAAGTCTTTTTTTTTTTCATGTTTATTTTGAGAGAGAGAACGAGCGTGCACATGTGTGTGCAAGCAGGGCAGGGGCAGAGACAGAGGAAGAGAGAGAGAATCCCAAGCAGGCTCTGCACTGTCAACACAGAGCCTAACTATGGGCTCAATCTTATGAACCATGAGATCATGACCTGAGCTAAGATCCATGAGTTAGAAGCTTAACCACCTGAGCCACCCAGGCACCCCTGGAACTACTAAGTCTTATGGCAATTATATGTTTAACATTTTAAAGAACTGCCAAACTGTCTTCCATAGCAGCTGCAGCATTTTACATTTCCCTTAGCGTGTACAAGGGTTTCAGTTTCTCTACATCCTGATCAACATGGCCATTTTCTGTTTTCTTTTTTCAATAGCCATCCTAGTAGGTGTGAAGTAGTACCTCACTATGGTTTCCATTTGCATTTCCCTAATGACTAATGATGCTGACTATCCTTCCATGGGCTTACTGGCCATTTGTAGATCTTCTCTGGAAAAAAAAAAAAAAAAAGGCTATCAAGTCCTTTGCTAATTTGTTAACTGGGATGTCTTTTGTTGAGTTGTAAGAATTCTTTGTATATTCTGGATATTATACCCTTATTAGAGAAATGATTTACAAATATTTGCTCCCCGTGTTTGACTTATTCCTTTCTTAATGTTGTCTTTGAGTCACAAAAACCGTTAATTTTGATGAAGTCCAATTTATCTGTTTTTTTTTTTTCTTCTGGTGCTTATGCTTTTGGTGTCATACCAAAAAATCTGTTGCCAAATCCAAGGTCATGAAGATTTACTCTTGTTTACTTCTAAAGTTCAATAGTTTTAGCTCTTATGCTTAGGTCTTTGACCCGGGCTGAGTTAGTTTTCACATATGATGTAAGGTAGGGGTCCACCTTCATTCTTTTGCATGTGGATATCTAGTTGTTCTAGTTGTTTCAGAACCATTAACTGAAAAGACTATTCTTTTCCCTATTTAACCGTATTGTCACCCTAGTAAAAAAAAAAAAAAAAAAAAAAAAAAAAAAAAAAAAAAAAAAATCAATTGATAATAGATGTATGGTTTTATTTCTGGATGTTCAATTCTATTCCATTGATCCGTATGTTAATCTTTATGCCAGTATCACATTGTTTTGATTACTGTAGTTGTATAGCAAGTGTTAAGATTGAGAAATGTACATCCTCCAACTTTGTCTTTTGTCAAGATTGTCAATTTGGGGTCTCTTAAAATTCCATACGCATTGTAGGATCAGCTTGTTCACGTATGCAAAAAAGGCAGTTGCCATTTTGATAGGACTGCATTGAATCTATAGATCACTTTGGGGAAATAATGCCATCTTTACAGTATTTTGGCTACTTCATTTTTATATACATTTTAGAATCAGCTTATCAGTTTCTACCAAATTGCAAATTTCCATCCACCTGCATTGTCCCCAGTCTTCCTTCCAAAAGGCTTTCCTACATTTGTTATAGAGGACATCAATAAACTAACTCATGTATTAAATCACTAGAGAGGTTAATGCTTCCTTCTACATTAGGAAATTTCCTTCTTAGAAAAGCAAGCTGAAATTACAATGAATTTACTGAACCTTTCTCTCAGCCTTAAAAAACTAATTTATAACGTGTGAACTTATAAATTCATGAAAATAATCTTCCTATTCACAAAACTAAAAAAGCTGTCTTACCTGTATAGCAAAAGTACCAACTCCACCTGAAGCACCCAAGATTAAAACACTGTAATGCAAAAGAAACTACAATTAATGAAAATATTAGGTCAACATAATGGGATAAATAAACAAGAGGTTTTCAATATGAACTGGCTCAAAGCAAATAAAGTCATTCAGCTTCCCAAGGTTATATCACATAAGGATTTTCATTTTAGGCTCACCAAGAATCTATAAATGCTTAAAGCTAAACATTCTATGAACTCTCTACTAAGAATACCAAATACCAAAAATATCAAACACCAAAAATACCCACATATTGTATTTTTTTTTAAGTGTCTCAAACAGTTCTTGGTAACATATGCCTTACAATTTTTCCAGGCTAAAATTATCATAACTTTCTCTATAAGAGGGAGCTATGGGATCCTTTCAGTGTGTTAGATTCAGTAGCTCTCTAAGAACAAAATCACATTCCTGACCACATTCCTGCCAAAGTAGAATGTCTTTTGTTCAGACATGTCCCGACAAGCTCATCAACTTTCATAAATAGAAATCAATCTTATCCTCAATTTGGCTTCCTATTAAAGCAGATGAATCTATCCTATCAGCACAAACAACCTTGGGCTCCAGGTTTTTACTACATTTGCTTAGTGTAGCCCTCTTGTCCTTCTAGACCAAGGGTGTTCAGTTTGGAGTTTACATCCTCCAGGCTCTCTCCCTCGCCCTGTCTCGCTCCTATCCTACCTTCGGTTTCATTTTATGGCCACGGATACCATCTAACATCCCAGATCATTTTGCTATTTTGGGGTTTGGATTCTGCACCTCTCTCACTGCCCTTAACACGCCAATCCTGGGTTCCTATCAGTTTGGTCTCAACCCAAAAGGACTTCCTCTCTCTCACCTCCGGTTGCCCAAACTATGTCAGTCCCTCTTTGACTTGGCAGCTAGAAAGTGCAGAGAATTTTGCCACCTGCCTCTAGCAAGTACACAGGATCTCGGGACATGCACTCTGTCTATAATCCTAACCCGAGTTTCATTTTATGTTTTCCTCTCTTACCCAAATCACAGAAGGCTGTTCATCACCCTTTAGATCTTAAAAGTTACTACTAAAATTTCTGAGCCAGCTATTCCCTTTGAAAGCAATACTATTAAATGTAATTAAAATCAGTCTCCTTGTTAATTGTGTTCCTTCTAGAGAAATTACTTTTAATTTTCAAAGAATTATAAAGTGCACAGAAGGGAAAAAAAACCTTCAAAGACAAACTCCTCTAAAATCCTACACTTCATACATTTAATAGCTTGAGTACTTCCTAAACGGAGGAAGAATGAGAAGCATTAAAACTGCCTCACAGACATATCCAAAAATTAATTCATCCATGAAATATTCTCTTGTTATTCTGGCCCATTTTTATGGAAATGTGGTAAGTCAAACATTCATGTAAATTCTTCACAGTCTAATCTTTATCTCAACTCTGACTTCTATTTCCTAAATAGAACTCTCTCAGCTACCCTGGTCCCCTCACTCTTATGCTCAAGTCCTATGCATACTGGCCCATTCCTCAAACTCTCAAATGCCTTTACTGCTTGCTGAAGTGTCCCTGCCCTTGCAGCCAAATCCGTTTTCCTACACCCCTAAAAAAAAAAACCCCAATGTTATGCATTTGGCATTTGCCATGATGTTAACTTTCACCCATATGCTTGCTTCCCAAGCTATTCTGGAAGGCTTTGAGGGCAGAGAGCACGTATTATGCAGCACTGGGCATACTACCCTGGACATAACAGATGCCTGATGTTTCTTGACGTCAAATATCATCCAAATCAGCAGTTTATCCTACAATCAAGGCAACAATTGCTACTACCTCAAGTGAGGGAATCACTCTGATATTTGGAAGACTGCATTAAAATTTCTTCCAGTAAAGAAAAGTTTGAAATTCATTTCTACTTCTCTCCCTGGGAATGCTGTATTAAGAGGATACCAGGGACACCTGGGTGGCTCAGTCAATAAAGCATCAGACTCTTGATTTTGGCTCAGATAACGATCTCATGGTTCATGAGTTTGAGCCCCACTTGGGCTCTGCTCTGGCAGTGTGGAGCTTGCTTGGGACTCACTCCCTCTCTTCTCTCTCTGCCCCTCCCCTACTCTCGCTCTCTCTCAAAGTAAATAAACAAACAAAAGAGGATACCAAATATAATGGCTGCTTAAGGATCCAACTGCCAGATACATCTCCAACCTTATTATTGTCAGCTGATCGCCTCCCCATAACTCTTGATCCACAGCAGCCTCATTCCTCCAAATTAAAAAGCAAAAATGTTGTTTCACAGCACTGCTTGGCAGAAGAGGGAGTGGTTCTACAACAGCAGCTTCAGTTCCTGAAATTGCCACTTG
This sequence comes from Neofelis nebulosa, assembly GCF_028018385.1. Taxonomy (NCBI): domain Eukaryota; kingdom Metazoa; phylum Chordata; class Mammalia; order Carnivora; family Felidae; genus Neofelis; species Neofelis nebulosa. The sequence continues at coordinate 99,757,071 of NC_080787.1, forward strand.
ATGGCACCTCCAAGTGCAAAACAGGGAAGGCGCAAGCCCGTTGGAATGCCACATACAATCAGCTTGTAAAGAAGACCTAGGGACACAGCATTCTCTGGTCCTGCAAACTCCATGTTTTGTGCAGATTCAATCAGGGCCTGCACTTTTCTTCAAAGTCTCAAAAAAGGACAGTAGGCAAATGAATTTTCAAGGCCAGCAATAGGTCGGTTAGTCCTCCATGGTTTGAAGTCCTGTGGCTGAACTAACTATTCTTGTACTCTTCAAAGCACTTTCAATACAAAGGGAAAAGCACCGCTGTTGCTTACCCCCAGTGGCCCTTCACTGAAGTGCTATACAGCAGAAACACTTTCTACCCAGCTTGCTATAATGGTCACACTATATATTCAACCCTCGCTGAAGTAGAAGTCTATTTGCCGAGTGAAGAATATTGCTTATTGTATAGAGCAAGTACCCAGGAAATACTCTATTTGGAAAAAGCACTATAATTCAAAATGGCCAAGATTTTTAATCACGTTCCTCTCTTACTTCCTAAGTTCACATGTGGAGCTCTTCTTTGAAGTCAGTGGGATTTGCACTCTGGCAGAGATAAAAATACAGGAGAAAGTATGAATAACTATTACACTGCATATGCATTCTTAAGCCCTACAACCTGATTTTCCCTGTCACCTCTGCCTAATCTCTGAATTCCGCCTAAACATACATTAAGGTACTAAGTCAATGAGTCAATGTTGGCTTCTTTTCCATGACTGAGTCACTTTTTACTGTATTTGGGCAACTAAGTCATCTACAATCACATTTTCAGTATTACAGCCTGATGAGGTAAGGCATCAACACCCAAACTGCCTTGCAAATAAAAAAATATATGAAACAAAACAGTCAGAGATCCAGAAACAAGGAATAAGCTTTCAAATTTCTATATCCTGGCTTAGCCCCAGAAATCAAAAGGCCAGGACTGGGGATCTAGAGACCTGGGTTCTAGTCCTAATTCTCACTAATTGAACCTGCATGCCTCAGATTCATCTGGGAAATGATGATCACCCTAGGAGTCCACAAAAAAGAAAAACTGGCTTTTTCCATCTTATTTAAGCTTATATTTACTTTCCCCATTTTTCTAACATAGAAGTATATGACCTTCATGATTCTCCCTAGACAATGTGCTTGTGGGGGGGGAGAAGCCACGTTGCAAGATTAGAGTGCCCTCTATTTAAAGTCCTAATGGCTCAGGAACAAAGATGACTTAAATATGTCTAACTCTTCCATAAGCAGAAACAAATGGTCTTTAAAAACCAAGGATGATGATGGGGCGCCTGGGTGGCTCAGTCAGTTGAACGTCTGACTCTTGATTTCAGTTCAGCTCATGATCTCAGGGTTGTGGGACTGAGTCCAACATCAGGTTTCAAGCTCAGCTTGAGATTCTCTTTCTCCCTCTGCCCCTCTTCCCGACTCGCACTCTAAAATTAAATTAAATTAAATCAAATCAGATAAAATTAAATTAATATAGGGGCGCCTGGGTGGCTCAGTTGGTTAAGTGTCCAACTTTGGTTCAGGTCATGATCTTGCAGTTTGTGAGTTCGAGCCCTGTGTCAGGCTCTGTGCTGACAGCTTGGAGCCTGGAGCCTGCTTCAATTCTGTGTCTCCTTCTTTCTACCCTCCCCCACTCGCAGTCTGTCCCTCTCTGTCTCAAAAATAAATAAACATTAAAAAACTTTTTGATTAAATTAATATAAAAACTAGGGATGATGCTAAAAAGGTTATAATCTCATTTATTTCTCATGCTTTTAAATCTAGGGGAAAAAGGGTTATATAGCAAAACATGCTAAATTTACTTCCTAAAGTGAGAAGCTTAATTTGAATAAGTAGAACTACAAAACAAATTAACCACACTCAGCCAAGATAGCCTAGATTTTTGTGTCCCCTTCTAAGCCTCTGTAATTCATGTAGACATTCCCCAATTTGCAGAAGAGTTCATGTGTGAATTAGTTGTTTGGAACTTTAAACACATTTTCCCATGAAAACAAAGCTATTTATATATGTTAGCAAGGTGCCGAGGGTAGCCATTTATTAAGGCTCAGCTAACCCATAATGGACCAAGAACCTCATACAATATTATAACAATGATTCTGTGGGTAATGAAATTCAGAAGTTCAACCAGAGGTACCAGGAACACATCTCCCCAAATGGGACAGGCAGTGGAAACCATCCCAAATCACTGGTTCCTTCGATCTGGTGTAGAACAGAGAGAAAAAAGGAAGATGGGAAGAAGGAATGTTTATGATGGCAACAATACGACGGATAAGAGACAAAAGGAGCATGGTTGGTCAGAGAAAAATTTACCACAGGGCTGGCAGGGTTCAGGACACATCACCCCCAAAAATGGCACGTTGGCATGTTGAATATTTTAAGTTAATGGAAGTTGAGAAATAGCATATACAGGAAGGACTCCCTGACCTTCTTCCCTGAAGCAGGTCACAAGACCCTCATGTGAGAGGTGTGCTCCTATACCTGGAGGAAAGGGACATCCTTATCTCCAAGACAGAAAGGTACAGAGAGGAATCCCAACGGATAGGCCTTGCTAAAATTTCCAAGTTGATTATGCTTAGCTCATACCATTTGTCCTGTCACTTTTTTTTTTTTTTTTTTTTTTTTTTTATTAAAGACTCTTCACTCCTCATCAAATGTAGCATAAAAACACTCAGGTTTAACCATTTCTTGAGATCTTCATTTCCTTATGAAGGTCTCAGGTCAGGTAAAGCTCAAATGTGTGTGCTTTTTCCCTTTTTAATCTGTCTTTTGTTTACAGGGGGCCCCAGGCAAGAACTTAGACTAGAAGAAAACCCTATTTTCCTCCTTAGCAGAACCAATGAAGCTTTAGCTCCAGGCCCTTTCCTTACAAAGGCCCTGAGATGAACCCCTAGCAAAATATCTGCGTGGAGACAGATTTTTGTAAAATTTGCAAACGATATATGCTAACAAAGAGGCAGAACATGTTGCCCCCAAATATACCACCTTTGGCATAAGGATTGTTTTGAGCTGAAGGCAGTTAAGAAGCAGCAGATCCAAGACAGCTCTCTGCCCTTCCTCTGTTTTCCTAAGGACATAAATTTACAAAGGCATACCTCCTCTTCTAGCTACCAGGAAGGACACAGGTTAATCCCTAGAGATAACTTTAGACTCTTATCCACGGAGGAGGCACCAACTTCAATCTGTACAACAAATTTTACCTTGCTTTTCCTGGTAACCTCCTCACAACGGCCTTCCCCCACGTTTCTCTCTTCTGTCTTTAGCTGAAGAGGTTTTTTTAGTCTGAATCCTAAGCTACCCATTTGAGTTCCTCATTTTCCTCTAATTATACCTCATTAATATGTGGTATACACATTAATAAACTGTGTTTCTCTTGTTAATGTTTTATTACAGAGGTCTCAGCAGAGAACTCAGGTAGAGGGAAATGATTTTTCCTCCTGTATTAACTACGATCCGTTAAAATTTCTCTTTCCATTTCTACACCCTCCTTTACACTTCCCCTCTTGACCGGTAACACGAGATTTGGCTGAAGGGAACCAGGGAACCAACAGGGTTCAGGACATGCTAGCCCAAAGGGAAGGGAAGTGCAATTGGAAATACATTTTGCGATGCAGTTTAAAGTCCTTTCTGAGTAGAGTTAAGTTATGGCAGGTTTCCTGCTTAAGGAATGCCTTCCAGGAACACTCCTACTTCCCACCAATTTAGCACAACAAAGCATCAAGAACCTGTTGTCTTATTATGATAAAAGGGACCTATCACAGTAGCTGGCACTGGATTATGCAAGTAGTGAAGGAGAAAAATGGTTAAAGAAGGTTTGAGATGTGCAGAACCAGAAGCTAGTCTGTAGAAAGTTCCTCCAATTAAAAGACATGTAAAAACTTACAACACACCACTAATACATTAATTCTTACATCAGGACCCACAAAATGGAGGCTACCCCAAGGCCTGGTCCACGTCAAATCTAAACCTAAGTAAGTCTGCCCTTAAAAAGAATGCATCACTGTCAAGGAAACCAAACACTGATCACAATCCTCCAACTCAGCTTTAGCTAGCTGACCTTACTAAGAAATAGGCCCTGCTAGCTTTATCAGGAAATCACTGACCTCCTGGCCAACCATGCCATTTCCATGCTGCCTCTTCCAATGCTCTATGAAACTCACTCTTGCCCAAAATCCTTCAGGAAGAATGCTCCCCTGCTTGAGAGGCACTGTGCTCCCCAATCTATGGCTTGTTTCCCCTTGAACACAGGATAAACGCACTAGCACACTGTATTATTTTTGTCATTTAACATTGCTACCAGGAAGACATCAACACCAAACTAACAAGTGAGGGCTGTCAATTAAAATGCAAAAGCATTTGAGGCTTACTCACTGCATGAGAAAACTTGGACTCCCTAGAAATCTTACAGCTCCCACATTAACGAAACTCGGAAGACATTTTTCCCAGTTTGATAACCATCCTAAATTTTACAGGACATGAACAATGAGTTGTGCCGTGGACGGGGAGACAGCAGAGTTCAGAAACAGTATCAGGTTTTGGCTTAAGGGAAATGCCAGTTAATGGACATTAGGAATGTAGAGAAGAGCCAGGATGGCGGTCAGGAATCAAGAGCTGGTCAGCTCACCAGGTGAGCTTCAAATATGAAGAAGCCATCTAACTGAAACTCAGCAGAGAGTTTGGGATTAGAAACAGATCTGCAAGCTTCCATAATATACACAGAAGCTGGGAGTAGGTGAGAGATCTCCGAGAGACAGAGAGTAATGATGGAGTGGACACTGGGAACACAGTAACAGTTAAGGACTGGAGAAAGAAAGGGTCCTCTAAAAATTACAAGAAATGGTCAAAAAGGCAAGAAAACTAAAGGAGTCCAGTGTCCTGAAACCATGAAAAAAGTGAGTATTAAGGAAGTGGTTAACAGTGCCATATACTTCACGAAGATCAAATGATAAGAAGAACTGAGAAAGATCACCTGGTTGGCCACTTAGTCAGCTATGACCCCGGTGAGAACAGCTGCAGCTGAATGGCAATGCTGGAAGCTAAATTACAGTCACTGAGGAGCAAATGACTTCTCAACTTCCCAAGATATTATCCTAGCCACCCAGAAAACTCATCTGTAAAACACAAATTGCCAGGAGAGAATTTTCTACTATTTCTTTAATTGAGCCCTCCTGGGGCTCCAGGGGGTCCAGAAGCAGAGGCAAGATTCATTTGCATCACACCAGCCAGAGTCTCCACCCTCCCTCTCCTCTTCCTCCCAGCCCCAAGATTTCTTCACAAAGGAGCAAGTAAAGGGCCGGGGTTTCTTTCTTCTTCCCCCTACCCCTCTAACCCTACCACCCAGTCAAGTGCAAATGAAAACCCGAACTCCACAGGGGTGGCGGGAGCGGAGACGGGGAGAAATAGGTGGGTGGTCCAGTGAAGAACAGGCAGAAGGCTTCGGAAAGAAGGAAACTGTGTTATTACCGATATAAGCACAGTGGTGGTAGTGATGGTGGGGGATAAACCCGATGTTTTTCAAGTTGCAGCCTGTGTAATTCTGTAACAGAACTAATCAGACACACAATTTACAATCATAGGACAAAATTTTACTGTCAAAAAGCCTAATCAGGTAAGAAACAGCCAAAAGCATTCCTAAATTCATTGCATTGTATACACAATTTAAAAGTGAAATTTATTTTGTAGAAGAGGAATGGTTCAATTTCTAAGACTTTCTAATACTTCTGTCAAACAGAGTGAAGTACAACTTTCCCTGTAAAAGATGAATTTCAGGTAGAGCATGAAATACGCAAGATGTACCATGACACTACCAATAAATAGAACATCAGACTGAACTGCTTTCAAAATATACCTGGTGTAACCACTTTTTAAAACCTGTCTATCATCTTGAGAGCCCTAGGTTATCTATTTTTTCCGACTTAATAAATCATGAAGAAACTATGGATGGGCTGGTAACAAAAAAATCACTTCACCTGACATTTTCTAGTGCTATCAAAGTGTGGGCATAAATGACATTTTATGACATCAATATTAAACTATTACCTTGGTTAACTGATGCTCAGTTGTTGCAGAAATACAATTATATAACAAAAAAGGAAAAAGTAAACACATTGAACTCTTAGAAAGCTTGGTCTTAATTTCAAAAAGCTGTTTGTTATAAAGAAATCCTATAAAATCTTCCAGGGTGCTGATGGGTGTTTTGGGTTTTTTTGTGTGTTTTTTTTTAATTAACCAGTTAGAAAAACAGACTATTAAGACCCCATTAACAAACACTGACCTGCTTTACTGCAGACTAAAACATGCCTCAATGCCAACAGCTAATAGAGAATAATTATGGCTTAGAGACACTAAAATATGCTCCCCCATTCACAATGAATAGTCAAACTGAAAAAAGCCACTCTGGACACTGGAACCTCTGAATTGATGTATAGTAAAATCCCACTCTCGTCAGAATTTCTTCACATAAAATTTTTTATAATGCTTTAAGATGCTCACATCACTCATTCAATTCCCACAAATAAGGAGTGGGAGAAGTGGGCCATTATGACCACTTCAGTAGACAACTTTCCTAGAGCACCCAGGGGCCAGGTCTCATTACCACTTGGAACAAAGGCATGCTACAGGTCAGGTCACCAAGTATGCGGGGATGCAGGAAATTCAGGAGATGAGCTAGGGAGGCTCTTTACAATAGATTTCACTCCAGTGTGGTTAATATGTGGCTAAATCAACAAACACACCCAGCTGAATACACAATATAAATGGCCTTAGAAGGTATAAAACTTCCCACTTCTCAGAGCTCCCCTAATAACCTGCCCCGTCCTACATACACCCAGTGCGTTGGAGGAAACTGCGCAAGACCGGAAATGGCACGCACATGGTCACCTCATTAGTCGGCAGCAGAGTTGGAGAACAGGACCTGGGGCTCTATTTCCCCAGTTCCAAGCCATTACTGCTTAAACAGAAGGCAACGCAGTACCAAGGAATTACCCACAAGGCTTATAATAAAATGGGGGCACGGATCCATGTACCTGAGAAGAGGCAACTAGAGTTGTTTCTAAATTGTCTTCAAGATACTAAAAACAAGTATGTGTGGAGAACCCTGAACTGGCAAAAGGAATGACAGCTCTCTAACCATAGTGCACTTATGGTCACGCAGGCATAGAAAGTCTAATGTTTTTAAGGAAGAACAAAACAAAATAATAAAGCATCAATGTCAATGCAGAGCCTACAGTAATAATAAAGGTCTAAAAACCCTGAATTTTGCAAGGTTATTAATGAAAACAAACCATTAGAAAAATCTTTGTGGCCAGACTAATTTACTTTAAACAAAGTAGTTGACCTAAATGGTAACTTCAAAGGCTTAAAAAATAAACAGGATTGACCTTTAGAGTAAACACCTGCCATGAATTCTACAACAAAGGGTAGCACTTCATTAGATGAATCATCTTCACACTGCTTTCAGAAATACAGCTATTAAGCTTTCATTAAATTCAATCCTTTATAACCCAACACATTAAATGTAAAGGGTAAGGTTTCAGAAAAGTATAGTTATTTTACCTGCACAATTCTTAGTAATCAAAAAACTCATTTTAACTTATTAAAAATTGACCTATAGCTCTCTCCTTTATCACCATCATTAAATGGTTCTTAGTCTCTCCTTTTCTCACCAAAAAATAAAATCAGTATCCCCTATCGGGCCAACTTTCTAAAATACAAAAAAATACAATCTCATTGCTCCTAACAGCAGCCACTATTTACTGAGTGCCTTCCATGGGCCATAATCTGAGCCACTAGTTTTACTTGTGTTATCTCATTGAACCATTAAAACAAAACTCACAGAAGAGAAGTGACGGAGGGTGCCACCCAGCTAGAAAGTAGCAGGGTCTGGATACGGACTCAAGTACACCGAAAACATTTCTACTCACTGCTGTTGCTAACTCAAACAACAAACACTTTGAAGCACAAGAATTGACCTAACGGATGCCAGGCACTGAGCCTAAGAGAACTTAAGAATAATCAACAGTGTTTTGCAGTCCCTTTATATCTGGTCTTTGGAATACAATATGCAAGTGAGAGAGTAAATCCTAGTAGAGGTAGGAAAACAAAACAAAACAAAAACACCTGCACCTTCACAGCATTCTTCAGAAAATGTATAAGATGATCCTTAAAACTTTTAAGGAATCTAATAAAAGCTAGGATCTTCTTTGCAGAGATTCACATACGAAATCACACTATTTAGGCGATTCACACAACAGAAGTTCACCTACATGTTTCCATTTAAAAATTTTTAATTCCCATTTGCTCGGGCTAAGAATCAACACAAGAAAGTGCAACCTGACACAAATAGAGTTGAAGGGAGGTTTAGATGTCACAGTTGATACTTACCGTTTTCCTGTGCAATTCTTGTCATTCAGGCCGCCAACCTTGTGTATGGCAGACCAGGCTGTGAGAGCCACATACGGCAAAGAGGCAGCTTGAGTATGAGTGAGTGATTTGGGCTTCAGAGAGACCTAAATTCAAAGAGAGCAGTTAAAAATAAGCAATGACTTGCAAACCTATGAACACAAGTAAACATATTTACCTGTGTAGGAATCCAACTACTTTCATAGATAAGTCTGTAACATTCTACCAGGTTCAGTGTTTACTGCATGCCCTCCTCCAAGATTATCCCCAAGGAATATTCTCCTAATGACTCAATCTACCTCACAGAGGTTCAGTAATATTTTATAGGCTACATTATCAGATAAAGCAGCTTAATTCTTCATAAAGAGACCACATTCAATAATCCCATTAGTCCTGAGTATACCCAGAAATAAATCCAAATAAACTTTGAGCCCTCATAAACACATTCTAATTTGTTTCTGAGATCAGCTGTTTCCTTTACTCCCATTTAGTGGAAGATAATCTTTCCAGACTTTCTCTGATCTCAGTAATACCCCCTTTTCCCTTCCTGCCCTGCCTTCTGTAGCCAATTTGCTCAATGTTAACCCCTTTCTATTCAAATCGTCAAGCTCACCTGACTGTATTCGATTAGACTGTTTTTAAAGTTATTTAAAACAGCCTGATACTCCCATGCTTCTGTTGATGATTAATCGGTATGCTCCATTTGGTATATTTGGTTTCAACTGCTCATACTGGGTAAAACTGAGAAACACAGCAGGGCTTCTCAATCTCACTCCAAATCCCTGCTCCACAGGAGACAAAGAACCCCTTTGGCAGGCAGTGTTACTAATGACATGAAATACTTTTTTACTCTTTCAAAAGTTCCTCTTCTCTATCTTAGCTCTTTCAAAACTACCCATAAAACAAAAACCTGATCTGAAAAACAACCAGTTATTTCAAAGATATTTGTCAGTCTTTGTTTATACTTTCTAATGGCATTTCAGCACAGAGTTGGTGAGTTACCTCATTCCCACTGACTACAACAAACTCTGACAGAGTGCCTTGTTTCCAGGGAGGAACTGCAGCCCAGACCTGAAACACACAACTTCATTAGAAACATATTTTCTGACCAGAGCTCAGCATGAGGGTTTTCCCCAGTAACAGACCCCATCCTGTGAAAAAAGCACAAATCAGCAATATACCAAGCAAAAGAGTTATTTTCACATAATATAAATGTAGTACGATTCTGGATTTATCAAGTCCAACCACATTGGAAGCAGACGCCAGTAAATCCTAGTGTATTTACTGACTACTTGGAGTACTAGTAAGAGCACAGTCTCTGGGGCTTGAATTCTGGCTCCCGTGCTTACCAGCCGTGGGGCCTCTTTATAGCTTGGTTTCCCCATCGTGTAAATGGTGCCTAACTACCTACTTCATTAGGATTAAATGTGTTATTTTAAGAAAAGCAACTAGAACAGTGTTAGCTATTATTATGAGCTCATGTTAACTTCTTGGTATAAAAGTTCAAAGTGACAAATGACAGGTTATTACACCAAACTTTAGCTATTTTAAAACCACCTAACCCATAGGGTAGAAACTGTCATTTAAAGACTTCTTCCAGGGAAAAAAAAAAAAAAAAAAAAAAAGCCCAATCCTACATATTTTAAAGTATGTAATTCTTAAGCACTAGATTTAGAAAGTTCAGGTACAGTCAAGCTATTTTTTGGCTTTTTTTAGTTTTTTTTTTTTTTTTTTTTTTTTTTTTTTTTTTAGAGAGAGAGAGAGAGAGAGCATGAGCAGTAGAGGGAGAGGGAGAATCTCTAGGAGGCTCCATGCCCAGTGTGAAGTCCAATGTGGGGCTCGATCTCACAAACCTGGAGATCATGACCTGAGCCAAAATCAAGAGTCAGACACTTATTGGCTGAGCCACCCAGGCACCTATCAGTCAAGCTATTTTTTAATTGTTTGTGAAAAATGTAACAACAGAACCAAGAACATGAAGGTTCTGGCCAAAGTTCAGTATACTTGTTGAAAAGAAGAAAAAATGTCAAGGACACAGATATGCGAATTTCATTTTGCTTCTTTTGGAAGTATATTTAGAAAAAGAAGAGTGACCATGCAGATCTCACCTCATCTCCAGGCTTGAAGTACCTCACATCAAGTCCACATTCCATCACCACCCCAGAGACGTCCCGGCCCAGAGTCAGGGGAAATTCTTCTCCTTTGGTTTTAATATGTAGAGGATCACGTTTCATATTTAAAGCCGTAGCTCCATAACCACCTATGAAATACAATGTATCCGTTGCCTCCAAAAGAATGGAAGGATTTAAAAACTACTACAGGGTTACAGGCCACATACAATTCTAGATCCTCAAGATGTAGATTATAAAATAATCAACCTTACAATTTTTTTATCATCACATGCAAAAGCACAAAAACAATGAATGATCTTTTCAAAGAAAATTATATACTTGGAAAGTTATAACCACTTGTTAAACTAAAGGTACCAGTGCTCAAAATGTTTTTGAAATTCCAATTTTGAAGTGGTCTTCAGAACTTAGGGAATTTTCTTTTATACTTTTACTCCGTTCTTTGAAGATGGTTTCTTTTATTCATTCGTTAAGTTAAAAAAAATTGGCTTTAATGCTTATTTTTGAGAGAGAGAGAGCATGTACGCGTGTGCGCACATGAGCGGGGGAGGTGCAGAGAGACAGGGAGACACAGAATCCGAAGCAGGCTCCAGGCTCTGAGCTGTCAGCACAGAGCCCAACGCAGGGCTCAAACCCACGATGCCCAAGACCATGACCTAAGCCAAAGCTCAACCGACTGAGCCACCCAGGCACCCCAAATCATTCGTGATCTTTTTAAACAACAAAGTCATTTGGTGCCAAGTCTAGTGAAGAAGATAAATGTTAAAGCTGTTTGAAGTTAACAGATAGGCATGGGTCTAGTATTTGATATGGACATTGTCTAGGAGTAATGTTCCCCATGTCCCAAAAAATGTTTCCAGAACATCTCTGAAATAAGTACATAGATTCAGGAGTTGAAAAAAAGCCATTTGACTGCATCTATTCTGATACAAGTCAAGTTAACTGCTTTATTATGCATGGTTTTATTTATTTTTTTAATATTGACATAAATATCAGCTAACTAGAGCTGAAAACATTCTAGTAACTTTTTTGTTTTAAACAAATTGGCTACTCTATCTATAATAACCCAAAGTAGTTTATTACAAAATTTCAACATATAAAATGACTTTTCTAAGACACGAAAGTATCTGTTATTGCCCCTATTGCTTGACATTTCTGAAAACATTTCTGCTAGGTGAGTTTCTTCAGGATAAGCACTCTTTCTGCCTTTCCAGTGTCATGTACCACATTTATGCTCCCAAACCACTAAACCTCTCCGTAAGACTCCTCTTTCCTCCCCATCCACCCACCCTCAGTGGTAGCACATTAGATCCTAAGGATGAGAAGAAACTAGCAACAGAGACTAAGAAGGCTTGACTGGTGAAGAGGGGTCCTGAAGAACAAGGGAAGAGGGTCATTTCAAGAAGTCAAATGCTGACGGGGAAGATGGTTTTTCAAAGTTGCCAAGAGGTTTTTCAAAAAAACCAAACAACTGGATCCAACAACATAGCAGTCTTTGGTGACCTTGACAGCAGTTGCTGTGGCATGGAGTGCTCAAAAGAGAACGGGCAGTGAAGAACCAGAGACCTGAGACCATTCAACTCTTTCAAATAGTTTTGCTCTAAAGGGGAGCTAGAAATGAAACAGTGGTTGGAGGGATGCAAGTGAGATGGAGAGAGGATTTTTGAGTGTGTATTTTTTTCCTCTTTAAGAGGGGAGACATAACAGCAAGACTGTGTGCTAATCAGAATGATTCAATGGAAAGGCAAAGACTGATGATACAGTTACGAATTTCTGAAACCGTGCTCCTGAGATGATGAAAGGGGATGGAATCTAGAGGAAGACTGGCCTCAGATAAGAGCAATGACAGTTAATCCATACAGTGGGAGGGATGGTAGAAGATCCAGGGGGGAGATGACAGGTAGGTGGCCTGTAGAAGTTGTTTTTCTAATGAACAAAAAAATCAAGACTATGGGAGAGAGTGTTTCAAGGTTGGGATAGTCCCAGAAAACCTAAGCTGATGGCGATCATGCCAATATTACACATTTGCCATCTGGCTAATTAGGGGTGCACGCTGTCAGGGGGGGAAAAAAAAAGCAACTTCACATGTAATATTTATGGGAGTCATGTTTCACTTTTCCTGTCTTACATCCCTTTTCCATGCCTAAAACACAATTAAACAATTATTCTCTGAAAGTCCTATGTGGTCTGGGCAACAAAAGTGGGTATTTAGCCATGTCAGGGTGTAGCTGCTGTTTCAAAGCTGCCAAAATTCTTCGGTCCCTTCTGAGGTACAGAGGCTGCAGGACAAGGCTGCTCAGGTTTCTTGGTCACCCTGACATGCTGATGCATCAGCTGAGTAGCACTGGCTCACTGCTACTACTAGCTAAACAAGCCCCAAATCCAGAATGCAGCCGGTAGCAAGTGAAAACCTGCTAGGTGACACAAAGGAATGGGGGCCCTTCGGAGGCCCATTGTTAGAGATTGTCAATAAGGCTCAGGAATTGGGATGATGTGGCAATTTCATTCAAAATAGAAGGAGAGATAAAAAGTTTCCCAAACAAAAATTAAAGGAGTTTGTGACCACTAAACCAGCCCTGCAAGAAATTTTAAGGGGGACTCTCTGAGGGGAGAAAAGATGAAAACAAACAAACAAACAAACAAAGACCAAAAGCAACAAAGACTAGAAAGGACCAAAGAACACCACCAGAAACTCCAAGTCTACAAGCAACATCATGGCAATAAATTCATATCTTTCAGTACTCACTCTAAATGTCAATAGACTAAATGTTCTAATCAAAAGACACAGGGTAACAGAATGGATAAGAAAACAAGATCCATCTATATGCTGTTTACAAGAGACCCACTTTAGACCTAAAGACACCTTCGGATTGAAAGTAAGAGTATGGAGAAATGCTAATGGTCAACAAAAGACAGACGGAGTAGCCATACTTACAGTCTTTATTTTAAAGTCTAGATTGTCTGATGTATCAAGAGATGCAAAAAGGCATTACATCATAATTAAGGGGTCTATCCACCAAGAAGACCTAACAATTGTAAACATGTATGCGCCAAATGTGGCAACACCCAAATATATAAATCAATTAATCACAAACATAAAGAAACTCATTGATAATAACACCATAAGAGTAGGGGACTTCAACACCCCACTCACAACAATGGACAGATCATCTAATCAAAAAATCAACAAGGAAACAATGGCTTTGAATGACACACTGGACCAGATGGACTTAACAGATATATTCAGAACATTTCATCCTAAAGCATCAGAACATACATTCTTCTCCAGTGCACATGGAACATTCTCCAGGATAGACCACATACTGGAACACAAACCAGTCCTCAACAAGTACAAAAAGACCGAGATCATACCGTGCATATTTTCAGACCACAATGCTATGAAACTCGAAATCAAAACACAAGAAAAAGTTTGGAAAGGTAACAAATACTTGGAAACTAAAGAACATCCTACTAAAGAATGAATGGGCTAACCAAGAAGTTACAGAGAAAATTAAAAAGTTCATGGAAGCCAATGAAAATAATAACACCACAACCAAAAACCTCTGGGATGCAGCAAAGGTGGTCATAAGAGAAAAGTATATAGAAATCCAAGCCTTCCTAAAGAAGGAAGAAAGGTCTCAGATATACAACCTAACCTTACACCTTAAGGAGCTGGAAAAAGAACAGCAAATAAAACCCCAAACCCGCAGAAAACAGGAAATAATAAAGATTAGGGCAGAAATTAATGCTATCGAAACCAAAAAACAAAACAGATCAATGAAACCAGAAACTGGTTCTTTGAAAGAATTAACAAAATTGACAAACCACTAGCCAGTTTGATCAAAAAGAAAAAGGAAAGGACCCAAATAAATAAAATCAAGAATGAAAGAGGAGAGATCACAACCAACACAGCAGAAATAAAAACAATAAGAATATTATGAGCAATTATACACCAATAAAATGGGCAATCTGGAAGAAATGGACAAATTCCTAGAAACATATACACTACCAAAACTGAAACAGGAAGAAATAGAAAATTTGAACAGACCCATAACCCGTAAAGAAATCAAATCAGTAATAAAAAATCTCCCAAAAAATAAGAGTCCAGGGCTAGATGGCTTTCCAAGGGAATTCTACCAAACATTTAAAAGTTAGCACCTATTCTCTTGAAGGTGTTCCAAAAAATCGAAATGGAAGGAAAACTTCCAACTCTTTCTATGAGGCCAGCATTACCTTGGATCCAAAACCAAACAGAGACCCCACTAAAAAGGAGAACTATAGACCAATTTCCCCGATGAACATGGATGCAAAAATCCTCAACAAGATATTAGCCAACTGGCTCCAACAATACATTAAAAAAATTATTCACCACGACCAAGTGGGACTTATACCTGGGGTGCAGGGCTGGCTCAATATCCACAAATCAATGTGATTCATCACATCAATAAAAGAAAGGACAAGAACCATGTGACCCTCTCAATAGATGCAGAGAAAGCATTTGACACAATACAACATCCTTTCTCGATAAAAACCCTCAAGAAAGTAGGGATAGAAGGATCATAACTCGAGATCATAAAAGCCATATATGAAAGACCCAACACTAAGATCATCCTCAGTGGGGAAAAACTGAGAGCTTTCTCCCTAAGGTCAAGATATGACAGGGATGTCCACTCTTGCCACTATTATTCAACATAGTATTGGAAGCCTTAGCCTCTGCAATCAGACAACACAAAGAAATAAAAGGCATCCAAATTGGCCAGGAGGAGGTCAAACTTTCACTCTTCACAGATGACATGGTACTCTATATGGAAAACCCAATGAGCTAAAAATCAATGCACAGAAATCGATTGCATTCCTATACACCAACAATGAAGCAACAGAAAGAGAAATCAAGGAATCGATCCCATTTACAGTTGCACCGAAAATGATAAAATACCTAGGAATAAATCTAACCAAAGAGGTGAAACATCTGTACACGGAAAACTACAGAAAGCTTATGAAAGAAATTGAAGACACAAAAAAATGGAAAAAAAGACTCCACGCTCCCGGATAGGAAGAACAAATATTGTTAAAATGTCAATACTACCCAAAAGCAATCTACATATTCAATGCAATTCCTATCAAAATAACACCAGCATTCTTCACAGAGCTAGAAGAAACAATCCTACAATTTGTATGGAACCAGAAAAGACCCCTAATAGCCAAAGCAATCTTGAAAAAGAAAACCAAAGCAGGAGGCATCACAATCCCGGACTTCAAGCTGTATTACAAAGCTGTAATCAAGACAGTATGGTACTGGCACAAAAACAGACACTCAGATCAATGGAACAGAATAGAGAACCCAGAAATGGACCCACAGATGTATGGCCAACTAAGCTTTGACAAAGCAGGAAAGAATATCCAATGGAAAAAAGACGGGTCTTTTCAGCAAATGGTGTTGGGAAAACTGGACAGCCACATGCAGAAAAATGAACCTGGGCCACTTTCTTACACCACACACAAAATAAACTCAAAATGGATGAAAGACCTAAATGTAAGACAGGAAGCCATCAAAATCCTTGAGGAGAAAGCAGGCAAAAACCTCTTTGGCCTTGGCCACAGCAACTTCTTACTCAACACATCTCCAGAGGCAAGGGAAACAAAAGCATAAATGAACTATTGGGACCTTATCAAGATAAAAAGCTTCTGCACAGTGAAGGAAACAATCAGCAAAACTAAAACGCAATGACAGAATGGGAGAAGAAATTTGCAAATGACATATCAGATAAAGGGCTAGTATCTAAAATCTATAAAGAACTTATCAAACTCAACACCCAAAAAACAAATAATCCAGTGAAGAAATGGGCAAAAGACATGAATAGACACTTCTACAAGGAAGACATCCAGGTGGCTGACACATGAAAAAATGCTCAACATCACTCATTATCAGGGAAATGATGCATCTCAGAACCACAATGAGATACCACCTCACACCTGTCAGACTGGCTAACATTAACAACTCAGGCAACAACAGATGTTGGCGAGGATGCAGAGAAAGGATCCCTTTTGCATCGCTGGTGGGAATGCAAGCTGGTGCAGCCACTCTGGAGAACAGGATGAGGTTCCTCAAAAAATTAAAAATAGAACTACCCTACGACCCAGCAATTGCATTACTAGGCATTTATCCAAGGGATACAGGTATGCTGTTTCAAAGGAACACATGCACCCCAATATTCATACCATCACTATCAACAATAGCCAAAGCATGGAAAGAGCACAAATGTCCATCAATGGATGAATAAAGAAGATGTGGTATATACAATGGAGTATTACTCAGCAATCAAAAAGAATGAAATCTTGCCATTTGCAACTGCATGGATGGAACTAGAGGGTATTAAGCTAAGTGAAATTAGTCAGAGAAAGACAAAATCATATGGCTTCACTCATATGAGGACTTTAAGAGACAAAACAGATGAACATAGGGAAGGGAAACAAAAATAATATAAAAACAGGAAGGGGGACAAAACAGAAGAGACTCTTAAATATGGAGAACGAACAGTTACTGGAGGGGTTATGGGAGGGGGGATGGGCTAAATGGGTAAGGGGCATTAAGGAATCTACCCCTGAAATATTGTTGCACTAGATGCTAACTAATTTGGATGTAAATTAAAATAAAAAATAAATTAAAAAAAAAAAGAATTGGGATGATGTGGAAAATCCTAATCTGTCATCAGTTTCAATGACTTTAATCCCATCTAAGGAAATCAAACTTTGTTGGGATGATTCTGTTGGCCGTATATATTTTTGCATTTATTTAGCCATTTACAGGATTTATGATTTTATGTCCAATAAAAGTGGCTATCTCCAGAAAAACAGCCTGCCTTCATCTTTCAAAATAGACAGGTCCTTGCATTCTTGTCAAGGGAAACAAGTGCTTCCTACAGTTTATAATCTAGTACTCATTATTTTATTTCCCCAAGCTACCATTTCAGCAATCTTCTGCAACAACAATCACACATTCCGCGCGCCCCCCTACAAAAAAAAAAAAGGATTCATGAGCAGGAAACATGGTAACTTACAAATAATATTACCTGGTTAAGTTATACAAAACTAAGGTGTCTCAAGAATACTATATACAAGTAAAATGTGTCACAACATTACATTATTAAATAGCAGCCAAGAAAGTCCCGATCTAGCCAACCTACTGAAATCAAAACATATACAATACGAATTGTGCGTGTGCATTCAAAGAAATGAAAAGTTAACAGGTTGAAATGAAGACAAAATGTACAAAGTACTCAAGGTTAGAACACCACTAATTTTAGTGTACAACCTTAAGTTAAAATGAAAATATAAAATGACACAAAAATAATAACTGAATGACAACTACATATGTGAAGCACTAAAATAGGTAGTAGTTGACACAGAACATGAGATCTACCTTCAAAGGATTTATAATCAAAGGGGATGACAAAACATACTGATCATTGGGTATAAACCTTCCACTTAAAAGCATAGCTTATAAAAACTATTATCTTTATACCCTATGTAAATGAATAAAGTGAAACACTATTTCCAACTAGTAGCAACTCTTCAGAACAAACAAAAAGAATACAGATGTGGATTTCATGGGACAATCATAGTAAAGACATTTCAATTCTCCCTTAATAGAGTTTCTAGCTACAAACACTTTTTGAATCTAAGTATTTCCTCAAACCCCCTGCCCACAAAGAAATGTGTAATAGCTATTCCTCACATTGTCTAGATTGGTACTGTCCGATAGAAATACAATGCAAGTCACATTAATTCAAAATTTCCTAGTAGGCACTAAAAATGAACAAATAAAATTGATTTTCATATTTTACTTAATAGTCAAAATATTATCAGGTCAATATGTAATCAATATAAAATTGTTGAGACATTTCACATTCTTTTTTTAAAAATTTTTAATGTTTATTTTTGAGAGAAAAAGAGAAAGAGAGAGAGAAAGAGAGAGAGCGAGCTCAAGGGGGGAGAGGGGAGGAGCAGAGAGAATCGCAGAGGCAGGCTCCAGGCTCTGAACTGTCAGCACAGAGCCTGATGCAGGGATTGACCCCACAAACTGGGAGAGCGTGACCTGAGCTGAACTCGGAGGCTTAACCGACTGAGCCACGCAGGCACCCCAACATTCTTTTTTTTCTTACTAAGTCTTTGATACCAGTGTGCGTTTTACACTAACTGCACATCTGAATTCAGATTAGCCACACCTCGGTTGCTCACCACCCGCCTGTGACTAGTGGTTACTATACTGGACAGCACAGGTCTAAATATATTCATTGAGTTAAAAATATCAACTTTAAAAATTGGAGTCAAAAGATCTAAAGACCAAGAGGGCACCAGGCTGGCTCAGTCAGTAGAGCATGTGACCCTTGACCTCAAGAGTTGTGAGTTTGAATCTCATGTTGGGTGTGGAGATTACTTAAAAATAAAATCTTTAAAAAACAACAAAAAAACCTAGACTGTGAAAGTGTGCTTTATTTCCCGAATCCAGCAGTTCTCCAAGTTTCACATCCCCAAGATCTGTGGAGTCCTTTCCTTTCAACTACCTGCAGGAGGCTGGATTTTCCTCACTAACTTCAAATAATGTATTGCAACAGATTGAATACAGCCGTTCATATGAAAATCCACCTGTCTTATTAAACCAGAAGGCACAGAGATAAGCAAATGTGTTAAACAATGCTATCCTTCCTACTCAATTTTTTTCCTTATTTTGGAAACTAGTTATTTTTCATTGTAAGCACTTTGAAGTAGACCCTACACTCTATCAACCACCACCTTTTCCAATGCTTCACATATGGACTCGTCTCTCATTTTATGTCATTTTATATTTCTGCCCTGATTTAAATTTTGTAATGTCAACACAAAAGTTCACTGCATTTTTAAATGAAAATTTAAATTTTTCTCTAATTTCTAATAAGGTAAATACTGACAGCTATAACTCACATAAACAAAAGCCCATTTTAATTATTAACAGGCTAAAGAGATCTCAAGACCAAAAAGCTTGAGAATGGCCATCCTAATCTATCACACAGCTCCTGGAAAATAGGAGGAAGAAATGAAAATATGTCAGTCTCAACACTTTCATATTTCTCTATAAATTCCACAAAATGATTCATTCTATCATTAATGCTGACTTTGTAATTGGTTTCTATGAACCAAGAAATTGAACTAATCACGCACAGTTCCCATACAGTAACTGTTATGAGGCAATCTATGTTGCACACAAGGCCTTCAAAACACAGACTCACGGTTAAAATAAACTGCATATGGCAGCTTATTTAGAACATGGAGGTTAACTAATCATCTCAAGAGATTTTTATGTTTTCAGAAGACATGGAGGAGTTCCCGCAAGCAATATTTTTGTCATTATTTTCCAAAAGTTAAATTCACAAAGGGTAATCAATCTTTTTGGCACTATAATAATTGCAAAGCGTACATAATTTTAAGGAATATAGTGCTTTCCAAACTTTGGCAATATGCCTCAGCTGAAATTAAGATGGTAACATTCCCATTTAGGATGAAGCATACAGGAAAGGGTATTTTAAAGGGCGAGAGCAAAAATCCAACAGCAGAAATTAAGTACTGTGTCCAAATCCTGGCAACCTGTTCTGTTTTGTCCACTGGACCAATAAAGACAGACAAGAATAGTGAGAGAGCAGAGAATTATTATAAAAATGCAAATTTTGAACTGATGTGAAAACGTAATCATACCTCCAAAACCCACAGTGGCCCTCAGAATACACAAAGTTCCCCGAATGATATACCAAAAAGTTAGCTGTGGACCCCAAATTAGCTCAAATCCCAATCCTCACTGTAAAGAGGCATGGAAAAATTTCAAACATATATTTGCTTATATTTTGTAGAAGACTGAAGTACACCATGAACACTGCAATTTCAAAAACCTGAGAAATAATATGTGCTGAGATACTGTCAAAAACCCAAATAATTCCTTTGTGTTAACCAAAGAGCTGTAGTCAAATAACATGTTTTAAAACTGACCCCTGATGAAATTCTGAAGAAAAAAAAAAAGAAAGAAAAAGGGAAGGTGGAATGTCTTCCGAAAACTTACTTCTCATATTAACATCTATAGGATTTACACTCGCGGCGTGAACTTTGATAATAACTTCATTTGGATAGTGTATGACAGGTATCATCATGTTCTGAGTAAATCGAAGCACCTCGTTCTTTCCGTATTTATCTATCACCCAAGCGGGCATGACGGTGCTCCTTGGAGAGGTAGTACTAATCTTTTTAACTGAAGGCTTTTGTACAGCATGGCTTCTCCAGAAACAAACCGCAGTACATGCATTTCTTCTAAGTACACAGGTTTTCAGCAGAAGTTCCATCGTAAACAGTGGTTGTATTGTGGGCCCTAAGTAAAATGCATTTAAATTGGCTCAAACTCTAACCCCTAAATTAGGTCAATATCTGCCAAATACACTGGCTGATTTCAAAGTTGAGAATTAAAAATAGAAGTCAGCCTGCCTAATGGAGCAACTGAAGGAAGAATATGGAATTATTCTGCTCTTCCCATTTGAAAATCTCCAATTAGCGTTCCAGTCAGTATTCTGTCATTCTCTTCCCTCCTTACACCTTCTCCCCTTTGAAAAACAAATACAAAACCCCTAGAAGCCAGCCCTGTCCCGGAAGCCCCCGGCAGGACAAGCAAACCCCGCTCAATTACCACACGCTACCAAGAACCTGAGACTCCCCGACTCCCTCCGCGACCCTAGCCCCGAGTCTCCTTACGACCCTCTCTCCTTCGCAGCAGGAGTTGCTTTGCGACGCCAACCAATCACGTGCAAAGATAATTTCCCCGGGCTGCAATTCGACCAATCTAAGTACTCGATGTTGAAACGGTCAGTGACGGCCAAAGATGGCTGCGCCCATGTAATACCGGCGCGGGTGTTGACCTTTTTTATTCCTCCTTGTCACCTTGTCCCTGTGGTGGCAGGCTGGGCACGAGGACCATGCTGGGCCGGACCCTCCAAGAAGTGAGTGGAACTGGCTGTTGAGGGCCCAGGGAGGTCAAAAAGATTCGCGGAATCCGTGGACAAGGAGCCCCGGGGTCTGACCACGCATCTTGGTCAGCCTCGGCCGTCTCCTTTCCTGGAACTGGGTGGGGGCTTCCGACCTTTGGGCCATTCAGCTGTACTCTCTATACCCGTTCTGGAGTTACGACCTCAGCAGGGGAGGCTTACGCAGCACGGAACGGTGCGGTGGAAGTGTACCCTGCCTTCTTTCAACTACATGTTTGCTAAAAGCTTGGGTCAGGCCCCTAGTGGATGGGCTTTGCTGGTCCACTTTAGTCCCTCTTCGGTTCCCTACACTCATCTAATGCAGTTATCGCTTAAGAAGCCCGTGAAATCTGTACTTTGCAAAATACAAACGAGTAATTTTTAGTCCCCCCCCCCCCGCCCCCACTTCCTTGATAGATTCTTTAGGCTTCAACTATCAGTAAGATAGCAATGATTTCTCTTACCCGTGTCTTCCATTTCCTGGAGCTCAGTTTTATACTCTAGGCTATGTTTGTAAATGCCTTCTGGACATCTCTTCAAAATGCCCCATAACAACCTCAACTTACTTTAAGGAAAGTTGACTTCATCATTGTAATAGGACCACTTCTTCTCAACCTCCACCTTAAAAAACAAATCAAAACCTGATTTCTGAATTCTTAATATTCTCTTTTTAATGGCACAGCTGTTATCCCAGTTGCCCTTAACATTCTTCCTCATCTGTCATATCCAATAAATCACTAAGCCTTGTTAATTCTGTTTTGAATTTACCTCTGGAATCTGTTTTCTTTGCTTCCTCTCTGCTGTTAAGACTTCAGATCTCCTTGCTTTCTGGCCCAGTATCTCTCAAACTTGGGAACTGTCTGCAGGCCCACTCATATAAGAATCCTGTTAGGCTCTTGTTAGAACCACAGCTGTGTCCCACTTTGGGAGCTCTGTGATTTGCGGCCCAGAGTATATGGTTTAACCAGGTCTCCAGGTGAATCTGCTAATACGTAGGGGTTTAGGACCTACCCTGCCTTCCATTTTCCTGTTGTATTTTCACCTGGGAAATCTTTTTATCTGTCCATATGGTAGCCTTTTAGAAAGCTGTAAATTACAATAACAAAAATGACAGGCATTAAATAATAAATAGCCCTTACCCAAAGTGCATTAGTGTTTTACCATCTTATATTACACGTGGTCTCTACTATATATTTCTGTACAGAGGCGCCTTCGTGGCTTAATCAGTTAAGCATCTGACTTTGGCTCAGGTCGTGATCCTGCAGCTTAAGAGTTCAAGCCTCGCATAGGGCTTCCACTCTCAGTGCAGAGCCTGCTTTGGATCCTTTGTCTCCCTCTCTCTGCCCCTCCCCCCCTCTCAAAAATAAATAAACATTTAAAAATTAAAAAAAATAAAATTATAAAAACAAAACATTATTTGGTAGTTATTTTCCCACCCCCAAAAGTATCTTCTGTCCACTCCATGTTTTTTCTACATCATTGTACTGATGTCCCAAATTCTACCAATTAGAAATTAATTAATTTAGTACACATTCTCTTTTAAATATGTAAAGACGCCTGGGAGGGTCGAATGATTTATTCACCCATTGTTGTGAATTACAATAGTTCAATAAAATTTCTCTCCCTCACATAGTTGCTATAATCAATTGAAGAAAGGGAAAATTTGCTGGGGAGGAAATTCGGGGGAGGAGCTGGGAACTATAATAGAGTTTTGAGGCAATGTTGGGGACCTACGTAAGGCTTAGAGTAACAGGAGCCCTGAGAGGAGGCACTCAAAGGAGGTAACATGCCAAACAGGAGATAAAACTATTTGTAAGTTTTATGCAGGTACATTCAGGAAAGAGGAGTCTCACTTTTACCTTCCCCCTTTGTGGCATGATCCCACTGTTTCTAGGAGCCAGACACCAGGCTAATATTACTAATCCTAAAGTTATTAATTATATATTCAAGAGGCTTCTTGGGGGTCTGCCTAAGAACCCTTAATTGTTCTATGGGAAAACAGATTCCAAATTTTAAACAACTCAGTTATTCATTCAATTAACATTTAGTGAACACCTCTGTGTTCCAGTCGTTGGGGATTAGCATTGAAGGCAAACAGAAGTTCCTGCACTCATGAAGCCTGCATTTTTATGGGGAAACAGGCATTAAATAAGTTTCTATTTTTTTAAGTAAATAATATAATCTCAGTGTAAGTAATATGAAGAAAGATTAAGCAGGCTACAGTGTGAGAAGTAGTAGGGGTGGGGGTGGAGCCAGATGGCTTGGAGTGGTTAGGAAAGGTTTCTCTGGCTGCCTGGGTATATTTTAAAGAGACCTGAAGGATATGAAGGGTGAGCCCTGGGAGGGTCTGGAGGAATAGTACTCCAGCCAGATGGAACAGTAAGTGCAAAGAGTCTGCAGCAAGAGCAAGCTTGACATGTTCAGGAATTGCAAGAAGGCCAGTGTGCCTGGAGAAATGTGAATGAAGAGGAGAATAGTGGGAGATGAGGTTAGAGAGATAAGTAGGAGCCAGATCATGGACAACTTCTTAGGCCATGGTAAGGAAAAGCTCCTAAAGGCTATTCCTAAAGATATGGTCTACAAGAAAGCAAGTGAGGAAGCAGAAAGACCAGTTAGAAGGCTGTTGCACTGGCAAGAGATAATGGCAGCACAGATGAGGTGGCTGTAGAGGTAATGTGAAACGGGTGTTTTTCTTTAAGTTAGTTGCTGATGGATTGGATACAGAGTTTGAGGGAAAGAGAAGAATGAAGGAGGATGCTTAAAGTTTTGGCCTGGGCAGTTGGGAAGATGTTAACAGCAAGATCGGAAAGACTTGGCGCCTGGGTGGCTCAGTCAGTTAAGCGTCCAACTTTGGCTCAGGTCATGATTTTGCAGTTGATGAGTTTGAGCCCTGTGTCAGGCTCTGTGCTGACAGCTCAGAGTCTGGAACCTGCTTCAGATTCTGTCTCCCTCTCTTTTTGCCCCTCCTCCCCTCATGCTCTGTCTCCCTCTCAAAAATAAATAAACATTAAAAAAAAAATGGGAAAGATTTTTTCCCACTTTTTTTTTGAGGTATAGTTGACATATCACGTTATATTTGTTGCAGGTGTACAACATAATTTGGTATTTGTATACACTGCAAATTGATCACAATAAGTCTAGTTTTTCCCTGTCATCATATAAAGTTACATAATATGCAGTACAATATTGTTGACTATAGTCACCATGCTGTACATTATATCCCTATGACATTTATTTTATGACTGGAAGTTTACCTCTTGACCCCTTTCTCCCATTTTGCCCATCCCCTAACCCCTCCCTCCTGGCATCCCATCAGTCTCTTCTCTGCATCTACAAGTTTTGTTTTTTAGATTGCACATATAAGTGAAGTCATACGGTATTTGTCTTTCTCTGTTGTCACAAATGGCAAGATTTTGTTCTTTTTATCTTACCATTTGTGACAATAGAAAGACAAATACCGTAGGATTTCACTTAGGTGTGGAATATATATAATGGACTATTAGGTAACCATATATTAGGTATATATTAATTGAAGTGTGTATATATATATATGTATATATATATGTATATATATATACATATATATATACACACACACATATATGCGTGTGTGTGTGTATATACACATACACACACACCACATCTCCTTTATCCATTCATCCATCAATGGACACCTTGGTTGCTTCCATATTTTGGCTATTGTGCATAATGTTCAATGAACATAAGGGTGCATATATCTTTTCAAATTAGTGTTTTCGTTTCTTTGGATAAATACCCAGAAGTGGAATTGCTGGATCATATGGTACTTCTGTTTTTAGTTTTTTGAGGACCCCCATACAGAAAAGACTCTTAGGAAGCATATTTGGAAGGAGAAAGTTATCAAGACTTCTGGGCATGTTAATTTGGAGATGCCTGCTGGATATGCAAGTGGAGATGTTGGTTAAGCAGGCGGATATAGGAGCTTTGGAGATCAGGAAAGCAGCTAGGTATGACGATATAAATTGGCCAGAGTATAGAAGATAATTAAAGTATGTAGACAGGTAAGAACACCCAGGGAGCTGAGCACAAAAGTAGAAGAAGGCCTAAAACTTTCCAACATTTAGAGGTCAGCAATAGGAAGCAGAGCCAGCAGAAGAGATGTGAAAGAATGGTAGGTAAGGCAAGAGGGAAACCAAGTCTTGGTGTCCTGAAACACAAGTGAAAAAGCTTCAAGAAGAGAGTGCTCTCTTCAGTTGAATGCTGCTGAGAAATACTGTATACGATTAGGACTGAGCAGTGACTGCTGGATTTAGGAATGTGGAGGTTGCTAGTGATCTTGATACAATTTCTTGGAACATTGGAGACAAAAACATGAATGGAATGTATTGATGGGTACCAGTCAACTGGACACTCCGGCCTCAAGGACTCTCCTATACCTTCAGCATTTATTAAGACAATTATTTTTGAAAGACAGTTCTTTTTCTAAGTGAGCTTCTGATGCTGTCTGTAAAGTTAGTAGTATAGTGGTCCAGAGTGTGGGCTTTGGAAACAACAGCAGGCCTTGGTTGAATCCCCGCTCTACTTTCCAGCTTTGTGACCTCAGGCAGGAACTTTAGTTTTTTATCTGTAAAATGGAGGCAATAATATCAGCCCCTCAGAGTGGATATAAAGATTAAATGAAATATAAATCATTGGTGGGTGGGAGGATGTGGGAAATAGGTGATGCTCTTGCTGTGATGAGCACCCGCTGATGTATGGAATTGTTGAGTCATTATATTTTACACCTGAACTAATATAACGCTGTGTTAACTATACTGGAATTAAAATTAACTTAAAACTGGGGCACCTGGGTGGCTCAGTCAGTTAAGCATCTGACTTCAGCTCCAGTCATGATCCCACAGTTTCTGAGTTTGAGCCCTGCGTCAGGCTCTGTGCTGATAGCTCAGAGCCTGGAGCCTGCTTCAGAATCTGTTTCTCCCTCTCTCCCTGCCCCTCCCCTGCTCGCGTGCTGTCTCTCTCTCTTTCTCTTTCTCAAAAACATTAAAAAATTAAATTTAAATTTAAAAAGTAAATATTTTTTAATGTTTATTTATTTGAGACAGAAAAAGGGGCAAGCACGACCGAGGGAGGGGCAGAGAGAGAGAGAGAGAGAGAGAGAGAGAGAGAGAGAATCCCGAGCAGAATCTCCGCACTCATAGTGTTCAATCTCCCAAACCATGAGGTCATGACCTGAGCTGAAATTGAGTTGGATGCTTAACTGACTGAGCCTCCCAGGTGCCCCTAAAAAAATAAACCTTAAAAAAAAAAAGAAAGAAAGAAATATAAAGCATCTATAAAGCATCTAGGATGATGCCTAGCACTAAGTGCTATTGTTAACATTAATTTTGTTACAGGGACAAATTTGCTAAATTATATGTATTTAGAATTCTCTCTCCCCCTAGTTTCTAAGAAGAGTGATAGAAGATCTCTTATTTTTTCTAAGAAGGTGTATTGTTTTTTCTTGCTGCCTAACAAATTAGTATAAACTTTTTGGGTTCAAATAATCTTATTATCATCTCACAGTTTTGTGGGTCAGGAGTCCAGGAATGGAGTAGCTGGGTTCTCTGCTCACAAGAGTCTCACAAGGCTGAAATCAAGGGGTGGGCCAGGACTGTGGTTTCATCTGAAGCTCAGGGTCCTCCTTCAACCTCATTGGTTGTTGGCAGACTCGATTTCTTTGCAGCTGTAGGACTGAGGTCCCCGTTTTTTGGCTGACCGTGTGGATGGTTGGGCAAATGAGCTGGGCGGACAGGAGTTGGAGGATAACTAGAATTGAGGTTTTGGAGGTTATACATATCTTGGTAATGACGTCGTCTGGGACGAGTTGATGACCTGAGCGAGGTGAAGGAAGAGTTTGCCAGAAATGAGGTTGAACTGGGAGACCGGGTTTCAGTGTACATTTCTTGAAGCCTGAAGTCAACAAGAATAACAACAGGAGCCACTGTAAAGTAGACTAAAGGGAGCTAAGTGCTAAAATCTTTGATGAATGAAAAGGGGTACCAGGCAGACAGTAGGTTCACACCCCAGGAAGAGTGATATAAACTCCTCCAAGTCCTGTACTTCAGATGAGCTGGGATTTTTGAGGGAAGAGGGAAGAGGAAGGCATTGAAGAATGAGGAGGATACTTGCCTGCACACTCTCCCCTCCCCCTCTGGACTCTGGTCCACGGTAGGTAGAAGCTAAAACAGTCATCTCTTGGGGCACCTGGGTGGCTCAGTGGGTTGAGCATCTGACTTCAGCTCACATCATGAGCCAGCAGTCCATGAGTTCGAGCCCCACGTTGGGCTCTGTCCTGACAGCTCGGGAGCCTGGAGCCTGCTTCGGATTCTGTGTCTCCCTCTCTCTCTGCCCCTCCCCTGCTCGCGATCTATCAAAAATAAACATTAAAAAAAAATTTTTTTAAGAAAAAAATTAATAAAACAGTCATCTCTTGAGAAAGCTGCAGGAGAAGCAGTGGCCTCAAGGAAACACCTATTTTCTATTAGAGAAAAGAAGTGCCAGGGAAAACAAATTTGGTTTTTTTAACAAAAACTTTTATGGTCGATTTTATCTCATATTCAGATATGACACCTTCAGTTTTGTCCCAGGGAAGCTGCACTGTTTATATTTTCACACTCCTTATGCTCAGGTCATTCTAGTTAATTAGCATCTTTGTTTTCATTTCTCTTCTCCAATTCTCTTTTTCATTTTCTCAAATCTGGATTTCCTAAAAATGGTCCTAATGAAGATCAGCAGCATTTCAAATGAGTGCTCCTAGACAATCTCATTTCTTGCCCTTGTAACCACAACCGAAACGGGTTTCTCTTGTATTCTTGTACCAGTTGGCAAGTCACAGAGCATCTGAGGATAGTAGGCATTAGGAGACTTGAGGGGAGGCAAAGAAGGAAAGACAGTGAGACAATTTTTGTCATTCTTACAATTTGGCCCACCTGCCCCTGCCCCTCCCTGAGTCACTGCCTCAGCCACCTGTCGGCAGTGCTTTCCTCCTCTTGTGCATCTGCCTTAGGGGTCCTCTCAGTGGCCTGTTCCCACTGTGTTTCTAATCTTAAGCTCAGCCCTAAGAATACCGCTGCTTTGATGATTTATTCAACAGATGAGAGCAGATGATTTGCAGATTTTCCCCTCAAACGCAAACTCCTGTTGCTTGATGGATGTAGGACACCTGAAAATACAGTCAACTTGGAAGACAAACTAAGCTTGCAGTCATGTAGAGAGAGATGGTGAAGGAGCTTGTATTATGAAGTTACTTCTCCCCTATACTACTATGTGGCTTTGGACAAATCACTAACCTCTCTGAGCTTCAGTCTTCATTTGTGAAATGAGGTTAATAATACATAATTTATGTGGTTGTTATAGGGTTAAGTGAAGTAATAATGCATGTAAAGCACCTATGTCTGGCTCTTGGTTAATAGTAAATATTACTCCTTTGCCCATCTTCCTTCTCTCTGAGCTCCCATCCCAACTCTTTTCATATAATCTCCAAAGCTGCGGTGTCTTCTTTGACTTATAATTCATTCCTTTTATCTAATTAGTAAGTACTTACTACTTCCTACAGGAAGTATTAAATAGTCATCACTTCAGGCTTTACTGTAAACATCTAGGTTCTGCTCATTTGTAATGCAGTTTATTTTAACACTTCTTTTACTAGCCTTCCTAATGCACCCCAGCCAGGATTTCAGAGAAGTTTCCTCTCAGTTTGCTTTTGAACCCATATTTTATAAACATTCTCTCCATTTGTAGTAGCTCTGACTTGAATTCTACAATAGTTATAAAGATCTTACCTAGAGCCATAAGCCCCTGCAAGGCCTTGTCCAGTCAGTTTCTTTCTTTCTTTCTTTTTTTTTCACTCTGGGTTGTGTGTGTTGCAGCTAAACTACTCTCTGCACGATCTACCCTAACCCATGCTCCACCCATCCCAGGCCTCCACTGCTACTAGACAGGATGGCTTACCTAAACCACTGCTCTTGTTGGTACAGATCTGACTTAGAAACAGCCCTCCGCTAGGGCAATGAACGTCGTGTCCCCCAACCCATACCCAAGCTAACCAATGTGTTACCCTCATTCAGTACACCACCTAGGTATAGCGTTCTCTTGGTTTTGAATCCAAGCTTCACTTCAAAATTGTATACTTCCCCATTCTATCTGCCTACTCAGTGTAATACTTGAAACTTCTGCAGGCTCGGTAAAGGGTTTTTGAATTGTATACATTATAGGTTTCTGCAGCGCTGAAACAAGGCCAAATTACTCCAGTAGAGCTCTGTCAAAAATGTCTCTCCCTTATCAAGAAGACCAAGTTTCTAAATGCTTACATTACTATATCAGAAGAGGTGGCCTTAAAGCAAGCTGAAGAATCAGAGAAAAGATACAAGAAAGGTAAATTACTGTGAATTATACTTAATTGGTATATCCCTAGAGAAACAATTTAATTGGATGTAGCAGTCTCCATTTGGCAAGCGAGGCTTTTAACATAAAACATACCCTTATTTAAAGAACTCGCCATGAGGTATAATAAAAATAAGGCTAATGGATATGTGATGCTTTATAATGCCCAACTGGAATAGTTTCTAACATAAACTTGATGTATGAAGAAGTATCTTTACCAAAAACTAATAGTTACCATAATAACTAGTATTAATGTGTCTTTATATCCTGAACTCGATGTATAGCTCCTGTTCTTTTGGCTTTTTGATGCAGGTCACTCCCTCGGGGCTTTAGATGGAATTCCTGTTGCAGTAAAAGACAACTTTAGCACATCAGGCATTGAGACAACATGTGCATCAAACATGCTGAAAGGTAAAGTTTAATTGACCAGAGCATTAGTAGTTTTATAAAACTAGTTTTTCAGTTTAAATAAAAGGTAAGATACTAAAGCACCAAGGTATTCTGAGACCAGTTATATCTGCAAAAGAAATACTTATGCTGGTGTATTTTTACTATCGGCTCTTTCAGAATGCACAACTATTCCTTAGAGGTAGACCAGCTTATTGGATGTATCCTATTTAGGAAATTTTAGAAATCCCACTTAGGAAGACTCAATAACTGACCACCAAATACACACTAAGTGACCTCTGACTCCCACTCATTGATAATATGGGAATAAGGGCCTGTCATTACCCCTCTCTGTGAGGATTAGCACCTATTGTCTAGTTGTTTTGTGTTTCCTGAGTCTTCCATCTTTTATGTCACTATACTTATCTGCATATAGTGATGGTTAATTTTGTTCTTTACAGTTTAGTAGGTCAAAAGGAAACATGTTTATCAAGATTTGGGGATCCTAGAAAGAAAAAGAACTAGAAAAAGCTTATTCACAGTGTTATACCCTAAAAGAAAGTCTCTGGGGAATATGCCACAGGTTCCTCTAAGAGCTATATTATTGTTAATTGTTCTGGAATACACACTAGATGAAATTTAAATGAGAATAGAGATCTATGTGCAACTGGAAATAGATGAAAATTACTGTGTGATGTAGCATTTCAAGTACAATGAGCAAAATAATGATGTGCTGTTAGTTTCAGATGAATTGGGTACATCTCTATTATTCAGTATTTAGTAGTACGAACTGTTATAGTCTATGTTTTTAGACGATAAAAATAGTGAATATGCCGACTGTCTTTGGAAAATGTAGAAATTAGCAGTAGAAAAATTAAAATTAACTAACCTCGGGAAGAAAGTACCACCTACAACTCAAATTAGAAATAATTAACACATGTCAATATGGACAGCTTAGTTGCAATTTAAAATCTTGTTTCTTGCATGTGATTTACATGTTCATGTTTTTTTCTCCTACAACAAAAATAACTGATTTTTTTCAGGTTATGTACCACCTTATAATGCTACAGTAGTTCAGAGGTTGTTGGATCAGGGAGCTGTCCTGATGGGAAAAACTAATTTAGATGAGTTTGCAATGGGGTAAGTAAAATTGAAATTTTCTTCTCTTGTATTTCTTTCATCTTTGTCTCGGTTTACTTTCATATCACATTATCTTGATACTATAGCTTTATAGTAAACCTTGAAATTAGGTAATAAGAGTCCTTTAACTTTTTCAAAATCATTTTACATATGCTAGGTGCTTTGCATTTCCATATAAGTTTTAGAATCAGTTTGCTGATTTCTGTAAAGCTTAATTGGATTTTGATCATGATTGTGTTGAATTTCCAGGTCAGATGGGGAGAATTGACATCTTAATATGTGTCTTCTGATCCTTGAACACTTTATTTCTATCCCTTTATTAGATTTTTAATTTTTCTCAGCAGTGTTTTTATGATTTTCTGCATATAAATCTTGTACATAATGTGTTTGTTTCATTCCCAAGTATTTCATTTTTTTAATGCTATAGAAAAATGGTATTTTTTCCATTTCTAATTGTTTATTGTTAGTATATAGAAATATAACTGATTTCTCTGTATTGAGCTTGTATCCCACTGCCTTGCTAAGTTCTCTTATTAGTTCTAGTTGATCTTTGTAGATTCTTTGGTATATTTTATGTAGATGATCATGTCATCTGCAAATACAGACAGTTTTATTTCTTCTTATTTCTCTTTTTTGTGTTGGTTAAGACTTCAGTACAATACTGAGTAGAAGTGATAAGAGCAGATATCCTTTCTTTGTTCCTGATTTTGGAGTGAAAACATTCAGTGTTTCACCAAAGCATTGTTTCATAGACGCAGAGTCTTTGACTCTCTTATTTACGGTGTTATCTCTTGGCACTCAGTAAATATATATTGAATGAATTAATCCATGGGAGTAAACTTGAACATAGGTCATTAGGACATTGCCTTGAACAGCTGATCAAAATGAACATCGTCAGTGAGAGTAAGTGGACATCATTGTACCTCTAGATGTGATTCCCTGAAAAGAACACACCATCACCTATGTAGTATTCCAGCTGAGAATGTTAAACCTGAAACTAATCACAGGGAATCAGAAGATAAGTCTGAAATGAGAAACATTCTATAAAAATATGAATATCATAAAAGACAAAGAAATGCTGTGAAAATATTCCAGATTAAAAGAGCCTAAAGAAAGTAAAACCTAAACCTTATAGAAGAAAATGCAGGAGAAAAATCTTTGTGACCATGAGTTAGGCAAAAATTTCTTAGATGGGACACATAAATACAATCCATAAAATAAAAAACTGATAGACTGTACTTCTCTAAAATTAGGAACTTCTATACTTTGAAACACACTGTTAACACATGAAAAAATAAGCCACAGCCTGGGAGAAAATATTTGCAAAACATATATCTGAGAAAGAACTGGTATCCAGTATAAACAGAAGCTTTCCCAACTCAAAAATCAGAAAACAACCCAATTTAAAAGGGGGGGGGGGGGGTGGGGCGCCTGGGTGGCGCAGTCGGTTAAGCGTCCGACTTCAGCCAGGTCACGATCTCGCGGTCCGTGAGTTTGAGCCCCGCGTCAGGCTCTGGGCTGATGGCTCGGAGCCTGGAGCCTGTTTCCGATTCTGTGTCTCCCTCTCTCTCTGCCCCTCCCCCGTTCATGCTCTGTCTCTCTCTGTCCCAAAAAATAAATAAAAAATGTTGAAAAAAAAAAATAATAAAAATAAAAGGGGGGGGGTAAAAATATGTAAGCAGACATTTCATCAAACCAGATATATAGTTGGCAATAAACACATGAAAACAATACTGAACATGGTTAGTCATTAAGGAAATGCAAATTAAAACCACAAGGAGATACATACATCTTTTAGAATGGTTTAAAAATGACAATATCAAGTGCTGACGAGGATGCAGCGCAATTGGGTTTCTCATGCAATCCTGGTAGGAAATGCAAAATGGTATAGCCATTTTGGAAAATAGTCTGGCAGTTTCTCCTAAAGTTAAACAGCATAGGATCCAACAATCTCAGTCCTGCTATTTAGTCAAGAGATGAAGAGGTATATTGACATGAAAGCAATGGCCAGGGTCTTTCAGTACAATATTTATTGTGGCTTTATTCATCATTGCCAAAAACTAGAAATAACTCCATGCCCATTGGCTAGCAAATGATTTAAAAAGTACAAAAAGAGGCTAATGAGACAATGATACCTAAATGCAGTACCTGATGTTAGACTCCATCCCTTACTAGGAGGGGGAAATGCTGCAGAGGACATTACTGGATCAGCTGACCAAACTGGATTACATACAGTACGTTAGATAAAAAGCACTGTGTGGATGTTAAATTTACTGAGATTGGCTACTGTGACCGCATAAGGGAACACCCCTAGTGTTAGGAAATGCATACTGAATACATAACTAAAATATTTAGGAGTAAAGGGCCATGATATATATAATTTACCCTTATGTGGTTTGTGGGGGAAGAAATGATTTGTACATGTTACACACAACGTGTGTCAATCACACAAATCAAATTGGGTGGCTTTTTAACAATAAGTGAAGCTGGGTAAAGGGTATAAAGTTATTTTCATATAATTTCTATTTTTGCAGTTTGCCTGTAAGATTGAAATTATTTCAAAACTTTTTAAATAAGTTATTAATTTTCAACTATGCTTGTCTTAACACGTCTGGTTATAGAGGGAATCCTTCAGAGGACTTCCTGTTTAACTCTTTGAATGTTTGTGACCTTCTTCACCTGGAACACCTGGATTTACAAGGGAAATCATCATAAGCTGAATTGGATAATCAACTGGGATAAAAATCTTCTTAACAGACTAGTTTTCTCTCTCCCACACGCTCTTACTTCCCATCGTCCACCTCCTCAACCATCTAATTAATGAAAGCTACATCTAAGCAGGCTTCTTGCCTTTTCCAATTCAAGTTCCAGTGGATTATACAGTGTTAGAAGTAAATAATATGATCAGGAGGTGAAATCTTAATATAAAGAACCAAAGTTTCATTAAGATATCTTGCTTCACTTCATCTCAGATCTGGAAGCACAGATGGTGTATTTGGCCCAGTTAAAAACCCCTGGAGTTACTCGAAACAATATAGAGAAAAGAGGAAGCAGAAGTCCCATGGTGAGAATGAGGATTCGAATTGGCTTATAACTGGAGGAAGCTCGGGTGGGAGTGCGGCGGCAGTATCAGCCTTCACGTGTTTCGCGTAAGATGCTTTTTTCTGTCTGTATTGTAGAGCCCATCAAAACACAGTCATAAACCATACTTACAGTCCAACAACAGAGTAGTTCATACCGTGCCGTTTTCATTTCTTTTTAGTGACTTATTTATGCTCGACTTATTTATGATCGATATATCAAGATTATATCTCATAAATGCGTTCAACTGTACAGTATACTTAACACGTATTTTATACATATAACTTGAATTTTAAGTATTTAAACTCTTCCTCTATGGGGCGCCTGGGTGGCTCAGTCAGTTAAGCGGCCAACTTCGGCTCAGGTCATGATCTCACGGTCTGTGAGTTCTAGCCCCGCATCGGGCTCTGTGCTGACAGCTCAGAGCCTGGAGCCTGCTTCAGATTCTGTGTCTCCCTCTCTCTGACCCTCCCCTGTTCATGCTCTGTCTCTCTCTGTCCCAAAAATAAATAAAAAAAAAACGTTGAAAAAAAAAACAAAAAAACTTGCTTTTATGGATCTTGCAGAATAAACCAGTTAGTGTAATTAAATTTCACTTCTAAAATAATTTATTTGGGTGTCTGCTCACTGATTGTACAAATATTTAGGGACTAATATACTGTGGCTTTGGCTGAGTGGTGCTGAGCTGTTAATTATGGTTTATCCTTCAGCTAAATCTGGCTTTTGTTTAAAAAAGGGGGGGGGGGGGAATGCTCCTAATATGTATCAATAGGATATTTAAAATAGTGTTTTCATAAATCTACCACTAAAAATGTGCACCACTGAGTAAAGTTTTTTTCAAGTTTGTTAGGAGCTGATTTGTTCAACTGTCATAGTTTGTATTTGGGAAGAATCCACCCATCATGCTCTATGTTTTAAGTCTCATTTGTAAAGCATTTTTTAACCACCTAAAGAAGACTAAATAGATTTCACTGTTATTTATCTGTTTCAGTATAAAATGGAATGTGTTTCTTTAGTAGTACTATGTGTATTTTATTTCTCCTTAATTATCCACTGAAATGAAGCTCTTTCACAGATATTGCAACCAGTAAATTATTTATATTTTTTTAGAGCTATGGAGATTTAGAGTCTTCAGGGTTTTTTTGTTTTGTTTTGTTTTGTTTTTAGTTTCTCTGAAATCTTATTTACAAGTAAAACCATTTCATTTTATCTCTGTGGAATTTTAGAGCACTGCATTAATATTAATGAGAGTTCTGACAAGTTAGGACTGGAAGATTAGGTGCTTTTTTTTTCTATCTTCATCACCCTACTTAATGTTCA
Source organism: Neofelis nebulosa (assembly GCF_028018385.1). Taxonomy (NCBI): domain Eukaryota; kingdom Metazoa; phylum Chordata; class Mammalia; order Carnivora; family Felidae; genus Neofelis; species Neofelis nebulosa. Next base: position 99,792,985 of record NC_080787.1, read on the forward strand.
TCTTTCTGAATGTGCTCTGAGAAGATGGCATTTTGACACATAATTCCTATGGAAATGTAGGTTTTACTTTTACACCGCCGTCAGTGAATCCTAATAAGAAAACGTGTCCTTTTAGAAATTGTTAAAGCAACAGCCTGATTTTGTAGCTCATATGGACTTGTTAAGAAAGACAATCTCATCTGCATTTTCTGTAGAGCTCAAGGGCCTAGTAGTCTTGTGCAGCTCAAAGCTTTTTTCTGGGTATATTCAGCAGAAGCACAGACCCAAAGTAACTCCAGACTGAATGGGTCCCAAACTATCAAGTGTTCTGCTTTGTTTTTCCCCCTTTTGATTTGCTTCTTTTATAATAGTTTTAAAAACAGGAAAGTTCTTGGTGTATTACACAGCCACTAAAAGGAATAAGCTAGAGTGTCATGGAAAGATATCAAAGATACACTGTTAAGTGCAAAACAAGTTGCAGAATAGTATATATAGTATGACCTTTCTGTTAAAAGCAGTCATTACATATGTATATATGTTATGTGCATGGAAGTGTCTGGATGACTATATCAAAATTGGTAACAGGATTATTATGGAGGCAGTGATTATAAGAGAAATTTCACTTTATATACAATATACTTATATAATACTTAATTTTTGTAGTTGGCGCATACACTTTTCTAATCAGAAAAACCTTTTTTCCCCTGAAATAAAGTTTTAAAAAATGTTTAATTAGGGTAAAACATACATAACCTAAAATTTATCATCCTGGGGCACCTGATGGCTCAGTCAGTTAAACATCTGACTTTAGCTCAGGTCATGATTTCGCGGTTCGTGGGTTCGAGCCCCACATCGGGCTCTGTGCTGATAGCTCAGAGCCTAGAGCCTGCTTCAGATTCTGTGTCTCCCTCTCTCTGTGCCCCTCCCTTACTCACACTCTGTCTCTCTCTCAAAAATAAATAAACATTAAAAAAATTTTTTTATAAATTAAAAAAAAATAAAATTTACCATCTTAACCTTTTTTTTTGTTTGTTTGTTTTTTGTTTTTGTTTTTGTTTTTTATTTATTTTTTTGGGACAGAGAGAGACAGAGCATGAACGGGGGAGGGGCAGAGAGAGAGGGAGACACAGAATCGGAAACAGGCTCCAGGCTCCGAGCCATCGGCCCAGAGCCTGACGCGGGGCTCGAACTCACGGACCGCGAGATCGTGACCTGGCTGAAGTCGGACGCTTAACCGACTGCGCCACCCAGGCGCCCCATCTTAACCTTTTTTTAAGTAGGCTCCATACCCAGCGTGGAGCCTAATGCAGGGCTTGAACTCATGACCCTGAGATTAAGACCTGAGCTGAGATCAAGAGTCAGTTGCTTAACAGACTGAGCTGTCCAGGCACTCCTCCTAGCCCCCATCTTAACCATTTTTAAGTGTACAGTTTAGCATTAAATACATTCAGGTTATTGTGCAGCCAGTCTCCAGACCTTGTTTAATTTGCAGAACTGAACCTTAGTACCCATTAAACAACAGCTTCCCATGTGCCCGTCCTCCCAGCCCCTGGCAATCACTGTTTTACTTTCTGTCTCTATGAACTTGAAGACTCTAGGTACCTGATGTAAGTCAAATTATTCAGTATTTGCACTTTCATAACTGATCTGTTTCACTTAGCATAATGTTCTCAAGATTAGTTTTTGCTTTTGTTTTTCATAAGAAAAACATGTACTCTGGAGGTAACTGGCCAAAGAAATGGACCCTTCATAGTTCAGTAATGCAAATACAAATATGAAAAATTATTAAAAAATGCACATTAACAAAGCTTTTTGGTTTTCCAAATTAACCACATTTTAAGAACTTCTGGTACTCCGTGATGATGATGAAACATGAGACCGAATCTGATTCACTGCTGTTGGGAATATAAATTGGCAGAAGCCCTCTGACAAGTCATTTGACGATATAGATTAAAAACTTAGAATAACAGGCCCTATGGCTCATTAACTCTACTTCTTGGAAGCCAGCCTAAAACATATTCAGACGTATAGGCAAAGATTTATGTTTAAAGGTGTTTATTATGAAGTAATTTATTATGCAGTTATTATCGTAATTGGCAACAACATAAATGTTTAAATTAAAGTACATTTCTATCTATGATTCTAAATGAGGTAGCGGAAGGTTCTGTGTATGAATTTCTGGAAGTGGTGTGTTTAGTTTGTGAAAACATACTGGATAACTGCCATGAAAGGAAGGTAAAAGATATGTATATATATTTATAGGAGAATGGGCTTTAAAATCCTGGGAATCGCCAATTGATAGGATAGAACATTATATATATCTTAACTTGTCAGTAATTTTAGTGATGTAGCAAAAGGCTCCTGATAAGCAAAAAAGAGATGGCAACTTGTAATTACAGAATGACCTGAACTATGAAAGAAAAATGCATTTTTAAAAAGTCTTGAAGTTAATATGCCAAAATGTTAACAGTGTTTGCCTCAGGTGGTAGAATATTTTGTTTCTTCTTCATATTTTTCTACGTTTTAGAAATTCTCTGAGACAGTCGTGTCTTACTTTTGTGTAACCAGGGGCAAGTAAAGTTGAAAAGTATACACTTAAAAACAGATTCCAGATATAATTAGAGATACATCATTTTTCTAAAGAAAATTCCATTTAAATTCCAGGGCTTTAGGATCAGATACAGGAGGATCGACCAGAAATCCAGCTGCCCACTGTGGGATTGTTGGTTTCAAACCAAGCTATGGCTTAGTTTCTCGTCATGGTCTCATTCCCCTGGTGAATTCCATGGATGTGCCTGGAATCTTAACCAGATGTGTGGATGATGCAGCAACTGTGTTGGGTATTTATATGATTCCATAGAATTTCAAAACATTATAAATTTCACTGTAAAAACAATATGTCTATCATTCCTAAGTATTTTTCCTCACAGGTGTGCTGGCTGGGCATGACCCCAAAGATTCTACCACAATACAAGATCCTGGTAAACCATTTATGCTTTCCAGCTTGACAGATGTGAGCAAACTATGTATTGGAATTCCAAAGGTATCTCTTCCCTTTCATTAGTTCACAGAAATCCTGTCAGGTCAAATACAAAGCCCAGGCCTAGGCAACAGACTGGTTGGGGTTGAATCCTGCTTATGCCACTTTTATTAGCTATGTAACCTGAGCACGTGACTTAATCTAAGTTCAATTTCCTGATCTACAAAATGGGGATAACATTCTTGATCTCAGAGAATAGTAAGGTTTCAATTTGGTAACATCGTTGGGATATAATATACAGCATGATGACTATAGTTAGTAATACCATACTGCTTCTTTGAAAATTACTATGCGAATAGATCTTAAGGTTCTTATCACAAGGGAAAAAAATTCTTTAACTGTACTGTGACAGGTATTAACTTATTGTGGTTATCATTTTTCAACATATACAAATATTGAATCAAACATTAAAACTCTCATAATGTTGTGTATCAGTTATACCTCAATAAAAAAAAACTAATGATGCTAAGCAGGGGTCTATAAACTTTTTCTGTAAAAGGTCAGTTAGTAAATATTTGAGGCTTTGTGGTCCATGCAGTCTGTATTGTAACTATTTAACTCTGCCACTGTAGTGTGAAAGCAGCCATAGACCATATGTAAATGAAAGAGTGTGGCTGTGCTCTAATAAAACTTTATTTTCAAAAATACCTGGCAGGGTGCTCGTGTGGTTCAGTCAGTTAAGCATCTGACTTCGGGTCGGGTGTGATCTCATGGTTTGTGAGTTCAAGCTCTGCATTGGGCTCTCAGCACAGAACCCACTTTGCACCCTTTCCCCCTCTCTCTCCGCCCTTCCCTCTTATTTTTCTCTCTCAAAAATAAAATTTAAAAAACCATAAAAAAATATATCTAGCAAGTTATAGCTGGCTCATAGGCCATAGTCTGCTAATTCCTAATGTAAAGGACATAGCCCAGAACCATTCCTTACATAGTAAAATCTTAATAAATATAATACTAATAATGATAGTAAAGAAGGTAACATTTATTCCTTTACTATTTTATTACAGTAGCAATTGAGTAATTCATATATGAAAGTAAATACATTAAATTATTGACCTTTAAAAATATTTTAATTTTAAGCTTACCAATAATTTTTTGGATAATTTTTTGTTGTGGGACACTGTCTTATGCATTGTAAGATGTTTAGCAACATTATTGGCCTTTACCCTTAGAGGTACCACTCCCACCACAGCATAACCCTACAAACAAAAATGTCCGCAGACATTACCAAATGTCCCCTGGTTGAGAGAAAGGGGATAAAATTGTCCCCAAGTTGACACCAAGTTGAGAGAAATACTTTCTTTAAAATTTTCAGTTAAGATCATAGCTATGCCTTCTTTTAAAGATTTAGAAAAGAGTACAGAACTATTTTAGAATCGTATATCCTCTACTTACCCACTATGTAACTTTAGGAAAATTGTTTTGTCTCACTATTTTTCATTAATAAAATGAAGGGTGATAATAACCTATATCATGGGATTGTTAAAAGCATTAAATGGGAGAACATTTCCACTTATTTTTTATTAATGTTTATTTATTTTGACAGAAAAAGAGCACAAGCAGGGGAGGGGCAGAGAGAAAGAGAAAGGGAGAGAGAGAAAAATCCCAAGCAGGCCTCACACTGTCAATGCAAAGCCTGACACAGGGCTCGAACTCATGAACCGTGAGATCCTGACCTGAACTGAAGGCAGATGCTTAACTGACTGGGCCACCCAGGTGCCCCAAATGAGAGAACCTTTGAAAGGCATCTAGCAGAGTATCTGATAATGAACATTTAGCAAATATAGCTTCTCCAACTAGTTCTCTAATCTTTAATATTGTCATATCCAGCTTGTAAGTAACTAGTACAGTGCTTGCCATGCCATCAACACCCCTAAATTAGTTCAGTCTTTCTAGCTACCTATCAGGAATTCAATCAGATTTTCTAATGTATTGCCAAAGGTCCCGAAGAACATATTTTTATAAAACCATGTATACAGATGTTCTAATTTCTGTATCTTGACTTTTTCCAATAAGGAATATCTTGTACCAGAATTATCAAGTGAAGTGCGATCTTTTTGGTCCAAAGCTGCTAACCTCTTTGAGTCTAAGGGGGCGAAAGTAATTGAAGTGTCCCTGCCCCACACCAGTTATTCAATTGTCTGCTACCATGTATTGTGTACATCAGAAGTGGCATCAAATATGGCAAGATTTGACGGGCTAGAATATGGTAAGATGGCTGTGTCTGGGTTTTTTAAAATAGTTGCCTCAAATATTTGACAGTTTTACTTGTAGGGATAAGAAACTTATTCCCCGAGATAATGTTAATGATTTAGACAAGTAAACCAGTGAATCCTCTTGCCTTTGTCATTTAACCTTCTGCTTACCGTATTCCTTGTACATGTCTCTGTATGTTTGGCTTCCCTCTCTGAACTGTGGATATTTTAAAGAAACAGTATCTTATCTTTGTATTCTCAGTCTGTCAAATGTAGTGCCTGGCACATGGCAGGAGTTCAGTAGTTGGATGGATGGATGGATGGATGGATGAGGGAGTGAACAAATGATGTTTCCCTGTTGGTTATTTTCTCCTCTCGACTTGATCCCTGACTGGTTAGGCACAAGGCAGATAAAGAAGAGGAGCCACTAAGGACAGTCTTCCAAAAGTTTAGTATTGGTCACAAATGTGAATCTACGCTTGCTTTTCAGCCAGAACTTGACTTCCTTTTCAAGTGATGTTTACCTCTGTTTTGTTTTCAGGTCACAGGTGTGACATTGATGTGTCTACTGAAGCCATGTATGCTGCAACCAGGCGAGAAGGGTTTAATGATGTGGTGAGAGGAAGGATTCTTGCAGGAAACTTTTTCTTACTAAAAGAGTAAGTAATTAAGAATTTCCTCCATTCTTGAAAACTCAGGAGTAAACTCATGATATGTCTATCAGGTATTACAAGTTGAGATATGCGCTAAAGAAGCAAAATTCTTATGCTTTGAATTAGAAATCACAGTTAAAGGCCTGCTTATGGTACTTTGGTTCCTGGTTATTCAAACGCAAAAAAAAAAACATTGACACTTTAGCTAAATGATTAGTACAAAACTAGGTAGGAAGCCCTAAAGAATTTTAGCTTCATTAAATGTCCCCTGACTATTATTGCCGCCTTGGCTTATTGTTGTTAGACACTTAAACAGGAAGTTACATTGGTATATCTCGAAAAATTGAGTAAATCAACTTGGTTTTCCCTTACATTATGTATCTCTTTGCTCCAAGAAAGAATTCTAAATTACTGGGGCTCCTACTGAGATTGTCTTCAATATAAGTTTATTCATCATCTCATAAATAGGATTCATCTTGCATACCACTAAGTCTGTCTATAAGAGGACACTTTCTTGTGAAAAAACAAGAATGATTGTTGTAATAAATACTTCTAGAGTTTTTCTACATGCCCTTAAGAACAGAAAGCATTTTGTTGTCTATGTATCCCTTCAGGGCCTATGCTTAGGATTACTTTTTCCAAAAATATTATTTGAACAGCCATGATGAAAAACAGTATGGAAGTCTCCCAAAAAATTAAAAATAGAACTACCAGATGATTCAGCAATCCTACTTCTGAGTGTGAATCCAAAGGAAATGAAATCACTCAGAGGAAATGAAATGCCTCAGAGCATTATTCACAATAGCTAAGACATGGAACTAACCTAAGTGTCCATCATCAGAAGGATGGACAAAAAAAATAATGTGGTGTGTTTATATCCAATGGAGTATTATTTAGCCATTAAAAAGAAGGAAAACTTGCCATTTGTGACAACATGGGTGTATGGTGAGGTCATTATCCTAAGTGAAACAAGTCAGAGAAAGACAAATACTATATGATCTCACATATACATAGAATCTAAAAAAAAAAGCCAAACTCCTAGAAACAGAAAGTAGAATGGTGGTTGCCTGGGTCTGAGCCTAGGGGAAATGGGGAGATGTTAGTCAAGGGTACAAACTTGCAGTGATAAGATGAATAAGTTCCGGGGATATAATACACAGCATAGTTATTATAGTTAACAGTACTATATTATGTCTTTGAAAATTGCTAAGAGAATAGATCTTAGATGTTATTACCACACAGACACACACACACACACACACGTTGTAATTATGTAAGGTGATAGATGTGTTAACTAACCTTATTGTGGAAATCATTTCACAATATATACATATATCCAATTATATTGTACACCTTAAAAATACATAATTTTAATATGTCAACTACATCTCAAATAAAGCTGAAAACAAAAAAAACCTAAAGATGTTTGATTATGTTCCATGTTAAAAGACCTTTTTCCTGCAAATCAAAACTACAATGTGATATTACCTCACAGTTATCAGAATGGATAAAATAAGAGACAACAGGTGTTGGTGAGGATGTAGAGAAAAAAGAACCCTCTTACCCCATTGCTGGGAGTGCAAACTGATGCAGCCACTCTGGAAAACAGAGAATATTCCAAACTCTGATGCAGAGTTTGCTCAAAAAGTTAAAAATAGAACTACCCTACTATCCAGCAATTGTACTACTAGGTATTTGCCCAAAGAATACTGAAACACTAATTCAAAAGGATACACATCCCCCTATGTTTACAGCAGTGCTATTTACAATAGCCAAGATATGGAAGCAGCTCAAGTTTCCATCAGGTGATAAATGGATAAAGAAGATGTGATACACACACACACACACACACACACACACACACACACCATGGAATATTATTTAGTCATAAAAAAGAATGAAATCTTGCCATTTGCCACACGATAGATGGAGTTAGAGAGTATAATGTTATGTGAAAATCAGTCAGAGAAAGCCAAATACCCTATGATTTCACTCTTATGTGGAATTTAAGAAACAAAACAAATGAGCAAGGGTGGGGGGAAAGATAGACAAACCAAGAAACAGATTCTTAATTATAGAAAATGAACTGATGGTTACCAGAGGGAGGTAAGTGGAGTGATGGATAAATTAGGTGATGGGGATTAAAGAGTGCACTTGTCATGATGAGCATCAGGTGATTTATGTAAGTGTTGAATCACTGTATTGTACACCTGAAATTAATATAATACTGTATGGTAATTAACTGGAATTAAAATAAAAACTTAAAAAAAACACAAAAATAAAAGATTCTTTTCCATATTGACCAGGTGATTGTAATGATTTGGGAGTAGGAAAAGAAAGTGAAATACTGCTGAGAAATTTTCTAAGCAAAGACTTTTATGAAGCTGAAGATGTTACATTTGGCACTAACTGATGAGACTCAAATTGTAAATCTCAGGGCACAAGTTGATAGACTGTATAGATCACTGTAACAGCATGAAAAGAAACTGATGGAGAGGAGTCTGAAAGCTTCTTCCATGGTCACCAGTTGGGACAAAAGGACGTGAGAATTTCTGCTGGTATCCCTGTCTTTTGAGTTCAGGCATTTAAGTCACCTTTTTTGTTTTGAGGGGTTTTGTTTGCTTGTTCATTTGTTTTGTGAGGGAAGATGGACATGAGTGATAGGAAAAATGGAATTTGGGTGTACTTTTTTTAATCTTTAAAAGTCAGTTTATGTGCCAGGAACTATAACAATTCCTAACATTTTTTTTTTTCTTCATGTGGTAACTCAGTTTACAGTTTTGTCATTCTTCTACTACCTTGTGTTCAAAATCACACATTTATTGAATTAGGAATCCATGGTTTATTTTTAATGAAAATAATTATTTACATTTGAACCCCATTTAAATCTGCTTTTCTTTTCTATTTGTCTTCAAATTGTCCTTTGAAGAGGTTCTTTTAACCTCTTTTCCTGCCTTCTTTTATTTTTCTTTAAGTAATAACTTTTTTCTCAAAGAGATTTAAAACAAGGAAAAAAAGAGTCATTGATATTTGCCAAATATTTACTATTTCTGGTGTTTTTTATTCCTTTGTGTGGATCCAAATATCCATCTGATGTAATTTTCTTTCTGCCTAAAGAACCTTAATATTTCTTGTAGTACAATCCTGCTAGCAAGGAGTTCTTTCAGCTTTTGTTTATATGTAAAAGTCTTTACTTTACCTTTAATTTTGATAGATATTTTCTCCGAGTATAAAATTCTAGATTGATAGTTTTTCTTTCAGTACCTAAAAGATCTTATTCTGTTGTCTCTTGACTTGCATAGTTTCTCAGAAGTCTGTAGTCAGTCTTATCTTTATTCCTTTGTGTATAACCTTTTCCCCTCCCACCTGTGGGTGATTTTATCATTAGTTTTCAGGAATTTGACTGTGATGTCCCTTGGTCTGGTTTTCTGCATATTTCTTCTTGTTTAGGGGTTTGTTTAGCTTCTTGGATCAGCTTCTTGGGTTTATAGTTTTAATCAAACTTGGAAAAATTTTGGCCATTATATGTTAAAATATTTTTTCTGCTCTCCCCCTTTTCTGGGACTCCATTTATATGTGTGTTAATTTGTTTGACGTCATCCAAGAGCACTAATGGCTCCATCCTAGTTTCTTTCTCTCTTTTTTAGTCTTTGCACTTCTTTTTGTTTTGTTTTTTTTTATTTTTTAAAAAGTGTTTATTTTGAGAGAGAGTGTGTGTTGGAAGGGCAGAGGTGGGGGACAGAGACAGAGGATCTGAAGCTGGCTCTGCACTGACAGCAGAGAGCCTGACACAGGGCTTGAACTCACGAACCCTGAGATCATGACCTGAACCGAAGTCTGATGTTTAACCAACTGAGCCACCCAGGCACCCCAGCATGCTTCTTTTTGTATAGTTTCTATTCATATCTTCAGAATCACTGATCATCTGCTGTCACATCCAGTGTTGTTTTTATATTTTGTATTTTTCATTCCTAGAACTTCCAAGTAGGTTTTATTTCTTCAATTCCTTCATCATTTCATGTTTTCTTCTATCTTCTTGAACATATGAACATATTTACAGTAGCTGCTTTAATGTTCTCATCTGCTAATTCCAACATTTCTGTCATTTCTGGATGTCTTTATATTGATTGCTTTTTACCCCCTAGTTTTTGGGTCTTATTTTCTGCTTTTTAGCATGACTGGGCATTGTGACTTTTACCTTGTCATTTGCTGGATTTTTGTTGTATTCCTTTAAACAGTGTTGGGCTTTGTTCTGGGATGTAGTTATTTCAAATCTGTTGGATCCTTTCAGGACTTGCTTTTAAAAATGCTTTGCTAGGATGAGTCCAAAATGGCCTTTAGTTTAGGTTAATTTACCTCTACTGTAGGCAATACCCTTGAAGCTTCTGCCAGATGCCTCATGTATTATGAAGTCTTTCCACTTTGGCTCTTAGGAACACACACTATTTCTAGCCCTATATGAGCTCTTGGAATTGTTTGATTTTTCAGTGGTTCTTTCCCCAGCTTGAGAATTTCATCTCCTACAAGCACAGATCAGTACTCAGCCAAAGACTGGAGGGCTCACTGCAGATCTCTTGAGCCCTCTCTGTGTGCTACTTTTCCTATTCAGTACTCTTCCCTACATGTTCCAGTTGTCTTGGCCTCCCTGAACTTCCAATCTTGGTCTCTTTAACTTTCTGACAACTGCCCCCTGAAACTTGCATAGGTTCCTCCCGTTTGAGCTGAAGCCTGGAAACTGCCTCCAGGCAGTTCTGAACTCCCTCTCTTGAATGCCTGTTGTGTAGTATCTGAAAATGGTTGCTTTATTTTGCCTAGTTTTCTTTCTTTTTTAATTTTTTTTTAATGTTTATTCATTTTTTGATAGACACAGAGCATGAGCAGGGGAGGGGCAGAGAGAGACAGGGAGACACAGAATCCGAAGCCAGCTCCAGGCTCTGAGCTGTCAGCACAGAACCCCACACAGGGTTCAAACTCATGAGCCGTGAGATCATGACCTGAGTTGAAAGTGGATTAGGGTCTATTTCTAGACCCTAATATTTATAAATATAATCCCCCCCCCACAAATGTTGGGATCCTCAATTTTTAAAAACTTGTGGTTTTTTTTTAATGTTTATTTATTTTTGAGAGAGAGAGAGAGAGACAGAGACAGAGCATGAGTCGGGGAGGGGCAGAGAGAGAGTGAGACACAGAATCCGAAGCAGGCTCCAGGCTCTGAGCTGTCAGCACAGAGCCCGACGCGGGGCTAGAACTCATGGACCGTGAGATCATGACGTGAGCTGAAGTCAGATGCTAACCAACTGAGCCACCCAGGTGCCCCTTGCCTAGTTTTCTAATTGTTTATTATGGCAGGGTAAATTGTATCCCTGTTACTCTATCATTAATGGAAGCAGAAGTTCTGCTTTTGAACCATATTTAAAGTAGGAAAAAGTTTAATAGAAAACAAAAAATGTTTTATAAAATTGAGGTTTGGGGGATGCTATTAATGACATTATTTAAGCCATTCAAGTGTTATTATTGTACAAATTATAGGTGATACTTGCATTTATCTCCCTATAGACCCTGTGGTCCAATGATAGTAAGGGCATTTGATATTTCTATAGGATTGGTTTTTTAAAAATTTTTTCTAACATTTTTATTTATTTTTGAGAGACAGAGTGTGAGCAGGGGAGGGGCAGAGAGAGAGAGAGAGAGAGAGACATAGAATCTGAAGCAGGCTCCAGGCTGTGAGCTGTCAGTACAGAGCCCAACGTGGGGCTCAAACCCACCAACTGTGAGATTATGACCTGAGCCGAAGTCGCATGCTCAACTGACTGAGCCACCCAGGTGCCCCTATAGGATTCTTATAGCACATTTTTGTCTTTATTGTATTTGGTCCTCAGTAAGACTGGAGTAGTTGTATACATTTTTACAGGTGAGAAAACTGAAGTTTAAAAATGGTACTTTTGCCAGCCTTTCTTAATTCACTTCAGGAGGATCTAAAGAGTGCTTTATTTTTCCCTTTCTTTGCATGATTGACTAATAGTCACTTTTGTAGCTGGCTAATTCTTAATCTTTTCAGTAGAGTAAGCATCTTTTCATGAATTTCAGATTCCCATTCTGGGGGGTGTTCCTATCCATAAAATACAGAATTGCAGACACTCCAGTTTATCTTTCCAGAGCCTGTCTCCTTGTGTCTAATTATGATGGCATATTAGAATTTTGAAAAATTTCAAATTCTTATAATAATCAGTTATCATTATACTACAGGTGAAATAAGACATTTTAATGAAGGGAAAATTCAAATAAGCCTCCAAAGACCTAAGTTCTGGTCTTTCCTTTACCACCACCAATCCATGTGATCTTTGGAAAAGTCATCTGACTGCTACGCACTTGATTTTTTTTTTTTTCACCTGAAAATAAATGTTCTGGTTTAATGATGTCCATGGAAGTGTTAATATTTTGTGATTAGATGTGTAGAATTGTATCTAGCAGTGAATTCTGATTAAGCTCCTGATACAGATTTTTAGAATACAGCACACTTGAACAAAAATCATTTTTGTGTGTTGTTAGGGATCTCAGTGGTGCCTGCTTATAAAGGTCAAGAATCCAGTCACTGTTGGGGCGCCTGGGTGGCGCAGTCGGTTAAGCGTCCGACTTCAGCCAGGTCACGATCTCGCGGTCTGTGAGTTCGAGCCCCGCGTCAGGCTCTGGGCTGATGGCTCGGAGCCTGGAGCCTGTTTCCGATTCTGTGTCTCCCTCTCTCTCTGCCCCTCCCCCGTTCAGCTCTGTCTCTCTCTGTCCCAAAAATAAAAATAAAAAACGTTGAAAAAAAAATTAAAAAAAAAAAAAAAAAAAAAGAATCCAGTCACTGTTTAACGAACCTTATACATGAAAATTGATTCAAAGAAATAACAAAAAAAAAATCCTTAAAATATCATCTATTCTTTTTCCACAGAAACTATGCAAATTATTTCATCAAAGCACAGAAAGTGAGACGGCTCATTGCTAATGATTTTGTGAATGTTTTTAACTCTGGAGTGGATGTCTTGCTGACCCCCACCACCTTGAGTGAGGCAGTGCCATACCTGGAGTTCATTAAAGAGGACAACAGGACGCGAAGCGCCCAGGATGATATTTTTACACAGGCTGTAAATATGGCAGGTGAGGATCCTTTAGGAATGTTCTGGTTTTCTTTAAGTTTTTAGACTGGCATCTGGTCTTTAACTTAGATTCTAACTACATTGTTCTCTGAAGGCAACAGCTTGTCCTTCTAGAATGTTTAGGGGTGCATGTATGTGTGTATGTGTGTGGTGTCTGTAATGTTTAGGCATGCATGCACTTGCACCCACCATGCACACGCATATTCAGAATCAGTCCCCTTAATAGCATAATTTTAACTTTACTTTGGAAATTTTCAAACCTGCGGAAAAGTTGAAAGAATGGTATAATGAGTACCCATATGTCCTTTGCCTGGATTCATTCATTTTGCCTCATTTAATTTCTCCTTCCTCTCTTTCTCTCTGTACATACACACACACACACACACTTTTTTTAGCTGAATAATTTGAAAGAAAGTTTCAACATCATGATACTTCACCCCTAAATACTTTAGCATAAATCTTCTAAAAATACAAACATTCTCCTGCATAACCACAATTTCGTTATCATATCTAGGAAAACTAACATGAATATAATAATATTCCAAACCGTCCATATTTACATTTTCTCAATTGTACCAAAAATGTCTTTTATAAAATTGTTTTTTCCCCTGATATATTACATTTGCTTATCTAGCAAATGTAATCTAAAACAATCTAGAACAATCCCCTAGTTCTCTATGTTTTTGGTGGGTTTTTTTTTGTTGTTGTTGTTGTTTTTTAGGGCTACATCAGACAGTGTTATAATTTTTGTTTTAGTCATCAAACATAGTGTAGAAAACTCAAGAAAAGGAAAGCCTGTTCTATTTCCCCATACTTTTATCTACTATGTTCATTTCTCACTGGCATATAGAGTCTTTATTTTATCATATCCTTTTTGTTTAAATTCCTTTAGCTCTTCTAGGGTAGGTCTGCTGGCAACTAATTCTCTTCACTTTCTTTCTAAGAATGTCTTGGTTTCCTTTCATGTTTAAAGGTTATGTTCACTGGATATAGGATTTGGGGTTGACATTTCTTTAGCACTTAAAAAATGTTATGCTACTTTCTTCTGGTCTGCATAGTTTCTGATAAGAAATCCCCCACCTTCTAAATTTTTTTTTTAATTGACATTGACTGTTTTTGAAGAGTCTAGTGCACTTGCCCTATAGTATGTCCCATCCATAATCTGGTTTTGTCAGATTGCTTCCTCATGATTCGGTTGAGTCAAACAACTGTTGCAGAAATACTATATACTCTTCATGTCAGGAAACAGTTCAGGTCAGTTTGTTCCACTTTTAGAGACTTTAAGTTGATCCCTTGGTTAAGGAGAAAATTGCCAGATGTTTTCCTTGTAAAGTACATTGTTCCTTTTATCAATTATAACCAATTGGGGAGCTGATACTTTGAGATTGTGTGAACATCCTATTCCCCAACAATCTTTTTTTTTTTTTTAAGTTTATTTATTTTGAGAGAGAGAGCGAGCAAGCATGAGCAGGGGAGGGGCAGAGAGAGAGAGAATCCCAAGCAGGCTCAATGCACGGAGCCCCATGGGGGCCTCAATCTCACGAACCACTCATGACCTGAGCCAAAATTAAGAGTCAGCACTTAACCGACTGAGCCACCCAGGTGCCCCAATAATGTTGAACCCAGTTTTAGATCTGTTGATGATCCTTGCCTAAATTATTTCTTAGAGAATTACAAAATGTTGATTTTTCTGTTTCTATATATATTAGCTGGCAGTCTTCTCTAAGGAATAGCTTTCCCTTTTTTTCAATTCAATGTATTGTAAACAGTTACTGTCATTATGGGTTTTGATGTTCAAATTGTCCCAAATTTGGCCAACAAGAGCCCTTTCAAGTTGCATATATCCTTTAGACCTATCCCCATTAATTTATAAAAACTTCCTTATTTTATGGCATAACAAGATATCCCAGGATCTTTTACTTTCTCTGCCCCAAACCTGGAATTAAAACTACCCTGAGCTACCATTTCTCATATAACAAATTGGCCAAAATTCAAAAGTTCAACAACATACTCGATCGGTAAGGCTGTCAGGGAAAAAGCATTTTGCCAATGGGAGTTCAAAATAATACAACTTTTTTGGAGGGGAATTTGGCAATGTCTAATTACATATGCATTTATCACTTGATGAAACAATCCTTTTTCATGTGAGAAACTTTCAAGAATACTAAAAAACATGTACACAAGGTAATTCACTAGGGCATGGTATGAAATAGCTGAATACTGAAAACAACCCAGATGCCCAATCATTGAAGATAGGTGAATAAATTATGGCACAAACCACATAATGGAGTGCTATGCAGCTATAAAAAGGAATGAAGGAAGTCTTTGTGACCTGATACACAGTGATTTCCAAGACACACACACACACACACACACACACTCACACACGTATATACATATATATTTTTTTTTTCAATGTGTATTTTTGAGAGAGAGAGCACATGTGTGTGAGCAGGGGAAGGGCAGAGAGAGGGGGGGACTGAGGATCCAAAGCCAGCTCTGCATTGACAGCAGAGAACTCTGCATTGACAGCAGAGAACTCTGCATTGACAGCAGAGAACCTGATGTGGGGCTCAAACTCACGAACCAGAAGATCATGACCCAAGCTGAAGTCAGATGCTTAACCAACTGAGCCACTCAGGCGCCCCTCTGAGATATATTGTTAAGTGAGCAAAGGAAGGTACAGAAGCACGTATATCATACAATTTTTGTTATTTTTTTAACCTCATCTGTCTTGTACCTACGAGCACTGGGAAGCAGAAGTCTCCACTTCTTACAATGAAAAATTAATCAATTCATGGGTTTCCTTGTTTTCTTCAGGATTGCCAGCAGTGAGTGTCCCTGTGGCGCTCTCAAACCAAGGGTTGCCAGTAGGACTACAGTTTATCGGACGTGCATTTTGTGACCAGCAGCTTCTTACAGTTGCCAAGTGGTTTGAAAAACAAGTACAGTTTCCTGTTATTCATCTTCAAGACCTAATGGATGATTGCTCATCAGTCTTTGAAATTGAAAAGTTAGCTTCTGTTTCTCTAAAACAGTAGTGATACATATAGCATACAAATTAAAATAACTTGAAAATTTTGTAGTCTAGAGAAGTCAGATGATCTTGCTAAATTCCTATAATTTGGTTCATTGTCAACAGTCATTCCTTGGACTCACTTCTTAAAATTCTTGTGATGTAGTTAATTATAAATCATCTGTCAGCATTTATTAAGTATCCACTAAGTGTAAAGTACAGGATTTCTACATTAACACAAGATACATGTTCCTGAAAAATGATGCATTCTGAAAAAATGTTCATTAATAAGAACAGAGCTTAGAGTAAAAGTAAGCTTAGGGATAAACCTCTCAAAACTTGTACATCTTTGTAACCAAAGTGCTGATAAAAACTGTAATTTGTACCTCCAGAGACAACCTGAACAGCCAGGCAGACAGGTAGTTGAACATGTGGTGGAGGCTGTCCCAGGAGATGTTAAAAATGCACAAAACAATAAAATGGGAGTATTTGCTTCTGAATTCTGAACAAAGGAGGTACAAGAGGAGCTCTGAGCACTGGAGGAAGTGCAACCTGCTGGGGCCCAGAGTCATGCAGGACTGGGGGCATGCCTCTCTGGGGAAAACCACAGGTGCAGACACTCTTTATTTCTCTAAAAATAGAGCTGCAATGACTGAGAACTTTCTCCTTTTTTGCTGAAGGTGAAAATTTTACTTCTGCTCTCCCAGAACCCCATGCCAAGGAACCAGAACAACTCCACGTTGTACTGACTTCATTTTTCTATTTAACCAATCACAAATGAGCTCATTGGTGTCACAGAAATATTTGTTGTAACCTTGAGAGACCATCTTGGACTTGAAACTTGGTCGTGGATCATGACTTTAGTGGGAAACTTTCAAGATACACAAGAAATACCCAATATGAAAAACTTGTGGATAATTTGGTGAGGATGCCAAAGAGAGGAGGCCCATAGCCTCCTCCTTTACCCCAGATTCTCTGTTCCTTATGGTTTCCTTGCCCTCTTGGCTTTCTTTACAGGTGTTCTCTATTTTGAGTCCCTTGAACCCAAAGAGACATTAATGAGAATCTGTATTCAAAAATTGGGAAAATATTTATGAAAATCATAGATTTACCTGGTATAGTTTCATCATTGGATTTGTCTTTGCCAGAACACCATTGTCATCTCGTGTTGACCAGGTCTTCTAATTTGTCATTTGTATGTTACTATACACATATGTCAGAAGCTGAATTATTTTTTAATAAATTCACTTTGTTTAGTAAGGAAGAAATCTTTTCTAAATATGAATTATATGAGGGGGAAATGTAAGTGGCAGAACTTTCTGCAGAGTCACTGGAGTGTTGGCATGGTAGAAAGTTAACCTGCCTGTTACCTTTTCATTAATAGTTTTCTCTCCTCCCAGGATCCTTCCATTTCCAAATACTCAATTGGACAAACTTTATATAAAAGCCTTCGGTGCCAGGCCCACTGGTTTTCTTACAAATCTTGACTCTGAATCCCTGAAAGAGGAAGAAATTCACGAGAGACAACTGCATTATTTTATAAGAGGGAAATCCATCTTAGCTGAAGGAGCTAATATGATGTAAAAAGCAAGCAAATAATAAATCCTTGCCCTAGTCTTTTTTCAATGTGTGTATAATTTGAAATAACTTTTTTTTCAAAGAATATTTATACAGTTTCTCCTATTCCTATCTCTCTTATTCGTGTATCTCTGCTTGAGCTGCACTAATGATGTGAATCCTGAAATAAGGAAGTGAAACGTTGAGTGTTCTCACATAATTATACCCAACTAGCATGAAATAATACCTAATTTGTTTTTCTTTCTCCTCCATCTTTACCCTAAATCTAGGAGATCTCATTTTACCAAATCACTGTCTGGGAATTTAAGTGGGAAATGGTTTCTGTATCCCAGCTAATTAAACCCTGAAATTGGTAGCAGCAAAGCAATTCCGAAAGGCAAAGGTGGCTACAAGTGTAAGATGAGTTCCCTGATCAAACACAGCAAAACAAAGAACAGTTAGATTCAACAACAGAAGCATCGCTAGAGTGAAAAAATGTGATGAGATCACAAAACCTGGCACCCCAACGCCACCAAGAGCCCAGGGAGCAAGTGGGAAAGTCGCATTCCCAAGAAAATCACTTGAAACCAGGGAGGCAGAATGTTCTCTTTGGCCATTTGCTACCAGGTTATCAGGAACACAGAGGACCTTGAGCCAGCTAGAAAAGAGCATGGTTTGGAAGAGGAGCTTCTAAGAATGACAAAAAAGAAAAAAAGAATGGTGACTCCCATTAGGAAATCACTGTACCTTCTAATGGAGAGAAGAAATACCTTTAGGATTTTAGACTGAAGGACAGTGAAGAGAGCTGGTATAGCTCAGGGATCCTGCAGACTGTGTCATACCCTGTTCCAGTCAAGGACAGGAGCAAGCTAATGGAATTTCCACCATAACTTTCATTCATTAACTACTTTTAACTCCCTCTCTTTCCGCAAACATCTGATTATCTATACCGAGGCTAAATAGGTACTGACTGTGCAAGCCTAGGCTAAAATTTGTTCATTGTGGTAAGAAGCACCAGAGAACAGTTTAAAGCAGGTTTTCCTCAGTTATTTCATAACTCAAGCAGCATGTACACTAAAACATAAACCTGAAAATTTAATAAAGTCAAATAACATGAGAAAAACCCAGCCAACATTAAATAAAAGTAATTATTGGAGGATCTCAGTAGGTTATTTTTTCATTTCTTTTTCTTCACACCTCAGTGGGATATAAGTCCAAAGGATTTTAGGCAATTTATTAAAAACATTATTACAATGGCATAAAAGTAAATAGTTGAGGAAATAAGTATGACGATGAAAGTAACGAAAAAGAATAAAACCAGGAATAAAATCAAAAATAAAAGTTCTCCTCGAGATACTTACACAGATGCTTAAAGGTATATAGTATGACATAGTGGGGGATTTTCCTGTAGGCTACCTAATGGATAAGACCACCGATTTAAAAATCAAATGAACTTGGGTTTGAACCCTATTATTGCCATTTACAAGATGTGTAACCTGTCTGAGCTTCAGTATCCTGACTTGTAAAATAGAGATGATGTTTACTCCAAGGGATGTTTGGAAGAATTAAATTTAAATGACGCATGATGCCTTGATAGACTAAGCACTCAATAATTTGTAGCTATAAGTAAATGCGTACAATTAGGAATTTAAGTCATTTTCTTATACAGTTGACCCTTGAACAACACAGGTTTGAACTGCATGGGTCCACTTACGTGTGAATTTTTTTTTGTATAAGTACAATACAGCTCTGTACTGTACAATGTATTTTCTATTCCATGTGATTTTCTTAATAAAATTTTGTCTAGCTTCATTGTTAAGAATATAGTATATAGTACATATAACATTAAAAAAATACATGTTAACTTTATGTTATCAGTAAGGCTGTAAGTAGTTTTGAGGGAGTCAAAAGTTACACATGGGGTCAGTGCCCGATGCCCCACATTGTGCAAGGGTCAATTGTAGATACTATCAATACATGTAGATAATACCAACACGTCAATGCATGCATGGTAAACTAACGGCACATGACCAAATAACAATTTGCTGGAAACTTACACTAGAGACCAGTTCTATAGCTCCCTGATGATCTGGCTCCCCTAAGGATGGACTTTAAAATATCAGGAAGAACCAATGGCCTGCATATTTTTAAAGCAATTTCCATGAGCTTTTTTTTTTTTTATAGAGAATTGGCCAACAACGTTCAAAGAACTGAAGGTCTTCAAAAGGCCCCTGTGCTCTGCCAATCAAATGAAGAACAGTACCAACATACTCTTTTCTTTTTAATGTTTATTGATTTTTGAGAAAGAGAGGGAGAGAAAAGTGGGTGAGGGGCAGAGAAGGAGAGAGAATCCCAAGCAGGTCCTCCTGCCCCCACACTGTCAGCGCAGAGCCCAACTCTGGGCTTGAACCCACGAACCATGAGATCATGACCTGAGCCAAAATCAGGAGTTGGACACTTAACTGACTGAGCCACCCAAGCTCCCAGAAAAGCTCTAATGTTAAAAGAATATGTTGCAGGGTTCAGTCAGTTAAGAGTCCAACTCTTGATTTCTGCTTAGGTCATGATCTCAGGGTTTGTGAGTTCGAGCCCAAGCAGAGCCAGCTTGGGATTCTCTCTCTTCCCCTCTCTTTGTCCCTGCCCCCCTCACGCTTTCTGTCTCTCAAAATAAGCAAACAAAAAACAATGAAGTCTCTCAAAAATATGGCTGTTACATATTCCCGTTGGAGGGCAGGGAATGCTTCTGACAGAGCCACAGTCTTCCTACTAAAACTCTGTTCCATTTCAATATATATATACAGATAAGTGAGGCCCCAAATTGCTACATCTTCACTGCAATTATTTTAAAATGGGAAAAATTTAAGGTTGATGTTGCCAACGGCCTGCTAGTATGGCCATCAGGGGGAAAAAAGTTAATGAAGTACCCATGGGGCATGTAATGATAAGTGTTTTCCAAGATAAGTATTTTGCAAAATGGACCTGCAGAGTAACATGATAGAACTGGTGTAAGATATCTGACAAGATGGTAACTGATGACTTTAGCATAGTTTATTTAGCAGGACGAGTTGTCTATAGAAGCCAAACATAGTACAGAAGTCTTATTTTTCTGATTTCTGTGATTTACAGGTGTGTGTAAATCATCCCCAACCGGTTTCAAATCATTAGAATATAAACTAAAAGGAAGTGAGGCTAGAATGTGGGAGTTTTAAGACTTACAATAACCAAGTCTAATACAGTATTCTATCAGAAACCATTTTATAGCCTGCATATAAAAGTAGAGCATCAAATTACATGCAAATTATTTTCTTAGCTATACCAGTCTATTTCTCCATGGAAATGGCAGGTAATTGGTGCAGAATTAAGGTGGTGCTAATGGGAAAAGAAGTGAAATACCATAAAATGAAAATTATAATGTAAGGCTTGCCTGGATTAGAGGGTATGAGAGAAAGGAGGGAAAGAAACGTGATTTTTATCCTGAGAAATGCCCACGAGTAGAAGAGATGCTGTCACTCGTATTAAAAACAAGGAAAGGAAGAATGACCTGTGGGGGCTGAAGATTAATTCCACAACCAAGTGGAAATACCTAACAGTGGGAAGAGAGACAAGTAAAATGGAGTTTGGGGAGTCAAAAGGATATTAAATAGTGACGTCTTTATATCGGGTCTCTTCTTCCTCCATGTTTTATTATGAAAACTTTCAAATATAAAAGCAAACACCCACACATCCACCACCTAGATTCTACCATTGAGATTTTACTATATTTCCTTTGTCATGTGTCCATCCTGCTATTCTCTCTATTCATCCGTTAATCTACCTTATTTTTAAAATGTATATCTCAAATTGCATTTTGCCCTGAATACTTAAGCATACCTAACATTAACTTGAGTTCAGTATTTGTTTATTGGTTTTTTAAATGTAAAACTCTACAATGACATGCACAAATCTTAAGTGTAGATGCCCTCACTTTTGAAAAATGCATACACCTGCGTAACCCAATCCCCATCTACATATAGACCCTTATTGTCACCTCAGAAAATTATGACTTTACTTAGTCCCTGCTCCCACCCCTCCAGAGGCAACTGTTCTTCAGATTCTTTTTTTTCCCAACACAACCTAGTTTTGTTTATTCTAGAATTTCATATGAATGTAATCTGCCATGGGTTACTTAAAAGATTATTAGGAGAATGCAGGATCTCAGCTTTTGAATTTGATTTGAACTGATTTTAGGAGGTTTTCATTTTTAAGTTACGAAGGTAATGTATGTTCTCCGTGGTGGTGGCGAGAGAGAAAACAGAAAAAGACACAAAAAGAGTAAAAAATCACTTGTTATCTACACCATCAGGATGTATGTATATGTAAATACAGATGTAGATATATGCATTTTATTAATACAGTTGGTGTCATATTTCACATGGCTGTGCCACCATCACCACTAGGTTCCAGAACTGTTTCATCAATCCCACACCCATAAGTAGTCACATCCCATTCCATTCTCTCCCTAGCTCCTGGCAACCACTAATTTTCTGTCTTTATGATTTGTCTTTTCTATACATTTTGTATCAATGGAATCGTACAATATGTGACCTTTTGTGTGAGGCTTCTTTTATTTAACATAATGTTTTCAAGGTTTATGTGTGTTGAAACATGTATCACTATCATTGCTTTTTATGGCTGAATAATATGCCATGTGTAAAAACATATTACATTTTGTCTATTCATCAGTTGAATGGACACTTGGACTGTTTCCATTTTTTGGGATGAATGTTGCTATAAACATTCATGTATGAGTATTTGTGTGAATGTGTTTTCGTTTTGCTTGAATATATACCTAAGTGTAGAATTGATGGGTCATATGGTAACTCTGTATGTAAGTTTGAGGAACTGCCAAACTGTTTTCCAAAGTGGCTGCATCATTTTACATTCCCACCAGCAATGTACAAGTGTTCCAATTTCTCCATGCCTTTGTCAACACTTGTTATTGTCTATCTTTTTTATCATAGTCAACCCAGTGAGTGTGAACTGGTATCTCTCTGTAGTTCGATTTGCATTTCTCTGATGACTAATGACATTGAGTATCTTTTCATGTGCTTACTGGACAATTTCATATACAGTGAAACCTTGGTTTGCGAGCATAATTCATTCCAGAAACATGTTTGTAATCCAAAGCACTTGGATATCAAGGCAAATTTCAAGAACCATTGGCTCATTTGTGATCATGTGACGTTCGGCATCACATACTACTTGTATTGCAAGACATCGCTCGTTTATCAAGTTAAAATTTATTAGAAATGTTTGCTCGTCTTGTGGAACACTCACAGAACAAGTTACTCACAGTCCAAGGTTTTAGTATATATATTTTATTTGTTTGTTTGTTTGCAGAAGTCTGTTCCTGTCTTTTGCTCATTCTAAAATTAGGTTGCCCTTTTATTGCTGAATTTGAGGGTTTTTTAAAAACATATTTTTGATAGAAATCCCTTATCAGACATATGACTTGTAAAAAACTTTTCCCATTCTGTGAGTTGTCTTTTCATGTTCTTGATGATTTTCTTAGAAGCAGTGAAGTTTTTTATTTTGATGAAGTCTAATTTATCAATTTTTGCTTTTGTGGCTTTTGCCTTTGGTGTCATATGTCAAATGTATCTGTAATATATTTTAGTAAATGGTATGAAGAAGGCATCTAACTTTTAAAAATACACCAATTAACTCAGTACCTGTCCACACTATTACTATAGTCTAATGCCTCTATATAATTAGGTCTGATTTAGCCTTGTTGTCAAAGCTTTGTTAGTTTCTCTTAAGGCAACCCCCAACATAGCCTGAGTTCAAAAAAAATAGTGATACCTACAGTTTTGCTTCTGCCCACCTTTGTATAGCCAGGTGTCTCACACTCTAAGGCATTTATTAAATATTTATTGAATTGAACCTAATTGAGTTGAAGCGAATTGAATTAGAAAACAGTTTTAGGAAAGAGAAGTATCAACAATCATGGAATGGCCAACACTGTGACCCAGCACTGTTCACCTTGTTTTTCCATTTCTGCTGAGGTCATCTCTGCTCTTGCCAAAACTGCACTTCAACACATTTTCTGTTGTTGTTGTTTTTTTAAGTTTTTATTTTAATTCTAGTTAGCCAACATACAGTACAATACTAGCTTCAGGTACACAACCCAGCAAGTCAATACCTTTTCAATACAATTGTGGTAATCATTAATGTTGTTTGCCAAATATTTCCAGTTCTCTCTACTCTCAGACCCTACTGTGGTTAAGTGCGACCACATGCCTAGTTTCAGTAAATGCACTGTGACTGGAAGTACCATGTGTCTGGGACAGAGTTTGTCACCTGGTACCCTCCAGAGTTCTCTTTTCTCTCTAGCAATGTCCAAAATGGTGGCTGCTCTATCAGCCTGGGTCCCTGAATGACTAAGGTTAGTAGAGCTCCTCTGTCAACCCAGTGGACGGGTAGCATGAGCAAAAATTAAAAACCTTTTAAGACTTTTGTTGTTTTAAGCCATTGAAATTTGGGGTAGAAAGCTAATGGAGCATAGCAGCCTATTTCAGTATATACCAGTCACTGACGTATTGTTAGTGCACTGGTCTTTTTTGAATGGGAGCTGAAGGAAGAGCTTCAGGTAGTGCGTGAAGCAATTGGGCCTGAAGTGCTCTCACATTTTGTGTCCTCATTCACTCTTCTCAGATGCATAACAACTTCAGCTACATCTTAGGGTAAGTTGAGTGTTCTAGGACCGCCTGGGTGGCTCAGTTGGTTGAGTGTCCAACTTCAGCTCAGGTCACAATCTCGTGGTTCATGGGTTCAAGCCCCACGTTGGGCTCTGTGCTGACAGCTCAGAGCCTGGAGCCTGCTTCAGATTCTCTGCCTCCCTCTCTCTCTGCCCCTCCCCAGCTCGTTCTTTCTGTCTCTCTGTCTCTCTCTCTCCCCCTGCCCCCCAAAAGCAAATAAACATTTCTAAAAAAAGAAGCTGAGTGTTCTAGAACTGTGCCAGTGTCCAAAAAATGAGATGCCTGTTAAATTAGCATTTCCATAAAAAGTAAAAGCATTTATATAAGTTACATTAGGTAATAATTTACAGAGGAAAAAAACTAGTTCCCAGGAAAGGCAAAACCTTCCACACCGCCCAGAAAGATCACTATAAAGAAATATAAGAGGGGCGCCTGGGTGGCGCAGTCGGTTAAGCGTCCGACTTCAGCCAGGTCACGATCTCGCGGTCCGTGAGTTCGAGCCCCGCGTCGGGCTCTGGGCTGATGGCTTGGAGCCTGGAGCCTGTTTCCGATTCTGTGTCTCCCTCTCTCTCTCTCTCTGCCCCTCCCCCGTTCATGCTCTGTTTCTCTCTGCCCCAAAAATAAATAAAAAACGTTGAAAAAAAAAAATTAAAAAAAAAAAAAAAAAGAAATATAAGATTAACTCACCA
Source organism: Neofelis nebulosa (assembly GCF_028018385.1). Classification (NCBI taxonomy): domain Eukaryota; kingdom Metazoa; phylum Chordata; class Mammalia; order Carnivora; family Felidae; genus Neofelis; species Neofelis nebulosa. The sequence goes on from NC_080787.1 coordinate 99,817,987, forward strand.
AATTTGATACATATTTACCATTTTTCAATCTATTCCATGGCCGTTTGTGCTTCTATTTAGTGGACGTTTACAAAACTTGACACTGATGTTGTGCTCATTCTCTAAATGCATTAAACAGTGAGGTCTCAGCAAAATATAAATTGGTATAAACTGTGAACAATTAGTATAAACAAAATGGGTATATATAATTTGATAAAGTGATCATTTGGCAAATTGCTGTCTTGACTTAGACCTTTACAATAGTGGAGATTTTATCATCATAATACAGGTAATGTTTGGGGGAGAGAAGGAAGTACCATTATGTATCAAAGAGTTTCAACACCCATTTTTGGTTTGTTTTGTTTTTTGTTTGACAGTGAGTGATTAATTAGAATTTCAACATTTCTAGAAGAAACAATTTAGTCGAGAGTTTCCAAGGGAATTTAAACTTATCCCACTGGCTCTGTATGGGACATAAAACACTTGGTATAAGAGCACTTCCACTAGGAAAGGATTATACATTTTGAGGCTTAATGAACTGCCACTATGAAAGACTTACTAGCAAAGAAACTAAGACTACTATAGAATTAACTTTGGAATTGGAATTAACTTTGGAATTAGTCTAACAGCTAAATTGTATTAGTACCATTACAGGCAGGCAACTTAAACATTAGTTGAAAGTAACATTTTAACTTTTATCATGTGTTATTTTTATGAAAGCCCTCACACTTTCCAAACATAAATGAAGTTTCAAAATATGCTTGATCAATATGTTGTATAAATATGTGAACAAACGCCTGTAACCATATCTAAAGAGTAAACGTTTTTAAGAAGTCAAAAGAAAAACAATATTAAAATATTTATAGATAAGTTACTGTCTTCTCAGTCTGAAATTCATATCTCCTCTTCCATATTTTTTAATTATAGTTGACACACAATGTTACATTAGTTTCAGGTGTCCACCACAGCAATTCAGGAAGTTTATATGTTTTGCTCTGCTCACAAGTGTAGCTATTGTCTGTCACCATATAACACTATTACAATAGCATTGACTATATTCCCTGTGTTGTAGCATTCAACCCCATGACTTATTCATTTCATAACTAAAAGCCTGTATCTCCTACTGTCATTCACTCATTTTGCCTGTTCCCCCATTCCCCTCTTCTTGTAGGCATCAGTTTGTTCTCTGTTCTTATGGGTCTGTTCTACTTTTTCTTTGCTTGTGTTTTAGATTCCACATGAAGTGAAATCACGTGGTATTTGTCTTTATCTACCTGATTCATTTCACTTAGCATAATACCTTCTAAGTCCATCCATGTTGTTGTGAATGGCAAGATCTCATTCTTTTTTATGGCCGAGTAATATCTCCGTGTGTGTGTGTGTGTGTGTGTGTGTGTGTCTATACACCGTATCTTCTTTATCCATTCATTTATGGATGGACACTTAGGTTGCTTCCATATCTTGGCTATTGTAAACAATGCTGCAATAAACAGCGGTGCATGTATCTTTTCGAATTAGTGTTTTCTTTTTCTTTATGTAAATACCCAGTAGTGGAATTACTGAATCGTACAATATTTCTAGTTTTAATTTTTTGAGGAACCTCACACTGTTTTCTACTGTGGCTGAACCAATTTACGTTCCCGTCAAAAGAGTATGAGGCTTCCTTTTTCTCCACATTCCCCCCAACACCTGTTATTTCTTGTCATATTCTAACAGATGTGAGGTGATCCCTCAGTGTGGTTTTGATTTGCATTAGTGAAGATGAGCGATGTTGAGCATCTTTTCATGTGTATGTTTGCCATCTATATGTCTTCTTTGGATCCTCTTCTACCTTTCATCTGATTAATTCCAGCTAATTCTTTAAGACTTGGCCTCAGCATGCTCTTTCCAAAAGTCTTCCCTTGCTCGTGCCTGTGCACACACACATAAACACACGCACACTTAAGGCACTTTCATGCCATTGCACTGGTCAAAAATCTTGTAGATCTCTATTATAGGTTTTATTATACTGTATTATACTTCTCTATGAGATATTCCTATCACCATACTACAAATTCTTGAAGACAACGAATACGTCTTAATTATTTTGTATTCTCCAGTATCTAACATTTAGAAGACAACTAAAGTTTGCTGAATTAATTGATACCATGAAGTTGTCAGTGTACCACTGTTTCCTTTAAACTAAAAGATGGAGTGCCTGGGTGGCTCAGTCAGGTAAATATCCAACTCTTGGTTTTGGCTCAATCATGATCTCACGGTTCGTGGGTTCGAGCGTCTGCTGACAGCACAGAGCCTGACTGGGATTCTCTCCCTCTCTCTGTCTCTCTCTGTCTCTCTCTGTCTCTCTCTGTCTCTCTGTCTCTCTCTCTCTCTCTCTCTCTGCCTCTCCCCTGCTCACACTTGTGCTTGGTCTCTTTCTCAAGATAACTGGAAGGAAAGAGGTAAAATTATCACTTTCAGATTACATAATTGCATGCTTGGAAAACCCAAGAGAATCAACCAAGAAATTATTCTAAATAATAGAATAACTGAGTGCAGCCAACATGGGAAACAATATGGAGGTTCATCATAAAATTAAAAATAGAAATACTATACAACCCAGTAATCCCACTACTGGGTATTTACCCAAAGAAAATGAAAACACTAATTTGAAAAGATATATGCACCCCTATGTTTATTGCAGCATTATTTACAATAGCCAAGATATGGAAGCAACTCGTGTCCATCGATGGATGAATGGATAAAGATGTAGTACATATATACAATGTAATATTACGCAGCCATAAAAAGATGAAATCTTGCCGTTTTCTGCAACATAGGTGGACTGAGAAGGTGTTATGCTAAGTGAAATAGAGAAAAACAAATACCATATGGCTTCACTTATATGTGGAATCTAAAAAAACAAAATGAGTACAGCAATAAACAAAGAACAGAAACAGACCCATAAATACAGAGAGTGGATTGTTGCCGGAGGGGAGGGGGTCAGGAGAATGGGTGGAGGGAAGCAGAAGATACAGGCTTCCAGTTATGAAATGAATAAGCCACAGGATGAAAGGTACAATGTAGGGAATACAGTCAGTGGTATTACAATAGCATTCTATGGTGACAGACAGTGGCCACACTTATGGTGAGCAGGATATAACATATAAACTTGGTGAACTCTTATATCATACATCTGAAACTAATGTAATCGTTGTGTGTTAACTATACTTCAATAACAAAAAGAAGAACAGAAGAATTAAGGAAGGTGGCTGGGTACAGAATTAATGTTCAGAAATCAGTCATCTTTCTATATACAAATAAGAATCTGTTAGAACCACACTGTCCAACATAGTAGCCACTAGTCACATGTAACTAAGTTTTAATTAAAATAAAAAAAATTTTTTAATTGGCTTTTTAGTGACATTAGCCATGCTCCAAGTCTTCAATAGTCACTTGAAGCTTTGGGGGAAATAGACAATCTGGAACTATTTCCCATAGGCCACATGAAAAATAAACAAGAAATAAAGGTCACAAAAACTCTGAAAAAAAATAATAATAAGAGGAACAGCCCTAGAGTGATATACATAAAACAGAAGAGAAACTCCAGAAACTTACTCAAACACCTATAAAATGTTTGTATGTGATAAAGGAGGCATTTCAAATCAATTGTAAACATGAATTATTCAGCAAATTGCGTTAGGACTTGATAACCACCTAGAAAAAAACAAATTTGTATTCCTACTTCACCCCTTACTCCAAAATAAATTTAGTAAAAATGTAAACATAAAAGAAAACTATATATATATATTTTTTTTATTTTTTTTATTTTTTTTTAACATTTATTTATTTTTGAGACAGAGAGAGACAGAGCATGAACGGGGGAGGGTCAGAGAGAGGGAGACACAGAATCTGAAACAGGCTACAGGCTCTGAGCGGTCAGCACAGAGCCTGACGTGGGGCTTGAACTCACGGACCGTGAGATCATGACCTGAGCTGAAGTCAGACGCTTAACCGACCAAGCCACCCAGGCGCCCCTAAAAGAAAACTATATTACGGCATTGCTCATAATAGCAAAATACCAGAAACAACCTGATTAAATACATTATAGTATGTACTCAATTTAATACTATTTAACCATTTGAAAAGAAAATCTGCAGCTCTATTATGTTTTCAAAAAAAAAATTTTTTATGTTTATTTTTATTTTTGATTTGGAGAGACAGACAGAGTGCAAGTGGGAGAGGGGCAGAGAGAGCGGGAGACACAGAATCCGAAGCAGTCTCCAGGCTCTGAGCTGTCAGCACAGAGCCCGATGTGGGGCTCGAACCCACGAACTGCAAGATCATGACCTTAGCCGAAGTTGGCGCTTATCCGACTGGCCACCCGGGCACCCCTATTATGTTTTGATGTGGACTGCAGAGAGAGTGTGTGTGTAAAAAGTATGTAGTAAGCTACCATTTGTGTAGCATCTATGTATAGACTTTTGTGTGTAGAGAGCATCTCTGGGAGGGGAACAGAAGAAAATTGGTTTCCTCTGGACAGGGAAACTGGGAGCTCAGGACAGGGGTAAGAAGAGACTTTGTTTTCACTGATGCCTCTTTTGAACTACTGAATTTTGCACAATATATATGAATTAACTATTTTAAAAATAAATCAAATAATTATAAAAACCCAAACCTAAGATGTATAAAAGTATTGCATCTCCTCTATGTAGCTTCCACCCTTGTCCTAAATTTATTTCAATTTTTTATGTAAGAGCTGCAAAAGGTCTGTGGGCAGTGATTTTAGGCTTCAGTGCAGGAACTCTTGTCTAGAAGGTTAAAATTCAGTAAGCTGTTCCATAAGCGTTTAGTAAGCAATGAGGACCTATCAATGCACTCAGTAGGTACTTGTTCAGATGGAATTTCTATTATTTAAAGAAGACTTTTTATAAAGGGGAGCACAGGGGCGCCTGGGTGGCTCAGTCGGTTAGGCGTCTGACTTTGGCTCAGGTCATGATCTTATAGCTTGTGAGTTTGAGCCCCGCGTTGGGCCCTGTGCTGACAGCTCAGAGCCTGGAGCCTGCTTTGGGTTCTGTGTCTCCCTCTTTCTCTGCCCTCCCCCGCTCATGCTCTGTCTCTCTCTCAAAAATAAACAAAGATAAAAAAATTTTTATGGGCCCAGCACGCTTCCGCTGCGCAACTCTGCTCTCCAGATAAAAAAAAATTTTTTAATAAATAAATAAATAAATAAATAGAGAGAGAGAGCACTTTGAATTATAGCAAAAGTGAAGAGCCAAAGTAGTCTGCAGTCATTCCACCATGTAAAAATACGAATGGGCTAAATGATGAGAAGCGGAATGAGTTCAGAGCATCCTAAATAAAACCATGCTTTATAGAGTGGAGCTACAATCTTCCAACGCCCTCCCCAGCACTCTGGCACGGATGCCACTGTATGCAACTACCACTGTACCTCCTACCCTCCTCCACCTACCCAAACACTTCTGTCTCGCTCTAAAGTGTCTACACTTACACCCAGCAATCTTTAACACAAATGATACATCATTTGCCGCTAGGAATGGAATTGTCTAATCCCACCATTTGCTGTCTGACAGTTCAGACAGTTCAGATCTTTCAAAAGACAGAGTGAATTTTTCTGGGTATTGACATGATGTTCTTCGAGCCCGAAGAAATTATTCTAGAACAAGTTTATCTGTCGAAGACTACCCTAGAAAACCACAGGCAGAAAAAAAATCAGCCGTAGAACATAGTTTATCATTTAACAATTTCTTTTTATCGGCAGTTGTTTTAAAATTCAAGACAATCAATTGAAACTAAGTAAATCTATTTCTAATTAAATTTATTGTCCAATACTTATATACAGATTTCATTGGTAAAACAAAGCCCCTCTGAGCCTCAATTGCCCCACCCGTTAAATGGGACAAGAATATCTACTCTACTAACACTGGATGATTACTGCAAGAACTAAAGATGTAAAAGTAATCTGAAAAATGTCAAACAATTTTTCAGGGCACCTGGGTGGCTCAGTTGGTTATGTGTCTGACTCTTGGTTTCAGCTCAGGTCATGATCTCACAGTTTGTGAGATTGAGCCCTGCATTGGACTCTGAGTGGAGCCGGCTTGAAATTCTCTCTCTCCCTCTCTCTCTGCCCCTCCCCTATTCATGCTCTCTCTCTCTCAAAATAAACAAACATTAAAAAAAAAAGAAAGATGTCAAACAACTTTAAATTGCCCATTATCTTTCTTTGTTAAGAGGTGACCAGGGCACCTGGGTGGCTCAGTCAGTTAGGCGTCCAACTTCAGCTCGGGTCATGATCTCATGGTTTGTGGTGGGTTCAAGCCCTGCATCAGGCTCATGCTGGCAGCTCGGAGCCTGGAACTTGCTTCAGATTCTATGTGTATCTCTTTCTCTGTCTCTGCCCCTCCTCAACTTGCGCTCTGTCTCTCTCAAAAATAAACGGTTTAAAAAAATTTTTTAAGAAAGAAGAAAGAGGTGACCAATCCTTTCCAAATATATCAGATTTAATCTGTTCTGTCTTCACTGCCACTAAGTTTGCCCAGTGTGTCTACCTCTGAATTGGTGATTTAGTTTTCTGTCCAGCAAAATGAAAATCTAAAGATTAGACACAAAAAGGCCTTTATCATTAGAAAAATATTGAAAAATTTTTTAGAAATATACCATTACCTATCCTGGTGGGTAGACAGCACAGCATCTTTAACAAGAGAAGATGGAAATACCTGAGTAAATTAGGCAACTTGTGCAAGCCTATTTCATAGATTTTTTTTGTCTTATTTTTTAAATAAGATTTGAGGTCTAATCTGTTGGCCTCCTACCATGCAAAGAGAGGATTTTCTTTTTTGCATTCCTCAATCTCACACATACACAAAACCACACGCGTTTCTTTTCTCAATTATAGCACAATTTTTAGTTACATCAAAAGTGATATAACTTCACGTGATTACCAGACAGCTGCAGAAGTTGCTGTGGTGAGACACCTTCTTCAGGATGGAAGGATTTAGCCCCCAGCTGCTGGAAGTGCTATTCACAGACACCTTTCCACTGGCAGCCTGCTTTGGAAGTGGTCCAACTTCTGAGAGTTGCCTTACGACCCCTTCCCTGAGCAGCTGTCGTTCAATGACTGTTCAACATGGTGGCAAAAGGCACTCCCTGCAGCTTGGGACAATTCTCAAGGGCCAGCCCAGCTTTAGAGCTCCCTATGGGGTCTTTGTCACGGCCAGATTCTCCCTCTGTGCAATCCTGCTTCTTCTCTTTTCTTCCTTCCCACAGGTATGGATCCCAAAAGTTCTCCCCAATAAGGCTTCTGCCGGCCAATCTCTGTTTCAGGGTCGCCTTCCGAGGAACCAAACCTGCCACAGTTGATACCAGAAATGGTCTGAGAAAGCAGATGCCAAGAGGAGATTCTGGAGAGGGGTCACCTGCCATCTGGTTGGCAGAGCCCCATTGTTGGTGGGGGGGGGGGGGCCCACACAGCACAAGGTAACAATGCAGCTGTTCACCGTTCACTGGTGGTGGCAAATGCACCAGCTCGTGCGCTGTATCAGGCATTTGAGCAACATGGCAAAAACAGCAACTAAAAGCACAATAAAGTTGGCTATTACTAAACTCAGACCATGCTTTGGAGAAAGATAATGAGAGAGAGTGACTGACAGACTTTAAAAAGTGTGAGAGCATGAAAGCAAAAAGGCCTCCTTGGTAGCATATAAAGAATCTCTCTTCTGCAGCAGAGAAAGCCAAGGACCAAGCTTGGGATTTAATTACAGGGTAGCAGATCTCCAAAACAGTTAAGTTCTCAGACTCGGCAGGTGTGCTATGCCAAGGTCAGGGACCTGGTTGAGAAAGAACAGTAGGACGGGGACATGTGCTTTGAAAAAGCTACAGAACTGGTCCATCCCTCCCCATCACGGGCGAGTACTCCCTCTTCTTGAAGACAACACAAGAAGACCATTCCCCTAAGAAACAGCATGCACCTCCCTCAGATCTGCCCCAACGTTTTTAGCTGGCCACTAGGCCAATAACTAGCTTGAAGTCAAAACATAACTCAGCTTGAGGAGGAAAGCGGCTACACACCAAAGGAGTGGTGGGACTGAGCCAACAGGAACCAGCAGGAGCTAGGAGAAAATCCGTGGGACAGCACTCAGGGGGTGTTGAATCAAAGCAGGCAATACATTACATTGGATAAGAAGTGTTTATTTGGAGCACTGTCCTGGAATATAGGATTCAACACTCTGACAAGAACACCACGAGGTGGTATAGGCATGATGACAGGATGGTCCCAACAAGCAAGGAGAAAGCAATGGTCCCCATTAAGGGAGGTTGAAATGCCAGCCTCCCTGGCTGGGGAGGGGATAAAGAGGGGGTAAAAGGCTCAGAAAAGTGGGCATTCTAGGGTGGACATACTATATGAAGCCAAATGACTGTGCTCCATGGGAAGATCCAGGGGATACATGATTGACCAAGGCAATAAGGCATGTGCTAGGGAGCTCCAAGAGTTCAGTGGTAGCTCTCCTCTGGACATCAGGGATTAAGCTCTGTCTTTCCACGCCTGGGCTCAGTGACAGCAATGAGAATGATAGGACAACTCACCCCTTTCCTCCATCACTCCCCCAACTTCCCATCCCCTGCAAGAGGCCAGTTGGTAGGACTTGGCCATCAGTCAGATGGATGTAATTATTGTAATGAATGGTAGGTTTGCAGTGGCCTGACCTACACAGAGTTATGGAGATGGTTAATAAATGTAGTGTTCCTAGAGGCAAAGACGTGAGTAGGTAAAAAACAAAAACAAAAACAAAAAAGCTACTAGGTAACCTCACAAACAAAAGCTATTAGTTAACTTTACAAACAAAAGAAATCAAGGATGGAGGGTGAAGGCATTTATCCCAGTCAAGCCAGGATGCCCTGCCCATCTTCCAGGACTGAGCCAGTTTTGGGACCCAGAACCCATCAATTGAAAGAGGCTAGGTGGCCAGGAAGACACAAATATTCACAGTAATGATTAACTGATCCTTCCCCAGAGGGGTCCATGGCCATTTACTTGGGTAAGTGTCCACTGGGGAAAGGGGAAGATCCAAACATCACAAAGACTGTTGGACACAGGGTCCAGGTTGACATTGATACCCAGAGCCCTGGAATGTCATCATGGTACCCTGTTACAGTAGGGCCAGGGCCAGTGTCACAGACACGTGTGTGACCTGTGCAGTCACACAGGATTTTACATTTAAAAAGTTCTAACTGTGGGAAAAACAAATAACCCAACAGGTTCTAATTGTGATTGCTTTAATTCTTGGTTTAATGCCTGGGTGGTACCCTTTTAAAATTATTAATAATTTTTTGAACAAGGGGTCTTTTCTTTCAGTTTGTGCTGGGTTGGCCTGTGTGGGGATATAGGAGTGTCCTGATACTAAATGAAGTTCTGGCTCTGGTGTGGCTTACAGTGTATCTTTTGAACCTGTAGACCCACCTGTAGTATTTTCCTGGTCTCCCAATATACACTTGGGATAGATATTCCCAGGAATTGACACAATCCCACACCACCTCTTTGGTCTGTGGGGTAAGAGCTATCCTAGTGAAGATGGCTAAATGGAGGGAGCTCTGAATGTGCCACTCTGCCCCCCCCACACACACACACACAACCACACACACACACACACACACACAGCCAAGATAGTAAATCAAAAACAATATTGCATCACAGGGGGTCTAGCAGAAATTAGTGCCACTCTGAAAAACTTAAAAGAATGCAGGGGTAGTAAGTGGACCTCACAATATTTCCATTTAATTCACCAGTCTGTCTCTTGCAAAAAAATAGAAACAGAATTTTAAGGGAAACAGTGGACGATGTAAACAAGAAGTGGCCCTAATTACAGCTACTGCACCAGATGTGGTATCTTTGCTAGACCCCATTTGAATGTCGCCAACAGTCCAAACAATCTCTCTTTTTCTTTTAGGGTCTAGACTCCCCATGGAACCATATACTGAATTTATATGACCGTCTAAAACACGCCTGCATCAAGTCTTTCTTGCATCAAGAGGACTGGCCTTCCATTTTGCAGGATGATCGTCACCCTGGGTGTGTCCAATGTTTCCCCATGACCAGGCTTGCTACATGCATACAGACAGACTTACACATACTCCGAAAAGGATGCTGTGCTCTTTCTTGGAGCCTTACATCAGACATAGGATACCAACTCATTCTATTACTGATGATAGTAACCCTGGTCACCTGTCATTTGGTGTCTGCCAGTTTTCCTCACTGTAAAGTCGCCAGTTCCCTCTCTGTATTTGACTGGTGTTTCATGCAGGGATATTCTGAGTATGCCAATCCTGCTCTGCTGCCAGCCTTAGCATTCATTGACGACCTCCTCTGTATCAGCTACCACTGACTGGGTGGCCAACTGGTGATTATCTGTTGCTGTTGTTCCCTCTACAATTATTAGCCGATATTCTACTGGAAGGAAGAACTTTCCCTTCTCCTTCTTTTGCCTGTATCAGTATGGATTCATGGATTGCTATTTTTTAAGTTTATTTATTTCTGAGAGAGAGAGAAAGCATGAGCAAGGGAGGGGCAGAGAGGGAGGGAAGAGAATCCCAAGGAGGCTCTGCACTGACAGCACAGAGCCCAATGTGGGGCTCAAACTCACAAACCGTGAGATCATGACCTGAGCCAAAGTCTGATGCTTAACCGACTCAGCCACCCAGGTGCCCCCATAGATTCCTATTTTAACTGAGGGTCATAATCCTATACTTTTATTATTTTTATGCTCAAACTGCCCCCAACTGGGCTAGAAGACACCCATTCAAGCTGGCTCCTGTTTTCTTTTCCAAGACCTCAGCATGCTTTAAGCATTTCTTTATTTTCTGGCACAAGAGGATGTTGTTCTGCATCTAGCCCAGTGGAGAATGGTATTTAGAAACCAAGATCTGGAGAGGGAAGCTTCACATATGATGTTTTTGAAGCTTTTATGTGCTCCTCACAATATTACTGTTTTCTCCAAGTCCCTTCTTTCTTCTTCTTCTTTTTTTTTTCTTTCACACTGAAGTTTTCTTAAAATGCCTAGCTTTTCTTGGCTGGCTGTTTCATGTGAACAGGGCACTGAAAACCTATGAGTAGAAATGATGGGAGTGGGGGCTGGGGGTAGGTAACTGACCAGGAGACTTTAGAGTTGAGGGTGGTCTGACCAGGTCCATTTACTAATCTGAATAACAACAGATCTTTCTTTTCTTTTTGTGGCATGATTAGTTTTTCATCAGAAGAATGCTCCAGTCTCCTACCTGGAAAATACATACCTGGACGCCAGTGTTCTTTGAACTGAGTTGAGAAAGGAGCTAGAATTGCACTGACTTTATTAGGTTTACACACAATACCCACATTCAGTATGGAATCTTCATCTTCAGCTGTACCTGATGTCCCAAGCCTGGAGTCTCCCCAGACTCAGCCTCTTCTAAGAAGGAATCTCTAGCAGAAAGGATATTGAGTGGCTAATCTACCTCTTACACAGATTGTCAGCCAATCCTGTTTTCTGCCTGCTGCCCCTAGACCCCCAAGTCTTTTGGAGGTTCTCTGGCCAGAATGAGCCTGCTTTTGGACTCTCCCTAGAGACACTTTTACATTTTTCTCACTCTCTATGTCAGTGGTTCTCTACAGTGGCAATTTTGTCCCTGGAGGCATTTGACAATAAGTAGAAACATTTTTGGTTTTCACAACTGGGGAGGGGGTATTACTAGAATCTAGTGGATAGAGGCCAGGAGTGCTGCTAAATATCCTACAACGCACAGGACAGCCCCCCACAACAAAATACTAGTTGGCCCCAAAGGTCAACAGTACTGAGGTTGAAAAACCCCGTCCTAAATCGTTTAGTACAAATACTGCCAGCTTCTAGTTTTTTGATGCTACTTCATTTTTTCCTTCATTCTTTTTGTTTTTGTGGTTTTTATGTTTTTGTGGTTTTTATGTTTTTATGATTTTTATGTGGAGTTGTTTCCAGCAGGAGTGATAAACATAATTGCTTAATTGAAACATTTAACCAGAAATCACTTGGTGGAACTTGAATTTATATTTGTTGAAAATATTTCAATTTCTGTCTCAAGTGTTGACATAGATGAATGTTTTTGAAGCTTTGAATGTTTTTGAAGTGTTAGGAAGAATGTGTCAACCAAAGAGTGAAACAGAATGCGCGTGGATTCAGCTAGGAATGGACTTTGGGTCTCATGGAACATTCCATACTGTTGTTCTGAAGGTAAGTAGTTGTTTGCCTTTTTAATAGAGAAATGAACAAAAGCTGTAGTCAACCATAATGGCACATTATCAGTTGAAATATATAAATACTTTTTAATCTTCACAGAGGTTGACCAGAATTTTTGTAAAGGACATTTAGCATTCCCTGACACCTCACACATTATTAAACTTACAGTGCTTGGGTGCCTGGGTGGCTCACTTGGTTAAGTGTCTAACTCTTTATTTTGCTCATGTCATGATTCCAGGGTTGTGGGATGGAGCCCTGTGTCGGACTCCCTGCCGAGCATGGAGCCTGCTTAAGATGCTCGCTCTCTCTCTCTCTCTCTCTCTTTCTCTCTCTCTCTCACTCTCACACTCCCTCACCCCCATTTTTGCACACTCTTGCCCTAAAATAAAAATAAACAAATAAATAAAATAACTTTAAACAAACAAACAAACAAACAAACAAACTTACAATGCTTTTCTAGGAGCTATTGACATTTGTCAGCAGTAGCTCTGGTCAGTAGAGTTTGCTTACACTGAAGCTGGATTCCATACGACTAACTGCATTTACTCTGTATCTTAAGACGAGCCCAGAAAGCCAGCAGTGAAGACAATTTTCAGGAACTAAGTCGCAGGATACAGGATGGAGATTCCAGTTTGTCCTCAGAGAGTGTTCCCACAACAGGGATGAACCCACTATTCTCTAAAAGTTCTGTGTCGGGGCGCCTGGGTGGCGCAGTCGGTTAAGCGTCCGACTTCAGCCAGGTCACGATCTCACGATCCGTGAGTTCGAGCCCCGCGTCAGGCTCTGGGCTGATGGCTCGGAGCCTGGAGCCTGCTTCCGGTTCTGTGTCTCCCTCTCTCTCTGCCCCTCCCCCGTTCATGCTCTGTCTCTCTCTGTCCCAAAAATAAATAAAAAACGTTGAAAAAAAAAAAAAATTAAAAAAAAAAAAAAAAAAAAAGTTCTGTGTCAACAGAAGCTTTGGGGCATATTAATGTATTTTTGCCTTTTCTTCCATATCTCCTTTAAAGGTATCTCATCTGCATGAAGTCCCTGACCCATTAATAAGCCCATTTATTTATCCACATAGACTCAAAACTGATTTTGCAGAGTCTAATTAGAAGTTGCTCTGGACTAGAAAACAGCTTTAAAAAACACATAGATTTATCATTGTTACTTTTCCAATGGACTTTGGGAAATTAATACATTCCTATAAGGAAAAAAAATCAAGTTAAGTAAAAAACTCAAACAATGTGGTAAAAAGAATGAATTTTGCACACCTCTGCAAGGTAAGCTTCATGAGTTTTCATAGAATTAAATGTATAAAATATAAGTTAAAGTGAGTTAAGGAGCAGTTTGTAAATTTTTTCTCTAAAATATTTTTTTAACGATAATTTAAGCTTTTTCTTATTTTTAGTTAAGTGTTTTTAAAGACTTAATCAAAATTGCCCTTTTTAAAAGTTAAGTTTGGGGTTGACAATCATACACACAATCCCCTGACATTTCTGGAAGTGTCCTTTTCCATGGTTCTCAAAAACACAAGACAAATATTTCAGTAAGTAAACCTTGATAAATTTGTATACTCAATAGTAAATAATTGCTTCGGTTGTGCAAATAATTCCATTTGCTATTATTTGAAAAGAGAGGGATTATGTGGCCTGAAAAGGAATTGTAAGACTCGGTCATCATAGTGTTCATTATAGATAAATGATTCTAAAATAAATTATTTTAGTAGTTCTTGACATACAAGTGAAGGCAAAATCTGTATCATTTCTCTCTGATGCCATTTTCCACTCTCATACAGGAAGAAAGTGAAAACAACAGCATTTCAAATCAAGGACATTGGTTGGCTAAGACGTGATCAGTCTTCAAACTATCAGGAAACATCTCCCTTTTGAAAAATGAACAAGTGTAGCTGTAACCTGGAAGTGAAATCTAGAGCCGCCATACTGCAACCACACCAAAATTCCATCTTTCCAGGGTTATGCCAAAGTCATCCCTCTCAGTGAGTCCCATCTGAGACACATCATTAAATTCTAATCTACGGCATCATCGAAGAGCAAAGCCTGTCTTCCGGTTTCTGCATGTCAGGAAGAGGAGCCTTTCTGCCGAACGTCGTCCTGGGAGGGAACTCATGAGCAGCAAAGCCATGGCAGTAGGTTAGCAGCGTCACATGACAACTTGCTGTAGTCTCTCCTACATTCACGGCTTTGACTTCTAAGACCACACAAGACACCTCTCAAGACAAAAGACGAGAAGTGTTACGCATCCCAAGACTTGTGGAGAAACTGTAGCTAGCAAGCTGATTCCTTGCCCTACAGGCGAATGAAAATACTGAAATGCGACCCCCCATGGGATTTCCACAGAGGTAAATCTACAGGACTTCTGAAAAGACTGTTAGTAATTCAGTCACTGTTTTCTTGCGCTGTCCCCCCCACCCCCCATCCAATGAGTCTGCAATCTAATTTCTTTTGCTGTAACAAACAGAACAAGGCAAGAGTCAAATGATCTCAAGGGAAACAGGCAAAGCAGGTAGGGCCAAGGCCCCCTGGTAAGTCATCCATATTCACACGTGCCTCTTGGAGCTCCCTGCACAATCCCCTTACCTGTTTATAGCCTATTCGTGTTTCAATAATCCCAGGAACTAGAAGAAAGAGTGGGTGAGGGGGAGAAAGGATGTCATTATTCATCCAACACAACATATTTAGCAAACCCCTGAAGGGGAAGCAAAACTTTTCCTCCATCCTCTTACAGACTCCAGTCTCTTACAGGCCTGAGTATTAAGTTGATACAGGGCAGAGTAAAAGGAGAAAAAGCATACAACTTAATATTTTTACATGGACATAGGAGCCTTCACAGGAAAGCGAAGACCCCAAAAGCAATTAGCCTAAGTGTGTATGTACTAGGGGAACAAAAAGTAGTTGTGAAAAAGTAACTAAAATGCATGGAGGGACTAGAGGAAGATAAGGGTTATTTTAACAAGGTCTGTTTTGAACAGATTTCTCTCAGCCTCTCCTTCCTATCTCTGGTGATAAGAATGTTTCTTTCTTCCTGATATAGGGAGTACATTCATGTTTTTAGGAAGAGAAGGAGAGGTTGGAATATCCTTTTCACATATGTTGTTTTTCAAGTGCCCTTACCTCAAAATAATCCTTATGCCAAGGTGGTATATTTTAGGGTAGCACACCCTGGTACTCTTCACCTCCACAAGCATATAAGGTGCTGTGGACTGAACTGTGTCCCCTCCCCACCCCCCTCCTTGAATCCAACTGTATTTGGAGATAGCGTCATTTAATTAAGGCTAAATGACATCATGTGGGTGAACCCTAGTCCATATGATTGGTGTCCTCATAAAAAGGAAGAGATACCAGGCAAGCATACACAGAGCGACAACAATGTGAGGACACGGCAAGAAGGCAGTCACCCACAAGCCCAGGAGAGATGCCACAGAAGGACCCGACCTTGCCAGTCCCCTGATCTTGGACTTCCAGCCTCCAGCACTGTGAGAGAAGACATTTCTGTTGTTGAAGCAACTCAGTCTGTGGTATTTTGTTATGGCAGCCCCAGCAGATTAATATACAAGGCAAAAGAATATCACATAAAACATTTCCCTGAAGAACGATCCAGGCTTTCCCCTTGATAAATCCCCTTAGTTCAGCAATCTTACAAAGCCCAACAAGATATATCTAGAGAAGTTGAGTAACTGCTGAATGATTAAACTTAGAGCCTGACTATTTACAATCAATGCTGTCTTCCAAAAGGTTACATCTTAAAGGTTGGTGTCCGATACATGTGTGTTCTCCCTCCTGGTTCTCTGATAATACTCTCCTGAGTCATTCTGCAGCTCCCTAATTGGTTTCTGCTTTCCAAGTGCCAGTTTTCTGATGAAAGCTGTTTACAGCCTCACCACTTTGGGCAGGGGAGGGGGAGGGAGGGAAATGGACGGTTGACACAAGCTGTTTCTAAGAAACTCATCTCTTGTTTTCCCTTGATACAGCCTGCGATGGAAGCAGAGTCCAAAGGGACAAACTTAGGAAACAAAATAGAAAATTCCAAGCTGGGTGTGATTCCTTGCAGGGTGGTATTCATGCATCATTCAGCAGCTATGGTTTGAGTTCCTACTCTGCACCGTGTTCTGTGCCAAGCACTGAGGGCTGTTCCAAGAATGAATTAACATTCTCGTTAAGTGTGATGTCTTAATTAATGAACCCTGAGACTAATGCTGCTTTCAAGTGAAGTTGTGTACATTTCTTAACAATCTTACCTTCTGAAGGTACCCTAGAGAACACTGGAGATAAGAATGAAGAAAGGGGAAGAGGGGCTCTAATCTCCAGAGACCTATGCAGCAGGTGCAGGGTGAAGAGGCAGAGGCAGTGGCAGATGGGAGCTAAGGAAGAGGCAGCCTCTGTGAATGGAAGGGGCCCTGACATTCCCTCAGCTATAACCTCAAGACCGCCCCCAGCTCCCTACAAACGCTGATGCCTCTGCCACGGGAGAATGCCTTGCTGTTCACGGGCTCCACTAGCCCTCTAAGGGAAGAGAGGTATCCAGAAGGAAGGCCTGAGCTCTCCATTTCTGGGGCAGGAGAGGGAAACACTGGTGTAAAAATTGCAAGCCCCACCTGAGCAACCACGGTGAAGGCCTTAGCAGTCGCCCTACACTAACCTCAGACTTTCCTTGTAGCAACCTGCCCCACCCCCACCCATGGGGACAGAAAGCAGATCCCCCAAACAATACCCAGGGTCAACCAAACCAAAAACTGGTTCTTTGGGAAATTTTCCAGATCTACCCGCATGGAAAATAATCAGCCCACAGAAAATTAAAGGTTTTTACTGCTTCAGGAAACAGAAATAGATGGAAAAATTGAGAGGAAAAAATGCTAATAGTAAGTGATGAAGAGTGACCATGGAAATAAACTTATCAGAGGTCTGACCCAGAGCCTTTGTCACTGTTGGGTTCTGCTAGTGTGCATGCCGGTTTGAAAGCTTGATACAAGTTCAATGGATTTGACCTGGAGTGGGAAGAAAGACATGAATCAAATTCCCCAAAGATGACAGCTTCCAGGGATCCTTGTGGGGTGGAGGGCTGTCCTGTTACTTCCTAGTTTGAACCTTTGAACCCTGAATCTCTTGGCAGTCCCTTTCATCTGTGGTCCCAGTGAACCAAGTTTCCCGATATTCATGCCCTCTTAAATCCTCTCCCCTTGAAGCTGGGCTGGTCCTGTGACTGCCTGGACTGATAAAATATGATGGAAATGACATTCTGGGACTTCTGAGCCCAGGCACGAAGAAGGTCTGGAAGCTTCTGCTTTTGCATTTCAGGGAAGCTGGCCACACTGTAAGGAGTCTGACTACTTTGAGACCTTCGTGATGAGAGGAAATCAGGCTAACCACATGAAGAAGCCACATCGAAAGAGGATGCCTGGCCAGCCCCACCTGATGTGTCAGGCACATAAGCAAAGAGGCCATCTTGGATGGTCCAGCCAGTAGATGTGGAACAGTGATGGGCTGCTTCTGCCAAGCCCTGCCCAAATTGCAGAACTGTGAGTAAATAAATAATTGTTGTTGTTTAAACCACTAAGTTTTGGGGGTGGTTTGTTATAGTCACTGATGAAAACCAAACCATCTCTCTTCACCAAGTCATTTCAGTCAGTTCCTTTAGGACCTAGGCCAAGTCATCTTCTCTGGAAACTTACAGGACAAATTCAATGCAGGGTTTAAGTCCTCTTATTTTGGAACTTGATATAGTGTTTAGATTATACAGTCCTATGCCTGCTTTTGGTCAGTTTTATAAATTAGCTCCTCCTGAAAATTAATAATGATAATGGCTAATGCTGGGCATCATGAACCAGGCACTATGGTTGGGAATAATATTGTCCCCATTTTACAGATGAAGAAACTGAGACACAAAGAAGTTAAATCACTTGCCCAAAGGTGGTCTTGTAAAAGTATACTTCCAGATTTGCTTGTCATTTTATAGCTCTGGTGATGTGCACTCTGAGCTTTAACTGCTGTAAAGGAAGCTGGTGTGGAGAGAATAGTGTTGTGCCTACATTCTAGGCAAAAGGAAGGAAGAACAGTAGGACAGTAAACTAAGAGACACAGAAACTGTGGTACATGGCATTACACCAACACAGTCTTATAGACTTGGGGATACTGACTGGGCCAGTTTTGTGGTATGTGGGTTTGTGGTGTGTTTAAGAGAAAAATAAGCCATGAAACCGTCGAAGAAAAAAAAAAAACATTACTTTGATTGTGGATGTTTCCCAAACCCAGTTGAATGAGGGGTGATTCTATTTGGATTGGGATGCACATGAGCTGGACTGCTGTTTTTCACTTTTGTTTCTGTAACAAGCTTTCTCTCATTTGAACTAACTTGGATGGGTTTCTGTCCTCCGTAATGAGAAGGTCTCTGGCTGAGACCCCCTCCAAAAAACCACATCTAGATGACCAAAGGAGATGGCGATAAAATAAGACATCTGAAAATATTATTTATTGGCGATGCGATTTTCTACTCAGTGAAACATATAGGTTTCCTGACGATTTTATATTAGGAGAGAAATGCAAGACCATGCCAGGAAACGAAGTTCTCAGGAAGTAATTTGGTTATAAACATATTTCCTTAATAAGATACAATTTGATTCTAACTCTCATTACCTTTGGACAAGAACAGTAAGACACTGGTTATTTGGTAAACAATTCATGAAGCTTTCTCAAACGTTCATAGCCCAGTAGGGTACACAGCAGATGCCAGCATCCATACTCATTTTACTGATGGGGCTGAACTCTACAGGGTTGGACAATGTCTGAGATCACAAGGGCAGGAAGTAAGAAGCTGGCCTGGTCTTCAGGTTCCTGGTCCAGTGCTCTTTTACCACCGCGAACTTTTCCATGCTGCCTTTTTCATTCATGTAGGCATCAAGGAGACTTCTTTCCAACCATACAGATCCCCAGGTTCCATTAGAGCCTCTCCAGAGCTAAGTGTTTTGTAAGAGGTTGTTATTATATCATGGTCAGTTAGGGAACTCTTTAAATATATGCTTATCACAAAGTCATTTACTTGCAGATGTTCCCTTCTATGACCAAAAGTTTCAGGCTCCGAGGAACATTCTGCTTTTGAAATCTTTTATTGGAACTGCTTCTATCCATATTATGAAGATCACTTGAACTTCTGTTCTTGCAACAAAGGTGACCATACAATCAAGCTTTTTGGCACTGCTAACAGTGGCACGGCATTCAAATGGGACAACAGGGTAATCTTTATTCACTTCCTGTGGACATTCTGGAACATAAATTTGTAAGCTCACACCTGCCTTCTGCTCATAAAGTGGCAAGGTCAGTGGGCCATCATCCCCTCACAAAACCAAGAGGTTTATTCAATTTTTGCATTCCTTTGAAATGTTTTCAACTTTAAATTGCCTTTGGAGAACTTGTACGCTTGGTTCAGCTCCAATAGAAATTTGAATGTGAGAACATTTCAAGAGGAATGAGCCATAATGGCAGTTCAAGTGGTGCACTGACCTTCCAAGTTTAACATGGGAAGGTCATGGCCATTTTGCAAGGATTTTTCCAACTCTGCTTCTTCCAGTCAGGCCTGCCATCCTTCCACCTACCTTTCACTATCCCCACGACTGGAGCCTACAAAACTCAGGCAAATGCCAAAGAGGCCGTGGCCTGAAGGGCTGCTGGGCTCACCGGGCCTGCCAACCTGCATCCTAGAGGTTCTCTTGCTGCGTGGTCTTCTCTCTGCCAGACACATGCAAGGAGCGGCTTGGAAGTACATAGATTTGCATTTCATGAGGACAGAACTGTCTACTTTCCATTGAACTTGCTCCTTGAGAGATGACAGGAAAGACGGCCACACCTGACAGTCTGTGACACCATGTGATGCCGGCTCATTTCTCAGCCTCTTTCTCTGATTTGTCTTATTATGTTTGATCACAAATTGAAGGTAGCATGTTGTCAAAACATAAAGGTACACTTTCTTCTTTGGGGCTATGGTCAACAACATTCTAAAAAGTCTTTAGATCTGATTTGTGCACACTTGGGAGAATTATCCACACGTTAGTATATTTATTTGAATTGAAAAAAGCCTTCCTATAAGGAAGATCCAATCTGATTTAATATTTACTTTTAAATAGGTCTAAAGAATTATCCGTTCAGATACTCCCCTTAGGGGCACTTGGGTGGCTCAGTCAGCATCTGACTTTGGATTAGGTCATGATCTTGCGGTTCATGGGTTCAAGTCCCACTTCGAGCTCTGTGCTGACAGCTCAGAGCCTGGAGCCTGCTTCAGATTCTGTGTCTCCCTCTCTCTGCCCCACCCCTGCTCACACTCTCTTTCTCAAAAATAAACAAACATTAAAAAAAAAAAGATATTCCCCTTAGATTCAACTTCTTTGTGCTTTTTTTTTTTTAATTCAAATCCAAGTTAGTTAATATATAGTGTAATAATGATTTCAGGAATAGGGTGTAGTGATTCATCACTTACATACACACCCAGTGTTCATCCCAACAAATCCTCCTTAATGCCCATCACCCATTTAGCCCATTCCCCCCACGAAACACCCCACCAGCAACTCTGTTTGTTCTCTGTATTTAAAAGCCTCTTATGGTTTCTCTCCCTCTCTGTTTTTATTTTTGCTTCCTTTCCCTTATGTTCATATGTTTTGTTTCTTAAATTTCACATATGAGTGAAATCATATATTTGTCTTTCTCTGACTTATTTCGCTTAGCATAATACACTCTAGTTCCATCTGTGTTCTTGCAAATGGCAAGATTTCATTCTTTTTGATCACTGAGTAATATTTCATTGTATATAGGGGCACCTGGGTGGCTCAGTTAAATGTCAGACTTCAGCTCAGGTCACAATCTCGCAGTTTGTGGGTTCGAGCCCTGCATCAGGCTCTGTGTTGACAGCTCAGAGCCTGGAGCCTACTTCAGATTCTGTGTCCCTTGCTCTCTGCCCCTCCCCTACTCATGCTCTGTCTCTCTCTCTCTCTCAAAAATAAACATTTAAGGGGCGCCTGGGTGGCGCAGTCGGTTAAGCGTCCGACTTCAGCCAGGTCACGATCTCGCGGTCCGTGAGTTCGAGCCCCGCGTCAGGCTCTGGGCTGATGGCTCGGAGCCTGGAGCCTGTTTCTGATTCTGTGTCTCCCTCTCTCTCTGCCCCTCCCCCGTTCATGCTCTGTCTCTCTCTGTCCCAAAAATAAATAAAAAAAAAAAAGTTGAAAAAAAAAATAAACATTTAAAAAGTTTTAAAAATTTTCCATTGTATATATATACCACAACTTCTTTATCCATTCACCAGTCAATTGACATTTGGGCTCTTTCCATACTTTGGCTATTGTCAAGAGTGGCGCTGTGAACATTGGGGTGCATGTACCCCTTTGAATCAGCATTCCTGCAACCTTTGGATAAATACCTACTAGTGCAATTGCTGGGTCATACAGTAGTTCTTTTTTTTTTTCATGTTTATTTTTGAGACAGAGAGAGAGAGAGAGAGACAGGTGCAAGCAGGGGAGGGGCAGAGAGGGAAAGAGGGAGACACAGAATCCAAAGCAGGCTCTAGTCTCTGAGCTGTCAGCACAGAGCCCAAAGCTGTCAGGTTCAACTGACTGAGCCACCCCAGCACCCCACAGGGTAGTTCTATTTTTAATTTTTTGAGGAAACTCCATACTGTTTTCCAGAGTGGCTGCACCAGTTTGCATTCCCACCAGCAGTGCAAAAGCGTTCCTCTTTCTCCACATCCTCGCCAACATCTGTTGTTTCCTGCGTTGTTAATTTTAGCCTTTCTGACAGGTGTGAGATGGTAAATCGTATGGTTTTCATTTGTATTTCCCTGATGATGAGTGATGTTGAGAGCATCTTTTCATGTGTCTGTTAGCCATCTGGATGTCTTGTTTGGAAGAGTGTCTATTCATGTCTTTTGCCCATTTCTTCACTGGATTATTTGTTTTTTGGGATGTTGAGTTTTATAAGTTCTTTATAGGTTTTGGATACTAACCCTTTATTTATTATTTTTTTTTACTTTTATTTCTTTTAATTTAATTTTTTAAATTTACATCTAAATTAGTTAGCATATAGTGCAACAATGATTTCAGGAGTATATTCCTTAGTGCCCCTTACCCATTTAGCCCATCCCCCCTCCCATACCCCCTTAAGTAACCCTCTGTTTGTTCTCCATATTT
Source organism: Neofelis nebulosa (assembly GCF_028018385.1). Classification (NCBI taxonomy): domain Eukaryota; kingdom Metazoa; phylum Chordata; class Mammalia; order Carnivora; family Felidae; genus Neofelis; species Neofelis nebulosa. The sequence continues at coordinate 99,840,370 of NC_080787.1, forward strand.
ATGAGTCTCTTATGTTATGTCCTGTTTTTATATTATTTTTGTTTCCCTTCCATTATGTTCATCTGTTTTGTCTCTTAAAGTCCTCATATAAGTGAAGTCATGATATTTGTCTTTCTCTGACTGACTACTTTCACTTAGCATAAAACCCTCCAGTTCCATCCACATAGTTGCAAATGGCAAGATTTCATTCTTTTTGATGGCCGAGTAATACTCCAGTGTGTGTGTGTGTGTGTGTGTGTGTGTGTGTGTGTGTGTGTGTATACCACATCTTCTTTATCCATTCATCCATCGATGGACATTTGGGCTCTTTCCATACTTTGGCTATTGTTGATAGTGTTGCTATAAACATGGGAGTGCACGTGTCCCTTCGAAACAGCACACCTGTATCCTGTGGATAAATGCCTAGTAGTGCAATTGCTGGGTCATAGGGTAGTTCTATTTTTAGTTTTTTGAGGAACCTCCATACTGTTATTTGGTATGTCATTTGCAAATATCTTCTCCCATTCCATTGGTTGCCTTTTAGGTTTACCGATTGTTTCCTTCACTGTGCAGAAGCTTTTTATCTTGATGAGGTCCCAATAGTTCATTTTTGCTTTTGTTTCCCTTGCCTCTGGAGACACGTCAAGTAAGAAGTTGCTGTGGCCGAGGTCAGAGAAGTTTTTGCCTGTTTTCTCCTCTAGGATTTTTACGTCTTCCTGTGTTATGTTTAAGTCTTTCATCCATTTTGAGTTTATTTTGTGTATGGTTTAAGAAAGTGGTCCAGGTTCATTCTTTTGTATGTTGCCATCCAGTTTTCCCAATGTTATCTGGTGAAGAGACTGTCTTTTTTTCCATTGGAAATTCTTTCCTGCTCTGTCAAAGATTACTCGGCCATACATTTGTGGGTCCAGTTCTGCGTTCTCTGTTCTGCTCCATCCATCTGCGGGTCTGTTTTTGTGCCGGTACCATACTGTCTTGATGATTACAGCTTTGCAGTACAGCTTGAAGTCCAGAATTGTGATGCCTCCAGGTTTGGTTTTCTTTTTCAAGATTACTTTGGCTATTTGGGGTTTTTTCTGGTTCCACACAAATTTTAGAATTGTTTGTTCTAGCTCTGTGAAGAATTCAGCTTATCTGTGCTTTCATCTCAAGACCTAGGTTAACATCAAAATTTTCTCTTGCCATCAAGGTAAATTCTTTAAAATAAGTCCATGTTCTCATTTGTCTAACTCTCCCTGTGGGTCTCTGTGCTCCCACAAGTTCACCTCAACATTGAAAGTCTGGAACAGTGGTGAATAAATACCAGGGTTCTGTCTCCAGCATTGACTGCATTTCCCAGTTCTGCCCCAAACTCTTTGTCAATGGGTTGACCCTTAGGAAATTGAGACTTTTCTTTTGTCCTCTTAAGACTTTATTTATAACTCTTTTTAATTGATCTTAGAGTGATGAGATCAAGCCCCATGTTGGGTGTGGAGCTTACTTTAAAAAATAAAAATTATACAAAAATAGCCAACTTCAGAACACTCTTGTCATTCACCATCTCGTCTCCACACAAGCTTCTGAAAGTCAGATGACAAAAAAAAAAAAAGAAAGAAAAGAAAAATCACAAAACTGTACACATACAGATTAATACAACTCCTTTCATAGCCATGAAGAAAAGTATAATCTTTGGACCTAAGATGTTAAAGGGGCTGTGCTAAGCCCGTTTTTTTTTTTTTTTAATTTTTTTTTTTAATGTTTATTCATTTTTGAGACAGAGAGAGACAGAGCATGAACAGGGGAGGGGCAGAGAGAGAGGGAGACACAGAATCTGAAACGGGCTCCAGGCTCTGAGCTGTCAGCACAGAGCCCAACGCGGGGCTCGAACTCACGGACCGTGAGACCATGACCTGAGCCCAAGTCGGAGCCCAACCGACTGAGCCACCCAGGCGCCCCAACCGTTGTTTTTTTTTAAACCTTGGCACAATTGGCATTTGAGGCCAAATAATTCTTGGTAGTGGGGCTACCCTGTGCAAAGTAAATGTTAAGTAGCATCCCTGGCTTCCACCCACTGTTTGCCAGTAGCATTCCCATATGCACACATCTATGACAACCAAAAATATCTCCAGGCATTGCAAATGCCCCCTGAAGGGCAAATCACTTGCCATTGAAATCTGTTGTGCTTAATATCCGGTGCAAAAGGCCTCCAAGACTTCTCTTGGGTGGCTTTTGTGGAACTCTGCCAAAGATGGAACCCTGGTCTCCTATGCATGCAGAGTTTCATAATAAAATTTATTGAGCACTCGCCATATGACAGACATTTTTTTAAGTTTATTTATTTATTTTGAGAGAGAGAGAGAGAGAGAAATCATGTGCTTAGGAGAAGGGCAGAGAGAGAGGGAGAGAGAGAGAGAGAATCCCAAGCAGGCTCCACACTGTCAATGCAGAGCCCGATGTGGGGCTTGAACTCCTGACCCGTGACTTCATGACCTGAGCCAAAATCAAGAATCAGATGCTTAACCAGTTGAGCCAATAGGGCATCCCATGACAGCTTTCAGTTAAGTGCTTATCGCACATTATTTCATTAAATCCTGCCAACAACCCTGAATGGTAAGCACGATTGTGAATAATCCCCATTTAAAAGAGTGAAGTGACTTGCCCAAGGTCACACAGTGAATCAGCGACAGAGGTCCCTCTTGACCTCCATGCTCTACTGTCTTGGTTCTACAGACACTAAAATGGATATGTCAGGATACATAATGTTGGCAAAATCAAAACAGATTTTGTGGGCATAATGGTTCCTGAAAACTCTTCAAGTCCTTATGAGTCCGTTTCCTTTCATCTCATATGTTTTTGCAAACAGCAGGGGAACAATAATCATTTGAACAGTTAAATTGAGTTAGCACAGTAAAATCCATTTTTTTTTTCAATCTTGACATTACAGTGAATCATGTGGCATTCGGACTGAACTACAATCCTTCCCTGCCCCCACCACCACCTCTGTTCTCTCCTACTGTGCCCCAGGCCCCATGACCTGCACTTCTATTTTTCTTTAATTTTCCAAGCAACAAGATTGTATTTTATATTTAAGATATTACTCCAAGGGACAATAGTGGAAGAACGCCACAGCCAAAATGCTCAGAAAAACATCAAGCAAATCAAGAAGGGAAGAAAGAGAGTGAGAAAAGAAAATTAAGAATACAAACATTTTTTTAGAACTCTCAATATTAAAGCTTGAAAAACCACAGTGTATTGCAAAATACCACATTCAATTGTTAGTTTTTTTAAAAAATGCTGGAAGCACCCTTGGTGCCCTGAAAGGTAGGAAAGTGGTGCGTGCTGGCCCCAGGAACCACACAGCGGGGGTTGAGGCCAGGGCCTTGAGGCTCAGGCCTTTTTGCTAGAGTAGAAAGTATTAAAGAATCTTTTTTTTCTTTAATTTTTAAAATTTATTTTTGAGACAGAGACAGCGTGTGAGCAGGGGAGGAGCAGAGAGAGAGGAAGACACAGAATCCAAAGCAGCCTCCAGGCTCGAGCGGTCAACACAGAGCCCGACGTGGGGCTCGAACTCACAAGCTGTGAGATCATGACCTGAGCCGAAGTTGGACGCTGAACCGACAGAGCCACCCTGGTCTAGAATCGTTTTTTTTTTTTTTAAGTCACTAATTTTTCTCACCTTTCTCAGGGCACCAGGAGACTTTGGGTCCACTGACCCTCAGAGGATAAGCCCGGCCTGATGTGGCATGCAGACACCGACAGTGAGGCGAAGGGAAAGAAAGAGCATTGTAGGTAATGCTCCTAACCCGTGATTACCTGGGAGCCTCCCGACATGGGGCAGCTGGAGCCATATCATTTTGTTATCTGTGCGCTCACCTGGGATCTCAATTAGAACAAATATTGGCAATAGCCATGGACTGTTTACAGAATAAGATTAAAATACGAATAACATTTAAAATTTGAAAGCGTTGTTTTAAAAACAGTTTTAACCACAGCTTGCCCTGTTCTTTTCCAAATCAGGGGCCTAGTCAAGAGCTTGTAGCACGTGAAGAAGGTGCTAAAAACCACCTTTCCTGGAGGAGACACCTGGTCCCCAGCCTTTTCTTTTGCCACATGAGACAATGAACACAGAATTCTTTGAGGGAAGAGGCATAAGAATTTTAATAGGCTTCCATTTGGATACAACTTGTGTTTTTCAAACTGCAATTTCCAACTTTTTGGAGATTAATAAAATCAATTTGGTAAGCTGTAAACACCACTTTAAAAAAAAAAAAGCACTTGACTCTGATGGCAGGTGTCGTCTGAAGCTTTGCAGTGTGAGATCATATCCAGTAAAGGACACCTTGAGTTCCCATTACTGGAGAGAGGCATCCTCTCCAGGTCACTGTCACAGGCAGGTTTAGAGGCTCGAGGAAGTTTAACATCCATTTCAAGAACTCACTAATTTAGTAGTGACCAAATCTTTCCCTACCAATATAACAAAATCTGCTTATAAACAGTCACACTTTGGGGCACCTGCGGGGCTCAGTCAGTTAAGCGTCCAACTCTTCATTTCAGCTCAGGACAGGATCTTACGGTTAGTGAGTTCGAGCCCCACGCTGGGCTCTGTGCTGACAGTGCAGAGCCTGCCTGGAATTCTGTCTCCCTCGCTCTCTGCTTCTCCCCTGCTCGCTCTCTCTCTCTCTCTCTCTCTCTCTCTCTCAAAATAAATAAATAAACAGTCACAGCCCATAACCGTCTTCTCAACATAGGTGCAGAGAGAGAAATGGGCTTAGATTTTTCTAATGTGGGTTTCTTTGCAAAAAGGCTTCTATAGTCAGATATTTGAGAAACTCTCTACCATAGTCCTCTCCTAGATTTCCATTGCATATTAGCCTCTACAAGAATACATTAAAGGTTAACCTCTGCTTAACCGGATAGATCCCACACATATTGACCCTGGGGCCTATTATTAACCAACCTCTATTAACAGTTCCACTATCCTAGACCAAGCTTAGCCTGATGGCCACTCCCTTTGACTATACTGGGCTCACTGCAACCTGGCATGGTGATTGTCGTCACACACACACAGCCCATGGTAGGTCTTCAATGCTCCCCTGATGGCGATAGGAAGTACGGTTTGCCAAATCACCGAATTACTCTCCGTTAGAGGGCTTTTAATGTCGGGGACCAGTCACGATGACCACACTTCAGCTTCTGCTTAGAGGATTTTTCACCCCAGGCTGACTCCTATAATTACTGTTTATGGAATTAAATTGAATTGAATCTCGTTGCTGGTCACTTGATCACTGTGGGTGAAGTCTGTTTGTTGGCTTTAACATTTATGTTCTTTTTCCTCTTTCTTCACTTGGGTGCTGTGCTATGAAGCGTGACCGAAGCACCTGCCTGTTTGCACAACGCTGTGAACTCAACCGTTCAGGCACTCTCTTTTTTTTATGTTCAAATATGAGATAAGCCAGGGCATGTAGACTCTCCCTGGGGTTCATTAATGGACTGAATTTATATATTGTTGCAAAATCATCAACACTGCAGCCTGTCCGTTAGCAACAGGTGCCAAGGGAGGAAATGTTTAATATTTTCCATGTGGCATGGACTCTATCAGACAGTGTTTCCAATCAGACGGAGTCTGTTTATACAGTTAAATCAGGGGCCTAGGTTCTTCCTTTTGCCTCGGGAGTCTGTCTGGTGGCTGGCTCGTGGCCAGCTCTCTTTGACCCTGAATCTTCAGTGCCGCCATGCTGCTGTGCCTGCTGCTCCTTCTAGGTGACGGCCTAGTTCTGGTTCCCTCCAGGGTCAGCTGGTTTGGCTATCTGGCAGCTCCTCTTTCTAACTAACCCTTCCTTGTCGTTTCAGAAAACCTGCTTCCCAGCAGCTGGGCTGGGCAAGGTTTTCCGTGTTTGCTGACTGTGGCAGCCGTTTTCTGCCCCCAGTAAGAGTCCAGGGGACACACCCACCCACTTAGAGCTACTCTTGCCAGGAGATTTGAGGGACAACTAACTATCCCCAGGGTCCACATGTGTGGTGTCACTACCTGCTCCCTCCTCCTAGCCCCTGTAGCCATCTTCTCTTTGTTTTAATTTCCATTTCTTCACATGTAAACAGTTCCAATGAAATAAGCCGGATACGAATACTTTTTTAGTTGATAGGCTCTAATCATCACGCTACCAAATTCTGCACATCCCTGCAAAGGAAGGCTTGGCTCTCCAAAGGTTTCATTTGTTCATTTTACCCATAAGTACGGACTATTAACTGTGTACCAGACAGTTCTAGACTCTAAGGAAACAATGGTGACATAAGCCCTGCCCTGTGCTTACATGCTAATGCAGGGAGCAGATAATAAACAAAATATACAGAATGTCAGTGGTTAAGTGCTCAAGAGAGAAGAATGAAGCCTGAAGGTGGGAATGGAGGTTCCCCCGGGGTGGGGGTTGAGATTCTAGGGGGTGGCCAGGGAAGGCTGCTTGGGCAAGATGGTATTGGTGCAAAACCCGAGAGTAGGGGAGAGCTGGGGGCGTGAAGAGGGGAACACATTCTAGGCCAAGGGTCCAGCCAGTGCCAAGTCCCTGGGGCAGGATACGCTTGGCAAGGTCTGGAGGGGGTCACAGGGTTGCCATAAAGTCTGAATGTCTATGAAGTGCCTGGCATAGAGACAGCACTTAATAAATTGTAGCTATAGGGGCACCTGGGCCAGTCAGTTAAGCATAGTCAGGTCATGATCTCATGATTTGTGGGTTTGAGCCCCGCATGGGACTCCGTGCTGGCAGCTCAGAGCCTGGAGATGCTTCAGATTCTGTGTCTCTGTCTCTGCCCCTCCCCTGCTCACGCTCTCTCGCTCGCTCTCTCTTGCTCAAAAAGAAGTAAACATTTAAAAAAAATTTTTAATAAATAAATGATAGCTATAACTATGATAGCCACTCATCAGATGCTTGTGGGTTGATGAATGTAAACAGGTGCAGTAGTTATTTCGCCGACGGTGCCCAAGTCTCTTTCTTGGCCTCAAGAGGAGCATTTAATTACAGCCCCGCAGACCTTGAAGTGGCCCCAGTGTGCATGCCATCAGCCTCCCTAGCTTTTCTCCCTCAGTCGAGTCACAAGGCCATTGCCCCAGAAAAAAAAAAAAAAATGTCGCTGAGCAGATTTCCCTTGCCAACCACAAGGCAGTAGTTCTCTAAGTGGCCCCACAGCAGCAGCAGCAGCAGCAGCAGCAGCAGCAGCAGGAATGTGTTAGAAATGCCAGATCTCAAGCTGCACCCAGATCTACAGAATCACAAATGGTGGGCTGGGGCTCAGCGGTTGGTGGTTTTCCCAGGCCCTCCAGGTAATTCTGATGCATGCTAAAGCTCCAGAGCCGCTGCCTAGAGTTTCTGTTCAACAGATCGCCCGGGTGAGAAGGCTTCACTAGGTCGCTCCAGTCATTTCCTCCCTGGAGCCACCTCTCAAAGACAGTTTGTTCTTGTCACTGTTGTGTAAACTGCCTGAGATCCCCATGGCTCTCTATGGCTGCTACTCTCCAGGTCTCCAAAGCAAGCTCATCTGCCTTCGTAGTCTGATGTCACTAAATTCTTTTCTTTTCTTTTCTTTTCTTTTTTTTTTGCTAGAGAGAGAGAAAACAAGAAAAGTGGGGGAGGGGCAGAGAGAGAGGGAGAGAGAGAATCCCAAGCAGGCTCTGCACTGTCAGTGTGGAGTCTGATATGGGGCTCGAACTCACAAACCATGAGATCATGACCTGAACCAAAACCAAGAGCCGGACACTTAACTGACTGCACCACCCAGGTGCCCTTGATGTCACCAAATTCTGAATGAAAATGGCTCCAGCTGGACTCTGAGGCCTACCCAGAGGATTTCTTCTGCCCTGGTTACTTCCTCCAGCACTTGCAAAAGTGGCAATGACCATTCAGAGAACTATTTCAAGTTTCATTATGATGGAATTAAAAAAAAAACAACAAAACCTTCAAAACCAAGACAGGCCAGCTTCAGATTTGCTGACAACACACAGCATCACAGCATTTCTCTCCCCGCCCCCCAAGAAGATGCTATCTTGCTGTTTGCCCACAATCTGATGAAGTAGGGATGCTCCGGGGACCAAGGCCACTTCCAGTAACTTTTCCAGCATCGAATGGCAACGTGACCCAACTTTTCCATAGGAAATGGTGTGGTTGACTTTGAGTAACAAGCCACTAGTCCTCTATTGTAATGATGCAGGAATGGGTGGGTGGGTTGGGGGAAGAAAAGGAAGAAGGAGGTCTTTGAAAATCTGTTTCTGTTGCTTCTCAGTTTGAAGCCTCTGGTGGTAAATTCTGTTGGCCTAAGATGCCATTCCCAAAGTTAATCCAAAAGAGAATTATCTGGGGCTCTTATTTATATGTAGACTCTGGGGTGCCTGGAGCAAGTGTTTCTAATGCAGGTGATCATTCAAATTTTAAGGACTACAAGAAAGATACAGTTTAAATGCCTTCACATCACAGGAAAAGAGGTTCTTTATGCTGTAGGGGCTGCTACCTCTCAAGAACAATCCCCTACCATTTTCCTTCTGCCATTTAGGATGATATTTAATCCTTTTATCTTTGTAGACTTTAACACACCTTATCATTTTTATAAACTATTCTTCTGTATTTCTAATTATTTAGAAACTTTTGAGGAGTGTCTGCTAAATTTTATAAAAACGATTTTTATGGATAGGATCATGTGAAAAACTTCAGTTTGTTCATATTGTTCATGTTTGAAGGTTTTGATAGATTTTCTGGTATTACTTCCAGAATTCTGATATTGAATTTCTGATACTGAATTCCTAGACTAACTCTTACGTGGTCGAGAATGCTGTTCTTTGAATGGATTACTGGATTCCAGATAAAATAAAAATGTGTTAAATCTTTAAAACTTTACCTTTATTTTTATTAAGGTAAATAGTTTTAGAGTCAATAGTTATATAACACTTATAATACAAAATAGTAGTCTACACTTTTGCCCCTACCACCTGTTAATTTCCATGATCTAGAAGACAACTACCCACAACTTTTATATCTATATCTTTTGGTATTTGCTTCTGTATTTCCAAATGGCATGCTTATACAGCTATTTCTTTTTTTTTTTATTAAAAATTTTTTTTAACATTTATTTATTTTTGACAGAGAGAGAGAGAGACAGAGCATGAGTGGGGGAGAGGCCGAGAGAGAGAGGGAGACACAGAATCCAAAGCAGGCTCCAGGCTCTGAGCTGTCAGCACAGAGCCCGACACAGGGCTCGAACTCATGGACTGCAAGATCATGACCTGAGCCAAAGTCAGACGCTCAACTGACTGAGCCACCCAGGAGCCCCTTATACAGCTATTTCTTGTTATTTCAGTTTTGGATTATCATGTAGAGACTCCTGACTACTATATTATAGGACTTGGCTTCTTTACCCTCACAAACTTTACACACACACACACACACACACACACACCCAGGCATGCTAATGCATACAAGCATACTTTTCTCCTTACATGTAGTTATATCATAGTCTTGTTGATTAATATTGAGTTTATATTATTATGGCTATTAATATTAAAATAATAATGAAATAATATTCCCCATTAAGTCATGAAATGAAGTATAATTAAATTTCCTTATTGTACAATTTTTGGTTTTCTTTACAGTTCATAATTTTTCACTTTTTTAATTTTCTTGTGTCTAAATTATTAATCAAACTCTCTGACAGAATTAAAATCTCATCTCAATACTTCCAAACATCAGATATTCTATAAAATTTATCTTTTTTTCAAATAGCCCATCTGGAGCCTTCTGTTCTGTTCCAATGAGGCCTGATCATTCTTCAGATTTGCTGTATAGCTGTCATCGTAAAATCTCCCTTTTTTTATCATCTCAGGGATTTTGTGCCTCTCTCCTGGGGGTCCTTATCTTGTTTCTTGGTTAGCTCTCCCATTTTGATGCAGCACATACTCCAATAGCTTTCTAAGCAAGAGTATTGGAGGGTAAGTTTTTTAATATTTTGAAGGTTCTGGGAAAAAATTTTTATTCTGCCTTCAGATTTGAAGGTCTATTTAGCTGGGTATAGAATTCTAGACTGAAAATAAATTTTCTCTGACAATTCAGAAGGCATTGCTCTACTTTTTTCTACAGAAAGATTTGCCATTCTCATTCCTGATCCTCTGTATATGGGTTGATCTTTCATTGTTTTGTCATTGGTGCTATGCAAGTTTGTAATGATGTGCTTTGTCAGGGATTTTTTGTCCTCTGTGCTTGACTCTGGGTAGACTCTATCAGTTGTGGGAAATTTCTTTTACAGTGTATTTTCTCTGTTTGTTCTCCTTTTTAGAACTCCTTATCATTCAAATACTAGACTTAACAAATCCTTGAATTTTATCCTCTCTGTTTCTCTCTGTGTGCCTCTCCCTCACTTTACCTATCTATCCATCTTTCTCTCTCTCTCGCTCACTTTCTTTGGTTATATTTTCTTGGAGATTTCATCAATTTTGTCTTCAGTCTAGGGTTACTAGATAAAATAGAAGATACCCGGGTAAATGTTAATTTCAGATAAACTAAGCATTGCATGGGACATACTTACACTAAACATTTCTTGTTTATCTGAAATTCAAATTAAACTGGAGTCCTGTATTTTTATTTGGTAACTTTGACAACACTTTCTCATCTCTTGAGTTGTTGCGTTCGGCTATCCTGTTTTTAATCTCCAAGATCTCTTTCAATTGTTCTCTCACTTCTCCTTTTTAATCACTTCTTTTCATTTCTTGCATATGATATCTTCTCTTTTCTCTCTGGAGATATTGAGGGCTCTTCAAGCTTCTTCCTTTTTTCTTTTTTTCCAGAATACTTTTTATTATTTTATTTTATTTTATTTGGTCTCTGCCTTTCATGTTAGATTTTCTTACATGTCTGTAATCCTTGGTTGTCTGCTCATATTTAAGAGTGATGTGCTAACTGAACCAGAGTTCAGAGGGTGTGAGTGGAATCTGTTGATTGGTGGGCTTCTCTCCAGCACTGTCTGCTTCATTGAGGGGTTCTAACTGTCAGTATCTTTAAGTCGTCTCTCCTGAGCTGGTCACGTCCCCAAAGAGGAAACCTCTAATTCCCTTAGTGGGAGGATTAAGCATAGGTAGCTAGTATTCTAGGAGGTAAGGCACAGAAGAAGACGAGGATCCCAACTTTCTGTAACTAATCTTCCTCCTCATCCCCATTTTCAGTGATATCCTTGCCTCAGTAAGCTTGATGTCCTTGAGTCCTGAATCCCTCTGGTTCAATCTCTCAGACAGTCCTGCCAGGAGGCAGTAGAGTGCCACTCATCCTGTGTAAAGCAAGAGAGGTGACCTGGGAGCCTAACTGCTTCTTATATAGCATATATACATATATATATATATATATATGTATATATGCTATATATTTTTTTTTCCCAAAAAAAAAACCAAGATACTATTATCCTCAGCAGTATGCATTGTTTCCCCACAGAGATCCTTCTTGGTGCTCCCTTACTCTGATACGATAAGAGCTTTAGAATCCTTTTACTTTCTCTCCTCCCTTCTAGAAACCTTTGGAATCTTGTTTATTTCTCCCTCTCTTTTCACCAACAGTTGCTATTTTTTCATTCAGGTTCCTATCCCTGCCCCTCCCACACCCAGACACTCCTCTCCCAGCTTCATTTTGCTGGGAATGTATTTTGCTTTTTCTGATTATCCTCTCTCTGGCCGCCTGGCCCCGTTTAAATAGTATGGTATTTTATTTTAGGTCTTAGGGTATGGTGGCTTATATGTTCCAAGTGGTGGGACTCCCAAAGATGGTGAAGAAATCTCAGGCTCCACACGCTGAATTATAGAAGCTGCCTGCACTCCATTAGGCACCTGCAGGAAACCCTCCTTCCTCAAGACTTCCTACACTGTCCCAGCTGAAGGGGGAGAGGATTCAGTCCCCATTCAACTCCTCCATGGACTCTTGGGGTTGGAAAACTCAGTGCAGTCACACTGGGCCTTTGGTGAATTTAGACCTGACAATGCAACCCTTCCCAGGATTTACTGCCCTCCATTCTTTACTGCCTTTGACATTATTCTCTAAACATTTGCCCAGCTCACTTGAAGAAGGAGCCTCACAATTCTCTCTGCTTGGAACCCACCAAAGCTGAAGGCCTCACCTGCACCCAAGCACCCATGGGAGTTAGCAGGCATTTGGCTCCAGAGAAGAAGAAATTTGGGGTTTGGCGGCAGGAAAGATGGAAATTGCATCTGGGTTGTCATAGTCCCAGAACCCCCATTTGGTTCTCATAAATTATTTCCATAGCCATTAATCACACAGGGAAAGCCTGGATTAAAAGAGCAGAGTTGGAATGAATAGCTCTAGTCCTGGTTTGGCACCTGAATACAAGCTCATCCCATTCCTGAATTTCAAGCTGGTATATCTGGGAGACAAATACCAACTCCTGTGGTCCTCCACCACAGTTTTAGCACCACTATATTCAGAGATAAGAGAGAGTTACTGCAGTTTCACTATGAAAAAAGGAATCAAAACGACTCTGCATAAGTCTTTACTGACCCTGCTTTATCTGATGAGATATCCACCTGCAATGAGAAATCACTGCCAGTCTCCCCTCAGAAAGTTTAAAGATCAGGGTGGTTCTGGAAAGGAAGATTGAGTGGGCATATTATTAACCCAAATGGAATTAGGTTTCTGTTTCAATAAAGATTCCCATTAAAGCTGAAAGCAATACAGCGACAGCAGTGCAGCCATAACAGCCCACTGCCTGTAGGAAGCTGTGCTTAAATTACACCTGGCTGTGCACCCCATTATCACTTTGCAAAAGGCAGTAACCTGAGGTGGACCTCTGTGGTCACAGTGTCCTTCAGGTGACAGCCTCAAAGGAATCCTAGGTTGAATGCAATCAATACTCTGAACATTCGTTACTCATGTATCAGCACATGACAAGAGGCTGACAATGATTAATCAACTAATTATGATAGGCTCTTTTCATCCCAGAACATGTGAGTTATTGAATGTTTTTGTATTTTTGTATTTAGTTGCAATGGAAAGGTATGACAGCAATATTTCATTCAAACTGTGTCCAGCTAGAAGAGTAAGTCAGCATCTTTGTTTTCCTTGGGCAGCCATCCCCAGGGCCTACCATGCTGGGCAAACACCAATTCAAGAGTCTTTGTCTCATTTGTCTATTTGAAGTCTGATGAAAATTTCAATCCTCTTCTTTTATTTATTTATTTTAAATTTTTTTAATGTTTATTTATTTTTGAGAGACAGTGCAAGTGGGGGAGGGGCAGAGAGAGAGAGGGAGAACAGATTGCAAAGCAAGCTCCAAGCTCTGAGCTGTCAGCACAGATCCTGACATGGGGCTCGAACCCGTGAACAATGAGATCATGACCTGAGCGAATTCTGTGCTTAACCGACTGAGCTACCCAAGTACCCCTCAATCCTCCTCTTTTAAAAGACTTAGGAAGGAGGTCACACACTGGCAGTCCATGGGATGCATCTAGCCCTCAGATATGGTTTGTATGAGCAGCAGCGTTTTTTAAAAAAATGAATTCATTGTCAGCTTTTAAAATCAGAAAACTTCACATAAAAGCCTGGACTTCTAGCTTTTCTTTGAAAAAAGATTGGCTACCATGGGCTCTGACAACTGGCAGGATTGAATGGAGACTACCCTTTTTTGATGGTGCAAGTGCTCCCTTGTTGGCCCCAGACCCAACACTTTCTTGTATTATATCTAGCAACTTCTCTCCTTTTCATCACCTGCTTGGCTGCTTACTTAGGAGTATAATTCAGTACGAAGAGCCACCAGAATGTCATGGTTCTTGTCCTCAGTGCACTGGGAAACCCCAGGAGCCTTTCTAAATAGAACAGGGAACAGGAACTGGGAACAGGGAAGTGATGTGGCTTGCCTGAGGACAATAGTCCTGTTGAATTGGCTAAGAAGAAAGCACCTGTGGTTTCTTAAATGCTGGGCACAAAGGTGCTTCTGTTGTTCAGAGGCAAGGAAGGGTACCAGGAGCTGAAGGGGCAGGTGGCAGAATGCCTGTCAGGCAGGGTGGATCCCTGGGTTACCAGGTGTGTCTAAGGGACAACCCTAACTCTCCTTTTGTTTCCTCAATAGATAAAGAATGCTAATCACTCCACTTTTCAGTTCCTCCAAGCCTGTTACTTTGGATCCAGGTGAGAAGTTCTAAGAATCCCTCAGAGTCTTCAGCCTAACTGGGTTGGAAAACTTCCTGTCCAGATCAGAGTGCCAAAGGAAGTGACACATATTGGATCCTGGACCCATTTAGTTGAGAAACTGTCCTGATAAATTCAGAGATAACAAGGCCCCAGGGGGCTTTCCTGCCGATTTGAATCTCCTCAACCCCTAGCTCATAAAAACAACATCGACAGATTTAGTGAATATAGATAGGAATGACCTGCCGATCATGTTAAACTGTGAATTCTGATTTAAAAGGTCTGGGGAGGAGCCTGAGACTTTGCATTTCTAACAAATTCCTAGGTGAGGCCAATGCTGTTGGTACAAGGACCACATTTTCAGTAGAGAGGGGTTATAAAACACCTTCTATTACTGCTCACAGCCATTTCTTACTTTTCTTTCTGGGGACCTTGCCTGGTTTCTCCACCTTTTCTTTCTTTTCCTCCCTCCATCCATCTTTCTTCTTAGCCAACTCATTATTCCTACCAGGCATCTCTACCAACTCCAAAACCTCCTCCATCCAAGGATAAAGAAACTCCTGCCCTTTTTTCCTCAGACATTTATCTCTCTCCCTCCTCTTCTCAGTAGTGCCAGAAAAATAAAGGTCACCATTTTTTGACAATTGTGCCAAGCATAGCCCCAAGTGTGTTATCCATATTACTTAATTCTCACAACAACGCTACAAAGTATATATTATTATAAGAAATTTGAGACTTGGGCAGTTAAAGAAATTTTGTCCTCAACTAGGAAGGGAGGTTAGAATTTGGATCTAATGCTAAAGCCTGTAACCATTATACTGCAATATGCTCACATAAGGTGAATTGGTCTAGAATTCAGCTGTTGGAGAAATGAAGCGCCCCAAGCATCACTCCAGTTATGTATCCTGTACAGCCCTCTGAACCCTTATTAAGCAGATGCCCTATGGGACCACTTGACATATCAATAATAAGAGCTGTTTTAGGATTGCCCAGAGTAGCTGGTGTGAAACACGATTCCAAATAGCAGAGTGGTAATATTAAAACCCAAACCTGCCAATATGCCCAAATTTTCAATGTAACCTTTAATAGGCCCATAACCTATCATCAAAAGAGAGACTCCTATCAAGAGCCAATCATTCAACCACACGGAGTCTAAGGGATGGTGCCGAGCCTTCTATCAGTCCACATAGGGTCCTCCTTGGGTGCATCGCCGGTTCCCTTCTTTCTCTCTAGTTTCTCTTCCTTGACTCCACCTCTTGAATCCTCTTGTCATCATTATATTGCTGTTATTATTCTCTGACCTGTCCTCCAGCCTGGGAGCCTATACCTGATCTTAAAACCTTTGTGTCTTTCAGATTCCTCAAACTGCAGCATCTACAAGACAAACAAATCTTGTTTGTGTCAACTATCTCCTTCCCCTGACTTCTATTAGATGTTACTCCCCACTCTCCCCGAAATCTCCTTTTAATTCCTCCCAAAGATCCCACAAGGTATGTGGAGAGGGAAAAGGGGAAGGGGTAGAGACCAGAAAAATTCCATCTTAACACACAAAAAAATTTAAAAGGTCTATATTCACTCAAAGGGGAAGAACAAGAATTTAAAAGTATGGCATGGCCAGGGAAATTGGGAACAGTATGGTGTGGGGGAAGGATCCCTAGCCCATGAGTCATGAGATTTGGGTTCTGAATCCATCTTTGCCACTAACCAGCTATGCAACCTTGGGTAAGCAGTACAATTTTTCTTGATACCAATTTCTTCTTCTTTCAAGTGAGGGCATTGGGGTTATTGGCTGGCTCAGTCAGTAGAGTATGTGACTCTTGATCTCAGGGTCTTGAGTTTAAGCCCTCTGTTGGGCTGGACATGGAGCCTACTTTAAAAAATAATAATAAAAGGGGCACCTGGGTGGCTCAGTCGGTTAAGCATCCGACTTCGGCTCAGGTCATGATCTCACAGTTTGTGAATTCGAGCCCCATGTCAGGCTCTATGCTGACAGCTCAGAGCCTGGATCCTGCTTTGGATTCTGTGTCTCCTTCTTTCTCTGCTCCTCCCCTGTTCACGCTCTGTCTCTCTCTCTCTCTCAAAAATAAATAAACGTTAAAAAAATAATAAAATAAAATAAAAATAAAGTGAGGGGATTGGATTGAGTGATTACTAAGATTCCTTTGATCTCTACTTTTTTCTTCCCTGGTACTTAAGATAAAATGAACCAGAATGCTTTTGTGAAATAATGTTGTGTCTAAGCAAAAATTTAAACACAAATTATGTTGAGTTGATGCATAAAAATAAGAAAGTAAAAGAAATAATGATTAATAATGATAAATTAATAATCATGATAAGGTAAAAGATCACTAAATCAAATAAAGACAAAATGGCTGATTCTATAGTTTTTCTTTCAATAAAGATCCTAAATTCTCTACTAGGTGGCCACCCACTATCCATAATTTTCAGTTTCTTGTAAAATATGTAATTGGGACAAGGCACATTCTATTCTGCAGTATATTGCCATTTTAAAAATTGTTTTCCAATAAAAGCATTGAATTATAAAGTCAACCACCAACATTTTTATTCTAAACAATGGTAGGATGATCACAAATAAAATTAGGTCAACATGAATAATTTCCTTCCTGGCAGGTTATGGAATTTAATGTACATAGTATTTTCCATCTTTGAAGTTAACATGTAATTATGTTTGCTTTATGCCAACTCATCTGCCCTCAAATGTTTCAAGCTGCAAAAGAGAAAAACAAAGTAGCTGCCTCTCCTTCCATACAGTTGCCAGGCCAGAAGGCACAATTGCTGGGGCATAGGCCCCCACTGGACTCTGAGTGTCTGTTTTGAGGAAGGTCCCTCCCCCAATAAAATAAGGGCAGAGATAATATCTCTCTGTGACTACAGTCATCTGGATCAGTAAAAATATGTCAATCATTCTGCATAGTCTACACCTTCCTTAGTCCCATAACTAAGAGTGCCCTCCTACATATGGCCCTTAGAAACCTGATCTCTCCTAAAGGGTCATTACTTATTTTCTGAGAATCACCCTTCATCAGCCCAAACCATTGCACAGGAGGACACTTCAGCCACTCTACTCAGGAGGTACTTTGGCCAGGAGGAACATTTTCTATGATGATGCTGTAGTTTGAAAATTCATCTTGTTATCTTACTTCTGTCACCTTAGGTACCTGGCCTTAGGTACCAATGGCCTTTATGCCAAAAATTATTTTTGTATATGATATTTTGATACTTTGCCCTGGACTCCTCAGGTCTGACTTTCACTTACCATTAAGAGAATTCTCCTTTTCAATAACAGTTTTTACCTTGGAAAACCCAAGTAAGCCCTACCATTTTGTGTCCACCATATTCCCAGATGAAGGAAATAAAAGGTACCAAGAAGTCTAGAAAGTCAGAATCTTTAAGGAGATCAATGGACAAATTTGAGGAAAAATCTTACCTCTTGTCATCCTCCACTAGCCACTTAGGCCTATTTACTTTGTATCTTCATCAAGAACAACTGTAAAATATGGCTGAAGATGTGGGCTGCAAATTGACCTAAGCCAATTTAACCATTCAGTAATTATTGGGTTCCTGTGGTAAATACTAATAAATACCTGGGATGAGAGGAGGGCAAAGCCTCTACATCCCTTTCTCCCACCACCTTACCCTCTTTCCCCCAGGCAGTTTGTTATGATGAAAGCTAGTCTTCGGCCAATTTCTGCCACACATGCAAAACTTCATTAGCAAGCAGGCACAAAACACATCATTGAACCCTTCCTTTAATCTTGGCCAAGTCCCCACACTCAGATACCAATGGGCATTTTACCAAAGAAGCAGGCAGACACCCCAATATGTTGACAGCAGCTAAGTTGGGCTTCTGGTAGGATCAAGCAGCAGAACCTGCCTCACATGCAGTGGAAGAGACAGGGCAAGATGGATTTCTGGACCTGGAGCATTGCCCCAAGGTGTAAGGCTCATGGGGTTGCTGGAAAGGTACATTATTCCCACACAAGGATAAAGAGACCCAATATAGTTTTCTATGTAAGCTCATAGCTCAAAAAGACTATTCATTTAGTCAATTAGAAAGTCTTCCTGGGGCACCTGGGTGGCTCAGTCGGTTGGGCGTCCGACTTCGGCTCAGGTCACGATCTCACGGTATGTGAGTTCGAGCCCCGCGTCGGGCTCTGGGCTGATGGCTCAGAGCCTGGAGCCTGTTTCAGATTCTGTGTCTCCCTCTCTCTCTGACCCTCCCCTGTTCATGCTCTCTCTGTCTCTCTCTGTCTCAAAAATAAATAAACGTTTAAAAAAATTTAAAAAAAAAAAAAAAAAAGAAAGTCTTCCTTACATCATTTATGCTAATTGGCACACTCTCCAGAATATATTTCTATAACAATATTTATAATGCTTACATAAACACTTCTAGATGGTGGCTTCCTGATTACTTTTCCTCACGTGTTATCCATGACCCCCAGAGTGAATATTAGAGTTAATTTACACATATGTGCATCATTGTATTTATGATGAATTATTTTAAATTAGCAAAAAGACAACTTTCTGACATATCCTACCTGCAAATTTGACATCTAAAACCCCTCCACCACTTCCATCCATCATATTGCTGGAGGAATTATGGAAATATGCAAATGAAATAATACCATTCTTTTTGAGTTTGCATCCCAGCTCCACGTCCAGCCATTACAGAAAATGTATTTGAATAAAGTACAGAGAAAGAAAGGCACCTGGAAAAAGGTGGGGAAAGAAATAACTCAGGGGCTTAGGAAGTTGTTTTAGCTTAATTAAGTTGTTTTAACAACAACGTTTGCTCACAAAAGTGGAGACAGATGGGACAGGGGAAAGAGTGGGAGGAAGATGGGGGAGGAGGTATTCTTCTCCACATGAATCTTCTCTGCAAAAAAGCCCAAACTACTTCCTACAGGAGGGATTCCCTTTCTGAGCTTTGTGAGGTAGACATTGAGCTTGTTGGATGTGGTTTATGGAGGCACTGCTCAGGTACAGAACAGAGTGAAAGGGGGGAATTGAGCAGACAGACCCTTTCCTTGCCTATTCATCAAAGGAGAAAACTGAGTTCTTTACCAGAGTCATTTATCTTTGCAGACAACTTAGACCATTGTTCCCTGGACAGGACAATGACTCACTTGATCAGTAAATATAACTATAAGTCTAAAGCAGTTTTAACATGTCTTGCCCCCTTCTACTCACCATTGATATTTGCTTTGGATGCTAAGTTAGTAGACTGAAAGAACAGCATAGTTTTATTTGGCAAAACGTTTAGGAACATGTTCAGTACTATTCCCTATTACTTTACCTAATTACCAGTTATCAGGATTGGGCTTCCATCAATGAGTAGAAAGTAGTGGAATGGGAAGAACAACAAACCAGAAAAAAAGACACTTAGGCTCTTGCCCCAGTTCCACCACTCACTAAATGTGTGGTAGCCTGGTCTTGTCTCTGAACTGAGACCAGACCAAGTGACATCTATGGTCTCTTGTGGGATACAGCATTCATTCCTTTAACAATAATTTATTGAGCCTCTCCCACATGTGAAGCCTTATTCTAGGCTATATCTAGAGGATATGATAGAGAATAAAGACAAAGTTCTTAACCTAATGGGATCTATGTTTTAGTGGGGGACAAGAAATAATAAATAGATAAGGAAATGTGACACAGTACATCAGACTATGTGAAACTGCTATGGAGGGAAATGCAATGGGGTAAGGAGGATAGGGTGTTGTTTTATGTCAAATGGTAAGAGAATGCCTCCCTAGTGAGAGGGGCATTTAAGCAGAGACCAGAAGGAACTGAGAGAATAAACCATATGTTTATCAGGGTGAGAAGTATTCTAGTAGAGACAACAGCAAGTTCAAAGCCCCTAAGGCAGGAATGTGCTGAACACAATCAAGGAACAGCAAGGTAGCCAGCGTCACTGGAACAGATTGAAGAGAGGAGAATGGTGGGGGACGGATTAGGGGGTTCAGGTTAGGGGGCACGTAGGGCTTGTAGGCACGCTAGATCTCTGGCCTGTACTCTGCGGAACTTGGGCAACCACTGGAAGATTTTTGATTTGAGAACTGCCAACTTCTAACTTATATTGAAATAGGATCTCTTCAGCTGCTGACTCCAGGGGTCAAAGTCTAGAAACAGACCAGAGATGATGGTGCCTTGGACAAGTTTGATAGCTATAGAGGTGGTAAAAAGTGGTCAGGTTCTGGATATAACTTAAGGACAGAACTAACAAAGTTACAAAAGAAAGAATAATCAAAGATGTCTCCAAGATTTTCACAATTGGAAGAATGCAAGATTTTTTTCTATTTGTTATTGGTGGTGTGGAAGAGGAGAATTAAGTTTAGCTTGGGACATGTGAAGGACAAGATGCCTACTGGATGTGCAAGAGGAGATATTAAGGAGCCCATTGTATTTGTAAGTCTGAAATTCAAGAGAGGTTTAGGATGGAGATATATAAGAGACCCTGGCAATATCTTGCCGATATCTATTTGGCACACTTCGGCAGTCACCTTCAGCTTGGTAGATAGTTCCCATACCAGCTGTGGCAGACAGACTCCTAAAGTAGCCCCCATGATTCCTGCTCCTCTGTGTTCTTGCTCTTGTTGGATGCCTTCCCCGTAAATGTGAGACCTATCACTTGAATAGAATAAGGAGAAGGTGGCAGGATATATGATTATGTGTACATGATTATGCAGTTTCATAAAATTGCAGTGCCCATCTTGCTAAAGCCTTTTTTCCTTATGAAAAAGTAAGTGACCATGTTGGGCAATCCAAAGTAGTGAATAATTTAGGCATCCTCTAGGAAATGAGAATGGCCTCTGACCAGCAGCCAACCAAAAACTGAAACTCTCAGTCCCACAACCACAAGGAACTATATGCTGCCAACAACCAAGTGAGTAGGAAAGTAGATCTCAAGCCTTTTCCTAGTTGCAAAACTATTCTTGGATTTCCCACAGAGGAGGACAGAAATACTAGGGAGTTAATGGCTCCAGGAGCAACCTTTAACCAGTGAATAATAGGAATTGGTCAACAAGTATCCCAGCTTCCTCAGCCCTTGATAAGAGATGCCTGGAATAGGTAGTCAAAGTCCAAGGACAAATAGACCAAAGGAACAGAAAGGAGGAAGTCCAGAAACAAATACACAGTTGAATGGATACTTGATTGTGACAAAGATGGCACTGAAGAGTAAGAAAAGAATGGTCATTTCAATAAATGCAGGACAGTAAGATATTCAGATGAGAAAAAGCAAAATTTGACTCCTGTGTCATACCATACTCAGAAATCAATTCCAAGTGGATTGTAGACAGGTAAAACAACTTAAGATTCAATATGCTAGTATAAAAGAATAATTTTATATCCTTGGGGGTAGGCAAAGATTTCCAAATCAGGAATTGTAAAGCACTAACTATAAAAAAAAATTTTTTTAATAAAAAAATGGACAATCTAAAATTAGGAATGTATTGAGGAGGGCACCTGTTGGGATGAGCACTGGGTGTTGTATGGAAAAAATTTGACAATAAATTTCATATTGAAAAATAAATAAAATTAGGAATGTCTGTTCCTCCAGATACCAGTAAGAGAACAAATCGCAGAGAGGGAAAAATTATTTGTAATACACAAAAAGATCTTGTATCCAAGCTATATAAAGACCTACAAATCCATAAGTAAAAACTGACAACAGAAAAAAAATGGGCAAAACACTTGAACAAGCACTTCACAAAAGAGAAAATATCTGAAAATACGTGAAAAGGAGCTGAACCTCATTAGTTATCAGGGAGGTACAAATAAGATATTATTAAACCAACCAAAAAGCTAAAGTTTAAAAAGATGTAAAATATGGACAATATGGAACAATAGGTACAATTGCTTTAGAAAATTGTTTGGCAATAACTACTAAAGCTGAAGAGACACCTACACTGTGATACAGCAATTTCACTCCAAGGTATATAAGCAAGAGAAATTAGTGCATTTGCTCACCAAAAAGGTGTACAAAATGAAAACAGCTCACATGGCCATGAATAGTAGAATGAATACAGTTGTTCTATTCACACAATAGAACATTATTCAGCACTGAAAATGAACAAATGACATTAACCACTGACAAATCCCACAAGTATAATGCTCAACGAAAGAAGCCTTTAGGTGAGAGGATGAGGAGTGGAACAAAGAACATCAACTCTAAGAAATTTTCTTCATTTTATATAAAACCATGTCTGAAACAAAAGTGAAAAATTCCAGCATTTTTTAATTTCGGGAAAAGGGAACACAGGTGCTTGTTACATTATTCTTTGTACTTTCTAGAATTTAAAAAATATTCACCCTCCTCAAAACACAAAAACAAGCCAACATGTGATATGTGAGCAGAGATGGTAAGGATGTCCATACTGAAGCCTATTTTTCCTCTCTGCTAACACCCTTATTTTTTTATGCCACACAGTTTAATAACTAATTACTCATTATTTTGCCTCACTGGCTAATTGCTTCATGCATATTATTTTTGCAACTCAAACTAGATTGTAAATTCAGGTCACAGACTCAGTTACATTTCTCCAATATTCTCCCATAGTTCTTGTATCAAGAAAGGTACATCTTGAAATAATCAATAAACATCTGAGTGATTTATGTATTGATTGGCAGAAGTAAATTTGGTAATCTCAGGCAAGACATTTACTTAACTTTCCATGCCACATTTTCCCATTTGTATGAATTCTTTCCTGTGCACTTGTATATTCATCCCTATATTTCCCTAAGATTTTACTGTAATAGGCATTAATAAATATTTATTGAACCAAAAAATAATAATTTTAGGGGTATTCCACACACAAATTCATACTTTCCCCACATGGCAGATGCAAGAAAATTTGTTTTCTTTTTGTCTTTTTTCCTTGAATCTGAGTAGGCTTGATCAAAATCACCCACAGTCCACATTACAAAATCATCAAGTGCTTGGTGAATATCTTTATCTTAGCAGGTATGAGCCACTCGCTGAAAGAAAAGTGAAATCGCTTTTACCAAGAATACGTGGTCAAAGTATGTTGTGATTCTGCTAAACTCACCAGGAAGCTGGCTCCATATAGCCGACCTTTATCTAATGCACCCTAGGGCTCTCCATCCTTTTCCAGATAACCACTCCTCCTGCCTCCAAAGCCTGTTCTGCAACCTTTCGGTACTTTGGAAGCCACCACACCCTATCTCTACCAGATTCCTAGTCTTCTACAAGTTCTGGCAGAATCTTAGTAAAACACACACGAGGCCATGAGCTTCCAAAACCAAGCTTGGGGCCAATCCCGTTCCTTACAACTGTCAGAACTGTAGTGTCCTCATGTCCTCAGATTCCCATGAACCCACTCTTTGTGCTCCAAACGTCTGGCTCTTGCAATGACCCTTCACCTTCCACGGCCCCAGCCAGCTCTGGTTTCCTGGCCCTTACCTGTTTCCTGCTTCAGGTTCACAGCCACAGCTCACACTCAACTTGTTTCCTCTCTGTAAAATCCTTGGAGATTGGGAGACGGCTGAGAAGACCCTGGAAGCGACTTCTGGTAAAGCTGACAGGACTCAGTATCCCCCTCGACTCTCACCTTTCACTGTCCATGCCCCAAGCTCACTGTTTTTACCTGGGCTGCATGATCATGATAGCCACCCTCAGAGCTGCGTGCAGCTGCCCATGCTCTCCCAGGCCTTCCCAGCTCCCTGCTTCTGGGCTTCCTGTGAAGTTCTGCTTCCGGTCCTCGGCCTCTTCCATCCTTGACCAGCTTCACCTGCCCGAGCCTCAGGCCCTTGGTGCAGCTGGCTCACAGGCTCGCCAGATGCACAAAACTTTAAGCTCCATCTCTTCCACTGGCCATTGAGCCTGGCAAAATGCCAATGTTTTCATAGAAATAATACTTTAAAGTGTTATTGTTAGTCACTTATATTTTCGCATGAACAAAAATAGGGAAACTAAGTTCTGATAGGAGTAATTGAGCCCTTGGGGTCAGAGAGAGGACAACTGTGAGGGATGGGAAAGGGGAGATTGGAAGATATTAAAGAATAAAATAGCTCCTTTGCAATTTTGCATAAAGCCTCCGAATGTTGGTAAGCAAAATAAAGTTTGAGCAACTGAATTTACTCATTGTTTATATTGGCTCACAGCAGTGATCTGAAAAGCAGCTGAAACTCTTTCCCATCTACAGGTTTCTGGTTGTTTCTACATAGTCTTGACTTTTAGGCCATTTATCCTGCACCTGTTATAATGGTGCCTGGCCCCATTCCCTTCCCTATTCAGCCTTTTAGGGCTGGAGCTGGGAGCCACCAGGCAGAAAGAAGACAGAGCCAGAGAGTCCTTGAGGTTGTAAGCTGAACCTTTGCCGAATCCCTGGGGAAACTTGGAAGGGAGGTTGTGGAAACAGCAGGCATTTGTCAGCCCCTTGCTGCTTTCACCTACCTGATCTCCTGACAACCATTTTAGCTGAGCCCCTGGGCCCCAGGCTCAGGCACTGTCTGGATGGGCAGGATGGCCAGGGGTCTGGAGAAATAAAGGCCTGTCTTGACAGAAGAAGCTTCATTAATTTGGACAAGAAACACAAGGATAACAGTGTCTTCAAAACTGCTATGTACCTGGGAAACTTGCTTGTAAACAAGATATCCCAAGAATATGGATTCTTTGCCTCCCCCTCACACTTTAAAGGGTCCAGCAGGCAATAAACACCAGTTAATCAAGAAGAAATTATCCATATTCCTGCCAAAAATTGTTTAACTTGAATCTAATCACAAAGAAAACAGGCAGATCCAAATTGAAGGATGTCCCACAAAACAACTGGCTTGAAATCCTCAAAAACGTCATTGTTAAGAAAGACAATAATAATAAGTCTGGGTAACTGTTCTGGATTAAAGAAGAGAGATGTGACAGCTAAATGCCACGTGTAATCATTGGATACTGGGTCAAGGGGAAAAAAAGGTAAAAAGGACATTATTAAGATGATTGGGGAAATTTGAACTTGAACTGTATATTTTTTTTAAAAAATTTTTTTTTTCAACGTTTTTTATTTATTTTTGGGACAGAGAGAGACAGAGCATGAATGGGGGAGGGGCAGAGAGAGAGGGAGACACAGAACCGGAAGCAGGCTCCAGGCTCCGAGCCATCAGCCCAGAGCCTGACGCGGGGCTCGAACTCACGGATGGTGAGATCGTGACCTGGCTGAAGTCGGACGCTTAACCGACTGCGCCACCCAGGCGCCCCAAACTTGAACTGTATATTAAATAATAGAATTTCACCAATGCTGACCTTTCTGAGTTAACACAGTACTGATTGTACCATTGTTACATAGGAGTATATGGAGCACGGATCTCTTAGGAGATACACACTGAAAAAAAGCGAGTTTAGTTTTGGGAGGTCTATAACTTTCAACCTCTCTAGGCTCATTTCCTTGGTCTGCAGAGCAGGGACTATAATATCTGCTTCACAGGGTTTGTGGTAAGGATTAAATTGAGGACAGTGTGTGTAAGTCAGAAGTGTGCATCACTCTTCCTGGGGCCTTTACTGGTGATAAATGGAGGACAAGCAGAGAGAGTTTCATTTTCAGCCTCTTGTTTTGTGTTCAGCCTCTTCCAGGGTTTCTAGGCACCCCCCTACTTTTCTAGCTGGAAGCTGGCATTTGAAAATGCATAGAGATGGACTCTGGACTTGGCCTGGAGGTCCCTAAATCCCCATACACACCTGTATGAAAATAAGCTCTAAGGAAGACCTCTTTCTCTGTGCCTCCCTGAAATGAGATTTCTTACTTTTCCCCCCACATCCCTGTGTTTCTACATTTATAATCCTAAACACTGGACTTTTGTTCAACTTAGAATTCATTTTGCTCTGGGAAAATTTATAAGGGCTTTGAGCCTGCAGCTCAGATTAAGGGAAACTAGAATGTTTGTGGACTTTGCTGGTTGATGCTATAAATGACAACCACAACCTTCCACATCACCTCTCTCAGGTGGCTCTCAGGCCAGGGAGAGTCAGCAAGCATTAACTAAGTATCTACTGGATGACTGGGGCTGGGCCAGTACTATTTGGTAGAAGGAAATGGATGGCAAATTGTCTGCCCTCAAAGAGCTTACAGGAGGAGGAGATGTACTTTACAGAAACAATAAAACATGAAGCATCACTCATGGCGAAAGCAAATACTTTAAAATCCTGAGTTCAATAGAATCATTTCTTAAAATGACTGGCACTACTATGAGTCTTGATGGAAAGAAGCCAAAGCCACCTCCAATCATGGGGAATGCTCTCATAGTCATTCTTTACCAATCTCATGCCATGGACCCTTTGACAGTCTGGTTAAGCCTGTCTGAGCCCTCACAGAAATTTTTTTTTCCAGATAATACTTTAAAATGTAGAATATAATCATAAATATATATGGTATGTACCACATATCAGTTTTGTTGAGATAAAACTATTAAAATAGTTTTTTTAAAAAAACCCCTAATTTGTAATGTAATAAATACGCACTTCTGAGTTAATGCACTGAAGCTCTAGCAATGGGTCAGGTAACTACCAAAATTTTGAAGTAGTGATAAACATTAATGATATTTGAGATCAGACCTGACTTATTCATTAGTCACTGTAGGTACAGTACCTAAGCGACCACAGGGGCCCTAAAAATGTTTTCATTTTTAAAGTCCAGAGAAAATGTAAATTTGAGGCCAAAGAAAATGCTTTAATATATACTTATACATTTGTATTTATACTGCAGTAGCAAAATATAGTTTTCATGGAGCAAGAGATCCACAAAGGCAAAGGTGCCTAGGGCCTATGAAAATCATTATGAAGTGCTGTTCAAGATATTTTCAACAACCAAAATATGATATGAAAATAACCATGATTTCTATTAGGACCAAGTCACAGGTTCTACTAATATCACTGAAGCTTGTTGCCTACATTCATGACGGAAGGAAATATTTTAATGTTAAATGTACAGTTTTCATGGACCCTTGAATTCTATCCTCAGACCTCTTGGGAGTCTGTGTACCTCAGGTTAAGAAGGCCTGGGTCACTTAGGAAGCTGTTGGCTGTCATTGCCCCAAAAACTCCAACTCAAAGAGGCTTAAACAATATGGAAATGCATTATCTCACTCAATGGCAAGTATAGAGACAGGGCAGGTTTTAGAATCTCAATGCTGGAGTTTTCCATCTTTCCACTCAGCCATTTTCAGTGTAGTTGGTAGTTTCCCGCCTGAGCACAAGATGGCTACACAGTGTCCAGTTGGAGCATCCAAACATGGCCATGTCCATTAGTGAAAGAAAACTTTTCAGAGGTGTCTGGGCAGACCTCTTCCCCTACAACTCATGGTCCACCCCAACTAGTCGTGGAAGAGACCATAATGATTGACTTAGCCAATTAGAACTTACCCTGAGCTGCAGTCAGGTCACCATCCTCTGAGTGGGGGAGAGCTGGACCCCTAAACAGGTCTGAGAGAAGAGAAACATGGATATATGCAGAGGCCACCAAATATGGTCAGCTACGGAAGCACTGGGTCCAAATCTGAATCTTGACATATTTGGGCAGGTGGAAAAAGAAGAAGGCAGTTAGGGAAAGCTGTATAAACCAGAAGGCAAAATAGAATGCAAAAATAGAAACAAGCTTGGGGGCTGGTGTCCAGGGGGATCAGTAAGATTATAGGCTGAACTAGGATACATGATAGAAGTTCACAGGAGTGGGAGACAAAACTGAAGAGATTGCTCCTTATTGAGAGCCTTAAAGACCAAAGAAAGTTATAACCAAATCCAAAGGCTGTAGACAGTTATTATGGGTTCCTCAGCAGCGAAACTGTGAGTAGAGAGCAGTGTTTTAAGAAAAGCCAATCTGAACCGAGACACCAATTTTAGTGTTTTTAAAATTTCAGATTCTATTTTAATTTTATTCTTCTTTTTGGTAAGCCTGGGACACAGAACCTGGAGATAAGTCCATTTCTCTTTAAATGTGATATTGCCAAGTGAAGCTGGCCTGCCAGGGAATGCAACCTGCAGTAACAGACGAAACTAGTACATGCATTCTAGATTGTTCCCGTGGAATGTGGAGTCCACTTGAAATTTGCTACATCAATGCCAGGGTGTTTTCCCTTTCAGGAAATTTGAATTTCTTATTGGCTAGAAAAATTGTTGACTCCTAAACGTAACACCATCACTGCAGGACGAGCTGGAAAGGAGCCTCATTCTACTCTTCCTCTCTCTTGTCTGCTTCCCCACCATTTGTCCCCAGCAGAAGCCTTTGTCCTTTGAGGCCCAAGTAGGAGCTGCACTGCCTGTACCTCCTGCTGGAACCTTCTCACCTCAGCCTTGGCTCAATAGCCCACCTGGGACTTAGTCCATGGTCAAATTCAGCACATCCTGAGACCCTCTGGGAGTGGGGACTGCCAGGGCAGAAAAAAAGTATGAAGGTAGCTCTGCCCAAGCAATTTACTCCACAGAGCAGATTAATTTCATACTGGAAAAATCCATATGCTTAGTAATTATCTAGACTGGGAGAAAAGTACCAGTTAAACTCATTGCCACATAAAACAGAATTTAAGAACGGAGCACAGAGAAAAGAAATCTGGGAGTTTTCCTTCAGCTATTCTAAATCAGTATTTGTGTAAAATGATCTTCTAATCTGTGTCTTTTGCCCTAACCTGGCTTGTCAGCTCCTGATCTGCATTTCAACCCTGACCTTCAGTGGCTCTTAATTGCCTTCCATGAGCCTGATGTGTGTGGGGGGGGGGGGGGGGGGGGCGGGGGAGGTAAATCTCTTTGAAATCCCCTACTCACACCCCAGACACCAGCTACACACAGCAAATTCCTTGCACTTCCCCAAAGGCCCTATGCTCTCTTGGGCCTCTGGGCCTTCACACGTACTGTTCCTCCTGCCTGGAATACCTTCTGCTCAGCTTTTCTGCCTCGCTCATTCTGGATCATCCTCCAGAACACAGCTGACCGTCCGTCTCTTTATGATATTCCTGCCACCATGCACAATGAGGTGCTTGTCTATGCCTTGCCATAGTCCTCACGGGCTGTGTCTGACATTGTATTGATCCATTTTCTCATCTTTCCCATGCTAGGTTTAGTGGAGATCTGGGCCTTGCATCCTTGTGCCCCTGGCTCAGGTCCTTGTTATCTTTTCCAGAGACTTCTGCAGGCACCTTCATAATAGGTCTTGCACAGTAGGTCCAAGCCCCTCCCTCCCCCCGTTCCTCTCTTTCCCGCTTCCAGAGTTCTGTCTAAAAACATTTAATTCCCCCTTTCTTCTCTCTAAAAATCTTCTGTTGCTCATCATTGCCTGAACTCTGAGGCCACAATCATTCAAGGCCCTTGCCATTTGGACCCCAAATTTCTCTTCTATAGTCTTCTTCCACCATTTTAAGCCATATAGTCCATGCCACAGCCAGGGGTGCCCCAGAGGGCCCATGAAATGTCTCTCCTCTACCTTGGCTCATGGGGTTTCCTCCTCCATAACTGCTAGGCAAATCGTAGGTGAAATGTTACCAGTTAATTCCCTCAATCCCATTCTGCTCAGCTGCTCTATCATTGCAGGCTGAGCTCCTGACTAGAAGCCTCAGCTGCACCAGCAGGTGGCAGCTGGAATTTGTTGAGTTGTCTTTGACCTTGTGCTCTGAGCCTGAGGTGAGCCTAGGGAGCTGAAGCAGCAGTGGTTACTCCCCCACACATCTCTCCCTCCCTCTCTCTCTCTCTCTCTCTCTGTAATACACACACACACACACACACACCTCACTGACTCTCAACACACCATGATGGCCCTTTAAAAAGGGTGACCAATCTGCCCTAAGCATCGGCCAACCACTCCATTCCTCCATGTCACTGGGCTTCTGTCCTGAACCCCATCTAGTATGTCCAGCAGTGCCTCCTTGGTGCTCTGTTACATGCTCTGTCACAAACCCTATCAGCCTCAGGTCATGGATCCACCGCATGCAACCTTTGCAAATGATCCTTTCTATAGAGGTGTCTTAGTCCATTTGCGCTGCTATGGCAAAGTACCATAGACTGGGTAGCTTATAAATAGCAGAAATTTATTGCCGCTTGGGCTGCAAGTCCAAGATCAGGGTGTCCACATGGTCAGATTCTGGTGAGAGCCCTCTTCTGGGTTGCAGATGGCTGTCTTGTCATTGTATCTTCATGTGACAAAAGGGGCAAGGTAGATTTCTCAGGCCTCTTTTATAAGGGCGCTAATCCCCTTCATGAGAGCTTCAGCCTTATGACCTCATCACCTCCCAGATGCCTCACACCAGCTATCTGTAGATCTAGCTCCACATAGGAGAGGCTCACGTTCCTCTAGCCTCTTCCTTTTCTCTGTCTACTGTGCTTCACAGAAGAGCCCAGTGTTTCCAGCTTCTGCTGCCCTTCCAAAAATGCTGGCTGGGGCAGATGAACTCAGCACACTGCCCAGGGCCATGTCCTGGACTCTCAGCATGCAGAATAGAACAAGCCAGCATACCCCAGGGACTCTCATGGTGCCTCTTCTAAGCACTCTCCTTGGTTGAAAGGCATTCCCAAAAATAAATAAACTGGGAAGTATTGCAAAATATTATCTCTCTCATAAGTACATCTGAGTGTTCCTGCCAAGCCAGAGTCATGGGGATTTCCTAACTATATCTCTCTGGGCTGTCTTGCATATTTATACCCAGTGGTCCTCAGCTATAGTGATAGGGATTATTTGAGCCAGTTTGGGGATCTGGATCTCCATTACTGGAAGATTACATTTTTTTTTAAGTTTAGGTGGATATCTTACTATTAAAGAGAATGCTGAGCTAATACCACCCATTATTTACCCCCAAGGAGCCCAATAGGTGTAGTAACAAAACTGGCTTAGAAGCTTTCAACTCCCCAGTCTGCACACATGACAGTGATGCAGAGACAGGTTCATAGAGAGGCTGATAAAGCCTAGGCTTTGAAGGTCTCATTTCCCAAAGGGTTTTCCAAAGCTCTGTACCTAATTTTATATTCATTTTTTTGTAGCCAGGCTTCCCCAAATAATATAAACATTGAGCCCCAGAAATCTTGGATTGACCCCTACTTCCACATGCCCCTTTAATGTGTGTGTGTGTGTGTGTGTGTGTGTGTGTGTGTGAATTTCTCAAGGTCTATGTCATTGGTGGAATTGCTGGGTCATTAAGTATCCATACTTAATTTGATTAGCTAGTGCCAGATAATTCTCCAACTTGTGGTCCTACCAGCAGCAAGAGGAATCTCTATTTCCACACCCCTGCCAGCACTTGGCATTATCCAGCTAACTTTGCCAACCTAATAGCTGTTAACCTTACAATTTAACACACCCTCAGAATGTAAAGTGATCTCTATCGTTGCTTTAATTTGCATTTCTCTGATTACTAATGAGCAGTTTCTTTCCTATCCTTTTAAAGCTTTGGGGTTTCCTCTTTTGTAAGTTATCTGTTTGCATAATTAATGTATTTTTCTTTTGGCCCACTTTCTTTTCTTGTTCAATCGCAGGGCTTTGTGTATTTTAGATGCCTTTCCTTTGTCACTTTTAGACATCATAAATCTCTTCTCCCCATCTGTCATCTATCTCTTAAATTCAGCTCAAGTGTGGTGTCACTTGTTAAAAGAAACCCTTAATTTTGATGTAATCAGATCTATCATTTTGCTTTATGGTTTGCACTTTTGAAGTCTGGTTTAAGAAATTTTTACCCATTCCAGGTTACCACACTTTTTTCCTGTTAACTTTATAGTTCCACCTGTCGTATTTAGGTCTCTAACCCATTGGAAATCTCTTTGTATATGGGGTTAGATGGGGATCCAAATTTATTTTCCTTTTGCTACCTATTTCACCACCATCATCTACTAAACAATCCATCCTCTCTCCCTATTGGTCTGTGATGCCAACTCTGTGTTAGGTGAAGTTCATAGGTAAACATAGGGCTACCTATGAGCTCTACATTCTGCTTCACTGGCACATTAAAAACAACTTTGTAAGTGTCTCAATATCTGTTAGGCAATTTCACCCTCTTTATTCTTCTGTTTCAAGATTGGTTTAGCTATCTATGGAATTTCTTTTTTTCCCCAAACATTTTAGAATAAGTCTATCAAGTTTCAAAAAAAAATTAAAACTAGGATTTTGATTGGGATGCCATTGAATTGATACATCAATTTGGAGATATTTGACATCTTTATAATTTAAGTCATCCAGACCAAGACCTAATATGTCTGAGGTGAAAGAATTATGAGAATAAATTTTAGATAGATATGAATACATGTCTTTGAGAGGGCCCCTGACTGTCCTCACCATCGGCCTCCTTACTCGAGTCTGGGAGGTGGGGCAATAAAAACACCATGTTGGTCAAAGATGAAGCAGGGGCAGAGGGGGCTATGTTTCACTTCCCTGAATGTGGACCAGGAGCTCTGCAAGCATATGAGAGCTGGCCCTGCCTGGCATGGCACCAGCAATGACTGAGTGAGAGGTGGAGGGAGTGTCTCAAAGATGCCTACTCTCTAGTGAGGGGAAAAGAAAGCAGCCAGGTGTGCCTAACTGTCCAAGTATCACAAGCTTGTGGAGCCAAAGGAAAGTGAGACTGACATCAAAAGAATGCAAACACGTGCACTTGCTGACTGGAGACCATGGTGAGACTTGGGGCATGGATAGTAGATGCCAGCCCGTGACTGTGAGGACAAGATGAGACAGCTTCTGGCTAAGAAGATGCCAGTGGAGGGCAGAGAGTAGTAGTGAGCCTGAAACTCCTCTCGACATTGCCTAGGTGCTGCAGCACTTTCTCTCCATCTGCCTAAGAACTCCAGGGAGAAGGGGTGGGGGGCACAGGGAGTCCAGATCTTCCGCATTTGTGGATAGCAATAAGGAAAGGCCACTAGGAAGGTACTCTGCTTTTCGGCTCTGGCATTGGCAGAGCTCAGAGCATGTTCTGCACAGTCCTCTGGGACCTCTAGTTCAGGCAGGTGAGGAGCCTCTCATCCGCTCTAGGAAACCTGAAGGAGTGGGGGAAGGCTGCTTCTCCTCTGAAGAGAACCACATCCCATGAGATCTTTGGGCATCAGCCACTGTCTCTGCTGTCCCTGCTGAGGGGCCACTGGTTGTAGGTCCAGACGGTGTCTCTTCCCAGCAAGCCTCTTCTCTCAATCTGCTGTATGCCGGTCAACCTCCCCTACACTCCCTTCAAATAGGGTCTCAGGAATTTTGACTATTTTGCCCTCATGATTCTGGGTGCTTGTCACAGAGCCAGCTCCAGGCCTTTCTCTCTAGGTTCCTCCCTTGACCACTGTCGCTCTGATGCTCCTATACCATGAGGGACATGAAATTTCTATAGGAGGCTCAAGTCTCCCCAGGACTCACCCTAGGTGGGAGACCCAAATCTTTCCACCCTGGGAGTCGCCACATTTATCTGAGGCATCTATTCTATATCCTGAACCCCCAGCGCTCAAGTAGGGCAGGAAGCAGGGACCTCATACCTACATCCATGTTTTTATCCTGTTTTGGTACAGCCCACTAGGCAAAGATAGCTCTTACATTTCTAAATGGCTGAAAATAAATCAAAAGAATAATATTTTGTGACATACAAAATTACATAAAATGCAAATTTCAGGGGTGCCTTGGTGGCTCAGTTGGTTAAACACTCGACTCTTGATTTCTACTCAGGTCATGGGATCGAGTCTTGCATCAGGCTCCACAGTGGGCATGGAAACTGCTGAAGATTCTCTCTCTTGCTCTTCCTCTGCCTCTCCCTCTGCCCTTCCCCTGCTCACTCATGTGCATGCTTTCTCTCTCTCTCTCTCAAAACAAAATTTAAATTTCAGTAACCATAAAGTTTTATTGGAAGACAACTATACTCACTCATTTACATATTGTCTGTGGCTTTTGTGCTCCAACAGCATATTTGAGTAGTTGTGATAGAGACTATAAGGCCCACAAAATCTAAAATATTTACCATCTGGCCCTTTACTGTAAATATTTGCTGACCCTGGTCTAGCATGAACCTCCCTCTCCCTCCCCATCCTGATGTCCAGCCAGGGCCAGCTGAGGTAGCAAAAGTCACCACTGCTCTTAGAGCGGTGGGGGAAAACAGATGGACCAACTTCCACCTCTAGATGGACAGCCACCAGAGAGGGGACCGTGACTTTCATCATTGTGTTAGGGGATCAATACGTATGCCTCCTCTGGTAAATAATTTTCAATAGTCCCAAGTTAAAAATTTCCCTTCATAACCAAGCTGATGTTTATATACCTTTGGGAGAAAAAGTTACTGCTTTCCTGTAATAAATTAACTTATCTTCAAAGTTACAGAAGAGTGAATTGATAAATACCTTTCAAACAGGAAGAGGAACTCAAACCAGTTCTGGTTAATTTTTAGATAAATTGATTAGAACCACAAACTTGGGTACTAAAAATAGTGAGGACAGTCCAAAATCAAAATGATGTGTGTGTGTGTGTGTGTGTGTTGATTAGTTCAACAAACTGGAATGAGAACAGGAATAGGACAATTTACTTTCTCAAGGGAGATTTTGAATCTGATTAAGGATTATATTTTTAAAAATTAGCCGTGTGTCTAGAATCTCATGGAGCAGGAAAGGCTTGAGGGGTGGGAGCTAGGAAATGTGACCATCCTTTGTTCAACTTTGAGAGCCAAACTGAAGACATTGCAACATAAGATAGTAATTGCATGAACTTGACTGTTCACTGGGCTTTCAAATATTCTTTTCTTCAGGCTTCAATTACAGAGAACCTGTTGCTTACCATGTGTTGTATTAGGGATCAAAAGCTACAAAGATACATGCCAACCATCTTTGCACACACTGAGAATCGTCCAGAAAGATGGACGATTTTCTTGGCCGTAGGAGCAGATTCAGGCAGACTAGCCTGGCGGGGGTGGGAGGGGGGGGGGGTACTTTTTTTTTTTTTTTTTTGTAAAACTAAATGCAGAACATTACCGGAGTTGGTCTTCCACAGACAGCCAGGAACAGACATTGGATGGGGCAGGCTCACAGTGTTGGGACTGGGGAGCTACTCTAGTTTCGGGAAACTTCTGGGTTTCCTGGCAGGAGCTAGAGGGTCACACCCATTGCCCTGGCTCAATTTCCTCTGAGCTGCTTCTTTCCCTTGGCTTGAAACTCCTCTCTTCCACTGCTACCACTCACCCATAGTTTCAATATTTTGTACTTTGGGCTCATTGTGATCCCATTGGGGCCTCACTCTTCCTGTTTCTAAGCATCCTACGGTGTCTTTTTTTCTTGACATTTTTCTATTTAAATTTCAGAGAAACGGAGATTAACCCAGTTTTTCTGCGTGTGCTCCAGGTTATGAAATGAGTTGCTGACCAGCCTTTTGATTAGCTGCCTGTTGGTTAGTGTCTCCCTCCCTCGCCACCACCCGCTGGACCAATCAGTTCTAGGAGCGGGGTCATAAGGGGCAAAGCACAACCACTTAAAGCTGCTCTTTTAGGTTTTCCCGCCCCTCCCCGCCCCCAGCAGGGTAAGTGGGAATGACAGATAATGTGTAACTTGTTTCCCATGGAGAGAGACACATATAAAATTAACCCTATTGCTGTGATAACACTATGAGTCAAATACACTGTGCAAGTTTGGCATCACACATGGTGGGATAGAAAAGAACCTATAACTAGGTAGAATTAGGGCAGCAGGATTCGTTATCCCAGGGGTAGCCAGGAGGATAAAATATCCAATGGGGTTAGCAGCTTCAGGCTGTGTATTGTATTCCAAGGGGTTCCTGACAGCCAGTGTGGCAGGATGGCATAGTTCTGGGCCATGGTTCCCCTGAGAGCCCATGATTGCCTGCACCTTGCCTGGGGTATATTCTAATTCTACAGGGAAGAGCAACAGAAGCTAGGCAGAATCTCCACACTGTCTGAGGTTCAGAGCAGACTCCCAAGACAGAGTTTCACTCTATAGAATGCGGTGTGTGTGTGTGTGTGTGTGTGTGTAAGGGGAGAACATTGATACAACTCTGGGAAATATAGCCATAATAGTACAAAGGGTCAGTGTGGCACAAATAGCTTGAGACCTCTTTGTTTGTTTTTCTTTATTTTTTTAACATTTATTTTTGACAGAGAGAGAGAGAGAGAGCAGGGGAGGGGCAGAGAGAGAGGGAGACACAGAATCTGAAACAGGCTCCAGGCTCTGAGCTGTTAGCACAGAGCCTGATGCAAGGCTTGAACTCATGGACAGCGAGATCATGACCGGAGCCGAAGTCAGACGCTTAACCAAGCCACCCAGGAGTCCAGAGACCTCTCTCTGTGACATGGCTTAGGCTCCTGACCATTATGGAGTGGGTCAGCAGTGCAGGGCATCCATGTCAGATCTGAGAGACTGGAGAAGCTGGGAGCCAAGAGGAGTTTGTGAGGGTGACCCTTCAGCTGACCTTGATATAAATATTTATCAGAAACAAGAGGAAAGTGAGGAAAACTTCCTTGGTCAGTAGAACCAAAAGGTTCTGGGGCCCATCAGACAACTTTCCTTTGGACCCACAATTATGTGCATAGCCAAGCCTGGAATATATTATACTCCATTACAATGCACAGGTTGAGGTCCACCTGGGGAAGGCAACCAGTAGACAAAACCTCCCCTGATGGTTAGTAAGAACACTGGAGGAGGATAGCCCTGGGGAGCTAAGCAACTCTTCATTTTCCAAAAGCAGGGCCTCATGGGCCTTTTTAATTGCTTTTTAAAAGTCTGAGTGGCTTCTATTGCTTCCATTAGTTCATCTTGACAGAACTATTCAGGTGGTTACTCCGAGTGCTTTAACTATCTTTATCTGGAGTCAACAGCAGAAATTTGACTAATTAGCAAAATGGATAGAAGTGACTTCTGTTGGCAAAATTAGCAATCTGTTAATTAATATAAAGGAGGCTAGCGCTGGAACTTTGAACCAAGTGGTATTCAAGACAGGTGGATTGGCTAAAACATTAGGGGCGGTCCCCACTTTTATGAACGCTGAGTATCACTGTAACCAGCTCTTCAATGGTCACCTTTCAGAAGTCAAAGGCATGATTTGGAACTTGTCCTGTGTTCGGCCATGAAGTGGGACAATTCTGGATGCCTAATGTTAACTAAATCTGGTCTTTAGGATATTGTCCTATCATTGTCAAGATAATTTTTCATGTGAAATGTGGACAGAACACCTAAAAGTTCAGAAGGCTGGGACTTTGCTGAGCTTATGGAACCAACTGCTTTTGAATGTTTTTGGATCTTCTTACTAATAAATGTGTGTGCATGACAGCCATTTGGTCTGAGACCTGCTTTCGTTGTCATACCATAGTGGGGCTGTGGGGAGATGGGGATAATCAGATCCCACGACATTCTTGGCCAGGAATAGGCAACCTCAGTGATAACAAAATGGGATGTTATTGAGGCTAGGCAGCACTCATTCATTCATCCATTTGGCAAATATTTCTAGTATAATTTCTATTTGCCAGGCACATGGTCCACACTGTGGGTACAATGTTGCATGAGGCAGACATGATTCCCCTCCATCCCCTGCTAAGAAGCTTCCAGCCCAGGAGGCAAGCAATCAAACAAGTAATAGCAGTCAGTGGTGAGTATCATAGCAGGGGAAGGAAGTATAAAGGCATAGGGATATGGAGTAGACAGAATATACAAGTCTGGGTGATTAATGCAGTACCTTCTTTTTTCTGGAAAAATTCAAGTGCTGGAATTGACCCCACAGGCAACTGGACAAATGCCCAAGGGCACTGGTGTGACCTGAAGCTGTTATAGGGTTTGCAGCTCAAGGACATTTTTGAGCTCCCATGGTCACCCTCCTCCCATCAGTTTGGGGCCCCATGGACACCTGGCCCCCTCCTATTTTTATCCCGGAGGACATTATGGTTCAAATCCATATGATACAGTTGGCAGATTTAATCCCCAGAGACTGCAGCACAAAAAGGCTCAATGACTTGCCCAAGGACATTTATTGAGTCAACAGTAGAAATGGGAACAAAACTCAGTCACCTGACACTGGGGCCAGCTCCCCTGGCCTTGACACATCACCTAACAGGGAAAATAATCTTCTGAAGTATCAAATAGCACTGGCCTTTTGATGAGTGAGCAAACTGAGGAGCAAATAATGAGAAAAGTGGGTGTTGAATTTCCTTTAACATAACCCCTTTGGAAAATACAGTAGCGGATGCAAGAAGAATGTGACATATGTTATAAATGAAAGCAAAAATCTTTTAAAATAGCCTTAGACAGCTGATAAACAACCATGAGGCCTGGCTCTGAGTGTCAACCCAAAGGAGAACAGAGAAAAAAAGAATCAAATGTATAAGATGCCAGAGTTCTCAGGCAGGCAAGATGAGTGCTCATGATTCATGATTTTTATGTAGGTGATTGAGTGGTCCTTTACATCTTCTTGTTTATGGGGATGGGGGGAGGTAGTTTTTAAACACAGATCATTTAAGGGTAGTCCCACTTCAGACTTTGATAAGCTGACTCATGACATATGTGGATGAAATTACGGTTGTCTGAATTCTTTTTGGGATGAGAGAAAACAGTATCTGCATTTGAGAGTGGTGGATCTATGATTCACTTCCCTCTGCGGCAAGAAAAGGGCCCCAGGACAAGCCTGGCCTGCCTGCTATGGATCTATAGCTCACTCACACCAAACCTCTGTGAGAACTGCCAAAGAATGGGCTTTTACATTTTATTTTATTTTTTTAAGATTTATTTTATGTTCTATTAATTTTTTTTAATGTTTATTTATTTTTGACAGAGAGAGACAGACTGTGAGCAGGGAAGGGGCAGAGAGAGAGGGAGACAAAGAATCCAAAGCAGGCTCCAGGTTCTGAGCTGTCAGCACAGTGCCTGATGTGGGGCTGGAACTCGCGAACCCCTAGATCATGACCTGAGCTCAAGTCAGAGGCTTAACTGACAGACACCCATGTGCCCCTTAAGATTTTATTTTTAAGTAATCTCTATACCCAATATGGGGCTCAAACCCACAACCCTGAGATCAAGAATCACAGGCTCCATCAGCGGAGCCAGCCAGGGGCCCCAGGGTTTTTGCATTTTAGATTGTAAATTCTGTGAAAGTAAGGAAACTGCATACAGAACGCCATACTAATTTTCTCTCAGTTGGAATTTCTATGAGTTTCTGAAAAGATCATGGCTTCCCTTGGCCTCAGACAGGGACAAAATGGTTTTCCCTCCATATAGGCTCTGCCCCACACTAAATAGTGCTGTGTTTGTTTCCCAGCCCCCATACAATAGCAGTACCTAGGATTAGGTTCCTCCGGTCTTCCTTTAACAAAGCAAGGCAAAACAAAACAAAACAAACAAGAAATTGAAATGAGTTTCCTTGATCACTCTCAGTTTGAAAAAGGAAAGAAGTTTGGAAAAGAAAAGGTTTTCCTTTGACAGTGCAATCTGCTTGTAGAATTGGTTTATTGAGCCGTTTTTGTTTTTGTTTTTTTTTAATGCTTATTTATTTATTTTTGAGAGAGGGAAGCAGGGAGGGGCAGAGAGAGAGGGAGAAAGAATCCCAAGCAGGCTCTGCGCTGTCAGCACAGAGTCTGACTTGGGCTCAAACTCACAAACTGTGAGCTCTGACCTGAGCCAAAGTCAGATGGTTAACCAACTGAGCCACCCGGGTGTCCCTCAATAAGGCAGATTTTAAGAAAAATAAATGCACATTCCTTGAGACCAGATTTACCTTATAAATCTACCTGACCCATAGTAAGTGCCTACAATAAGTAATTATTAAATGGATGGATGGATGAATGAGTATTCTTCCTTTCCTCTACTGTTTTATACAATTAGCATAAAAATTTTTTTAAATAGATGTACTGGGGCACCTGGATGGCTTAGTCGATTAAGCATCCAACTCTTGATTTCTACTCAGGTCATGATCCCATAGTTGTGAGTCAGGCTCCATGTGGGGCATGGAGCCTGCTTAAGATTCTCTCTCTCTCTCCCTCTGCCCCTCCCCTGTGCACACGTGCTCTCTCTCTCTCTCTCTCAAAATAAAAATTAAAAAAAAATAATCAAATAGATGTGCTTATAACAAGTGTTATGACCTACGTTGGCATCCCATGAATGGGATTTGAATTTCCTTCAGTGAAACATGTAAACCTAAGACAGGTGCACATCCTGTGGAGAAAAATGGGTTCAGGATGAACTCGGAAAGGAGGAAGCATTATGGTGACAAGGAGACGGCTGTTTTGCCTACCTTAGGTATGGAGCTGATGAGAAATAAAAGCTCCCAGGGGATAGATGGTGGCAGTTCTGAGGTTTGCCTGTCCAGAAGCTGCCTTTCTGGAGTCCAGGCTAATCTGGGCTCTGGGTGCACCATGTTCTAAAGGCACTAATGATCCCCACTTCATATTTCATCTTTGTTCCCAAACACCGGGCAGCTCAGGAGAAATAGGACAGGAGCTCCTGCCCAGACCACTACGTAAGTACCTGCACATTGAGGCCAAGAGACGGAAACAAGCCCCTGCCTTGGCCAGAGACAACTTGGACCAGAGGTACAGGTTGTACTTGGTTAATGGTGACCTAGACTCAGGGTTAACCCTTGTTTAGCTGTCCAGTGTTGCGAGGCCTCTCTGTTCGTGGAAACCCACACTTAAGTCTCTATGGAACAAAAGAAAAGTTACGGTTGGAAAGAATCAGCTTACTCATCACTTCTCTTTCAGATGAGGAAAGGGAGCAGAAAAGAATGGAGAGTCATCTGCGCTGTGACGAGACAGCGGGCATCAGCTACCAGCAGCCTCTTCCCTGCACCACAGGCCCCCTGCTCGCTGGGTCTTCCCGGAGTGCTGCGGAGGGCACTGCTGCTCCTTACAACCCAGCAGGGATTAACCCATTTTCTCAGTCGGTTTTGGAGAACGCTCAGGGTTTATCATTGAAAGAATGGAAAGAGCAAAAAGAAAAAAGAAAGGGGCTAATTTCCTGAAGATCACACAGCTCGTTGGGCTGAAAGATGAAGACCCCACCTCTCTTCTAATATATTTCCTCCCTCGGAAGGTGCCTGCTTCTCCCACCTGTTGAAGCACACCCAAGATACACCAAGTCCGCTCTCTGTGTGGCTCAACACCGCCTCTTTTCCTCTTGCACACCTGGTGGAGGCTGTTGAACGGATAAACAGACAACCTCATCTGTAAGTAGGTGGCTCGGAATCCAGAATACATTTTCCAAAGGAAACGACGTCATAAGAGGGTTTGGGTTTCCTGGGCCTGCCCACGAAACTGAATTAATCTATCACACGACTGAAAGACCATGTATTTTCAGTAGGAAATAAGGGAGAAAAGAAGTAGAGTTACCATATTAGTCATAAAACAAACAGCCAAAAAAAAAGAACCAGAAATGCCTGCTCAGGCCGACCTTACCCGCACAGCCCAGCTCCACTCGGAAGATGAAGGCGGGCCGTCTCTCTCTTAGATGAGTGATTATACCTCGAAATTAGTGACTTCCTTTGCTAACAGCCGAATCTCTGACAGCTGTTCAGATCAGCCAGGCATACATTACTTTCATCTTTAATAAACAGGCGCTCTGAAGTCAGTGGCTGGTCTCCATGGCAACCAGATCAAGTTTTCCACTGATGTCGGGGACAGAAAGGAAGAAGGGATAGATCACTTTTGCTGAGGGGCAGAGGAAGGCAGGGTGTGGGAAACAATGCACTGCCTTCCATTTCCTATGCGTCCAGCTACTCACCCGGGAGAATGGAGAGTCACTGCTTCTACATTTCACCCACGCACAGGGGAAGAGGAGTCCTCATCGGTGATATAAAAAATATGGAAAAGGACTGGGTTGGGCAGCGTAGCACAGACCGAGGCCTGAACTGCCAAGGAGCTCAATGCAATTGGATCCAACTGACTCTCATTTACTGTGTGTGCCTGGCCCTCTGCTACCCGCCGCAGGGGTTATTTACAGGAGGAGAACGCAAAAGTGAGGAGGGGTGACAGCAAACATAACAGGGACGGGGAGGAGAGCAGGGCAGGCGCTCATGGCCCCTGCCTCCACTGGCCCAGAGCAGCTGCGGCTCACAACACCTTCCACCCTCGAGCTCAGCCATTCTGGAGCGCCAGCCGGGGTGACTAGCAGCTGGTCGGGCTGGAATCAACAGTTTGTTGCCAGTTCGCTGATGCGGCATCCACTGAGACTTGAACACCTGGGACCCACAGCATTTCCACCTTCTCTGAGCTCTCCCTGGTGGGAGATTGGTCTGCGTGATTGAGATCTGATCAACTTTCTTAATCCAGACTGAGGCCCAGGCATCCTGCCTTGCTCGTGTTTGCCTCTTCCATCGGGCACCTGAACCACAATCTCCTGTCCCCAGGAGGACTCCCGCTGTAAATGTACCAGTCACTGGGAACCACCCTGACGAGACTGCTCAGTTAATTTCAGCCAAGGTTCGCTGCCGGAACTGTCTGCTTCTATGCCCCAGCAGGAGTGTGGACCCTCTAGGTGACTGATTGATGCTTGCAGGAACTAAGCCTATTTGCTGTGGGCCCCTGAAGACTGGACCTTTGACCACGAGCGCCCCCCTCATGTTACCATCCCGAGGCCTGTCGGCTTCTGGCCCCAAGTCCTTCCCTCTCCCTACAAACTAGGGCTGCTGCCAAAATACCGGAAAGCCTTATTTCTGAGCCTGAGTGGACACAATAGAGGTGGTATTTGAGATGAGTCTTGAAGGTTAGCCAGGATTTAGACAGCAGAAGAGAGGGCTTTCTCTGAAAGAACCAGGGTCCTTGATAAGAGTCATAGGTAACGGTGTAATCTCTTCATTCACATCTCGATTAGCGAATGCCAACTTCCTGTCCCCATTCAGTAGGTAAGGGTGCAGGTAGTCCTGGTTGGAGCAATCAAGTCCTGTCCAGGCTCCTGTATGGTCAGGTACTCACTCACAGTGATCTCCTGGAGTTGGGTTGTATAACCCTCCTAGGGTTCTTAAAGTGCAACTAGACAGCCAAATTCCATGAATAGGATGAGAGTCGTCCCCCCTTATCCACGGGGGATACGTTTCAGGACCCCCCATGGATGCCTGAAACTGCAGAAGTACCAAACCCCATATACACTGTTTTTTTTTCTATACATACATAAATATGACAAAGCTTCATTTATAAATGAGGCACAGTAAGAGATTAACACTAGCCAATAATAAAATAGAACAATTATAACAATAGACGGTAATAAAAGTTATGAGAATGTGATCTCTTTCTCAAAATATCTTATTGTACTGTACTCACACCTCTTGTTCTGATAAGAGGATAAAACGCCCACGTGATGAGATGAAGTGAGGGGAGTGACGTAGGCAGTGTGATGTAGCATCAGGCTACTACTGATCTTCTGACAATGTCAGGAGGAGGACCATCTGTTTCCCAACCCTGGCTGACGGTGGGAAACTGAAACTGCAGAAAGCGAAACGGCGGATAAGGGGGCCTGTTGTATAAGTAAAATTCACTGAACGTATTCACTCTTTATTCACCAAATAGATGAGGCTGAGGGGCAAGCAAGGACGAATCATGAGAGGCTCCGGTATGCAATGGTTAG
The DNA here is from genome assembly GCF_028018385.1 of Neofelis nebulosa. Taxonomy (NCBI): domain Eukaryota; kingdom Metazoa; phylum Chordata; class Mammalia; order Carnivora; family Felidae; genus Neofelis; species Neofelis nebulosa. Next base: position 99,883,981 of record NC_080787.1, read on the forward strand.
GAGCGTGGACTTTTAAAGGGGATAATGTTGAGCTGTTAAACAATTTTAAGCTGGGGAATAGTATCATCAGATGAGGTTTTAAGAAGACCACTGCGCCGTTGTAGGCATAGCGGACGGAGTGAAAAGCTTGGGAACCGAAAGGAAGGAGCCAGGAGGCCACTCACCTGCCCAGATGCTCCATGAGGGGCAAGGGGACGCGCAGGCTGCAGGTGCCAAGTGCCTTGCTTCTGGTCCCTTTCACGTGCACTGTCTTTGTTTTCATTTGACTTTCTCCTGGGCTCCCTTTCTCTCCCCTTCCCCCTGCTGGATCTTCCATCAGTTCCCCATGGGTGTTGCCCACACCCACTCTCTCCTGTGCTTTTCCATTCTCACCCTCACTTCTGCATCCCCTCTCCTGGCCTTGTTATTTCCTGCTTTCTGTTCTCTTCTCAGTATGGAGGCAAAGCTGCCCACGAAAATTCCCTTCCCTCTGCTTTGAGGAAACGACCATCCCCAGGAGGCAAACTTCTCTTATCAGTTGAAAACAAGTAGGCTGATTTTTCCATCCAAGGATCGGAACACCAAAGGCTGTTGGCCACACCAGTGAATTAGCAGAAATGTCTATTAGGAATTTATTGTTCAATTCTACCCTTTCAGTGTGGAATTCTCTGGGAGATTCTCTTGACCCTCCCTTGACCTGAAATACCTCCTCTACTGATGCCTGAAAGCCCACCATTAAGCCAGTCATTCCTTTGTGTTAATTATTACTTTCTCCCAATGGTTTTCCTTTGAACATAAAAATACTCCTGGAAGGGGAAACACATTAGCTTCCTATTGCCTTGATATAAACAAAGAATGGAGGGGAAAAATACAAAAGGTTTTTAAACATTTGTCAACGTCATATATGGGATTGGGGTATAAATCTAATTTGACTGTGTGTGGAATTAACAAAATATATCTAACTTATGGAGCTGTTGATGTCCATACAATCATTTTCTTGTTTTATGTTTTCCTTTTTTCATTTTTATTGAAGTATAACATACGTACAATAAAATGTACAAATCTTAAGTGGCAGCTTAATGAATTTTTACATATGTATACACCCATATAACTACCACCAAGATTAAATAAATTCCAGTACTTTAGAAGGCTCCCTGTGCCTCTTCCTCATCAACACTCCTCCAAAGGTAACCACTGTTCTTATTACCATAGATTATTTCTGCCTGTTCTCAGGCTTCATATAAACAGAGTCATGTGGATTCTGGCTTTAGACTGCATACATGTAGAAGAGGTAAGTCCCTGAAAGAAATCAGATGCCATCTGGAGGGTGGAATGGATATTAAATAGACAAAGAAATACCACATGTTCACTACAGTCCTGCCTTCAACAACATTACATTCACACTATTATATTAATAATAGAGGAAATGAAAGAAAACTGGCCTGATCCTATTGGATAAGCAAGAAAAGGGAATCCGACAGGACATAACGCCTAGCTTAGTTGTAAACTTGCTTTCAAATGGATTTGAATAAGAAGAGATCATGTGGGGGGTGGCTGGGTGGCTCAGTCAGTTGGGCGTCAGACTTTGGCTCAGGTCATGATCTTGCAGTTTGTGAGTTCGAGCCCCATGTCAGGCTCTGTGCTGACAGCTCGGAGCCTGGAGCCTGCTTCTGATTCTGTCTCCCTCTCTCTCTGCCCCTCCCCTATTCACTCTCTGTCTCTTAATAATAAATAAACGGTAAAAAAAAAAAAAATTAAAAAAAAAAGAGATCATGTGGCTCAAAGTTTCCTAATTTGGCATTTTCAGCAAGTCTGGGTCACTCTAGGATCTCCTTGTGGTGGGGTCAAACCTGAGAGAGTCCTGGGCAGGATGAGGGGTACTATAGAGACTAAGGAAACATCGCAGCAGAGGGATGGCCTCCTTTCCATGTCCTCTATCCCTTAGGCTCCACAGCTTATATAGGGCCTGTGAGCTTCTCAGCACTTAAACTGAGACTTGGGAGTAAATCACAGGCTCCAAAATACATAAAGAATATCACAAATTTTACCTTTTTAAGTTATCAATTAGCATCGCACTTAGGTACATTTTCCTCCTCTTTGGTGATATTCCTACTCCCAGCTGAGTTTCCTGGGACTTCAGCCCATTGTGCATTGTTCCAAACTATGAAGCCACCAGCAGTGGCTGGTGAGAGTGAGCAGGAGCTGATGACCTGAGTTCTCCACAATGGTGGCCACATCTTGATTTTCATCTGCAGTGAAGAACCAAAGTCAGTTCTAGAAAGAAAAAAAAGGCTAAAGCCCTCACCTCAGGCTCAGAGCCTAGTTTCTGGATCCCTTCTTTATACCTTCCATTGTTCAATGGAATTAACTCAATGTAGCTTTATACCTAGGGAAGACTATGAAAATGTCCAAGTTAACCTGAAATTGGGCCAGAGGCCCTATTGAGCCTGGACTTTTGAAGCACACATTTTCCTACAGTGGAAAGAACGCTGATCTGGGCATCAGAAGACCTGAGTATAATCCAGTTGGGTCCTGAACTCACTACATGACTTCAAGCAAGTCACACCCTTTATTCTTCTCTTTCCTTTTCTGGAATACGAAGGGAGTTGACTAAATGAGCACTGAAGCTTGTTCAAGTTCCATGATCATCGTAAGCAGATTCCTAAAGAAAGGACCCATGTTAGCTTTGCTGACACATCTTCCCTCATGTGCCACAGAAGACCAAACGATATAATGAAAGCATCTCTGTTCCCAAAACCATGCTCAATCTCCAATTTATGCAGTCTATGATTAGTAGATCCTATTTTGCTGTAATCAAGTGGGGTAGTTCTAGGAAAAAATTATACTGAATTTCACTAAATATGCCTTCATTTGGTTAACCAGACCACTAGGTCTGACATACTGTACCGATTACATAATGTGAGTACCTTCAATATCCTTCCATTTCGGTGAACTGGCTTCTTAGCCACCAGTGTAGAGCCCAATATAATTTATTTTGTTTGTGGTAGTGTCAAACATGTCTAAATTAGTTAAACTACTTTAATATGAGGTTGCTTTAAGGATCAAAAATTCTTAACCATTCCTTCCAAGGAAACATCAACCCGCAACATGTGGACTAAATCTCCATTTTCATTTACTTTGTTTCATTTTCGTCCTTCCGAACGGCTTTGTTTTTTCTTGTTGCTAAACCAACTTAAATTTTGGATCTCACTAAACATTCTTCTATTTGTGCTAATCTTTTGACCAAATACTTTCCTTCATTTTGCACCCCACCGCTAGGCCACATAATTGTGATCAATTACAAATTGCTGGGTGGTGAGCTCTTCATTCTGTCCATAGCAAGATAAATTACTTCCTTGTCTAAACAACCTCTCCTGGAATAATATTCTTGACCTCCTCCCATCCTCTGTCCTTCTCCCAAGGAGGCTGGTACGGATCATGCTGCTGATGCTCGTGAATGTAATTTGAGCAGTTTGAAAAATGTGCAAACACATTATTAGCCACGTGTTTAAACAGTACCTTTCCCTTAGGTGTTCATAATCCTTTAAAAGTCATGATATAATTACTCCTTCCGGCATCACTTTAAAATGTATACAGCACACAGCAAGAATTATATTTGTCAAGAAACATGACAGTTATGAATAGATAAAAATAATTTCCCGTATCTCACCCAACATTTTTATTTATTTATGGGATCCATATACTCCTTGCCTCCTTGAAAAAGGATTCAAGGCTCGTTACAAACACATGTGTATACCCATAACTCTAATAAAATAGGAGTAAAACTGGGATGGAAGATAGGAAACTAATTCCAAAACATGACAAGAAACCATAAAGGAAAATGTGACAGATGTGATTACACAGAAAGAAGAAACCTCTGTGTTGCAAAGGCTGAGCAGCAGACCTACAGATAAAGGGTTAACACCCATTAATACCGACTGTGCACAAATGCCTAAAGATCCATAAAAGATTAACCCTTAAAGTGTGTATTTTGTGCAAGGAACATGATAATTAGGCCCAGAATAAGAAATATAAATAATCAAAAATCTTATGAAAAAAATGCTTACACCTTAACTCCTACAGGAGTTTCAAATTAAAACATACCAGTTTAGGGGTGTCTGGGTGGCTCAGTCGGTTGAGTGTCTGACTTCGGCTCAGGTCATGATCTCAGTTTGTGTTGGGCTCTGTGCTGACAGCTTAGAGCCTAGAGCCTGCTTTGGATTCTGTGTCTCTCTCTCTCTCTCTCTGCCCCTTCCCCACTGTGCTCTGTCTCTCTCTCTTTCTCAAAAATAAATAAACATTAAAAAAAAATAAAACATAACAGTTTGTACACAACTCAACAGCAAGAAAATAAAAAGATTTATCGTGTATACTATGATATAGCTATTTTGGTTGTTTTGAATTTTCTCCCAATGCAAATGATGCTGCAATGAACATCCTGGTACATATATCTTTTAGCAAGTACACAAATATTTCTAGAAGACAGTTCCTAGAAGCAAAATTGAGCTAAAATTAATATGCATTTTTAAAATGGTAAATACTGCCAATTGACCCTTCTAAAATATTCTTCCATTTTGCACTTAAATCTGTAGAATAGGAGTGTGCTCGTTTTCCCTAAACATGCAATTAACATATGACCCAGTAATTATACTTTTGGGCATTCATCCCGGAGAAATAGAAGCTTATATTTATACAAAACTGTACATAAATGTTCATAACAACTTTATTCATAATAGCTAAAAACTGGAAACAATCCAGATGTCCTTCAATGGTTGAGGGGTTAAACAAACAGTGGCACATCCATATCATTGTTTACTACGCAGCAATAAAAAGTTGACATGCATAACAAATTGGATGAATCCCCAGAGAGTTGTGGTGAATGAAAAAGCCAATTCCAAAAGGTTGTAAGCTATATGATTGCATAAATGTAACATTTCTGAAATGACCAATGTTTAGAAATGGAGAACAGATGAGTGGTTGTCAAGAATTAGCAGTGAGGGAAGGGGCAAGAGGGAGGTGGGTGTGGGTATAAAAGGGCAGCACAAGGGATCGTCATGGTGACAGAACTACTCTGCATCTTGACTGTGATGGTACATATAGGAACCTACACAGGTGATACAGTTGCTTAGAACCACATACACCCACACAGTAACACAGATGAGCACAAGTAAAACTGGGGAGGTGTGAATAAGATTGACCTATTGTATCAATATGAATATCCTCGTTGTGATACTGTACTATAATTTTGCAAGGTATTACCAATGGGGCAAACTGGGTAAAAAGTACATGAGATCTCTGTTGTTTCTTACAACTGCACGTGAATCTACCATTATCTCAATATAGAAAGTGTAATTTTAGGGGCGCCTGGGTGGCTCAGTCGGTTAAGCAGCCGACTTCGGCTCGGGTCATGATCTCGTGGTCCGTGGGTTCGAGCCCCGCGTCGGGCTCTGTGCTGACAGCTCAGAGCCTGGAGCCTGTTTCAGTTCTGTGTCTCCCTCTCTCTGACCCTCCCCCATTCATGCTCTGTCTCTCTCTGTCTCAAAAATAAATAAACGTTAAAAAAAATAAAAAAAAAAGAAAGTGTAATTTTAGAAGATACAAGGTGAATCTATGTGATATAAGGTTTATGATACCTGTGGAGTGAGAAAAGCATATCAAAAAATGATAGATGATTCTATTTGTAATAAACAAAGCCATATATCAGTTGGTGTGTATATGTGAATAAATAGGAAATTTAACACCGGTTTCCTCTGAAGTAGAGGAAGAGAAAAGAGAGTTCGGTTTTAGTCTATATTCTCCTGTATACTTACAGTGCTTTACAACCAACAGTTTTGTGGTTTAAGTAGTTGTTTTTAACCATAAGGAGAACTTAAATATACCAATAATGACAGTTAACCAACTCTCTATAGTATGAGCAGCGTCTCCTCAAACAAACTGGGACCAAGGAAGTGTCGTGGGGAGAGGCAAGTTTCTGAGAAGGCCAGCAGAGCAAAGCATCTTCGGAGAGGAGCAGAAGGATGTAAAAAGGAGAGTAATCTCCAGTGGAATAGGACACCGAGGGGAGGGTTGGGAGGGAGAAGAATATCCTGGGAAGAGTTGTGGAGAAGAAATGCACAGACTCAAAAGGAAGAGGGAAGGTGGAGAGGGATGCTTTTGGGGTTTCCCAGTGGAGACAAAAATAAAATATTGCTTTGGGTTTGCTATTTGGGATGGGGGTATTTACCAGATGTCAGAGAGGTGGTGGCTCATACAGGGGCTCCCACTTGGTCCTTTCACCAACATGGGGATTCTACCAGCTACTGAGTGTATCTCCTCAGTATACACTCCCGGACAAAGTATCAAATTGGTCTGTGGTCTCGCTAGATCCCTTGTCAGATGAGTTCAAGTCAAAGCCCTATCATCTGACCCCATAGCCCCTATTCTGAAAGTGGACCCAGATGGCATTTCTGGTCTAGGGATCAGCATAAGCTCAAACCCTGGATAGTTCTCTTTCTTCAGTACCCTAATAAATGGTCACTGGTCACCCTAATAAATGGTCACTGGTCCCTCCAAGGCTTGGGGAAGTTGCAGGGTCCTATCTAAAAGGGTTCTGGGTCTATGGACTGGCTTAAGCCTGGGAACTGGATAAGAGGCCATGTATTACCCACTATGGCGATTCAAGTTAGATCTTTGCCCAGCAAAACTAGAAGTTTTCTCCCTGTTTATGTGAAGAAGTGATTTAGTAAACTGCTCTTCTAGTTCATTTCTGGAATCTAGTGATCAATTTGTCATTGACAAAGATACCTGTGTATGAAACACTTTGCCTCTTCATCCTTGTGCTTTTATGAAGGTCACTGTGTGTACCTTGTAGCTTACAGTCCTACTAAGACCAGGGAAACCAACTCTGTTATGGCATCAGCACTGCAACTCTGACCTTTAGAGAGTCACCTCAGAGCTCTTCAAGGATTCTGACGCCTCCCTTTACCAATGAATTTTTTACTGCCTTGGTGAATTGCTCTTCAAATCCTCACAGAGCATTTGGTTAAGTGACACTTGAACAGGTTGGAGTAACTGATTCATTCCAACATTCCCATTTCCCTGAGCCTCCAGGCTCCCTCCACTCTTACAGCCTTGCTACTCAAAGTGTAATTCACAGACTAACAGCATCTTCACATCACCTGAGAGCACATTAGAATCTCACTCCTGTTCTAGACCTGCCAAATCAGAATCTGCATCTTAACAAGATCCCCAGGTGATGCATAAGCACATTAAATTTGCTTTACGGCACTGGTTCCCAAAATTTAATGTGCATCAAGATTCATTTTCAAAAGTACAAATTCCCAGGGCTCAGCTCCAGTTTCTGATTCTGTAAATCTGGGGTGAGATTTGAGAATTTCCATTTCTAATATTTTCCCAGTTGATGCTGATGGTCCCAGATGACATGGTCATCACTCTGTATCAACCACAGTTCTACACTATGCCAGAGAATTTACAGAATTTCAACCTAAATAACTGTAGGCCATCACAGACTTTAAATGACTTTACAGTCTTTAAAATCACTACCTTTAAAATCACTACTTTTGACAGAATAACTAAGTGCCATACTATCTTGATCTCCCAATGGCTTGCCCCTCCCCACTTCCTCTTTATCCCATGCTATGACCACGGATGATTTGAATGATTGAGATATTACTGCATGCGTAGATTATCGGCATCTATTTCCATCTTTTGAATCTCCCCACCCCCCACAAGGTTATCCCTTGAACTCCTCAAACATGATCAACCCAATCTCAAATTCCAATTACAAAGACCAATTTCGTGGTCCCTTTTAGTATCAATTACTGTATCAGTCAGAGTACCAGCCAGAGTACCAGTAAGTACCAGGTTGTGCTCAAATTAGGATAATTTAAAGTGGAAATTGCTTATAGTGGTATACATAGGGTATAGGGATATCACAAAAGAGAAGGCAAAACTCAGGAGGAGGAGCAGCTGAGCATTAATGCCCCAGACTTGAGGAAGAGGGTCATATGGAAAAGGCCCCAATAATCGAAGCACTGATGTTCAGTCATGGAACTCACACAACCTGTGACAACCGCACAGAGGGAGCTAAGGGAATAAATACCTTGACCTAACTCTCTCCTCTGGTTACAATCTCTTGCCAGATATCCTCAGCAGCCAAACACAATGGGAAGCCACAGGCAAGCAAGGCAGTGGACATAGTCAACCAAGTTAGCCTCCTGGACAGAGAGGGGATCTACAGGGGAAAAATCTAAGACCTCTAGCATGGTGGAAAAGGCCATGGTTTAGCTTTAAATGAATGCTCTTGTGGCATCAAAGCAGAGGTATGAAGCAGGTAGTCGAGTGGCTCTGGAGATTGGAGATCAGTTGTACAAATTTGAGAGCTCTCAGCATAGAGGCGAAGCCTCCTGTGAGCTAGGATCTAAGGTTGAACCTGAGTAGTTCCAACATTTAAAGGCCAAGTATAAGAGGAAAATCTGGCAAAGGGACAGAGGAAATATAGGAGGCAGAGACATGAGAGAAAAACCAGAAGAGTGTAGGAGGCTGGATACCAAGAAAATTGGGTTTTCCCCAAAAGAAGGAAGGGTCACCTTTGTTAAAGTTCACTAAAAGCGCATAATATGAAGACCGAGGAGCGTTCGTGAGATTTAGAGGCATAGAGGTCACTAGATACTTTGATAAAAATAGTTTTAATAGAGAAATAGGGAAGGAAGCTTTTTGGAGGAGGCTAATGAGGAAGGAGGTGTTGAATTAGGGCAAATGATTACTATGTACAACTCTTCCAATCAGTTTGGGTGAGAGTGGGAAGAGAGGAAAAGAGTAGAGCCACAAAGAAAATTTGGAGTCCAGAAATGGGATTTTTTTTTAGAATAGGAGTGACTAGATGCTCTTTAGATGCCGATGAAAAGAATATACTAGAGGGGAACAAATCAAAGATAGGAAGGAGTTTGGGCTCCTGGGTGGCTCAGTCAGTTGAGTGTCTGACACTTGATTTCAGCTCAGGTCATGATCCCAGGGTCATGGGATCGAGTGCTGCACTTGGCTCTGTGTTGAACATGGAGCCTGCTTAAGAGTCTCTCTCTCTCTCTCTCTCTCTCTCTCTTTTCTGAGAAGGTTGAAATCCACAGCATGGGGAAAAGAGTTGATCTTTCTAGGAAGAGGGACATTACTTCCATTTTGTCAGAAGAAAAGAACAAAGGATGGACGCAGGTACAATTAGAGATGCAGTTTGGTTTATAGGTGCAGGTCCAGGAAGTGAGGCAATTCCCACATGAGGGCTTCTATTTCCTCTGTGAAGTAGGAGCAAAGACATCTACCAGGAGTGAGGGATAAGAGGGGGACTAAAGGCTTTGAGAAGAAAGTTTGAAATGGTCATTTCAGAGAACAAAGGGTGCGTGGACAAGAGGACAAAAGGGTTCCCCAGGGGGAATGGGAAGGTAGTTTGAGAGTCAGTGGAAGTGATGATGGAGAAGACTTTGCTAAGCTGGGGGATTTTTCTCCAGTTGTGCTTTGCTGCCTAGGAGGAGACATGAAGAAGGTGTATTGCTGAGTTCTTCCAGGACTGATTTTATTTTTCCAGGCAGGTTTGAGGAAAGGACAAAATAGACCAGTAAGTTTAGGGTACTGGCCAGATAGTGATTAACATAGTGAACCATGGGATCTAAACATGACTTCAAAGGGAAACAAGGACAGAGAAGGTTGGTAGATAATGAAAAGCAGAGGGGCTGGAAGCTTAAGGGCCTTGGTAAAAAGAGGTGTTGAGTAGGTGATTAAGCAGGCTAGACTAAAGTGGGAGGGAGTTGTAGTCAGAGTGGGAGATTTGAGAGATGAGAAGGTCCAGGCTGTGACAGAGAAGTAGGTGCTGGTGGTGGTGGAGAAGGTTAAGGAATTGGGAGGCCAGAGGATTTACTAGGTCATCCATGGATACAGCAACATATCCTAGGAGGGTGGCAGGGTTGGGGTGTGACAGAATATTGTGAGCTAGGAGGTAAAGTCCTCAGGGAATGAGAAGGGGTATCTGGGAGGTCAGTGGATGACAATGACCCCAGAACTTCAGGGGAGCAGCCATTTTACAAGAATGTTTGGATGCTGTACCAGGAAATGAGAAGCAGACTATACCCACTCCTCCTCTTGGGTGTGCAGGGTGTGGAATAATACCTAAAAGACCTACAAAAGTTAGCAGTACTGTGGTTAGAGATGGGTTTCAACTCCGGCAAGAAGATGGAGGTTCTCCATGGGGCTAAGGTACCAAGGCCCCTGATGAGAAAGAAGAGGCAGCAGAAAGGACCAGGGATGAAGAGGAGAGGCTTCAACTTGAGCATGTTTTGGTCACAGCTTGTGAAAAGAGCTGTCATTACAGAGATTTCAAAATAAGTGTCTGTGTTCAGAAAGTATTATTCCTGCTTTTCAAAAACACACACATATGCCAACTCTAATCGTCCTTCATTTTCAGTGGTGACTCTATGTGTGTGGTCTGGCTCTAGAGAACAATGCCTAACCAGCAGTATTTTCTCCATGCTCAAGACTGTCCTTGGGCTTCTTTGGTTCCAGCTGCTGTTTGCTTAGTCTGACATGATTTTTACCTTTGTGTCCTTATTTTCTGGTTTGCCAAACACCATTGTTTAAAAAGAATACTCCAGGGGCACCTGGGTGGCTCAATTGGTTAAGCGTCCAACTTCGGCTCAGGTCATGATCTCACGGTCTGTGAGGTCGATCCCCACCTCGGGCTCTGTGCTGACAGCTCGGAGCCTGGAGCCTGCTCCAGATTCTGTCTCCATCTCTCTGCCCCTCCCCTGCTCACGTTCTGTCTCTCTCTCTCTCTCTCTCTCTCTCTCAAATATAAAATAAAACATTAAAAAATAAACAAATTAGGGGCGCCTGGGTGGCGCAGTCGGTTAAGCGTCCGACTTCAGCCAGGTCACGATTTCACGGTCCGTGAGTTCGAGCCCCGCGTCAGGCTCTGGGCTGATGGCTCGGAGCCTGGAGCCTGTTACCGATTCTGTGTCTCCCTCTCTCTCTGCCCCTCCCCCGTTCATGCTCTGTCTCTCTCTGTCCCAAAAAAAAATAAATAAAAAACGTTGAAAAAAAAAATTTTAAATAAAAAAAAAAATAATAAACAAATTAAAAAGAATGCACCCACCAAGGATTGCTTTAGGCCAGTGTTCTTTGGATGGTTTTCTATGTCTGCCTCTCACTATATCTTGTACTTGCACTTGTCCTCCAGTGACTTCTCTGTGCTGTTCTTCCCCTGCTTCACTTCTGCTTGGGCATCCACCTTCCGCCTTCATCCATTCTCAGGGCAACAGCTGGGGTTATTGTGATTTTCTTACTAATGCTTAGAATGAGAGGTGTGACCTCATCTTGACAAACATCACAATTTTTGTCATTGTTTTCCTCACTCCCTGTGACCTATAGTCATGCGCCACAGTGGATAGGCCAGCTTAGAATACAAAGCCACTTACATGGGAAAAACACACTTAGCAAACTCATTTCTCTACGCAACAGGATGACTTAGAGTAATCACATAAGAACTTATCGCCACTTGGATAGCTCAATCAAAACTCTTTCTGTAATTTTCAGTTCCGCGTTCTCCCTTCTATTTTGTTTTGTTATTATTGTTTTGGATTTTATGGTTGCTGTTGTGAGAGCCCTCGATATTTTCTGGATGGTGCTGTGTGTGCACTGGTTCGATTATTGGCACTCTGATTATTATCATCTGTCACCTAAAAGGCTTACGAACTGTCTCAAACAGCATGCCTTTGCTGCCTATCAGATTTCATCCCGAGGTGCTGGAGAAATGTCTGATACTAGCGAAAACCCTGCAGTGCAGGCCAAAGATGGAGTTTCAATGAGTTGGCTCATCAGCTTGCTCTGTAGTAACGCAAACAAAAATGCAATTTACTGTTGCTACGGGAGATTTACTTCTAAGCCCTCAAGATTTGTAACTCCAGAACCTCCCTGATATCCGAGACCCTTCTTAGGAACCTGACTAGAAACTCAGTCTTAAAGGTACCATCCACATTTCTGCTCTAAAATCTTAACCACTGGAATCTAAGATAAATATCTTCTTCCTTATCGGTACAACTGAAGCTGGCTGAATCAGACTAAAGGAAGGGACTTATATTCTTTGTTTTCTTTCTTTTGCTTTCTCCTGCTGGATGTGAACAGGTCTACACACATAGCCCTGCGCCCTAGCAGCCTTCTTAAAACCCACAGGGAACCAACTTTAAGACAAAACCTTTGTGGAGAAGAGCAGAACAGGGGAGGAGAGAGCATGTGCGTCCTTGTTGACATCATTGGAGTCTACCCCACCTGTGGAATCCTGTGAGATAACAAATGTCCTTATATTTCACTCAAGTTGGTACAGTATGTTTTTTTAAATATTATTATTATTATTATTATCTGCCATGGAAAACATCCCAGGTGCCACAAGTTCTCAGGCTGAAATCTCAGGTGGGTTTCTTCCCCACCCCACCCCACCCCATTTTCTCTAGCTCTCAGAAATCACTATTATTCTCCACTTAAATGGAACATGTCCTTCAAGCTGAATTTAAACTGGAGTCAAATCAACCTAAGTCTTTCAAAATATGTGGGGATCCCATTTCAGGGTGGCTTGAAAGAAGGATGTCAGATCATTAGGTAGGAAAAGTGTACTCTGGAATTGTTATCTGGAGTCAGCAAAAATGGAGGAAGAGACCTGTGGGATTTTGTCAGTATCAGAGCTGCCTCTGAATATTTGCATCCTTAACGCAGGACCTACTGTACTTACAGAAGATCCCCCGTATCTTGTCAGTGAGTGGGTGAGGCTGGGTCAAAGACACCTATATGGCTGAAATTTGAGGTTTGCTGAGATTACTGTTTTTTTAATCAAACTGAAAAAATTTCCAGCCAATATTTCTTCAAATATATTTTCACTTCACTTCCCTCTTTCTGGGACTCTTCTCACATGTATATTAGATTGCTTGATACTATCCCACAGGTTACTGAAGCCCTGTTCTTTGTCTTTAAGTCATTTTCCCCCCTCTCCATTTGGATGATATCCATTGACTTGTCTTCAAGGTCACTTCGAGTTTACTGATAATTTTATATTTTGTGTTCGTTGTGCTATTAATTTCTAACCAATGAGTTTTCAATTTCAGATATTGTATTGTTTAGCTCCAGGATTTCCATTTGGTTCTTTTTTTTTTTTTTTTAATTTTCTTGTCTCTTTTAAAATTTCCTGTCTCTTCACCTGCTACACCCATAATGTCCTGTCGATTCTTTAACCTATTTATCATAGCTGTTAAGTCTTTGTTAATTCTAACGTCTGAGTCATATGTGGGTCTGTGTTTCTATTGACTATTGTTTCTCTTCACTACAGATTGCATTTTCCTATTTCTTTGCACTTTGGGGGGAGGAGTATACTGAGCTTTATGTACGATAAGTTAAGGAGACTTTGGATTCTGCTATCTTTCTTAAAAGAAAGCTGAGTTTTGTTCTAGCAAGCAGTTAAATTAATAGCATGTTATCTTGATCCTATCCAATAAAACTTCTGTGATGATAAAAACGTTCCATAATCTGTGAAGTCCAACACAATAGCCATTAACCACGAATGGCTATTAGCATTTGACATATGACTAGTGTGACAGGGGCATTATATTTTAAATTTTTGATTTAAGTTTAACTGGATTCCAAAGGCCACACATACCTAGAAGTTACTATATTGAATAATGCCGCTGTGGGGACTTGGTTTTAGGCTTTATTAGGGCAGGTATATTTGGGCTTCACCTTTATTCCTAGGGCACAGACTTTAGTACTGGGAAGTATTCCTCACTCCCAAAGTGTGCCCTTTTGCATTCCCAGTGGAAGGTCCTAGGTGTTTACCACACCTCTCTGACTTGGTGGGGATTGAACTCAGCTCCATCTCTCAACACAAGGCAACTGCTGTTCCAGCCTTCCTCTCTCCCCTGGGCTCTTTGTGCCTCCCCTGCACATGCACAGATCAGGAGTAAGCCAAGGATTTGCAGGAAGTCTCTACATAGGTTTGAAAGCTCCCCGTCTGAGGCTCCCTCCTTTCTGGGATTCCCTTCTCCCCAATTTCAAACTGCTATGGGAGCCCCAAACTCCAACGTCTGAGTCTTCGGCTCGGTAGGATTGCCACTTTCTTCTTGAACGCTGTCTCCTACCACAGTGGGAAGTGCTTAGTGGTGTGCAAGGAAATGCCTCATCAATGTGGATCTCACCCAGTGTGATTCTCTTTTTTCAAGGGTCATAACTTCCCCAGAGATGGTTTTGTCTGCAGAACAAAACCATTTCGTTTGCTCTCCTGTGCCTTAAACAAGTTTTGTTGTTATTATTTTGTTTGGGGTCCAGAATTTATAATTGTCTTTGGCAGAAAGGTTAGTCAGATACAATTTACTCTGCCACTGTCAGAAGTTGGAACTGATCTAAATGGAGAAAATTAAACAGTAAAAATCTGAGTTTGGGGGCACCAGGGAGGCTCAGTCGGTTGAGGGTCCAACTCTTGATTTCGGCTCAGGTCATGATCTCATAGTTTTGTGAGTTCGAGCCCCTCCTTGGGCTGTATACCGACAGTGCAGAGCCTACTTGAGATTCTCTCTCTCTCTCTCTCTCTCTCTCTCTCTCTCTCTGCCTCTCTCCTGCTCATGTTCTCTCTGTCTCTCTCAAATAAAGAAACTTAAAAAAAATTCTGAGTTTGGTGGGAAAGTTTGGCTATCCCTTCCTCATACCACACTCTCTCATGTCTCTTTGTACCATAAGGGGTCAATATTTGCTGAAGGAATGCTGAAAACTGAAAATTCTCTTGAAGGAATCATACTTTGAAGCATTATCAGTCATTCATAATTTAGAACAGACAACCCTTTTCTGAAAACAGATTTTGATATGGGTAGTGAGAAAGAACAAGAAGTTCCTGGCTGTGTCTGTCTTCTGATTGCAAGTGGCAGATAACCTGCCACAACTTTGACCTAAGCAAAGGCATTTATAGGAAATATAGGTTAAAATTCCATAATAAGGCTAGCTCTGGGCAGAGCTGGATTTAGAGTTTATTATAGTATCAGTAGAACACAGGTTTTCTGCTTTTGATTTTTTGCTTTTTCTTTTTTGTTCCTAGCTTTCAGACCTGCCCATTGCACTGTTAGAATTAATTCCAGCTTCCTGGGACTGCAAGAGGATGGCAGCCACTTCATCCCTGTGTCCTCCCAGGTATCTGGTATAGAGGAGAAAGGGAGAGCCTGTTTTCCAGAAGCAGCTACAAAAATCCACACTGCCTCTCCTAGGTTCTGCCTGGGCTGCGGTGCCCATCTCAGGAACAATCACGTGGCCATGAAGTAGGATGAAATGATTGGCCTAAGTGTGGCTCATCTGTCCCACCCCACAGGCAGAAGGGTGTCAGTTTCACCAGCCCCTCACAGACTGAGGGTAGGAGGGGGCAGCCCCCCGATAAATATCTGGGACTTAGAGTGGGGGTGGGGGAGTCCCCCTGATAAATATCTGGGTTCCTATTCACTGGAAGGGCAGACACTGGTGTAGAAACAAGAGAGGCCCACCGAGATGATTATTGGAAGAGACTAGAACCAAGGTACCCGGAGGGGGTTAAAAGGTCACAAACTAGAGAGGTGTAGGGAGCCTGAAAGAGAAAAGCTGCCTCTTTTCCCACTTAGCCCTTGGGGTCAAGGCTGCTGGAAGCAGGTGATGTGCTATAGCATGGCTTCATGGCTAGCGTGCTTGGGGACCTGCAATGAGTGAAGTCCGTGAAATTCAGATACCACGGCGGTATCTTAAAAAGGTATCAGGTGGAGAATGGCTTTTAATGTGGAATCCAGGCCTCCAATTAGAGGCTTGTTTCAGTTGCTAAATTTGGTGTGGGTTAAATGCCCACTGACCTCTTGTCCCTATAGCATTTCATCACCATGATGAGTGCTCAGGAACAGATCCTTCTGTCCCCACCCTTTCCAATGGTACACAATCTCTATACCATTAGAGGTCTGACTGCTTTTTCCAGATAAATTGCCAGGCCCTCCTCTCAATCTTTTCCATTAGTGAGGAAGGAATCCAAGGAAAAAAGAAGAAAATCCCAAATGCAGCAATGCTTCCAAATGTTCGCCTGGCTTGGACAACGCCTGACTGGCATCCCCCCACAGCTCCAAACCATCTGGCAGCCTTCATAGTGGGGGGTGGGGGCGGCTATGAGACTTCCTTTTCTCTCCTCCTCCAGAAAACCAGAGAAGACTTGGGGGACCCCAGAGACCACTGGAAAATACCTTGGGATCTCTCAGTCTATTCGATCCTCACATCTTCTGACTTGAACCTGATCATTCTAAGGTAGCCCCGTGAAAGACTTACCCCAGTAATAAGAGAACTCTCCCTATTCTCAAAAATGTGTGCACTTCTTAGTACTTTATATTTTTCTATAATAATCATACCTCACTTTTGCCGCAAAAAAATTAAAATAAATGTGGATATTCAAAGCTTAAACATTCCCACAAAGCTGTGCTCCCTTAGAAGTTCCCCTGATAAACAGTGGCTGACTAGAAAGACACTGCTCACAGCATTTCACGCTTATTCTGTCACTACGATGATATACAACATAATAGAAAGAAAATACACTTTTGGCTAATTTTAAAATGCAACATGGCAGATGCCTCTGGAAGGAAGAATTCCCATCAGCTCTTTTCATCCTCATATTCCCCTTGTGATAAATCCCTAGTCTTTTCAAGAAATCAGAGCCTTCCTTGCTCCTTTTCATGAAACACGTTGGCTTGCTTCCCTCAGTTTCACCTTCCTGGTGAGCTGGTCTTTTGAAGGGTTGGGATATTCTCGTAGATTCTTCCTCCTTCCTGCTCTCCCACCACCCACCTGGTTTCTTCACTTTCTCTGCGTCCCACTGCAGGGAGGACACCTGTTGCTGACCTCATTCTCAGCTTTGTTTGTTTCGCCGATAAGATTACTGGCCAGGTGCTGTAATCTTTGGTTTGCTGAGCAATTGCCCTGGTGCAGTTCCTGTGACCTACACTCTGGACGGAGCAGACTTCATTATTCACGAATGGGCCGCAGGCCAGTTACCTGCAGTGTCCACCTCCGAGGCCAGACAGAAACTTGTTTAGCCAGTTCCCTTCTTTCACTGGGCCGTTCCAGCGTGGACACACACAGATTGACAAAAACACGGAGCGTGTCTGTCTTCCCAGGAATGGATCCACCAGAACAAGATCCGGTCTGCTGCTACTCTCCGATTCTCACTTCCTCTCCCCACTCTGCTTCCCCCCTCCACCCCCACCTCCCTTTGCTACAAAGCTAGGGACCATCAAGTTTTAATGCAGTGTTGAGTTGATGAAAACAGCGTGCTAGTTTCTGAATGTCAAACAACATATGACAATAAAGCAGCCAACACATAACCAGGAAGACGCATGTGTGCTGCTTCAGCGCTGGATACAGACGCGCAAATGGCTGGACTTTTAGAGCCTCCATGTTCATGAGAAGTCTTGGAGCGTTAAAAGTGATGACGGTGATTAGGTTGCCTTTCAGAGCAGCAAAATCTGTACAACCGAATCCTCCTGGGCTGAGTCATTTTCAGCCCAGGCATATTAACTTGGCTCGCTGTGAGTCTGCTTTTGTGTACACACGCACAGCATTTAACCACGAGCGCAGTGGGCCCCAAATTAAAACCATATTTTGTTAGCACCACATGTTCCAGCCTTGACAGTATTTATCAAAGGGGAAGCCGCTGGATTTATCCAAAGAGATGAACTTCACCAGGGTCTGGCAGACCCACCCCCAATAGGGAGCTGTGATTTTTACCCGGCCTGTGGAGCGGTGCGGCCACTGTGGGTTCAAGACTGTTTGCTCGGTTGCTTTGGGCACCGTTCGCTGCTGTTCCCTCTCTGGTGCCTACCTTCCAACTGCCCAGGCCTCACGGGATGTCATCAGCTCCACATCTGTTTATTTTTCAAGGCCCTGTTTGTGTTCCCTTTGTTTCCGTGAGGTCTTTGCTACCTAAACCCAAAGTGTATTTTTCCTCCTTGGATCTGTCTAGCCTGGCTCTGGCTAGACACTGTGGGACTGTGGTGGAAATGCAGACTCCCAGGCCCCGCCCCAGACATCCTGAATCTGCATTTTAGCAAGATTCCCAGGGAGTTCCGGTGCATGCTGAAGTTTGGGAAGCACTGCTCTACCCCCAGGTAACTTTTCTCCTGGTGGTTCTCATTGGAAGTCACATTAGGTGTTTTGGGAACACATACAGGATTTGGGGTTTGTCACACTGATGGGTGTGGGGCAGGAGTGCTACTAGCAAGAGTGGGCAGGGATGGTACTGGACAGCCTGAGGACCCTATAAGGAAAACTTGGTTCTTAAGTCACATGGCTTTCTAAAGTGCTGCCAGCCAGCCAGGTAGGTGAAAAACCTCTTTTTAATTATCTTAGCCCAGAACCTAGTTCTTTATTTTATTTTTTTTTAATTTTTTTAAGTTTATTTATTTTTGAGAGAGAGAGGGCACGAGTAGGGAAGGGACAGAGAGAGAGACGAAGACACAGAATCGGAAGTAGGCTCCAGTCTCTGAGCTGTCAGCACAGAGCCCAACGCGGGGCTTGAACCCACAGATGGGGAGATCATGACCTGAGCGGAAGTCGGATGCTTAACCGACTGAGCCACAGAGGCGCTCCATAATTCCTTTTTACCTAGAGACACCAAATATTGCTTGCATGGTTTTAATACACACTGAATTGTCTAGGAACTCAACTTCTGTAAAAATTCAGGGAGGACTGCCCTTGTTTTGTTAAGAACTTTTCCTTTGTTCACAACTTTGGAGACACACGTTCTCCACAGCATTGCTGCTCACAGAATTTCAGTCTCCAGGACACGATCTCTGTATCAGTCTGCATTGTAGCCATTCCAATGGCTGTGATTTTATATCTGACTGCTTCATTATGTTTTTTGGCATAAATGTGCCTGAGCATTTCTATATTAAAATACATCTGGTTTTATTACAAATTACTTTTATTTTATTTCTTATTTATATAAGAGTTAAGGAATTCATTATACTGTTGTTGAATCATTTATATTATTCATAGATTCTATTTCAGGAAAATAAAGAAACCATTTATTTTTTTATTTTATTTTTTTAAGTTTGTTATTTTATTTATTTTGAGACAGAGAGAGAATGCAAGCAGGGGAAGGGCAGAAAAAGAGAGAATCCTAAGTGGGCTCTGTGCTGTCAGTGCAGAGCCCAACGTGGGGCTAGATCCCATGAACTGTGAGAACATGACCTAAGCTGAAATTGAGAGTCAGACACTTAACTGACTGAACCCCACAGGTGTCTCAAAGGAACCATTTAAAAGTATTTGTTATAAAAAGAGAATGTTGGGTCTAATAGGGTTGGGAACCTTGGTTCCACATTCTTTAATTCTTCAATTGGCCCTTATTATATATTTTCTTGTAATCTTGGTTATCTATACATTTTTTAATTTTTTAATGTTTATTTATTTTTGAGAAAGAGAAACAGAGTGTGAGCAGGGGAGGGGCAGAGAGAGACGGAGACAGAATCTCAAGCAGGCTCCAGGCTCTGAGCTGTCAGCATAGAGCCCGAGGGGGGTTCAAACTCACAAACTCATGACCTGAGCTGAAGTCAGACACTTAAGCGACTGAGCCACCCAGGCGTGCCAATAATCTTGGTTATATTTTTAAGAGAACATGCATAGTCTCCCCTACCAGGTTATAAATATCCTTAGGGTAGGACTATCTTTTATAATCTTGGTCCTGTAATCACCACTTAATGCACCTATTGCACATCAGGTAATTGATTACATGGCTACTTGGAGGATGGCCCGCTCCCTGCATTCCTTTCCTCAAAAGCTACTGCCTTCTGGGGCACCTGGACCTAAGTATCCGACTTCAGCCCAGGTCATGATCACGTGGTTCGTGAGTTCTGAGCCCCATGTCAGGCTCTCTGCGGTCAGCAGAGACCTTCCCTTGATCTCTGTCCCTTCCCCTCTCACTCTCTCAAAAATAATAAATAAATAAATTTTTAAATAAAAAAAAAAAAAGCTACTGCCTTCCAACTGGGTGCAGAGCACTGGCAGCCTGGCTACTATGGCCATTAAGGAAGAGTTTGGGGCACCTGGCTGGCTGTTGGTGGAGCATGTGACTCGAGCTCAGGGTTGTAAGTTTGAGTCCCACTGTTAGGTGTAGAGATTACTTAAAAATAAAATCTTTAAAAGAAAAGAAAAGATAGAAAGAGTTTGGCACTCTGTTGCTTAGGGGCTAGGCACAAAGCTTCACACTTAAAGAATTCTGATACAGTGGAGGCTAGAAATGGCCCAGTAGGGAAACAAACAAAATGCTACAGGATTGTGGAGGACAAAACAATTCCAATACAAAGATGCACATACATGAATCTGGAGTGGCAAATGCACTTATAGGTTCCTTTTCTTACATACGTTTTTATTTATTGGATTGGCCACCATCTTCTTCACCCCATTGAATTAGAAGATCCTTGAGAGCCACTTTTAATTCCTCTAATTCCTTTGTATGTGCCAAGCTTTGGTGTGGTATCAGGCAAAACCCCTTCTATTTCTTGGGACAAATTCCACAAGTACATAGTCTTTCCAATCTTGTGTGGTAATGTGATTTTTTTTTAACGTAGGTTGGCCTGGTAGTGAGTGTGTTTAATGCGCTGATAATTTGGATAGGTCATTTTACCACTCTGAGTCTCACTTTCCTCATTGGGAGAACAAAAGATGGACCAGATTGATGGTTCCCAAACTTGGCTGTTCCTGAGGAGATTTTTTTAAATATCGAGTTCTCTGGGCTCCAGTCCAAACTTAGTGAAACACATTGGGGACAGGGAGATATGCTACAGATCTCCATGAACCACACTTCCAATAGCCAGGAATAAAGGACATGCAAGTCTCTTTTAGCTAAATATTCTCCATCTACATCAATTACTAGTGAGTAATGTTACACAAAAATGGCCCATTAAAAGTAGTGCCTGGGTGGCTCAGTTGGTTAAGTGTCCAACTCTTGATCTTGGCTCAGGTCATGGTCTCATGGTTTGTCAGATCGAGCCCCACGTTGGGGTCTACGCTGGTGCTGGCAGCACAGAGCCTGCTTGGGATTCTCTTTCTCCATCTCTCTGCCCCTCCCCTGCTTGCACACACACACTCTCTCTATGTCTCTAAAAATAAATAAAATAAACTTAAAAAGAAAAAGTAGTCCACATTTAGTGTAAGATGGCCCAGCTAAGTTTGACTATCATGGTAGAATGTAGAATCATTTCCTTCATTTATAAATTTTAGGTGATATTTTAAAATAATCTATAAAGAATCTATTCCCCTTAAGTTAGCATCCCTGAGTAGTACAGTGTGGAAAAAGCACTTTTCAAAAATCCTTACACCACAGCTGCCTGGGTGGCTCAGGTGGTGGAACATCCGACTGTTGATTTTAGCTCAGGTCATTGTTCCAGGGTCGTGGGATCGAGCCCCACATTGGGCTCTGTGCTGAATGTGGAGCCTGCTTAAGATTCTCTCTCTACCTCTCTCTACCCTTCTCCTGCATCCCTCTCTCCCACTCTTTCTCTCTCTAAAGAGAAAGAAAAAAATTCCTTAGACCCAAAAAAAGAACTTTGAACCAATCAGCAGACTTTGAACTGACCTTTTGTGGCCCAGGGAGCTCCATGCTGGGTGTGATCTGAACGTCACAGAAGGCACTCCTTCTCCTTGAATCCTCCCCATGGGCTGTCATATGCCTGAAATTCCCTTAACAGGGGCAGACTTTTTCACTCGCCTCCTAATTAGCAATGAGGTTTAAAATACAAGTATTCCTGAGGAGGCTTTAAAAAAATTCCCTATTCTGCAGTGAATTTCACTGAGTTCATAGGGAGCACTTCATTGTGAAAAATAAAAAAACCAAAGTTGTGCAGGCCTATATTGTGAGACAAAGCAGTGATGAAACCTGTTCAGACCAAACCAAAGCAGACACCAGTTCATACCACAGCCCACATGAAGGTTTTTATCCAATACAAATAGAAGCAACAGTGGCAACAAAATGAGGCCATAAGTGCATTGGAACTTGTTGTGAGCCCTGGTGAGGCTCTGCCCAGTGTATCATTCTTTTCTTACCAGCCAGGTAAACAACAGACTTCATCTGCTAATACCAGGAACTTTAAAACTCTTAATCCAGTTGCAAATGACTGTAATTGAGGACCTTTTCTCCTAGCTAGTTGCTCTCCAATTCAGAGTTGTCTAGCAGGTTAATTTCAACATAATAGAAGGTGTCATCTGGCTGACTGCACCACCACACGCTGGTGGCAGGGACAGATTTCATGTGTGTTCTGCTCAGGTTGCTGGGCCCTCTGGCTGGTTGCGTCCTTCTTTGCACCTTGGTGCTGAGCATTCTGAGACTTGGTCAGCTAAGGATAAAAGGAACCTACTAGCCAGTTGAGGGGCATGTTAACAAGATAATCCATGACATCCTGAGGAGGGTAAAGTGGAATGAAGAAATGTTGGGGGATCATGGCTGAGGGAGGGATACCTTCCCTAGGGTCTTGCTGCCTACCTCAGCAGGAAAGCCTGACTCTCCACTCTCCTTCCTCTACCAGCTGTATGGCCTGGCATCAGCCAATGACTCCACCATTTGAAGGGGACAACCAGGGGCTGAACCTCCAGGAACATTGGCAGACTTCTTTCTCCCAACTTCTCAGTGATCCCAGTGTCTAGCTCCCCCAGGTCCCTCATGACCTTGACCATCTTATTAAATATGTTCAAAGTTGTGGAGGGAGGGAGGGAGGGAGGGAGGGAGGGAAGGAAGGAAGGAAGGAAGGAAGGAAGGAAGGAAGGAAGGAAGGAAGGAAGGAAGGAAGGAAGGAAGGAAAAAGGGAGAGAAAGAGAGAGAAGGAAAGAAAGAAAGAAATGATGGGGGTGATTTTCATGGAAAGAGGTTTTCATAGGACAGAGTTGGGTTTGGGGGAGCTAGAGCAGTCAGTGAAAAAAATATTTCAGAAAGGAAAGCCAGGGTCTGAAATACACTTGACCTTCTTTATCACTTTGTCAAGAAGAGGCTGCCACCATTAACAACAACAACAAAAAACAGTCCCACCAAACTGTCTTCCTGAAAAACAGACAACCCCCAATTCCTTTGACTGCTCACTTCCTACATTCAAGTGAGACATCTTCAGGTGTCTTTGTCCCACAGTCCTGCAAACATGGCCATAACACACTCACAAGGGAGCATAGGCATGGGACTCAAGGAGGAGACATGTCATCATGAAAAAATGCTGGTGGGGCCTAAGCTGACCTAGGGGCAGAGGAGGGAGGGAGGGTCAGCAGGATAACTGAGGAAGACACTAGAAAAAGAGGAAGGTGGGTGTGCCCGGAAAAAAAGGGACCACATGACATTAGGCTTGTCTCCACCATTTGACAGGAGCTCAATCTCAACCACTGGGCAATGCAACTTCTTCCCGTAACTCACCTCCAGGTCACAACAGCCAGTCTGAGACATGTAAACAAGGCTGAGGAAATTGATCTTTCTTCCAACAATTAAGACTCCCAGTCTCCCCCACAACCTTATGAGCCTTGTGACATCCACACTCAAGGAAAACAGCAAAGCAGCTGGACAGTCTTTCTGTCATGCTGCTGTGCAGGCTGTATTTGCCTCTGGGCTTAGTGGCCGAGTGGGTAAGATCTGGAACAATCTCTAAGAGCAGGGTACAATCTGGGCACCAGCTGGGACATTAAAGCTGGGAAGAGCTTGCTCCAGCAACTTCCCTCTCAAGGTGTTTTTCTTCACCTCTTAGTCACTTTTCCTGAAAAAGGAGAAATCTGAAGAGAGGCATACAGTTTACTGGAGCTATTGAGCCTGGAGGAAAGGAGTTCCAGAATCAAATTCTATCTATACATCTATAAACCACATGATTCACTGAGTACCAACTGACGTGCAGACACAAAAAGGAAAGCTCAATTAAACTAATGTGAGGGAGAAGGAAATTGTTCACTGAAGCCTGCAGGAGGACTGCCTGGCTGAGCAGGGCAGTCCAGGCCTGTCACGAAGAGGTGGGCAGAAGGTCTCCTGTCCTGTTGACTCAAGGCAAATGGATGTGGCTCCCTGCCCCCGGCCCTCCGGGACATAGCTGCCCATCATGCCTTCAGAATGAATTCCATTTGTGCTGAAGGAGAAGAGGGGAATGTTACTTTTGCTTAGAAGTCACCTTAATCAAGGAGAGCCAGGTAACCTAAGAATTCTGGCACTAGAAGGAACTTTAGATCACTTAATTCACATTCATCATCTTATAGGTAGGGAAACTGAGGCCTAGAAAGAAAAAGAGATTTGGATCCCTTCCCCCTGTTTCTTCCCCAGAGAACATGGTGGATTTCCTGGCTTGCTGTGGTTTTCTGAAGACCCTTGAATTATCAGAGCTCATGTTCTCCTATCCTTGTTTGTCAGCCCCCTAGCTGGGGCTGAATAAGACTACCATCCATGTTGCTCCATGAGGTTCAGATACCAGTGGGAAGGGGTCCTTGCCCCAAGTCCGTGGTGGATGGGGAGAGACAGGTCTTAGATCCATAAACTTATACCACTTCCTAAAGAATGCCATTTTGAAATTTGAGGGAAGGAATGGAAGCTCTTAGCGGACACAACTAGTCATTCATTCAGCACATGCTAAGTCCAGCATGGGCATGAGCAATTGCAAACAGAACTCTTGGGCCATGGTTGGTTCTGCATCTAGAAGTTATGAACTGACCATAGAAAATAGCAGTAACCAGCCATGTTGTACACAAGTAAAGGCTATGTGCTCCCACCACCACAAGCTTGCTGCCAAGTGGAGCTGTTGCCATAAAAGCAAGTCTCAGCTCACACCAAATTTCATCAAATGCAGGGAACTTTGTTAGATAGTAGACAAAATTAATCTTTAAAAAAAACTCACTGTGGTTCAGAAGAGATTTCTCTCCCTTCTTCTTGCAACCTTCCCCCCAACCCCTAACAAAAATCAGCAGAGGGGTGCCTGGGTGGCTGAGGTGGTTGAGGGTCCAGCTCTTGATTTTGGCTCAGGTCATGATCTCATGGTTCATGGTTTGAGCCCCACGTTGGACTCTGGGCTGACAACATGGAGCCTGCTTGGGATTCTCTCTATGCCTTTCTCTCTCAAAGTAAATAAACTTAAAAACATTTAAAAAAAATCAGAAACACCAAGGCAAGAGGAGCCGCTGTCCAACCCTGTCCTTCAGGGGTACCTATCTGGCCTTCCTTGGGCACCCTTTCTCCCGCAGAGTGATGAGTCACAGGGTCCAGGAAACAAGCCCACCCAAAGCCCATACCTTACTTTCCAGACCACTCTTTGATACCCAGACTCCCAGAATTCCCCACCAAGGGTCCCAAACCCATCTCTAGGTCATGCACAGGCCTCTTCTTGGGGTCTGAGTATTGAGGATAGAATATCCCATGGTTGTGCTCACCCCTAGGCTTAAGGGGACAGCTCTTCATAGAGAATTGGGCATGTAAGCTGGCGTGTCTTTAATGTGTGAGACAGAGCTGGGGGTGGGCAGAGAAAGGGAACTTCAGGGAGTAGGCAGAACTCTGAGGGGTCCAAGAATGTATTCACACTTGGCATTCTGGGTCTGTCTGAAGATATCTATATTTCCAAGGCAAGAGGATGGAACATATTCTATATTATAGATTTTTAGCTTGATTTATAGCTTTTAAATACTTAGACACATCCTGTGTGGGCCTCCATTTGCACTCTTGCCCCAGCCTCAAAAGTTGGAGTCAGGCTTTTTGAAGCACACACAGAGACTGGGTTCCTATGGTTAGAAAGTGGGGAGAGATGGGGGAGTGGTCTTATCCTTTGAGACATCACACCAGTGAACTCCAACCCTCAGCCCTACACTGAGGCATAATTATCAAGCTTGCTGGTTTTTATCCTTTATTCATACAACACAATTGGTCCTATTATATTACTCCTAACCAAACACCTACCAATAATCTGCAGGTTCTACTAAATCAAAAATTACTTCTAATACTTTTTATGCAAATAAATCAATCTAAATTGTTGACAGAGACTAGAAGGAGTTTACTTGTTTTATCCACAAATTAAACCACTCCAAAGAGTTAGGGTAGATTAGGATTAACTCACACACATACTACATTACTCATGCTACAGTATTTACAAATAAATGACCACAGATACAGCCTCCCAAGATTCCCATATGTTCCTTAACTGTATATACCTAGGATGGTGCTGTAGGCATCAGCCCCTGCGGTGAGGAATTAGCCCAAGCCCAGGAGCCCGAAACAAAGGGGCTCCCTAGCTTTTATCTTCTCCCCTCTGGAAGGGCCATGCCAGTCCCCAGAGATAATTCGTATCACTGTACCATGCAATAGCTTGGCAAGCATATCCCCTAGGCCTATAGTCAGATTTGGGATTCTAAAATAATTACTGCCCAGTATTTATGCAGTCTCTCTTTTTTCTTTGCCAATGCTACAAGTTAAGTAACTTCCCTTTGTCTGCTCTTTTATTACGGGACCTAAGAAATTTCTATTTGTATACATTTAGGGGCTTTCCACGGGCAGGCCTGGCCATGATCCACCACAGGCTTATCTTCCAACTCTTTGCTTGTGCTTCACATAAACTTGGGATACCCTAATAATTGTTTTTCAACATTCCTGAGAATTCATAGGAATGTGACATTAAGCCCAAAAGGCAGGATCAGAACTAAAAGCTATGACATTAAAAATCCCTGGGTTCCATCCAAAATCTTCTAGAAAGCCGATTAGAACCCCAGGAAAATTAACTGGAAGAAAATCTTTATCATTTAGCAATAGACAATAGCAGGCAAAAATCTTAGTGTACAGATACATAAATTATTCTTTACTCGTTTATGACACACTTAATTTCTATTTTAGCCCTTCACCAGAGGAGTCCAAACCTTATCTCAATCAGTTCAAGGTTATATCTTTGTTTCAGTGTACTAAGGGGTATGTGTGTGCATGTATTTGAGGGCCTCTAGTATTTTCTTTTGTTCTTTTTTCTTTCTTTCTTTCTTTCTTTCTTTCTTTCTTTCTTTCTTTCTTTCTTTCTTTCTTCTTTCTCTCTCTCTCTTTTTTTTTTAGGTATAATTGACATACAACATTACATTAGTTTCAGGTGTGCAATGTAATGATTCAATATTTGTATGTATTGCAAAATTATCACCATCAATCAACACATAGTTACATCCCAAAATCTCCACATAGTTACAGAATTTTTTGTGTGTATGATGAGAACTTTTAAATCTACTCTTTTAGCAACTTACAAATAATCCAATACAGTATTATTAACTATAGTTGTCAAACTGTATACTACATCCCTATGACTTATTTATTTTATAACTGGAAGTTTATACCACCTTCACCCATTTCAGCCACCCCCGCACCCCCACCTCTGGCAACCACCAATCTATTCTCTGTATCTATGAACTTAGTCCTTATGGTGTTTTGGGTTTTTTTTTCTTTTACTTTTATTTATTATTGAGAGACAGAGCATGAGCATGGGAAGAGCAGAGACAGAGGGAGACACAGAATCTGAAGCAGGCTCCAGGCTCCGAGCTGTCAGCACAGAGCCCAATGTGGGGCTCGAACCCATGAACTGAGATGATGACCTGAGCTGAAGTCAGACGCTAAACCTACTGAGCCACCCAGGTGCCCCATGGTGTTGTTTGTTGTTGTTTTTTTAATCCACCTGTAAATGAGCTCATGTGGCATTTATCTTTCTCTGTCTGATATTCACTCAGCATAATATGAGGGCTTCAGTCATCTGACCACATTGGCGTCTGTTGAGACACAATAGTCTCATCTGGCACTGGTCACTCATTGTCCATGCCCAGGGCAGCTGAGTGCACCCTCACTACACCCACTAAGTCCATTAAAGGCCAGCCACTCTTTTCTTCCCCTCTTAGCATCATGAGAGTTATTCTGTTGCTCTCAGTCTATGCTGTGGTTTGGGGAACTTTGTGAGGCTATATCTACAGCTCTTCCTGCCCAGGCATACCCCAAATCCATTTCTTTAGGGGCTTGCCACCGTCCTGAGGCTCAACCCTAGAAGGAACAGGTACCCGTCTCTCCATTCTCAAACTAATTAATGGATTCCATCATTCCCATGCACCTGGGACACACAATCCCACTTGTAAGAATCTCTTAATGACTATACAGTTTTACTTTCCCTCTAAGCCACCTCCTCCACCAGAGTCCCCAGGGTCTGGGGACAGGGACCTTTAAATGGAGCATCATGTACTCCCAAATCTGTGGTATATATTGGGGTCCTTCACTCCCAGGGTTTAGACTTGATAAACTCAAAAGGCAGCAAAATGGGCCTTTATACTTCTTCTGTGTTGAGTATCCTTCACTGAGGCAGGGAGCACAGACAAACTTTGCTCAAAGCAGCAAGGAGAGGAGAGGTGGGTGAGAGGGTTAGGAAAGAGTATTAGGAAGAAAAAGACTATATAGTACTTCAAAATTCAGATCCAACCATAATAGTAGCAGAGTTTTAAATGTTTCCATATTGCCTTTGACAGGATTATCTTTCTAAAATACAGATATGATTATCCAACTGCTTGGTCTCCTATCCTCCAATGACTCCTCGTTGCCCACAATGGCAGTACAAGGTCGTCTCCATCTGAGAAGTGAGGTGCCAAGGATCACTGAACTATTTGTCTTGGAAATCTATTATTTGCCTGAGCAGAGAAAGCAAATATTCATGTAGAATATCCAACTACCTGAAGCATCAGGTCCTGGGAATAAAAGTAACAATTTCCCCAACATTTCCAAAACCCAGTTCTGAACTCTATTTAAGCAAAACTTCTGATCTAATTTTGGAACACCCTGTTTCATTTCTTAAATCAAATGTCTTTATCGCTCTTGCACTACGGCTGCCCTGAATCAACCAACAAGAACAGGAGCGATATGGGGCACCTGGTGGCTCAGTCGGTTGATTGTCTGACTCTTGATTTTGGCTCAGGTCATGATCCCAGGGTTGTGGGATCAAGCTCCATGTCGGGCTCTGCACTGAGCATGGAGCCTGCTTGAGATTCTCTCTCTCTAGCCCTCTGCCCCCCTCTCCCCCACTCTCGTATTCTCCCCCACCACGCTCTCTCCCTCAAAAAAAAAAAAAATAAGAGCAACATTAAAAATACTATGAGAGCAGTTTCAATATCCACCTGCTCTCCTCCTTTCTCTCTGCCAGACCCTGAATTCTCATCTCCAAACCATGGCTTGAACACCTCCTTCAAGAAGTCATCCTCTGAGTCTCTGACCCTATCCTAATCATACCATGGCTAGTGTGAGTGGCATAGGTCCTATCTGTTACAGTTATATGTGTTCGTGTTGTTTCTCCTATCTTCTTTCTTTTACTAACCTATAAATTCTAATGGAGAAAGTCTGTACCCTCCACATTCTTTGCAGTACCCTAACCACTTAGCACAATGGCCTGCGCAGAGGGAACTTAATAATTTTTGCAGTTGGATTTCTGGGTCTCCACCCCAGCTCCTGGGTAATCATTTATCAGCAAACAAATTAGTTATCTGTAAAACAGCCAAGGTTTCCAGAATGGATCATTTGTATTTCCACTGCTGGAAAAAACAATACATACCTCTTTACTTGCAAAGAGGAATTTCAATAGAGGCATGTGGTCATGGCGTCACTGATAGATCCTGCCTGAGAGTTTTGACACTTATAACTCTTTGACCTGGAAAGATGAACCAACTTTTATTTTGAATCATGTGTTCCCCTAGGTTCCTTTAACCTAAAGGCTATAAAAGGCAGACAGTGTGATCCCTATAAATCTGGCAACAACAACAACAAAATGCATATAATCTCTTGCTGAGCATCCACTAACATAATTCCTGAAAGCCAAGTACCCCCTCACACCCTGAAGCATCGAGGATGGGCTCAGAGATGGCTCAGAGGCTGTGCCTGCCTTGCCTACCCCAGGGATAACCCCATCCAGTGCCAAAGCTGCTTCTCTCTGGCAGTGGCTGACATTTCCGCTGATGCCCACATCCTGCCTCTTCAGTAGGAGCTGCCCCACACCTGACCTCCAGGTGTAGGCCTGTGGGGCAGCTAAGAACGAAGGAAGGGTCTTGTCCTTGGCTTCTCTTAGTTGCCTACTCCCAGGTGGCCAACTTCACAAGGTAGCCCAGCCTGAGGAACTTTTTGAGGGAGGGGACATTCTCTCACAGGGTCCCCACACCTGGTACCCTACTCCTCCAGGGAACAAGATGACCATCAGCTAGAGATAAAGTCAGCTCCATGTTCTCCTGGACTACAGAAGGGGCCCCTGACAGCCCTTTCCTCCCACTCCAGCGCAGGTGGGCCCTCTGTGCCAGGCACGCTGTGGGTACACCAGTGTCCCAGAAGTACAGTCTCCAATGGAGCAGAAGAATAGGAACTGGCTGGGCCTGCCCCTACCCATTTCTGGAGCTATGAGGAAGGGCCTTAGGAGAGGGCACGCACCTCACTGTGAGGGGTGGGGGTGAGTGGGACACCAAGAGTGTGCCACACTTCAAGGGTCCATACCACCATCGAGTCTGAAAGAACTCTGAGGAATGTCTTGCAGGCTTCCTAGCTATCTACCTGACTCTGGTACATGTGCCTCATGTCCTCTCAGCCACGCTGCTGAACTCCTCCTCTTCCTCTGTCCACTCTTGCTCATATAATGGACCTGACCAATATCTCTGTGTTTATTCATGATCACCAAATCCCACCCATAACACTCTTCAGTAGTTATGTTAACTTTCAATACCATCAGATTTCTTTTCCCTAATCTCATTGCCATCCCCTTCCCTCCCACCCACTCCCAGCCTCTCCCCAAAGAAACCACAGAGTTGTACATTTGAGCTGCTCTCGTCAGTCCTTTCTCCAAGTTTCCAGGGCCATGTGACCATCTGTGGGTTCATCATCCAACTCAAACACTTGGCCAACAGTCCACAATAGCTGTGGCTTCCACATTCTCCCTGTTCATCCTGGGCAAGGGCAGGTCTGGTTGGTTTCAGAGCACTGAGATTCTTCCCTGACATCCACAGTAAGAGAGGACTAGTCATAGCAGAGATAAAAGTTCCAAGGAACAGTCTTCACCTCCCTCTGGCCAAGAGGGGGTGCCCAGCAAGGACTCAACACATAACAGGAGAGAAAACAAGTCTGAATGTTCCCAGAAGTTAAGAAGTCAAGGAATAATACTAATGAGAAGGCATCTCTGAGCCCTATACTAAGTGAATATGTTCACTGAATTATCACAATAGTCCTGGGGGGTGAAGTGTAGTTACTACCCCAACATGCAGACAAGCAGATTGAGGCTCAGAATGGCTCCATAATTCACCCATGATCAAACAGGCCAAAGTAGAGAGGAGAATGGCTGGACGTATCTTCCCCCTTGTAATTAGGCAGGATGGACCCCAGGAGTTGGACAGAAAAAGCAGGACTTGTTTGGCATAATAAAATAGTGGAGATCTGATGAACTGGCCATAGAACTCCAGGAATGAGAACAGTTGTTGAAGAGAAAAGAGCCTTCCCAGGAAAGAAAGAGGAAGACTTGATACTTATGACAACCTGTTAGAAACTTGAAAGAACTTGTCTGGAGTTGACTTATTGGCATGTTCTCGTGCTGGGTTAGACAGAACCATACTTCCCTCCTTCTACCTCCAAATCTTCAGTGAAAGTCAGCCAGATGTGCTGACACCACCTACCATGACATTAATGAACAGATGTAGGTGTTGCTTGGAGAACAAGAGAAGGGATTAATGTCGGGTATGGAAGGAAGCAGGGTGGAGAGAGGGCAGTGACCATGACCAGCAGGACAATACTGGATCACTCAAGAATTTGACCCGAGAGAGGAGAAAGTGGGTGATGGGCACTGAAGAGGGCACTTGTTGGGATGAGCACTGGGTGTCGTATGGAAACCAATTTGACAACAAATTATATTATAAAAAAAAAAAAGAATTTGACCTGAGCAAGAACTGGAGAAATAGGGAGGCTATGCAAATGTAAATGCCCCAGGAATCTTTTAACACACTGGCAGGAAGATTAATTCACTATGTAATCTGGGATGGAGGTTTCAGTCATTTAATGAGAATATTAAAGAAAAATATGATTCTCAGAAAGCTAAAGGATGTGGAAAGCCTCTGTTTTGTCTCATGCAATTCTCCCAGTGGAGTAAATAACTCATTTTCTCCAAGTCATTTAAGAGGTCTGGAAGTAAAAGCCAGGGCCTTGACACAGGCTGTGACTGGCCCCCTCTGCTCCGACAGCTCTTCCCACATAGAGAAATTCCACCTGCCTTCTAACTCCATCCACTCCTGCACAGATCTTGATCAAAAGCTCCCATTCATGTGGAATTTCATATTCTATCTTATTCCCCATTCCAGCACTATCCAAACCTCTTTCCTTGAGAACTATGGTGTTAGAAGTCCTGACTCTGAAGTCAGGCAGCCTAATTGCGTGACCTTAACTTAATGGATTTCAGTTTCCTTATTTGTAAAATGGGTAATGATAACACCTATTTCATAGGGCAGATGTGAGGATTAAGTGAAAAAAGAAAGAAAAAAGGTAAAGTAGATAGCATATAATTAGTTTGCAAGAAAAATTGTTTTACTAATATGGTTTTGCCTCACTTAAAATGGATGTAGTTTGTTTTTCTTAAAATCTGGAAACTGAAGAAAAATTTCAAATTAAGTTGCACTGTGCAACACATAAATATTAAAATTATCACAAGAATAAGTATGTGTATTTTGGAAGGACAAGTAAATCCTGGTAGGTTATTTACTCTATTACAACATTTCAATATAGATTTACATTGTTAAGTAGTGTTCCCCAAAACTTTTATAACATATTAATTAAGTCTTAAGTATTTTGATAGTCTCAAGACATAACTAATGAAAATAATCAACTATAATTTAGCATATTTTGACACACTACCATTATTTGTCATATTTTAAAATTAATAATACTTGTTTTATTTCTAGTGATAGAAGTCAGCCTGTTCATTGTAGAACATTTTAAAATAAAAAATATAGAAGAGAAAATAAAAATCACCTGTACTCCCACCATCTAGAGATATTCACTGTTAACACTTTGATGTAGCTTGTCTTTTAAAAAACTGCTTATCAAAATAAACTCACTTTCACTAAATATTACATAAGAGAAAATGTTCTATTTCATTATAGCTTTAAAATGCAAAGTCTATACTTGTATAATATTCCACAGTAGATCTGTAACATAATTTACATAACCATTTTCATATGTATCTGTACATATATAAATGCTCACGATTGAAGTATTTTTATTTTATGTACAAAGAGCTGGCATTGTTTCTGGGGGAAGGTAGATATCTTGAATGACCCATTCAAGGAAGTTCACTTAGTCCGACTTAGTCACGGGAACACTGGCAGCACGTATTGACACTGTAGTTCCAGGTCAGACTGCTGATTGGAGCCAATGCCTTTGCTGAATTTTTTTTTGGGATGGCTCCAGTAGAACTCCTAGTGACCCATTTTGCTTTCTCCAGTGTAAGGAAGCAAAAGGCCATATAGTTATATATTTAGATTGCTTCTAATTGTTTCCAATTTTAAATTTTTTTTTTTTCAACGTTTTTTATTTTATTTTTGGGACAGAGAGAGACAGAGCATGAATGGGGGAGGGGCAGAGAGAGAGGGAGACACAGAATCGGAAACAGGCTCCAGGCTCCGAGCCATCAGCCCAGAGCCTGACGCGGGGCTCGAACTCACGGACCGCGAGATCGTGACCTGGCTGAAGTCGGACGCTTAACCGACTGCGCCACCCAGGCGCCCCTAATTGTTTCCAATTTTAAAGTGGACAAACATCTCTCTCTCTCTATAAATCTGTATATGCTTCTCTGATGAGTTCCCATAGTTCCTCAGATCTCCTAGCTACCTGTGGAGTAAATGAGATCAATGAACAATTTTGCCCAAATTACAGCAGTGTGGCTTCTCGACTCCTCCCCCGGCACAAAGGAAAGGACTGGATCCTCTCTTCAAAGTCTCCCACCAGTTTTTATTGTTGTTTATCCTACTTGGTGTGAATATTTATACGTTTTGCTGAAAAAATATTCATGTTTTATTATAGGGTACTGCCTCAGGACCATCTAGAGAATATAATATGTAGTATAATGTATCACATATCCTTACTAAAATTCATATATCTGACCCTCACAGTTTCAGATAAAGTGATCATTCTCAATCCTGGGTCAATTATGATCATCTGGTGAATGCCAAAGGAAGAAGAAGAAGAAGAAGAAGAAGGAGGAGGAGGAGGAGGAGGAGGAGGAGGGGGAGGAGGAGAAAGAAGAAGAAGAAGAAGAAGAAGAAGAAGAAGAAGAAGAAGAAGAAGAAGACGACAAAGAAGAAAAAAAATCAGAAATGCCCAGGCCCAGACCTAAAGATTCAGATTCACTGATTTCCCCCAGTTTCATTTTTTTAATGTGCTTTTTATTTTGAAATAACTACAGATTCATAGGCAGTTGCAAAAATAGATTAGAAAGGTAATGTGTTCCCTTAGTCTCTCTCACTGGTAACATCTTGTACAAAACCAGGACATTGACATTGGTACAAGCCACAGATTTCCCGTTTTGCCTCTGTTCAGTGTGTGTGTGTGTTCCTATGCAATTTTATCACCTATGTAGATTCATGTAAGCACCACCACAATCAAGATACAGAACTGTTTCATTACCACAAAGATCCTTGTGCTACCCCATCTTCCTCATTGTCCCCTCCCTAACCCCTGTCCCCACTTCCTTTTGAGTCCCCAGAAGGTATCTCACAGAGAAATCTCAGACATGTTTTCCCACTCCAGCCTGCTTGACACTCACTTCCTACAGGCCTGAGGAAGGTCTGGTTCTTCCCCTTCTGCTCTATCTGTCCCCAAGGCTTATGTGCTATTGCCCAGGATGCAGCCTCCGGAAACCCCCAAGCCTACACACTTTAGATATGCCAAATGGGACTGTGATGCTCTCTAAGAAATAGAGAGACTGCCTACTCTCTCGTTCTCTGCCACACTTTCCACCTGAATTCCAAGTAAGATTGTATCTGCCAGAAACATACATCCCCTACCAGTTCTCTACCAGGGACTATAGTTCCCTACCCTATCTTTGGAGGTCAGATCTAAGCCCTGGAGCTGGGCAAGGCAGACGCTGCCCTTCCTCTTTTTCTCTCAACCTCTGTCCCCCAACACAGCGGGGGTGTGGATGGGAGCTCTGTTCAAAGCTTCTTCCTCAGAGTTTTCAGTTTCTCTAAGTAAATAGATGCCTAGGGGGTTTCCTGCACACAAATTAATCAGATACCACCAGGCCAAATTGCAGAATCACAGTTCAGGCTTGGCTGGGAGACCCACTCCTCTCAGGATAAATTTGACAGCATTAAAAGAAACTAAAATTGCCAGCTTAAGTTCAGGGACTAAGGCATCAGTTTAGTACATCCATAATCTCATTCAAAATAAAGCTTTTGCTGAGTCTAGCTTTGGTCAATATGTTTGATTGTTTAAAGAGGTTAATTACCCTCTCATTCTCCTCACATCTAACATGAGATGTGTTCATGGTAATTAATTTTTAGATCTCAGCATTTAAGTTACAGACTAGCAAAGGGGGAGTGTGACTTAGGTAAGGGAGAAACTAATACCACCCAACGCAGAACCAAGAACTCTACACTTGATCTCAACCAAAAGGCCGAGAAGCGATGCAAGAACTCTAGAACCTTTTGTAGGACAGGGTAGTACGTCTTAGGTAGTATAAAAATAATTGTATCACATTAGGCAAAAGCACAATGTTCTATTGTCTTTATTTGGATATTAGACATGAGCAAAAGAAGGGTGTGTGAATGTTGAGTTGACAAGAAATAGACCGCAGTGGCTTTTACCTTGTGACCTGAGCTAACCTGGAACTGTTTCTGAGAATTCCCTTCCTTGTATCGTTCTGGGTTAGCACTGGCCACAAGAAATGTTTTGCATCATATTTGGAAGGAAGAAGTGAAAGAGCAGCCATACATTTACTTCCTGAAGGTGTCTACATTGCAGCAGGTGCTGTGGCCTCCAGAAAGCGTTGTTGCTGACTGCTGGCTTGACTTATTAGGGTGAAGAGACACCCAGACCACAGCCAGCCAGATCAGGCTGCACATAGATGAACATGATATTTCCACATGAAACAATGTGGAATTTCTCAAATAAATCAATAATTAAGCATTAAAAAAAATTATTTCATTGAGGGAGGAGGGGCAGAGAGAATCCCAAGGGGGCTCTGCACTGTCAGCGTGGAACCCAACATGGCGCTTGACCCCATGACTCTAGGATCATGACCTGAGCCAAAACCAAGAGTCAGATGCTCAACCAACAGAGCCACCCAGAAGCCCCAAATGAATAATTAAGCATTCATAAAAATGCTTCCTCTTTGAAGAATATGCAGGATATTTGAGTGTCAGAGTAGAAGGGCCCCTGTGTTACTTAGGATTTGCTTTTCAGACTAGAGAATATATATTTCCATGCATCTCCACAGGGCATTTTTATTTCTTGCTCATTTTCCACCACTCCAATCAATGTACAGTTAAAACTTGATCTTCTGCTCAATCAACAAATTCCAAGTACAGTCCGTTATAGCATCTCTGAGAGGTAATCGATACATCATTCTGTATCCATCAGGGTCCAATCAAAGATGCAGAACCTCTGTGGGTGATAGAGAATAAAGTGTACAGAGGTCCTCCCTTTGCACTTGCATAGCTGGGGGCATCAGTTGGCCCTGTGTCTGGGGTTGAGCCTGAAGTTGCTGTGGGGCAGCCAGATGCTGTGGGGCAGCTAGGAAAGCAGCTGGGAGTGGGTAGAAACAAGGACAAATGGACACTGCAGACAAACTGGAACCTGCATCTCTCTCATCAACTCCAACCTCGATCGTACGGTGACCTGCAGGAAAAACTGGCACTCTCTGCCACGGAGCTACACTTGCACCTGGCCCAGGACTCTGTGAAGCCAATAAAGGAGGTCTGGCCAGAGTTGGTTGAACATCTGACTCTTGGTTTTGGCTCAGGTCATGATCCTAGAGGCATGGGATCAAGCGCCATGTTGGGTTCCATGCTGACAGTGCGGAGCCCCCTTGGGATTCTCTCTGCCCCTCCCCCCCATGAAATAAAATTTTTTTAATGTTTAATTATTGATTTATTTGAGAAATTCCACATTGTTTACTTCTCAGATATGTCTTCCCATATACTATGCCCCAAATGGATTCAAATATACAGCAGCTATGATAAAACACAGCTGCTCTGGTGTTTTTCTTCCTCTCACCCTAGCCTCGATGGCAGTCTCTTTTCACTTTAATTTCATCCCCCAAACTCCAAACTCCGGGTTCTGAGGCCCTGACTCAGGTCCCTGCCTGGGACCTCCTAAATATCATGTTCATCCATGTGCAGCCTGGTATTTAGACCTCAGTCTCCCTAGGGACTCTGGCTTGACTTGGTCCTCAGGTTCTGGCACCATTTTGGCAGGAGTTTGCAGCCCCAGCTCCTACCAGAGTCAGCTTCAACCTTTGACTTCCTGGATGGTGCTTCCCAGTGAGGAGGAGAAAGTTGACATCCCAACACCACAGTCAGGAGACAGCAGACCAGAGGGGGAGATAAGCCCTATACAGAAACGCAAAGTAAGCAAAGAAACTTTGCATCAGATTTGGAAGGAGGAAGTCAAATAGTAGCCATATTTTTACTTCCTGACAGTGTCTGCAGTGCAGCCTGCCACCCAACCAAAGGTAATCAGGTGACATTTGTAGGACTGGTAAACACTTAGCATAACCCCAGGTATACGTCAAGGCCCAGGCTGGGAAGGTCGAGAAGGGAAAATGCTTCGGACAATGGAGAAAGGCAGAGAACTGGAGAATGAGGCCTTGCATAGATAAAAATCAGTTAAAGGGTGCCTGGGTGGCTCAGTCGGTTGAACGTCCGACTTCGGCTCAGGTCACGATCTCGCGGTCCGTGAGTTCGAGCCCCACGTCGGGCTCTGGGCTGATGGCTCAGAGCCTGGAGCCTGCTTTCGATTCTGTGTCTCCCTCTCTCTCTGACCCTCCCCCGTTCATGCTCTGTCTCTCTCTGTCTCAAAAATAAATAAATGTTAAAAAAATTAAAAAAAATAAATTAAAAAAATCAGTTAAATGATTAAAATAATGCACAGGAAAAAAAAAAGAAAAGAAATACTGCCAAATTTCTATTTTCTATTCTAAAATGAACTAGGGAAACTTTAGTCACCAAACATAAGCTTCCAGTCTGTTAATCACTTAGAACTTGTCTTTCACAAACTTCTTGCCAGAGTGACAAACCCCTGAACAGTGAACAAGGGCAAAATCCCAGATGTTAGTCATTTAGTTGTCCCCAAACTGAGAGCACACCATTTCCACAAGAATGAAAAAGAAGGGGTGCCTGGATGGCTCAGTCAGTTGAGCATCTGATTTCGGCTCAGGTCATGATCTCATGGTTCGTGAGTTCGAGCCCCTCATTGGACTCTCTGCTGTCCGCATGGAGTCCTCTTTGGATCCTCTGTCCCCCTCTCTTTCTGTACCTCTCCCCATCATGTTCTCCCTCTCTCAAAATTAAATAAACATTGAGGCACCTGGGTGGCTCAGTTGGTTAGGTCTCTGACTTCTGCTAAGGTTATGATCTCGTGGTTTGCGGGTTCAAGCCCCACATGGGGCTCTGTGCTGACAGCCCAGAGCCTGGAGTCTGCTTCAGATTCTGTGTCTCCCTCTCTCTCTGCCCCTCCCCTGCTTATGCTGTCTCTGTCTCTCAAAAATAAATAAACATTAAAAAAATTTTTTTGAAGAAAATAAACATTAAAAAAAAAAAAGAATGAGAAAGAAGACTCAACTCTGCAGCTCTTGGCAGTCTTGAGGACCACAAGGTATCTCCTGGATTCTGTGAGCACCCTGGACAGGCTTAGTTGGAGAATGTTGCCTAAAAATG
The DNA here is from genome assembly GCF_028018385.1 of Neofelis nebulosa. NCBI lineage: Eukaryota > Metazoa > Chordata > Mammalia > Carnivora > Felidae > Neofelis > Neofelis nebulosa. The sequence goes on from NC_080787.1 coordinate 99,922,906, forward strand.
CATTTTTGAACTTGATATATAATATAAACAATTTCTCTAGTAAAACATACAGGGGAAAAAAATTTGCTGAACACATTTCTATTATAAATAAATACAGCACCACATCTTTCTGACAGCTTATGGCAGTGGAGATTTCTCTAATTAAAGAAAAAAAATTTTTTTGAAAGACCACCAGCAAAATCACCATTCCCTCTAAAAGATTATCTTGACTACATTTCTACAAGACAGGTGTGGTCTCGGAGGATTCTCCAGACAAAAAGATGGAACAAATCTGAAATATTTTGAAGCTTATCTAACAGATATTATTCTAGTCAATACATCTGGAGTAAGTTCCCCATGTCCTCACTATTGAAATCAAATCCAGTTAGGAAGCTTCTTATTCATGGTAATGAAGTAATTCCTCTTAGGCTTATCAGATTCATTAGAGATGAATTCTGTCCAGACTTATTGTAGACCCATCCCAAAGACTGTGATCCACCTAGGAGAGCCAAAATCATGACGCTTGTGATCATAACCTCATGCCTCTGAATTGCTTGGAGCAAAGTAATGGAAAGCCCTAAAAATGGAGAGGACATGGGAATATTTCTCACATATGACCTGAATAAAGCCAGGATCCACATGGTTCAGTCTAATAGTGGTGTCGTGATGAAAACAGTACAGCTCAGCACAAAAAAAGGAATTTCAAAGACTCAAAGTCTTTATTTGGAAACCACGAAGAGAAGGCAAACCAACATTCATGAATTCTCCTTCCTTCACTGCCCATTTTACTCATATCTGCTGTTCTCAAGCATCTCTCTCCAAGCCAGCCCCACACTGTCTTTCCTCTCTTTACTTCCTCTCTTCTTTCTGTCTCCTGATTATGTACATGGATACAAACCCTCTCCCAGTGATTAAAAAAGCAATAAAAACACCTCCTTTTTAGGAGGGGAAAGGAAAGAGGAAATTGGACAGATATAGCATTTTTTTTCAGCCATCTGGGAAAGAGAGGAAAGCTGCAGACATTCCCACCTGATAATCCTTATTCTATTGAGGACCCTCCCTGCCAGATAGAGATAAGAGAACTTAATTTATACTGAGACCAGGGGTAGGGAACCCAATTCAGAGACAGAAATGAATCCAGGACCACACACTGATAAAAACATATCTTTCAACCGTCTTTTTTGGTTGATATATTTCTTTACCGTAAGAGAGTAAATATAAGATATAAAATAGTAAATATAAGGTATTAAACAGCTTTAGAAACTAAGGCAACAGAAAGCCAGATTTAATAAATGCAGCAAATAACAATAAAATAATAAATTATAAATCCTGATGTGTATCCAATTATATTTCTTAATTTCAACAGTGTGAGTAATAGAGATTTGATGTTAGATCAATTGCAGGCGGGTCAGATAAAACAGTATTGTCCCACATGTAGAGGCTGCACCTTAACTCCAGCATGGGAAAACAGCATACAGTCAACCCCTCATAAACCCTGAGCACGATGCCAGCTCTTAGGGCCACAACCAGTGTTCCAGTATTGGTGAAGTCAGTTTTATAATCTTTTTAAAACAAAATTGTAAGTAAAATGCTGTTCTTATACGTGCACTCTGGGATCCCAGGAGGAGGCTGGCTGGAACAGAGCCCCTTGAGGAATGAGCACTGCTGGGCTCATCTGCTCAGCTTGGTGGGAGCATCAGAGCTGGCTGAGGAGAGAGGGCTGGTCGTGAAGCAGGGGTTGGAACCTCGGGCAAATTACCAGCAGCCAAAAAAAGTATGGAGAGAGAGAACAGCAGGAGCTTAACAGCCTGAAGTGGCATTTCCGGTAGCTTTTTTCATCTGTGCCACGTTGGTGTGGCCCTAGGAGCTGGCATCGCACCTGGGGTTTATGAGGGATGGACTGTATGGTGTTTTCCCGTGCTGGAGTTAGGGTGTAGCCTTTACGTGAGGGAGCATATTGTTTTCTCTGACCTGCCTGCAAATTATCCAACATTGTCTCTATTACTCACACTGTTAAAATTAAGAAATATAATTGGATAATTTCATCTGGAAAGGCCTCCCTTACTTAGAGTTCATATCCCTCTGTGAACTGGTTAAGCCAGAGCAAGATGTGCAGAACTCTGGGAGTAAACAAGAAGTCCCTACCACCGGGCCCCCAAAACAAGGGCCCACATCTCTGCCTAGTGAATACACTGACAAAGCTTGCAGCCACAGTCACAGACTTCATCCTCAGGCCACCGCGGACTCCATCCCAGAGGGAAAATGATGATGATGCTATGTATAAGTATTTGTAGTTTTAGTCTGCTTGGAGAGGCTGTGACATATTACCATAGACCAGGTGGCTTATGGTGGCTTAAACAATAGAAATATTTATTTCTCACAGTTCTGGAGTCTGGAAGTTCAAGATCAAGGTACAAGCATGGTCGAATTCTGATAAGAACCCTCCTCCTGGTTTACAGCCACCTTGTCCCTGTGTCCTCACATGGCAGAGAAAGAGAAAGAAGAAAGCTCTCTCACATCTATCCTTATGAGGGCACCGATCCCGTTCATGAGGGCTCCCAAAGGGCCACCTCCTAATACTATCGCATTGGGGGTTAGGATTTCAGATTTCAACATAGGGATCTGGGCGGGCGGGCGGGGGGGGGACACAAACATTCAGTCCATCATACACACACACGCAATATACAGGCACAGGACTCTAAAATCACACAGTGTGAGTTCCCCTGACAGTCAGCAACCTTCTCTGGTCACCTGCTTGACTAAGCAGGGTTGCATTTTAAGGCCAAGAATTTTGTTTTTATTTTTATCATGGGATACTTACTGTGCTTTGCTAAAGACGTACAGTGGAATGAAGACAGACTCGGTGATACTACTAATTATGTAACTTCGAGAAAGCCACTTACTGCTCAGGGCTTCAGTTTCCTCATCTGAAAATTGGGGATGAGAAAACCCACCTTGAAGGGTTTTCATGAATATTAAATGAGTTCATTAACATATGAAAAGCAATTGACCAGAAGTGGTACCAAGTGAGAGCAAAATTTAGAAAAAAATGATTTGCTTGGCTTTAACAGATGCTCTCCAAAGGTTAAAAATAAAAAAAATAAAATAAAAAAGAGGTTACCAAGAAAGGTAGTGGCTCGTTGATATGCAGCAGCCCTCAACTGCTTACCTACAAAGTTTGATTTTGCAATCTCGGGCTCCTAGAAGCATCTACAAGGGGACAGGCAGTCATAGGGCATCTTGTAGTGAAGCCTGCAAGGATGCTTGTAAAACACTCAAACCTTGTTAAAAATTCCCCAGCAGATCTCTTCTCCTGGATTTCCCCACCCAACGCCAACCGACTACACTTCCAAGGGAAACAAAGAGGCAATTCTAAAGCACAAAGGAGCTGCCCACCTGTTCCAGTAATTTTCGGGGAGCAGGGAGGTGGGGAGGGTCTGTGCTTCAGGACAAGCTTGGCTAGAACTGATTGGGAACCAGACCGTGTGCACTGAACAAGTTGAGAACGATTTGTCTCTAGCTTTGGTAAATAGTGACATCATCTTCTGGCGTTCTAAATGTTCTACTGTTTACTTTAAAAAAGACTCTTGCCATTCATTTCTTTTCCAGGTTTAATAAAATAGGCCCATTTCCAGCTTATATTAATTGAAACTCTTGAGTAAAGAAGGCTTATCTAACCCATTTGAGAACGACAACTCACGACATGATGGAAAGAAAGCCCTATAGCCTGGCAGACAGCAGAACTGGGGTCCGGGTCGCTCACAAGTGGTCAACAGAAGCAACCCCTGAACTCGCTCCAGCCTCCGTTTCCTCACCTGGGAGACAGACTGAGGCATCTTTCAGGTTCCTTTCAACTCTGAGAACTACAAGACTGGGGGACAAATGAACCAAACAGCTGATTCCACCCAGGGCTGGACTGTCACCTGTGGTTTCTGCTCCTTCAGAGCAGAGGGGATTAGCTGCCGTTTAGACGCAGGAATGCAGTGCTTTGATTATTTTGGTGTCTGTTTTCACAGGCATTGAAGCTGAACCCTGCAGCCAGCCGGTGAGACCTGACTGGCCCTCTCCCCTCACTGGAGAGTAAGCAGGCCTGGCTGATACCTGACGCCACAGAGGTGCGGGCCCCCCACCAGACACCACTACAATTAAACCCCATCTTGTTGCTCACTGGATGTGTGGCCTTGGTTAACCACAAACCCGCCTGAACGCCCCACAGGCAGGCCAGCTGAAAGCCGTTACTTCTTATCCAGCCCCTAACAGATACGATTAGAAGGGGTACTTAAAATGTTAAGACGTTTCATTCCTAACGCCCTGGCTGAAACCCAGAGAGACTTGAGGCAAGACGGCTGATTCCAGCTACTTCCCTCCTAGATGAAACTGAAGTTACCTGATGTCCTTGGGGTGGCATGGCATGGAGGAGAATGGTAAGTGAAACTACATAGCATTCTTGGCAGTAAACTTAGGTTCTCTGAGCAGGTGGCAAAGGAAGAAAGCATTAGCTGTATTTAAAAGGGCGGTTAAAGTTCAGGGAGAAAAGGAAGTGTTGTTATTCTTAATTTTTCACACTCTCCCTGACCCCAGCCTCCATTCCACAAATAGCCCAGGGTACCATTTGCTGCCAGCAGAGGTATATGGATACCTCTGGAAAGCTATGAATGATTTACAAGCTGGGTCAATAATTAAGTTGCTGGGGAATGAGGTCAATATATAACCAGGCCTAACTCTTTGAATTTCAGAAGACATGCTCCCACGGCTGGCAAGAGAATAATGGTTGGAAAGAAGACAAAGTCACCCAGATTTTAAATGCTTTCAGATAATAAAATGTGTCAAGCTGTTATTTGGGAAAGGCTGATGAGTAGTGTTTCCAACTTGGTCTGTGATGATCTCCAGGACAAAGGAAACGCAGTTTATAGGTTAAAGTCCCCAAACCCACAGCTTCTCCTCCAGCTCTGTTCTGGGGGCCGGGTGAGTCTGAGTGGTCCCTTTTCCTGGACTTGGCTAGAGCTCCCTCAAGGACCTCCTCAACAGATCCAAATCATTCCTAAGGGAAAATCACCCACACATTTGTTTAGGGAGTTTGTTTTAGAGCACCCTCCTTGTGTCTGGTCCATGAGGAGCGGGGCACAGCTCCAGCTGTGCACTCCAGCTAAGGGGTCAAGGCTAATAGCCCTGAAAGAGTCGGCATGTGCGTGTGCATACGTGTAGGCTAGAGAAGTCCAGAGTAGGAAGTCAGCCAGGTTTGGGAAGTCCCCCCAGGTGAGGGAAGGCTGGACCAGGCCTCAAATGATTCGAGGGACAAGGGACAGGACACGTCAGAGACGGACAGTAGCTTCTTTCACAAAATCATTCAGTCACAAACTTATGCTGAGACCTGCCTTCCATGAGCCAGACACAGGGCTAGACGCTGGCCATACACAAGTGAGAGGGAAGGAGAGTTCTTATTATGGGCTGAGTTGTACCCCCCCAAATTCATATGGTGAAGCCCAACCCCAGTACCTCAGAATGTGACCATATTTGGAGGTAGAGCCTTTAAAGAGGTGAGTGCATTAAAATGAGGCCTTTAAGGTGGGTCGTAAGGCAACCTGAGTGGTGTCCTTATAAGAAGAGGACATTTGGACAAGAAGACACCAGGGAGACACATACATGGAGGCACGACCATGTGAGGACACAGCGAAAAGGTGGACATCTGGCAGGCAAGGAGGGAGGCCTCAGGAGAAGCCAAACCTGCTGATGCCTCGATCTTGGATTTTTAGCCTCCAGAACTGTGAGAAAATGTCCGTTGTTTAAGCCACCTGGTCTGTGGTACTTTGTTACAGCGGCCCTAGCAGACTAGCATGGTACCCCTGCCCTCACAGGGCGTGAGGATGTTGAGGAAGACAGACAACAAACAACTATGCAATCGAGACATTAATGACAAGCATGCCAGGAACCAGGAAAGAGAAGGACAAGGTGATTGGGGAGCATTAGAAGAAGAAAGCTGGGCAGAAAGGGCAACAGCTAAGGCTGCTGGGTGGCTCAGTTGATTAAGCGTCTGACTTCGGCTCAACTCATGATCTCACAGATCATGAGTTCAAGCCGTGCCTCAGGCTCTGTGCTGAAAGCTCAGAGCCTGGAGCCTGCTTCAGATTCTGTGTGTGTGTGTGTGTCTGTGTGTGTGTGTGTGTGTGTGTGTGTGTCTCTGCCCGTTCCCCTCTTCTGCTCGTGCTCTGTCTCTCTGTCTCTCTCAAAAATAAATAAACATTAAAAATTTTTACAAATAAACAAAGGAAAAGAAAGGGCAACCCCGAGTCCTGAGTCCTGAGTCCTGCCTTGGAGATGGCAGAGAGCAAGGCCATGGGCCTGAGCCACCTTGGGGTGGTGGGAAATGTGGCTGACGAACCAGGGAACGCCAGATTGCATGGTCCCTGCAATGTACAGCAGGATTCATGCTTCATCTCCAAGGCAATGTGGAGCCATTTTGGGTTTCTAAGTGGAGGAACAGCACAAGGGGAACAGTACCTTAGGGAGACTTCCCTTGCAAGCATGTGCTGAGGAGCCGCAGGCCTCAAGGCACAGGGAGAGGGGGTGCGGGGAGGAGGGCTGAACCAAGGCAGTTGCAGGCAGCACCAATGGTGGGGAAAGGCTGCACACAGAAAGCATTTTGAAAAGGGACAGATCTCAGTGATTGACAGGAAACTCTTTTTTAATTATTCTGTCCTATAGTGATCCACCAGTGATGCTGCTGACCTACAGAAAGGCCCTCCGTGGACCTGTCCCCAGGATCAAGTGGTTGCCATGGCATCAAGTTTTGTGCAAGAGGCATAAAGACCAAAGGGGGAGTTCATCTCATACCTTCCTTCTCCATCCCCGTGTTGTGCACTACTGAGACCCACAGAGCTTCTCGAATCTACACAACGCATATCATCAGAACAGTGGCGGGAAGGCATTTGATGGCAGCTTTGGGACTCAGTAAGAAAGTAATACCTGGATATTAAGCCATTATCCATAAAGCCATGTTGCAGATTTCTCTCTGAGGGTCTTCCAACTTCTTGCTGCATTTTTAGCTGTTCATGGCCGGGGTGGGCAGGGAGGGGATGCGGGCAAGGAAATTACGAAGTAACCGAGCTTCCCATCCTGACCCCCGAAGGAATGGTCATGGCGGACTGACAGAAGCAGGCCAGCAGTTGCTGACATCTGCCGAGAAGGAAATGAAAATACGAGAAACACCAAGGCTAAAATTCCGGACTGCCTGCTGGCAGCCAAAGTCCATTGGCTTGCAGAAACAACCAGATAGACATCCTGGACTATCAAGTGCTGGATGAAGCTTATCACTAGTGTTAAGGAGAGGGGCGCCAAGCCCACAGTCAGGAAATCATGTTTCCATGAGCCAAATCTCACAACTACACACAGCAGCCAAGGCCAGAGCTCACTATAAGGCAGAGACAGGAGAATGTCAGCCCTCATTGGCCATCTGTCAGCAGCCCCTGGTTAACTTGGAGATCAAATCGGAGGCACTGCTCTCTGAAAGACCCACATTTCAAGTACTAGGTAAAGGCTGATATAAGCACATGTAGAAATAAAACCCAAGGCAAGAGAGTCCAGCAAAAATCTTGGCATGGTAGCTGACTCTAAATGCATTCTTGGGATACTGGAAGGGTGGAGGTGAGGAGGGGGGAGCGTTTTTAAAGAGGAGACCATTTTAGTAAACTATTTTGTTCATGGTTGGCAGAGCCCGCTATTTTATTTTTATTATTATTAAAATCTCTTTTAAAACCATATGGCTTCAAGATGCTCCATTTTGCCCTGGCCGGAAAAGCTGGTGCATTTTATTTATAATCAATGTGGTCAGCTGCAAGGGCACCTCCCGGGAGCCTGATGCAATTGGAAAAACTCAGACCCCAACTCACACCTACTGAGCCAGAATGAACAAGATTCCCGGAGGTTTGCGTGCACATGGAAGTTTAAAACACACAGCTGTAGGGCAAGTTAGGCAAAAAGAAAATCTGGGAAGACTTGGGTAGCTAAGCATTGGTTTGCTTTAAACAAGGAGTAATAGCATAGCCAGCTCAGTGCCCACTTGCACTCACTGGGCAAGAGAGCTGGCAACAGCCCCTGGGCCACACTGAGATGGTGTAGGCAGTGATGGAGAGGCAGAGGAAGAGGGCCTGGCTTCAACCTCATGCCTGAAAGGACAATACAGGCGCTTCTTCTTCCAGGTATGGTCATACATTTTCGAGTTTTGTCCATAGAAGGCCAAGGCCCATATGAATATAGACGATGCCTTAGGAAGCCTAAGCAATGTAAAAGAAAAAAAAGAAAAAACCTATCTGTCCAATTAACATAGGGTAATGATCCTCTTCTAAAAATTGTTCTTGGGGCACCTGGTTGGCTCAGTCGGCTGAATAGACGACTTCGGCCCAGGTCATGGTGTCACGGTTCACGAGTTCAAGCTCCGCGTCGGCTCTCTGCATCGGATTGGAACCTGCTTCGGATCTTGTCTCCCTCTCTCTCTGCCCCTCCCCAACTCACGCTCTGTGGCTCAAAAATAAATAAACATTCAAAAAAAAATGAAAAACTGTTGTTGGTAGCGTATGCCACATAAGTAATTTTCCTTTTGCTTATTTTTCCAAAGAGGCTGCACCACGACCATCGAAGATCATTACTCTGCGTTTAGTTCTGGTTGAGCGGCCACTGTTCACGGTACCTATGACTTCCACATGTGAGATCAGGGCCATATACCGAACCAAGAGAGGGATTTTGTCCGTTCAAGGGTCTGCTTGATTCCTGGCTCTCCTTGTTACCATGTGTCCCTGGGCAAGTCCCTTATTTGCTGACGTGGAGATAGTAAACTATAAGATGCTGACTGTTCATTGTAGTTGATCACTCACTATTGAGTGGAAGCAGAGCCACAGAGCTGAGCCTGGCCTAATAATAGCAACACTATGACCTGTACGTTACAGACGAGGAGCCTAAGGCTTTGAGATGTATGACCACGTGTCCTACAGCTAGATAGCGAGAGAGCCCAGGCTAGCAGATGCCTAGCCTGTCTCTCAAGAGCTCAGAAAATGGTTGCACCTGATACCAGAGCCTCGATGCCCCGAAGGCGTGCTCTCCTTTCCACTTCCGGTCTCTCTGCCGTGTAACTGATGCCCCTGCACTTTAACATGGAGCTACAATACAAGTGAGGCAGATTTACAAAGGGTGCTCATCGATGATTTATGTTCGGAGGGTACTCAATGTTCACAGAATTTATCTGACTACCCTTTGACTGTAAAAGTCATTATTAATATTTTAAGTTGTGACCTGTTCACTCTTCTCCCCTTGGCTTCTGAATCATTTGATTTTTCACTCCTGAAAAATCTGACTCTTCACGTCAACAAGAAAAATCTCAAAATGAGATGGTAAAACAAACAACCCACTGACTCTCTGACTATAAAATAATGAGCCTTTTCCCTCTCTCATCCCAGCCCCTAGCCCATCTCCCTGCTCTCTTTTTTTTTTTTTTTTTTAGTGCAAACGAAACTGACCTTGGAGCTTCCTCCCAGGCTAGAGAATAAGGATACCTTTAGCTTGAGTGAAACAGAGAAGGTTGAAACTGAAAGACTGAATAGATTTGAATTAAAACAACTTTCTCTCAAACAAAAGCATTTAAGAGGGTTCAGCAAAGTTTAGGCACGCTAAGAATGCTGTATTTCTTGGTATCTTCTGATTAGCTTTTAAGATCATTAGTGGAGATGGGAGTATTGCTTGAGCAGCAACCACATTCCTGGAGAGAAGCAGGAAGGAGATTGCCAAGAGAGTCCTGAGCAGTAACTCCACTGGTTCATCAGCTTCTTTTGTTTCTGTAAGCTCTCTCTGTGGCTTCAGTGACATCCGGGTGACCCTAGGGTCAAGACTTTGATGTATGGTTTTGGTGGCACTTAAACTCTCTGGCACTTTGCATACATTACCCTTAACTATGCATCACACACATTTCCTGGGAGAGAAACTCACTATCCCATTTCAGGAAGCAGGAAATTGCTGCACATGCACTTGTAGTCCTTCTAACAACCCAGAGTGCCACCTACTATTATTATTCCCATTTTGCAAATGAGGAAACTGAGGTCTAGACAGATTTAGCTAGCTTCTTACTTTCATTCAATAAATGTTGGAACTGGAATTAAACCCAAATCTGTCTGGCTCCAGAGCCTGAGTTATAACAAGAGGTAACATTTCTGCATTATCTCAATTCCTTGTTTTAGATCTACATTTCCATGATTGTCAGATAGCAGGGGGAAGCAAAAATCGTCACAACAAAAATGTCATCTGTGTTCTTAACCACTGGACTTCTTTTTTGTCATCTGGCTGGCCAAGCAGCCAAAGCAGGTACTACCAGAATAAATGTTCAACCAACTCCTGTCTCTGTCCATCTTTTCTCAGAGGTGAACTACTTCTGAGTAATCATCATCATTTTTCTTTTCTTTTTTTTTTTTTTTTAATCTCTCCTCAAGAATGCCACATTTTAAGAAAGAAAACTTGGCAATTGCTGAGTATTTAGTATGGGCTATGTCAGCACACAGACTGCCACTCAGTCCCTCCCACACATCATCAAACATGTTAATCAATCATACTACTCTTCCTTAGAAAGGCCAAAAGGAGTCTCAGGATCCTTCTCAACACAATGCTTCAGACAAGCACTAGCAATCAATTGGAGTGGGTACACTGGGTGATACCTATTTGCTCTTCCTTGTCCAAGCATGTGGCTGATCCTTCCCATGGATCCTGTTAGATGAGCATTTACTACCCAAGTTTCAGTTATGAAGTTGCACACAGAAAGCAAAAGTTAATCACAACACAAAATATTCACTAAAAGTACTGACCACTTTTTTATTTTATACCTTCTCAGCCATCCGTCCCTCTCCTTTTCACACTAGCCAGTTCCCCCCAAAGGTAAGAATGTTCTTTGCAGACTATTTTGTAAGTTGTACATGCAAAAATGCCAAGAGATGGCAAATGTTGGGGAAAACGAACTTTCTGTGAAGTGGGTGAAAGTGTTATTGGCAAGCTGCTCAAATCAGACACATGAAGCCATATTAACAAATGAGAATCTGGGAAGGCTACACCAACTAACTGAAGAAGAGAAAATCTGAGGGTGATGACAGGATAGGGGCTTCAAAAGAGATCATTTAAATATCAAAGGACTGGGCTGAAACTCGTGGGAAAACTGATAACACCTTGGAATATTTTTGCAAAAACAAAAACAACCCAACCTCGTTTATGTGTGTACTATGAAAACCAAACGTAAAGTGAAGGATTGTGCCATACCCCTACACAAATCAATTATGCCAGGACGCCTGGGTGGCTCAGCCCGTTAAGTGCCTGACTTTGGTTCAGGTCATGATCTCATGGCTTGTGAGTTCGAGACCCGCATCAGAATCTATGCTGATAGCTCAGAGCCTGGAACCTGTTTCAGATTCTGTGTCCCTCTCTCACTCTGCCTCCCTCCCACTCATGTTCTGTCTCTGTCTCTGACTCTCTCTCTCTCTCTCTCAAATAAACATTTTTTAAAAATTAACAAATTTATTTTTAAAAAAATAAAACAATTATGCCAAAAAAAAAAAAAAAAAAGAATCAGCACCCCAATAGTCAACCTTGAATTCATTATGACTTTTTTTGCAGGTAATTCTATGCAAAATGAATCAGACCCAATCTTACCATTCATATTAAATTTGGAATTTAATATGGAGTTTGGAATTCACTTGGGCAATTTTGTTGTTGTTGTTTTGTTTAAGGAGAAAAAACTCCTATTCCAAACTTTTTTACAGATGAACCAAAGGTCACAGAGAGAGACAGGGATTTGCTGAGGTCACAGAGCAGTCAAGATGTCGTCCCAAGGACACTGAGGATAGGCCCATTTCACGTTTTCTCAGTCCCTGACCTGAACAAAATTCCTCAGTTCCTCAGATAGAATAATGGAAGTAAGGAGGCTATTCTGATTCATTTCGTGTAGAATTACCTGCAAATAAAACTTCATCAGGAATTCAAAGAAAGGCACATGTCCAATCTCCTGCCCCATCACATTTTTTTTTACCTGTCCTATCTCCTGAGAGATAAAGTGTTTCTGGATGGTTCTTTCCAAAACTGGGTAAGGCAAAGAAGCGAAACTCAAATGAAACCTTCTAGGCTTCCGGGAAGTATTTCTGAATGGGTAAGACCGTGGGCACTGAGTCAGACAGAATAGAATGCGGCTCCACAACATAATAGCTGTGTGAACGTGGGCGTGAACTAACCTCTCTAAGATCATCTTATCTGTAAAGTGGAGGTAATAATAGCCACCTCACGGTATGATTGTGAGGTTTAAGTCAGCTAATGTGTGTAAAGCACCCAGAGTAAGATTCCTATCCCAACCACTCTAGGGTCTCATTCCTCCAAGTCTTGCTCGAGACAGTTAGAGACGCCTCCTGCCCCCCACTCTACTGCTGCCAACTTGAGGTAGAAACTGAAATGCTCAAGTCAGGTAAGAAGCAAGAAGCTGAAAGAGCATGGCCGGGCTCCCCCTGGCCCCACCACCTAAGAGGCATCGTGACAGGCTGTGGCTGAGTCCTCGTGTCAACCAGGCAGGATACTTTTCCTAAGCTCAGCTACTGTCTAGGCTGTAAAACAGAGAGGGAGGGAGACAAACCATAAGAGACTCTTAAATACAGAGAACAAACTGTGGATTGAAGGTGGGCAGGCGGGGGAGAGGGGAAAATGGGTGATGGACATTGAGGAGGTCACTTATTGGGATGAGTACTGGGTGTTGTATAGAAGCGATGAACCATGGGAATCTACCCCCAAGACCAAGAACACACTGTATACACTGTATGTTAGCCAACTTGACAATAAATTATATTAAAAAAAAAAATAAAGAGGGGCGCCTGGGTGCCTCAGTCGGTTAAGTGTCCGACTTCAGCTCAGGTCACGATCTCGCGGTCCGTGAGTTCGAGCCCCGCGTCGGGCTCTGGGCTGATGGCTCAGAGCCTGGAGCCTGCTTCTGATTCTGTGTCTCTCTCTCTCTCTGCCCCTCCCCCGTTCATGTTCTCTCTCTGTCTCAAAAATAATAAAACGTTAAAAAAATTAAAAAAATAAATAAAGAAAGAATCTCTCAAAAGTCTTAGACCCCAAATCTCACTTCCAAATAGGCTCTGCTCTAGAGCCAAACCCCACAAATTTTGTCAGCATCATCTTGAGGAGAGAGCCAGGGCTGGGCTCCCAGGCCAGGTGGTCACATGTCTGCCTCTTAAGGCCAAGAAATAACGCGCCTGGGTGACACCACATTCCAAAGCTACTGTACATAGTCACACACAAGCCCTGCAGCTGAAGGAGGAGGTAGGCGAGGGGTGGGGGCCGAGAGTGCCCGGTGTCCTTTGTCATCGGCCCAGGGGAAGGGGAGACACCAGGATATAGCATTTCACTGGGACACCAGCCTAGTCCTGGTGTCCAGAGGCCTGGTCTGTGTGCCTGGTTTTCTCACCATCTATCAGTATCTGTTTTACTCATTGTAACAGTGGTTCTCAAAGTGCAGACCAGGGACCCCTGGGGGTGGGGTTCACGAAGTCAGAACTACTTTCACAAGAATACTAAGATGCTATTTATTCTTTTCACTCTTAATCTCTCAACTAGTATACAGTGAAATTTTTCAGGCTACACGATTCCTTGATGTCATCAGGGCTCTGATGATGGAATCTGCTTATTTTCTTGTGTTTTCAAAATTTCTCAGCTTCAGTTTTTAATAAAGCGTGTGTCAATGAAAACTCAGTGGGATCAACAATAGTGTTTAAGAGCGTGACATACAGGTCCCAGGTGCAAACAAATACACAATGAAAAGCAGGTCTCCCCTCTCTACCCTGTTCCCCAGACCCTATGGTCTTCTCCCCAGAAGGAGGCACGTCATCCCCTTCCTGTGACTGCTTCCCCAGGTGCTCAAAGCACACACAGACATGTATGTGTCTTTGCGATCACCACGCTAACAGCATGCGGCTGTACATGTGTTCTCATCTCTCTGGCAACAGCTTCCCATCAGTGCCGGGCCCTTGTTGAAGGACACCTGGGTGGTCCCTCCCATGTTTTGTTTTTTTTTTTTTTTTTTTGCAACTTACAAACAATGTTGTGATGACTGTACCTATACACATGTCCTCTCACCTCTGGCGCAGACGTATCTACATACTGCACAGCATTCCGTCATGGGAAGGTACATCATTTATGTAGCCACCTTGCTATTGAAAATCACTTAGGGGGCACCTGGGTGGCTCAGTCAGTTGAGCATCCGACTTCAGTTCAGGTCATGATCTCACACTTCGTGGGTTCGAGCCCCACATCGGGCTCTGCACTGACAGCTCAGAGCCTGGAGCCTGCTTTTCATTCTGTGTCTCCCTCTCTCTCTGCCCCTCCCCTGCTCACACTTTGTCTCTCTCTGTCTCTCAAAAATAAAGAAATGTAAAAAAAGAAAATTAAAAAAAAAATAAAAATCATTTAGGTGATTTTGTGTAACAAACAGCGTTGTAATGAACATCCTTTTATATAAATCTCTTCGCATAATTTTTTTACAAAGAAATTGCCAGGTCAAAATGTATTTGAATTTAAATTTTTCATCAATATTGTCAATTTTCCCTCCAAAGAGGTCGCACCAAACTACACGTCTCCTACCTGCATCTAAGTGCCTCTTTCCCTGCTGCCTAAACTCTTTAGTTTATAAAAATCTCCGGAGCACCTGGATGGTTCAGTTGGTAAAGGGTCCAGCTTCGGCTTAGGTCATGATCTCACCATTCCTGAGTTCAATGCTTACGTCGAGCCCCATGCTAACAGCTCAGAGCCTGGAGCCTGTTTCAGAGTCTGTGTCTCCCTCTCTCTCTGCCCCTCCCCTACTCATGCTCTGTCTCTATCTCTCAAAAATAAACATTAATAAAAAAATTTTTTTAATGTATTAAAAAAATTTCTGATCTGTGACAATCTAATAGTAAAAAATATTGCCATTGTTTTAGTGTTTATTTAATTATTCACATGCTTGACCGTTTTTCTTTGTTTATAAGCCACTTGGATTCTGCTTCTAGCTGCCTTTTGCTCATTTTTCTATAGAGTTGCAGATCCTTTTCTTACTGAGTTGTAAAACTTTTTAAAAAGACACTCAGTAAATTAGCTCTTTGCCTCTGATATATATATATATATATATATATATATATATATATATATATATATACAATTTTTCTAAGGCTTATTTGTATTTTTTGAATTCCTTTATGGTAATTCTTTGCTCTGCAGAAATTTAAATTATTTATGCAGTCAAACTTACTAGTCTCTTTTTTTCATGGCTTCTAGGTTTTGTGCCTCAGCCTCAGAAATTCTGGCCCCAGCATGAGATTATTAAACTTTAAAATTCTTTCATGTTTCAAAAAAAAAATTCTTTCATGTTTGTTTCCAACACTCTTACGACTTCACTTTCTTACACCTACGTGTGTGATCCCTCTGGAATGTGTTTCAGTATAAGGAATAAGAAGGCAGCAGTGTATTTTTTTTTAACGGGATGGTTAGTCACCCCGAGACCATTTATTGAATAATCCATCTTTCCCCGCTGACTTGAAGCAGGCTTTGATAGGAGCTGCTATAGATCCGAACCAGCAGCACCTGGCCTGGCACGTGAGAAGCGGCACAGGCTGCACCGGGGGGCTCGGCTCTGGACAGGAGGCCGCCTTCCCAGGCAGGGCACCTGCATGCCTAGCACTCTTTCCTCTGAAGCAGCGGTGCCTCTGGGCCCCTGGGCCCCCTGACTGGACGGAGCTCCACATCACCAGCCCGAGGCGGCTCCGGGAGCTTTTTGGTGGCCATAGATAAAACTCTTAATGAAAACAGCATTTCAAAAATGAGCACCGTGAATGATGTAGAAATAGCAACATACACAACTCGAGTCGCAGTTTTGAAGCAAAAACTTGGAATTTGGAGGAGTCCTAGACAGAGGGGTGGCTGGATACACTGAAAGGTGTCCTGGGTGGAGAGCTGGAAACCCAGCCTCTTGTTCCAGCTCTGGGACTATGGACGAGTCTCCTCCCCTGCTCTGTGCGTTCTCTTTCTCATTTATAAAACATGGAGATTATGCTAGATAACCCCAAATTTCCTTCAACAGTAGCAATTAAGGTTGAAGAACTCCTGGGGTGCCTGGGTGGCTCAGTCAGTTAAGTGTCCGACTCTTCACCTCAGCCATTATCTCACAGTTCATGAGTTCGAGCCCCACATAGGGCTCTGTGCTGATGGCTTGGAGCCCGCTTAGGGTTCTTTCTCTCCTCTCTGCCCCTCACCCGCTCATTTTCTCTCTCTCATTCTCTCTCTCTCCCTCAAAATAAGTAAATGAACTTTTATTTTATTTTTTATTTTTTAATTTTTTTTCAACGTTTTTTATTTATTTTTGGGACAGAGAGAGACAGAGCATGAACGGGGGAGGGGCAGAGAGAGAGGGAGACACAGAATCGGAAACAGGTTCCAGGCTCCGAGCCATCAGCCCAGAGCCTGACGCGGGGCTCGAACTCACGGACCGCGAGATCGTGACCTGGCTGAAGTCGGACGCTTAACCGACTGCGCCACCCAGGCGCCCCGTAAATGAACTTTTAAAAAAAGAAAGAAAAGATCACAGCAATCCCTTGGAGCCTCTTTCCAAGGTTTTTTCTTGATGAGATTCCCCTGAACCCAGTTGCATGCCCTGGGCTTCCTTGACATCACTTTGCCCTGGAGGGCACGGATCACAACTCTAGAATGAAGCTTCTCTGTTGTGTTACTGTTTTCAAAAGCCTTCTCAAAAAATTTCTCGTGAAACTAGCCGGGTCTTCCACTTTCCTGGCTGGGAACAAACAATAAATTGGGGTGACCACTCCAACCTTAATAAGCTTCTCTCTTTAGCCAAAAGGCTAGAACGGAGAGACTCACGCATGCGTGGTCCCTGGGGAGCGACCCTTGGAAAAAAGGAAATGCTGGGTCCATCCTGCTAAGGAAAAGAAGGCCATGTCTGCGGGACATTCGATGCAGGATGTGTGAGTCAGTAAGGGCTGCAGTATGCAGAAAATCCAGGTAACAGTTGTTTCCATCCTGAAGCAACCAAATCAGGAAGTGTTCAAAGCAGTTACTTCACAAGACGTTTTGGAGGTCAAGAGTGTGGGAAAGATCACTGCATTTCGTTTTGTTTTTAAATAATTGAGACTGTTTTCTAGGTGTCCAGAAACACACATGTAACACACAAAGCAGGCTGGAATCAGAACCGGGAGCCTTTCTTTAATAAGCCTCGCTAAGAGTGTACTTGAACAGTAGGCTGCAGATACAGATGGGATTGCGGAGCAGGGGTGGACAGCATAAATACTCTGAATTTTGATGTGTGTGAGCTTCGGAGCAAGCGAAGATTCTCTTTAGACATATTCTTTAAGACTTTACATTTTTTTATTGAGGTAAAATTGATATATAGCCTCAGCAGGGCTTCACATTTTTAGATAGGATAAGAGAAGTAAAAGAAAAAAAAAAAAAAAAAAGAAAGAAAGAAAGAACTGAGGTACGCCTCCAGGCCTTGTTATTAATAAGCTAACGGCATATTCTCGTTGCCCAAGATGCTTCCAGTTTCCACATTTGTGGATGTAACAATTCAAAGACTTAATTGCTATTCACTCATATTGCACAGAAAAAGATCTGGAAGAACTCATTTCAAAGGCCACCAGTGTTTCCCTCAGGGGAGGAGATGGGGTTAGGAGAGCAAAGTGAATGAAAACTTTCACTTTTTACTTTACTTTCACGTGTCTTATTTTTTTATAACAGATATTTATTGCCTTTAATATTTCAACAGACATTTTTATTTTTTTTATTTTTTTTTTTTTTTGAGTTTTATTTATTTATTTATTTATTTATTTTTTATTATATGAAATTTACTGTCAAATTGGTTTCCATACAACGCCCAGTGCTCATCCCAAAAGGTGCCCTCCTCAATACCCATCACCCACCCTGCCCTCCCTCCCACCCCCCATCAACCCTCAGTTTGTTCTCAGTTTTTAACAGTCTCTTATGCTTTGGCTCTCTCCCACTCTAACCTCTTTTTTTTTTTTTTTCCCTTCCCCTCCCCCATGGGTTTCTGTTACGTTTCTCAGGATCCACATAAGAGTGAAACCATATGGTATCTGTCTTTCTCTGTATGGCTTATTTCACTTAGCATCACACTCTCCAGTTCCATCCACGTTGCTACAAAAGGCCATATTTCATTTTTTCTCATTGCCATGTAGTATTCCATTGTGTATATAAACCACAATTTCTTTATCCATTCATCAGTTGATGGACATTTAGGCTCTTTCCATAATTTGGCTATTGTTGAGAGTGCTGCTATAAACATTGGGGTACAAGTGCCCCTATGCATCAGTACTCCTGTATCCCTTGGATAAATTCCTAGCAGTGCTATTGCTGGGTCATAGGGTAGGTCTATTTTTAATTTTCTGAGGAACCTCCACACTGCTTTCCAGAGCGGCTGCACCAATTTGCATTCCCACCAACAGTGCAAGAGGGTTCCCGTCTCTCCACATCCTCTCCAGCATCTATAGTCTCCTGATTTCTTCATTTTGGCCACTCTGACTGGCGTGAGGTGGTATCTGAGTGTGGTTTTGATTTGTATTTCCCTGATGAGGAGCGACGTTGAACATCTTTTCATGTGCCTTCAACAGACATTTTTAAAGAGTTCATTGAGTCATTTGCCTCCATGAAGCAAATAGGTTCAGGGACTCTGCACTGGTGAGGAGGGTTTGGCCAGAATTGACTGTGTCCGGTTCTCTAAGCTTCTGGTGTCTGCTGAAGCCACCCCTGTCCATTTGGGTTGTTTTTGGTTTTTGTTTTTTGTTTTTAATGTTTATTAATTTTTAAGAAAGAGAGAGAGAGAGCACAAGTGGGGCAGGGGCAGAGAAAGAGGGGGACAGAGGATCCAAAGCACGCTCGTGCTGACAGTGGAGAACCTGATGTGGGACTCGAACTCGTGAACCACGAGATCATGACCTGAGCCAAAGTCAGACACTTAAGCAACCAGGCACCCCTCCACACCTGTGCATTTGTGTCACTTGCTCTTTTCCCCTCTTCCACAGAGATGATTTGTAAATGGAGTTCCTTTGCCCCTCCACCCTCGGGGTTGAGGTATGAATGGGACGCTGGAAGGGCAGTGTGGAAGATGGTCCTGGTGGGTTGGGCAGGGATCCCGGAGATGAGAAAGCCAAGCCGGTCAGTGAGGTCAGAGCTGGAGACACCACACCTTTGCTAGGATCCTCCACTGTTGTCTTAAACCAGACTCTAGAAAGTGAACACTTTCAAGGCAGAAAACCGTGCCTTGTAGAGAACTGTGCCTTGTAGAATGAGGCAGGTCCTGAGCATACCAAGCTGGCTCCTGGTGAGTGAGAAGCCAAGAGTCGGGGGTGGGGGGGGGGGGGTTGGGAGGAAATCTGGGCCAACAGGAGGGCCGCCCCCACCAGGAGGCTCTAGGAGCTCAGGGTGTAAGGGATCTCTGGCTAAGAAAGAGAAACGACAAGGTCTTGACATGGTCCTTCCATAGGACATTCAGAGGGGCTCAAGGTGAAGAAAACAAGACAAATCTGACTCCGGTGACTGGGTGACTGAGCAGTAATCTCAGGAACCTTGCTTCTCAGCTAATGGGTTTTGGGGGGCTTTTCTGTTTTTGTTTTCAGTTCATTAAATCTCTTCACAAAATTCTGGGTTAAAGTGTGCTCTCCATGCAATTTTTCACTTCCTGGGGGGACAGAGGCATTAGAGGGGAGTGGGATTTATGTGCTTTAAATCCTACATAATCAATCAATGCCTTTCTCCCCTCCCCACCAAATAAAAGTTACATCCTCTTTGGATGTTTTCAGGGCATACATTTTGCACCTACAAACACCCACAGAGTTCTCTTCTGAGTTAGACTTTCTGACGATCCTCCTCCTCATCTGAGTCCATCTCCTATTCTGCTCCCACCAGCTTCTGCCTCAAGCCTCCTATTCAAATATCGAGCCTGTAACTTGACACCCAATCTCTCAGTGTCACTTTGCAACTTGAATCTGAGGTTACAACACTCCTACTTCAACAATCGACTCTAAAACAAAGACTCTGGAGCAGGGGGCACGTGGCTATTGACTTCATCAGTATCATCACGTGGGTGACTGGCCATCCTTGACCATGGGTCTAAGTGGTCTTTGGACTTTTAGACTGTCTCTGATATAAATTCATGGAGTCCCTCCCATAGAACACCTACCTCTGACTTCTGCTGCTTCCAGGAGAAAAGCAAAAGTTAATCTAGTGTTTTATGCGCCACCACACCCCTGCCCCACATCACTCCCCACGGAACTCTTATGAGGCTACAGGATCGTGAGTACCAACGCCCTGACCAGACTGACTACCCCACCCCAGAGATGATGAAAGGGATCTAACCTTGGTGAAAGAACTAACAGTTGCTGCTCAGACCTATCCCATTCTACCAAGTGCCTCGTCCCTTGTCTGCTTGTCTCAATCTGCCAAAATTGAGCAACAATTTAACCATAAGCAGACTTGAAAATTAATCACAAAGCATCAGAATCAGCAACAGCTTCAGGCTCTAAACCAGCATCACTGTAGGACCTTATCTTGGACAAAGAGAGGATAAAGATTTACTTACTTACTTGTCTATTTATTGCAACTCTCTCAGGAAAAGTTGAGCTGATTAAAAAATAAAAGTTACCGAACGGTAGAGGTCTTGGATCTGTGCTTTGAGGCTGAGGTAATAAGCCTTTTGAACAAACTGAGAAATAAAGGACAAGGGGAAAATTCAGCGGGACTTTTGCACGGATCCTTTCTTGCCATTTCATGCCATGGTTTTCACATCAGATATTTAACAGCCCATCAATCTGATTATGGTACAATTAGTCCCAGTTCCAGACCTGATTAGCCTCTCTGGTCTTGTTTCTTACAAAGATTAATTTTAGATTTTTCTCAATTAGGGGGAAATGTCAACCAGAATGTAGTACATGAAAAGTGTTATTAACGTTATCATAATAACTTATGCTAGCTCCACTTGAAAACATAGAACACATTTGCCTACAATGAATAGTGGAAACCCTTCTCTTCCCAACTTTAAAGAAAAGCACAAGATGCTGGAACTGAATATGTATGAAATATTCTGTCAAGAGCTTTTTGCAAATGCCACCCTAATTCATGCAAAATCAAATGTATCTCCATTGGATGAAGTAAGTTTAACTGGTTCAGGCCCACACAGTTGACAGAGATGGCATATTAAGCTCCTGTAAGAAATGATAACTTTGGAAACATCCATTGGATTCCATGCTCTTCTCTTTGCACAGCCACATGCCCTTTATGAATTAACAATGAGTTTTGACAAAACTGATTTTCCTTGGGAATTATATGAGATATTCTATTTTTAACTAGAAGCTAAAGAAGTGTGATGAAATCACTGCTTTACAGGGAGTCTGTTTAAGACCTCAGGAAAAGTTCACATCAAGGGAACCAGTGAAATTGCAAAGATGAGAAGCGGATAGAGGAAATCACAGCTAACCTTCTTGACAGACAACCGTTGCCATTATTCCTCTTTACCATGCAAGTCTGTGTCTGTATGATGGCTTAAGAACAGAAAAGAAATGAAAAACACAACTTCTACATGTTCAGCCAGAGACTAGAGAAAATCCCCAGTCACTGGCACTGAAGCTAACCTCAACATTTATATTCTGAACCACTTCTAGGAATGAAATCTCAAAGGCAAAGCCTGTGGCTTTATCTGACGGAAAAAATGAATTAGAAACATCTTTAATTTACATTTTGGAAAATGAAGAAAAGCATCAAGAAAAAGATTAAAACCATGCTTTATCCAACAACCCAGGAGCCTAGAGATAATAACTGCTAATCTCTCTAATATTTCAGGTGTTTAACCAATGTTTGTGAGAAAGAGAACTAGATCCACGCACACGTGCCTGTGTGGGTGTATAACCTTCCTTAAACAATATGAGGATCTACCAGGTGCAAACGTACAATTAAAGGGCTATCCCTACAGGGCAAGCTGGAAGAGGCTGTTCTCTCTAACATTGATGGATGCCAGCAACCATCATAATGATGCAGGTGTAAAAATGGCGTCTACTTTTCTCCTCACAGCACAAAGGCTGATAAAATGAAGTGATTGTAAGAGTTAGTGTCCAGGGTGGAAATTCAAGGTCCCATGGAGCCCATCATCTCACAATAGAGAATCATCAGGTTTGCTATGTTCAATTAAGCAAATCCTACCTTTAAAGAGAATGGCAAGGGCTAGCCCTAGGGGATAGGTAGTATTCAGGAACCTGTGCAGCTGAGGCAGGAGGAAATGGCCACACAGAGGAAAGCCTTCCTGTCTGTACCTACAGTGAGTTTTAGGGCCATGAATGAGAGAGAAAAGAGAACCACGCTGAGCACCACCCACCAGGCACCGAGCCAGCCATGCTATTAACATTCCCTGCAGCCCTACAGCAACAGTATTTATTTTGCTGTTAATGAAACTGAGGTTCCGAGCCCAAAGTCACAAGCTAACAAGTGGCAGAGCCATGATTTAAATCCAGATCTCTCCGTCACTGACCCTCCCCATTACTCAAAGCCCTGCATCACCATAAGTGGGATCCTTCTGTCTCCTCAGTTACACACAGGATGAAAAAGTAATGCCAAGTGCCTGCAAAGCCTCAGAATCCAACGTCTCATCCATCCATTCATTCAGTATCAACTAAGCACCTACCATATGCCAGGCACTATTCTAGAGGCTGGTGATATAACAGTGAACAAAAACAACGCCCTTGAATTCAAAAGAGAGAATGAAGAAATCGCACGCGCGCGCATGTGTGTGTGTGTGTGTGTGTGTGTGTGTGTGTGTTTAGATGAATAATGATGATGCTGATGATAGATAGATAGATAAATAGACAGACAGACAGAAGAATATGTCAAGTACTGATAACGAAGAACAAGCCTAAGGAGGCAGAGACTGGCAGGAGCTGTGTCATACACTAGTTTCCTGTGGCTGCCATAACAAGTTATCACAAACTTGATGGTTTAAAATAACAGAAACTTATGCTCTCAGTCTGGAGGCCAGAGTCCAAAACCAACATCATCAGTAGGCCCTCCCAGCCTCCAGCAGCTGTCGGGGACATTCCCTTCTTTGCCTCTTCAGCTCCTGGCGGCTGTTGGCATTTCACGTGGCTGCACCACTCCAACCTCTGCCTACGTCTGCACATGGCCTTCTCCTCTGTCTATCTCAACTCTCCCTCTGACTTTCTCTCATAAGGACACTTGTGATTACATGTAAGGCCCCATCCAAATAATCCAGGATGATATCCTCATCTCAAAATCCTTAATTATGTCTGCAAGGAACTATTTTCCAAATAAGGTCACATTCACAGGTTCTGGGGATTAGAATGGAGACATATCTTTTCGAGAGGCCACCAGTCAACCAACTACAGGTTGATGTTACTTTTTCTCATGATGTAGTTGGGAAAGCCAAGCTGTCCCTGTCAAAAGGACATGGGAGCAGAGACCTGAATAAAGTGAGGAGCATATGGAGATACTGTGGGCAAGTGACCAGAGGGAGGAACAAGTCCAAGGGCCCTGAGTTAAGAGTGTGCTCAGTGTGTCTGAGTCACAGGGAAGAGGCTGTGTGGTTCGAGCAGCATGGACATGGGGAGAGTGACATGAGAAGAAATAAATTGTGGTGAATGACCCTGTTGCCGTGTATGATGGCATAAGGTCTAATGGTGGACATCATAAGCTCTTTCCATTGTGTGGCCCACAGGAGCCCAACAAATCAAACATTTGGTAACATGACCCATACAAGGACTATACTCTGCCAAGTTTTTTCAAATATTTCAAGAACTCTGGCAGAGTGAACTTTATTATCAAAAGGTTCATTCCAGGGGCGCCTGGGTGGCGCAGTCGGTTAAGCGTCCGACTTCAGCCAGGTCACGATCTCGCGGTCCGTGAGTTCGAGCCCCGCGTCAGGCTCTGGGCTGATGGCTCGGAGCCTGGAGCCTGTTTCCGATTCTGTGTCTCCCTCTCTCTCTGCCCCTCCCCCGTTCATGCTCTGTCTCTCTCTGTCCCAAAAATAAATAAAAAATGTTGACCAAAAAAAAAAAAAAAAAAAAAAAATCAAAAGGTTCATTCCAGCCTACCAACCATAACCCGGCTATTTTATAAACTGATACCTCTGAAAGAATTTCCCTGATCCCATCCCTGTCTGGGTTAGATAACCTCCTTATGTGATTCCCTAAAAACCCTGTGCGTGGCTGTCCCACACTCATCCTGATGTGCTGTGATGGGTCACCACCAACCCCATTAGGCTGGGTATCTCCCAGTCCAATCTCTCCACCTCACGAGGGCAGAAAATAATTCATCTTTATATTCCCTGCACCCACACAGTGTCTGGCACGCAACAGGCAAGCAATTAAGGCACATTGAATGACTGGGTGAATGAACAAATAGTGAAGATCTCACTTTTCCATTCTTGGAATGCCCCCCATCACAACTCTAAAGAAACTTCTAGCCCTGAAAGGTTTATGTTAACCTGGAAGTAACTGTAACTAAGAATACACTTATCTTTAAACCTAGAGATTAATACAATAAGAAACAGAGCTTTGCTTCCTATGATCACAATTAGGGCATTAGGGGACGAGAGACCTTGGTTCTGGTTCCATCTTTGCGAATAACTGTGTGACCTGAGGCAAATAATTTAACTTCTCTGGGCTATGGGTCTTCCCCAGAAATAAGAGAAGGAAGGACCTGATGGAACATAAAGCCCTTTCTCACTTAAGAGCTCCAGGCCTGGAGTGAAGTCCTCAAAGGTACATCAGCATTGAATTACACATTTAAATTCCAAACTCACTCTTGTCAATGTTCTCAGCCAGCTGTTGCCAACATTCCAGGCCCTTTTTGGACAACCCACCTCAGTCTGAGAACTCCTTTCTCTGTGATTCTCAACTGCCTCATAATCTCATTCGGTTCTGCTAAAGCCTATTTCTCAAACTTTTCTGCTGAAATACCCCCAAAAGCAGAAGAGAATGAATGACTTACTATCACAAGAAAGCCTGGGAGTAGTTCGAGGGGCCGCTTTCCCAAGGCTAAAAAATTATTTAATTTTTCTTTAATTTTTAATTTTTTTAACAAATTTATTTTGAAATCTGTGTTAAATATTTGAAGCTCATATGAAGTTTGTCCTCTACAATGTATCTGCCTGTTTACAAAATAATGTACTTTTCTCTCCAACACCTTGGAGGGAAATCCCTGCTCAATGTTTATCCTGGGCCAGAGGTGCTGGGTGGTCCAGCACCTGGAGCCCTGAGAGAGGCATTCCCCAGGCATGAGGAGTGAGCTAGAATAATGTCTTGCTTTGCAGAAATAATGCCAGGAGAGCATCTACAGGCAGGAAAAGCTGGAGGACGAACAAGCCCCAATTTGTCCTCTGTTCCCTTGCCTTCACCATGACCCAGCTCCCCATTCTTTATTGCTCTGGTAAGCTGAAACCGGGTGGAACTTTGGCAAAGCTTGACTGAACATTAGAGAGAGTAAAAGGGAAATAAACACAGAGAACAAGAAGTTCAGACTGGCTTGGGAAGTGCTAGGACCATCTGCCCATAGCCGGCTCCTTCCCAGGCCTTGGTCTGGTCCATTCTCAGTGGTAATCCATGGTCAAACTCAGCCAGACCTCCTCCTCACTTGCTGTGTCTTCTCATCTTTCAGAAGGAAGCCAACCCATGAGCATCATCGGCTCAGTCTAAGCAGCCCAGCCTTGTGGCCTTGAGGCTTCTACTTCCTACAGTTGCTCCTTGTTTCCCTGCTCCAGGCTCAGGCTGGCCCTGGGCAAAAGCGCGGTCCATTCAAGCTCTCCTTCAATGACCTTGCCTCTTGGTTCTGTCCTGGTCTTCCACCAAAGTCCGTGCACAGAGTGGATTCCAAAGGTGGTTCACAGGGAGGTAGAAATGATTGGCAACTTCAGGCTGAACCTCTCTTCTAAGTAGGGATCAAGGTCCCAGAGTGCATCCATGAATCAGAAAGCCCTTCTGGAAGGTGCCCCTCTGAGAACCACTTGGGCCCACCCAGCCCCGGCCTTCACCTGCTGTGCCATTATCTGCACATTGTGTCTGCCACACGAGGCTGCCTACAGAGGTGCCACTTTCTGATTTGCAAAAAAGGCACCTTACAGGGTGGAATGACAGCTTCCTTTATGGACTGTCTTTCAAGAATTGAAATTGGGGAGCTTCTAGAAAAAGATGGGCACACACAACCTCCCATTGCTAAGATTCCCTTCCCCCCACTGGAAGGCAGCCCTTTGGGCAAGCTCGGGTTCTACCTGACTCTCACCTGTAGCCTCAGACTCTTGTTCAGGTCACAGAGAACAGTGGAGGCAGTGGGGGGTTCAGGGAGACTCCCTGGTAGCTCTGAAATCCCCCCACAGGGCCAGGTGTCTTGTCTGGTCACCTACAGCAGATCTTGTCCCAGGCAACACTGGACCAGCATTTGGACTACCCTTGGGCTTTTTCTCATTGTTACAAAACCCCATACCTCACAAGTTAAGTCTCTTTTTGCTCGGTTGGTTTTAGTTCTGCCCTAAAGCAAGCTTGCTTATATTTCTTCCACTTCTCACAATGCTGGCAGAAAATGCTTTTCTCACTTGCCTCTTATCTGAAGACTTTTATCCTTTTGCTGTTCCCCTTACATTCTTTTCTTCCTAGAAACTTCTTATCTCTTGACATCCCCCAATGTCTCTCCAAGGGAAGAGAGCCAACTTTCGTCTTTGAGCATTTATCAAAGAGTCTTGGGGTCATGCAGATGTGTCTCTTTGGGGAGGTACTGGCTCCTTGGAGTGTGGAGGCCTTAGGCTGTTCCCTGGGCAAAGGCAACAGGTTTCTGGAGAAAGCCTTGAGGTCCTAGAAAGTCTTTCTAGACAGTTCCCAGCACGGTTGCCATAGATATCAGAAATTTCTTCAACATTGATCTGCATAGGATTTTATCAAATGCTGTTTAGAATTACAAATGAAGAACAGTGTTTCCCTATGCCTTATGAACACACATGTTTAAAATGGCAAAGAGGAGAGGCGAGATAATTTAGAAATTTTGGTGACTATTTTGCAGACAATTTAATACTACAGGTTACAGTTGTGGGGAAAGGGTCCAGAATACACCTCTGTGGCATAAAAATTATTTTGAGCAGTAGCCATTTGAGTTCCTGAAGTCTCTTATCTGCCTAAAAGCAGACCCTCATCAAAGACTTCAAAAAAATTCAGTCATCATAAATCGACTCCCCAGGACAACTAGAAGTGAGAAGTCTCTACCCACATCTAAACAGACATGATCACAAAGCTGTCATATCTCATATGAACCTAAGGGCTCATTTATCTTTCCAGAAAGTTCTTTGTTTTCCTAGAAGTGCCCTTTTCCTCCTCCCCTTCCCCTATTAAGATGACCTATAAACCCCAAATTTTAATCTTCCCTTTGAATCATAGTTTTCTATGAACTCCTGTACATATGTTAATACAAATACATGATTAAATTTTGTCTTGTTTCTTGCTAATTGCATCAGTTTAATTCACAGGCCTCTAAGAACTAAACCTAAGAGTTTAGAGGAAAATTTTCTTCTTTTCTGACAAGGTTCTAAGAAAATTAAGAGAGAAAATGCTAACACTTACTCTAAGATGTATAATACTTTGCGAAGCATAAGCAAGTGGAAAGTTGAAAGATTGCTTGGTATCTTTAAAATATAAACTTCATGCAAATCATGCAAATCAGTGTTTTTGTACTGCCCCTCAGGTTATTTCTGATATTCTACATTTTATATAATGCCTCCATTAAGCTTGACTTCTTGATTAGAAAGCAGAACAAGAGAAAAAGGGTTGATTCAGAGGTAAAGATTAGACACTGAAAGTCCAGTATCAGAAAAGACTGTGCAATGTGCATTCAGAGGAGGTACAGCCCTGTTACCGCCCACTGAAAGATAATACCAAATTGTTGTTTCATCTGCTAATATACATGATATTCCTTTTGTCAATTATGTTAATTTTTTTAAGATTTAGGGCTCCTAGGTGGCTCAGTCAGTTAAGCATCTGACTTCAGCTCAGGACGTGATCTCACAGTTCATGGGCTCGAGCCCCGCTTCAGCTGAGCCCCACTTCTCTCCTTCTCCCTCTCTCTCTCCCTCTCTCTCTGCCCTTTGCCCACTTGTATCCTCTCTCTCTGGAAAAAAAAAGATTTAAGCTAGTTGTTACTAAAAATGTACAAAATACTATTGGTAAAACATTTAGACAGTAAGCAACCAAATGAATCAAACATTTGGTTGAATCTCAACAGTTTAGTACATAGTAACTAGAAAACATAAGTGCCAAATTTTATATAAAACATTACTCCTTTTTCATAAAATTTAAGACAACTACAATAAAAATATATAATCTTTAGGAATCCAGTTGCTGCAATAAAACTGTGTAAGAAAGAAAGTGAGAGGATGATGAATCCAGGATGAAGGTTATCATGAGTTGAGGGCTGGCAGGGATATGAGAAGGGAGTAGGGAAATCAGAGGGCCAAATGGAAATTATTAGAAAGATCTCAGCTTTTGTTCAGGGTGGTGGCTTCACAGGCACTTACTGCAATATTTCAAATGACTAAAGAACCAAGGAAATAAGTAAAAGGGAAAAAAGAAATTGAAAAGTTCAGAAATGTATAAAGTATATGAAACATACTGGATCTCTAGTTTGATACCCTGGAAGGGCCCATTGTATCAGCTTCTTGCATACCCTTCCAAAACTTTTCATCTTAGGGTGTGGAAGCATAATCTGATTCCCCAGGTAAAAGCAACAAATAACAGGCAAACACACTGTCGGGGAAAACAAGTGAGGTTGTGAGTGAAGTTGCTGGTGTTAACAGTGATGCGAGAGGAGCCTCTTAAGTAACTTGCACTATAGACAGTGCAGTAAAGTCTTTGAAAAGGTGAGTAAAGTCTTAAGCAACAGGCCTGAAAACAATTAGCAAAGGAAACCCACAGCTTCCTCCTAGCTTAACCCAGGCCACTCTCCCCTCAGAGTCACTGAACAATCAAGTCTTAAAACCCTTTCTTTCTGCCCTGAGCTCCTGAGCTTAGACTAGAGCAATCAGACAAGCTGGTGGGGGCAGAGGGCTCTGAAGAAGTCCTCATCTACGTCTCCACACTCTAGAAAAACCACAGAATTCTCAAGGTCCAGAATCCACCAGAAGAGAGACTAGAGTTTCTCTTTTTTATAAGAGAACTGGATATAAAAACTCTGTAGGTCTAGACCCCAAATGGGAAGAATTTGTTAATTCCTTATTCACAATCTCTTGCGAGGAAAAAGATTCCCACTTAGACCTTTCCAAGGGAGACTGCAACTGTCAATCTCTAAGCAAGTGACCTCTTAAGCTCCTCCAAAGAGGAGTTTCTTCCCCAATCAGTCCACTTCCTTAATGTCACCCAAAAGAAGTTACATATCTCACACCCAGCTTGACCTGCATGTGCAGAAAATAGGCAGGAAATAGAGGTGAAAGAGGAAATTACACCCCTTGCAGCTGCACTGAGGGACTTAGATGTCATTGCCTAATTTCAGTGGTTGGAATTCTGCACCAGCCCCACGCCCCCTCTCTGCCAACTGAGGTTGCCACCGTTTCTTCAGTGAGCCATTAGATTTCATCAACATTCCACCTCACATTTGCACAATAACCAGTAGTGTGCTGGTAAATGTTTAGCACCTGGCTCTATGGGGAAAGAGAATCTGCAACATTTGTCCAGTTCCATGATGTAAATACTCCTGCTGTGGCTGATTTCAAGCTACTGATATGATGTCACTGAATAGAGAGCTGGGAAATGATGTACGTGATCAGCTGGTTTGAGCAGGCTTCCCCACACCGCTAACTGCCACATTTTCACTATAATTTATTATGATTTAATTTATATATTATTTATTATATAATTTATATAGGTATGTAGCTCTACAACTGGCCAATATTTTATACCGATGCCTCCATTTCTTCATTTTTAAACATGGTAAAGAATAAGACTCACTTCTCTAGATGATTGTGAGAACCCAAGTGACAGGTACGTAAAGTTTTTGATCCATGTCAGTCCTACTCCCTTTATCTCCTTTCCTTTTTCTCACATTATGTCTTCATTCCTCTCTCTCGTGAAGGCACAATCCCACCAAGGACCCAAGCCCAGGGAAGTACTGCTTAGAGCCCCGGAGACAGAGAAGCGTTCCAGTTGATGGCAAGCTGGATTGACAAGAGGACATTCTCTTATAGAAAGATGCTAGCAGACTCAGTCTACGTGATAAATGGGTCTACCTACAAAGGGCTCTCTGTTTGGCATTCCCCATAGTGATTAACTTGGGGATCCTTGCAGAAATGGGCAATGGGTCCTACCTGGTAACAGATCCTACACAGAAGTGAGTGGATGCTATGATGGCCCTGGCACCCTACTGCACCATAAATGAAACATGGGTCAAATAGGTTTTTGTGTGGTGGCCCCATTTCCTATGGAAGGCATTTCTGTGGGAAAGTGCCTTCCCAAATTCAAATCTATTTCACCAATGTTGAATTCAGTCTGTTAACATTTGGGGGACTATAAAGATATAAAAATACAGTCCCTGTGCTAACAGATAGTATAGGGAGTTTAAAAATTATTCCTCCTAGGGGCGCCTGGGTGACTCAGTCAGTTAAGCATCTGACTTCAGCTCAGGTCATGATCTCATAGCTTGTGAGTTCAAGCCCTGTGTCATGTTCTGTGCAGACAGCTCAGAGCCTGGAGCCTGCTTCAGATTCTGTGTCTCCCTCTCTATCGCTCTCTGCTCCTCCCCTACTCACGCTCTGTCTCTGTCTCTCAAAAATAAATAAACATTTAAAAAAATTTGTTTAAATCTTCCTCCTTCAATTATGAAGTTATACTTCTTTAGAGCCAAATTTCCAGAGAGAGGTATTGACGTCACCTCACTTGGTAGCCCACACTGTTTCTCTCTATCCACTGCCCAGATGGACTCTGGCAGAAATCACCCAAGGCTTCTGAAGTAGTTTTGAAAATATGTCCACAAATTCTTTGATACTTCTCCCCAGAGGGGTAGAGTATAATGTCCCTTCTCTTGGCTCTGGGCTATACTTAATGATGTACTTCAAGTCAATATAATATGGCACAAGTGGTTGGTTATATCACTTCCAAAATTAGGTTATAAAAAGAGCTCAGTTCTTGGATCACTTGCTATGGAGAAAACTGTCTCGAGTGGTCCCTTAGGCCCACAGGGAAGGACCTGAAGCCTCCAACCAACAGTCATGTGAGTGGCCACCTTGGAAGTTGACCCTCCAGTCCCAGTCAAACGTTCAGAGACTGCATCCCTGACTGACAACTTGACTTCAAATTCATGAGAGACTCTGAGCCAGAACCACCCTGCTGAGCTCCTTCTGGAATCTTGACCTTCACTAACTGAGGGATAATAAATATTTGTTGTTTTAAGCTGCTAGGTTTTGGGGTGATTTGTTATACAGTAATGGATAACTAATACAGCTTTCTAGGGGACAGATCCCATAACTATGTTTTTATCCTTTACTTGACTCAAATTCTGCTATGTATGAATGCTTCCTTTTCTTTTTCATATTTCCTTCTAGAACCATGAAGCACTAATCTTTTCCCTTATCTCCTCTATAGTACCACCTCTCATCATCCTTTCTTGGTCTCCTCCCCTCTGTGGTTCCCAGAGTTCCACTTTTATTCTTTTCTCATTCTACATGCACTGCCTCAAACACTCTCATGATTTTGACAAACAATTATATTCTTTTGAAGGCAGCTGATGCTTAAACTCTCAGAAACAGATGAAGAATGTGTTGCCTCAGATAGCTGGAAAGAATACAGCTGGGGTAGCTCACAGAATTCCCACATCTTCAAGAATTTGGGCCCCAGGGACAAGAATCCAGGCCTCAACTCTATCAGGACATTTTATCTCTGACCACTTCTTATATCTGCTTGCTTTGGTTTGTCTTTGAGTATTTGCTGCATTCTTTTCCTGCTACAGATAGACCATGTCTGCAAGCTGGAGAAGATGCCCCAAGATATCAGTTCTACTGAGACCACATGGAGTAGTGAAGTCTTTCTAAAAAGAAAAAAAAAAGATGATGATCAGATATAAACGTCATGTGTCCACCACGCTGCTAGGGATGGATGACTCCGTCACTGGCTTAATGCCAACTCTTGAACTCCAGACCTATACATCAGCTGGCTCCCAGACATCCCCAGTTGGACTGGTCATTGTACATTGGTCACTGTATTCATTTTCTAGGGATGCCATAACAAATTACCAAAAACAGGGTGCCTTAGAACAATAAAAGTTATTGTCTCACGATTCTGGAGGCCAGAAGTCCAAAATCAAAGTGTTAACAGTGCCATGTTCCTTCTGAAGATGCTAGGAAAGGATCTGTTCCAGGTCTCTCTCCTAGTTTTTGGTAGTTCCCTGGCTTGTGGAATCATCACCGCAATCTCTGTCTTCACCTTCACCTGATGTTCTCCTTGTACACACATCTGTCTCTGTGTCCAAATTTTCCCCTTTCATAAGGACACGGGCATATTGGAATAGGGCCCTCCCTAGTGACCTCATCTTAACTTGATTACATCTGCAAAGACCCTATTTCCAAAAAAGGTCACATTCTGATGTACTAGAGATCAGGACTTCAATATATGAATTTCAGGGAAACATAAGTGAAACCATAACAGGTACAGTAAGAACTCCAATAGAGAACCCATTGTCTTTGCCTGTTCTCTCCCTCCCTGTTCTCTAAACCAGTTCCTTTCCACATATACCTTGTCCTGGTTATGCACATCACCACATGCCCTATCATTCAAACCAGAAATCTGGAGTCATTTTAGTTTTCCTTTTTCTTCTATATTTAATCATTCATTAAGTCCTGCCAGGGCTACACCTTATATGTCTCTTAAGTAGATCCCTTTTTCTTCAATCCCACAGACACTACTTTAGCTTAGGTTCTTAATATTTCATGTCTGGATGTTACAAATGCCTCCTAAATGGTCTCTTTACCTCCATTTTTGGCTCTTTCTTCCACCCACTCCCCTCTCATCAATCTATCCAATACCCAGAAAACCTGCAGGATCTGTCAAAAATATAATAGGTTTTTTTTACCACTTCAGAACTTTTTCAATAAGCCCCAGTAACACAAGACCAATCACAAAATTCTTAGTAAAGCCCGTTGGGCCAAGCCAGCAGTCCCTTCTTAGCCTCACCTCTGGCCATTTTTGTCTCTAACCTTTGCCTATAATGAAATGCCTCCCATTCTCCTAAGGTTGGGCCTCTGTTCTCCCCACCATCTGCCTGTCAAATGTCTCCACATTCTTTAAGGCTTAGATCAAGAACTTCCTCTGGGGAGCCTTCTGTCTTAGTCTGTATAGGCTGCAGCAGCAAAAATACCATAGACTGGGTGTCTTAAACAACAAACATTGACTTCTCAACAATTCTGAAGCCTAGCAGTACAAGATCAAGGATCCAGCTGATCTGGTGTCTGGTGAGAACCTACTTTCTGGATTATAGACAGCTGCCTTCTGTTTGTTCACATAAAAGACAAAAAGAGAGACCAAGTTCTTATACGGGCACTAATCCCATCGTGAGGGCTCCACCCTTCTGGCCTAACTACCTCCCAAAAGCCCTATCTCCAAATACCATCACTAGGGTTTCCACTTATGAATTTAGGAAGACACACAAACATTCAGTCTGTAGCAACTTCTGTGCCTGTACCTTCAGTTGCCTTGCTCAGTCCCTCTCTGCAGCCACCTCTGTACCAAGCCTGTGTCTCTGCCACCTCTTCCCAGCAAAGCTGTCAGCAACCACTGCCCCATATCAGCAACTGCACCTGAACAAAACTCATCTCCAGAACTCCAGTAAGTGTATAAAGTCCCTACCCTTCTTTAGGGGAGCTTCTGCATGCCTGGAGGACACCAAGAGGTGTTAATCAGAGTAATCATTCAGACCCTAAACCAACTCTTGGATACAGACACGCATTGTAATATTGTGATTTATAATAAGAAATGTATATTTGGTCTTTGTCCCTGTTTTTTTGGCACAGAGCCCCTCAAACCCTTGGAATTTCACAAGTGATCAGAGCCATAAAGTGTCTTTTGTCATGTGAATGAGGTGACTTTTGGACCACACCTAAGGATGAGGGCTGTTTGCCAAGAGAACCAAAACCAACCAGCCAAGAGATTAGACAGTTGGAACTATCAGTCCCACCCACCACCCTTCACTTCCGGGGAGGGAAGAGGGGTTGGAGGTTGAATCGATTGCCAAAGACCTATGATTTAATCAATCATGCCAAGTAATCAAGCCTCCATAAAAACCCAAATTACAGAGTTCAGAGAGCATCTGGGTTGGTGAGCACATGGAGGTGCTGGTGTGCCTGGTGCCTGGAGTGCCTAGTGCCTGGAATGCCTGGTGTGGTGTGCCTGGAACGGTCATGAAAGCTCTGTGCCCATATCTACATACTTTGCCCTGTGTATCTCTTCCATCCGGCTGTGCCTGAGTTGTATGCTTTTATAATAAACTGATGATCTAATAAGCAAAATCTTTCTCGGGGTTCTGTGAGCCACTCTGGCAAATTAATCATAGCCAGGGAGAGGGTCACAGGAACCTCTGATCTTTTCAGTCAGGAGCACAGATGACAACCTGGGCTTGCACTTGGCATCTGACGTGGGGGGCAGCAGTCTTGTAGAACCGAGCCCCTAACTTGTGGGATCTGATGCTTTCTCCGGATAGATGTTGTCACAGTAAGTTAAATTGTAGTACACTCAGCTGGTGTCTAAAAATTGCTTGTTGGTGTGGGGAAATCACCCCATCCCTGTCCTCCCACTCAACCCCCTCGCCCCCGACTTACGAACTGGAGTCAGAATCCTTTTAGGCATTGATCCTGCAGGGCAACAATGGGTGAGGTGCCTGATGCTGTTCAGATAAGTCCTCTCTGGCGCCAACGAGGAAACCAGCTGGCAGAGGTCCTGCTGCAGACAAGGGGAAGCTGGGTAACAAGCAGGTGATGATGACTCAGCTCCTGGGGTGCTCATGAACCCGGACAGGGCCTTGGCTGAGGCCCTTTGCTGGAATCTTGCACCCCAGCTCTTCCCAGCAGGTCCCCACCCATGAGCAACTACAAAACCAACCAGCTAAGTGCCAGTTATGGAAGAGTTAGAACATCCAGTTCCTACCATGTGACAGTGGAGGAGCAGTGTCTCCTTTAGACCATAAACTCTGAAGGACGGGGACTGTGTCTTCGACTTTGTAGACCCAGCACTAAGCACAGGGATGGACATGCAGAGGTAGCTAGGGACACATAACAGTAGCTGCCATTTATTGAGCACTTTCAATGTATCTATGTGTCAGACGCTCTGCTGAGAGCTTCATGTGTACTCAATTTTTTAACTGTCATGAGAATTTTATGACTTTAGGGCTATTAATATCTCCACTGCATAGATGGGGATACTGAGGCACAGAAAAATCAAAGAATTTGCCTGAAATTGCACACCTAATAAGAGGTGACCAAGGATTTGAAGCCAAGCTCTCTGGCTCCAGAATCCACACTTTTAACTTCTATACTCTATGGCCTATCAACTAATATTGATTAATCTTTATAAATAAAATTAAAATGGTAAATCCATTTTATTTCAGTACACACAAAATCACTTTTGGAGCCTCCAGGAAGGTACCTCAAAGCTGTAGGTTTTCATCCTCTAAAGCAGCTGAAATATAAAACCACTGTCCGGTCAGTACCAAGCCATGGGTGCTAAGAAGCCATTGGGAGAGAAATCTAGATAGAGCCTCTATTTCACCCTTGAACCCCAACCCATGAGGGCAAAGGCTTTGATGCAAATCTTTGATAGAACCATTTCCCACATGGGCCACGGTGGTGGGTTAAATTGTTTTCCTCCAAAGATATATTCAAGTCCTAAACCCCAGTACCTCAGAATGTGACCTAATTTGGAAATATGGTCTTTACAGATGTAATTAAGTTAAAATGATGTTATTAGGGTAGGCTCTACTCCAATAATGCTATGTCCTTATAAAAAGGGAAAATTTGGACACAGTGGCAGACTTGTACACAGAGAAAGCACAGCGTGAATGTGAAAGCAGAGATCGGGGCACCCACAAGTCAAGGAACACCAAAGATCACCACCAGCAAGCCACCCAAAACCAGGAGGGAGGCTTGGAACAGATCCTTCTTCACAGCTCTCAAAAGAAACTGACCCTGGTGACCTTGATCTCAGACTTCTAGCCTCCAGAACTGTGAGAAAAAAACATTTCTATTTAC
This sequence comes from Neofelis nebulosa, assembly GCF_028018385.1. NCBI lineage: Eukaryota > Metazoa > Chordata > Mammalia > Carnivora > Felidae > Neofelis > Neofelis nebulosa. The sequence goes on from NC_080787.1 coordinate 99,959,201, forward strand.
CCGACTACCCCCAACCCAGTTTGTTACAGCAGCCACTTTTTGTAGATTCTTCTGGGTGATTGTACGTTGGATTACCATTGGTGGTATGTGATTCTCCTGATCAGTGCAGGGGGCCCAACAAGGGAATGGAAAGCAAGAAAGGTAAGGATAAATAGTATTAATCACCATGGGCAGAGGAGGGTTTCATATGATCTCAAGCTTGACCTACCATCTTGAAAGATGGATAAGATTAGGGTGAGCAGAGAGGGGAGGATCTGAGGAAGAGGGCCCAGAATGAGCAAGGGGATTGAGGGCAAGTGTGCTTTGGTATCTGGAAAACCGTGAACAATGTGACTTAAATGAAGGGATTTGGTAGAGAAGAATTTGTATGGCAATTACTCATAAAATGAAAATCTTAAAATATGGCATGATTCTACATGTGACAGATCAACTGCAATGCATATAAACACTATTTACCCATTAAACACGTGCTTTTGAATGCTTATTGTGTTTGCAATGCTATGCCAAGTGTGGGCACAATTCACGAAACCTCACTCGAGACAAACTAAGGCTTCATCTTTTGATGACAGCAACAGTCAATTTGACTTTCCAATTTACTGTCAACTTGTAGTTCCACTGGGTGATTTCTTTAAATAGTCCCAGTATGAAACGCCTCTGAATACTTTGAATAAGAAAACAAGTTTTTTATTAAGTGACCTCAAAAATGTGCATAACAAAAATCATCTAATTTTATAAACACACAAGTACTAAACATACTGAATTACCATATCTAATGCTATCAGAGGATTTTGAGAGGAAATCTGGCTCCCTTACTAAAGCCTTCCTGAAGTCCCCCTTCCAGGAATAAAACCCAGTCCTCAAAAATGGTATTTAAAAAAAACTACTGGATCTCAGTTCTCAAGTTGGAGGTTTATTAAATTTCTTATATACTCCTTACTTAATCTTTCTACAATCCCATGTGTTTTATTCAGCTCTTATGCCTTCCCAGTTCTATTGCCAATTTAAGTAATATTTACCTTGGCTTTAGTCAATATTTGACATTTTTAGTAAATGTTATATTATTATGCTGCTTAAACATTTATTAAGCAGTAAAAATTGAGTTTTTACCTCATTTTGTATTTATCTTTGAACGGACTAGGTACAACACAGATAAGCATAGCAGAATTCAGAACTTATATTTAGATGGTTTGACCAAAAGTCATTCTGCACACTTGGCAATGTGTGTGACCAAAGCATTTGCAAAAAAAGGGACCAGCCTGCACAAGAACCAGGAAGCCTGTTTATTAGTGACCCCACCAACTCCAACCCTTTTTGGAAGAAACTAGTTGATCTTAGATAAAAGTTGCTTTTAATTAATTAACTTAATCAACTTTTAATTAATCTTTTTTTAATTATTTCTTATTTGTTTAGAGAGAGAGTGCACAAGAGGGGGAGAGGGGCAGAGAGAGAATCTTAAGCAGGCTCCATACTCAGCATGGAGCCCAACACGGGGCTCGATCCCACGACCCTGGGATCATGACCTGAGCTGAAACCAAGAGTCAGATGCTCAACTGACTGAACCACCCAGGCTCCCCAATCTTTGAATTATTCGTGATGCACATGCTGAGTATATCCATAAACCCAGACCAATCTAATACCATGAATGAGTCCTCATATTTTACATTCCTTTTTTAGCAGATGAAATTCTGAAAATACAGAACTTTTCCTCCCGTAGCCACAGTGGGTCAGCTTCTGTGTGGCCAAAGCAAGCTCACAGAAAGTGCAGATGAAGAGGTAAGCCTTACTTCTTTGACACTAGTAAGTTCTTTGAATCCCACCAAGAAAGAAGGGAGGAGGAAGACCCTCTAGTGAATAGCCTGGGTATGTGGAACCCGAGCTCACTCATCCTGCAAATATTTATGGAGCATCTACTATGTGTTACTGTGTGCCAGGCACTATGCCAGGGGCTGAGGCTATAGAAAAAACCAGATTTCTGCTGCTTTGGGGAGAGACAAAAAATAGGCAAATAAGTAAGAAAAAATTCAGATCTTTAGCATCACAAGAATTTTTTTAAGGATTCTTTTTTTTTTTAAGGTTAATTTATCTGTGAAAGAGAATATGAATGGGGAGGAGCAGAGAGAGTGGGGGACAGAGGAGTGGAAGCGGGCTCTGTGCTGACAGCAGCGAGCCCAATGTAGGGCTCAAACTCATGAGCCGTGAGATCATGAACTGAGCCGAAGTCAGACGCTCAACCAACTGAGCCCCCCAGGTTCCCCCACAAGAAATTTTAAATAGAATAATTTAATAACAGAGTTGACTGGTATTTCCTCTACAATAACCATCAAAGAAGACCCTCCTGAGGTGGTGACAGCTAAGTCTGAAAGACTAGAAGGATCTAGCCATTGGAAAATCAGAGAGAAGAGCGTTCTCAGCGGAGGACACAGTTAAGCAAATGCCCTGAGGCATGAATGAGTCTGGCATCTTTTGGGAGTAAAAAGAAAGTCAACTTTTCCCCCTAAATGTTTTGTTTTTTTTTTTTCAAGGTACAGAAGAGTTCTCCAGAAGTTCAGAAGTAAATGTCACTTCCTTAAGTTTGTTTATTTATTTTGAGAGTGATAGAGATAGTGCAAGTGGGGGAGGGGCAGAGAGAGAGAATCCCAAGCAGGTTATGCACTGCCAGCACGGAGACGGGGCTTGAACCCACTAACCATGAGTTCACGACCCAAGCGGAAATCAAGAGTCAGACGCTCAACTGACTGAACCACCCAGGCGCCCCTCCCCTAAATGTTTATGGCGATTGTATATTATTTAATAAGAAGAAAAAAATGCTATTGGGGGAAAGTAGTTCATATCCTTTAACATTTGCAGCCATCAATCTTAATAAAATTCTGAATGAAAGTTCTCAAAAATGTTGAGATCATGCTAAATGAAAACAAGCAGAATATGAAATTTAAAATAATTGTGCTTGGGGTAGAATTATTTTTTGATCTATTCTGTATTTTCCAAATTTCCTTTAATAAACATGAGTTGCTCGTAGGATTAAAAAAAAAAAACTAGAGACTTTAAATAAAATAGTTCTTTCTCTCCTCTCCACTTTGGCACCCTCAAAATGTTTTTCTCCTTCCCATTCTCCACCATAACCTTCACTCCAGAGTATGTGCACGTATGAACTTTTCTATCTTATTGCAGAAGACAGACATATCTGTGGATACAAGATATATGTATGAATGACCATGTAAACACCAATGAAGTGCATAGTATGTAAATCAGTGGCTGTGGATGCTGACTTATAATGGGCTGTGTCATCAGCCCAAAGACTGCACTGAACAGTTATGACCTGGCTAATACATGAAAGGGAAAAGGCAGTGGGGCAAGGAGAAAAGTGATTTAAATATCCTGGAAAAAGTAGAATGCCCCTAGTGAGAGGGCACTAAAGAGGGGAACGGTAAAGGTTAGCCATGAAACTGGAGGAGGATGGCTAAGGTTCTGAAACTCAGAACTGTAAGAGAACAGGTATGGGTAGTGTCACAGATCAGATTCCCTGGAGAACAGATTGTGAAATAGGGATTTGCAAGCAGGCAATCTGTTGATGTTGGGGCTGAATTTATGCCCCCCCAAAGATAAGTCTTCAATTTATCCCCCATACCTATGCATGTGACCTCATTTGGAAATAGGGTCTTTGCAGATGTAATTGATTAAGATGAGATCACACTGGATTAGAATGGGTCCTGAACCCAATGTGGCTGGTGTCCTCAGAAGAAAAGGGCAATTTGGATGCAGCCAGGGAGAGTGCCATGTGATGATGACAACACGGACGGGGATGATGCATCTATCTATAAGGAATGCCAAGGATTGTTGGCAATGAAAGCAGCTAAGAGAAGGACTTGGAAAAGATCCTCCCTTAGAGCCCTGAGGAGGGAGCAGGGGCCCTCCAGAACTGTGAGGGAATAAATTCTCTTGTTGTAAGGAACCCAGTTTGCTATACTTTTTATGGCAGCTGTCAGAAACAGATAGAGCTAGGGAGTGCTCTGAAGAGCAGCACACGGTAGGGAGCGAGCCTGGCAGGACTGCAGAGGGTACCTTGGCAGAAGTGGCCTCAGCCCTGGGGAACTCTGGTTTTGGGAAGACTCTGCAGAAATGCCCCAAATGGAAGCAAAGGGCCTTTGAGCCTCCAGCATACACTTGTCATCGGACTGAGGCTGACACCAGGAAGGGGTGAAACCTTGGCTGAGGCAGCCTCCTTCTCTGGAGGCAGGTTCTACACCACCCATTACTGGTGGCCATTTTGTCTGAACTTGGAAAGGGTGCAGGGACCCAGAAACAAGGGATTAGGGACCAACTGATTCTGGAGAGAGAACCAGAGGCATATGAGGAGCAGAGTGAACAGAGAAGAAAGATGGGGCTTTGAGAGCTTGAAGAGACTTAGGGACCTTTGGTCAAACCTACAACCCAACATTGGACTCTGTCCAAAAGCCACCCTTCTGTGGAGTGACCCTTTCCCTGGAAGATGAAGAAATTCTTCCATACTGTCAACGAAGATCGGCCTTCCTATGACTCAGTTTTTCCACTGGGTCAAACCAAACCTTCCTTTTGCACTCTGTTACTTAATTATTTTCAGCAGACAAAAGATTTGCTGACTTTTATTTTCTGTCATTTGCTGTGCACCTTTTTTTGTACTACACGCATTCTCTCCTAGCTCCTTTCCCAGACCACTGCTGAGACTCAGTGCCCAGGAGCATCAGGGAACACAATTCCCTCCCTCCACCAGGCAGCTCTTCAAATATTTGAAGACACTTTTTTTCTTAAATGTTTGTTTCTTTATCTTGAGAGGCGGGGAGGCACAGAGAGAGAGGGAAAGAGAGAGAATCCCAAGCAGGTTCCACGTTGTCAATGCAGAGTCCAACACAGGACTCGATCCCATGAACCATGAAGTCATGACCTGAGCCAAAATCAAGAGTTGGGTGCTTAACTGACTGAGTCACCGAGGCACCCCTAAAGACACTTTTTATATCCTCTATAAATCTTATTTTCTCCAGGCCCAATATCCCCAAGACTGGATAAACTCTAAGTTCTCATCCTGCTATCCAATTGAATACTTGGACTTTACCTGATCTTCTTTCCATGACAGTGTTTCAAACGTTTATTCAATTACCATATATTTATTAAGCATCTGTTTTGGGCCAGGCACTTTGCTAGGTTCTGGGGATAAACAATAATTAAGGGAGTTCCTGTTCTATGAATTTATACCCTACAGGAGAAAAAGATAAGGAAAAACCTCTCTGATCCGACCAGTGCAAAGATAGGCAGTTGAGTGAAGAGGTCAAGAGCATTGCACATGGAGTTGTACTAACCACATTTGAATCCCATCTCAACCACTCACTAGCTGTGTGTCTTTGAGTTCCCTAATCTTTAGACCTTAGTTCCTTCTTCATAAATGGGATAAAAACAATGCCCGCCTCAAAGCATTGCCATGAGGGATTAAATGGATGAATACATGTGGAGTTCTGAAAACAGTGCTGGGCACATAGTAAGGGCTCAGTGAGTTACCCATTATGATTGCCATCATTATTACTATAAATTTACTGTAGTGTTACTTGAAGACAATACTTAGTAATAATAACAATAATGAAAATAATCACTGAAAGAGAGGCATCAAAGATGATGTTCAGGGTTCTGCCTAATCCACCAAGGAGAGGATAGAACCATTTACTGAGACAGGAACACATGACGAGGAGCAGGCCTGGGAGAAAGTGTTGAGTTGATTTATGTACATCTCAGGTTTGAGGGAATGACAGAATATTCAAAAACATTTGTCTAGAAGACAGTGGATATAAATTTCTGCATCTCAAGAGACAGGTGTGAGTCGGAGCTAAAACTGTCATAACCACTCAGTATCCTAACCAGTCCTCTCTGAACATGCACCATGTTCTCAGCCTCTAGAAATGAGGTGTTCAGAGCTGGACATAGCACTTCAGATATAGTCAGACCAGCCTAGAGCACATGTATGTCAGGAAGGAAGGGCAGTTCTTACACATGGTCAAAGGCAGCAATCACCTACAGTTGCCAGTACTATGCTGGGTGCTGGGCCTAGGAAGATAGGTAATACGCACTCCTGTTCTCAGGAACTTGCTGCCAGTAAATCAGTTATCTCTGAGGTGGGTATAAAGCTTTATCCATAACATAAGAAAGAAAATGTTCTTTGGGTTTTTTTTTTTCTTTTCTTTCTTTCTTTCTTTTTTTTTTAGATCTCAATATAATTTCCAGTAGAAACTCTCATTCTATTGTGTTCCAGTCAATTTGGGCTCCCCTTGCCCTGTCCCTGGGGTTAAATGTAGGTTTCAGGGATTCTCCAGAGGCATCCAGAAGCAGGTCCTGGTGTTTTTCTGTCATCTGTGCATGCCGGCATCTACTGAGATGGCTGTCAGCCTCTCTGGTCCTCTGGTATAGGTCCACACGGCACCTACTGAGCCATCCTTCTGTTCCTCTCCTCCCACAGGGCTCTTGGAAGTCTAGGATTCTTTCTGTCTCTCTCTCTCCTTCCCTCCCTACTCCCTTCTCTCCATCCTTCACCCCCCACCCACCCATCTCCCTGTCGCCACACTTCTCTGAGGTAGTCACGAAGAAATGCTGGGATGCCAACTGAGGCTCTGCCTAGCCCAACACCCTACAAAGCCATTCCTATCATAGGCCTTCCAAGGAAGGCTGAGCCCCATGGAGAGACAGGATGAAGGTGGCCCTTTATCAGAGACCACACCATCTACCCATCAATTTCTCTCTAAAACATGTCTCACAAATAAAATACTGCAGAATAAAAAACATCTTACTATTTCCAGATATTATTATGCATCACAGTTCACCTTATCTCCGCCCCTTAAAACCAAGTGCGTCCACCCATAAGGATAGACTCCAGCAATCTTTTGATTCCCATGTTTATAGCCTGATCTCCTCTCTCCATTGCCAGACTCTTGGGTCCATGAATTCTCTCCCATTCTGAATATTCCTGACACTCAGAAATTAGTGTTGCTACTCAGTCAGCTACTCTACCTCCAGTGTGTCCTCGTGTTTCAGGCAGGAGAATGAAGTGATCAAAACCAGAGGCAGGTAAGAAGGCGAGAGATTGTCTGCTATAATCCAGGCAAGATGTGATGAAGGCCTAAACTTAGGGAGGGCCAGTGGGTGTTAAATCCCCCTCTCTTGAGGGATGCCAAGACCTCTCCAAGGAGCTGGATTAAAGATATAGTGCCACAAGAAAGGCTGTGAGACTGGGGAAATCAGAAAAGCAGGAAGCAGGTCAAGAGGAATTCTGAAAGTAGTAAATAGATGCTCTTAGTGGCTTTTAGTGAGATCCTCCATCAGGCCTAGCAGGTTCATTAATTACATTCAAAAAGTTGACATGAGACAGTCATGGGAATGGGGACAATGGAGAGGAGGTAGATTTGCCTACAGAATCTGGTAACCAGTTGATGTGTAGATCAAGGGACCTGATAAACTCAAATTTCTGATTGGAGGCAAGGAAAAAAGACCTTCCTCTACCTTCTATGTTTAGTGTGACTGGCTCCTGTGAATTAAACTGAAAAAAGACAGGTTAACAGAAGAGGCATACAAATTTTATTTGATGCTAATATCTTAATTTTTGTACATTCATGGAAGACCTTAATAGAAAAAAAATGAAGACCCAAAGAGGTGATTAGGCCCAGGAGCTTATATACCATTTTAAGAAAGGACAATAAATTTGGGGAGAAGTGACAAGACAAAGGAAAAGGGGCTTGGGCTTCTAGCAACAGTGAACCATAATGTAGGAAGGTAAATAGATGGGGGAAACTAATGATAGATAAGATAATGTGATTTATAATACGAAATATATATTTGGTCTTCATCCCATTTCTGTCGCAGAGTTTCTAAAACCCTTGGAATTTCCCAAGTGATGAGAGCTATAAAGGTGTCTTTTGTTGTGTTAATAAGGTGACTTTTAGAGGGCACTAAAGGATGGTGTCTAATTGCTCGGGGACCCAGCCCTGTGATATGAGGGTTGGAACTCAGTACCACCACTGACCTCCTGGGAGGGGAGAGTGGTGAGAGATTGGCCAATCACCAATGGCTACTGATTCAATCAACCATGCCTATACAATGAAGCCTCCATAAAAATGAAGTGGATAGAAACATGAAGAGTTTGAGTTCAGAGCAGGTGTAGTGGGAGAGGCAGAAAGCCAGAGGTGGAATTAGGGAAGACAGGGCTTAGCAGGGAGGATGAATACTAGCAAGGTCCAGATTGTGGATGTGATACTGAATAGGATGAAACTCTTTGGAAGCAGGTAGGCCGAGGATCTGAGGGCTGCAAGTGTTGTACGGGTTGTCCACTTGGACATGGAAGCTGCCTGAGATATTGAGGCTGCCCTTCCCTTTTTTTTTTTTAATAATTTATTGTCAAGTTAGCTAAAATACAGGGTATACAGTGTAGTCTTGGCTTCGGGAGTAGATTCCCGTGATTTATCACTTATATACAACACCCAGTGTTCATCCCGACAAGTGCCCACCTCAATGCCCATCACCCATTTTCCCCGTCCCCCCCCCAACTTTCCCGCTCTTCAACACTCAGTTTGTTCTCTGCATTTAAGAGTCTCTTATGGTTTGCCTCTCTCTCTGTAACTTATTTTTCCTCCCCTTACCCTATGGTCTTCTGTTAGGTTTCTCAAATTCCGCATATGAGTGAAAACATGATATCTGTCTTTTGCTGACTGACTTATTTCACTTAGCATAATAGCCCTCGAGTTCCATCCATGTTGTTGCAAATGGCAAGATTTCATTCTTTTTCATCACCAAGTAGTATTCCATTGTATATATATACCACATTTTCTTTACCCATTCGTCAGTTGATGGACATTTAGGCTCTTTCCATAATTTGGCTGTTGTTGAAAGTGCTGCTATAAACAGTGGGGTGCATGTGCCCCTGTGCATCAGCTCTCCTGTATTGAGGCTGCCCTTCCTGGCACGCCTGCTTCCCCTCTCTGACCACACACAGCGTATTAGCCATCCTTCCCAGCTTTTGTTATCAGAACAATCTGTGAACACTCCTTCCACATTACTCTTTAAGTTGCTGACAGAAATACTAAATGGAACTGCACCAAACATTTACCTTGAACGTGCTTGGGGAGTTCCAATTATGCCTTTACAGTTATGAAGCATTTTATTTTATATAGTTAGGAAGAAATGTCAAGATAACGTTCTACGCATGCAGCTAACTAATCCCTCATCTCCAACTACTTTGCGCTGATGGCTTGATCATCAGGCATGGCACAGGGAGATGGGTGAAGTATTTATCTTGTGGTTTATTTCCTGGATTCTATCATGTATAGGAAAGTCATATCTCCCGGAATCTATTAAGCACAGGTCTTGTAAATAATAATAGGCTATGTGTCTCTCAATAGATTATATACAAAATCCCAAAAGTCGCTTGGGCTTTGTAGCAGTGATGTTTTTTCTGCTGCACCTCAACCTGAAAAACTCAAATTTCATATTCAAGTCTAGGATGCTAAGGGGAACGAGAGGGGTAAGGGAGGTAGAACCAGAGGGGAGAGGGTGCTGCTGGGAGTGATCAGATTGGGAACGCAAGGAGCCCAGAAGGATGAAGACGAATTGAGTCAGATGAGCCAGATTCTTGCATAGAGCCTGCCCTCCTCGGCTTCTGGGAGGTTGGCAGGTCACTGATCTTGGTTTCCTCTCTACTAAGTAGGGATCACACCAGTCTATCAGGCCTGGTTCAGTAAGTTAGCACAGGAATAAAGGCGAGGCAATGGATGGCAAAGTGCTTTGTAAACTCTTAGCCATTAGAGGTGTGCATTGTGTTTATTAGGGAAGATCTTCTGGGCCCGCATTTCAAACATTCAGCAAGCCTTCGTGGCAAGTCCATTAACTCGTTGCCCATCTCTATGCATAATCCTTCTTCCCATCAGCAAGATCTTTGGAAAACCGGAGCTATCTGAAGAGCTGCATGCTTCTGGTTCCAGAGAAAAGCTTCTCCTGCCAATCTTTTTTTTTTCTTTTTTTAAGTTTTTAATTTATTTTGAGAGAGACCGAGAGAGGGAGCAGGGGAGGGGCAGGGAGAGAGGGAGAGAGAGAGAATCCCAAGCAGGCTCTGCACTGTCAGCAGCAAGCCCGATGAGATCATGACCTGAGCCGAAACCAAGAGTCGGATGCTTAACTGACTGGGCCACCCGGGTGCCCTTTCTCTTGCCAACCTAACCTAAACCCAGGCCTGTAGGCTCATCTCAGCACCAGGTAGCAGTGAAAAAAAAGCTGAATGTAAAACACCTTAAAGAATAATTTTGAATTTCCTGCAGGCAGGGGGTGGGGGGCGCAGCTTGGTAAGAGGAATCGTCCTTAGTCAACACATAGGAAAACACCCTCAGATCCTGTTCTGACAACACTCTCCCCAACGCCTATCATGAATGCAGCTGCTCCCCCAAACTACTCCCCCCAGGCTCCTGCTTTACCCCTGCTTCCACTTCTTACTTGCTTTTTTCACTCACGTGTGAATAATAACCTGATGCTTCTCTCCACCAGTAACCCAAGCAGCCCATCGCAGCCCAGCAGCTCAGCTTTGAAGGTTAGAGGAAATGTGAATACTCAATTTTTTTTTTCCGATGACACTTCATTTTCCGGGTCACGCTGCCTTTGCCCTGAAACTATGTATGTGTGGACTCAGAGGGGTGGCAGAAGGAGAGATAAAGATCTCCAAGACTTTACCCCCGACTCTCCTTCAGCCCCTGCGGAGGAAAGCGCTTACCCGGGCTAGTGCTTGCTCAGAAGCTGGAGTCTCTGGGTGGGCTGCTGGCACCCACTTCCTCTTTCTATCCTCAGAATAACCACTGCTCAACAAGATTGAGTCCCCAGGCAGATAAGCGGCTGATAAATTGTTTCAGTGAAAGGTAGCTGTTAAGATTACTAATAGCATGCTATGTGCTGTGGGGTATTCAAGGGATATATGACCCACTCATCTTGGAAAAGTTGAACCTCTATGAGTGCAGGTGAATAGTGTTTCTTGTGTTCTAATACTCACAGAACCTTAAATTGGGACAAGACCTCGGGAAAACAAATGTCTTGTCCCCTGCCTTTCAGCAGGAAAAAATATCTTTAACTTTCGTATAAAGCCCTTGAGGCTCAGACAGGTTGAGTAATTTTCTCAAGGTCGGGCGTTTGGCTGGGATAAGAAACAGGTCTTCCCTAGCCTCCTGGTTCTTCATAAGAGAATGTAAGACAATGTGCTCTCTGTTCAGAAAGTAGTGTTTGCCTTCTAAAACTGTCAAGTACGAAGTTTTGAAATGGATCACTCTATTGTTGTGAATCCCCTTAAGAAATTTGGGTCATCTCAAACTGAGGCTAATTAAACACCAAGAGCTGTGTTTCCAAACCAGTGATGAGCAAGGACAGAGGACAAAGCGGATGCCATCTATCCTAGAGAGGATAGATACATTGTTAAGAGGGAAGGAACAAATTTTAATAAACAACGTAACAGGAATGTGACAACCAAGGAGAGATTTTGAATGTCTTAACAACACTTTCTTTCAAAACAAATGTGGCAGGGTGGAAAAAGGAAGAAGCAGGAACTGGCCTCAAGGAATGTAAGTACAAAGGCATATTGATTAAGAAATGTACGTAGTTGCATGAAATAAATATAAAAGAAAAACCAGATCAGGTTGGACTCTGCTGCTACAAGAAATTACAGAACATGAAGATTTCTCCTTGCTTCCTTTTGTTCTCTCTGGCTCTCAGGCAGGCAGTCTCTCCTACCATGCACATGCGTGCACACACACACGGTAAGTATTGTGCACACAGCACAAACTACCACATCAAAGCTCATAATCACCCTCTTTCAAGGTTGCTGTAAGTCCAAAACTTGAGACAGTTTATTCGAAGAGCTTTTCAAATGTTACTGGCCATAAAAGTCTCTGCACTTTTCTATTTCTTGCCTTTAAACTCAGTTACAAAGTCCTTTTCTTTTCCCCTTACCTCCCCGAGATGCAGTCTGCGATAGCATTAGTAGTTCTGAGATGGTGAACAGCAGTGTACTGTTCAATTGGCCAGTAACTTCAATCCACCAGTTAGACTCCTGGTGGTAAAAACACATCAGAAGTCTGCCCAAAACTCAGATCAGTGTTGACCATACTTTTCTTGACCCCCTAACGACATCCTTCTTCCCACACACTTTTCTGATCCATCTTGTTTTCTTTTAAATGAACATTGTTTTTTTTTAAGTTTTACATCTGCAGAAAAATTGAGGCAAGAGTGTAGAGTTCCCATATATCCCCTCCCCCCATCCCAGTCCGCCTATTTGCAACATCTTGCATGAGTGTAGCACCCTGGTTACAGCTGATGAGCCAATATTGATACATTGTTCTCACCAAAAGCCCATAGTTTACACTAGGATTCATTCTTTGTGTTGTATATACTATCGGTTTTGACAAACATATAATGACACCTATCCAACGTCACAATACCATACAGAGTAGTTTCACTGCCCTAAAAATCCTCTGTGGTCTACCTGTTCACCAGTTCCTCCCCCAAACCCTGGCAACCACTGATCTGTTTCGTATCTCCATAATTTTGCCTTTTCCAGAATGTTACATAGTTGGAATCACACAGCACATAGACTCTTCACATTAGTTTCTTTCACCTAGCAATGTACATTTAAGTTTCCTCCCTCCCTTGTCATGCTTTTCTTTTAATAATCTCTACACCCAATGTAGGTCTCGAACTCACGACCCCAAGATCAAGAGTAGCACGCTCTTCTGACTGGGCCAGCCAGGTGCCCCTCTTTACACGGTTTGATAGCTCATTTCTTTTTAGTGCTGAATACTATTCTATCAGCTGGATGTCCCGCAGCTTATTTATACATTCACCTACAGAAGGAGATCTTGGTTGCTTCCAAGTTTTGACAACTATGAAAAAAGCTGCTATAAATATCTATGTGCAGGGTTTTTTGGTGGACATAACTTTTCATCGTGAGAAGTGTGACTGCCGGATCATATGGTAAGAGTGTGTTTAGTTTTAATAAGAAACGGCCAACTTGTCTTCCAAAGTGGCTATACCATTTTGTATTCCCACCAGCAATGAATGAGAGTTCCTTCTGCCTCACATCCTGGTCGGCATTTGATATTGTCAGTGTTTGGATTTTAACTATTCCAACAGCTGTGCAGTGGTATCTCATTGTTGTTTTAGTTTGCAATTCCCTAATGATTCATGATGTGGAGTATCTGTTCACATAATAATTTGCCATCTATTCATCTTCTTTGGTGAGGTGTCTGTTTAGATTTTTTGCCCATTTTTTACTTGTTTCTTTATTGCTGAGTATTAAGAGTTCCGTCTATATTTTGAATGCCAGTCCTTTATCAGATGTGTCTTTTGCAAATATTTTCTCCTAGCCTGTGGTTTGTCTTCTCATTCTCTAAGAAAATCCACCAATTTTTCTAAATCAGCATGTTTTCTATCCTTTCCTTGTTTCCTTGAAAGTCTTCTCTGTCTGAAAACTGAGGAAAAGGAAATTTCTATATCAAAACTCTCAAGGCACTAGGAAGGAAGCCAGACAAACCCAAAAGTCCCGAAGCAATCTGACAATTCAAGTCCTAAGGAGAATCAGCTACTAACGGCTACAGCAGTGGGTCTGGGAAAGAAAAGCTGCCTCTGCACTTGCAGAGCCTAAAATAAAGCGTCATGAGAGAATCTAGCGCCTATAAAGCGATTTAAATTCACAGAAAGAGAGCGCCAAGCACAGTGGTGTGGACGGGAGTGCCCAGTCACCCTTCCGTCCTCGGCAAATGCTGTGCCTGATAAGCAGAGGGACCAGCTGATTCTCATCAGCCCATGAACACCACACACAGAAAGAATTAAGGAATCAAACCTAAGAGTTAAAGAGGAATATGGTTACATTTTACCGATGAGTCATCATTTCCCACATCGGCTCAGCTCTGGACTATATCAGAGACATGGATGGGGTTACCCAGCACAGCCCAGACCACCAGAAGAGGCCATGCGGGCAGGATCACCTGCACCCTCTTGCACAAATAAATAAGCACGAATGGTTCAGAAAGACCAGCAAAGTAATGTAAGTACAGGAAGCCCAAGAAGTGGTGATTCCGGAAGGGAAGTCTGAAGTCTGAAATATCTCCTCTACACTTCACAGTCTCACAATTGCCCTGATTACCCTGTGGAAACAGGATGAACTTGTCAGGTAGGTTTTACCCATTTGTTGGCTTCTCACTGTTGCCAAATATAGGTCCCAGGAATTGTGTTTGATATCTCTCTCTCTCTCTCTCTCTCTCTCTCTCTCTCTCGCTCTCTCTCGACCGGTTGAGCCTCTTTCAGGCACAGTGGAACAGAATAACCCCTTTTAGTCTGTCAGGCGGCACCTGTAATATCAGCTGTAAGGGATCCCGTCTGATTGGGCCATGGATCGGGCAAGACCTAGAAGGTTATCTAAAAGGTGAACTGTCCCCACCCACAAAATTCAAAATTACATTAAATTAAAAGTAAATTATAAAGCAAATGTTGGAACGTTAAAAATACTGCATTTCTTATGATGATTACTTCATCACTTTTATATTTGTATATCAAATCATTTATCCTTTCCAAAATCTCTTTCTCCCTCTCTCTCTGCCTCAGCTGGGCTGACTTTAATGATCCCAGATAAGAAGGCGCAGCTATGCCCTGGGTCCCGTTGGACAACTACCCAAAACCCAAGAATGGGACAGCCCAGTCCTGGGATCATCAAAGAGTGCTGAAGGAGACCACATAGGGACAGACATCATTAATTCTTTGCCTTTTTTTTTTCCCCGTGGTCTGCCCTTCCTTTTCTACCATAAACTAGATAAATGTATTATAGTGACATGATATTTAGCATGGTGGTGGCTGAAAAGGGAAGGGTATCTCAAACCCCGGTAGATTTTTCTTTGCCGGTTACCAAATACTTCTTTCAGGTAGCTGACAAATCTGTAGAAACAAAACGCTTGTATCTATTAATAATAAATACTCCTGAATTGTCACATTTCCGGCTCCTTTGCCATTTAAAATTTGAAATTTTTAAAAGATATGTTTTTCGACATCTCCAGGATTGGGAAACCCGAACTTTCCACTGGATCTTAAAAACTGTAATTTGTTTTTTGGGGCAAGACTTAACCTTTAAATTGCTTTTCATGTTAATTTGACTCTGCCTCCCCCCACCCCCTCCTTCTCTTACCCTGTTCACAGTTCTCCCCGCGTGGACTGACAGTTTCCTGTCACTGGAGCCGTGGGCCACCTGGCCCTCCAGTCCTCTCAGCCAGCCCAGATAGAAAGGAAGAGATGGCCCTCTCGTATCTGAGAGTCTGAACATCCACTGCAGTCGATATTAGCACAGGAACGTGTGACCCAAGAAAAAGTGGCTATTCCTTTCCTTGGAGGTCCTTTCAGAAATAATCCTCTGTCTGGACAAACAGGTTGGTTCAAGTACTGCCCTGCCTAAATTCTGAGCGAAACAGGTCAGGAGACTTCTAGTCTGAGGGATCTGTTACTGGTGCTGAAAGAGACTCAGCTGATTCAAGTCAGAAGGCAAGAGAACCCTCATATCAAACCCCAGGTTAACCCTAGGTCTCTCCTCTCAAGGAAAAACCCTTAAGCTTGTTCCCAGAGTTACAAAACACAGGACTTAAACAATGTGCGCGTAGGGGCACCAAACCCCACACAGTCAAAAATCCACACAGAACTCTTGACTCCCCCCCTCAAACTTAACCACGAATAGCCTTCTGTTGACGGGAAGCCTTACTGGTCACACGAACTGCGCATTTTGTTAGAAATGTTGTGAGGGCGCCTCAGTGTTTCAGTCAGTTAAGTGTCTGACTCTTGATTTCGGCTCAGGTCACGATCTTGTGAGTTCCAGCCCTGCCTCAGGCTTTGCACTCCGCAGAGCCTACTTGGGATTCTCTCTCTCTGCCCCTCCCCCATTCCATTCACCCTCTCTCTCAAAATAAACTTTAAACAAATGTTATGGAAAGAAAATTTATTAAGAAATTCATTTTAAAAAAAGGAAGTACGGGGGCGCCTGGGTGGCTCAGTCTGTTAAGTGTCCAACTTGGGTTCAGGTCATGATCTCGCGGTTCGTGGGTTCCAGCACCGTGTCGGGCTCTGTGCTGACAGCCCACTTCGGATTCTGTGTCTCCCTCTCTCTCTCTCTGCTCCTCCCCTGCTCACACTGTGTGTGTGTGTGTGTGTGTGTGTGTGTGTGTGTGTGTGTGTCTCAAAAAATAAACATTAAAAAACTAAAAATAAACTTTAAGAAAGTACATTTACAGTACTGTATTTATCGAAAAACATCCGTGCATCCGAGTGGACCCATGCAGTTCAAACCCAGGTTGTTCAAGGGCCCACTGTATATTTATGACTACCACCAGCACTGTTGAAGAAAAAGGCACTTCTACACAAAGCTGAGGAGCAAAATAATCAGACTCAGCATGAGATGAAAGACCTCATTCTCATTTTTATCAATTTGCTCACTAAAATTCCGATTGTTGTGACAAAGTAATTATGTAGAGGAGGAGCTATTTCAGCTGACATTCTAATAAAGCAGCAGCAGGGGGCTAATCTACCAACGTTATTGGGTAAAGAATTACAAGTTGAAGCCAAATTGTAAATAAATGTCCCACTGCTCTTACAGAGTTTGAATATACTAAAATTAATGCCTAGAGCCTAGCAGTGCAATTAATTTTGATATAATGCCCAACGTAGAGTGTGGGCTTATTAGCTAAGCCCTAAACAGCAAAGACAGGTGGCTCAAGAGCTTAGAGCCCGAGGCACCAGACCACTGTGCCCAGAATGTATTTCTTAGCTAACTCCCCTCAGATCTTCTGCAATGGAACTGAATGAGGCAAAAGTGTCCACCACACCTGTACTTAAGCATAAAAGGGTTCTTTTTCATGCTGAGAAATTTGTTGCTAAACAGATGCAAATCCCACCCTACATGCCTCCAATGCTTGGTAGCCAATGGAGCAAAAGTGAGAATTTGAGTGTTAGTTTCTAGAACAGAGATAATGTTTCAAAACAACCACCAGCCCCACCACATCATCAAAATGTAATTTTATGGGAAGCCTTCCGTAATGTATACAAATGTCAAATCACTATGTTGTACACCTGAAACGAATATAAAACTGTATGTCACCTATACCTCAAGTTTTTAAAAATGTAATGTTGTATAAAATGTAATTTGTATAAAATGCCGACTCTCAATATATATTTGTGTTTTCACAAGGATTCAGTAACTGTTCACGTATAGTTTTTTTCTAATGTGTATTTATTTTTGAGAGAGAGAGAGAGACAGAGTGCGAGCGGGGAAGGGGCAGAGAGAGAGGGAGACACAGAATCGGAAGTGGTCTCCAGGCTCTGAGCTGTCAGCAGAGTCGACAAGGGGCTCGAAGAGTGAGATCGTGACCTAAGCCGAAGTCAGACGTTCGACCGACTGAGCCACCCAGATGTCCCTGCTCAGGTATAGTTCTAAAAGTAATTTCAGTGGGCTTTTTTGCTGTCCCCTTGTACTGCATCAAAGCAACGGAAAACCTGTATTTAATTTTAAAAAGCATTCTAAAATGTCCAAGTTCTTAAGGCCCAGAGGAGAACAAGGCAAAGCTGAGCCCTTCACAAACAGTAACAGAAATGATCTCATTAAGTACCACTGTCCAAACATGTCTGCTCTTCAAACAGATCAGGTAGTGAAAGATCCAATGGAGGTGCTGGTTTCTACTTTATCTGCACCTACAGGTTTTCGCTTAAGCTGAACCTGAAGATTATGTTCTTTACAGGGTTCACTTGTTCTAGAAGGAAAGAAAAACATTCCAAAGGAATGATTTTAAAAACTAAAAATTATGGTTTAAATAATGCTATCACTATTGGTCGAAGCCTGCAATACAAAATCAGCAACACAAAAAGACCCTTTAAACGTTCACACTGATTTTCCCCCTAATTTTGGTTTGCCCTGCTGCACCCCCTCCCCCATCTTTTAGGGCAACACAAGCCATGTCTGTTCACAGCAGTTGTTTTAGAGAAAAACAAACCCCTAGGCCAATTAACCCAATAGGAGCTAGTTAGTAATTTGTGTGATTCATTCAACTGCACAAATGTTTTTGTGCATCTACTAGGTACTTGGGCTAAATCAGTGAAGAAAGCAATCATCAAGAATCTCTGGCCCCAGGGTGCCTGGGTGGCTCAGTCCTAGGCGTCCCACTCTTGATTTCGGCTCAAGTCAAGATCTCCCAGGTTTGTGGGTTCCAGCCCATGTCAGGCTCTATGCTGGCAATGAGGAGCCTGCTTTCAATTCTCTCTCTCTCTCTCTCTCTCTCTCTCTCTCTCCCCCCTTCTCTTCCTGCCCCTCCCCCACATGCATGTGCACTCTCTCTTTTTCAAAAAAATAAACTTAAAAAAAATAAACTGGAGTTCTACTCAGTGAGTTCCTCATTTTTCTGTTGGTGTGTCTCACCTATCCAAACTTCTGTTTTTCTCTTATTAAGCCTGTGTTAGACGGCCTCAGCTGAGAACTAAGGAGGATAGAAGGAAAATTATTTTTCCTTCCCTACATAAGGACCCTGATTTCTCCCTTTAAAAAATTTTTTTAAAGTTTTATTTATCTATTTTGAGAGAGAGAGAGAGAGCATGAGCAGGGGAGGGGCAGAGAGAAGGGGAGAGAGGATCCCAAGCAGGCTCCTCACTGTCAATGCAGAGCCCAGTGCAGGGCTTGAACTCACGAACAGTGAGACATGACCTAAGCCGAAAGCAAGGGTGGTAGGTTTAACTGACTGAGCCACCTGGGTGCCCCCAAAAGATTTTATTTTTAAGTTATCTGCATGCCAGTGTTGGGCTCCAATTCACAACCCCAAGATCAAGAGTCACACATTCCACCTACTGGGCCACCAGGCGGCACCCCCACCCCCATTTCCCCCTTCTTAAAGACTTCTTGCTGAGATAGTTTTGTCTTAGAAAGATGACACATCTCTCAGCAGAACTCTGATCCCCAAAGTGTATGTCCCATGTCTTTGAACACCAGAAGACGAGACATGGTTTAATTTTTCAATCCTGCATAAATCACCCTACAAATCCCCATTTATTGCTGCCTTCTGTCCTTAGCATTTAACTTGGAAATGCTTTCCAACGATAGCTCTTCCTTCTTATTTGCAGAAAAGATCTTCATTTTGGAACTTCTTGCCCTCAGATGAACACCGTAAACTTTACCTTTCCGTTG
This sequence comes from Neofelis nebulosa, assembly GCF_028018385.1. Classification (NCBI taxonomy): domain Eukaryota; kingdom Metazoa; phylum Chordata; class Mammalia; order Carnivora; family Felidae; genus Neofelis; species Neofelis nebulosa. Next base: position 99,978,432 of record NC_080787.1, read on the forward strand.
GCTACAAAAACTTCAACTCTTAAAGATGGCATTTGCTTTTGGTTTGGGCATAAAACTTTTTCCTCCAGCTACACTTTCATCACAATTATGAACTTTACCAACTAAGACGCTTCCTCTTACCAATCCCCAGTCTCTCATCTATCCATCATCTACTGCCCTTCTCACTCTCATTCCCCAAGCCCCTTTTCTGTGCCCTCTGAAAAGAGCAATAATTTCCCTGTTATTCAGAGATGGGGGGTGGGGACCCATCTGTTGCTCATGTATACCTTTTTTAAAAAATTTTTTTTAACGTTTCTTTATTTTTGAGACAGAGAGAGACAGAGCATGAACGGGGGAGGGGCAGAGAGAGAAGGAAACACAGAATCGGAAGCAGGCTCCAGGCTCTGAGCTGTCAGCCCAGAGCCCAACATGGGGCTCGAACTCACGGACCGCGAGATCATGACCCGAGCTAAAGTCGGCCGCTTAACTGACTGAGCCACCCAGGCATCCCTGATGTATACCTTTAATTACTAACTTCTTTTCCTGACTTAGTCATTTCAAGCATCATCACCAGACAAAAGCTAGAGATAGTATTTTATAAAACACATTCACCTAAATGTAACAGAGACAATGCCATTATTTCATTTAAAAATTTTTATTTTATTTTTCTCTTTTCTCCAATTTTTCATTAAAAAATTATTTTATTTTATTTTTCTTTTCCTGAGCACTACATTTTCCAGCTTACCTTGCAATTTTACTGGGACTCTATGACTCCGTACTGGCCAGTGGGGGAATGGGTGGAAATGACATAAGCCACTCCCAGGTCTGAACATTAAAAAATATCACGCAGTTCTACACCCTCTCTTTCCTGTCTTCAACAATTTTGGAGGCTGCCTGTTGAGGCTGCATCACAAAACAATGGAAATACGGATCCCATGGTCTCTGGAAAGATAACTCCCAATGACCCACATTTGAATCTAGTTCAGTTGTGCCAACCCACTGAAGCCATGGAATTTCAGGGGTTGTTTCTATAACACAGTCTAGGATATTCCACTACCATATTCGACCTTAGTTAACTCTTGTTCTACTTCCCTATCTCCCAAAGCAACATTTCACAGATGGAGAAACCAGGGCTCGCTGAAGCCTGTGGCCTGGCTAAACTAGCACAACTAGGAAATGGGGCAGGCATCCCTCTGTCCTCTCCATACCAGAACTACTGCCCTATTGCTGGGGCCCTCCGTATACACTTTCTGCTCTTTGTCAGGTAGGGAAGGGAGAAACATTTTTCCCTCCACCCTCCTAGGATCCCTGGCTGGGGTCCTATAAGTTAGATTGACAAAAGATGAGGTTAGCAAGAGGAAAAGAAAACAGGAGTTTATTAACATGTGCATTGTGTATATGCATGGGAGCACTCAGAGAGGAGTAACTCAAAGAGGTAGTTAGAACTCGGGCCTATATACATCTTAGCAGAAGAACAAAGAATTTTTAGAGAAGTGACAAGACAAAGGAACAGGATTTTAAGTTGCTAGGCCAGCAAATTGTGGAAAGGCAAATATTAAGAAACTAATGGAAGATAAAGGCTAGTTACTAAAATTTGTTATGTAGATGCCTCTGGTGCCATCTCTGGGCTAATAAGGGTCTAGAGTTGTCTCCAGTGATTAACCTCTGTCCTCGATAGAGAGGGGAACAGGGGGACAAATTTATGTCCTGCTTTTAGGTAAATATGGGGAGGGCAGAGAGCTTTTCTTGTATCTGCCTTTTCTCAATTGCCTTCAGTTCAAAATAACTCTTATTCCAAAGTAGTGCATTTTGGGATGGCATATTCTGCTACCCTTCAGTAGTGGTCTACAATTTTTATTGGACCATTCATCCTCAATTTTCCTACACTTACCCTCTTCAGAAAGGTCATTTGTAAATAATTGCCATTACTCTGTTTAATGTTCAAAAAGTGATAGAATGGGCACACCGCGTCTGTGGCCTCCTGGGGAATAATGGCAGACCTCTCTCATGTTTGGTTTATACAACCAGAATATTTGCAAGTTTCATGCTTCCAGCCAGTAAGGCAAAACAAACAAAAAGCCATATATTACAACCAGTACTATAAGGAAGAACCAAAATAAAAACCACTAGGTGATGTCAAAAGGGCCTGAAGGAAATCGTCACAATTCAGTCTTCTCTTATACCATGTTGTATGGAACCTCTATACCATTTTGTCATTTTGCAGCATGCTGCCATTTATAAATAATGACACCTCCCAAAAGACATGGGGAACACAGTTTTCCATGTGTGTGTCTGTGTGTGTGTGTGTGTGTGTGTGTGTGTGTGTGTGTGTACATGCCCAAACTTTAGTGATGACTTTGTAAACATTCTGGTATCTAATTTTCTCTCCCTCTATATCAATAGCACCACCATCTACCCACTTATCAAAGCCAAAAATCTGAGTGTAACGCCTGAGTCATCTGTTTCCTTCACCCGACAGCAAGTCCAATAATTCTTCTTCCAAAATAATCCTCATCTCTGACCTCTCCTATCCATCTTCAATGTCATCTCATCTCTTACCTGAATTAATGAGTAGCTTCTGAACTGGTGTCCCAGCTTCCAGTTGAAATTTCTATTACCCCAATCTCCTCAGCAAAGTGATCTAAAAACATAAATCAGATCATTTCATCCTTCCACTTAAAATTTATAATAGTTTCTTATTGCTTAAAATATGATCCAAACTCTACTATGGTCTCCAAGATTCTACATGACCTCGGTCTGCCCATCTCTCTGGCTTCATTGTATAGACTTGTTCCTACTCCAGTGACAGTCCTTCCAGCAGCTCTGTCTCACCTTTGCCTTGGGATTTGCTCTTGCCTCTACCTGGAATGCTTCACCCTGGCTGCCCTCATGGCTGGCTTCTTCTAATCCCTCAGGTTTACTTTTAGTTGTCACTTCTCCAAGGAGGACTACTCTGACCACCTTCATGAAGAAGGTCCTTCCCTCATTATTCTCTAGCATGGTATTCAATCTCCTCAGAAAACTTATCACAGTCTGCAGTAATTTTGTCCATCGTGTGTTTACTTGCCTGCCTTCCCCACTAGAACGCTGTGTTTAGAGAGGTAAAATGATAATAGCTAATACTTTCTTTGTGCCACAGTCTACCTTAATTGCTTTATATGTGCAAGCATAGCCTGCCAAATATCTCCCGAAACAACACCTTTTGTTTTTTGATACCCAAACATCACAGAATGTATGTATCTCTCAATACAGAGTTTGTTTTAAGCTGATGGAAAATTTTTATATTTATGTCTCCAAAAGTCCGATATAGTTTAGCCAAACAATGTGGGGGGAAAGGTTTCCAGTTTCTTTCCAAATTCAAGGGGTAAAACAGCAGCAACAATCATAGACGTTTTGAAAAGCACAGTGAGTATCCACAGAGGGGGTGTAGTCTTGGATGTTGCTGATGCTCAGAATGACCTCAGAGTGTCACGCTCAGAGTGAGTCATGCTCTGTCACTGGCAACTGTCCTGAATGCATTTACCGGTGCTTTCCATATTGAGCCATTGTTTTTGCTGAGAGCTGTACAATGAGTACCAGAAAAGTTCAGAAAGTTTTAAAGAGAATGGTAGATAAGAAATTACAAGGATAAAAATAATAACTACAATGGAAAAGATGTTGCTGTACATAAAACAACTGTTTTAAATTTTTTGGTGATCAATATTTTAAACATTTTGCATAAATGTGTTACATAGATGTGTTAAGGAAAAAAACCTGTTTTTCTATCCTCTTAGGTTCTGTCTTAGAGACCTGCAAATTAAACTGACAAAAGACAAATTAGCAAGAGAAAAGACAGATTTTTATTCCTGTATATTTATTTTTCACTGAAAAATGAGACTCAAGTAGACAGAACTTAGAGTTTATATATCATCTTACTAGGGGAGGGGGAGGAGCAGAGCAACACTTCCAGGAGAGCAAATGACTTCTTAGAAAGAGGGCATAAAGGGCACTTATGCAAATGAATTTTTTGAAAAATAAATGTGCCTTTAGAAAAATAGATGGAAGATATGATAGTTTGTGACAATGTCTATCTGGGTATCATGCAACTTCTGACTTTTCAACTCCAAGAAGAGAAGATTAGAGTTGCTGCTGGAGGGTGGGGGGTGCATTTATAACAGTCAAGCTCTTTTTTAAGGCTCACCTTTTAGGCAGATAAGACTGCTTAGGAACTCAGATGACTTTGTTCAAAATAATTCCTATGCCAAAGTGACATTTTGGGGGGAGGTATATCCTGATCGCTTCCAGTGTTTTAGTATACTTTAGTTGTGCGTTAGGAAATTGGTTGGGATTCTGTGTTGAAATGTAATATATTATACATATTTTTTCCTTTTAAAATAATGTGAGCTCTTCCTTTCCAACCCCAGCCCAGCAGAATGGCTCCTGCGAAGAAGGGGGGCGAGAAGAAGGGCTATTCTGTCATCAATGAGGTAGTGACCAGCGAATACACCATCAACATTCACAAGCGCATTCATGGAGTGGGTTTCAAGAAACGTGCCCCTCGGGCACTCAAAGAGATCCAGAAATTTGCTGTAAAGGAGATGGGAACTCCAGATGTGTGCATTGACACTAGGCTCAACAAAGCTGTCTAGGCCAAAGGAGTAAGGAATGTTCCACACCATATGCAAGTGCGGTTGTCCAGAAAAACATAAGGAGGATGAAGATTCACCAAACAAGCTCTATATGGTGGTTACCTATGTAGCTGTCACCACTTTCAAAAATCTACAGACTGTTAACATGGATGAGAACTAATTGCTGATTGTCAAATGAAGGTATAAAACTGCATAAATAAATAAATAAATAAATACATAAGAAATAGAATGCAGTTAGCATCTTCACACAGAAAATCTAATTTTCAGATGCAGATTATTAATATATACTGAGATACCATTATTAATTCACTTCAAGCAAATGTCTGTCTTATGTGATAGGTATTTTTATTCACCTTCCCTCTTTTTGTGAGGTATGTAAAGGTTAAGTAACAAGCCCAAGATGCTAATGGAAGTAAGTAGCAGAGCTGGACCTGAACCCAGATATCCTGAATATAAAACCTGTCTTCTTAACCACTTCAGGGGCTAAAGGGCCTCTCCCAAGGAAAGAGCCACATCTATCTAGTGCACTGTATGTATCCCAATGCCTGACAAGGCTCAGCCCGTAGTAGCTGATCAATTACTTATCCCAAATGAATTAATTAATGGGTTGAAGAAAACCAGAATAAATTACCCCCAAATATGCCTTTTTGACATAAAAATTATTTTCAGGTGAAAGCAATTAATAAGTAGCAAATGCAGGGGTGCCTGGGTGGCTTAGTCAGTTAAGTGTCCAATTTCGGCTCAGGTCATCATCTCCTGGTTCCTGAGTTTGAGCCCTGTGTCAGGCTCTGTGCTGACAGCTTGATCCTGCTTAGGATCTGTGTCTCCCTCTCTCTCTGCCCCTCCCCTTCTCACACTCTGTCTCTCTTGAAAATAAGTAAACGTTTAAAAATTTTTAAAAAAAGAAGCAAATGAAGGAAAAGGTCTCTCTTCCCTCCCCCTACCCTGCCTAAAGGCAGGATATAAATTATTCTTCTTTGGAGACAGACTTTTATCAGATGACATCAGAAGAATCCATAAGCAAACCTTCTTTCATTAGTTTCCTGCCTTATATTTATCTTCCCACAGTTTGTCACCCTTGGAGACCTAAAACTACTTCCTTTCATCCTATAATTTCTCCACAAATGTATTGCTCTTTGTTGAAGATGCTACAAGAGCCAGAGTTCTAAGCCACCTCCTTGAGTTACTCTGAGTTTCTCCCATGTATATATGAGACATACATGGTAATGAGCTTTTGTGTTTCTCCTGTTAACCTGCTTTTTGTTACAAGGGTCCCAGACAAGAATTTAAAAGGCTAGAGTGGCAAGGATCTTCTTTCCTCCCTTACAGATGAAGGAATATATTTTAAAAAACACTGTAACTACATTTTGCCAAAATAACTGGCCTATCATCTTCAAAGATGCCAAGACCCTAAAAGAGTTCCTGAGGAATTCTTCTAGGTTGAAGAAAACCAAAGAGATATGACAACTAAATGCAAGGTGACCCTGGATTGGATCATTTTTCTCTACAGGATACTGAACAGTTGACAAAACATGAATAGGGACTGTGGACTAGGTGACTAATGATAGGACTGACTGCACACGTGAATGAAATGAAGATTACTTCAAAGTGGAAGCATCTGCAACAGCAAATGCAAAGAATTCCTATGTGAACTTCCCATATCTGACTACAGTAGAGCTTTGTGAGGGTCAGCTACCTCCTCCAGGGAGTTATCCAATCAGGGAAGCCTGACCTTGGGGACCAGGACATTCCAAAAAATTGTGTAAACAAGCTTCATCCCAACCTTCCATCCTTTGAAGCCCTAAACACCTCTACCTGCTCCCTTATTAAGTTGATGTATAAACCCCTTCCTTTAGCTGTCCAGGTTGTCTCTTCATCTGAAAGCTTCCACATGCACAAACTTTTCTCCTGTTAATCTAATGTCAGTTAATTCACAGCCCCCCATTCAAATATAAAATGGTAGAAGAAAATTTTCCTCCCACCAAAATGTATCACTGAATTTCCTGATTTTGACAGTTGTATTATGGTTACAGAGGAGTATTTCTGTTTGTCAGGAGAAAAATTGTCTTCTATGAACATTTTTGACACCTACAGAGGTCTTTTTTCTTTTTTTAAGATGTGAGGTAAATAAAGTTTGCACCAGGGGGAATGGGCAAGTTATATGTAATGGAAGGATGGGTGCTGTTGGCCACATATATCAAAGGTATAGCCATGCCTGCCAACAGAGGCCAGAGTTGTGGAGCCCAGGGGAACTTCCTCCAGGCTCAGACCCCCCAAGGTCAGGTGCTTGAGGAACCTGTGGCAAAACCAATTGAGAAAGGAGCAAAGGGTAGAGCTTTTATTTATTTATTTATATTGTTTTTTATTTTAATTCCAGTATTGATTCCAGTGTTATATTAGCTTCAGGTGTACAATATGGTGATTCAACAATCCCACACATTACTCCATGCTCATTGTGAGAAGTGTGCTCTTTAATCCCCCTCACCTATTTCACCCACCCCCACACCTACCTCCCCTCTGGCAACCATTGGTACAAAGGTAGAGCTTTGAGTCGGTTTTACTCTTATGCACATTTTGACTTCCTCACACCCACCACAGGCTGTTACCATCACCTTGTACATCAACTCTAAAGCCCACCTGGGTTCCCCAGAGTGAGACTGAGGGTAACACAGGGCTTAGAGTGGGCTCAGAATATGCCACCCCAAAATACGCCAGTTTGACATATTGACTATTTTGAGCTGAAGGCACTTGAAAAACAACAGGTGTAAGAAAGGCACTATGACTTCCCCTTTTCCTCCTGAAAACAGGAGATAAAACTCCCATATGTAACAGACCCTCCCCTGCACCTGGAGGAAAAGAACATTCTCATCACCAGAGACAGGGAGTCAAGGCCAAGTTGAATTTTTACAAACAAATTTAACCAAAGTAACCCTATCCTCCTTTAGTCTCCTCATACATTTTAGTTACTTTTTCATAATTACTACTCTTTGGTCAATCTAGTATATAAACACTGAGGCCTTACTGCTTTTTTGAGTCTTCATTTTTCTGTGAAAGCTCCTATGTACATATAAAAATAAAATTTGTTTCTTTTCTTTTTAACCTGTCATATGTCAACTTAATTCTCAAGTCCAGCTGGAGTTCCTAAGAGGGTAAGGGAAAAGTTTTGCCTCCTATGTGACCCTAATAAAGTCCACTCGGGGAGGGGAGGCAGGGTTCTGAAGATTACTGCCATCAAAACAGAATTTTCCTTTACTTTTTCAGCAGATTTGCTGTCACACATGTACTTGGGTTATTCTCAACATCAAGTCAACATCAACATACACCAACAAAGGAAGGCATAGAACTGACCATGTTTATAACAGAGCCTGTTTTCCATGACAAACGACTTAATTTGGAGAACAGTGTAGAGTTTTGGCTCTCCAATTTCCCGCTAACACTGAGGTAAATGCTGCCAGTCTCAGGGATTTATTTCAATTCACTTTCATATATTAATTTGATGCACAGAAATCATTAACTCCTCCACCATACCTTTGTTCTCCTGATGTTTCCCTTTACTGCCTGGAAATCTTGCTGACTGTCACAGATTTGCGAGGGTGGCTCTTGGTTTTGATACACTTTAAGGGCCCAGTGGGGCTTCTAGGTTCTTCTTCACCTCTGTGTATCAGCCATAGCTGCCTAAGTTTACGTTCTGCTTGTTGAGTAACACTCTAGGCTTTATTTTCACCGTGTGGAGGATTTTATCACCCTGAATCGACTCAGTTACTGTGCCCATTTAATTATACTGCCTAATTTTCTTACTTGGGTAAATCTCTCAAAATCTTAGAAGGCATTTTAGAGAGTAATCAGACTGGTTCCCAAGATTTTACTCTTTACACTCAAGAATTTTATTTAAAATGAGCATGATTGTAAAAAACAAAAACAAAAACAACCACCAAACATGGAAAAATTATTGGGAGAAAACACATCCAAATATATTTTGGGGGGCGGGGGGCGCCTGGGTGGCTCAGCTAGTTGAGCGTCTGACTCTTGGTTTGACATCCAGCTCCAAGGGGGCTCTGCACTGAACATGGAGACTGCTTGAGATTCTCTCTCTCTCCCTCTGCTCCTCTCCCCCACTCACACTCTCTCACTCTCAAATGAAAAAAATATGCATATGTTTTTCCTTTTTAATTGTCTATATGAATTTATATATTATTCATAGTGGGAAATGTAATTACTTTGTTAAATGAAATGAACAGAGAACATTATCTTTCTTTTCAAAAAAACATAAGGGGAACCTGGGTGGCTAAGTCGATTAAGTGTCCAACATCAGCTCAGGTCATGAACTCGCAGTTTGTGGGTTTGAGCCCCACCTCAAGCTCTGTGCTGACAGCTCAGAGCCTGGAGCCTGCTTCAGATTCGTTGTCTCCCTCTCTCTCTCTCTGTGTGTAGAGTCTTGGCTCTCCAATTTCCCCCTAACACTGAGGTAAATGCTGCCAGTCTCAGGGATTTATTTCAATTCACTTCCATATATTAATTTGATGCACAGAAATCATTTAACTCATACTGTGTGTCTCTCAAAAATAAATAAACATTAAAAAAAATTTTAAATCTTTCACATATCTTTAGATCAGGGTGAAAATAGGTAGCCCTGATTTAACAGAATAAGAATAAGAAATATTTCTCTGATGAAAATCTGTTTTCCTATCTACTCTCACTATAAGATTAATGATGTGGTCCCACCAAAAAAAAAAAAAAAAAAAATCCCTTCACTAAACTGAGTTTTAAAAAAGTTGAATAAGGGAGCTCCTGGCTGGCTCAGTTGGTTGGGCATGCAACTCTTAATCTTGCAGTCATGAGTTTGAGCCCCATCTTGGACACAGAGATTACTTTCTAAAAACATTTTTTTAAGTTAAATAAGAAAGAAAACTTTCAGTAGTGATTATTTGGTACTTTTAAAACTTGTGGATGGACTCAAAACAATGAATAATGTAGTTTCTGTTAATAAAAGACTCCTCTGTCTCTCCACCTATTCATCCAATTCCTGAGCCCCTGAGGTCTTAGGCGAGCAACAGTGAATAAGACAAACCTATCCTTGCTGCTCTGAAGTTAGCAAGCTACAGAGAATGGCAACAATGAAACAGGCCATCAGGAGTGATTGCACTGGGGCATGATGGACCCTGAGATCAGAAAGAGGGGCAGCTGGGAGTAGTGGATGACCTCTTTGGACAATGTCTTGATGAGCTTACTTAGAATTTCCTAACCTTGGGTTATATATATTTTTAAGTTTTTATTTTCATTCCAGTTAGTTAGCATACAGTGTAATATTAATTTCAGATGTACAATATAGTGATTCAGCACTCCCATACAACATCTGGTGCTTATCAAAGTGCCCTCCTTAATCCCCATCACCTATTTCCCCCATCCCCCCTACCCACCTCCCCTCTGGTAACCATTAGTTTGTTTGTTCTCTAAGGGTCTATTTCTTGGCTTTTTTCTCTCTCTTATTTTTTCCCTTTGCTCATTTTGTTTGTTTCTTAAATTCCAATATGGGTGAAATCATATGGTATTTGTCTTTCTCTGACTGAACATTTCACTTAGCACTGTACTCTGTAGCTGCATCCATGTCATTGCAAATGTCAAGATTTCATTCTTTTTGTGGCTGAATAATATTCCAATATTCCAATGTATGTACATGTATATATATGTATATATATCTTCTTTATCCATTCATCAGTCAATGGATGCTTGGGCTGCTTTCATAATTTGATCATTGTAAAAAATGCTGCTGTATCCCTTTGAGTTAGTGTTTTTGGATGCTTTGGCTAAATACCCAGTAGGGCGATGGCTGGATTGTAGGGTAGTTCTATTTTTAACTTTTTAAGGAACCTCCATACTGTTCTACCACCAATAGAACATTGGCTGCACCAGAGGTTATATTTTTTTAGATGCAAATTTTTGGGTAAGTCTTATTGGCCAATCCTTTGGCTAGGGGAACATAGCCCCCAGCTGTGGATGGAGCCCTCCCATTACAACCTTTACTACTGAATATTGACATGATCTGCCCCCTACCACCTCCACCCCAGGAACTGAGACAATATGTCCAATTCACTTAGTTGTCTTGGTGTCTAGCTCAGGGCCTGGCCCATGTAATACATTTAATAAATGTTGAGTGAACTGTTTGCTGATAGTAATGACACTGCATATCCTTGCCTTATATGAGGGTACATGCGACTCGCCCTGTGATTCTAAGGAATGATGAATTAATGAGAATTATTGCTCATTACTGCCAGAGAGTAGTAGAAACTGGAAAGCTTAAAGCTATTATTTTTAAGTGCAAATGTGTAAAATAGTTCACATTATGTAGCCTCATGAGTGCTTCTCCTGATCTTATCCAGATGTGGCTACAGAAAATTGTGGCCTGAGATGGCCCCAACACAGAGACAGCCTCACCAGGCCAAGGGCTGCGACGCATCCACACATGCATATATATCTCTCAATCTGCCAATGAGGATCCCAACACTCCTGACCCAATTTTCCTTCTCCCCAGCTGTACCCCTCTGAGGACAAGCCACCCTGCCACATTTCTTCCTGGACAATGTGTGATAGGAGAGCCAGAGGAGGTAAGGAGTTTGTAGGAGAGGAAAAACCTTTCCTCTACCCTCCTAGCTTCTCCAGCTGGAGCTTTGTGAATTAGACTGACAAAAGACAAGAAGATTATAAAGGATTAACAAGAGGAAAATAAATGAAGAAACCAGAAGTTTATTAATATGTGGTTCATACACATACATGGGAGCATTCAGTGACGAGTAACTCAGAGGGGTGGTATAGTGTATTGGGCTCATATAACATCTTAACAAAGAATAGTACATTTTTAGAGAAGTGTCAAGACAAAGGAAAAGGACTTTGAGTTATTAGGGTTGGCAAATTGTGGGAAAGCAAATGTATGAGGAAACTAATGACAAATGAGGGCTAGTATTCACAGGTTTGTTATATAGATTCCTTGGGTGATACAGGTCTAGAGTTGTCTCTGGTGATTAACTTCTGTCCTTTCTGGTAGAGAGAGGAGGGGGACACTTTTATAAACCAATGACCTGCTTTGCAGAGAATGTTTGTTGTGTTTGCTTCTTCTCAACTACCTTCAGCCCAAAATAATCCTTATGCTAAATTGGTAACAGAATACGCCACCCTTCAAGTTCCAACAGATTTGGTCAATCTATATCCCTGAGAGACCTCAGAGCTGGGAGACAACACACTGAGGCTGAAGAGAAAAGGTGTTTTGAGGGGATGTGGTTGTTGACAAGAGACTTGTGCAAGTATGGGTTACAACAGAATTCATGGAGACATGAGAAAGGGGACATGAGAAAGCCAACTAGGCATTATGACTTGGATCTTCTTTGATGTCTTAGAAGAGACAGGAGTAAAGAAAATCATTTGGTTATATACCCATCTTTCTTAGTCTGTTCAGGCTGCTATAACAAAATACCACAGACTGGGTAGTTTCTAAACAGCAAAAACTTATTGCTCAGGTTCTGGAGGCTGGAAGTCCAAGACCAGGGTGCTAGCATGGTTGGGTGAGGGACCTCTTCTGGACTGCAAACTTCTTGTTGTGTCCTCAGATGGCAGAAAGAGTCTCCCTTATAAGATCATTAATCCATTTATGAGGGCTCCACCTACCTTCATGACCTATGTGCCTCCCAAAGGTCCCACCTCCTAATACCATAACCTCTGGGGTTTAGAATTTCAACATATGAATTGGGGGTGGGCACAAACATTCAGGCCACAACACCATCTATCTCTCTACTTTTTTTTTTAGAACTGTACTTATTTAAATGTGACACCATTCCAAAACTGAATGATGAGGCCACTGTGGACATGAACACCTCTACTCAGTCCTGATGAGAACTGATGGGCATCTCATCATGTCTAGCACCAAACCTTATCCTCTTCCCACAATCTGCTCTACCCACAACCCACTCCTCTGCTAATGGTAACTCCATCCTTCCAGACACTCAACCCAAACCCTCAGTGTCCTCCATGACTCCTTTCCTCTCATTCCAGCATCCAGCTCATCAGGAAATCCTCTAGGCTTAACCTTCCAAGTACATCCAGAATCTGACCACCTACCGCCACCATGGCTCCTCCCAATTTGAACATCTATTATCTTAAATTACAGCAATGGCCTCCCAACTGGTCTCCCTGCTTCTATCCTCAGCTTCCTACAATCTATTCTCAACAGAGCAGCCAGAATGATCTTTTTGCACCCTTTCATAAGGTACAAAACAATTCAACTCATTTATCTCCTGTGCTTAAAATGCTGCAATGGTTTTCTTCTTCCTTACGATAAAAGCCAAAGTCCTTTTTTTCTAAATTTAATCTATTTTTTAATTTACATCCATGTTAGTATATAATGCAACAATGATTTCAGGAGTAGATTCCTTAGTGCTCCTTACCCATTTAACCCATCCCCCCTCCCACAACCCCTCCTGTAACCCTCTGTTTGTTCTCCATATTTAAGAGTCTCTTATGTTTTGTCCCCCTCCCTGTTTTTATATTATTTTTGCTTCCCTTCCCTTATGTTCATCTGTTTTGTATCTTAAAGTCCTCATATGAGTGAAGCCATATGATTTTGTCTTTCTCTGACTAATTTCGCTTAGCATAATACCCTCTAGTTCCATCCCTACCCTATGACCCAGCAATTGCACTACTAGGTATTTATCCAAGGGATACAGGTGTGCTGTTTTGAAGGGGCACATTCACCCCCATGTTTATAGCAGCACTATCAACAATAGCCAAAGTATGGAAAGAGCCCAAATGTCCATCAATGGATGAATGGATAAAGAAGATGTGGTATATATATACAATGGAGTATTACTCGGCAATCAAAAAGAATGAAATCTTGCCATTTGCAACTACATGGATGGAGCCAAAGTCCTTTTAAAGGCTTAGGAGGATGTGTTCTGCCCCACCCACCCCATTTTATCTACTATTCTTTCTTTGGATAACTCCCCTTCAGCCACAATGGCCTCCTCACTCTTCTGCACACTCAGTAGGCACACTCCAGCTTAGGAGTTTAGGGACCCTGGCTGCTCCCTCTGTTGAGACCCACTCAATAGCTGCAAAGCTACCTTCCTCCCCTCCTTCAAGTGTTTGCTCAGATGTCACCTTCTTTGTGTGTGTGTTCATTTAACTTTGAGAGAGAGAGTGAGCAGGGGAGAGACAGAGAGAGAGGGAGACAGAGGATCCAAAGCGGGCTCTGGGCTGACAGCACAGGGCCCGATGTGGGTCTCAAACTCACGAACTGTGAGATCATGACTTGAGCCGAAGTTGGACACTTAACCAACTGAGCCATCCAGGAGCCCCCAGATGTCACCTTCTTAATATGACCCACTCCTTTCCAAAATTGCAGCTGTCTTGAGCCCCACATTCCTTATCCTTTTGCCCTGCTTTATTGTTTTTAACATGTATCACCTTATCTATGCTGCTAAAAGTTCAGCCTGACCAGATTATAAACTCCATGAGTCCATGAAGACAGGTGTCTTTATTTTTACCCTACTTTATCCCTATCACCTGGAAGATTGACTAGTACAGAGCAGTTATTCAATGAGTGTTTGAAGAATGAATAGAGTCAGTTTACACCAACAAACAATCAAGGGTGGCTTCTAAACCAGGGGACCTACCAACGCCAGGCACAGCCCTCATGTGCTGGAAGTGAGGAGTGAGAATTGTAGAGACAAGTAGAGGCTGGGGCAAGAAGTCAATCTCCAGGACACCCAGCCATAGGGCACACAGATTTTCATCTTCATTATTAATCTGTGTTGTGGCAAGACAAAGGCAAGGACACTAACGTTGACACAATTTGAAGACAATTCTTATAGTGTCTGTGCTTCATTTTGTCCAGTGGCCAGACATGTAGCAAGCCCAAGCTCCAGGCTGGACGAGGACAGCTGGATGGTTCCAACTAAAGTCTTGAGCACATGCAATATACTCATATATGAATATAGTTTATAAATTCCTTTCTGAAGGTTCAAATGCAGTTGGTCTCCATTACAACATCTGGCAGCCCTAAGCAAGGTAGAAAGAAAAGCCAGCCAGAAGGAGGCTCATAGGTCTCTTCAGTGTTTCCAAGGAGAAATGTTTACCCACTCATCATCAAGATAAGATCAATCAATGTTTGCCCCCTCACCGAGTAACAAGCAGAAGCAAATGTACCTACTACTGCAGTTACAGGGTTTCACCAGTGAGCTGAAAGCCAGCACTGCAGATTAGCTCTGTGAGAATTGTGGAAAAGATGTATCAATAAGTCCCTGGGCTGGGACAGGGAAGGTGGTGCTATACACAGAAAGAAGAAAATTGCTATTTTTCAAGATAGTCAAATGCTGTGGCTAAAGTGTGTGTCCCATATGTTGAAGTCCTAACCCCCCACTACCTCAGAATGTGACCTTATTTGGAGGTAAGGTCTTTACAGAGGCAATCAAGTTAAAATGAGTTATTAGGGTGGGCCTTCATCCAATACGACTGGTGTTCTTATATAGGGGAAACTTGGTCACAGACATACAGGGAGGAAAGATGATGTGAAGAGGCATAGGGAGAAGATGGCTGCCCACAAGACAAGGAGGAAAGCCTGGAACAGCTTCTCCTCTTGTAGTGCTCAGAGGGCACCAATCCCTACACACTGATGTCAGATTTCCAGCCTCCAGAACCATGATACCGTATGTCTCTTGTTGAAGCTACACAGTTGCAGTGCTTTGTTACTGCAGCCCTAGCAAACTAATACCACAAGAAATGTGTATTTCGGGGTAAAATGCATATGATAATCCTGCCTCTTATTACTTCACTGACATTTCAGAACTTGTTACAACCCAATCGTTTGTTATGTAGCACTGGGCGGTGGATACCCGGGTGTCACCAAGATCTCCGTCAGTGTTTGTATGTTACAAAAGAATGTCACTTCACTGCGAAAGATTGTTTGTGTTACCTTTGTCTGCCTTCGCCAGCCCTCCATTTCCCTTCCATCCAGGGTCTTCACTGGAAACTTGGAAAACTTACCTTTCTTTTCCCAGTGCCCACACCTCCAACCCCATCCCCCACCCTCCCCAAGGCAAACATTCTGTCTCCCTTCAAGAATATGCTTGGCTAGTGATTCCTTTTGGCAAAACCAGACTACCCTTTTTCTCAATTCTCTCTCAACCATCAATTCCTGCCTTTCGGGGTGGGCCTTCCACAGCCCATTCCACAGCAGATTTATTACCCACTCCATCTTCCTTTTGCACGATTTAATCTGCTGTATTTTAATTGGGTAATAAAACTCTGTGTGCCACCCAGCAAAATTCCAGAGCAAGCAATCACCAGGGACACTCTCTCAGCAGCCAATTTCTAATTATTTATTCAGGCCCAAAGCCTAATTCCACCCTTGAGTGCAGTGGTTCTGGGCTGCCGCACTCCCTGTCTGTGGAGGGGGGAAGGGGCTGGGTGGCAACTTGGGATTCCCTGTGAGCACTCCCCTAAACAACAGACTGTCTCTGTGTCCCAGTGGCCTTGGTACCTGGGAGAAGTCTCTCCTCTGCTATCACGGTCGCTCAGGAATCAGATTGCCATCACGGATGAGGAAGTGTCCCTGACATGTAAGGAAAAACAGGGACTAATCAATTCATGGGGTCATGGTATCAGGACAACTGGATAGCCATCTGGAAAGCAACTGACACAGAATAAATTCCATATAAGCAAAGACACTGAAGGGCAGCAGAATATGGCACCCAAACTATAGGAATTTAGGACATGCCACCCCAAAGATGCTGTTTTGTGAAAACATGACACTTTGATTATTTGGGGCTGTACACACTTGAAAACAGCAGATGTAGGGAGAGGCTTTCTCTGAACTCCCTTACCTGGCTAAAGATAGATCCTTCAAAAGAAACTCAATTGTCATACATCCCCTCCCATACATCCCCTCTAGAGTTTCATCAACCTGGGAAGACTGACTCTTGTCACAAGAGAGGAGAACAGACATCAACATTGCACCGGACAAACTTTGTCACAAACTGTCATACCTCCCATCTGTCCTTCTAAGGGGCCCGTTCATGTTTCCTAAAAGTCATTTACTCTCCCCTTGAGATGCCTACATTCCCCATACCCTTTCGCTATTCAGATGAGATCTAATTCTGAATTCTAAGCCACTTCAGGGGTTACTCATTCTTCCCTGGGTGCTCCTGTGTAGACATGAGGAACACATGCTTGTAAACTTCTGTTTGTTTTTCTCGTGTTAATCTGTCTTGTATTACAGGAGTCTCAGACAAGAATTCAAAAGGGTAGAGGAAAGATTATTTTTTCTTCTAATAGCAATATAAATATGAATTTATAAAAATGTTAGGATAGAATATGGAAGAATTTTTATAACTTCAAATAGATTTGGTCTTTCTAACTATTGCACAAAATCTAAAAACCTTAAGAGACCATATATTTGACTATATAAAAATTAAAACCTGTGGTGCACCTGAGCGGCTCAGTTGAGCATCTGACTCTTGATTTCAGCTCAGGTCATGATTTCACATTCATGAGATCAAGCCCACATTGGGATTCTCTCTCCCTCTCTCTGCCTCTCTTCTGCTCAACCTCTCTGTAAATCAATCAATCAATAAACAAAGAAATATTTTTTAATTAAAATTTGTAAAAAATGTGCATCCTCTCCAAAAAATCATAAACAAAATCAGAAGATAAGTGACAGATTGGGAAAAATACTCACAACTGTGTCACCCTAATATTATATATTAGGCACCCCCTACAAATCCATAAGAAATAGCATCAACCCAACAGAAAAAGTTGCAAATGTCTAAGCAGAAAGTTTGTTGAAGGATAATAAAGAGTAGCTCTTTTTTTTTTTTTTAATTTTTTTTTTCAACGTTTTTTATTTATTTTTGGGACAGAGAGAGACAGAGCATGAACGGGGGAGGGACAGAGAGAGAGGGAGACACAGAATCGGAAACAGGCTCCAGGCTCTGAGCCATCAGCCCAGAGCCTGACGCGGGGCTCGAACTCACGGACCGCGAGATCGTGACCTGGCTGAAGTCGGACGCTTAACCGACTGCGCCACCCAGGCGCCCCAAGAGTAGCTCTTAAATTTTTTTTAGTATTTAAAAAAAATTGTTAACATTTATTCATTTTTGAGAGACAGAGAGAGACAGAGGACAAGCAGGGGTGGGGCAGAGAACTAGAGGGAGACACAGAATCTGAACCAGGCTTCATGCTCTGCGCTGTCAGCACAGAGCCCGACATGGGGCTTGAACTCACGAACCGTGAGATCATGACCTGAGCCAAAGTTTGATGCTTAACTGACTGAGCCACCCAGTGTCTTTTTTAAATGTTCATTTATTTTTGAGAGAGAGAGAGAGAGAGAGAGAGCACGCAAGCAGGGGAGGGACAGAGAGAGAGGGAGACAAAGAATCCGAAGCAGGCTCCAGGCTCTGAGCTATCAGCACAGAACCTGAACCGGGGCTTCAACTCAGGAACCATGAGATCATGACCTGAGTTGAAGACAGACACTTAACCAACTGAGCCACCCAGGCACCCCCTTAAAAAATGTTTTAAATGCCCATTCTAAAGGAAACGAAAATTAAAATTACAATGAAATACCATTTTTCACCTATCATACTAGCAAAAACTTCATCTCATACATTGTTGATGAGATTATAAAGTGGTTCAATTTCTATGATGAGAAATTTGTCAGTATTTATCCAAATTAAAAAAAATATACCCTTTGACCCTAGGAGTTTATCTCCAGATATTCTCACACATGGGAAATAACACATTGTATATTTGTAAGAGATATTGTCTGTAATAGCCAAACATTGGAATCCACCTGCACATTTATCAAAAGGAAGCTGATTCAATCAACTATGTTAGGGGCGCCTGGGTGGCGCAGTCGGTTAAGTGTCCGACTTCAGCCAGGTCACGATCTCACGGTCTGTGAGTTCGAGCCCCGCGTCAGGCTCTGGGCTGATGGCTCAGAGCCTGGAGCCTGTTTCCGATTCTGTGTCTCCCTCTCTCTCTGTCCCTCCCCCGTTCATGCTCTGTCTCTCTCTGTCCCAAAAAATAAAATAAACGTTGAAAAAAAAAAAATTAAAAAAAAAAAAAAATCAACTATGTTAAATACATACAATGGAATATTCTTTAGCTATAAAAAAGAATGAAGTTCTTAATGAACAATATGGAAAAATACAAATGCATACACCATGCCCGTGTGTAAAGCAGGCTGTCGTGTACGTAAAAAAGGTCACAGGGAATAAAATATGTTTATATGACTTACTTATGCATAAAAAGTATCTGGAAGGATAAACAAGACAGAAATGATAGTAGTTATTTGTTAAGGAGGTTGGGAACTGAATGAAGAGGAATAAGGTAGAAGTCTTTTGTTTTATCACTTATTGTACTTTTTGATGTTTGAAACGTGAACCTGTTACCTACTCAGAAGACTAAATTAAAATGAAATCTGCCGGGGTACACACGAGTAGGAAAGAGAGAGGATCTGGATTACATACATAGAGCGGTTTCCTGGCAACCAAACTTCACCAAGTCCTTCCTCCTTTCCTTCTAGAGCCTTCTATGGTGATGCCAGCACTAAGAAGTGGGGGAAGGGGAGAAAGGGAGGCCATTGCCTGACCTCACATCCATGCAGCTCTGCTGTTGACACTGTTGTCAAATGAAACTACACATACACCATGGTATTTGTATATGTGAAAAGGTTTCTCTGTTAAATGTAAATATTTTACAATCCTGTTTCATCATTTCCTCATATGTAAAGATATACCAGTAGCCAAAAAGAAGGAAGTCATCTAGCCTCTTTTCACCCTGAGAAAGCATGCCCATTGAGCACTGGTCACATCTCCATTTTTTTTTTTCTTCTTAAAAAGTACCCCCTGAGTGGGGCGCCTGGGTGGCGCAGTCGGTTAAGCGTCCGACTTCAGCCAGGTCACGATCTCACGGTCTGTGAGTTCGAGCCCCGCGTCAGGCTCTGGGCTGATAGCTCAGAGCCTGGAGCCTGCTTCCGATTCTGTGTCTCCCTCTCTCTCTGTCCCTCCCCCGTTCATGCTCTGTCTCTCTCTGTCCCAAAAATAAAATAAAACGTTGAAAAAAAAAAAAAAATTAAAAAAAAAAATTAAAAAAAAAAAAAAAAGTACCCCCTGAGTGTTCACTCTAATCAAATTTCATTCAAACATAAATATGAGCCAGGGCACTCATGGATGAGTCGCCCTGGGCACTGCACTCTTCCCAGGAGGTCCCAGTCCCTCTAACTACATCCTAGGGAAGTAAATAGAAACCAGATGCCTGCTAGTCCAAGTATACATACTCCTTAGTGACTCAGTACTCAACAAATATTTAAGGAAGGACTACAAGGAAGGTATCTTCATATAATGGGAATCTGACCACACGGTTTCTCTGAGGCAGAGCCTCCATTTTGGTTTCAATTTTGGTCATTATTGAAAGGCAAGGGATGGAAATGTGTTGGCAAGGAAAAGGAATTGTGTGTCTTTAAAAAAATAAAACATAGCATGAAGAAAGATTAGTAAAATCAGAATTCCCCTGGGGAATTCACTTCCACTGGCAATATATTCTATTTATTTAAAGTGTCATGAAGTACAAAGGTTATCCAAAAACTGATGGGAAAGATTTAGTGTTCCAAAAATGGGGTGCTCAAGGGCAAACATAAGATTCTGTGAGGAACAACTGTTGGAGAAAGACATCTGCTTTCTTTGGGTAGAGTCATTGGTCATGCATCTGTGGAAGCCTGGGATAAAACTTCTGCTTTAAAGCCACTTTCAAAGCATGATTTGATTGCAAGGAGCCATATCCAAATACAGATTGGTTTGGGGAAGGGGAGCCAGGCCAAAGAAGAACATTCTAACATGTCCTAGGAGAAGGGGGCCAGAAACTAAGCCACTGTACCCATGGCGCTGAATTCTTGGTAGAAGAGGTCCTCTCTACAATATGCACCAGGGCACCTACTCACCTGCCCCAACAATGCATGTATCATACTCCCCACCTGCTGTTCCACCTCAGCACCCCTCTCCGTGTTCTAGCACTGCCACATTGCTGATGGCAGAGCTTTCAGAAGCCATCACAACAAAACTACAATCATTTTGCAACTAAAATATAAGGCCTTGACTCTGGGGAGGAGAAGAGGTTACAGGGAGAGGTATAGGATGCTAGAAGATGCCCAGTGGGGTTCCTTTCTGGGTGGGCAGCCCAAGTCTTCAGGCCTTTATCAAAGCAGATTACTATGAAAATGGGAGGCACCCACCATAGGGCCCTGACTATCTTCATGGGTCTCTATGGTGGAAGACAAACTTCCACAGGAGCTAAGTTTCCCCAATGGGGAAGAGAGTTCTAAGAGTCACACTGGGAGATGAAAACACTGAACAGGAATTCAAATGGAATTTTCAAATGCCATGTTGAAAAGAAGTCAAGAAAGCATAGGTCAGGGCCAGGAACTAGTAAGACCTTGGAAACTTTTCAGAATCTATCAAATGTGAGAATAATTGCCTCACATTTGCTTCTTCTCTTATCTTTCTATCCTTCTTCCCACTAGCACAACTCTTAAAGCCTTTAAAGCAAAAACTGTCTGTGTGTTTGTTTTGAGAGCAACCGTTGATCACAGGGCGAGGCAGCTTGAAAGAGGAAGGAAATCTGGAGAAGTTAGGGAGAGGGCAGGTAGCCATCCTGAGAAGCACAAGAGAATGGCAACTTGGGCCATTATGTGTCCCAGAACCTTAGTAATGAAGGACAGATTTCTTTAAACTTTTATGTTTGTGTCATTGTGCCTTTTTTGTTTATTTGCTTATAACCTACCCTGTTCCATAACATATTTAAGTAGCTAATAGGATATAAGAACCATATAATAAAATATAAAGCGAGGAGCAAGAAAATGTACATTAAAATTTTTTTTAATATTTACTTATTTTTGAGAGAGAGACAGAGACAGAGCACGAGCAGGGAAGGGGCAGAGAGAGAGAGGGAGACACAGAATCCAAAGCAGGCTCCAAGCTTTGCAGGCTCTGCAACTCCGACCTGAGCAGAAGTCGGATGCTTAACCAACTGAGCCACCCAGATGTCCCAAGAAAATGTACATTTTTTTAAGCAGTCATGACTAGGAGAACATCAGAATACATATCCACATAAGGTCCTACTCAGTTACTGAAAGGCAGGCTTAGATCCGTCTCTGAGTTTCCAGGCTCCTGAAGAGGAAAAGGAAATCAGATGGGTTACCTGGTTCTCATTGTCCATAAGAAGAGAAACAACCAAGCAGTTGCTGAGGTAAAGTTCTTGTGGTTTTTATCTCTAAAAGATCATTGTCAGGGCTCCTGGGTGGCTCAGTTGGTTCAGCTCAGATTATGAGCTCACGGTTTGTGGGTTTGAGCCCCACATCAAGCTCTGCACTGAAAGTGCAGAGTCTGCTTGGGGTTGTCTCTCTGCCCCTGCCCTGTTGTCTCTCTCTCTCTCTCTCTCTCTCTCTCTCTAATAAATAAACTTTAAATGAATAAATAAATAAATAAATAAATAAATAAAAGATCATTCTCTTCTGGTGCTTCATGGAGTGGTGCAAGAGTGATATGGCAAGCACTACCTCTGCATTAGCACCTAGAGGAAAATGCACAAAGTGTTCCTTACAGATGCTAAGAGAAATGACTGCAAACCAAAGGCCACAGATAGCATTTCAGTGGGAAACCTCTCCTCCTCACCTAAGCAGAAAGCAGCAGAACCAGATTTGGAACTTGGGTCAGGGGATGTCAACTCCTGTTTGCTTTTCACCCCCTTTCACCTACCAATTTCCTACTCCTCTTTCAGTCTCAATTTAAACTTTACTTCTTGAAAAAGACTTTCTCTGACCCTGGATGGGGCTAGGCTCCTGGATTTTCCTTATCTTTGTTTTCACTTGTTTCATGTCTATCTTTCTTTCTTTCTTTCTTTCTTTCTTTCTTTCTTTTTGAGAGAGAGAGAGAGAGAGAGAGAGAGAGAGAGAGAGAGAATACACACAAGCAGAGGAAAGGGGCAGAGGGAGAGAGAGAAAATCTTAAGCAGTTTCCATGCTCAGCACAGAGCCCAACACAGGGCTCGATCCCATGACCCTGGGATCATGACCTGATCTGAAATCAAGAGTCAGATGTTCAACTGACTGAGCCACCCAGGTGGCTTTACCAACAGACTACAAGCTCATGGGAGCAGGGACCATATGTTCATTTCAATAGATGCTGAAAAAGCATTTGACAAAATTCAACACCCATTCATGATAAAATCTCTCCGCAAACTAGAACTAGAAGTAAACCTTTTCAACCTGACAAAAGGCATCTAAGAAAAACCTACAGCTAACATCATACTTAATGGTGAAAGACCAAGTGCTTTCCTGAAAAGATAAGGAACATGGCAAGAATGTCCACTCTCATCACATATATTCAACATTGTATTGGAAGTCCTAGCCAGTGGAATAATGCAAGAAGAGAGAAAAAAAAAGGTAATCCAGATTGGAAAGAAAAAATGACACTGCCTTTATTTGCAGATGACATGACTATCTATGTAGAAAATCCTAAATGATTCATTTTCCTATACCTAGTAGTAAATATAGCAAAGATGGAAGATGCAAGATTAATATATAAAAATTAACTATATTTATATGTAATAGTGATAAACAACTGAAAATGAAATCAAAAAGCAATAAAGTAAAATAGCATCAAAAATGTAAAATACTTACAGATACACTTAATGAAAATATGCAAGACATGTAAACTGAAACTTCAAAACATTCTGTAGGAAATTAAGGATGACTAAATAAATGGAAAGACATTCCATGTTCATGGATTAGAAGATTCAATATTGTTAAGATGTTAATTCTCCCCAAATCAATCTATAGATTCAAAGCAATCCCAAGTAAAATTCCAAGAGACTTTTTTATAGAAAATGTCAAGCTAATTTGAAAACTCATATGGAAATGCAAAAAACACAACAAAACAAAACAAAACAAAAACCCCACAACCAGGTCAAACAGTTTCAAAAAAGAACAGAGTTGGAAAATACACCCTGATTTCAAGACTTACTGGAAAGTTCCAGGAATCAAGATGGCAAGATGGTGTGATAAAGGATAAACAGGATAAAAGGATAAACAATAGATCACGAGTCAGCAAACTTTTTTTGTAAAGGGCCAGATTATAAATATTTTTGGTTCTATAATCTGTTGCAACTCTGCCTTTATAACCTGAAAATGGTAATAGACAATACTTAAAATAATGAATGGGCTTGACTGAGTTCCAATAAAAAGAAACAGCTGGTAAGCGGGTACCTGGGTAGCTCAGTCAGCTGAGCATCGGACTTCGGCTCAGGTCATGATCTCATGGTGAGTTCGAGCCCTGTGTGTGCTGACAGCTCAGAGCCTGGAGCCTGCTTCAGATCCGGTGTCTCCCTCTCTCTCTGCCCATCCCCTTCTCATGCTTTGTCTGTCTCTCTCTCAAAAATAAATAAACATTAAAAAAAATTTTTAAGTAGGTAGTGAGCTACATTTGGCCCTCAGGACATAGTTTGTCAACCCCTGATGTAGACCAATGGAACAGAAGAAGAGAGTACAGAAATAGACCCACAGATATAAAGTCTGTTGACTTTTGGGGCACCTAGGTGGCTCAGTCATTAAACATCTGACTTCAGCTCAGGTCATGATTTCAGTTTCATGAGTTCGAGTCCCACATCAGGTGAGCTTGAGCAGTAAGCTTGAGCCCTACTTCGGGTGAGCTTGAGCCCCCTTTGGGTAAAACATGAGCCCTACTTCAGGTGAGCCCCACTTCTCTCTTTCCCTTTCTCTCTGCCCCTCGTTCACTTGTGCCATCTCTCATAAATACATATATACATACATACATACATATGTACGTACATACATAAAGCCTGTTGACTTTCACAAAGTTGCTAATGTATTTAAATGGAGAACAGATAATCTTGTCAATGAATGGTATTAGAACTGGACAATCATATGTGAAAAAAAATGAACCTTCATACCACATAAAAAAATAATAACAACAACAAAACCAAACCTCAAAATGAATCATAGACCAATGAATCATAGACCATAGTTGTAAGAGCTACAACTGTAAACTATAAAACATATAAAACTATAAAACATCTACATCTATAAAACATCCTACAAAGGAAAATATAGGACGAAATCTTTGTATCTTTGGGTTAGGCAAAGATTTTTTAGATATGACACTAAAGCATTACTCGTAAAAGAAAGAAAATGGACTTTATCAACATTAATCTCTATGCCAAACTTGAAAAGAATACATTGTTACATATGCAGTAAGTTGTGACTGACAGACTCAGACCTGTTCCTGGATGCCACGGTGGCCTTCAAAAAGGCCAAATGATTTTTTTGTATTTCAGTTTCTGAATTTGCAAAAGGAAAGTTAAGCAAACATATCTGAGTAAAATCTTTTACAGACCCTCATATGAGCAATGTAAAATAGAAGAGAACTCATCTGTGCAAACTATAAGAGACCTACCTGACTTGTCTCGAGAGCAATGGGTTAATGTAAGGAGGTCCCACGTGGCCAGGAATGGGAATTGGGAATCTCAGAAAGCACAAAACTTCTGCGAACAAGACCCTCTCAATGTCTCTGCTTCTGTCTGCCGTTATCCGACCTCTTCCTTTTTATAGGCGGGCCCCTCACTCTGTTATGCTCTTCCACATGCCTTTGTTTGCTTGACTTGGGCCCTGCCTTATAGCATCACTTCGCCTTCAGGTCTACTGCTGCTAGGCAAGTGTTTTCAGTATTTCTTGTTTCATGGGCCCTACGGAGGCATTCTGATTGGCTCAACTCATCTTGACATGCCAAGTCATAGGTTGCTGGTCAGCCTATGGATTTGCTTGCTACCCTAGTCCAAACAGCTGTGGGTAGGCTAGGGAAAAAAGATCACAGGACATAAAGTGGCTTACTATTAAGACAGAATCCATCAAACATTTCAATTCCAGGAGTACAGGTAAGTGAAAGGTCTGATCTGTCCAGAACAAATAATGATGCTAATTTCATAAAGGAGTATTTTAGGGGCAAATGGGAGGCCCTATGTCATGAAGAGAGCATGTTCTGAGTTCTTCAAAGTATACTAAATTCAATTTTTGCATAATATGACTATAATGGTTAATTGTATGTGTCAGCTTAACTGGGCCATGGGGTGCCCAGATATTTGCTGAAACATTATCCTGGGTTTGTCTGTGAAAGTACTCCCAGATGAGATGAGCATTTGAATCCATGAACTGAGTAAAGCCAATGGCCCACCCACATTCAATTCATTGAGGCCTGAATAGGACAAAAGGCAGAGTGAGAAAGAAGTCACTCTTTCTACCTGTATTTATGCTGGGTCATTGGTCTCCTCCTGCCTTCAGACTCAGACTCAGACTCAGATTCAGGAACTAAACCATTGGCTGTCTGGGTTTCCAGCTTGTAGGGCTTGGCAATTCTCAGCCTCCATAATTGCATGAACTAATTCCTTATAATAAAAGCATAGTGTTGAAGGACAAAACTTCAACTGGGTAAATTTGAAAATCTAATTGGCTTTATTAAGTGATTCACGAATTGGGCAGCATCCCGTCTAGCAAGTAGAGGGAAGCTCCAAGGAATTGTACAAAATGGAGGCTTTTCATAAGAAGGAAAATGGGGCAAGAAAATAGCCAAAGGGAAGAATGAATTGTTCCAGGCAAGGTCACCTTCCCTCACGTGGAAAGGCAAGGGGGCTTATTACGTGTATCACCTCAACTTCCTTTGGGAGATGTTGAGAACACATGTGACAGATTATCTCACTGGTACTGATCAGAAAATTCTTGACTGACCAGTTAGGACTTACATTTCTGGGCAAGGTTGAAATGCAATTAGGTTGGGTATTAAGCCTGGGTTTGGTGACTTGGCCCAAGTGACACCATTTGGGGCCTGTGGTTTTTAACAATACACACACACACCGCACACCCATACGCGCACGTTCTATTGGTTTGGTTCTGTGTCTCTGGAGAACCCTGACCAACACAATGACTCAAATGTACAAAAATCAAATCAACAGAGAATAAGGCCTAATGAAAGTGTATTTCATTCCAGACTTTGTGATTCTCTACATAGAGCGATGGGACTCAGTTCTGCTATGGTGTCTTACCTTATACCCTCATCTTCGGCAAGATGGTGAACAAGACACTGGACACGTCTGAATGAGCTGCGTATTCATCCCTATTTCTCTCATCTGTCACAAATCCATCCCATTAGCTCCCCACGGCATAAACTCTTCATAATAGTTAATCCTCCTCAGCCCAAAGAGAACCTCATGAGCCATATGTAAAATACACTCTCAATTTCTTCTTCTTTCGTCTGTTTAATTACTCACTTCATTTAGTTTTATTTTTCTCTTTCTCATTGGACAAAGACAACTTTGTATTTGGGTAAATTAGTCTAAGGCCTAATAATAAAGGAAGAATGTTTCTCTTTGACATTTATTAGCATGATGAAAATTCCCAAATGTGCTCTGAACCGCTAATATTTACTTCTCGTTACAAACAAGCTCAGATCTTTTCTCTCATTAAGTGCCTAAGATGATCTTTCTTTCCTGCCAAAATGATTCCTGTTGGTTTTCTATGAAGCCATTGCTGGGAAAAGCAGCTGCCAGGGTCAAACACAAACGGGCCCCAGGAACTTGCTTGTCCAAGTAAGTAGGTAGCGTGTGTGACTCCAAAGAAACTCCTTCACATTACACCCAGCTGCTACAATTTGTACATTTTCATGTATTTTTCCAGGACGTCCTTTCTCATCATTCTAGACTCATGGCTGGATTCCAGTCCAAGGAACTATTCTTTAAATCTGAAAGTGCCTCTTGGGGTTTTTCCTAATGGATCACTTTTCCTAATGGGAACTTAAAAAGTGATTTTTTCTTCCCAGCGAAGTTTTGATAACCAAATGAAAGCAGTGTCAGTAAGATTGTGAAAATATTTCTTTTCAAAGGCCTCGTAAACCACCTCATCTGGCACATCAAACCTAGCTCTGCCTGTATGAAGGGGGGGAAAGACTGCATTTTCTCATCCCAAAAGAATTAAATAAATGTTCTGAGGCCATGTGTAGTCATCATTCAAAGCAGTTGATGGCTTTCTTTCCATTCCTCTTCTTTTTTAACATCTGCTCATATCTATTTTTGTTTTATTTTTTTTAAGTAGGCTCCATGTCCGATGTGGGGTTTGAACTCACAACGTTGAGATTGAGAGTTGCATGCTCTACTGAGTCCCTTTGTTCATATCTTCTTCAAACATGGACTTGTTCTTTACGAAGACTTTTCAAAATATGTGTATATATTGATTTATTATACTTTGGAAATGGAAGTGTTCTCATATAAGGTAAGAATCAGCCAAGAGTAACACTTGGCTCTTAGGAGAGACTAATGTGGTCTAGTGGATTTTGTGCCCTCACAGGAGTATGAAACCATAAATCCTATCACTCTGAACTGGTGTTCTGGCAGAGTCTAGACAACTCATGACATGTGATATATTGTAGCTCACCTAGGCACTTCAGGAATCACCACCAGCTTGTGAAATGGTTCTAAAATTAAGGTTCATCTAATGTGTCAGATGCTTTCAATAGCCACTCATTTCCCACTGTTTGTATTAGCTGTTAGCTCTTAAATGTGATCCAGATGTGGTTGGTGCTAATTAACAAAATCTGTTAGCCATTTTGTATTTCTCTCAAAATTCTTAATCCCAAGGCAGTGTCTTTCCAGTCAGGGAAATTGCAGGGCAGTTCCTAGATACCATTGAAACCAGTGTCCCCCTCTTACAGAGATTCTGTGAAGGTCTGGAGGAAACTTAATGTTGGATAATCAGGTATAGATAGTGCGATAGATATTTGTGCAGAGTCTTACTGTTCTCTTCCAGGTGATACTCACAAAAATCCAATGAAGTAGCTAAGACAGTTGCTACGATCATCATGTGTTAGTCGGGGCAAAGGCCAGACTACTATAACAAGGAGACTAACAATCCAGTGGCTTAAAGCACAGAGAAATGTATTTCTCATTCATGTAACTGTGTTGAGGTGAATGGGGCAGGTTGGTGGTACAATTCTGCTCCATATGGTCATTCAGAGACTCTGGTTCCTTCCATTGTATATATAGGTCTACCACTCCCTCGGGCATTTTTTATGGTCAAAGTGGGTGGCCAAAGATTCATCCTGACAGAAACGGGCAGATGGCACAGGTGAAGTACACCCATTAATTTTGAGAACTAAGCCCCAAGTGGCATACATCCCTTTCATTCACATTCCATTGGAAAGAACACAGTCACGTGGCCACCTTGACAGCCAGAAAGCTGGGAAATGCAGGATAATGGGCCCACCGAGAGAGAGAGAGAGGGGATTTCAGTGAATGACTAACAATTTCCACCGTACCATTTTCATTTTACAGATGAGAAAATTGAAACTCAGACACTAATACAGACTAAACTTCTACTCCTAATACAGAATTAAATCATTAAGTGTTTCGCTTACAAGATTTCATACAATTTCAAACGATAGTTATACCAAAAAAAAGTGAGCATGATTACATACTAGTCAGGGTTCTCTAGAGAAACAGAACCAATAGGATATGTATATGTATACAGAGAGTTATTTTAAGGAATTGACTCACATGATTATGGAGGCTGACATGTCCCAAATCTGCAGAGTAAGCTGGCAGGCGGGAGACCCAGGGAAGAGCCGATGTTGTAGTTCTACTCTAAAGGCTGTCAGCTGGCAGAATTCCTTCTTGCTCAGGAGAGGTCACTCTTTGTTGTCTTGAGGCCCTCAACTGATCAGATGAGGCCCACCCACATTATGGTGAGGAATCTATGCAAGGCCCACTGATTTAAATAGTAATCTAATCCAAAAAACACCCTCACAGAAACATCCAGAATAAACTTTGACCAAATATCTGGGCACCGTGGCCCAGCCAAGTTGACATACAAAATTAATTACAACATTAACCCTCAAAATCTCTTTTAGCCCACTGACTACATGAGATTCACCTGGTATCTAATTGCAACTTTGCAAGGAACTTTAACATCTCTGATTATCTATCAGCTTACCCCTCAGCATCAACAGAGGAAAGGGCACTACTATTCCTCTCACCTGGAGAGCGTAGTAGGAAGTAACAGCACAGATGATGATGTGAAGCTTTAAAAATTTTTAAGTACGACTACTGCACTATTTCCCCACAGACTGGTCATCTGTTTTTCAGGAGGCTTATAGACACAACTTTTTAAAAAGGATAAAGGAAAGAGATGGGGGTAGAAGAAGGAAGGAAGGTGGGGAGGGGGTACAGAGGACTCATTTGCCATACGTCTGTCATCTTTTCAAAGCTCCCTGTAAGAGCACTGCATTGCATCCAGCATTACTCTCATCAAAAATTTATTGTCTTGTACTGTATGAGACGCTGCATCCAGCTAGGGCACAAACATCAGCTAACGCACACTTGTAATTAGAGTGCTTGAAAGCATTAGCTACCAGGTGTTTCACCAGCTGAACAAACAGGAATGATTTGAAAAATCAATGTCAATAATTTCTAGCCATTTCCTAAAAAATTACTTCCCATCTGCACATTACACAGTGTTCTGGAAAGCGGTGCGTTGGGGTATGCTCTGTTCTGCCAGTGCAGCCCTGAAACCTGCATCCCCCTCAACGACTAGGGCTATTTTATTTGGTGTGAATATCTGCATGTCCCTGGAGCTGGGCCCTCCTCCTAACCTGGCTTGGCTCACTGCCTGCTCCATCCCCAACTACTCTTGGCTCTCCTTCCATCATTGCTACCTCTTTGTAATCCTCAATCAAGCTCCCAAAGTGCATGAATTTCTAAGGTTTTTTTTTCCCCAAAGAATCTCACCACTTATGAAAAAAATGTGTGGTGTTCACATCACTCTTTTTCTTATAATTATAGAATCTCAGGATTGAAACAGAGAAAGTGACTCAGGGTTTTTTCCCCTTCCTTCGGTAGTCCGCAAGTTGATGTGCCTCATGTGTTTGAACAAGCCGGGGAGCTCACTGCTTGCCTGTCAGCCCCAGTCCCTCATAATGCCAGGCTGACTAATGTAAGTAGCTTCTTTGTGTCTACCCTGATAGCTAGGGGCCATAGAATAAAACAGTTTATCCTGCTCGTTAATTGTCTTTCCAACATGAGTAGAAAATTTCTTCAAGATTTACTAGATACTTACAGGTTTTATTATTAGCATACCCCAAACACCATACTATCTATGAATCTAAAACTGATAACAAAGGTGTGTGTGTGTGTGTGTCCATAAGGCCAAGTTGTTTGGGTGATTCTTACTGACTTTATTTTTTAAAATATTAATAATGATGTCAAATGGTTTAAAAAAATTTTTTTTAAAAAGCGGGGCGCCTGGGTGGCTCAGTCGGTTATGTGTCCAACTTCGGCTCAGGTCATGATATCATGGTGCATGAGTTCAAACCCCGCGTCGGGCTCTGAGCTCTCAGCACAGAGCTGTGCTGACAGCTCAGAGCCCAGAGCCTGCTTCACATTCTGTGTCTCACTCTCTCTCTCTGCCGCTCCCCCTGCTCACGCTCTGTCTCTCTCTCTCGAAAATAAATAAACATTTAAAAATTTTTCAAAAAAGCATACAGTGAAAAGCCACCTTTTTACCTCTCTCATCCATCTGATTATTCCCACCTCCCTTTCAAACAGGGAGTCACCATTGCTAATTTCTTGTGTATCCTTCAAGAGACTTTTTATGCAGACAGATACACATATGTACCCTGCCCTCCATGTATACAATTGGAAACACACCATGCACACTGGTCTGCAACTTTCTTTTTTCTAATAATATATGACAAACATCTGTCCAAATCAGAACACAAAGAGTTTCTTCAATGTGCATATATGCCCAGGTATAACTGTTAGCTACAGTCTGCAAATTGAATTGTTATGTTAAAAAATATATCCATTTCAAACTTTGACAGATATTGCCAAATTGTCCTCCACAAATGTTGTACCATTTACCACCAGCCATGTAAAGATGACTTAGCAACCCAATGTTTTATTAAATATCTGGAAGTTTGCCTATCTGATAATGTGAGAACCCGTATGTAAGTATAAATTGAATTTGTGTATCTTCTATTATGAATAATGCAGAACATTTCTCTTTTTTTTTTTAATATTTATGTTTTGAGAGATAGAGAGCATGAGTGGGGGAGGGCCAGAGAGAGAGGGAGAGAGAGAATCCCAGGCAGCCTTCACACTGACAGCACAGAGCCCAAAGGCGGGGCTCAGACTCAGGAACCATAAGATCATGGTGTGAGCCAAAGTCAGACACCTCACCAACTGAGCCAACCAGGCACCCCAATGTAGAAGATTTCTTTAAAAATATTTAGCAACTTTTTGTATTGCCTTTCCTGTGGGTTTTAGTCATAGCATTTTCCTATCTAGTGGATGGTTATTTATTTTTCTTATTGATTTGTAGAAATCAATATGTTAAGGATGTTATCCCATTATCTGTGACATGAGTTGCAAATATTTGTTCCAGCTTGTTATTTGTCTTATGACTTTGCTTACAGTAGTTTTTAATGTTTATTTATTTTTGAGAGAGAGAGAGAGAGCACAAGCAGGAGAGGGACAGAGAAAGAAGGGAGACACAGAACCTGAAGTAGGCTCCGGGCTCTGAGCTGTCAGCCCAGAGCCCAGCGCAGGGCTCAAACTCACGAACTAACTGCGAGATCATGACCTGAGCCGAAGTCAGATGCTTAACCAACTGAGCCACCCAGGTGCCCCTTTATGCAAAAATTTTAATGTAGTTGAATCTATCATTTTAAAATCAGTTTACTGGATAGTTAAGAAGGTTTTTCCCTTTCTATTTTGAGGTGTTAAAATAATTTTCCCAGGTTCTTTTCTAATATTGGTGTCGTTTATTATTTTAGCATTTAAATCTTTGATCTTTTTAAGGAAGAGTGAGGCATGGATACCTATTTATTTTCTTCTAGACAGCTAACTGTTGTCTCAAACACTTACCGATGTGAGCTTTATTTAACCTGTGACAACACCTAACAGGGGCAGAGAAACTACTGCCTATGGATCGTATCTGGTCCAAAGCCTGCTTTGATACAGAAAGCGTTATTGGAATACAGCTGCGCCCACTCATTTCCGAATCCCCTGTGGCCACTTTCACACTACAATGGTAGCTGAGTGGCTGCAACAGAGACTGCATGGCCCACAAAGCCGAAAATATTTAATTTGCCCTTTACAGAAAAAGTATGCCAACTCCCGACACAAGAGAAGGACAAGGAGAAGAGAAAGAAGAAGCAGAGGAGGAGAAGGGGAAGAAGAGGAAAGGGAAGAGGAAGAGAAGGATGAAAAAAGGAGAAGACATTCTGAAAATAAATGAAATTTTCTCGTCATAAACTGCAGGAAAAAAATAGACTCCTTAGGAGAAAAAAATTGAACTGAGAATGTGAGTTTATTTTCCCCTTTTATAGCCTTCTCCCTCGGTAGCACCTGAGGGGCTTTATGTTGGTTTTATGTTATACTGTGGCCCACTTCACAAAGACCTACAAATCTCTCATATTTTTTTCTACCGCTCGAGGCCAAAAGTCCCTACAGAGGTTCTAAGTCTCGTGCTTGTTCACGTTATTTAATGAGGTACAGAAGGTCTCAGGGGACCCTGTGGAATGTCAAAAGCTGTGGTTCCTTTTTTAAAACATCTTTTGGGATACTATGTGCTACTCCCTTCCAAATCTCCTTTCTTATAGGACTGACTAGAAACCCCTCTAATCTGGCTTTTATTATTATTTTTTTAAATGTGTTGTAAAGGACCCAAAGGACTTTTTCCCCAGAAAGTGAAGTATAGTGTTTCTTCCTTCTAAATATTAAACAACAGAATTTCCACTCCAGTGTCTCAGTGGGTTATGCTGGCTTTTTGTTTTTTTAATTTTTATTTATTTTTGAGAGAGACAGAGACAGAATGCAAGCGGGTTAAGAGCAGAGAGAGGGAGACACAGAAGCAGAAGCAGGCTCCAGGCTCTGAGCTGTCAGCACACAGCCCAAAGCGGTGCTCGAACTCACAAGCTGTGAGATCATGACCTGAGCTGATGTCGGACGTTCAACCAACTGAGCCACCCAGGTGTCCCATATGCTGGCTTTTTAAAGCTCCAGCTGTTTCTCTTCTTTTCTCCAACGTGGCAGTTTTCTACACGGTACCCAGTGATCTCATTAGAGCCTGGCCAACCACCCTGAACACGTTCCACCCTCTTCCAAAGCAGCTAGGAAGCACCAGTTATTAAAGGCAAAAATTATATTGACCTGCAGGAAGAGAAAACGTGCAGTAGGAAGCATAGGAGAAAGTTCTTTTTATGTAGTAGCTGTACTACAATAATAAACTTGAAAATGCTTCACAAATATTTAATTTACTTTATAATATCACTGTTGCAGTATTACGCCCAGTTCTACAGTCCAAAATTTAAGAAGCACGTGGAGAATTTAGAGTGTCCATCCATTATTAAAATACCTGAAATAAAGATTGTATGGGAAGAATATTTATATTTTTCAAAGCACCTTTACATACATCATTCTATTTGATTCTCAGAACAAATGGGTATGGCCACATCCACTTCATAGATGAGGAGATTGAGGCATAGGTAATTTGTCTTTGTTTTATGAAATGTATTATTTATCTATTTATTTATTTATTTTAATTTATTTTGAGAGAGAGTGAGTGTGCACACAAGTTGGGGAGAGGCGGGGGGCGGGGGCGGGGAGAGAGCTTCCCAAGCAGGCTGCGCAATGTCGGTGGGGAGCCCAATGCAGGGCTTGAACTCCTCAACCGGGAGAGTATGACCTGAGCTGAAATCAAGAGTCGGACGCTTAACCAACTGAGCCACTCAGGCACCCCTGTCCTTTTTCATATATAGTTAAAACATTCATATTACTCACAATTCAAAAGGCACACAGTGAACAACTCCCCTCCACATCTCGCCCCTGGCTACCCAGTTTCTCTTTCTGGAGGCAACTGACCTGGTTCCTGGGTCTCCTCCTGGAGATGTTGTATGCTTATGTAAGCATACATAGCTGTGGATAGTTTTCTTCCTCTTTACATAAATATCTTAATACATACATTGTGCCGAACCTAGCTTTTTTTCATTTAATGACATATTCTGGAGATCTTTCATATCAGTATGTAGTGAACTTCCTCTTTTATGGTTTCATAGTATCCAATTGTATACATTTATTATTTATTTACTTTATTTTTTTATTAAAATTTTTTTTTAATGTTTATTCATTTTTGAGAGACAGAGTGTGAGTGGGGGAGGGCAGAGAAGGAGACACAGAATCTGAAGCAGGCTCCAGTCTCCGAGCTGTCAGCACAGAGCCCAATGCGGGGCTCAAACTCACAGACTGTGAGATCATGACCCGAGCCGAAGTCAGATGCTTAACTGACTGAACCACCTGGGTGCCCCTTATTTTTTTATTTTAAATCCAAGTTAGTTAACATATAGTATAAAATGTTTTCAGGAATAGAATTTAGTGATTTATCACTTACATATCATACCCAGTGCTCATCCCAACAAGTGTCCTTCTTAATGCCCCTTGCCCATTTAGCCCATACCCCACCCACAGCCCCTCCAGCAGCTTTCAGTTTGTTCTCTGTATTTAAGAGTCTCTTATGGTTTGTCTCCTCTGTTTTTATATTATTTTTGCTTCCCTTCCCTTATGTTCATCTGTTTTGTATCTTAAATTCCACATATGAGTGAAGTCATACAATATTTGTCTTCCTCTGACTTATTTTGCTAAGCATAATACACTCTAGTTCCATCCATGTTGTTGCAAATGGAAAGATTTCATTCTTTTTGATTGTCAAGTAATATTCCAGTGTGTGTGTGTGTGTGTGTGTGTGTGTGTACCATATCTTCTTTATCCACTCATCAGTCAATGGACATTTGGGCTCTTTCCAAACTTTGGCTATTGTTGACAGTGCTTCTATAAACATTGGGGTGCATGTGCCCCTTTGAAACAGCACTCCTGTATCCTTTGGATAAATACCTAGTAGTACAATTCCTGGATCGTAGGTTGGTTCTATTTTTAATTTTTTGAGGAACCTCCATAGTCTTTTCCAGAGTGGCTGCATGAGTTTGCATTCCTACCACCAGTACAAAAGAGATCCTCTTTTTCTGCATCCTTGCCAACATCTGTCATGGACTAAGTTGTTAATTTTAGCCATTCTGACTGGTGTGAGGTGACATCTCATTGTGGTTTGATTTGTATTTCCCTGATGATAGGTGATGTTGAGCATCTTTTCAAATGCCCATTAGCCATCTGGATGTCTTCTTTGGAGAAGTGTCTATTCATGTCTTTTGCCCATTTCTTCACTGGATTATTTGTTTCTGGGGTGTTGAATTTGATAACTCCTTTACAGGTTTTGGATACTAACCCTTTATCTGGTATGTCGTTTGCAAATATGACATTCCATCAGTCTTCCATTCCATCAGTTGCCTTTTAGTTTTGCTGATTGTTTCTTTCACTGTGCAAAAGCTTTTTATCTTGATAAGGTCCCAATAGTTCATGTTTCCTTTTGTTACCCTTGCCTCCAGAGACATGTCAAGTAAGAAGTTGCTCTGGCTGAGGTCAAAGAGGTTGTTGCCTATTTTCTCCTTTAGGATTTTGATGGCCTCCTGTCTTATGTTTAGGTCTTTCATCCATTTTGAGTTTATTTTTGTATATGGTGTAAGAAAGTGGCCCAGGTTCATTTTTCTGCATGTGGTTGTCCAGTTTTCCCAACACCATTTGCTGAAAAGACTGTCTTTTTTCCATTGGATATACTTTGCTGCTTTACCAAAGATTAGTTGGCCATATATCTGTGGGTCCATTTCTGGGTTCTCTATTCTGTTCCATTGATCTATGTGTCTTGATGATCCATACTGTCTTGATGATTATAGCTTTGTAATACAGCTTGAAGTCTGGAATTGTGATGCCTCCAACTTTGGCTTTCTTTTCCAGGATTTCTTTGGGAATTCGGGGTCTTTCTTGCTCCATACAAATTTTAGGATTGTTTGTTCTGTCTCTGTGAAGAATGCTGGTGTTATTTTGATAGGGATTGCTATAATTTATTTAAACAGTCTTATAGTGATGGATTTTTATCTTCCTTCTAACCTTTGTATTTAATGAGTAACCTTATTCATGTATCATATACACATGTGCAAATGTATCTATTAGATAATGTCTATGTTGGAATTGTTAGATCAGAAAATACATGCACTTAAAATTTTGAAAAGTATTGTGAAATCCATAAGATTAAACAGAGATTTTAGGTGACTTAGCCAAGACTGCAGAGCTAATGTTTAATAGACGTAAAGATAAAACAAATGTTTGCTAACCAGAAAATAGGAACTATAAAGAATGGCATATTTTGGGGAACACTAACACCTTGTGAAATATAATTAATAGAGACATCTGCAAGAGAAGAGAGGGGAAGTTACATTTCCTGCCTATTCCATTCTTCTCCACTGCCTTTTTTGTACTTGTTCCCTGAACCCAAGGGCCAAGTGATGAACTGACCTGAGCAAGCCAGATAGGTTTACCTCCTGTCAGCCTGGGTCTGTAAATCTCATAGATGACTGAGATGTGGGCTTTTCTGCCTGTACTGAATTTGAAGAAATTAAAGTGATTTATCTTAAAAAGTAAAGGCTAGGAAGAGAAGGGGAATACACTGATAAAGGCCTTCAAGGATATTGCTCACCTGGCAAGATGTACCCTCACTAAAAGGCTTGCTTTATGAGTTACTGTCCATGGTGCTGACAAATCCCTATGGGCTGAGGCAGGGTTGCTTTTTCTATTCCCAGGGCATTAAAGAATCTTATACAAACCCTACTGGGAAATTGTGAACAGGAGAGAAAAGAAGCAATTGAAGGAAACAAGGACAAGAAGTTACTTAGGCAGAATGTTTGTGAGATTGGATGCAGAAGAATGAGGGAGTGATATATGATATGGTATTGTTTACAAATCATCATAGATACTAAAAGATAATTCTGCCCCCTTCGTGATGTGATGGGGGGGGGGGGGGTGGACGTATGCATACTACCTTATACATTCCATTATTATATGTACATATCCCCTAAGAACTTAAAGAAAAGTAAGTTGGTATAAAAAAAAAAATTAAAGGGGCGCCTGGGTGGCGCAGTCGGTTAAGCGTCCGACTTCAACCAGGTCACGATCTCACGGTCCGTGAGTTCGAGCCCCGCGTCAGGCTCTGGGCTGATGGCTCGGAGCCTGGAGCCTGTTTCCGATTCTGTGTCTCCCTCTCTCTCTGCCCCTCCCCCGTTCATGCTCTGTCTCTCTCTGTCCCAAAATAAATTAAAAATGTTGAAAAAAAAAAAATTTAAAAAAAAAAAAAAAATTAAAAATAAATAAATAAATAAAGACCTATCTATATGCTGCCTACAAAAGACTCACTTCAGATGTAAGGACATACACAGACTGAGAGTGAA
This sequence comes from Neofelis nebulosa, assembly GCF_028018385.1. Taxonomy (NCBI): domain Eukaryota; kingdom Metazoa; phylum Chordata; class Mammalia; order Carnivora; family Felidae; genus Neofelis; species Neofelis nebulosa. The sequence continues at coordinate 100,016,521 of NC_080787.1, forward strand.
AGGATGGAAAAAGATGTCTCATGCAAATGGAAACCAAAAGAAAGCTGGGGTAGCAATACTCAGACAAAATATACTTCAAAAACAAAAGACTAATAAAAGACAAAGATGGGCATTACATAATTATAAAGAGGTCAATACAGCAAAAGGATATAACTTTTATAAATATATGTACATCTAATACATGAGCACCAAAATATATAAAGCAAATATTAACACACCTAAAGGGAGAAATTGACAGCAATATAATAGTAGTTATGGACTTTAAAACTCCACTTACACCAATGAATAGATTATCCAGATGGAAAATCAATAAGGAAACATCAGCCTGAAACAATACATTAGTCCTGATAGATTTAATAGATCAACAAACACAGAACATTTCATACAAAAGCAGCAGAATACACATTATTTTCAAGTGCATATGGAATTCTCCAGGGTAGATCACATGTTAGGCCATAAAATAAGTATCAATAAAATTCATACCAAGGATCTTTTATTTTATTTTATTTTTTCATACCAAGCATCTTTTCTGACCACAATGGTGTGAAACTAGAAATCCATCACAAGAAAACTGGAAAAACTATTAAAAAATGGAAATTAAACAACACGTTACTGAACAATGACTGAGTCATAGAAAAAATTAAAGAAGAAATTAAAAAATACCTAGAGCCAAATGAAAACAAAAATATGACATACCAAAATTCATGGATGCAGCAAATGTGGTTCCGAGAGAGAAGTTCATAGCAATACAGGCCTACCTGAAGAAACAAGAGAAATCTCAAATAAATAATTTAACTTTACACCTATAGGAACTAGAAAAAGAATAACAAAGCCTAATGTTAGCAGAAGGAAGGAAATAACAAAGATCAGAGAAGAAATAAATGAAATAGAGACTAAAAAGACAACAAAAATGGGGCACCTAGGTGGCTCAGTTGGTTGAGCATTCAACTCGTGGTTTTGGCTCAGGTCGTGATTTCCCATTTCATGGGATTGAGCCCCAAGTCTGTGCTGTCAGCACAGAGCCTGCTTGAGAGTCTCTCTCCCTTTCTCTGCCCCTCCTCCACTCATGCGCACTAGCACTCTCTCTTTCTCTCTCTCAAAGTAAATAAATAACCTTAGAAAAAGACAATAGAAAAGATGAGTGAAACTAAGAACTGGTTTTTTAAAAAGATAAACAAATTACCAAACTTTTAGCTAGACTCACCAAAAGAGAGACCTCAAAGAAATAACATCAGAATGAAAGAGAAGTTACAACTGATACACAGAAATACAAAGTATCATAAGAGACTATAAACAAGTATCTACTAACAAATTGTACAACCTAGAAGAAATGGATAAGTTCCTAGAAACTTACAATCTTCCAAGACTGAGTCATGAAGAAATAGAAAATCCAAATAGACCGATTACTAGTAAGGAGATTAAATCTCCCAACAAATGAAAGTCCAGGACCAGAACAAATGTTCAAAGATTTAATACCTATCTTCAAACTCTTCCAAAACATTGAAGATGAGGGAATACCTCCCAACACATTTTATGAGGCCAGCATTACTCTGATACCAAAAGAAGAGAAGGACACCACAAAAAAAAAAAAAAAAAAAAAAAAAAAAAAAAAAAAAAAAAAAAAAATGTACAGGCCAATATCCCTAATGCACATAGATGCAAAAATCCCCAACAAATTATTAGCAAACTGAATTCAACAATACATTAAAACGATCATATACAATGATCAAATGGGATTTATTCTAGGGATGCAAGGATGGCTCAACTTTTGCAAATCAATCAGCGTGATACACCACATTAACAAAATGAAGGATAAAAAGTATATGGTCATCTCAGCAGATGCAGAAAAAGCATTTGACAAAACAAACAAACAAAACAAAACCCAGAATCATGCAAACAGAGAAACGATTGGTTGCTGACAGAGGAGCAGGGGGCTGGGGGGCGGGGGGACAACATAGGTGAAAGAAGTACAATCTTCCAGTTATAAAATATATGCATCTGGCGGATGTAATGTACAGCATGGAGAGAATATAGTCATTAATATTGTATTAGCTTCATATGGTGATAGATGGTTAAAAAGAAAGAAAGTAAATGAAAAGAAAGGTAAGGTTATAGAAAGAACCATGGAGAGAATCATGTGGAATTTCTTGAGTGGGCAATTTTAGAAATAAGATGGATTGCCATCTGCTTGAGCTGATTTAACTATAATCCTGTCAAAGACTGAGAATAGACTGGATAACCTCCCAAGAGCCTCTCAATATTTGAAGTTACGACTTCAATGAAAACATTCATCCTACCCTTGCTCTTTATCTCTATTTGAGCTTCAGGGCAGCCTGGATTTAAACTAAAGTAACATCACAGGCTATAATGATTATTTTTGTCTTATCTAAAGTCAGTTGCCTTCAAGTGTTGTTTTAATACACACAAGAAGTTAATAACTTTCTCAACCTGTCAGTTCTTTCCCTAGCAGCATAAAAGTATAATACATAACATAAATTCAATAAATCTCATTCATTCCTCAGTGCTGCCCTGGAATTGAACAATCTCCCATTCACATGATTAAGTTTAAAAAATATTTATGTCTTGGTGCAAAAAGAGAAAAAAAACTCTTGGATTTATATAAAGTTTAAGTATAAAAATATAAAGTTTTTTTACATTTCTATCCTTGGTTTTGTTTTCTTTTTTAAAATGCTGGACTTTCAAGTTGGAGGGAATACATAATATTGGGGATTAGGCTAGAGATTCCATAAATGCTAGCATTTATTTTCCAATATTTTAATGGCCTCCCTGGCAGTGCAGTTGGCTTTGTGTGCTTGGCTGTGATTATAATCATTGCTGCTACAGTGACACAAGGGTTTTGAACCGTCTGTGCTTGGAGAGCTCTTGCTTATGAGCAATCAAAGTAACATCCAGATGTCAGGTCACTAGACAAAGTCTCCAGGGGCCCTTCTAGTGCACCTGTCTCCACGCAGTGTGAGATTTCTCCACAGGCCATCGGGAAAGTAACCTATTCTCCCCAAGGGTTATCTGATTCTGCCTGTGGGCATTGACTCATAACCCTTCTCATATTCCAGGCTTAGAGACTGCCCTTAAGTTCTACATCAAATTTCTCTAGTGCAGGGTTGTGACTCAGCTCCAATCTAAAATCCATTAGAGAAAAGAAAACCTTTAAGAGAAAAGAGTATCATCCTTTCTTTTAGATCACCAGTTCTCAACATTTTATTTTTTCACACAGAGTTAATACAATGATCATCACTCAACACACTGCAGTGATTCTCTGCCAAGGCGGATGAGAAAAGGCAAGAGGGCATGTCCGTTTCTGTTTCATCCAGAGAAGTTTACCAAAATAAAGGGTGGGGTGGGCGGTGAATTTTCTAAAGCCTCCCAAGTTTCTAATGCCTTCCTGGCTGGATAGCTTCTACATGCAGCAGGTCCTATGAAACAACTAAAGGAATATGGACACAGGACCCTGGTGGGGGAGGGGAATTCAATGGCTGTGCTGAACTGAGAAAAGTGGAAGGTTATATTTTGGTAGTTGTAAAACTGCAACTACTCAGAGAAATAAATAACATAGAGCACTTTCAAAGAGTGCTCTGTGAAAACATTAGTGTAATGAAAGCATAAGCATCATTCAGTGTTTAGTACCCTCTTTCTAAAAGTTTTTTCTTAATATAAAAAGATAAAAGAAGTTTAAGGAATAATAATAAAATAAACATTCTTGTACCCCAAACCCAGCCTAAGAAATGGAACATGTCTTTAAACACCGTGGAACATTCCTCCATAACCCTCTTCAGCAGCATGCCCTGGCCTCCCAAGGTTACCACCATCCACATTTTGTAATAATAATTCTCTTGCTGTTCTTAATAGTTTAATCACCTACAATTTAGTTCCACCTGTTTGCCGGTGACATTTCTTTTCAGCTTAATTTCATGAGTCCTTATCTATTGTCGTGTTTCCATTGCTATGTAATATTCCAGTGTATGAACAAAGTATATATTTAATTCTTTTTCTTTAGGCGTGTAGTGGCTATTTTTGCATATTTGCTTTCCTACATCACGTTTAGAATCAGTTGTCAAGTTTCTTTTAAAAAAACAAACACCTATGGGGCACCTGGGTGGCTCAGTAAGTTAAGCATCCGACTTCGGCTCAGGTCATGATCTCACGGTTTGTGAGTTCGAGCCCCGCGTCAGGCTCTGAGGCTCTGTGCTGACAGCTCAGAGCCTGGAGCCTGCTTTGGATTCTATGTCTCCTTCTCTCTCTGCCCCTCCCCAACTTGTGCTCTGTCTCTCTATGTCTCTCAAAAAATAAAGAAATGTAAAAAAAATGTTTTTAATAAAATTTAAAAAAACCAAACACCTACTGGGATTTTGATTAGAGTGGATTTAAAACTATAGATTAATTTTGTATGAATTGACATCTTTATGCTATTAAGTATGTTTATCAATGAACATAACATAGCCCTCTCCTTATTTGAGTCCTTCTTTCATATCTTTCCAGGAAGTTTTTTGACCTGGCACATAGAGACTTTAGTGATTATATTTATTCCCTACCTTTTATTTGTTATTGCTGTGTTAAACGCCTTCTCAAGCTGTATTTTCGAACTGTTGCTGGTAATGACGATTATATTGATAGTAATGACGAGAAACTTACCAACATGTAGTACACATTCGCTATAAGCCAGACACGGATATACTCGCACTGAACTTACACTATGTGCTCCACGACCTGAGATATTAGATCCCATGCCCAACATGGCACAGCTAGTAACTGGTGATGTCAGGATTGAAGAAAGGAAGTCTGCCTCCAGAGAACACACACATAACCACAACGCCCTATTCTCCTGTGTATTCTTTTATTAGTTTTCTGAGCCTGCTATAACAAATTATCACAAACTTGGTGGCTTTAAAACAACATGAGTTCCTTCTCTCATCGCTTTGGAGGCCAGAAATACAAACTGTAGGGGGGCCATGCTCCCTCCCTGGGCTCTAAGGAAGAACTCTTGCTTGCCTCTCTTCTGGCTGCTGGTGGCCACCCAACAGTTAGCACATCCCTCCAATCTCTACCTCCATCTTTGGCCTGCCTGCTCCTCTTTGGGTCTAATGTCCCTCTTCCTCCCTCTTGTCATTGGATTTAGGACTCACCTGGATATCCAAGATAAGCTTCTCCTCTCAAAATCTTTAACTTAATCACATCTTTGGCCATATAAGGTAATATTCACTCTTTTTCTATGTAAGGTAATCTTTACAGGTGCTGAGGATTTGGACGTGGACACATCTTTTGGGACCCACCATTCAGGCCACTACAACCGCATAGAAAATCAACTGATTCTTACATATATATCCAGCAACCTGGCTGTATTCTCTCATCAATTCCAATAAATATCTGTCAACTCTTTCGAGTTTTTATTGTACACAATAACATCATTTGTTAATCATCCAACTCTGCTTTTTTTTTTTCCAGGTTCCACATCATGTCGTGCATACTACCCTACCATCATGATTACCAACACAAACAAAAGCAAATGTTTACTGTTTACTAGGTAAAAGACATGGTATTGGGAGACATGGGGATCAAAAGGATGAATAAGATATAGCCCTTGCCTTCTCAAAAACATAATTATTGGAACATGGTTTGTCTACATGAAAAACAAAACCATTAAACAAAAGGAAACAATTCACAATTACCTTTGCAGACCCAAACTTCATTTCAAAAGAATTGTTTTCTGGGACACCTGGGTAGCTCTGTAGGTTAAGTGCCAGACTCTTGATTTCAGCTCAGGCCACGATCTCATGGTTTGTGGGGTCAAGCCTTGCATTGGGCTCCGTGCTAACAGTGCAGAGTCTGCTTGGGATTCTCTTGTTCTCTCTCTCTCTCTCTGCCCCTACCCTGCTCATGCTCGCGCACTCTCTCTCTCTCCCAAAAATAAATAAATAAAGTTAAAAAAAATCAAATGAATTGCTTTCCCTCTGCCCCTCATATGTAGGCATGCCGCATCACCCAGATGTTTGGCCACCATCTCTCACTCTCTTTTGTTTTTCCCCTTGTTTTGGACAAACGTTCAGTGCCCACTCCATGGTCTGAGTCATGAGCTTAATGAGATTAGAAGTGAATGGAAAAGGAAAAGGCGAGCAGGAGAAGCTTGCAGTGGGGCATCTCTTGCCCACTCTGCCTTTCTCTGTATCTGGCAGGGCTTCGCAGCTCCTCCATAAAGCCAAGATTACTGTGGTCCCGAAAGACTCGGAATCTTTCCCAGAAGTCCATTGCCAGGCCGAGAATTCTGAAGGAACACAAAACAATGAATAACGCATTATTCTCTTCTCCAAGAAAAGAGCAAAAAGTTATGAAAATTAATAAAAGAAAATATAAGCATGAAATTTGGATCAAAGGGACATTTGTAGCTTGACTTTCAATTGTTTACAAGACAATTTTGAAGTAACTTAAATTTAGCTAATCCATAGCACAGATTACTACCAAAAAAAAATTTGAAGTGGTTCATAAAATGGGATGTATAATAAAATCCATTTTTTAAGAAAAAAAAAAAGATGTATTTATAAATAGAAAAGACTGTCAACTGTGACTATCTCCAAGTTGTGATATTAGTTCATTTTTATTTTCTTCCTTGAGTAACTGCACTTTCCATAGTGAAAATATGTTACTTTTAGCAATAATTTTTAAAATGTAATGTTCTGAGGGGCATCTGGCCGGCTCAGTTGATAGAGCATGTGACTCCTGATCTCACGGTTTGTGAGTTCAAGCCCCCCAGTGGGCGTGGAGCCTATTTAAAATAATAAAATAAAAAATAAAAATAAAATCTAATGTTTCATCTAATTGGAAAAAAATATATTAAAATGGGACCGTTCTGTGCATGACATGGGACTCTACAGAAACCATATTACTGAATGATGCTAGTGAACAGGCAGGAGGAGGACCCAGAATTGGGGGGGGGGGGGGGAGGGTGTCAGATATGCTCAATCATTGAAATTGAAAATAGTAAAATTCTTTTTTTTTTCATTTTTTTTAAGTTTATTTATTTATTTTGAGAGAGAGAGGGTGCACATGAGCAGGAGAGAGGTAGAGAGAGAGAGGGGAGAGAGAGAATCCCAAGCAGGCTCCACATTGTCAGCACATGAGCCTTATTTGGGGCTTGGACTCACAAACCATGAGATCATAACCTGAGCCAAAATCAAGAGTGGATCACTTAACCAATTGAGCCACCTAGGTGCCTTGAAAATAGTAAAATTCTAGGGGCGCCTGGGTGGCCCAGTCGGTTGAGCGTCCGACTTCAGCTCAGGTCAGGATCTCACAGACCGTGAGTTCGAGCCCCGCGTCGGGCTCTGGGCTGATGGCTCGGAGCCTGGAGCCTGCTTCCAGTTCTGTGTCTCCCTCTCTCTCTGCCCCTCCCCCGTTCATGCTCTGTCTCTCTCTGTCCCAAAAATAAATAAACGTTAAAAAAAATTAAAAAAAAAAAGAAAATAGTAAAATTCTATAAAAATTATGTCATGTACAGAAAGACCGGCCAAGGGGAAGGATGTTACTTACCTTTGAAGGCAAGAGTGTGTGCAGGGCTGACTAAAGAAAGGAATGTTGAAAGTCTCTATAAGGAGCAGTTAGACTCTTGGGGTCCCCTACTCCCTCTCCCTGTCTAGCCACACAACTTCTACTCCATAACTGGGACAAAAAGTCAAAGGCTCAATCTCTGTAGGGTTAGGATATAAAAGCTCTAGGTTTGCGCATAGCAGATACAGGTGACAGTATGGATAAGGGACTGTAGGGGAAATAAGGATTTAATGAAAGTTGAAGTTTGGAATGAGTCTTCTAACCCTCTTCCCCTTCTAACAACCAAAACATTGACAGCCAGACATATACTCCCAGGGAGAAGATTGGAAGGTATGTTTCTGTGGAAATTGAACATCTCCAGGAAAATACATAGAGACACTGACATTTGGAGTTTCTAAAAAAGAAAAAAAAATGCTGTCTTATCTTTCTACATTGAATCCCACCAGGCAATGAATACCCTCCCCTCCCACCCACGGCACACACACCCCTAGACTCTCTGATGAGCTCTTGAGTACTTGTTTCGTGGATATCCAGAGATTACCAGACATTTGTGGAGAGCCACTAACAGGAAGACAGAGAGCAAAGTAAACAAACAAACAAACAAACAAGAAACAGAATGAAAGAACCTTAGAGAAAACAGATAATGCAGACAGCAGAAAAGAATTTTCAAACTATTATAAGTATCTTCAGAAAAGCAAGAAATATAATTCATCCATCAAACAAGAACAGAATGCCATGGAAATAAAGGAATAACCACAAAACAAGGAAGCTTTTAGAAGTTTAGAATTCAATAGCCAAAAAACATTAATTGACAAATTAAAGATAAAGTTGAATGTACTTCCTATCAATAATAGCAAATATGAAAAAAAAAAAAAAAAAAAAAAAGAAAATCAGGGTCAATCCAAGAAGTCTATAATCCAACTAAGAGAAATTCCAGAAAAACAGAAGAGAAGGAACTAAAAAGAATAATTTATTTTAAAGGAATAACATTAAAATATTTATCAGAACAAAAATAGTTCACAATTGATGGGCCCATGGAAAGTTATCATGAAATTTCAATCATCAAGGAGAATTTAAAAGTCAAATAACAAAGTGGGTATAAATTATTTGCTGCACACATGAAAATAAAGGGTTTTTCTTTCTAAAATATAAAGAGCTCCTATAAAACGATAAGAAAAATGCTAACAGCTTAACAGAAAAATTGGCAAGAATTCACATAAAAGGAATTTTAAATGGCCCTTATAATATGAAAATGACCAACTTCACTAATAAGAGAAATACAATTAAATCTCACAGAGACACCCTTTCACCTATGAGATTAACAAATATTTAAAAATTTATAATACCTCTGTTGACAAGAGTATGGAGAAATAAGCACTCTTGTACACTGATGGTAAAAGAATATAAATTGATATAACCTCATTGGAGGGTAACTTGGCCAAGCCTATCAAAAGTAAAAATGAAGGGGCACCTGGGTGGCTTAGTTGGTTGAGCATCTTACTCTTGATTTTGACTCAGTTCATGACCCCAGAGTCTTGGGATAGAGCCCCACATTGGACTCCACCCTGAGCGTGGAGCCTGCTTAAGATTGTCTCTCTCTCTCTCTCTCTCTCTCTCCCCCTCTCTCTCTCTCTGCCTCTCTCCCCCACTTATACTCTCTCTCTAAAATTAAAAAAAATTTAAAATTTGACGAAAAAGAATTTTAAAGAGAATACGTATACTTTTTAGCCAAAAATTTTACTTCCAATCTTTTTCTATATATAACACATGTAACAATACTTACGTAAAATATTATTCTCTTCAGCATTATTTAAATGGGTAAATACTTTTTTTTACATTTTTTTTAACATTTATTTACTTTTGAGAGACAGAGCGTGAGTGGGGGAGGGGCAGAGAGAGAGACAGAGAGACACACACAGAATCTGAAGCAGGCTCCAGGCTCTGAGCTGTCAGCACAGAGCCCAACACAGGACTCAAACTCACGAACCATGAGATCATGACCTGAGCCAAAGTGGGTCGCTCAGTTGACTAAGCCACCCACAGGCCCCAGTGGGTAAATACTTTTGAAAACCTATTTCTTTTGCGGTGCCTGGGTGGCCCAGTTGGTTAAGTGTTGTACTCTTAGACCTGAGCAGAAATTAAGATTCCCCCAATTAAGGCACCCTCAATTAAAAATTTTAAATATGACCTTAGAAACAAAAAAGTGCTGGTATCAGGGACACCCGGTTGGCTCAGTTGGTAGAGCATGTGACTCTTGATCTCATAGGGTGTGAGTTCGAGCCCCATGTTAGGAATAGATTACTTTAAAAAGAAAAGTGATGGGGCGCCTGGGTGGCGCAGTCGGTTAAGCGTCCGACTTCAGCCAGGTCACGATCTCGCGGTCCGTGAGTTCGAGCCCCGCGTCGGGCTCTGGGCTGATGGCTCGGAGCCTGGAGCCTGTTTCCCATTCTGTGTCTCCCTCTCTCTCCGCCCCTCCCCCGTTCATGCTCTGTCTCTCTCTGTCCCAAAAATAAATAAAAAACGTTGAAAAAAAAAAAAATTAAAAAAAAAAAAAAAAAAAAAAAAAAAAGAAAAGTGATGGTGGGGCACCAGGGTGGCTCAGTTGATTAAGCATTGGACTCTGGATTTCAGCTCAGCTCATGATCTCACGGTTCGTGAATTCAAGCCCTGCATTGGACTCTGCACTGACAGCAGCGCAGAGCCTGCTTGGGATTCTCTCTCTCTCTCTCTCTCTCTCATTCTCTCTCAAAAAAAAAAAAAAAAGTGCTGGTGTCTGGTAAGCAATCATTAAATGATTGCTAATGCTATTATGTAGTAAGAATAGCCTCCAAAAGGGAAACCAGGATTATATTACTTCTGAAGCTTTTGTGAAATCAATCCTTTGCCTAACCAAGTTGTTGACAAAAGGATGGTATCTGAGTGGAATCTGTAGGAGCAGAACCCACAGAACAGGGATTGAGTGATCAGTATTAAAATCATACTGCACTGAGGCTGGGGGGACACTGCTGGCAATTTGTGCCCTTTGGGAAGCAAAGTTCATTAAACATCACTGGGTCAAACTCTTTGCCCTTTATTTCATTGATCCTCTGCTCACCATACAACATTCTGGTGAATCATTCATTCTCTGGTTAGTTTGAGCGCAAGTGGCATGGTGCCTGGAGATTTATTTCCTTTATTGTGAACTAACTGGTTTGCACAGCAGCCTTGGGTGAGTGTGTGATATACTGGAGTCCCCCTGAGTTGATGAGCAGTATGTACGGAAAAAAATGAGTTTAGAAAATAAGGGCCCCAGAACGTGTCATCCCTCTATAAGGCTCCATTTGAGCACCATGCAGTATCTCTATATCCTGGCTTTCTTATCTATAATGCCAACCACAACATTCCTATCTGAAAGCCAAGCATGCGTATCGTTTAAAATATTTACTCCAGACCATAGCCAAACCTTTACTCACGTTAATTGATGCATATACTGTTTGTGATCTTGTTGGCCCTAGCTGCCCTCCCCCTTCTTCTGAGAACTGACTGTGCCCCCAAACCAGAGGTGGGTGTGTGAACTAGGCTGGGTGAAACACAGAGCACTCCACCTCTCTATGGTCAGTGATCCCTCCTGGGATAAGAATGAGATCCATCAGAGCCCTGCCCTAAGAACTTATCCGTCTGGACTCCATTTGCAAAACAGAAGACTGAGCCATATATTCAAGTACTCGGAACTGTTTGTAGCATTGGCTCAGGGAAAAAAGGCTGACTGACCTTGGGCGAGTCAGTTAAACTCTTTTGGAACAAAGATCTTTCTTCTGTGAAGAGCTTTGATCAAGACCATCCAGAAGGTTCTGACATTTGGAGATGAGAACTCTCCTTTTCCTGTTATCTAGGTATTGAATCACAAAGCCCCTGTCAAGCCTCAGTCTTCTGCTGACTAGTTCTCAGCCCAAAAACTAGGTTTTTCAGGAACCCAGATAATTGCAACTGGAATCCTAACACAAAATAAACGGCTGAGCACTTTCTTAGACTTTTGAGATGGGTTGAGATGTGTTTATCATTGTATTCTCAAAACCCTGGTTGCAGACCAAAGTCATTAACCTGGCAAGCTCTTATCCTAAGATAATTGCCACTCAGTGTTTGGTTTCCAGCCTGTGTTATAAAGGTGTTGCCAAACATTGGAATCACATCATACCATCTGATACTACGCAGCAATAAAAAGGAACAAACTATTGGTACATGCAACAAACTGGGCAAATCTCTAGGGAATTATGCTCAGCAAAAATCATCATCATCATCATCTCAAAAGGTTGCATACTGTATGGTTCCATTTACGTAATATTTTTAAATGAGATTTTAGAAATGGAGGTTTACTTACTTTTAGATAAGTAAGCAGTTGCCAGGGGTTAGGAACAGCAAGAGGGGAGGAGAGAGGGAGGCGTGGTTATGAAAGGGCAACATGAGGCACCCCTGTGGTATTGGAACTCTTCAGTATCTTTTTTTTTTAAGTTTATTCATTATTTTGACAGACAGAGAGTGCGTGTGCACGTGTGAGAGTGGGGGAGGGGCAGAGAGGGAGAGAGAATCCCAAGCAGGCTTTGCACTTCTACACTATCAACACAAAGCCTAACATGGGGCTTGGTCCCACAAACTGTGAGATCATGACCGGAGCCAAAATCAAGAGTCTGACACTGAACTGACTGAGCCACCCCCGTGCCCCAGAACTACTCAGTATCTTGACTGTGATGGCAGATGTGCAAACCTATGCTTGTGATAAAATGGCATAGAACCAAATACACACCCACACAGACGAGTATGGGAAATGCGATACCATTGGTGGCTTAATGTTAACATGCTGGTTGTGATATTATACCACAATTTCGCAAAATATTACCATTTGTGGAAACTGGGCAAAGTGTGCCCAGGATCACTCCACATTATTTCTTACAAGTGCATTTGAAATCTATAATTATCTCAAACAATTTAATTTAAAAAGTAGGTTTGGGGTGCCTGACTGGCTCAGTCGGTGGAGCATGCAACTCTCAGTTTCAAGGTTGTGAGTTTGAGCCCCATGTAGAGTGTAGACACTACTTAACAATAAAATCTGTAAAAAAAAAGGTTTGTTTTTATACCACTTCGCCAGTCAGGTGAAGCCTTTTCCTGATAATAAGAAGCGTGCCTTCTTCCCATGAAGCCCCACTTATCTAAGTTAGCTTGCTCCCCATTTGTGTTGACCTCGAAACCACAAACTAGTTGTCACAGTTCCTATCTTATATAAGTCTAATGCTGCTCGGGAATATTCAGACTTTAGTTTCGTAAATACTAAAAGTTATTCACAAATTCAAAAAGGGCAATGTTTTGTGAGACACTAAATGTTGCTTTTCTAAATTGAGATGGGAATGGTGTTCAGTAAGATTTTGGGCAACTCCACAAGAAACCTCACTAACAAAGGATCCACCAAAACAGTCCTTCAGTAGTGACACACTGGGAACATTTAAATTAGATTCATCCCAAATACACAAGAATTAAGACGACAAAAAGGGAAAAGACACAGGCACAGAGGAAATTAGAAGGAATTGTAAGTGGATACTTTAATTAACATTATTAATATATACAAAATATGATAGCAATTAAGAATTTTCTAGGGATACATGAATTAATAAATTTTACTACAGATGAGTAACTGTGAAATGAATAGACAATCTTTGTCTTTCTTTCTTTTTTTATGAATGGAGAATCTTGACAAAGCAGTTTAAAAAGCTCCAAGTCCAGATGATTTCATGTGTGAATTCCTTGAAATCGTCAAGAAGATAATTCTTATCTATGATATTTAAACCATTCCAGAGCATAGGAAAAGAATGCAAGCTTTCCAAATATTTTTGACAGGCAGCATAATAGTGAAAACAAAGATGGGGAAAAAAATTACAAATGGAACTCAAAAACATCTTTTTTTTTTTAAAGGGACAAAAAAGGTATTTAATAAGAAACTGAATTAAATATTGTTAGAATTGTTTCTTTTTTATTTTATTTTATTTGAGAGAGAAGGAGAGAGTGCAAACAGGGGAGAGCAGCAGAGGAAGAGAGAGAGAACTCTAAGCAGGCCCCACACTCAGCACGTGGGACTTGATCCCACAACCCTGGGATCATGACCTGAGCCAAAAATCATTCAGACATTCAACCAAATGAGCCACCCAGGTGTCCCTCAAAAACAGCTTAAGTGTAAATATTGATGCAAACACTTTTGTAAAACCAAAGCAGAATCCAGCATTAGATTAAAAGGATAATATACCAGATTAAACAGAATTCGTTTTAAAAATATAGAGATGCTTTGACATATGAATTCTATTAATAAAATTCATCATTATTTTTAAAGGTGAAAAACCACATTATCTCAAAAGATTCCAAAAGGCATTTTAGAAAATTTCACATCAATTGCCAATTTAAAACCAAGGTTTATAAAATAGCAATACAAGAATGTTTTATGGGAATGCAAGCTGGTGCAGCCACTCTGGAAAATAGGATGGAGGTTCCTCAAAAAACTAAAAATAGAACTACCCTACAACCCAGCAATGGCACGACTAGTCATTTATCCACGGGATACAGGTGTGCTATTTCAAAGGGACACATGCACCCCCATGTTTATAGCAGCACTATCAACAATAGCCAAAGTATGGAAAGAGCCCAAATGTCCATCAATGGATGATGGATAAAGAAGATGTGGTATACACACACACACACACACACACACACACACACAATGGAGTATTACTCGGCAATCAAAAAGAATGAAATCCTGCCATTTGCAACTATGTGGATGGAACTGAAGGGTATTATGCTAAGTGAAATTAGTCAGTCAGAGAAAGACAAAAATCATATGACTTCACTCATATGAGGAGTTTAGGAGACAAAACAGACGAACATAAGGAAGGGAAACAAAAATAATATAAAAACAGGGAGGGGGACAAAACAGAAGAGACTCATAAATATGGAGAACAAACTGAGGGTTATGGGAGGGGGAATGGGCTAAATGGGTAAGGGGCATTAAGGAATCTACTCCTGAAATCATTGTTCATATGCTAACTAATTTGGATGTAAATTTTAAAAACTAAAATTTAAAAAAAAGAATGTTTTAAACATGACAAATTATGTATGTATTATAGTGTGTGACATTTGACAATAAAATATAAGAATTATTTCCATAAATACAATGAATGAGGCAAGGTGGTCTGTTACTTAATCTTGTAAAAGTGCCGGCTAAAACAATTAGAAAAGAGAAAAAAGAGGTATAGACTATTGGAAATAAAGAGACAAAATTATCATTTTCAGAAGATGTCATTTTCAAAAAATATGATAAGCTAGTGTGCAAAAGTGTTAGAATCATCAGAGAGTTCTATTAAGTGATCACATAAAAACAAAACTTTCTCAATTAAACCCCAATAAAGCTGAATTTAAAAAAAAAAACACAAAACTTTCTTATGGCTGACAATAACCAAGTTTTAGAAGAAAGAAAGAAAAAAGATGCATAAAACAGAAAGAAACTAAATACACAATGTACAAACTCAATAAAAAAAAAACAACTATAAAACACCAAGGAACACTGAAGAAAATACAAATAAATGAAGCAAAACACCTTGCTCAGGCCTGTATTCTATACCTCTATTTTTGTCATCCTTGTCACTGTTATTGCCTTTGCCTCCCCAAATCCAAGCTCATGTTTCTAGAACAGCTACTGAGTCCCTTTCTCTGAGTTCCCGGACCACTGTGTGGAGACTACCCAAGCAAGAATCGTTGCCTTTTTTTTCAGAATCTGAAATTTGAGCAAAATGCCTCAAAGATAAGAAGGCTGGTGGAGCCAAGGCATGTGAATGAAGTTGCACTGGGCTGGCTCCAGATCCTTGTAGAAGCTCTGGTTTTTTCATCCCCAAATCTGCTCCTTCAGCTTCCCTTCACATCTGTGAGCCACCTCAAATCCTTTCAGAAATTCCTTTATTTTATCTTTTTCTCTGAGTCAGCTAAAGTCTGGTTCTGAAATTTTTTTTCAACCAGAGAACTGTAACTGAATCACATAGCAAGACATAGCGTCACAAAGATGTCAATTACCTCTAAATTAATCTCTGATTCAATACAATACAGGTCAAAACAATAACAGAAATGGAACAAAATAGTTTTCAAGTTCATTTTGAAAAGTGGTACTCAACTTTGACTACACATTAGAATCATCTGGGGAGTTTGGTTTTTTTTTTTTAAGTTTATTTATTTATATTGGAGGGGGGAAAGGGCAAAGAGTCCCAAGCACACTCTGCACTCTCATTTGCAGAGCCCCACGCGGGGCTCAATCTCATGAATAGTAAGATCATGACCTGAGCTGAGATCAAGAGTTGGACACTTAACCGACTGAGCCACCCAGGTGCCCCTACCTGGGGAGATTTTAAAGCTCTCTGTCCCCAGACTGCACCCTAGAGCAATTAACCCAGGACCTCTGGGGGTGGGATGGGGTTATCAGTGTTTATGAAATCTCCTTGAGTGATTATGACGCACTGTCAAGGTTGAGAATTACTTCCCTAGAAGAATAAACATGTAAGATGAGCAAGGAATTTCTGGGGAAAAAGAAAAAAAAGAAAAAGAAAAACAAGCTGGTTTGTCCTATCAGCAATTGAAATATATTGTAAAGCTATAGTAATTAAAACAGTAGAGTACTAACACAAGAGCTGGACAGACAAATCAATAGAACAAAATACATACTCCAAAAAAGAGTCAAATACATACAATTGAAAATACAATAAAAGTGGCATTTAAAGTCAGTGGAGAAAAGATGGACTATTCCATAAATAATGCTGTGACAACTAGCTAACCATATGAAAAATATTTAAACTATTAAAATTAATTCTAGATGAATCAAATGTGAAAGTGTGAAAAGCAAAACTATAAAAATATGTTGCTTTGTGGAGCATTTATTCATCCTTTTGGGAATAAGACAGAAGATTTGGGGGTGGAGAGGAATCATTCATCTGCAATTTTCAATCCGTTTGGTTGGGGGTTACAGTAAAAAGATAAAAAATGTTAACTCTCACTAGATTATAAAGAATGTAATAAAAACAATGACATCACACTTGTTGACTATCATATTGGCAAAATAAAAATTTTTATTGGTAATATCTGCTCTTGGTTTCAGGGTGTGGAGGTTAGAGACCCTCAGAGTATAAATGGAAGGGAACATTGTTAATGTATATACCCTTAATCCAGCAATTCAACTTTTGGCAATATAATACAAGCTTACAATCAGCCAAAATCACAAAAAGGTACATAAAAAAACAAAAACAAAAACAAAGAGGTACACACAAAGATTTAATTGATAGCAGTTTTGTTTCCATGGTGAAAAACTAAACACAAACTAAATGTCTTTCAAGAGGATAATATATCTGTACATGTGTTGACATTAAAGGTTTCCATGACACTTCATACTCAATAGGATGGCTGTTATTAAACACACACTCATAGATACTAAGCGTTGGCAAGGATGTGGAGAAACTGAAAGTTTACTATGTACTCTTGGTGGGAATATAAAATGACGCAGCCACTCTGAAAAACTCTGTGGCAGTTCCACAAAAAGTTAGGCATAGAACTACCCATGATCCAGCATTCCAACCACTTCCACGTTGACCATATACCCATAAGAACTGAAAGCAAGGACTGCAACAGATATTTATATGGCATGTTCATAACAGCATTATTTGCAATGGTCAGAAATAAAAGCATCTCAAATGCCCATAAATAAATAATAGATAAGCCCAAAATGTTGTGTATATGTACAATGGAGTATTAATCAGACTTCAAAAGAGAGGATATTCTGACACATGTACAACACGGATGAACCTTGAGGACATTATGCTAAGTTAAATAAACCAGTTACAAGTGGACAGATATTGTATGATTCCACTTATATGAGGTACACAGAATAGTCAAATTCATAAAGACAGAAAATAAAATGGTGGTTGCCTGGGCCTGGGGTAGGGGATAGTCAGGAGTGAGGAGTTACTGTTTAATGGGAAGGGTTTTAGTTTCACAAGATGAAAAGAGTTCTAGAGATGGATAATGTTGATGGTTGCGGAACAATGTAAATGTTCTTAATGCCACAAAACTGTACCCTTCAAAGTAACTAAGATGGCAAATTTTCTGTTGTGCTGATTTCACCACAATAAAAATTTTTTTCTAGGAAAAAAGAGGTTTTGCTCATTTATTTTGATTTCCTCCAATTTTCTCTTTATCGTTGTCATCTAGGATATTTGCTTGAATGATTAATCATTCAAGAATGGCTCTGAAATACAAATTTTGAGAATATGCAGGAAAGTTTCCTAGATGTTATTCTTCACAGTTGCTTTTCTAGTTTATGATTATCAACGATTTTTATTTGTAATCATTGTTTATAAAGTAGGAAGAGTTTTTATTTTTTTATTTTTTTAATAAGATTTTTTTTTTAACGTTTATTTTTGAGACAGAGCATGAACAGGGGAGGGTCAGAGAGAGAGAGAGACACAGAATCAGAAGCAGGCTCCAGGCTCTGAGCCATCAGCCCAGAGCCCGACGCGGGGCTCGAACACATGGACCGTGAGATCGTGACCTGAACTGAAGTCGGAGGCTTAACCGACTGAGCCACCCAGGCGCCCTGGAAGAGTTTTAAAAAAAAAAAAGAGAGAGAGAGAGAGCAAAGTCTTTAAAAACATCAAAGAGTGTGGGCACCTGGGTGGCTCAGTCGGTTAGGCATCCAACTTTGGCTCAGGTCATGATCTCACAGCTGATGGGTTCGAGCCCCGTGTCAGGCTCTGTGCTGACAGCTCAGAGCCTGGAGCCTGCTTTGGATTCTGTGTCTCCCTCTCTCTCTCTGCCCCTTCCCCACTCACACTCTGTCTCTTAAAAATAAATAAATATTAAAAAAAAACTTTTTTTAAACATCAAAGAGGATCCTCACACAGGGTCAATCATAAATGCAATTATGGGAAATAAGGTGGTAACAGCATATTTTAAGTTACAAGTCACTTCTTTCTGGGGTAATTTTCCTCATTGGAATTTTGTTTCACATGTTCTCAGCAGTTCCATTTCATTCCCAGAAGCTAGCTGCTCATAAAGAAACTAGTGGCCCAATCATGCATGCCAGGGACCCAAAATCTGAAAGGATTCACTTGGCTAGCCAAGAACACTTAACTAGAGGCGATCTGGTTTCTTTCTCAGGGCTAGAACAAAACAGTGAAAATATTTCCACTCAAAATAGAAAATGCAATCTGAAAGAAATCCTGTTCCTTTTCTTTTAAAATAAGAACACAAGCAGAAACATGGAATGAGTAGAACTTTGGATTGTCTGACATTCTGGTTTAAGACCAGAATCTTAACTGGCACTAGACCATATGAAAAACACTTCATTTAAAAACTGTATCGAGTGCAGCCGCTTAGTATAGAACATGATCAGGATAGAAGAGAAATAACGCCAACTTCTTGTCAGAAAATCCAAACACTGAGCCATCTGAAAGCAGATTAAATACCTTCCCTTAATGTCCATTTAAATATGTACTGGGGTTTTTAGACACAAAAGCACCATTGTAAACACAGGATAGGACCTCATGTAATCCAATCCAAGGAACTAGCTGACTTTGATAAAGTTCCCTATTTGCAACCAAACTCAGCAAAGTTGTTCAAAAGCAAGACCAGAACAGGAAAATTCCTGGTACCAAAACCCGTCACGATTGTCTGCTCTCTGATGAGTTGTGCTTCATCCCAATATACAGTCAGTCTTCCTGAGGATGTACACCATCTCTTGCGGAGGCTTATGTAGACTAGTTTCGGTGATTTCACACCAAAGCTGTTTAACTCTGTTTGTTTAACTCTGATACTTGGTGAGAGAATTCCTGAATAAACTAACAGGACATAACACATTCCCATTTCTGAGATTTTAAAATTATTTTCAAATATGACATCAAAGTGCTATATCACAAAAATACTAGCAAAGGTCTGCCCTACTCTCATTGTTGCAGGTGATTATGAATTATTCATTCTAGTCATCCCACTGCACACAAGCACGTATTTAGAACTGAAGTAGCACACTCACTCTAATAATTGCCAGTCCTTGCTGAGAAACCTCAAGAATCCATCCAACAGCAATCTGGAGGCTCAGTGAAGGCAATGCCAATAAATCAGTTGACTAAAATAATCAGTTCTTGCTATCTAGTATAGCTGAAAATGAGCATACCTTCATGACCCCACAACTCCATGACTATAACCCCTGAAAAAAATAAATGCACAAGGAGGCATGTACTAGAAGGTTCGCTGCAACACTGTTTGTAGTAGGATAAATGGGAAAACCCTAAAAGTCCATCAGCAAGAAATTGGATGCAGAAGTTGTTATGTAATTATATAATAGAATACTCATAGAAGTTAAAATAATTACTATTTTTGCCAACGTATTTTTGCCATACTTGACTATGTCTTGAAAACATAATTTTAGTGGATGAAAGCAAGTTGCAGAATACTTAATGGAGTATACTACCATATATACATTTTAAAGACATATAGACAAAATAATATAGAAAATTTAGAAATAAACTGAGTGTCCATAAAGAAGGGATTGGATAAATCAAGATAATATACCCATACAATGAAAGATATTATTTAAATGACCGTGTAGAATTCTATTGTTAACACTGAAAAAGGTCAATGATATGGATGTTATGTTCTTCATTTTGCTAAATGAAGAAGCAATATGTATATGGTAAGCTGATTTTTATTTTCAGAGAATGTGTGCGTGTATGCCTAAAAATAAACTCTAGCTGTTTCTGGATGGCGGGATAACCGATAGCCTTTATTTTCTTCTTTAAAAAAAATTTTTTTTAATGTTTATTTATTTTTGAAGGAGAGAGAGACAGAGCGTGAGCAGGGGCAGGGCAGAGAGAGAGGGAGACGCAGAATCCAAAGCAGGCTCCAGGTCATGAGCTGTCAGCAATGAGCCTGACGCAGGGCTCGAACTTACAGTCATGAGATCGTGGCCTAAGCCGAAGTCAGATGTTTAACTGACTGAGCTACCCAAGGCACCCTTATTTTCTTCTTTATACTTGTCTGCATTTTTCTGAATTTTTTTTGTGATTAGCAGTAATACTTTTATAATCAGAAAAAAAAATTGCTACAAAAAAGAAAGAACAAAAATAAAATGTGGCAGATTTTATTTCCAAAGATGGTGGCACCGATATATATTTTATCCCATATGCTTCTATTGCAGTAGGATATTGACACTGCTCCATAGAGAAGTAGAAGCTTCCTCCGTTCCTACCATTCAACATGGGCCAGCCTTTGTGGCTTGCTTCTCACGAATAGAGTGCAAAGTACCGCATTATTTCCAAGGATCGTTCTTAAAAGATGATACAGCTTCTGCCTGGTTTGTTCTCTGTCTCTTTCATTCTCCCCTGCTGCACCCTCACCCTCGGAATCCAGCCACCGTGTCATGAATTAGCCCAGGCCACATGGAGAGATTTCACGGAGATGCTCTGGCCAACAGCCCAGGTCAGGCTTCAGCCAAGAGCCAGCATCGACCACCAGACATGTGGGTGATTCCATCCCAGCTTTGAGCCTTCCCCCAGACACCTCTGTGCCTTGCCCAGAATCTGTGAGCATAATAAACGGTTGTTTTGTACCACTGTATTTTGGAGTCATTTGCCTCACAGTCCTAGAAGCTGGAGCACATGCAACAAGCAATATTATATATTGTTTAAGGCTACATATGTGGTAAGAGCAAATCAATTAACTATAATTGATTTTAGTTCATAATACTATATATCATAAATAATAAATAAACAGTTCATAAATAATCAGTTCTTGCTATCTAGTATACCTGAAAATTAAAATATCCCCAGGACCCAGCAACTCCACGTTTACATATAAACCCTGAAAAAATAAATGCACAACGAGCTATATATGAGGATGTTCACTGCAACACTCGTAGGGATAATTGGGAAAAACCTAAAAGTCCATCAACAAGAAATTAGATACATAAATTGCAATGCAACTGTATAACAGAATAGTCACAGAAGGTAAGATAAATAAATTCTTCTATGTACTAATTCGGCATGGATTGGAATTACCAAATTCTTAATAATTGCTTCTAGGAGCCTGGGAGGGTAATGGGACCAGAGAGAGGGTCCCATGGAACTTCACTATGTGTGCATTTTTAAGAGTGAAAGATAAAAAGGTAAAAGGGAAAATAAATTAGTCATATTTGAAGCAAATATGACAAAATGCTAACATTTATTCATTCTGATTATGAAAAGTCAAGTGATCATAATTGCACATGCATTCTTCTGTATCCATTTTCCCACCATCGCAATAAAAATAAATCTAGTATTTAAATTTTAGGGTTTTTTTTTTCAGGTGTGATGTTGTTGTTTTTGTTGTTGTTGTTGTTTCCCCTTCTGTTGGAGACAACAAATCGCCTTATTAAAATTTCTTCCATGGGAATGCAAGCCAGTGCAGCCACTCTGGAAAACAGTATGCAGGTTCCTCAAAAAACTAAAAATAGAACTACCCTACGACCCAGCAATTGCACTACTAGATATTTATCTTCGGGATACAGGTGTGCTGTTTCAAAGGGACACATGCACTCCCATGTTTATAGCAGCACTATCAACAATATCCAAAGTATGGAAAGAGCCCAAATGTCCACCGTTGGATGAATGGATAAAGAAGATGTGGTATATGTATGTGTACATATATTTATATATATATATATATATATATATAAATATATATATAAATATATGTACACATATATACATACATACATATACCATGGAATATTACTCAGCAATCAAAAAGAATGAAATCTTGCCATTTGCAACTATGTGGATGGAACTGAAGGGTATTATGCTAAGTGAAATTAGTCAGTCAGAGAAAGACAAAAATCATATGACTTCACTCATATGAGGAATTT
Organism: Neofelis nebulosa; assembly: GCF_028018385.1. Taxonomy (NCBI): domain Eukaryota; kingdom Metazoa; phylum Chordata; class Mammalia; order Carnivora; family Felidae; genus Neofelis; species Neofelis nebulosa. Next base: position 100,039,022 of record NC_080787.1, read on the forward strand.
AAGAGACAAAACAGATGAACATAAGGGAAGGGAAACAAAAATAATATAAAAACAGGGAGGGGGACAAAACAAGAGACTCATAAATATGGAGAACAAACTGAGGGTTGCTGGAGGGGTTGTGGGAGGGGGGATGGGCTAAATGGGTAAGGGGCATTAAGGAATCTACTCCTGAAATCATTGTTGCACTGTATGCTAACTAATTTGATGTAATTTTTTAAAAATAAAAAATAAAATTAAAAAAAAATTCTTCCCGGGGTGCCTGGGTGGCTCAGTCGGTTAAAGTGTCTGACTCTTGGTTTTGGCTCAGGTCATGATTTCACAGTTCATGAGTTCTAGCCCCGCGTCAGGCTCTGTGCTGACAGTGCAGAGCCTGCTTGGGATTCTCTCTCTCTCCCTCTTTCTCTGCCCCTCCCTCACTTCTCTCTCTCAGAATAAATAAATAAACTAAAAAAAAAGAGAAATATATGTATACACATACTGACACATGATGTTTTCTTTCTATATACATATGTATATAGAAATATACATTTATATTCATATAGAATATAATCAGATATTCTTTGTTTGAGGGATACATTCTATATATCTGTATGTGTTCTAATGTCTTTATATATCTATCATCTAACCACTTAGAATAATCAATAGAATCATGATCAATAGAATGCCCAAATGTTAAGTGATTAAACTTACAGTATACTTCAAACATTATTTCAAATATTTTCCTAAGTAGTCAGGTATTGTTAGACATGAACTGTTCTGTACCTGTTAACATCTGCAAAACATGCAGTTTAAGGGATTAGAATATTTGATCTTCACCCACATTCTCTGCTACTTGTACTTTTTGGCAATCAAACTATTCCATTAGCATATAGGATAACCTTATCTTTCTGTTTTCTCTGAGGGGAACATGTGATGGTTAATTTTCTGTTTGGCCCCTGGATTCACTCTCCGCCTTTCTCTGCCTTGCTCTGTGTCCTGCCATGCTGCCCTATATGGATTGCATCCCCAGATGGTTGTTTCAGTTATTGGGAGGCACTGGCAGGAGAATGGAGGAGAATCTTTATATTTCTAAAGATCAAAATATTAATGGCTCTAGATGAGTGAGGTTAACTTCTGTGTCACAAAATTTCTAAGCTAAAATTACTATATACTGGGGGCACCTGGGTGGCTCAGTCAGTTGAGCATCCAGCTCTTAATTTTGGCTCACGTCATGGTCTCGAGGTTTGTGGGATAGAGCCCCCCATAAGGCTCTGCACTGACAGTGCAGAGCTAGCTTGGGATTCTCTCTCTCCCTCTGCCCGCCCTCCCCTGGCCCCACCACAGCATATGCTCTCTCTCTCTCTCTCTCTCTCTCTCTCTCTCTCTCTCTCTCAAAATAAGTGAGTAAACTTTAAGAAATATATGCCACAAATCTACAAATAAAATAAAATAACTGCATACTGGTGGGAATGGAAATTGATACGACCTTTCTAGCAGATAGTGGGACAATATATTATCAAAAGCCTTAAAAACGTGCACAGTAAAAATTTTTTAAATTGATAATGTACAATGCAAGTACTCTTACAGGCCATTAAGGGAAAAACAAGTTGGTATAGCTTCTTTGGATGTCAATTTGGCAGTACTTACTAAAATTTTTCATGCGCATACCCTTTGAACTATTAATTTTCACTCATTGGGAATTGGATTTGTATCCAAAATACATGTACATGAATGGTGCTTATTACATTGTACCTTGTAATAGCACCAAATACGTGCGTGTGGGGGTGTGTGTGTATATATGTACATATACCTGTATAAATAGATTTGAAAACCATTTAAATATCTATCAATAAAAGAATGGTTGAAATCCTGATCTTTTTCAAGGGTCTCCCATTCCAGAGATCATTATCCACTCACTTGTGCCCCCTGGAAACCTAGGAGACAACCTGCACCCCTCAGTGTCTAGAAGAGAGAATGGCTGGCATAGAATAGGTATTCAATCAATACTTGATCAAGAAATATTTTTTAATGACTTCTTCTCCCTCACACAGGATATCTAATCCATTGCCAAGGTATGTTCATTTTATTTTCTAAATATCTCTCAAATCCATCCACTTCTTTTCTCTACTGCTAGGAGTGGAGTCTATTTATCTTTCACCTGGATTGCAAAGTTGCCTTTTATTTGGTATCTCTGCATCTACTCTGGCCACCTTCCAATCAATACTCAGCTGCAATCTGGCCATCTTTCCAAAATAAAGATCCCCCAATTCTTTAGTGACTTTCCATTTGTGTTAGTTTGCTAGGGCTGCTTTAAGAAAATACCACAGACTGAGCGGCTTAAACAACAGAAATTATTTTATTTCACAGTTCTAGAGGTTAGAAGTCCAAAATCAAGATGTTGACAGGGTTGACTGCTTCTAAGGCCTGTCCCATTGACTTCTAGATGGCTACCTTCTCTCTGTTCTCACATGTCTTTCCTCTGTGGATGTCTATGTCTTAATCTCTTCTTATAAGGACACCAGTCATAACGAATTAGGACCTACCCATATGACTTCATTGTACCTTAATTACCTCTTTAAAGGCCCTATCTCCAAATACAGTCATATTCTGATGTCCTAGAGATTAGGACTTGAACATATGAATTGCAGGGGGCACAATCCAGCCCATAACACTATTGCTCTTGGGATAAAACCAAAACTGTGCCCATGGCTGTGCTGGAGATCTTCAGTTTGTCCCTCCAGGTCCACGTTTCATTTGGCTTCACCCTGTCTGCTATGTTCCTGGAGACTGACCTGTGTGGGCAGCATGGGCTCCCATGCTCTCCAGCTTCCAGGAGGGCTTGGCAAATGGGAAGGACCAGTAGGAGATCTGGAGGGTGGAAGGAGGATAAAGTTGAGATGCTTTCCCTCCTCCCCAGCTTCTCTCTGCCAGGTCATCTCAGGTTGGCTGTGCCTCCCTACCAGAAGTCCCAGCTCCTATCCTGCAGACCTCTCTACACAGGGACCGAGTGGACTCCACTGCCTGCTCCCTCAAGCTTTGGTGGGTAAGGGCTCCTGACTGGTGCTAGATCCAGGATGATGTTTACCCTTATTGGTCTTTACTAAACCCTGTCCACACCTTTGTAAATAGTCTCTTCATTAAACTGTCCTCAGATTACCCAATTGGATGTGTCATCTGCTTCCTGCCATACCCCTAATACAACAGTTTGCAAAATCCTTTACGGTCTTGCCCTTGCAGAGCTCTCTGCCCACATCCAATACCTCTTTCCTTCCCATTCTCTCTGCTACAACCATCTAGACTTCTTTTAATTCTTCACACAGGCCCACCAATTTGAAATATTAGCAAGCAAATATTCCTGTTATTTTAAAACTACTTAAAATTATATAAAAATGTATGTAACACTTTGTCTTAGGTCAAGTTCCTAGGGAAGCGGGTGCCGAGAGATTTGTCTGCAAGAAATTTATTGGGGAATATCATGGAAATCAACACCTGTCGGGGGTAAGGGAAACAAAACTGGGCAGAAGGAGCCATGGGGCTGTGACACATTGCAAATGAAGGCTTCACCTGATCCCATGGGAGCTAGAGCTGAGATGGTCCTTCTAAATTCACCGGGATTGAGACCAGGAGGTTAGGCCTTTGGGCCTCCACGTCAACAATCACAGGACAGGAGCTGCCCCTGGGAGGGCGCATAACCTTAGGCAAGGCAACTTCCTTCAATCAACAGTGATCCTAGGAAGAGAATCAGTTGTGAGTTGCCAATAATCAAGACCTTCTGAAGCAGGGAAATGATCAAGGGAGAATCTAGGTGGCAAAGCACAACATCCACCAAGAAATATTACTCCTGAGAATTCATTAAAAGGAAATATAGATCCAAGCAAAAGGCTAAGTACAAAGATGTTTATTAAAATATTACTTATTTGCTTATCTATAATTTGGAGAACATTAGATACAATCTAAATATCCAATATTAGTATGTTAACTAACTACAATTTAAATAAAAATTTGGAAAAGAAAAAAATATATCCAGTATAGGAAACGGATTAAGGATAGTAGATCTAAAAAATGTAATACCATGTAACTATTTATTTGTAATTTTTTTAATGTTTATTTATTTTTGAGAGAGACAGCGCATGAGCGGGGGAGGGGCAGAGAGAGGGAGACACAGAATCCAAAGCAGGCTCCAGGCTCCGAGCTGTCAACACAGAGCCCGATAGGGGGCTTAAACTCATGATCTGAGATCATGAGGTGAGATCATGACCTGAGCCAAAGCCAGATGACTGAGCAACGTAGGCACAAAATAACTATTTAAAAACCATGATGATGGGGCACCTGGGTGGCTCATTCATTAAGCTGCCGACTTGGGCTCAGGTTATGACCTCATGGTTCGTGGGCTGGAGCTCCACATCAGGCTCTGTGTTGGCAGTGTGGAGCTTGCTTGGGATTCTCTCTCTCTGCCCCTCCCCTGCTTGCTCATGAGCTCTCTCCTTCTCTCTCTCTCTCTCTCTCTCTTTCTCAAATAAATAAATTTAAATGATCATGTTGCTAACTGAGGGTTGCTGGAGGGGAGGTGAGTGGGAGGATGGGCTAAGTGGGCGATGGGCATTAAGGAGGGCACTTGTTGGGATGAGCACTGAGTGTTATATGTGAGTGATGAATCACTAAATTCTACTCCTGAAATCATTATTACACTCTATGTTAACTAACTTGGATTAAATAAAATTTAAAAATTAAAAATAAATAAATAAGAAAAAATAAAATAAAAATCATGTTGCTGATCATGTATCAGCATGATTAACCATGTGATACCTTATGAAACAACTTTGTTGAAATATATATGCTTGCAGATACATATATTTGTATAGAAGCATAGAGGGAAAAAGACTGGAAAAGACATCGAAATGCAAATTATAGTCATTGCCAGTGGTAGGAGTATAAGTGACTTGTAATTTCTTCTTTGTGCTTCTTCTTTTCATATTTTTAGCAGTGAACGTATATTGCTTACACAATCAGAAAGAAACAATAAATTTGGGGATTAAAAAATTATTGTGGTTGTAATGGCATAGAAGAGTAATTTCTTATTTGTTTTGCCTTGGAGTTGTTTGATTAATTAAAATTTAAACGTAAACCCCAAAAGGGAAACATCACCATGGGGAGGGGAAAATGAGGTAAGACAAGAAAGAGCTGTGGGCCACAGTCTATTTGTCTCCTTCACCATTTACTCCACCCCTATGTGCCCTTGTTGGGCCCCTTCACATCCTCCTTGAAATCCTCATCGACCTCTGTGGCCTCTATCATGGATTTGACACCTCAATGTGGATATGCCACGTCGGCTATCCAGCACTGAGCAGACTCTTTTATTTTCATGACATGATGTCAGCTTTACTGTGTGTTTAAGTGTAAAAACTTACACATTTGCTCTTAAACAGCAAATGGAAGAGCCATACTCTATGCTCCTGTCAGAGAAGATAACCCAGACTCTCAGACAGACAATGATAGTGCAATTGGCTGAAAACAAGGGGCCACACGATATGGGTCAGAAACCAGTCTACTACAGGGTGTCCTTGGGGAAGCTACTGAACATCTTTCTATTTTGGTTTCCTCGTCTGTAAAAGGTGATGATGCTGCTGGTAGCATTGACCACACAGAACTGTTTCAAGTACTGGGGGGGCCTGGGTGGCTCCACTGGTTGATCATCCGACTTCGGTTCAGGTCCTGATCTCACGGTTTGTGAGTTCGAGCCCTGCATCAGGCTCACTGCTGTCAGCGCAGAACCTGCTGGGATCCTCTGTTCCCCTCTCTCTCTGCCCCTCCCCCGCTTGCATTCTCTCTCTCAAAAATAAATCAAACATTTAAAAAAAAAGATGTTTCAACATTAAATGAAGGAACATATATATATATATATGTATATATATATATATATATATATATATTGTGCATCCCCTTATATATATATAAGCATTTAGAGTAGGGCCTCATACATGGTGTTTGCCATTATTTTCTGCTCAATCCATATCAAAAGTTCAGTTACAGGGGCACCTGGGTGGCTCAGTCGGTTATGTGTCCAACTTCTGCTCAGGTCATGATCTCACCGTTTGTGAGTTCCAGCCCTGCATCGGGCTCTGTGCTGACAGTCTCAGAGCCTGGAGCCTGCTTCTGATTCTGTGTCTCCCTCTCTCTGCCCCTCCCCCACTCATGCTCTGTTTCTCTGTCTCTCTTTCAAAAATAAATAAACATTAAAAAATCAAGAAAAAAAAGTTCAGTTACAAGAGATAATATTCATGGAGAATGTTGTCTATATATTCCTCTAAACACTCAGGGTTTTTGTTCCTACAAATATTCAGTTACAGAGCTGAATATTTGGTTAACACCATTTGAGCTGCTGGTAAAATTACAGTTGACCCTTGAGCAACATGGGTTTGAACGGTGTGGGTCCACTTACAAACAGATTTTTTTTTAAATAAATACAGTACAGTATGGTAAATGTATTTTCTCTTCCTTATGGTTTTTTAAGGACATTTTTGGGGCACCTGGGTGGCTCAGTTGGTTAAGCATCCAACTTCAGCTCAAGTCATGATCGCGTAGGTCATGAGTTCAAGCCCCACGGTGGACTCTGTGCTGACAGCTCAGAACCTGGAGCTTCTTCAGATTCTGTGTCTCCCTCTCTCTCTGCCCCTCCCATGCTTGTGCTCTGTCTCTGTCTCTCTATCAAAAATAAATAAACATTAAAAAAATTTTTTTTAAGACATTTTCTTTTCTCTAGCTGACTTTATTGTAAGAATACAGTATATATTGGGGCGCCTGGGTGGCGCAGTCGGTTAAGCGTCCGACTTCAGCCAGGTCACGATCTCGCGGTCCGTGAGTTCGAGCCCCGCGTCAGGCTCTGGGCTGATGGCTCGGAGCCTGGAGCCTGTTTCCGATTCTGTGTCTCCCTCTCTCTGCCCCTCCCCCATTCATGCTCTGTCTCTCTCTGTCCCAAAAATAAATAAAAAATGTTGAAAAAAAAATTTAAAAAAAAAAAAAAAAAAAAAAAAAAAAAAAGAATACAGTATATAATACACAAAATATGTGTTAAGTAACTGTTTATGTTATCAATAAGGCTTCCGGTCAACAGCAGCCTAATAGTTGTAGGATTTTTTAAATCAGTGTATTATCTATTTTTTACTGAAGTATAATTGACATACGGTGTTACATTAATTTCAGGTGTACAACATAGTGATTTGACAAGTTTGCATATTACACGATGTTTTCCACAAGTGTAGCTACCATCTGTCACCATACAACACTATTACATTATCATTGACCATATTCCCCTACACTGTACCTTTTGTCCTCGTGACTTCCTCGCTCCATAGATGGAAACCTGTATCTCCCACTCCCCTTCACCCATTTTGCCCATCCCTCTGCCCCCTTCCCTCTGGCAATCATCAGTTTTTTTCTCTGGAGTTATGGGTAGTAGTTAAGTTTGGGGGTGAGTCAAAAGTTATGGGGCCAGAGGTTGCAGGGATGGTGTTAATGACGTTGAATATACTTACCTTGAAGCCCCTTCTTAAGAACCCATACCAAAATCTTGCCTCAGACTCTCCTTCTTATTTACTCACGTGTTTTAAATGCACAAGCGACTTAACTTCTGCTTCCCATCATGGCCCCTTCCTTCATTTGGCTATAGTAACCATTCAGAGCCTCATGACAAGCATTCTTGAATCCTATCCATGAATTCATGGTTTTTTTCTACCCTTGCTTACACCCTTCCTTAAACTCCTCATGTATTTGTAACTAGTGTATAACCCATATTTCTATAAGCTGACTCAAAATCTTTTATTAGCATGAGACAGAGAATAAATAAGTAATAAGTGCATACTGATAAACACTGTGTTAATGATGAGACTACAAAGAGAAACTCTTTCCTGATTGCATTCACACCCAAGTCTCAACCATGGTTGTGTCACTGGTTGTATTTCACAAGCCTGGTCAAACAGTTCAAACTTATTGCAATCTCATTGAAGATAAACAAGAACTACCAGTTTGTACTAATCTGTCATTAAGGGAAACCCTTCCTGAGTCTTCATAAAACGTGGTAGGGTGCAAATGACAGCTAAGTAACAGAACACAAGTATATGAATGCCCAGTGTCTTCTAGAAGAATAACAATGAATTTGCATTAATTGCTGTAGGTTCAGCTTGGAGTATTAAACGTGATTTCCCATGGAGAGGAGAGCAAGTTCACAAAAGCTCACAGGAAAAAAATAATAATAATAACACTCTGAATCATGGAATTTTTTTAAGCTGCATGGAATCTTAGTATTTTAAAACTATAAAGTATTTCCAAAAAGTCCAATCCTCTGGAAGCCCACAGAGGCGTACAGGGGCCATAAAGCAAGCTTTCAGGCACAGGACTTGGCTCTGGATCTACTCTCAGGCACGAGACCCAGATGACTCTAGCGTAAATCCATGTGTCCTTTTAGATTTGTGTAGAAATCCAAATGCTAGGCTAGAGGAAAATGACCCTACTTGTCTCCAAGCGCAGGCCCGATGTGAGCACCTCTGTTGAGTGCAACAATTTGAAGCCATGGGCCAGGACCAGGTCTGACCCCAGCCCCTGCCAGCCAGTTGGTCTAAGAGAGCAGATGTGCCTCAACCCGCTCTCAGGCTTGTGCTTCTCGACTCAGCTGCACTGTAGAATTACCTCTGGACATTTAAAAAAGTCCTGATGACCGAACTCCACCCAGACCAATTAAACCAGAACCTTCCAGGTAGGTAGAGGTAACAGACATCACTTTTTTTTTTTTTAAGATTTTATTTTTAAGTAATGGCCACACCCAACATGGGATTTGGACTCACAACGCCGAGATCGAGAGCCGTGTGCTCTACCAACTGAACTAGCTAGGCACCCCCAGACATAGTTATTTTTAAATATTTTCCTTAATGATTCTAATATGGAGTCAGAGCAGAGAATCACTGTTATAGATAGATAAGCAGATTGCCTATCTGATGAAAACTGAGCAGTCCCAAGACCAGCCTGTTTAGAAATAGTCCTAAGCACCTTGTCATGCTTCCCCCATGACCTAATATAGTATCAAAGGTCTGCCCTCCCCGACCCCACCCCCAGTTACTTGGTACTAAGGTATCGTTTCTGGCTCTTTTACTGACTCAATTAACGTTGAGTAACGTTAATTGAGTCAGTCACACATCAGGAATCCAGGAATGATTATGGCACAGTTCTTGCCTTCAAGGAGCTCACAGACAGGTCAACACAATGTTTATATATTAATAGAAAAGAATGCTGGCCAATGTTTATCAAATATGTACTAGCGGGGCGCCTGGGTGACTCAGTTGGTTGAGCGACCGACTTCAGCTCAGGTCATGATCTCACGGCTCGTGGGCTCAAGCTCCGAGTCGGGCTCTGTGCTGACAGCTCAGGGCCTGGAGCCTGCTTCGGATTCTGTGTCCCTCTCTCGCTCTGCCCCTCCCTTGTTCCTGCTCTCTCTCTCTCTCTCTCTCTCTCTCTCTGGAGAATAAATAAACATTAAAAAAATTTTTTTTTAATATGTACTAGCAATGTACCAGACTTGGTTCTAAAGCTTTGCATGTTAACTCACTTAATTCTCTCCCAACAACCTTATGAGGTAGGTACTGTTACTATCAAACCCATTTAGAGACCAGACTCCTAGGCCACAGAGAATGTGTGCAATAATCTAAGCTCCTTTAGTCATAGCTAGGCTTGGGGGCAAACTGAGGCAGCCTGGCTCTAGCACCCATACCTTTAACTGCCACACTGAGTTGGATGAATGGATGCATTCAAAGCCTTGGAGACATGAAAAGACATTGACATTTTTAGTTCAGAGAATGGAGAACAATCTGGTGTGATTGAAAGTTGGATTGGGGCCAGACGGAAAAGCCTATGGACCATGAATGAGGGTTTCTATTCTACCTTCAATAGGCAAAGGGTAGCCAGCCAAACTTTTACAGTGAGGAACAAAATGATCAGATCTACAATTTTAGAGAATAGCCATGGGGCGGAAAGACTAAGGAGAGGAAAGAACAGAGAGGCAGAGCTACGACAGATGACGCAAGGCAGAGGAAGGCAGGGGGAGGGAGAAGAGAAGCCTGTTGCCTAGACATTTCTGACTTAGAGGTGACAGGATTTTGTGGCTGATTGGAGATGAGAATAGAAGAGGAAGCTCCTAGGCTTGTAATGAGAGAGACTTGGCAGGTAGGTGCTCTGAATAGAAGAGCAGCAGGTCTGTGGAGGGGAGGTAATAAGTTCGGCTTTGGACATGTTAGGCTTCTGCACACCTCAGCACCTGCCAGTTGACATGACAGTGAGACCACGTCAGACCCTTTGGGATCACAGATATTTCTTTGCAAAATCATAAACATGGAAACTTCCTCAAGTTTCTTAGACATGCATTGATTTTCCAATTTGAATGTAATTTGAGGAGACGCTGAAAAGCAAACCATGATGGGGACTTCATTGTTTCAAAAAGTGCCACACTACCAAAATTAGACAAAAAGCATTCTCTCTATCTTTATGGAAGGAATCCAAAAAGAATGACGCTAACCCCAAATGAGGTTTTATGAGAAATGAAAAACACATACTTTTCAGCTACCTAAATGTTTGAGTCCTGTTTGAAGGATAGTGGTGGTACTGGCTGTGTGTGTTTAGAATGCTTAGTTCTAAGTGGCATAGAGCTTCAGTCACCTGCTGGTCTCTAAACTGTTCGCTTTTATCCACTAAGGCTATTAAAGCTAAACGTAGCTCAAGAGACACCTGATTTTTAAAATTTTATCTATTTATGTATTTATTTATTTAAGTCATCTCTACACCCAAAGTGGGGCTCGAATTTACAACCCTGAGATCAAGAGTTGGGGCACCTGGGTGGCTCAGTCGGTTAAGTGTCCAACTTCAGCTCAGGTCATGATCTCACAGTTTGTGGGTTCGAGCCCCATGTTGGGCTTTGTGCTGATGGCTCAGAGCCTGGAGCCTGCTTCAGATTCTGTGTTTCCCTTGCTCTCTGCCCCTCCCCCACCTGCGCGCGCGCGCCTCTCTCTCTCTCTCAAAAAGTAAATAAACATTAAAAAAAAGGGGGGGGGGGCGCCTGGATGGCTCAGTCGGTTAAGCGTCCGACTTCGGCTCAGGTCATGATCTCGCGGTCTGTGATTTTGAGCCCCGTGTCAGGCTCTGTGCTGACAGCTCAGAGCCTGGAGCCTGTTTCAGATTCTGCGTCTCCCTCTATCTCTGACCCTCCCCGTTCATGCTCTGTCTCTTTCTGTCTCAAAAATAAATAAACGTTAAAAAAAAATTTTTTTTTTTAAGTCACATGCTCTACCAACTGAGTCAGCCAGGCGCCCTCCCCACCCCAGTTCAAGAGACATCCATACATGAATATTCGTTACACAACTTAACCATAAGTTATATGACTAATATTTAAGTGTGAATATTTAAGCTATAACACCCAGGGGCCCTTGGGTGGCTCAGTTGCTGAAGCATCAGACTCTTGATTTTGGCTCAGGTCCTGATCTCACAGTGGTGAGATCAAGCTCCATGTGGAGCATCACACTGGGCTCCTCACTGGGCTTGGAGCCTGCTTAGGGTTCTCTCTCTCCCTCTCTCTCCCCCTCACCCCCTGAAAACATAAAATAAAATAAAATAAAATATGTTAAATTAAGGAATAACCTACAAATACAATCTTTTAAAATTTTTAATAAAATAAGTAAATAAATAAATAAAATAATGTTTATTTTATTTATTTTGAGAGAGAGAGAGAGAGAGAGAGCACATGAGCAGAGATGGGGCAGAGAGAGAGAGAGGGAGAGAAAGAATCCCAAGCAGGCTCTGTGCTACTAGCACAGAGCCCGACGTGGGGCTCAAACTGACGAACCGCGAGATCATGACCTGAGCCGACGTCAGAGGCTTAACCGACTGAGCCACCCAGGCGCCCCTTGGGTTGCTTTTCTATAAACTTATATTTGATCAAGGGTTGGTGTGATGGTCACTTTTAGGATTTTATAGCAAAGTCCTGCCATCCTCTGGAGACAGGAACTCTTCCTTAAGAAACAAGCTTTGACTTCCTACTGGGCTTTAGTAAAAACTAAATGCTGGGGTGCTTGGGTGACTCAGTTGGTTATAACCAGGGTCCAACTCTTGATTTCGGCTCAGGTCATGGTGTCGCATTTCGTGGGTTCAAGCCCCGCATCAGGTTCTGTGCTGACAGTGTAGAGCCTGCTTCAGATTCTCTCTCTCGCCCTCTCTCTGCTCCTCCCCCACTTGCTCTCTCTGTCTCTATCAAAATGAATAAATGAACTTAAAACAAAACAACAAAAAAAACCCTACATGCTTAACTGCAGACTGCCACACACACTGAGCTGCCTGTCACCAACCGGATATGATCTGACTCACCAAGCCATAAAGTTGGGTATACACAGCAGCACGTCATTGTCAAATGAAAGTGGTATATATAACATTTGGCTTGAGCAGGCCCTAAAGACACAAATTACATGAGGAAGTGGTCCAAATGTGCATGGCCCCTATTCCTGTGACATCACCTTCTCTCTCCCGACCTGCACCTGTGGCTTCATGGGGAGTTCCCTCTGAGCAGTTGACTGGGGAAAACTTAATTCTGATTACAGGTTCTGCACAACATGTAGGCACCACGCCAAAGTAGACTGCTACAGCTCTATGACTCCCTTCTGGGGCATCCCTGAAGGACATCCCAGTGGGCAAAATTACAAGCACTGCCCCTATTTGTTCATTTTGCTTGGAAAGGAAACGGCCTTTCAGAGCTATGAGTGTATACCAGTTTATGGGTTGTGGCCAACGGTTTGGCCGGATGCACTTGGAAACAATATGGTTGGAAAATTGGTAAGAAGGAAGGCTGGGAAAGAGGCATACAAGGAGACATCTCTGAATGGGAAGAGAGTGTTCAATATTTGTGTCCCAGGGGTGCCAGGGTAGCTCAGTCAGGTAAGCAACCGACTCTTGGTTTCAGCTCAGGTCATGATCTCATGGTTTCGTAGGTTGAAGCCCCATGTCAGGCTCCTCCACGTTGATGGTGCAAAGCCGGCTTGGGATTCTCTGCCTCTTTCTTTCTCTGCCCCTCCCCCACTCACACTACCTCTGTCTCTCTCAAAATAAATAAATAAACTTAAAAAACAAAAAAGATATTTTTGTCCCAAGTGAATATTCACCAAAAGGCGACCTCAGCAGAGGAGAGTTTTTAAAAATCAAGTGGGTGAGATGGCCCACTCTGTGTATACCATTCAGCTTCTTTCCCTGTCCATCCCTGTCATCACCCAATGGGTTCATGAACAAAGTGGCCAGGTGGCAAGGATGGAGGTTATGCATAGGCCCAGCAACATGGACTTGCCCTAAGGTTGACATGGCTACAGGCACTGCTGAGTACCCAAACTGCTGCAGCACTGACCAACACTGAGTTTCCTATATGGCACCATTCCTTGGTGTGATCAGCCAGGTGGAATATTGATTACATTGGACCACTATCCTCATAGAAGAAGCAGACACATTTTGTTCTTACTGAATAGACACTTACTCTGGATAAGGATTTGCCTTCCCTGCAGATGTTCTTGCCAAAATTACCATCTGTGGATTTACAGAATACCTTATCCACCCTCATGGTGATCCACATATTGTTTCTGATCAAGGAACTTGGCCAATGGTGTGTGGCAATGGGCCTATGTCCATGCAACTCACTGGTCTTACCATTTTCTCCGCCATCCTGAACCAATTGGATTTAGAATGATGGCCTTTTGAAAACTCCAGTTACAGCTCCAGCTAAGTGGCAGTATCTTCAGGGCTAGGACTTTGAATTCCAGGAGGCTTTATAGGCTGTAACTATGGTGCTATTTCTCCCATAGCCACGATTCACAGATCCAGGAATCAAGAAGTGAAGATAGGAGTGGCACTGCTCACTATTATCTCTAATATATGACCCACTAACAAAATACACGCTTCCTGTCCCTGAGCCCTTATGCCCTGCTGGCCTAGAGAGCTTAGTTTCTTTTTTTTTTTTTTTTTTAACTTTTTTTTTTTAACGTTTATTTATTTTTGAGACAGAGAGAGACAGAGCATGAACAGGGGAGGGGCAGAGAGAGAGGGAGACACAGAATCGGAAACAGGCTCCAGGCTCCGAGCTGTCAGCACAGAGCCCGATGCGGGGCTCGAACTCACAGACCGCGAGATCGTGACCTGAGCCGAAGTCGGCCGCTCAACTGACTGAGCCACCCAGGCGCCCCATAGAGATCTTAGTTTCAAAGGGTGGCGTGCTTCCGCCAGAAGACAGAGCAAGAATTCCATTGAACCCTAAGTTGAGATTGCCACCCAACCACTTTGAGCTCCACAAGCCTCTGAATCAACAGAGTAGGGAGTTATTGTACTGGTTGGAGTGGTTGATCCTGACTACCAAGGGACAATTCAGCTGCTACCACACCATGAAGGTTAAGAGGATGTCTAGAATACAGATCTGTTGGGACATCTCTTAGTACTATCGTGTCCTGTGATTGAAGTCAGTAGAAAACCACAACCAAATTCAAGCAAAGGTTTGGGTCACCTCTCCAGGTTGAAATACTTGCTGAGGGCAAAGGAAGTATGGAATGGATGATGGAAGGCAGCTATAAATAACAGCTATAGCCATGTGACAAGTTGCTGAAATGGGGACTGTTAAGTTATAGTTCCTTATGTTTGTATACACACACACACCTACACACACACACACACACACACACACATTCACACAAATAGCAAATTTTTCTTCCCTCTTGTTCCATTATCATCTAGCATATGTACTAACAGTTTACTTTATACCACAGAATTTATGTGAGTTATCGAGAGTGAGCATGACCAGTTTGCATCCTCTTATAAAGGGTTATTTTGGGTTGTAGGCAGGATAGGCCTATCATGTTAGACTTAGGACGTAGCTATTGCCCTTATTTGGGGATTAAGTATAGTTCAGAGCGCAGTATGAGTGCAAGGTTGACCAGGTGAACTGTACGTTTTTATTTATTTTTGAGGCAGAGACAGAGCGTGAACGGGGGAGGGTCAGAGAGAGAGGGAGACACAGAATCTGAAACGGGCTCCAGGCTCCGAGCTGTCAGCACAGAGCCCGATGCGGGGCTTGAGCTCACGGACTGTGAGATCATGACCCGGGCCGAAGTCGGATGCCCAACCGACTGAGCCACCCAGGCGCCCCGACCAGGTGGACTGTATAATGGTCAGTTCATGGGTCAAGTTGGGTAGTCCCATTACTCAACCAAACACCATTAACCTAGCTGCTATATTTTGTAAATGTTTTTAATATCTTTCATCACTTGAGTTTAGACTATCCTACTTTGGTGGACCTGATTCCATCAGCCGAACTGCCTTGATTCCTTAAAGAAATTGCACCTGTGGACTAGCTCCCACTTATTCCCAAATCCCATCCTGTCTTCTCTGGTGGTTCCTGACAGCAATAAAGATGCTAGAGCTAGTAGTCCAAGAATACACTTGAAGGATCAAAGAATCCTAGAGTATGAAATGAGCAGATAGAAGTGACAACTTGGGAAAACAGTGACCTGTGGACCTCAGCACACGTATGAAAACAGTGGCAGTAGTTAAACAGATTCAGGGACTTAGCACATATTCCCTTCATCAGAAATGGTCCTCCAGATCCTCCAGATCTCAACTCAAGTGCTCAAGACCATCCATAACCATTCAGCACATGGACCATGACTCACCACCCTGGCTGGTTTTCACAGCACTACGTGACCATATACTGCCTGTCTGTCATTACATACATATTCTTTCCCAACCGAAGTGAAATAACTTGCCCGGCAAGTTCAGTATTCAATCTTCAAGCAAGTTCAGCATTCAGTCTTCAGTACCCTCGAATACAGCTGGCGCTCAATAGTTGTTGAATAACTAGGAGTGCTCCCTTCCTTAAAAGCTTTAAAGATGTCAACATTTAGATGAATTCTTTGGTCAAAACCTTCTACTAGTTAGTAATGCCAAATAGTTTACCTATAATGTTCTGGTTAATAGGAAAATATTGACCTATTCTTAATGGCTTACGTAGACTCCTACAACCATGATAACCCACAAAATATTCCCTGTATCAGAAAAACTTAAAATTCAACAGATTGCTTTTTCAGCCATTTCTTTTTATTTACAGTTTGTGTTCAATGCAAATCAATTCCATAACATGGGAAGTTACTATGAATCAAAGCATAAATACACAAACACAATATACAATCCAAAATAGATGTACAGCATTCAGGTATGAAACAAAACGGAATGTTCATTCACACACACAGTAGCTTGAGATCTGCTGGATACAGTTTTTCTGGTGTGGGTTCCTAAAGATGGGAAAAAAGGACCTTGGTTATCAAGACTACTGTGGCCATATTAGATAGCGGAACATCTAAGCATCGGTGTGTGACCATGCGAACAAAAGACCTTAGAGTGTCTATTTTTAAAAAGCTTTCTGTGCATCGAGGCAGTTGTGAAAAGATTTACTTTCCAGAATCAAGCCCACTTTAGGCTTAGGACCAGGTTCTACCTATCTAAAAATATTGACTAACAGAAAGCGTTCCAAATGTGGCTATTCTGATTCAGAGTTAAAAAAAAAAAAAAGTATTTACAGAAAGAGTATAAAAGTTTTTCCGAATTTAATGTAAGCAAGCTTCCAATCTTCACTTCCCAAATACTTGATTTACAATTTTGGCTCCGGCACATATTTTTGCCTTTTTAATTTCAAGATTTGTCAATTTTACCTTCAAAACAGATCATTTTTTAAATCGTAAAAAGTATTCAACATATGCAGAAATACAAAGCATTCTTAAATTAGTTGAGGTCAATGTACTTCTTCTACTCTTTGGAATCAGTTTAGCTAAATGAATCTGGCACTCTTGTTGAACAGGACTAAGTGATAGTATATAAGCAAAATTTACTCATTATGCTTCGATCCGGGGTAGATTCCAATCCATCACTGCCCTGGCACATGTCAATTACTATATAAAAAAATCAAATGCAATGTCAAATCCAAAGCCTCAGAGGAAAGAGTTCAGTTCCCAAGAAACAGTGATAGCTTAACAATGTAAAACTTTATCTAGAGTACATAGGCATTAAATTAGTACTGCTGAGACAATGCATTGAGGATTTACAGTGACACCTGGAAGTTCCTTCTAATGTACATATAAATAGAATCATGGAAGCTTTTTGTGTTACCTAACTATTTTATGGCCATAAAGATTTAATGAGCCAAATGAAAACGGATTCTGTTTACATCCCATCCTTTGTATCTAGGTAAGATAAAATCTATTCTCATTTTCAAGGTGGAATTTTAGGTGTCCATACTTCTTAAGCCACATTTAAAGAAATCATCTCTTAACTAATCTTGGATGTTGTCTCTTCATCTCGTACATGAAACTCCAGTAGATTTAACAGACATTCATCATTTAGTCAAACCCTTCACATGTTCGTCAAACCAATCAAATTTGGGATCCTCAACATTTTCTGTGTCAATAAAATAAGGTGTGGAATTAGCAGATTCACTGAAGACCTGTTTTTTTCCTTGTCACACCAGATGTCTAGACGCCATTTGGATTAGGTTTAGAAGATGGGGAAGTATAGATGTTTCTTGGCCTGAGTCTCTTAACAGTAGAGATGTAGAAGGGAGAGTGAGATCACGAAGAGACTGGCTGTTGACTGGAGAGCACCGCCAGTTGCCGTGGTGGTGGTGGCATTAGCTGTATTTGGGGCAGTCGAGGTATTCTGGGAGGGGTTACTTGAAAGCGTTACAACAGTTGTTTGATTTGAATAAATCTAAAATACATAAAAAGTTACACTGATAAATTTCCACACGTCACAGCTGCCTCCATGTACACGTAATATACAATTCAGATAGAGGATATATTCTTAGATTGCTCTTTCCCCATTATTTCCTTACTCCATCACTTAATTCTGAATTCTCGCTTAGTCTAAGATCATTCTTTCAGCTTCCAAGCAAACTACCTACAGATGCCTAAATGACTGCAAATAGTAACGACCAAAAACAAACAGAAATGTTCCTCAGTAACTATAACTGCCAAGAGTGGGACTTTATTTTTAATTCTTTTTAAAGTAATAAAGGACCAAGTCTAGTTTTTGTGACTATACTGACTTACTGGCATTGCAAAAAGATTTCCTGTATTTTCCTAGGAAGGGGAAGATTTTCGAGTTGCATGAATAACTTGGATTCTACAATATTGGAAAATGTGACTTAAAACAGTAGAATTGAGTCACTGTATACCCTAGATTTGCTAGGTAACTTCCACATACCCATTTAACACAGCTTTGGATTTAACTTAAGGGGTCAAGGGACATCTTCTTGGCTCCCTTACAATCTCAAAAGAGCCCTTCTCAAAAACAGCCACAACATTTGTTTTAAATTGAAAAACAGGAGTCCTTTGTTTGAAGCAAAATTATTTCTCCCCAAACACCATGAAGTCAGAATGACTTCACAAAAGATGCCGAGGGTTTGGTGTTAAATTTTCACCAGCAGCAGCCTCCCTGCCTGGTCATTAAGCCCATTGCTGTGGCCAACAACCAAGGTTCCTCCAGTGTCCCAGGGCCTGAGTGGCATCATTCGCCACGCTGATTTTTTCAAGTCACCAAATGCACAGTCCATCCGAGCACGTGATAATCTCTCCTTTGTCACAGAACAAAGGCAGATGGGAGATTTCAGCTCTCACTGCGAGGGAGGGTTTACAAGGGCTTCTGATTACAGGCAGGAGGGAGGATGTGGCACCAAGCAGGTCTGGGCCACATGTACATTTAGTTGCCTGTGATCCAAAGATAAATCCATTCTATATCAGCATCAGCGCCCTTTGTTGTAAAACCCGTCGCTAAGCAAATGTAGACTTAAAAATGCATAAATCCTATACAAAATAAACTAAAGAAAAATCTTGATCAAGTCAAACACATTTATTGGGCACCTACTGTGTGCAACAATCTGCTTGTCCTACCAGGAAACAGCACTCTTACCAAAAGAAAGGCATTAATATGGTAAATTATTTAAAGCAGGCTGCTGTTTGGGGACAAGACCTGGTTTCGGATGCCTGACGGGTTATCTGTTCTCATTCATACAAAGAGCTTTAGTGCAGCAGGTGACCTTTGTCAGAGCCTAGTGCAGCAATGGAGAATCTAAGGGTCCTCTACACCAACAAAAGAAACTAATGTTACTGTATTAAATTGACGTTAAACGAAGATTTTCCCTGCCAAATTAAATCTGCTTAACTAAACCCCCCTCTTGAAATTTCTGGGGGGAAAAGCTGGTTAGAAAGGGTGCGGGTAGGGGAGATCATTTCGTTTCCTGCGGCCGCGCCCCTCCCCCACCGACGAATTGTAAAAACCCCGGAGCGCAGCCTACCCGCAAGACAATAGAGTACAGTTACGCGGCCCGCGGAGGGGAAGCCGAGGAGCGCTCCTCTCTCCGGCTGCGCTCCCAGGTGAGCACGGCGGCTGGGTGTCTGGGGACCAAAGACCCGTCGCACCCAACTTCTCGGAGGAAAAACTCAGAGGAGACACTCCTCAAAAAGCTCCAGCTGAAAGCGGTGGGGAGACCCCCGTTCCCACCCGTGCCCTCCGAGCTCGAGCTGCTGGAGAGAAAGGGCCCTTCTCGCCCCCCAGCGCCCTCCCGCTCGGGTCTCCCAGGCTCAGCCCCTAGCCTCCCTCGAGGCCGCCGCGCACCCACCTGCGGGGCAGCGCAGTCCTCGTAACCGCGCTGACACGAGGCGGTTCCCTGGATAGAGGCTCTGGGGAGGGGGCGGCGGAGACGGAGACAAAGCCTGGCGCGGACTTGGGACGCAAACGTCCCACCCGTCGCCTGCCCAGAGGTAGCCGATGGGAGCTACTATGGGATAACGAGGTGACAAGAGGTGGACGTGTCATGTAAGGTCGTACCCGGGAGAGCGCAGGGTCCGGAGCCGGTCCCCGCCCAGGCTTCAGCCAGACCCACGCGGGACTGGGGTGGGTTAACAGGGCCAGAAAGCCAGGACTTCCTCGGCATCCCCGAACCAGGGGAGTGGAGAATGGGAGTGAGAGCGGCGTCCCCGAAAGGGATCGTCCCCTCTTTGTGTGTGCGCAAGGGGCGCGAAGACACTCCTAGAGGGACGCGGGACGCCCTCCCGGAACGGCCTGGGGTCTGCGGGCGCTCCAGAGGTGGGAAGGGTTCATTCTCTCCGCTAGTGCCTCGGACCTCTGGGCAAAAGCTGGTGGCAGGCGCCAGTCGGCCTCGGAAGGCGCTACCTGGGACTTAGGGCAGGGCAGGGTAGGGGCCTCCCGGCCCACGCGCGGAGGTGCATTGTTCCCGGGGCCGTGGGAGGGTGGGGGCAGCCCGCCAGGGAGCGGAAAGCGGGCTCCACGCTGTCCTCCCCCAGGCCAGATTATGCGGGATTCTCTCTCTGCGCCCCAGTCCGCGGCCCGCGGTGGGGGCGCAGCCGGTCCCCTGGGGGCGGCTCCCCCCCCCCCCCCCCCGTCAGGCACGGCCCCCGAGCCCCGCGGGCGCCAGCGCCTCACCTGCGTGGGTAGGAGCAGCGCCAGAAGCAGCAGCCCCAGTCCGAGCCTGGCCACCATCGCTCTGCCCATGTCCGCTCCGTCGGCGTCGGTGCGCGGCACGTCTCACTGGATGCGGGGTGAGTGGAGAACCGCTGGCTTGGGGCGGGCGCAGGCAAGGTGGGGAGGGCGGCCGGCCGGCGGGACCTTATATACCGGGACAGCCACAATAGCCGTGACGTGGCGCCGCCCCCCCACCCGCGCTCCCCTCCTCCGCCGCCACCGCCCCCCGCGCGCGTCGGCCGCCTCCCCGCCCCCTCCCCCGTCGCGCTCCCTGTCGCCCCCTCCCTCCGCCGCCGCCCGGGCCCTCGGCGGCCGGGAGACCCCCGGGCTGCCGGGCCGCGGCAGGTGGGCGGCCGGGAGCCCCCGGCTGCTGGCGTGCTGCTTTGTGTTTCCCCGCGCCGACTGCGTGCAGGGTGGCACAGGCGCCCGGCGACTCCCACACAGGACCCGGGGCGAACTCGCGAACCACACACGCCGCGCCGGGGCCGGGTTCAAGTTTCCTTTGTTTCCCGGACCTGCCATCTTCCCCCCCACCCCCCCGCCCAGAAGGAAAAGTCTCAGGCTCCTGCTTGGCGGGCAGCCTTTACTCCCGGCTCGGACCGCGGTGGGGGGGCCCGGGGCCGGGGGCTTCTCTCCCCTTAGGGTTTCTCAAATCCCCACCCCAGAGGAAAGGGGGCTGCGGGGGCTTTGTGGGTACCCGGGCTGGCTGGCGGCGCCTGGGCTCGGAGCGACGCGTGCGCTCGGCCCCGCGCCCACCGCGCCGGCCCCTTCCCCCAGCCACTCGCTTTGTGTTGTTTTGTTTTTTTTTTTTTGTTTTTTTTTTTTTTTAGCTCCTGCATAGGCCAGGCTGTGTGCGCTCTGGGGCGCATCTGGGACGTATCCGGGGTCCGCATCCTCCAGAGCGTGGAGGAGCCGCCCGCGGACTCGCTGCCCAGACGCTGCGAACGACTGGGTTTCGATCCCGGGGCTCCTCTCGGCCGCGGCCGGCGGACCGGAGCGGGGAGGCGACAGCCCCACTCTGAGGGGCGACCCATCCCCTCCATCCCCAAAAGCCCCGCTGGCCTTTTGCTCCCAAGTCCTACACCGGGAACAGGAACCCATTAGAAAGGGGTCCCATTAGAATTCGTTGCCCCTCTGCAATTCCTGGGGACAGGCTTCTTTGGTCTCTGTTGGAAAGCACTTGCTTGTCGTTCGTTTAAAGCAAAAGCTTTGGGGACAAGGTATTTACTTTTCCGTAGTTGCCATTAGCAATTTAATGAACAGGCGCAAATAGATTAGTCATCATTCTGCAGATTTTAGTGGAAAATATTTTCCAGCCATTCCACTGCGAAAACTTTAAAGCAGACAGCAAAAGTAGAAATAATTTTACTAGTGGAATATTTTCGGCTTCACTTTTTATTGCAGGACTTAATACTTCTATTTAAAGTTTGCTTGAGTGTTTTTGCGGTCTTTAAAGCAAACAACAGAGACCAAAACCTAGTAGGGTTGTGAATTTGTTTAAATTTCACTTTTCCAGAACAGTCTTGTACAAACAAGATTAGTTTTATAGAAGCAGAGTGACAATGGACTCCACAATAGTTGGTCTTTGACTGAATCAGTCTGTGCCTTAATGGTCAGCCACTTTAACTCAGTAACTTTCCACGTTTGGTATGTGCTTGGGAACACAGGAATCTCTGTCGCGCACCAGTGGACTTTCCTGTTCAACAGTGTTACCACATTGTATAGAAAAAACCTGTTCAGCTTCTCCACACCTCTTGCAGAGTGTGAAGGAGCTGTGCTGTGGCTCAGGAGTGCCTAGTTCCAAGGCAGGGCTCCTGTCAGGTTCTTCAGAAGCTGCTTATTGAACTAAGTGGTGGTATTCATAGGGTCCATTTATTGTCTTTTTTTTTTTTTTCCTATTCCTCCTCCCGCTGTGCCTGTTCCTTATTAATTTAAGAAGATGGAATAATGGAATGTTAAGAATACAGACTCTAGAACCAGACTGCCTGCGTTCAAATCCTGGTTGTGCCATTTCTACTTAAGACAAAAAGCTTCAATTTCTTCATCTGTAAAATGGATATAATAGAACCATTATGTATTAGTTATTAAAGGGGCGCCTGGGGGGGCTCAGTCAGTTGGGCGCCCGGCTTCGACTCAGGTCACGTCTTGCGGTCTGTGAGTTCAAGCCCTGTGTTGGGCTCTGTGCTGACAGCTTGGAGCCTGGAGCCTGTTTCAGATTCTGTGTCTCCCTCTCTCTGACCCTCCCCCATTCATGCTCTGTCTCTCTGTCTCAAAAATAAATAAACGTTAAAAAAAATTTTTTTTTAATTTAAAAACAAATAAAATAAAGGGGCGCCTGGGTGGCACAGTCGGTTAGGCATCAAACTCTCGATATTGGCTCAGATCATGATCTCATGGTCATGAGACTGAGCCCTGTGTGGGTCTCTGCACTAATAGCAAGGAGCCTGCTTGGGATTCTCTCTCTTTCTCTCTGTCTGTCTCTCTCTGCTCCTTCCCCATTCTTGCATGCATGCTTTCTCTCTCTTAAACATTTTTTTTTAATTAGTTATTAAAGGGCTATTGTATATGAAGTATTAGAACAGTGCCTGTCTTATACTGGGAGCTGCCAGATGATAGATAATTGCTCTTGCACTGAAGGTCCCAGGAACCGAAAAGCACTTACCTTCTTTGTGGCTGTGTGACTTGTGAAAAAAATAACAAGCATCAAATAGTACCAAACTTGGTAAGGCACTTGGGATCTGTGCTTTGTGAGCCACTTCATCACCAGCTAATGAGACTGCATAATTCACAAAGCAAGACCCTTCACATCTGCTAGCAGTTCCCCTGGGCATCCTGTACGGGGTGTGGCCCAGGGCTTTGGCAGTTCTATGCCCAGGAGGCTTAGCCTTCCTGGGAAGTCCTCTTTATAAATCCCCACCACACCCGATTTCCTATAGGGCAGGAAACTCAAGAAACCTGCCTGGACCTTTCCTCTAGGATTCTTTTTGTTGATTCCTTCTTTGTGCTTTTTCTCCTCCTGGTTTCCTGTAGTTATTTGTCTGCTTTTCCCTTAGCCAATAAGAGCTCCTGCTACTAAATTGTGACTCTCATCAGTTATCCTAGAATTTTTCCTAAGACACAAGTCCAATTTCCATTTTTCTTTTTTTTTCAGTAGGCTCCACACCCAGTGTGGGACTTGAACTCCCAAACCGCAAGATCAAGAATGGCATACTGTACTGACTGAGCTAGCCAGGTGCCCCATTTTCACAGAGAAGTTATTTCATGGAATGGTCTTGAAACCAACTGCTTCCGTAAATTGAGGTGTGGAAAATCATAACTTTACATTTTAGTATTTTTTCATGAGATGGCACATGACCTAACTGCTGGTTCTCTTACGAGTAAATTTAAGGGAGCAAGACCTACAATGTCTAAGTGCCGAACTGTGAGGAATGATAAAGAACCAGACTGGCACACCTCATTGTGGACTCTGGAGGCCGACCTGGATTTGAATCCTGCTCCACCACGGTCTGACTTTGAGGGAGCTTCCCAAGGTCCCCACACCTTGAATTCCTCACCTGGAAAATGATCCCCACCTCACAAGGGCATGATCTCAACTGAGATCATGTGTCTATGGAGCACGGTGCCCAACACATAGTCAGGACTCACTACGTTGCCACTTCTGTTGCCACAGGGCATATTCATTATCGTGTGGATTTTAAAATACTTCGTTTGTAGAGCACTGGCTCTTTTTTTCAGGCATCTTTGCATGTGGCATTTCATATGTGTACCTATGAGGTCAATGAGGTAGGTGGCATTAGTTTCACTTACATTTCTCGGACACAGAGAAGTTAAGTAACTTGCCTAAGGCCACAACCCCAGTTATGGTGCCTCACCTAAAGCTGGAACCTCAGCTTCCTGACCCGGGTTCCAAGTGTTTTCTGCTTTGCCAGCAAGAGCAGAGGCCCATGTCTTCTCTACCCCATATCCTCTGCACCTGGCTTTCAATCAGTATTTGCTGGTTGAATAGCCTCATATTAAGGGAGCAGATTAATTTGCTTGTTAAGGTGAAATAACAACTCCTGCATCTAGGGGATAGAAGATATTATTTGACTTTTTTTCGGTCTTCTCAGAAAGTACCAAATTTCATTGATGTCTGAAATATATTAATCCAATAAAGGATATTCTTTCTGTGCTTTATACCAGAAATGGTGGCTGGAATAATCAAATATTTAAATTCTATTCTGCCAATATGGTGCTATTCTTATTTATTGCTCACAATATTCTTCCCCCTTATTCCATGCCACCCTGGATTTGGCTGGCATTTAACATTGTAATTTATCCTGGTTTTTTCGCGAAGCCTTGTTCCGTACTCAGGAACTCCAGTCTGTTTTCAACCATAGGATGACAGTGAAGGTAACAAAGTGAATTAGAGCTTTAGACTGAACAGGTTCTAAGTCCCGGGCCTGGAGCGTGTTCAGTTGGCTAATGGAGGCTCAGCCTTGACTCTCTATGGGGACATGCTGCCCCCTGCTGGCCATAAGGACCCCCCTCAGCTAAAACTGTCAGACAATAAAAACTCCTTTGTGCTGATTTTAAAAGCCGTGAAATTTTGAAGCCTTATAAAGCTAATAAACCACAATGAACTTCTTTAACTTTTAGTTTCTTTTTTCCCCTCTAGAGTCTCTCAAAGAAACTCTCTCAGATCTTAAACTTCATCCAAATAAGAAAACAAATGTAAAGTGAAAGAATTGTGTGCACAGAATTGCATCCCTGCATTTTCAGATGTAAATTGGGAGTAGAAAGCCTACCTCTTAGCATCCGGGGATTTTTTTTCTTAAGGAAATGGGGGGGGGGGGGGGGGGGAGAGAAAGAAGCAACTCTTAATCTCCAGGGCCAGAATTTAAATTCAGTGTCTCCATTGTGTTGGCAAGGATGTGAGAAATCAGGCCCCCTCATCAATGATGGGATTATGGAAAATAATTTTACATCTGTTAGTATTAAAAATACACGTCCCCTTAGACCTAGCAGTTCTAATTTTAGGAATTTACCCTACACATACACTTGCAGAGATGCAAAAGAATACATGTTCAAGGATTTGTTGCAGCACTGTTTATAACCACAAAGGATTAGAAATCAACTGATTAATCCAAAGACTGAGGCCCAGCTATAGAAATGATAGCATATCCATATCATGAAATATTATAAATCATTTAAAAGAGAAAAAGATCGGGCGCCTGGGTGGCTCAGTTGATTAAGCGTCCAACTCTTGATCTCTGCTCGTGACATCGCAGAGCCTGCTTGGGATTATCTCTCCCTTTCTCTGCCCCTTCCCCAGTTGTACACTCTTTCTTTCAAAATAAATAAACTTTAAAAATGTTTAAAAAGAGAGAGAGAAAGATCATTATATGTACTACAAAGAAAACTCTTCAAGATAAATTCTCATGTGAATAAAAGGTACAGAACAGCATGTACACTATGATATCTGTGTTTAAAAAAAAGAAAACTGGACAGGAAAAGAGTATTTCCAAAGGGATACATAAGAAATCGGTGGCAAGCAAGCAGGGAACGGGCTGGACAGGGCAGAAAAATAAGACCCATTTTTCATTGCATACTGGTTTTTTACTTTTTCAATTTTGCATCACTATTCATTCACAAATAGATAAAATCACTTAAATAAATTAAATAAATAATTTTAAATAAATTAATATTAAATTAAATAATTATAAATAATAATTGTAGATAATTATAAATAATAATTTAATTAAATTAATAAATTTAAATAAATTAAACACCCAGTACATTCTGTGGCCTTCCCTCCCTGACTCTCACAAAGCAAGTGAGTGGAAAGCCAACCTTCTCTGGGTCCAGGGGCCTCAGAATTACCTCCCCCCTCCTCAGGAGCCCCCCTTTCATCATCCACAGGCTAAGAGAAATTACAGTATAGCTTCAGTTCATACATCCTATGACAACTGTGAGACCAGTTCTCTTGGGTCCAGATGGCACACGCGAAAAAAGCTCCCAGGAAAGATGAAGAAAAATGAAGAACTGAGCTGTAGAAAAAATGAGAAATCCCCTAGCAAAGCTTCGATTTCCTCATTTTGTTCTCCCTGCTAAGCATCCAGTTAGGGAGTCTGAAGGGAAAGAAAAGCATGGGGTTGGGCCTCACTTGTCCCAGAGAGAGGCCTGTGCTGTGTGGGCTCATTACCTTTAAGGGATCTTTTTAAGATTCCCCTTCCACTCCTGGGCAGGAGGCGGGGTCAAGGCCTAATAAGGTCATTAAATTCTAGCGTAAATAATTGAAATCCCACTGCCTCTTCACAGAAAAGAATCTCCAGGCCACAAAAGTGCTACATCGTTTGCCATTTACTTGTGGACCCTAAATGATCCTTTGCTTGGAAATAATGCAGTTGGAAGAATGGGAAAGTATGTGTATTTTTCATACCCCTATGACTTCCAGTCTTATTTCCATGTCTCTTGGTTTTTCCAGGTCTTTCACTTTATGTCAGGTTTAAAGCAAGAGAGTCCCTTATGCTGCAAGAGATCACTAAAATTTTAAATGGCCAAGAAAATTGGATTAAATATTTTTATTAACCAAAAGAATGCTGTAACATTTAATAAAATGGTACATTTATAAAATGTTACACTAAGCTTGAAACAGGGACCATATTTTCAGACCTTGTGAAATCCTTTCCAAAAATGTGAACGCGGTTGTTCAAGATTCCACTCGACAGTATCTAAAGCAGATGCTGCTTACATCTTTATATCCAATAGAGTTTTAAGATGTTACGCTAAGGAAGAAGCATTCTGTAATAGCCATTAAAACAAGGCCGGATAAATTTAATTAGCTAGATTGAAAATCGATTTCTCTATGAAGAGCCATATATTTACAAACAGATCTTTGGGTTAGAAAAAAAAAAGTTTCCCTCAGTAAGATTTTATTTTTAAGTAACCTCTACACTCAGCATGGGGCTCCAACTTATAACCCCGAGATCAAATTCACATGCTCTATACCAACTGAGCCAGCCAGGCACCTCTCCTCTCAATATATCTATCTATCTATATATATGTATATATATAGATAGATAGATAGATAGATATACAGAGAGAGAGGAGATATATATAGATATATATATATAGATAGATAGATAGATAGATAATACATGTCCAATATAGAAAAATTTGGAAAATACAGGGCACCTGGGTAACTCAGTCAACTGAGAGTCCGACTCTTGATTTTGGCTCAGGTCAGTATCTCAGTTTCAGATTCCTCAGTTTGAGCCCCGTGTTGGGGGGTGCTTTGCACTGACAGTGTGGGAGCCTGCTTGGGATCCTCCCTCTGTCTTTGCCCCTCTCCTGCTTGTGCACTCAGTGGCTCTCAAAATAAACTTAAAAAAAATTTTGGAAAATATAGGAAAGTATAATATAGAGTACCATTATATTGTACACCTGAAACTAATATAACACTATATGTTAATGATAGTTGAATTTTTAAAAAAGGATATTAAAATTACCCATAGCTCACTAATCAGAAGTAACCACTAATAATTTTTTTAATATTTTATTTTTGTTTGTGTATATCTGTATATTTAGAGTTTACTTATTTGTTTTGCTGAAATAGGAGCAAAGGTGCATGAAGTTTTCTATCTTGCTTTTTCCACTCAATGGAAAACAGTAAACAATTTAGCCACAAAATCTGAGGTCACATTACTATAAGGTTAATGAAATAATTGGGATGACCTGTGCAGGTGGCCAGTCAAATCTAAACCCACCCAAGTCCTGGCTTCAGTTTGGTGCACCTGGTGGCATTTATCTGCTCCAAATATCGATGGGGAGGATTCTGGCTTCAGGGGTTGACAGGACTTCCAGGACAGTGATGGTAATTTCTGGAGACTTTTGGATGTACAAGAACACTGGAGCAAAACTCTCCACTTCCCTGCTTTCCAACAAGGGATGCCTGTTGTTTCCCTACCCAGCCTTGTCCCCCCTCTACATCCCCCACACCCCAGAAGATAAGGACTTTAGTGTATCCTAGTAGAGAAGGGGAGCTGATGGGGGGAGGTGCAGTTACTTTGAATCTGTGTTATCTCAGAACATATTTTTGGCAGGTTTTACTAAACTTTTGTCGTTACATATTCTTCAAAACATTATTCATGACTGTACAATAGTCTTCCTAATTGGACATTTGTTTCTGTTATAGATAACCTTACAAACATCCGTATACATGTGTTTTGTTTTCATTTCTGGTTATTTTCTTATGATATATTCCTAAAAGTAGGAGTTTAGGTCTTGAAATAGACTGCCAAATTGTCCTCTGGAAAATTACACTTACAGCAGTAGTGTGTGAGATTGCCTAATTCACAAACCTAAGCTAAATGTGAGACTTATAATGTAAAATACATTTTTTCATTTCATCAGAGAAAAGGATGTCTTTTTTTTTTTAAGTTTATTTATGTATTTAGACTTTTTTTTTAAATTTAAATCCAAGTTGGTTAACATGTAATGTAGTATTGGTTTCAGGAGAATTTAGTGATTCATCACTAATAATACCCAGTGCTCACATATAATACCCAGTGCTCACCCCAAGAAGTGCCCTCCTTAATGCCCATCACCCTCTTAGCCCATCCCCTTACCTAGGTCTCCTCCCGCAGCCCTCAGTTTGTTCTCTGTATTTAAGAGTCTCTTAGGTTTTGCCTCCCTCTTTGTTTTTATCTTATTTTTCCCTCCCTTCCCCGTGTTCATGTTTTGTTTCTTAAATTCCACATCTAAGTGAAATCATATGATATTTGTCTTTCTCTGACTTATTTCATTTAGCATAATCACTCTAGTTCCATCCATGTTGTTGCAAATGGCATGATTTCATTCATTTTGATTGCCGAGTAATATTCCATTGTGTATATATACCACATCTTCTTTAATTCATTCATTGGTCGATGGACATTTGGGCTCCTTCCATAATTTGACTATTGTTAAATTTTTTCTTAAGTTTTACTTATTTAATTTTTAAGAAAGAGAGAGAGCATGAGCAAGGGAGGGGCACAGAGAGGGAGAGAGAGAATCTCAAGCAGGCTCCGCACTGTCAGCACAGAGCCCGACTCAGGGCTTGAACTCAGGAACAGTGAGATCATGACCTGAGCTGACACCAAGAATTGGATGCTTAACTGACAGAGCCACTCAGGTGCCCCTGGCTATTGTTGATAGTGTTGCTATAAACAGGGATGTCATTTTTATTTGCATTTTTATTGTCCCTGAGATTAAACTTTTTCTTTTAGCCATTTATTAACCATTTGGAATTCTCCTTTTATGAATTGTTCTTTATACATTCTTCCTGTCCACAGAAGTGACATGTCAAGAGTGTGCTCAGGGTGAGGAGACACTAAACTAAGATGTCACTCGGTTAGATCAAATAGAGTCCATTATTGAAAGGATACAGAAGCATGTCAGTGCAGTCAGGCTTCAAAGCAGAGAATTACAGTATTTTCCGGGATAGTCAGAACATGTTTCTAGATCCTGAAATCCTCCTTGGGGGTGCACAATTACAGATGAGAAAACCTGGGTGAATGTGGGTGAAATCACACCTTCAAGAAGCTTAATGGTCTCTCTGAACACCCAGTCATATACATAAGGCTAAAACAGTTTGGCACATTAACTCCTCTGAACATGTACTAGACGCCACCTCCACTGATCCTGGAGTACTTCTTCAATCTTGGAGTTATACTACACACAGTATTATTACAAGATATGATGCCCTGAGGTGTGAACTTGGTCCCCTAATCACCTTCAGCCTCAACAGGGCAACACATCCTGGTTCAAGTACATTTTTGAAATTAGAATATTTATGATAGGTGTTAGTTTTCCACATATCTTTGGGTATCAAGCTAATAAGTCCTTGAATCAGCTGAGAAGCTCATCCTGTTTTGTTCTCACTTTATTGTTAGCACTTTTCATATATTAAAAAAGCATTTGCTCACTAGAGATTCATTTGAGTGAGGTTCATTCATATATGCTTATGACTGACCGGAGTCAAATTAAGGGCGAGGACTGCCAAACAGTGCCAAGTGCACCAATCTACGAGGGACTCTACTGCATCACCAATAGTATAATGAGAAAGAAAATATTTTATTTAAAACCCTCCTCTCCAGAGAATTTTGCATGTGGTTTGAAGAAGTATTTGATAGACACTTGGGGAACTACTTGAATGAATTAATATCAAAACTGTTAACCTGTTTTGATGTTTGTTTTGTTTTGCTGGTTAATTTGCTTAAGATAACTGAGGACATGTTGAATGGTGCTGCTACAGGAAGCTCCTCACTCTTCCCTGAATTTCTCAAACTCTCCTCTAAAAGATACAAATATGTTAATATATTTATATAATTACATATAATTATATTATATATATTATATTAATATAATATATTAAGTTTAAAGTTACAACAATTAGTCTACGCAATGTCTTGGTTACCTCCTAGCTATTCTCAGCAACCTACATATTTTATTTTCCAGCACACTGGAGGGTTATAAAAACCTACATTCACATCAAGAGCTCTGGACAGCAGTAATTTCCTGGGGAGTGGGCACATAGGCCTGGAGGAAATCAGACCCTCCAGAGGGGGTATATCAGACTCACTAGTCATAGCATTTTAGCTAATTTTTTTTTCTTTTTTTTTTTAATGTTTATTTTTGAGTGAGAGAGAAACACTGAGTGTGAGCTGGGGAGGGGCAGAGAAAGAGGGAGACACAGAATCCAAAGCAGGCTCTAGGCTCTGAGCTGTCAGCACATCATGACCTAAGCCAAAGTCGGAAGCCTAACCGACTGAGCCACCAAGGCGCCCGTTTGTTTGTTTGTTTAAAGTAGGCTCCATGTCCAAGGTAGGGCTTGAACTCATGATCCTGAGATCAAGAGTCACATGATCTACTGACTGAGCCAGCTAGGGACCCCACATTTTAGCTTTATTAATTAGCAATAAAGGATGTGGCATAAGTAGTAAAGCATTAATCAGTAAATGGCACACATATGACACAATGAGTAAACAAATAATTCAAAATAATTAGCATTTATTCCCTGAATGTGTTGCTGCCATTGCAAATAAGTTTTAAAAATCATGCTTAATTTGCAATTGTTTTCTTCCCTTTAATTGCATCTGCCACCTGCTCTTAATTTGAAACAAATTAAACCTTGAAGGCAGCATCCAAAAGTAAGAAGACTAAGCAGATTTCACCTCTGGGCAAAAATTATACAACAGCTTCCCCCATCTTCAAAAAGGGTGAATCAATCTTTTCCAGAAGTGACAGACTATTTTCTGTTTCAGTAGCATGCCCCAGGAAGTGACAGGGTGATGCTAAGGATGTAACAACCAACTCCCTCCAGGATGCTGGGCTGCATAAATTACAGGAAGTTCTTGTCTCCTTGGAGTTCTATGCCAGTGCTGTCCAATGTAAATATAATGCAAGCCACGGATTTAGATTTTCTAGTACCCATATTAAAAAAGTAAAAAAAAAAAAAGGTAAAATTTTGGTAAAATATTCTATTTGGCCCAATATATTCCAAAACACTATCATTTCAACCTGTAATCAATATTAAACAATTAACAATGAGATAGTTAACATTCTTCTTTTTGGTTCTGTATTAGTTATCTACTGTAGTACAATAAATTACTACAAACTTAGCAGTTTACCAGAACACATTATCTCATAATTTCTGTAGGTCAGAAAATCTGTGCCTAACTTAGTGGGTCCTCTGCTTTAAGATCTCTTATGACACTGCAATCCAGATGTCAGCCAGGACTGGGGTCTCATGTGAGGCTTGAATGGGGATGTATCCACTTCCGGGCTCACAAAATTATTGGCAGGATTTAGTTCCTTGTGGGCTACCAGACTCAGGGGCTCATCTTGCTGCTGGCTGCCAGCTGGAGGTTTTCCTGAGTTCCTCGCCAGACAGGTCTCTCCAAAGGGTGGATTACTTCACCAAAGCCAGCAAAGGAGAGTTAACAGAAATAGTCTGCTAGCAAGATGGAAATTACAATCTATGTAACATAATTGTGGAAGTGACATCCCATCACTTTTGCCATATTCTGTTAGAAGGAAGATACAGGCCCGTCCCACATTCAAAGAAGAGGGGATTCCATACAGGTGCAAAGCAAGGGTTATTGAGAGCTATCTTAGAATCTACTACATTTTTGAGATGCACTGTGTATTTTACACTTAGAATACATCTCAAGTCAGATCAGTCACATTTCAAGTTCTCAGTAGCCGCTTACTAGTGGCCACCATATTGGACATCGCTTTTCTTTCTTTTTTTTTTGGGGGGGGGTGTGGGGGTGGACATCACTTTTCTGTAACAACTACACCCAGAGATAAGAATTACAGGGTACTCAGACACTGGTGTAAGCAATCATGAGTTTGTATAGAGAATTCAAACTCAAAAGGATTGGAAGCACAAAGATAGAGAAGGTTAAAAATATTTTGTTATTGGGGCGCCTGGGTGGCACAGTCGGTTAAGCGTCCGACTTCAGCCAGGTCACGATCTCGCGGTCCGTGAGTTCGAGCCCCGCGTCAGGCTCTGGGCTGATGGCTCGGAGCCTGGAGCCTGTTTCTGATTCTGTGTCTCCCTCTCTCTCTGCCCCTCCCCGTTCATGCTCTGTCTCTCTCTGTCCCAAAAATAAATAAAAAACGTTGAAAAAAAAAAATTAAAAAAAAAAAAATTTTGTTATTGTTTTCAATAGGCAAAGAATTTATTACTATCATTTAAATCTGGATTGTCTGGGGCAAAGCTACCATCTGTGGGATTGTGATTCCACGCCTCTAAGTCAGAATCCGGCCCAAGCAGAATTGATAACCCGCAGCACTGGGGGACTTCTGTTGGCCAGGGATAGCGGGTGCCCAGCCGTCCCTCCCGGGTGTGCCCCATCGCGATCAATGCGGAGAGCCCCTCCACCCGGGAAAGGGGAGCAGCTGGAAGGGGGCCACCCCCTCACCTGCCAGGTAACAGGGGGTTTGTGGGGAGCCTGGTGCTAAGCCATGCATAGAAGACCTGCTTCTGGGCAGAAGGGGTTTCCTACATAGCAGAGCAGCTCCCTCGCTGTGATCTATTGAAAGTCAGCCCTGGACACAAGGGTTTGTAAGAAAGAATAATAAGGAAAATTAAAAACAAAACAAAAAAAATAAAAGAAAAAACAAATCTGGATCCTCAAAGCAAGTAGAGGCTAGAAAATAGGTTTTGCATTTGTTTTTACAACTTTATCCTTCACACTTGCCCTGGCTTATTGGGACAGTCCTATTGGCAGAGAGAATTAAAGGCAATTTACAGAAGGGTTAGGTGATCATAATACCAGAGGGCTCCCAGGAAGATATCTTGGTAAGTAATCTTATATTCTTGCCCTCAGCTCCTAGCAGGAGACCACTTTAGCCAGTCAAAACAAAGACCCCGTCCTTTCCTTGCATGACATTTTACCAGAGCAGGAGGCTCAAAGGAAGGTGGAAGATGGGAGTATTTTCCAAGAAACTCTCCAGTTTCTCACTTGACCGCTGCATGAAGAGGATCCGTTCCCTGTTAAATTAATTAAAGGAGTCCGTTAAACTGAGGTGGCTTTAATGCCTTGGCAGCCTACCACAAGCAAACCAAAACCTAAGCCTATTAAATGCCTCAAGGTTATGAAATTGAAATCTAAAGGCAACCAATCACAAACAGCCAATTAATCTTTCCCAAATGAGGCAACTGCTTAAGCTATAATAGCCAATCAAATAATTTCCCTGCGTCTGCACCTGTTCTATAAAAGTCTTGCCCCTAGCTCCTATCAGTGGAGCTCTCATCACTTCCGGTTTAGTGTTGCTCATTTGGAATGGATGTTTGCTCAACTAAATGCTTCATAATTTTAATGTGCCTTCGTTTATTTTGTAACACCCCTGAGTGTGAGCTGCAGTCCAAAGAGTAGTCTGCAGATGGACAGTTTCTTCACTAAAGCCCGGGCTTTCCACATTCAGACCAATGGGCTCACTCAGCTCCTCCCCACTCTCTCTGTCCTACATAGCACTCAGTTCAAACATAAATTATATATGCAAACATGCATGTGCTTCAGTCGTTCACATGATATGTTCATGCATCTGTTCTCGTGCCTTCCCCTTTGTCACCTAAGGGCAGCCCCAAACCTGTCCCGGTGTTTTGCTAAAATTTCCAGTCCCATCTGCCTCCTTGAAGTTTCTCTCTGAATATTACCCTTTTGTTTTCAACTCAACCTATCAAATAGCAAATGTTAAATGTTAGGTGCTGGGTCATGGGCTAGTCAGCCCCATCAGGGGCTGGAGGCACTCCGCAGAACAGAAGCCCGGGACATCAAAGGCAAGCAATACATGGACCCTGTGAATTTCAAACATGTGGTTTAATCTTCTCAGTGTACATAATCATATATAGAGGCATGAATTAATCGGCTATTTTCCCTTTTCAGATCCACAAAAAAAAAAAAAAATACCTTGACTCTGGGATGGGAGGTACTTTTCTGTTAGTGTGCCTCAGGCAGTCCAAGGTACCCCCTCAAACCGCCCCCCCCATCTCATAGCAAGACTATAGAGACATCCCCACTCCTGCTGAAATGGAACCAAGAAGCTTCCAAGTCATGGTTCCCCCGGTGACCATAACTGGTAGTACAAAAATCATGCCCTAAATCTATATCAGTGACTCATGCTCAGATGAAATATAAGATTCATAAAATATATATTGGAACCAGGGTGGAGAAATGATAGTGCCTAATTTGATTTTATGTGTCAGGTAGGTAGTGGGAAGGGCAGTGTACTTACAAAAACGTCCTCGTTCATTAAATTCTTGTAGTAGAAAGAGTAACATCATTTTAAAATATGTGTAATACAGAGTATCATGATGTTATGACACCATCATTCTCCCCTACACACTCATCCATTACAAACAATTCTAAGAGGCCAAGGTCTCATTTATCACCTAAATCTGAGGTAATAGGTTTGTAATAAATAAAATTCCAGACCCAGAGGGTTATAGGCTGTGTCTCCTCCAAAATTCATATTGTAGAAGAGGGAAAATATCTTTTTCCTCTATTGTTGTAAATTCTTGGCTAGGGCCCTTGGAACAAAATACAGATTAACAAGAGAAAAACAACAAAAAAAAGTTTTTTAAACATGTATACTTCATGTACACATGGGAGACACCCAAAGAAAAATCAGTAACACTCAAGGAGGTGGCTTAGAATTCAGGTTTAAATGGTATCTTCGACTAAGTATTTAAAAAAAAAAGGGTACCAGGGAGACCAATTATGGGTAGGCACCTTCTCCATTGGCAAGAGTCTTGTGATTTAGAGACAACCTTCTCTTCCTCGTACAGAGAGGGAGACACCCTTACAACTGGGATTTCCTATATAAATGTCAACTTCCCTTACAAAAGCCTAATTTCTACTCCATTTTCAGAGCTTCTCCTGTATCTGCTGTTTCTTAAAATAATCACCTCAAAATAATCTTTATGCCCAAGAGGCCTATTTTGGAGTGGAATATTCTGTCATTCTTCCATAAGCTGAAACGTAATCCCTAATTTGATGGTATTTGGAGATAGGGCCTTTGGGAGGTGATCAGATGAGGGATTAGTTTCCTCATGAAAGAGACTCCACAGAGCTCCCTCAACCCTTCTACCATGTGAGGACGCAGCAGGAGGGCTATCTATATATTAGGAAGCATCCTCACTAGACACTACGTGTCTAGTGTCTGCAGTTGCTTTGACTCTGAACTTCCCAGCCTCCAAAACTACGAAAAACAAATTTGTTTATAAACCGCAGTCTATGATATTGTCATAACAACCCAAATGGACCAAGACACAGAGTGTAGACATATCCAGGCCTGCCCTTAGACCCAGGTCAGCGGGGTTTCTGGCCTGGGCGTTACTTAGCACCTGCGTACCTACTCTGATCAGTCCCCAGGGAAATGCTTCTCCAACCTCTCTTGTCCTTTGCTCTTGAGACAAAGGCACCTGAGTACAAATGCCAGGATGGCTAGTGGGTTGTGTCACTGCCAAAGTCAGAGACAGACGTTGCTTTAGGTTGTGGGAAGGCTATGAATGGCGCAAACAGGTGGGAGAGAAAGAAAACGAATTAACTTGTCAACCTTTCCTGAGATACTGTGAGTGCGCTAGGTTCTTGCATGACAGATCGTAATCTCCCAGGAGGCTGAAGGTCCGTTTTCTTGTTTCATCTTCATGTTCTACTTTGTGGTTCTGGAGGTTCTCATGACTTAGGGTGGTATTCAACACAATTGCCCATAACTGGTAAGGAACATCTTGCGATATTAAATATAAATTTGCATACTTGTGAATTTGCTCTAACAGGCATGGAGCATTTCCTTACACTGGACACCAAACACAAGAGTTTAAAGTGCTTTATTTTTACTAGACTATTCAATAGCATTTAAATTTTCAAAAAAATAAATTTAAAATGTCATCTTTATTTAAAGATTTTTTATTAAAATGTTGGTATTTGTTAATAATTTGCTGTTTACTTTTTAGTAGATAAAAGTCACTTAATTTCTATTGTTTATATCTATTTTAATAAGCACTTGAATGTAAGCATATTCAAACGGTATTTGGACACAATTATATTTCCTTTTTTTAAACGTTTATTTACTAATTTTGAGTGAGAGGCAGGGGCACCTGGGTGGCTCAGTTGGTTAGGTGTCCGACTTCAGCTCAAGTCATGATCTCACAGTTCATGAGTTCGAGCCCCGTAACAGGCTCTGTGCTGATAGATTAGAGCTTGGAGCCTGCTTGGGATTCTGTGTCTCCCTCTCTCTCTACCCCTCCCCTGCTCACACTGTCTCTCTCTCCCTCTCTTAAAAATAAATAAACATTAAAAAAATTATTTTTAATTATTTTGAAAGAGAGAGAGCATGAGCAGGGGAGGGGGAGAGAGAGAGAGAGAATCCCCAGCAGGCTCCACTCTGTCAGCGCAGAGCCCCATGTGGGGCTCGAACTCACGAACTGTGCTGTTCGTGACCTGAGCTGAAATCAAGAGTGGGATGTTTAAACAACTGAGCCACCCAGGCACCCCTCATTTTCTTAATCCCTTAGATCATTGCCAAAAATCTTGATAACATAGTGATTTTGCTGAAGTAAAAGAAAAAGATCTACAGAAACATTTATGAATTATGTATGTCTCTTTTGGTCTTACCACAAAAATCAGTAGCTCATCAAAAGGACATTCAGATATGTGCAATCATCATTAGATTTAATTGTATTTCACCAACTTTCTGTCACATACAAGCTATTGCTTGAAACATGTTTTATTTTATTTTTTTGTCATTATGAGGGTTTATTTATCAATGTAGAAAGATAAAGCAAATTTTACTTACCAGTTGTTAGCTTGATTTATAGTTTTTAAATACTTAGACGCTTGGAATGTGCCTCCATTTGTATGCTTGCCCTGCATGCCAGTGACCTAGGATGAATTAGGTGCCTGTTATTAATACATCAAAATTAAGAGCAGTATCCGCCTGGCACATTTACTCGCAATGAAACCCCTGTAGTCATTCAAATATAAGAGATGCCCTTTTAAAAATGAAGCTCTTCCTGAAAGTTCTCCATTTATAACACTGTCTTATGATAGGATGTCAGGGGCAGTAATAGATAGACCAAAGACATTTTTTGTAAAGTTATATGCAGAAAGGTCATATATCATAATGGAAAGAGAAAAATTTAGCAGGAGAAAGAAAGCAGATAAATTGAAGCAGACATTTTAACTGTTGTCGAAAGGACCATATCAATGAGCCCATAATAGATAGGAGGATGAGATTTTGTTAGACTTAACATCCAGGGAAATGAGAAATCATTCACTTCCAGGGACTTAGAAGCACTGTGGAAGGGCAGGTAAGAAGCAGCTGCTTGTTAAGAGAAAACAGGTGCAAACGTGCTCGGGAAGGGGCAGGAGCGAAGACGTGTTGAGTACTCACCATGTGCTAAGCCCAGTGTGAAGCACATAATGTACCTTGATACCTTCAACGGCATGAGCTGTCAGCCCTTTTCAAAAAATGTTTATTTATTTAGAGAGAGAGAGAGAAAGACAGAATGAGTGGGGAGTTGGCAGAGAGAGAAAGAGAGAATCCCAAGCAGGCTCCACACTCAGTGCAGAGCCTGACACAGGGCTCCATCTCATGACCACAAAATCATGACCTGAGCCAAAATCAAGAGTCAGGGGCTTAACTGACTGAGCCACCCAGGCTTTTTTTTTTTTTTTTTTTTTGGTAAGTAAACTCTACATCCAATATGGAGCTCAAGCTCACAACCCTGAGATCAAGAATCTTCATGCTCTACTGACTGAGCCAGCCAGGTGCCCCCACCCACCAGCCTCTTTATTAGGATTTACTACATTAAAGCTGGACAAAGGGGACTACTTAAAATAAGTGCTCATGCCTAGAGGACAAAGTTCCAACTTGTTAGAAAGGCAGGTACCACCTGTGCCCACCTGGCCCTAATTACTCCCCCCCACCCCCCACCCCATCCCAGCATATTGCATTTCTCACTGTCCCCAGCACAGCAGCCATTTCATGCCTCTGTGCCTTTGCATATGCTTTCCTGTAGCTGGGCGCCTCAGTCCACTGGCAAACTCCTACCCATGCTTCAAGCCTCAGCTCAAATATCACCCACTCTGAGAAGTCTTATCTAATTCTGCCAGGCCCAGCGAGTTTATTTCCTCTTTTTGCTTCTTTAAAGCGCTTCATATCATTATACATATTAAAACATACCATGCTGTATTACAATGATCTGTTCTTTCGTCTGTCTCTTCTGGACAGCAGCTTCTTACAGGCAAGGCAATATGCTAGTACCTATGCTATGTCCAAAATATGGTAGTGATGTAATAAAGGCACACCAACTGAAAGAATAACTGAGTGGACAAATATACACAGGTACTATATACCAAACAATGACATGTAAACAACAGACAGGTAAGCAACTAACTGAAATACCTCAGTGTATCTTACTTTTGTGTTAGTTCAGTCTGCTGGAGGTCAGAGCGTTACCCTCTTTTTCTTGGCAATATCTTTTGAGACAAAGGAAACAAGCGACTGATTCAAACGACTTATGTAGGACATATATCAATTTACAACAACAATCACTTTAGACCAGTGCATCCAATAGAACATTCTGCAGTGATGGAAATATTCTGTATGGCACTTTCTGATAGGGTAGCTACTAGCCACATGCAGCTACTGAGCCCTTAAAAAGTGGCTAAGTGCAAATAAAAAACTGAATTTTGTTTTATTTATCTTGTGAGAGAGCACAAGCAAGGGAAGGGCAGAGAGAGCGGGGGACAGGGGATCCAAAGAGGGCTCTGCTCGGACTGTGTGACAGCAGTGAGCCCGACATAGGCCTCAAACTCACAAACCTCGAGATCATGACCTGAGCCGAAGTCAGACGCTCAACCAGGTGAGCCCCCCCACCCCCCCGCCGGAACTGAATTTTTAAATTTTAATTAATTTAAGATAACTATATGTGGCTGGTAGCTACTATGTTGGACATCATTAACCCACAAGATAGTAGGAAAGTTCTACCTTATTATAATTTTCCTGTATAAAAAACAAAAACTCAGCCACTGGCAAACTGGGTAATCAAGAACCTTCCTTAACCATTCGGTATCTCATTTCATTCATCTATCAACTCATCGGGAGAACTAGAGAAGACTGACAGCTCAAAGCTCCAGGAATGTACACTTCTGGGCTCAGCCCTTTTTTTGCCACAGCAAGCCCTCTGGAGGGGCAGCTGAAGGGAACACCCCTTTACCCTTCCCAAAGTGGGAGGCCAGAAGGATGTTTGGGCACCCGTGCCCGTGGGTTCCGTGGGTTTCCTCCACAGAATTATAGATGATAGGTTCACGTCAAACTATGTGTCAAAGGATCACACCTAAGGTCTCTGGGGGAAATCCTAGGTGCTAAATCTTATAGAAGAATGGAAAAAGGTCTCACTGGTTCAAAGCAATGCATCTTCAAGCCCTTTCAGTTCTTTAGTTGGGGCAATCTGGGCTAGCCTCCTTCATCAGGGATAAACCACTCAGCTTCTTTCCCTTGGGCTTTTTTGTGCCTGGAGAGAATGAGGCTTATAAAGCCTGCTGGGCTTCTAAATGAAGCCTGATTATCTAATTTTCACCTGCAGAAAGAAAGTGGTTTTGCAATCTCTCATCTCCAAGGAGAGAAAACGCCAAATCCCCTCTCCTGGTTCTCTGAGGGCTCACGTAGGCATAATAGCTTGGAAAGATCTAATCAGTCCCTTTTTTCTTAAAAGGGATGTTGGGTGTGTGGTAAGGGGGACAATGACCAAGACACTGACACCATGAGGATGGAGAGAAATAGAGATGGAGAGTGGGGGGAGGGGCACAGCTACTGTAGTTCTAGGCCTGGGCTTCTCAAACTTGAGTTGAGTATCACAATTACCAGGAAGGCTTGTTAAAATAGATTCCTAAGTGATGCCAGTGCAGATAATGATCCCGCTATCACACTTTGAAAACCACTGCTCCAAGTCACTGCTTCAGCCCTTAGCTATTTGTCTTGTAGTTCCTTACAGAGTTCCAGTCAACTCCTCAAAATGAAAAGCTGTGTAAGTGTGTGTGCTTACAGACAGGGGGCTCAGTTGTATGTTTCCCCATCATCCTCCCGCCAGCCTCCACTTCCGCCCAGACCAATGTGCAGCGATGCAGACTGGATGCACGGTGGCTGCTGCTGGTAGCACGGTCCAGTGGGAACGTCTGGAAGATCTTTCAGGTGATTCCAGTCACGTGGCCAGCACCCTTGGCTGCAGAGCATGCTGGCCAAGAGCATACTTGGCACAGACAGACTGCTTTCTCCTCAGAGGATCGGAGCCCTCCCGCAGAACACTTGTTTTCCCACCATCTCTTGTCAAAAAAAGAAGAAAATTCATAAATGTGTAAGGGATTTTGACAAAGGTCTGCCGTGGCCTCGTGCAGGACGGAAGGCTTAGGGAAGGATGGCTAAACTGTCCAGTTTACTGAAGGGTGTCAGAGAGATACCCTGTCCATGAGCAAAAATCCGGAGCTCATATTTTCTTTTTCTTTCTTCTCTTTCTTTCTTTTTCTTTTTTTGTTAACATTTACATATTACTTACCACATGTCATGCACTGTCCTAAATACTTTACATATATTAATTCATTTAACCCTCAACATCCTTTAAGGTAGATATACTTTTTAAAAACTTTTTTTTTAACATTTATTTATTTTTGAAAGACAGAGCATGAATGAGGGAAAGGCAGAGAGAGAAGGAGACACAGAATCCGAAGCAGGCTCCAGGGTCTGAGCTGCCAGCACAGATCCCAACGTGGCGTTCGAACCCACGAACCGTGAGATCATGACCTGAGCCAAAGTCAGATGTTCAACCGACTGAGCCACCCAGGAGACCCATTAGATAGATATACTGTTATTCCCATTTTACAGCTATGGAAACTGAGG
Organism: Neofelis nebulosa; assembly: GCF_028018385.1. Lineage (NCBI taxonomy): Eukaryota > Metazoa > Chordata > Mammalia > Carnivora > Felidae > Neofelis > Neofelis nebulosa. The sequence continues at coordinate 100,081,013 of NC_080787.1, forward strand.
CATGGAGTTAAATGACATGGCCAAAGTCACCCTGCTAATAAGTCGTAGAGCCAAGATTTGAATCCAAGGCCATGTCATTTCTGATTTGTTTCCACCAATGGCCAATCTTGTGCATGTTACGTTGGTAATTACCATCACCTGTTTCACTGAATCCCATTTTCTGACTTTGTTCTCACATTATCAGAGTATACCCCATTCATTGACCAACATGCAAAGCTCTGGATCCTGCTTTTCAGAGTTAAAAAAAAAAAGAGAGAGAGACTCAAGCATTAAGTAAAGGGAAGATAGGGATAGCATTTCCTCACTGTGAAAAACTCAGATCTATAATTTCTAAGAAGGTGTGTCTTAGTGTGATACCCAAAGGGAAGGCAGAGCAGATGCTGGGACCACGTGATGCCAGAGGACAAGACTACAGCAGCTCAAAAACAAAACTGTTCTGGGGGACACATGGCATTAACAGCATGCATTCTGGAACATCTGAGTTTGAGATTCTTCAAACAGCAATAGCCTTATTTCTTTGTATGACGGTGAAAACTGCCTGACAGTGAATTAGTGAATTTAGCTTGGCTCTTTGTAATAATTGATTCTTTCAGCTTTGCTTCTGACTCCCCTTTTCAGTCATTTTCCCTCAGCTGTTAAAAAAAGGAAACAAAGCAAAGCGCCTGGATGGCTCAGTAGATTAAGCCTCCAGCTTCGGCTCAGGTCATGATCTTGCGGTTTAGGAGTTCAAGACTTGCACTGGGCTCTTCACTGACAGCACAGAGCCTGCTTTAGATCCTCTGTCTCCCTCTCTGCTCTTCCCCTGCTCGCTCACTCTCAAAAATAAGTAAGCATTAAAAAAATTTTAAAAACTTTTTAAAAAGGAAACAAAGCCCATTTACTAGTGTGCCAAAGCATTGGAAACACCACTGATCTTCCCCTTTAGACTGAAAGCAAAGAAAAGGCTTTTTTCACAGTCAGACTTGAATGGCTTCTCAAAAGTTCAACATTAAGTTAGTTAGTAGCATTCAATGTTACGGTTACTAACATATGACACAATTACTTATGGTGGCTCTTTAATTTTCTCCAATTTTTTTTTTTTGTCCCTTAGTATAAAAAGGAACTTTTATGACCATGCCATAAGATCTGCTTCTATTCAAGCTCTAATTATACAGGATTGAGCCATATGAAATTGCTATCTTTGTAGGTTAAGGGGCATCTGGGTGGCTCAGTCAGTTAACTGTCTGACTTTGGCTCAGGTCATGATCTCGTGGTCCGCGGGTTCGAGCCCCATGTCACACTCTGTGCTGACAGCTTGGAGCCTGGAGCTTGCTTTGGATTCTGTGTCTCCCTCTCTCTCTGACCCTTCTCAGCTTATGTCTCTCTCTCAAAAAAAAAAAAAAAAAAAAAAAAAAAAAAAAAATTAAAAATTAAAAAAAAAAGAAATTGCTATCTTTGTAGGTTAAAAATGATCAAATATCGGCAATCTCATATGGTTTAACCTAATATAAATACACATGATAACATCTGCCATGTGCAACATTGTACTAAATGAGATAAGCCAAACAGAGAAGGAAAAGTATACAATCTCACTTGTACAGGAATATAAAAAAGTCAAACATATAGCATAGAAGCAGAGAGTATATAACAGTGGTTACCAGGAGCAGGAAGGTGGGGAAATGGGGAGATATTCAGAACAAAGTTGCAGTTATGTATAATGAATAAGTCTAGAGAGCTAATGCACAGCATGATGACCATAATTAATAATACTGTATTGAATAATGGGAATTTACTGCAAAAGGTGCTGTCCTCACACACACATAAATAGTAACCGTGTGAATTAGCTTGACTGTAGTCATCATTTCATTAGGTGTATTGCATCTTCATGCTGTGCGCTTCATTTTTGTGTGTTGTACACTTTAGATACAATTTTTATTTTAAAATAAAATTCTTAAAAATACGTGACTTTTTTAAGATTAAATAAATACATATGATCTGTAAGTCAATATAATCCTCTTTCATTTTTCCTGGTCATTGTAACAATAACAGAAAATTCTCTAAAGGTTTGTAGTTACCCATATAATATGCATCTAATACAGATCTTAGGAATTGTGGGATAGCAGAGAATAAGTGGTGGCAAGGGAGGGGCACCTGGGTGACTCAGTCACTTGAGCGTCTGACTCTTGATTTTGGCTCAGGTCATGATCTCATGGTTCGTGGGATCAAGGCCCGCGTTGGGCTCTGTACTGACAGTGTGGAACCTGCTTGGAATTCTCTCTCTCTCTCTCTCTCTCTCTCTCTCTCTCTCACTCTCTGCCCCTCTCCTCGCCCCACTCATGCTCTCTCTCTCTTTCTTCCTCTCAAATAAACTTTTTTTAAAATGGTGGCAAGGGAGTGTTCATAGAAAATTAGAACAAATTATAGATTCGGAGCTTGAACATAATTACACAAAACATGAATAGCTGCCCCTGTTATTCCAAAATACATGTTCAAAGAACTGAGGGTACTCTTGGCCAGAGAACTTGTCCTTTTCATTTTACTTACTAGTAAGCTATAATTTTTGGTTTGTCCTTCAGGCTAGAGTAGAGAACAAATACGAAACACGTTTATTTAAAAAACTGCCATGTCCCCCAATATAATCTTGGTACTTAAGTGTATTTGTGGTGGGCTGATAGTATTTCTCTCCGGTTTCATGTTCTCTATGACTTGCTTCCTGGCATGTTATTGGCACTTTCATCCCTATTGGCTCTAAGATCCTTTCAAAGGGGAAAATTATTAGGCTTGTGCAACTTTGAGGGAATAAGTCATAACTAAAATATGCAATACATGTACTTGATGTTATAGGCAGAAGGAAAGAAGCCAGCAGTATTCTTACCATAGGGGCCTATATTTAGATATTTAGTAAGCGTTCAACACATTGAATTTATCCTCCATAAATCAATCTAGACCAGTAATCCCAACTGTGGTCCAAAGAATGCTAAAATTGAAAATACTTGTGGGATACAGTTAAGCCAGTCCTTAGAGGAAAATGTATACCTTTAAATGCTTGTATGAGAAAACAAGAGAAGCTAAAAGTTGTTGACCTAAGCATCTAGCTAAAGAAATTAGAAAAAATACAACAACAACAACAACAAAGTAAGAAAAGAAAAAAAATACAACAAAGTAAACACAAAGAAAGTAGAAGGAAGTGATAAAGAAAAAATAAATCAATTAACTAGAAAACACAAATATAATCAAAGGAACTTCTTAAAAGCCAAAAGTTGGGTATTTAAAAACACTATTAGAATTGACAACCTCTGAAAAGATGGATTAAGGAAAAGAAAAAAATAAAGAAGATAGATGTAAATAAATAACATTTTACAAGATAAAATATTATAAGCAATTGTATGCCATTTAATTAGGAAACATATAATGAAATAATTCATGGAAAATTTAACTTAAAACTAATTTAAGAAGAAATAAAATGTTTGGGCAGTCCTATTTTTAAAAAATAATTTAATCAGTAGATTAAAATATCTTCACACACACAAGCCAAGATATACAGATATAATCTTCCAGACTTTAAAGAACCAAAGTTATTCCAATCTTATACAAATTCTTCCAGTTATAAAAAGAGAGGCAACATTCTCTTACCCACTTAATGCAGCTGATATATTTGAGACTCTAAAGCTATACAAGGACAGTATAAGAAAGGAAAAATAAGAGACTAATCTTGCCCATAAACATAGACACAAAAATACTAAGCAAAATATTAGCAAACAAAATTCATAAGAGTGTCAAGAGTGGACCAAAATATACAACTCAATTATGTTGTTTGCAAGAACCCCAGTTTATTTATTTATTTTTATTATTTTTTAAAAAGATTTTTAAGTAATCTCCACACCCAATGTGGGACGTGAACTGACAACCCTGAGGTCAAGAGTCACTTGCTCCATTGACTGAGCACCCCAGGCACCCCAAGAAACTTTAAAAATAAATAAATAAATAAATAAATAAATAAATATTTCATAAGGGAATTTTTTTTAATGACCAAGTTGGGTTTATACAAGAATGGTTTAATATTAGGTTTAATATTAGAAAATCCAGGGGCTCCTGGGTGGCTCAGTTGGTTGAGCGTCCAACTTTGGGTCAGGTCACGATCTCACAATTCAAGAGTTAAAGCCCCACATCGGGCTCTGTGCTAACAGCTTGGAGCCTGGAGCCCACTTCAGATTCTGTGTCTCCCTCTCTCTCTGCCCCTACCCCACTTGTGCGCGCTCTCTCTCTCTCTCTCTCTCAAAAATGACTAAATATTAAAAAAAAAAAAAAGAAATAAAATCCATGCACCCAGTTTATCACATTAACATATTAAAGGAGAAAAACCATGTGATCTTCCCAATACATGCAGAAATGGTATTTGAGGGGCATCTGGCTGGCTCAGTTGGTAGAGTATGTGACTCTTGATCTCTGGGTTGTAAACTCAAGTCCCACGTTGGGTGCAGAGATTACTTAAAAATAAAGTCTTAAGAAAAAAAAAGATAAATTATTGAAAACCATTAAAGAAGCTCTAAACAAAAGGGAACATATGTCATATTCATTTTAGTTTAGTTTAGTTATTTATTTTTATTTTAGAGAGAGAAAGTACATGTGAGCAGGGGAGAGGCAGAGGGAAAGAGAGAAAGAGTCTCAAGCAGGAGTGGCGCCTGGGTGACAGTTAAGGGTCCAACTTTGGCTAAGGTCATGGACTGCAAGGTTTTTTTTTCCAAAAAAAAAGATGAAATTGAGTTCTTCCCTCACACCACACATAAAAAAATTTGAGTCCCACATCAGGCAGCCGGCACTGCAGAGACTGCTTTGGGTCCTCTGTATCCCTCTCTCTCTGCCCCTTCCCCCACTCACTCTCTCTCAAAAATAAACAAACATTAAAAAAAAAAAAAATCTCAAGCAGGTTCTACTCCCAGTGCAGAGCCCAATGCAGAGCCCAATGCAGGGCTTAATCCTGTGACCGAGATCATGACCTGAGCTGAAATCGAGTCAGACGCTCAACTGACTGAGATACCCAAGCACCCCTGTCATGTTCATTTTAATGGAAAACTCAAGATTATAAAAACACTGACTAGTTATAAACTAACTCAAATTGAAGAAGTCAGATAAGGTAGTGTTCAAAGATAAAGTGAGGCATATTAAAAATTTGTACAGTTTATTTGAGCAAAAATTGATGTGAATCAGACAACACCAAAATGCAAGTGGTTATGAACACTCCATTGACAGTAGCTCAGGGAAAGCCTTGCAGAGGAAATGGAGATGCAAAGTAAGGAAATAATTGATGGGGTATAGCTTAAAGCCTAGTTGGCTGTTGGTGACTGGTTGTCCTTAGTGTTTTGATTTTATAACCATGAGGCATTTACAGACTTAGATTTTGTTTTGCTCATGTAAGCTGCAATGGCATTAGACCTAAATGGCCTCTCCATTTAATTAATCTAACAGTAAGTGATGCAGTACAGGGCAGGGGGGAAGGGAGGAATTATCCTACTAAATATCAAAACTTATCACACAGCTATTATATTCAGATTGTAGAAAAAGGAAAAAAAAAAAAGATCACGTAGTATTGGTAGAGAGACCAATAGAATGTAACAGAGAACTTACCAACACACACATACACACATAAATACTTGACATATGACAGAGGTGTCATTCAGGTCACTGATGAAAGACTATCTAGATAACTGGTAATCTTTATGGGGGGAAAAAAAGATGAAATTGAATTCTTCCCTGACACCACACATAAAAAAATTCCAAATGGAATAGGCTTAAATATGGAAGATAAAACTCTAGAACATTGGAAGAAATTTTAAGAGGACACTTTCATGACTTTCAACGTTGGGAAAGACTTCTTTTTCTTTTTTTTTTTTTAGAAAAAAATTTTTATTATTTTTTTTGGGGGAAGCTCTGTGCCCAATGTGGGGCTTTAACTCACGACCCCGAGATCAAGAGTTGTACATGCCACAAACTGAGCCAGCCAGGTGGCCCGGGAAAGATGTCTTAAACAAAAACTACAATGTGTTAACCATTAATAATAAGACTGATAGATTCATCAGAGTATGCCACCTCAAAATGTGCCACTTTGACATAAGCGTTATTTTGGTCAGAAGGCAACTGAGAAATAGCAGACACAGGCAAAGCTTTCCACCCTCCTGCTTTCTGCCTAAAAACAGGGTATAAATTTTCCTTTATTAATGCACTCCCCTTCTCTTCTCCCATACCAGGAAAAAGAGAACTGTCAGAGACACTCTTATCACCCCAAGACTGCATGAGACTAAGTCTGTATAACGGACATTACCAAAATAACCCTTCTCTTCCATTAGTTTCCCCCATGTGTTTCCCTTCCTACAATTTACCACCCCTAGAAGCCCAATGCCATTTTCCTTCTCTACAACTTACCGCCCTTTGTTAAGATGGTGTATGATCCCTTGATTTCTAACCTTTGAGCTGCTCATCACTGAGTTCTACTGTGTGCATGCACTTTGCACACATAAACTCTAGGTTTTTTCTCCTATTAATCTGTCTTTTGTCACTTTAATTTGCAAGATCCCAGTTACTGAACATAAGAGGATAAAGGAAAGAAGTTTTTTTCCTCCCCTATAATTAAATTAAGAATAAGAAGTTCTTGGGGCCGCCCGTCTGGCTTAGTCAGGGGAGCATACAACTCTTGATCTCAGGGTTGTAAATTTGAGCCTCAAGTTGGGTGTAGAGATCACTTAAAAATCACAACCTTTAAAAAAAAAACTGGACAAAACAGATGAAGAGGAAACAAAAATTGCTAACAAGCAAATGAAAAAATGCTCAACTTCATGAGTAATCTGAGAAATGCAGATTCATAGCACAACAAGATACCCTTCCACACCACTAGATTAGTAAAAATTAAGCAGCATGACAGTGTAAAGATGTACTTGCTGGCAAGAATATGAGCCAAATGGAAAGTCTCACATACTGCTTGGTCAAATAATCATTTTGGAAAACAGTTTGGCTTATCTTATAAGGCTGGGCACATGCATACTCAAAATTACAGTAATTTTACTCCTTAATTGATACCCTCTGAGAAATTTTGGCTTAAATATATTTGAAAGATAGTTCCAATATAGTAAAAAACATTGATGTATATATATATATATATAGTATGTATATATATATATATATGTATATAAAATAGTATATAATATATATAATATAACATATAACATATAACATATAATTATTATATATACTCTATATGAAATATAATTATTATATTGATATAATATATACTATATATATAACTATATTATATATGCATATATACATATAGTAAAAACAAAAACAAGGGCGCCTGGGTGGCTCAGTCAGTTAAGCATCCAGCTCTTGATTTCAGCTCAGTTCATGATCTCATAGTTCATGAGATTGAGCCCCACATCCAGCTCTGCACTGACAGCACGGAGCCTGCTTGGGATTCTCTCTCTCCCTCTCTCTGCCCCTCCCCTGCTTGTACACACTTGCTCTCTCGCTCTCTCAAAAATAAATAACCTAAAAAAATTAAACACACACATACATATATATGTTAAGCTATATATATGTATATATATAATGTATATAATATATATGTTATATATATATAATTTATATAATATATATGTTATATATATGTTAAATTAAATACACACACACACACACACACACACACACACAAACATACATACACATAGGCAGGTCAGCTGCAAGTTTTAAAGATGCCACCCAAAGGAAAAAGTGGTTCTGGGAAAGGTGGGGAGGGGAAGCAGCCTCTGGGAGTGGCCATTCTGACAAGAAGGCTCAGGGTCCCAAAGGTGGTGGCAGTGCAGTAAAGGTCAGACACGTTCTATATGAAAAACATGCAAAATCATGGAAGCCGAGGAAAAATTAAAGTCTGGAAAGAGATTCAGTGAAGTGGCTGCACAGTATCATTGAGATAAAGCCAAGCAGGGGGGTGACACGGGTTGGATGACCAGAGGTTCCATGGTGGAACCATTTCAAGAAGCAGTATTTGCCTTGCCTGAAAGTGGGCTGGATAAGCCTGTGTTTATGGACCCTCCGATTAAAACAAAATTTGGATATCATATTATGATTGAAGGGAGAAAATAAAATTGTACAAAAGACTGAAAAAGTATACATATTGACAAAAGAATAAAATTGTTAAAAAAAGACAAAATAAAATCATTTTTCTTCTGAAAGAAAAAAACAATAAATTATGGTATGCCTACACTGTGGAATATTACGAGCAGTAAAAGAAACAGATGAACTATAACTCACCAGCTACAGATAACTGAATCTTAGAACTCTATCTTTGAGTGAAAGCATGAGTTGTCAACAGAAACTGTACTGATGACTTACAGTCATCATCGGTATGACCTATAACATGACATCATTTATACACATTTCAAGAACAAAATAAGCCAGTATATTATTTAGGGAAACGTGCATGTGATTTTTTTTTTAAACTATGTTATAAGAATGCAAGGGCATCCATCATAAACGCAAATTGGGAGCATGATTAAACTGGCAAATTAAAGAAGAGAAAAATCTGGGGTGCCTGGGTGGCTCAGTAGGTTGAGCGTCCGACTTCAGCTCAGGTCATGATCTCGCGGTTTGTGGGTTCCAGCCCTGCGTCAGGCTCTGGCTGATGGCTTAGAGCCTGGAGACTGCTTTGGATTCTATATCTCCTTCTCTCTCTGCCCCTCCCCCACTTGTGCAGGAGTGCATGCGTGCTCTCTCTCTCTCTCTCTCTCTCAAAAATAGATAAATGTAAAAAATAAAAAAATAAAGAAGAGAAAAATCTGAATAGTCAACAAATATATAAAAAAATACTCAATCTCACTACCATCAGGGAAAGTTTAAAATTAAAACAAGGTGTATTTTCCATCCATACAACTGACAATATTTAAAAATCTGATAATATGAACTATTAAGAAGAATGGGGGGAAATATGGCTTTCATGAGCTTGTGCAAATGTAAATTAGTAATGTGAATGTAAACTAGGCCATTTTTAGTAAGACTGAAGAAAAACACACTTACACTAGGTCCCAGAGATTCCTATTCTAAGTAAACACCCCAGAGAAACTTTCACACAGTGATATACTCCCTACCCCCAGAAGTGCCCATGGCTGCAGTGTTTGACAGAACTTAATTGTTCTTTAGGAAGGAAACAAATAAACTGTGAATAATTTATATATGAATGGTATGAAGAAGCCCAAAAGTATGTATAAACATGGGATGAATCTTGAAAATAAAATGAAGTGAAAAAAAGTATCACATTATATCTATTAATTTTCAAAATAAAAAAATGTCATATATCTCATGTATGTGAGATAAGAACTTGTGACTTGTGTGTATTGTTTGCATGTAGACAGGAATGATCTGGAAGAGTGAGAAAGGTTGATGATTCAGGAAAGAGCAGAGCCTAAAGAATGAGCTCCTCGAGAAGGTGCAGAGTGAAGGGGCGGGGCTTTGTAATGGATTGTTCCCTTTTTTTGTTTTTAGAAAGTTTTTTTTTAAGTTTTATTTATTTATTTGAGGGTAGGGGAGAAGAAGAGAGAGTGGGAGAGAGAGCACTGTCAGCGCAGAGCCCAACCCAACCCGGGGCTCCATCTCACCGTGAGATCACAACCTGAGCCAAACTCAAGAGTTGGACACTTAACTGACTGAGCCACCCAGGCGCCCCACGTAATGGATTGTTCTTAAAATATATTTGGTGACTAACCTTGAGGTTTGGGATATGCAAGGTGAGGCAGTGGAAAGGCGACTTTCTGCTCCAGCTCATTTGTCTCAACTTAAACAAATAAATAAGCAGTAAATAAATTGGAAGAGAAGTTATAAGAAAATCCAGCCCATAATAACAATGTTTAGAGTGAGGCTGCTCCTCCTGCATTAAAAAAACAACTTTAAAAAATAACTTTAAATTCATCTACGGGCCCCAACCAAAGACACCATCTGATTTACTCATCTCTTTATGTAAGATTAAGTATTGGAGCTAAATTAAAATTCTCCTTTGTGATTTGAAGTAGTGTATCACTGTTGACTGATGGGAACCTAATCCACACCAAGGTCTAACCTCGTGAAAACTACCATCCCTGTAAAGCACTACAGCAGGAGCTCCTGCCCAGGGGGAAAAAGAATAGGATGTTTCTTTTCTTCTTTTTTCTTTTCTTTTCGTTTTTTTTTTCTTTCTTTGTTTAAGTAGGCTCCACACCCAAAGCTGGGCTTGAACTCACCACCTTGAGATCTCAAGAGTCACATGCCCTACTGACTGAGCCAGCCAGGTGCCCCAAGAATTGGGTGTTTCTGTGAAAAAAATTACAAATCACAAATATGTGTACCTCCCAACCCCCACATACTACTTACTTGTTAATCTCACAGCAGTTTTTTCATATTAATTAGCATTTTATGTTAAATACTAACTTGATTCATCTAATGAAATGTTTCTTTTTTAAAGGCCAGTGGCCAAGTTGATTCTATGTAACCCATTATCACTGTATTCTTTTATCTCCTCCTATAATCATGCATAATCATACAGTAATTTTGTCAGTTTATAATAATACTGATTAACCCCTATTACTGGCAGATTTAACAATTTATCTGTAATCTTCTACAAATGACTTAAACTAGAAAATGCAACTATATATCACCCAAAATGTCAACATTATAAACTGAATTGATAGATGTATGAAGTTGTATCATTTCAACATTTGACACAATTGTAACTGCTTTTTCTTATTGCTCAAATGCAACCAAACAGCCACTGTGAATCAGTGAGGAAGCAGTAGAATTTATAGTGTAAGAAACCTAGAGCTGGTGAGGAAGGGAAAGAGAAGGGAGGATGATCCGAAAACAAGGGGGAAAAACTTACTATTTTTAATTTAACAGAGTATGTATCCCCATAACATTAATGTGTCCACATGTAAAACAGGCTGTCCCTTGGAAGTTCTTTAGTTTCTGGTTCATCTTTTTACATAGTAAAAGAGCTGTTTCTACAAGGCCCACGGCTAAGCAGTATTTTCAGACTTTTTTTTTTTTTTCCATCTAATCACCTACTGCATGACAGGTAAGCCTGACAGTTATGACCAGTTACCTTTTAATCACTTTAGTCTTGAAAAGATGTTCTGAACTTACCTTACTTTATCAGTAAATTCTGGCGGGTACTTACATTTTTCTGGAGACAACGTTATAGCTCTCAAAGATGTTCAAAGGGGTTTGTGACCGCAGAAAATCCAAAGACACTACATTAAGATAAGCTCTCTTTTCGGGCCACGTGAAAATAAACACGCGGCGCTGCCTCCTCAGCTCCACTCTGCCCGGCCTGTTCTCCGCGCAGTCCGCCGAAGAGCGACCTCCAGCAGGGGCCGCTGCGCCGCCGCCGCCGCTCCCATGCGCCCCGCCCGGCCCGCTCTCGCCGCGGCGGCGCTGACGGAAGGGGCGGGGCTAGGCAGGGCGGGGCCTGGAGGCCCCGTCCGCAAGGCCACGGGGAGGGATCGACGGGGGGGAGGAGCTGTCCTGACTTGCAGGTAACTGCGCCCCTGTCGGGCGTGCTGTGCCCCCGCCTGGCACCCACTCTGTTGCTTCCTGGCGCGCACTCGTGAAGTAGGGGCGCGGCGAACGCCTCTGCCCAGCCTGCGCTCCTGCCAGGACTCCGCGTGAGTCTGCCGCGTCCTGCCTGCCCCGGCCCGGCCAGCCTCAGGACGCCCGGTGGACCCAGGGGTTGCGGGGTCGTGGGCACTCGGCGCGCCGAGGCACGCCGCCTTTGGGCCCGGCCGCTACTGCTGGCTTCAAACGCAGACCCGGAGCTCGAGGACGCAGGTGTCCAGTTTCCTTTGACCTTGAGGACCCGGGAAGGTGCGCAGCCCGCGGGGGTGGGGAGTATGCCGGGGAACCCGACCCCGTTTCGGTGCTCAGTCTGAGGTCTCCAGGAGAAGGGAGGATTTGCAGTTGCAGTAGACCGCAAAGCAGTTAGGACAGGTTCTTAATGGAGTAGTGAACAGGCTCAGAACGTGGAGCGATTCCCAGTGTCCCGCAGGTCAAGGGTAACGTTGCCTCTATCCCAGACGTTGATTTCCTACTGCCTTCGACTAATTCACGTATCTTATATCTCTCCTGAAGATCTCACCACAAACCTTCGGGATGCCTGCCGTTTTCATCCTCGCAACTCACGTCCACGTGATTAGCAAAATAATAATAATAATAATAATAATCTTTTGAAATGTACTTCTATCGGGTCACTTCCCTGCTTAAGATCTTTCTATGGTTCACATGCTCTCTGGGTCAATTCCAAACTTCTATGGGCAGGGTCTTTCGAAATCTAGCCTTTTGCACTTCAATCGAGCCCCAACTTTGTGGGATCTTTTCTGGGTTCATTCTGATGCTCCAATTCTCCTGATCTACTTTCGTTTCACGGTGGCTAATTAAGCACACCCACCATGTGCCAGGCACTCTTCTGAGGCCCTTAGGATTCAGCAGAGGTAAACAAATTCAGGTGAAGATTTCTACCCTGGTAGAGTTTATATTCTATTAGGGGAAACAGTCCAAAAAAAGGAAAAAAGAGAAAGAAACACCCAGTAAATTATGTATGATATGATAGGTGATAAGTGCTATAGAGGAGAAAAGTAGAGCAGAGTAAGGGATGATTGAGAGGGCAAAAAGCTTATTAAATAGAATTGGAATGAGTAGACAGCATTGAGGTGACATTTGAGTTAAGAGTTGAAGAGAGGTGCCTGGGTGGCTCAATCAGTTAAGCATCCTGTTTCAGCTCAGGTCATGAACTCACCGTCCATGGGTTCGAGCCCCACATCAGGCTCTGTGCCAGAGCTTGGAGCCTACTTCGGATTCTTGTCTGCCTCTCTCTGCCCCTCCCGCACTCATGTTCTGTCTTCCTTTCTCAAAAATGAATAAACATTAAAAAAAAAAAAGAAGTTTAAGAAAATAAGTTACCTATGCAGGTGTGTGGGGTAAGAGTTCTGGGTGCAGCTGGGACAGAGACCTTAACCAGAAATGTCCCTGTTGTATGTGAGGAGCATCGGGAAGGTCAGTGTGGCTGGCGCTGAGAGAGCAAAGGTAAGAGTGGCAAGAGATGAGGTCAGAGAGGGAACGGAGGGACGAGATCACATGGAGCCTGTTAGCTACAGTAGGGACCTTCCTCTTCGTGCTTTTGTAGGAGTGATAAAGTATAAATTATTTTTGGAAGAATGACTGGTCTGTGGAAAATAGACTCTACTGGAGCCTTTGTAGTATCCCTGGTGATGAAGCAGTGGAAGTGGTGAGAGGTGATGGGATACGGACCGTGTTTTGAAGATACAGCCAACATAATAACCTCTTGGCATATTGGATATGGGTATGAGGGAGAATCAAGAATTACCGGAAGCTTTTGTTCTCAGCACCTACAAGGGTGGAGTTATTTACTGACATGGGGAAGGCTACAGGTGAAACAGATTTGGGGTTGGAGACGTGTCAGGAGTTTGTTTTGGGACCAGTATAGCTTGAGATACCTGTTACACGCCCAAAGTAACAGGGATGTCAAATAAGCGTTTGGATATTGTGTCAATATCCCAAGACCACCCCTAGGTTCACTGATTCACTAGGAAGATTCAACAGGACTTGGCTCTGGGTCAGGGCTAGGGTTTATCACAGCAGAAAGACACAAAACACAGTAGCAAAGGGAGAAGATGCACGGGACAAAATCTGGAGGAAACCAGGTGCAGTCCTTTAAGAGTCCTCTCCCAGTGGACTCAATAGGACAGGCTTAAATCCCCAGCAACAAACTGTGACATGTGAAATACTATCTATCAGGGAAGCTCGTTAGGGACTTTGCCCAGGGTGTTTATAGGCTTTTGTCATATAGGCACTCTCTGCCTAGCATGTACCAAAATTCAAGACTCCCAGAAGGAAAGCAGGTGTTCATCATAAGAAATTGTACAAACAGTTTACAGCGGTGAGCTACTCCTGTCAGTTCTGAGAGTGGTGAGAGTCCTGAAATCCCAAGTTTCCAGATGCCAGCCGGGGGCCCACCTTGTAAGCAGGCCTTTCTAAGGATAGCGGTCTCAGGCCTGCTATATTAAATCTTTTCTGCACAGATATACATGTCTGGAATTTGGGAGAAAGATCTGGAATGGGGATGTAGACTGGGGAGTAGTTGGCATATAGACGGCATTTAAAACCATGGAAATGTTTGGTGTCTTGATACGCATTTGTCAAAACTGATGAATCACGTAGAAGAGATGCAGGCCAAAGATTGAGCCCAGGGGCCCACCAGCGTTAAGATGTCTGGGAGAAGGGAGGACAGCAGGGACGGTACACCAGGGGGGGTACCAAGAGCAAGGTGTCCCGGAAGCCAAGTGAAGAAGAAGGGAGTGATCATTGGTTTCAGATGTGCTGAGAGGTCAGACAAGAGGAGGACTCATAAATGACCTTTTGGAGTTAGAAAATGAGAGGCGTTGAGGAGAGCATAGACAACACTTTTGACTTTTGTTATAAAGATGAACAAAAGTTGTAGCTGGGAATTAGTGGCATTAAGAGAAGGTTGGTTGGCTTTTTAGTGAGAGAAGTAACAGCATGCTGATGAGAATGGTCCATTAGAAAGCGAAAAATTATGGTTGTAACTTGCTCTTCCCCCCAAGTTCTGTTTCAGGCCACCTTTGCAGTTAGAACTCTTCACAGGCGTCCCTGCTCCAGGCATTAGCCTATATAGGGTCCCGCCTCCTTTGGACCTTAGCTTTCACTTAAGTTCTCTGACAGCCAATTTGCCCACATTCCCCTTGAATAGCAGTTCCTTGAGGGCAAGGGCTGTGTTTTATCCCCTATCCCCAAGCCTAGCCTAGCTGGCTACCTAACATATACAGGCAAATGAGTGAGTGTAGGGTGGATGTGATAATGGGTAGGATGCTCCTTTCATTTCTAGAAAATGAGTCTGCAAGTATTCACTGGTGTTTGTGTGTGCCAAGCTAATGGGGATGGGAGTGAGGAATGAGACACAATTCTTGCCCTGTCACTACCCATAGAGCTTAGAAGATAATAACAGTACAAAGACACTTAGCATTGGTGCAACATGAATTTGGAAAAGGGAAGGGGAGGGTGGAGAGGGAGAGTGGCTCTTGTGTGGAGCCTGGAAGAGGGGGGAAGCCATGCTAAAAGGACATTTTTTTTTCCCCATTAGTAGAATCCTTTCTCCAAGTGAAATACAAGGAACCTCAGTATTTTCCAGCCCTGCTGCTCTGGTCGAAGAGGGGTTGGGGCCTCGTTAGCACTCTGCTCCATTACTCCTCCTCTGACCAGTGATCAGCTCTGTGATAGAACTTGGGTTCTCAGGCTCTACCCCGTGGCCCTGGGTGTCCATTGCTACAAATGGTCATCATCTCCAGCAAAAATTAGGTTAATGTGTTTTCTCAATTTTATGTTCATAATTTGTTTAATCTTTTTTTAAAATGTTTTTTAAATGTTTATTTTTGAGAGAGAGCAGGGAAGGGGCAGAGAGAGAGGGAGACACAGAATCCAAAGCAGGCTCCAGGCTCTGAGGCTGTCAGCACAGAGCCTGACATGGGACTCAAACTCACGAACCACGAGATCATGACCTGAGCCTAAGTCGGATGCTTAAACCATTGAGCCACCCAAGGGCCTCCGTAGTTTGTTTGTTTTTTTTTAAGTAGGCTCCGTGCTTAGCATGAAGCCTAACACAGGGCTTAAACTTAGAATCCTGAGATTAAGAGCTGAGCTGAGATCAAGAATCAGATGCTTAACTGACTGAGCCACCTAGGCGTCCCTTATGTTCATAAATTTTATCTAAACTTCCAGCATTTACTGACATTTGCATGCTAGAGAATAAGCAGATCACAAAGAGGGAGTAGTAGCTAATAAACACGAAGGTAATACTTGGCTTGACATTTTGGTTATGTTTATTGTATTTCCATGTGAGTACAATCTTAAAATTGTTGTTTTGTGCTAGTAAAAGGTTCCTAGTGTAGGTAAATGAGATCTATTTGTGATATATACAAAGAGCGATATCCTATCCAAGCATTCCTCACAAGACACAACAGTGTGATATAAAGGTGGGGCTTCAGCAGGGAAATGTGGGAGTCCAGGGACTGACAGACAGGACTTCCCTCCCCGAGGATGTCTCCTCTTAGGATTTCTTCTTCTTCTTCTTCTTCTTCGTCTTCGTCTTCGTCTTCGTCTTCTTCTTCTTCTTCTTCTTCTTCTTCTTCGTCGTCGTCGTCGTCTTCTTCGTCGTCTTCTTCGTCTTCGTCTTCTTCTTCTTCGTCTTCTTCTTCTTCGTCTTCTTCTTCTTCTTCTTCGTCTTCGTCTTCTTCTTCGTCTTCGTCTTCGTCGTCTTCGTCTTCTTCTTCGTCTTCTTCTTCCTCCTCTTCGTCTTCGTCTTTTTCTTCTTCTTCCTCTTCTTCTTCTTCTTCTTCTCCTTCTCCTTCTTTTTAAGATTCTATTTTTAAGTAATCTGTACACCAAACGTGGGGCTCAAACTCAACCATGAGATCAAGTCACACTCTTCACCACCCAAGTCAGCCAGGCACCCCTTAGGATTTCTCCTAAGTCGGGGTGACAGTTCCTGCCACTCCTCTGCTCCTGAAACTATTCATTCTCTCTAGTATTGCAGTTGGTGAAAGTTGGTTTTTGTTCAAGAGAAAATGAGACAATAAATGTCATGGCGTAGCAGAAAGAACAGTGGACTTAGAGTCAGAAGACAGGCAGTTCAGCATGGAGCCTTGACTTAGCCAGGGAGCCTGGGTTTGAATCCACTGAGTATTTGTCTGACCCTGTAACTGAGATGGGCTTGTTGGAAGGAATAAATGAGTTAATAGAGGAGCGCCTGACCCATAGTAAACAGTGAGTGTCAAGACTTGTCATTGGAATCCTGACTGGATTGTTTACTAGCTGTATGACTTAGTGGATTGTTAAATTGTTCCGAGTCTCATTTGTACTCATATGTAAAATGAGGACTCTGCACAAAGTTATCCCTGAGAGGGTGCCCTTTCCATTTCTGCAAACCCTATGGCTCTGGGGCTATTGCTAATTGAGGGGAACAGGCAGGTGGGTTCTCAGCTTCCAGGCATACATATGGCCTTTGGCATTATACCTAATAGCAAAAAACACTTTGCTAAAGTCACTTAGATCAGCGTTTTCAAATTTTTTTTAACGTTTATTTATTTATTTCAAGAGAAGCGTGAGCAGGTGAGGGGCAGAGAGAGGAGGAGAGAGAATCCCAGACAAGCTCCTCACTATCAACTTGGAGCCTGACAAGGGGCTCAAATTCACAAACTATGAGTTCATGACCTGATGCTTAATTGAGCCACCCAGGCACCCCAAACTTTTTCTTAAGTTTGTATTGGGGCACCTGGGTGGCTCGGTTGGGCATTCGACTTTGGCTCAGGTCATGATCTCATGGCTCATGAGTTTGAGCCTCACGTCAGGCTCTGTGCTGACAGCTCAGAGCCTATATCCTGCTTTGGGTTCTGTGTCTCCCTCTCTCTTTGCCCCTCCCTCCCTCCCTCTCTCACGCACGCGCTCTCTCTTTCTCAAAAATAAACATTAAAAAACAGTTAAAGTTTTTATTTTTTTTATTTTGAGAGAGAGAGAGAGCCAGGGCGGGGCAGAGAGAGAATCCCAAGCAGGCTCCTTACTGCCAGCACGGAGCCCAACGCAGGGCTCAAACCCACAAACCTTGAGATCATGACCTGAGCTGAAATGAAGAGTCAGACACTTAACCGACTGAGCCACCCAGGTGCCCCTGACTTTTTTTTATTATTATTATCTACAGTAAATACATTTTACATGATGACCCAGTGTGTGTGTGTATATTCTTATATATGTATGTGTAATTGTAATGGAAGTTTCATAAAGCAGTATTTACTATGTGATGCGCTGTAATATTTTCTGTACTCTTCAGTGTTCTTAAAAAGTAAAAATTAGGGGCGCCTGGGTGGCTCAGTCGGTTAAGCGTCCAATTTCGGCTCAGGTCATGATCTCACAGTCCGTGAGTTCGAGCCCCGTGTCAGGCTCTGTGCTGACAGCTCAGAGCCTGGAGCTGCTTCGGATTCTGTGTCTCCCTCTCTCTCTCTGACCCTCCCCGTTCATGCTCTGTCTCTCTCTGTCTCAAAAATAAATAAACGTTAAAAAAAAATTAAAAAAAAAAAAGTAAAAATTAATAATGGCTCATGGCTCACAGTTTGAAAAATACCTAAAGATAGGCAGATTATCATCATTAATGCCAATCTTCATCTTCTGTATTACAAGAGCATCTTATTAACTGATCTGGTCTAGGCCCAACAGTTAGTGGTGATTTCAGCCAGGGCTGTTAGGCCTATAACTTGGACATCACCTGGATAAATTCTAACAAATCTACAACTTAGGCCCAACATAGAATTTCTGAGGCTGATAGAGAGCTCTGGCTACTTAAGGTTAACCTTCCTGTGTGTTTTTGGTGGGTGGGAAGGTATGAAAGGCTCTGCATATGAGAGAATTACTTTTCTTAACATTTTACACTGTAAGGAATATATGTTAAAATGTTAACAGTGATTGTCATAGAGTGGATTCGGGTGGTTTGAATTTTCTTAATATTTTTTTCAAATTTTCTGCCATGAAAATATGTTTCATATATAATCATTGAAATCTTTCTCTTAAATTATGGTATAAGAGTAGCAATTACTACCTTAAAAAATATCTTTACTTGGAAAAATAAAAAGTCCACCATTAGGTAACTTAAAATTTTTTTAAGATTTTATTTTTAGGGGCGCCTGGGTGGCTCAGTCGGTTAAGCATCCGACTTCGGCTTAGGTCATGATCTCACAGTCCGTGAGTTCGAGCCCCGCGTCAGGCTCTGTGCTGACCGCTCAGAGCCTGGAGCCTGCTTCAGATTCTGTGTCTCCCTTTCTCTCTGACCCTCCCCCGTTCATGCTCTGTCTCTCTCTGTCTCAAAAATAAATAAATGTTAAAAAAAAAATTTTTTTTTTTAAAGATTTTATTTTTAAATAATCTCTATACCCAACGTGGGGCTCGAACACACAACTGGAGATCAAGAGTCAAATGCTCCACTGACTGAGCTAGCCAGGCACCCCTTAATTTTTTATTGTAGCAATCCATGAAATACAAAGTTTAGGAACTACTGAAATATACTATTTTCTTTCTTTATCCCTGCTTCTAGAAAACTTAAGGCTTTTTCTATGCATCGTTATTATTGATTCTCTACTAAATTAGATAAAATGTGTATAAAAATGATTTTTCTCAATGTTTCTCTTTAAGGTGCTTCAAATAGTTTCCATTCAGTATTTTAGAGTACTCTGTGGATTTTTATAGCATTTAAAAATTATTTTAGGGGCACGTGGGGGTGGCTTGGTCAGCTAAGTTTCCGGCTCTTGATTTCTGGTCAGGTCATGATCTCACGGTTCATGAGTTCGAGCCCCGCATCAGGCTCTGAGTTGATAATGCTGAGGCTGGTTGGGATTCTCTCTCTCTCTCTCTCTCTCTCTCTCTCTCTCTCTCTGCCCCTCCCCTTTACGTGTGCAGATGTGCTCTCTCAAAAAAAAAAAAAAAAAAAAGCTTAAAAAAAATTATTTCAAATTCTAGTTGTGTTGAAAAACAACCCTTAATTTATGCCTGCTTTACTTCTCAGTTAAGACTCAGATTGGGGTCCCAAGAACAGTGAGATACAGACTTGAGCTTGTGTTGTCTGCCTCATTCATGCCAACAAAAATAAGGCCCAAAATGTTAACAAATACAACTTGGAAGTAGCTAGCTATGTGGTTTTGAGTGGGTTTACAGGTAATTGCTGTTGTCAGTTTTGTGATGAATGGAAAGTAGGAAGGAAAAATCCTTCAAACCATCATCAAAGAAATCTGTCTGAAAGTATAGCGTTGGCACCATGGAAAGTCATTCTCAGACTTAAGGTATGGGAATATTGACCATATGGCAACCCTTCTCAAATTACTAAGTCATGGTCTCTAAAACCATCTTGATGTACTTGGGAAGGTTTGTTACCATCATAATGAGATGGTTTCTGCTGTCTTTGGGGTAATACAGGAATTGACTACTCTCTGGCATGTCAGCACCTCGGTGCCTCAGGAAACAATTACCTACTTTGTGGGTCTCTAGGCCCCTTCCTTCTCTGCTAGCTAATGCCTCTGTTAAACGGTAGAGGAAGATGTAAAAGGAGGTAAAATGCAGATCTGTCCAATTTGCTCATCCCTACCTCTGATTTGGTAGGGTTGGAGGTTGAAACAAAGCTGAGATTCACTCTGGGTTTTGTGAAGTCGTGACCTGGTGTCTTTCCTTAGCAAAGTCATTATTGTAGAGATGTAACGTATGCCAATAAATATTTTTTCTCTCCGTGAGACCTTTTCTTTTTCTTAATATTAACTTGGTGGATACAAGTTTTTTAATGTTTTATTTTTATTTTAGAGACAGAGACAGAGTGTGAGCAGGGGAGAGACAGAGAGAGAGGGAGACACAGAACTCGAAATAGGCTCCAGGCGCTGTGCTGTCAGCTCAGAGCCTGATGTGGGACTCGAGCTCATGAACTTCCTGAGCCAAAGTCGGAAGCTTAACTGACTGAGCCACCCAGGCACCATGAGATCTTTTCTTTTTTTAATATCATTAAGAACTATTGTTAATATTTTTCAGTAGCAATAAGTATCCAAGTTAATTTGGGGGATGGAGAAGAGAAGCAGTGTTTTCACACACAGTATCTAGTTCCACCCTCACGAGCACCCTGTGAGGTAAGCACAGCTAGAAGACTCACCATGGTGCAGTGCGTGGCCCTCAGTACGTGCAGACCAATATGGTCTTTTGTAGGGGAGCCTAAGTATAGTGCTGGATATTAAGTGTTCATGGTATGTATGGTTTGTGTTGTAAGAATGCCAGGACGCTGCACTCGTGAAATAAAACTGAATTATCGTCTGTTTCAGGTTCTATGTGCCATGGCTATGACCAGTGTCAGATTGCCTGCCAGCGTTTTGAGAAAGCCAGATGCCTGGATTGGACTCTGGGGAGCACTACAAGGGACACCTTCGTACAAACTCTGTGCTTCCTGGAATCGATACTTATATTTTTCTAGTACCAAGTTAAACACATCAAATTGTAAAACATTTTTCCGTAACGTTTTCTCATGGAGACTCCCCAGGCTTTTCGTATCCCCAGAATATATTTTCCCATTTTCCATAAGACTCAAAAGTAATACAGGCTCTAAAAAATCCACTGAAAAGACTCTGCAGAAAGCTGCAGCCGAAGAGGACTCTGATGAGGAGAGCCACGGCGAGATGAGTGAGCGGGAGGAGGAGCTGGAGGACGACCCTAGTGTGGTCAGAGACTATAAAGACCTGGAGAAAGTAGTGCAGTCTTTTCGGTACGATGTTATCCTAAAGACAGGCCTAGATGTTGGAAGAAAGTAAGTACGATGCGCGTTTTATTGCAAAATCCTTTGTCTTTTTGTTATGTTAATGCACCGTTTCCAGCCACTCAGCCCATTTCATGGTGAGGAGGAACCACAGTTAGCAAAGGACCTTCTAGGAACCTGTTCGGTTACTTCATTCTACAGGTGAGAAAACTGATTTCCAGAGGAGTGAAGTGACTGCCTGCACATCCCAGGTGCCACCTCTCCCTGATCTAAGACACAGTTGACTCTAAGGTGAACCACTGATTACTTCTTGAGGAGGGAAGTAATGACTATGTTAGGTGTGTATAGTAAGAAGAAGCCGTACATGGGTTTCACAAATGCCACAGCGTGAGAAGGTCCCTTTTAGAAGCAACAGAAGCAGGAGAATGTGGTGGTTAAGAATGCAGGCTCCGCAGCTAGACTCCTGGGGTTTCAATCCTGGTTTGCTGTGTGACCTTGGGCAAGTTACTTAAATTCTCTAAGTGTCAGTTTTCTCATCTGTATAATGTAAAATAACACCTTAGAAGTTGGTTGCTAGGATTAAATGAGTATCTCTCTCCTCCATCTAAAGCATTTTAACAGTGCCTAACACATGGTAGGTACTCAATATATGTTAGCTATTATGAAGAAAGTACTGTGTGTGTTCACATATAGTGCCCAGAGATATTAAGTGTAACTTTCACGATTTCTCTAGTATTCTTGTTCTCTCTGCTAGACTAATTCTATAATAGTGACCCTCATTGTTCATTCATTCCTTTAGCACTCATTGTGTGCATACTGCATACAAGGTAAGAATCACGGTATGGATAATATATTCAGAAAGGTCTCCATGTGTAATTTATACCTGTATGACCTAATTTAATGGCATGGTTTAATTTTTTAATCCATGAAGTTTAAGGACTTACAAGGGTGACCGATCCCGTAGGGACCCTTGTCGGGATTTACTGAGTATTCTCTAAAATCTGGCAAACTTGTAAGGGATCCTGTCTCTCTTCCCCAGAGTAGTAGCTGGTGCTGTTATCATGAAGCAGAAACCCACCCAGATATAACTCCCCTGGAGTCAGAGCAGCAAGAGAAAATGGCACTGATTTTTGTCGGCACCGGCTCCTGGTCCGGTTGCCCTGGTGATTAAGACAGACCGCAGCTGCTGGATTGGAATTTCCCCAACCTCAGCTCGGACTAGCAGAGGATTTTTTAATAGCCCCAACATTCGTGTCGTGCCTGGTTTGTCTCGCAGAGCCCTTTGGTGGTCGTGAATCACAGGTGCTCCTGCTTTGCAGAAGTCCGGTGAGGTAGTGCCCGGCCCTCACAGAGCCCCGTCAGAGTTTTGATTACCTACCGATGATTCGAGCATATCTGTGCTGATGTGCGAGCATACGTGGGCGTCTATCAGGAGAACCCCTTGATCTCGCTGTCGTGTGTACATACGGGAGCAGTTGACTTTCATTTTCCCAGCACCCAGAACGGAGACTTTTGTGAAGAGGCTGGTGACTATCAGAATAAAACATTAATGGCAGATGTTTTTCTCAGACCTCTATAATTGTTTTGAATATATTTCTATTTCAAAGCATTTGGTTTTTTTGTTGTTTTTGTGTGTGTGTTTTTTTTTAAAGCAAAGTGGAAGATGCGTTCTACAAAGGCGAACTCAGGCTGAATGGGGAAAAATTATGGAAGAAAAGCAGAACGGTGAGATATTATGACAGCCAGATATTTTTGTCTGTTGCTCTGCCAGTACTCAGTGCCTCCCTAGTTTCCCCTCAGGCTCCTTACTTGGGGTTTCAGCGTCTCCTGTGTGTGTCTGTGTTACCCTCTCTGCGATTCCCTGTGGGCCTGATCAGGCTGGTGAGACTCACCAGCCAACTTCACATAAACTACCTGCTCTTTTGCAGCCTAAGTGACTTCAAGATGAATCTTTCCCTTCGTCTTTAAAATTTTAAGACACACCACTATCAGAATTGGCAAGAATCCATTAGTTAAACTTCCAAGTCATTAGTCCCATAAAATCGTTATAGGCTAAAAAGAACAGTTGGTCCACGTAGAGGTAATTCTGGACTACGGGACTTCTGCAGATGTGGAATTTTGTTCATTTCGGCAGTTACCCACCAGCACTTGCTGGGTGCCCTGCTCTGTGTGCACAGCGGCTGTCAAAACCGAGACTCCCAGTTTTCTGACAGCCCCACATCAATACTATTGTTCAGAGTCTAGAGTGCTAACCATTATACTATGGAACTTCAATACTATTGTTATGTGAAAGAAGTCAGTTACAAGAAAATGTATTTCCAGTATCCAGTGTTGTTACAATATACTGTGAAAGTTACATATTTTTGTAAAAAGTTACATTTTACATATATCTGGAATTAAAATATCAATATTACTAGTATTTATCTCTGGGGCATTATGGGTTATATTTTCTTCATTCTTTTTATTTTCTGAATTTTTTACAAGTATATATCACTTTCCTAATTGGGAAAATAATACAATAAAGTCAACAAAACACAATCAAAAAGTATATGACAGAAACCCTTAAAAAGTTTGGAAGACACTGACATATGAGGCATTGGCAGACATAATCTAACTCTTAGTATCTAGGGAACTAATGTTCCAGGGAAGGTACACACACTTTTGTAGGTTACTATTAGGCTTGTTTCATGTTTCAGAACCCCCCCTGGGGCTGGGGGACCTGAGCTACATCCTTTTGCCCTGCGACAAGGGAGGGTGTGAGCTGTTGGCCATGGACCTGGGTGAGCACCGAGGCTTTCTTCAGAGACCTTGTTCCCTGGGATCATACAGGTTCTTGCGGCTGAATGGACAGTGCCTGTCTCAGCTGCCAGGTCACAAGGTCCTCGATCTCTGATGGCACCTGACCCGGCAGGTTCGGCATGTCAGTCATTGCTCTGTGAGCTTCAGGAAATCAGGCACTCCAGACATGCATCTGGAGATTAGGCTCTTGTCCCATAATTGCTTTTTCCTGGTTGTAGCCCTGCCCCCTCCCCTCCGCCACAGCGTTCCTAAGACCTGTTCTTAGTGCACCGAGCCTCTGTACCAGGGCCTCATTTACAAATGCCCCAAGTCTATTTTTCTCCCCCTGCTTTGAGATAGTATGAACTACAGTCTAATTGCTGCTTCTTCATTCTGCCTTGGGTGTTCTGTTTTCTCGGCTGCTTTCCAGATTTCTCCTGAGGGTCAGCAGAGGGAAGGGGCCAGTGTTAGCACTCGGGCTGCCTTGTTACTAGGAGGCCTGTAGCCATAGTAACTGCAGCTAAGGGAAGATTTGAAATGTAGATATTTGGAACAGCCTGTAATCCCATCCGCTTTTGCTTTATGTCTGGTGTGCTGTCTCCCACATTAGAAAGGACTGGCCGTTGCAGAGAATAAAGGACACCTCCCTTACCATGACCTGCTGCATGGGGCTGTGCCTGGCTGCTGGCCTTGAAGGGTCAGGCAGTTTTCTGATGCTGCATCTATAAAGCTGGCTGCCTGTAGCTGAGCAAACCTTTTCTGTTAGCTGCAAACCAGGTGGGGCCCAGAGTACTGGAGGTGCTGCTGGGTCCCTGTTGACTTAAACAAAGGGTGTTTAGAGCCGGACTATGGTGATTGAAGCCTTCCTAAACTCATTCTCTCCCTGAGAAATATTCCTTCCCTTTTCTCTGCCTTAGAAGTAAGCTACCAAAGGGATCTGCTGCTCAGCCACACACGAGCCTGCTCTTTTAAGGGACAGACATTACGCACAGTATATCTGTGAAGGGGTACACAATAAGGGTTGTCTTTTTCTCTGTGTATCCTTTTATACTTTGTATATTTTGTGTCACGTGCATATGTTACTAAAAAGTGAATTTTAATGAAATAAAGTTATGCTGAAAAATGTAAAGCAGAGTTCTCAAGCCTTGTATTTCTGGACGTTGATTTTAAATGTCCATACAGTTGGGCCAAATGGTCTTCTTTTTTAATTTTTTTTTTAATTTTGAGAGCACATGCGAGCAGGGGAGGGGCAGAGAGAGGGAGAGACAGAATCCAGAGCAGGCTCCACACTGCCAGCACAGAGCCCGACGTGGGGTTTGATCCCACAAACTGCAAGATCCTGACCTGAGTGGAAATCAAGAGTCGGACGCCCAACCGACTGAGCCACCCAAGCGCCCCAATGGTTATTTATTTATTTATTTATTTTTAAGTTTTTTAGATTTATTTTGAGATAGAGCACAAGCAGATAAGAGGCACAGAGAAAGACAGAATCCCAAGCAGGCTCCATACCGTCAGCACAGAGTCCAATGCAGGGCTCGAACCCACAAACTGTGAGATCATGACCTGAGCAGAGATCAAGAATCTGATGCTTAACCGACTGAGCCACCCAGGCGCCCCAATGGTCATTTATTTTCAATTAAACGCATAAGAACTACAGGAGGACAGATCCCTTAGATGATGCCTATGTCAGCCAAACCTTCAAGCCCAGGGGAGAAGCAGTCTTCATGCCTACTTGTGGTGTGAGCCCTTCTGCTTCCCAGCCCAGAGAGGAGAATGTTAAGGTTTATCATCAGCTCTTGTGTGAGTTCCCATCTAGCTGCTCTAAGCTGTCTAGGTTGACCAGTATGGCATTGTGGCTAACAGGTGTGTGTTCCCATGTTTTGGACTGAATATTGGGCCCTTGAATGGGTGGGAGAACAAACATGAGCTTGCCCTGGTGAGGTACACATGTTTGACTGCTGCCTCAGAGAGCATTAACTGAAAATAAAGTAAAAGTGGCACATACTTCTTAAATAGAAAACCTCCAGTCAGCTTTTAAACAGCCATGTGTTCTCCAGCTCACCTGGCTCTAAATAAATAAATGGCCGTGCGTACCCACTTAGAGTCCATGGCCCACACATGGAGTTGCTTCCCGCCTCCTTGGAAGCAGTGGTGAGAGGTCGGAGATGGCCCCAGTCATCCCTGGCTTATGTTACAGTAGAAGCAGCCTCTGGCACCTGGGTCACTTTAGCTCCTTCCTGAGTCACTGGGCAGATCCTCTGGAATCCTGGGCTGCCAGGACCAGGTATCCACCATAGGCTGTCCCCAGCAACACTGATAGGACTGCCCTAGGACATGGCCCTGAAGTACTCAACCCAAGGCTCCTATCTGGGCAAGAATGGGTCTGACCTCAGCCTTTTTAACCTACTGAGTCTGCATCCAACCCTACCCTCTTTTCTGTGGCATTCTGTCTTGGTGAATTGAGTCCTATCTTCTTGATGATGTGGCATCACTAGGGCTAATCAGTGTTAGGCCTTTTCTTTACCATTTCTCTAAGGGATACGCTGACTGTTCCACAGTGACTAATTTTCAACAAACTGCCCCGTCCCCAATTATGTAGCTCATCTGGGTTGAAATCAGTGAAAAGTTACACTGGAAATGGTTGTCTCAGTGCTGGTAGTAATTACTATGCACATATTCTCTAAGATTGTGCCCCACTCTCTTTGTTTCTTGTCATTGTTACCAAAACAAATGCCTCCGTGTGTCTCCTTCAATCATCTAGTAGAGGTATTTGAGCTACACCACCCAGGCTGCCCGTAGGAAGCCATCCAAGTCTGAAGGAAGGACGTGGACAGGATCGGGCACGTGTGTCTGGGGCATCCTGTGAGTGAGGCCCTTTTACCTGGAGGCACTAGGGATGAGGGACAGCCTCAGAGGAATCACTGCCTTTCCTCACCTGCCCCTCTAGGGAGTGGTCACCTGGTGAAACTCAAACCAAGGATGTTTGTGGGGTGCCTGGTTGGGGGAGCTTTCGACTCGATCCCAGGGTCATGAGTTCAAGCCACACATTGGGTGTAGAGACTACTAAAAAAAGAAAAATAAAAGGACATTTGCATTGGCCTATGTTTCCCAAAATGCAGTAAAGGCTGAGTTTTCTTTTAATTTTCAGGTGAAAGTGGGAGATACATTGGATCTTCTAATTGGAGAGGATAAAGAAGCAGAAACAGAGACAGTGATGAGGGTTCTCCTGAAAAAAGTGTTGGGAGAGAAAACTGAAAGCGAGAAGTACAGAGTGGTGTTACGCCGGTGGAAAAAGTTAAAGTTGCCTAAAAAGAGTATGTCTAAATAAATGAATTGCTTTCTATCAATAAAGCTACTTTCGAGTGATGGGGGAAAGGGCCTTAAAAAGAGGGCATTTTTATTAAAGTTCTCTTGCCCTTAGTGGAAACTGCTGAGCTGTTTTGTGGAAATTGGGATCCATAGCTTGGAGACACTTCCCATGGCCTGGATTCCTCTCCAGGGCTTGATTTGTGCTCATTTTGACCTCGTTTTAGCCCCATGAGCATGAATGAGATGTGTGCTGAATGAATTAAGCCCAGAGAGGGTTTTAATGACTAGCCTGCTGTTCCCACATTAAATACGTCGGGAGTCCATGTAAAATAAACGGGCCTTGTTGTTTGTGCTTTCATTTCCATTTTATCCCTTTTGGCCAGCTTCCCTGGGTGCAGGCTTCTTAAGGCAAAATCAAGTAATGTCAAGGTCACCCTTCATATCCTCGAGGGAGAACACTGGGGGACCCCCTTTCACCACCAGCCCTTCTGAATTACCAACATGTGAGCTTTAATTCCCTTCAGAGGTTTGCCTTCAGAAGTATGGATAAGTTGTTCTAACTCATTCTAAAGGGGCTAGTTAGGGCCCATCTAAAATTAATTGTTTAGGTCAGGGGCAGCCAGAGGCCTTTTTATGGCACTCAGGAATGGTTTTTACATTTTTAAAGCACTGTTAAAAGAAAAGAAGGAAGGAATATATCACAGAGACCTTATGTAGCCCACGAAACTTAAAGTATTTACTATCTGACCTTTGACAGAAGAATATGTGATGACCCTTCCCCCCTACCCCAGTAAGCTGAGGGTTTGATTTTCAGATGAAAGTTGTTTTTAGTAGTAGGTTTCAGCTGAAACAGATTTTACCAATGAAGAGAACAAAGAATCAGAGAATCTAGTTCTCAAGAAGGTGTCATAAAAGGGGCCAAGCCTTAAAAAAAAATACAGTATTAGAAGGGACACAGGGGCACCTTGGTGGCTCAGTTGGTTGAGTGTCCGACTCTTGATTTCAGCTCAGGTCGTGATCCCAGGGTCATGAGTGGAGCCTGCTTAAGATCCTCTCCCTCTGCCCCCCTCTCTAAAATAAACATTTTTAAAATGTTTAAAAACTACAAGGGACACATACGTAATACACATGATCTAAGAAAAGGGCATCTGCAGAAATACTAGTTTGTAGTCTTCCAGGAACGGTTTCCTGGCACCAGAAGGTCAGCTCACTTAGAGACTTTATTAGACTGTGTCATGTAAAAGAGACTGGCTGTGTCTGGGTCTTTTTATTTGCCCTCCAGGAATTCTTAGGAATTCAGGTTAACTGACAGTGAAGAGAAACCTCTGTGGCCCAAAACAGTGGGATGTTTGGGCCCATGAGTCTGGAAGTCTTTACCACCTTGGATTTCTGAAGACTCAGGAAAATCGATTTTTATTTGAAAGCTCAAGTAAGCTCTCAGGAAGAAATATTACATACTGTCCAGTGTAATAGGGAATTTTTCTATCTTACCACTTGTTAACTGGACTTTGCTGACTTATTAGTAAAAACGTGTTCGATTTCAACATGAGTTAGTTATGAATTGTAATTTAAGAGATAAATGTCCATAGTTTTTCCCATTTCCTTTACCTCTCTCTGTCCCTGTCTCCCTCTCCCTCTCTTCTCCAGACTTCTCTTGGGAAAGTTCTAGATATAGAAAGCCTAATTAGTATGGTGCAAGGCGGCATGATCTTGTGATGTGTCAGGGGTCCTGGTTTTTAGGCTCAGCCTTATCATCAGCAAGTTGGGTTACCTTGGTCATAGGTTGACCTTAGTCTCTCAGAGCTTCAGCTTCCTCATTGGTCAAATAAGGATCAGGATACTAACTGCCTTACCTTGTCCTGTGTTCGAATGAGGGAGAAAGTCAAGATGCGTTGTATGAGGTAAGAGGAGTTGCTACACAGTGGGAAGAGCCACTCACTAGCAAGGCTTTTAGAAGCCCTGTGGGTAATCACCATCTCACCCAGCTGCTTGCAGTGTTTGGTTCACCCCAGACGTCTCTGTTTTAAAAAATCAAACTAAAAAAAAAAAGAAAAAAAAAACCCTGATGGGAGAATGTTGGTTTGGTGACAACACGTGGCAAAAACTGATCTCTCGCAGCTGTCTGCAGTACAAGGGACTTCAAACGTATCTATGAAATCGCAGAAACAAAAGCAGTTCATAAAGATTTGTAGAACTCTTGCAAGTTCACTCCATACTTGACCCCAAATGACGGTTGCTTTATAGTGCTACCCTGGAGAGGCCTCCTCAGTGAAAATTAAAGAAAATTTGAAAAGACTATGATGAAAGGATTAAAGATGTATATGTTTCCACTGCAATGGTTCTCGACCAGGGTATTTCACACACACACCCCTTCCCCCCGGGGACATTTGGTACTGTCTAGAGACGTTGGGGAGGGGGCAATAAGGGCATCGAGTGGATAGAGACCAGTGATGCCTCTAAACCCCTACAGTGTAGGACACCCTCACAACAGAGTTGTCTGACCCCAACTGTCGGGAGAGATGAGCTCAAGATACCTGCTCTCATGGGATGACAAGGAAGAATTTTTTTTTTTTTTAAGTTGTGACTATTTTGGTGGAGGCTGATCTAGTGCTTATACCAGTAATGATGGTTAATTCTTTCAAAGAAATGGCACTCCTTTAGGAAATATGATGGTAATTGCATTTCTCTGCCAGACAGCATTTACGGTCTTTCCCGGACATAGATGGCCAGGCAATCGTTTCATTATCTTTTTAGCATTTTGGAGAGAAAAGTAGACATTTGGGGGATACTCCTTCCTTAAGTCACAGTTTATTTGGTCAATGATAATTGAGATGGGAACATAACTAGCGTTTTCTAAGAAGCTAAAAAGGGAGCAGATGTCAGTTGGGTGGTGGTGATGTTCCGTGAACCATCTAAAGGATGCAGGGTACAGGCAAGTAGATTCACACTCTACTGAAGTTCTGCCTTATCTTGCTCCTATGTATTTGAGCTTTCAAAAACTTACTGTCGGGTTCTCAGCTTACTGACACTCTCAAGGGAGTAGTGAAGGAAATTGAACACTGCACGGAGCAGACGCAGTGAGCACAGTATGCATCTCCAAAACCTCGGCAGGTCCCACAGCAAGCCGGCAAGCAGCCACGGCAGTGTACTTACCTTGAAGATCAGCAGTCACCCCGAAACAGAATTGATGTTTCCCTTGGAGAGTCATTTGTTAAACATTTACCAGCACCTCAGGGGGTGGGCGGGGGCACAGGCCCGGAAGTTTTTCCATTGGGAAATGCCCTAGCACCGGTACCCACCCCCCAAGCTATTCTTTCACATTTCTTTTTGCTCCTCTCTCGTTCTAGTTTATTTCCCTGTCCTCCTCTCATACTTTAGCCAAACACGCTGATGTGTTTAATGTGTATCATTTTGTTTGCATGCTTTCTTGTAAAACGTGCTGTTCTTTTCATTTTGTATCTTACTTTTTCTACTCCGTGGTTTTGAAGCTCCATCCGTGGCGCATCAATCTGTGGCTTTTCACTGCCGCGTGATACCAAAGCGCATCCACCACATTTTGCCTGCCCCTTCTCCCAGACTCTCCCCAGCTCCCCTCACCGCAAATAACAGTGCTGCTTACTCGCCAGAACAGCTGAGCAAGGCTGCCTCCCACCAGCAACACGTGAAAGTGCCTGCAGACGTAGCCTCATCCAGCCCCGGCATGATCCAGCTTTCTAACTTTTGCCCGACTAATGTAGGAGTAAAGAGTTTTTGTTTTTGTTTTTTTTTTTCTAAATTTTTTTTTCAACATTTTTTATTTATTTTTGGGACAGAGAGAGACAGAGCACGAACGGGGGAGGGGCAGAGAGAGAGGGAGACACAGAATCGGAAACAGGCTCCAGGCTCCGAGCCATCGGCCCAGAGCCTGACGCGGGGCTCGAACTCACGGACCGCGAGATCGTGACCTGGCTGAAGTCGGACGCTTAACCGACTGCGCCACCCAGGCGCCCCAAGAGTTATTTTTAATACGCATTCCTCATAAGTTCTCTTTTCCTGCACAGGAAAGCCCCCCCCCCCCCCCCCCCCCCAGCCTGCTGCTTCTGCCTTTGGTAGCCGCTGCTGCCTCATCTGAGGGCTCTGAAATTGGATGCAGCTTTCTGAGACTGCCGCTTTCCTGTTCCTCCCAAAGACCTGCTTGTTTGCCTAAGTTCATTATTTAACAGACCAGGTATATCAAAAGCAGACTGGTCAAAGTGTGATTTTTGCATGGTCTTGACATGGATCACTCACGATGCACTTCTTGATTCTTGATGTGTAGAGATGGCAATTCTTCCCAATGGGCTTTCTATCCTGGGACTTTATTCTTAAAGCTGGTGAGACCTTCCCCAAGGCAGGTAAGTGAAGCCCCAAGAACTGCAGTCAGGGTAGAACAGCAAGTGTCTAAAATGGGCAATTTCTGTTGAGAGGCCTGGACTGGTAACGCCCACTTCCAGAGCCCCACTCAGAGGGGTTACTACCAGATACTTCCTTCCCCATGCCATGTGTAGAATTTTCTTTAGGATTGTAGGGGAGATCCCTTAACCCTTGATTCTGAGACAGATACACAAAAGGTGAGGCTAAAACGAAGTCAGCTCTGCGTTCAAGCAACACAAGCAGTATGAACCCGAAAAGAAGGCACCCATATACCGAAGTGTATGCCCCATCATGCCTGAACTGTGTCTGTGCTGAGACTTCTGCTTGTCCAAACCCAGGAGGAGACTTCAGTTGAACACCTTGT
Organism: Neofelis nebulosa; assembly: GCF_028018385.1. NCBI lineage: Eukaryota > Metazoa > Chordata > Mammalia > Carnivora > Felidae > Neofelis > Neofelis nebulosa. Next base: position 100,113,202 of record NC_080787.1, read on the forward strand.
GTCAGCAAATAACGGGGACTGAACACCAGGAAGACCAAGGCCATCCGGTCCTTTAGCCAGCATTCACAGCATCTTAGCAATGTTTCAGTCTGTGAGAAGCAGGAGAGTCAGGAAACTGGGCCTGCAGGTGCCTCAGGCCAGACTCCAGCCTTGTTCCATCTGCATTGGCCTCAGCTGTCTACACCGAGCCAGGGAGCCAAGCTTCCCAGTCTGCTTATACCCACCGTGCATCTTGAAAGTCTGTTTCAGGCAAGAGATGTTAGGTTTTGTGTTTACTATCAGAGCCTTCTCTCTCCAAGGCCTCTTAGCTACCAACAAGTGAGTTTGGGACTTGTCAGAGTCATGGAACAGTGCCTAGGAGATAACAGACATTACAAATATTTTTGCAGAAGGAATGAACTTCCTTTAGAAGCAGACATGATTCTTACCGCATCCCTTGTTCTGTTTCCTGCATTGACAGGTTTCCTGAGTCAAACACGCACTCAGGCAGATCCAGAAACTGTGGACAGTCAGCAAAACCCCGAATTCAATGGTAGGAGACCCCTAGGCAGAAAGATGGGGAAATTTACTGCACTCAGCCACACTAGCGGCAGTGCAGAAATTAGGAACACAGACTTTGGAGTCAGACTGGTCATCACTGGCACCCCCCAGCTCTGCCAGCTTTATGACCTTGACCTCTGGAAGCATCCCCATCTGTAAAATGGGGCATGGAAATATCTACCCCACAGGGTTTCTGTGAGGACTGAATGACATGTCAAATCCCTAGCATGTTCCTCACCTATTACAGGGCTCAGAAAAATGGGAGCTCTTACAAAAACATCAACTCCGTGTAATTTAATAAGCCCACTGTCACTTTTGACTACACAGTCATCACACTGTAGGAGCTTCTGGAAGGACCGGGCTGTGGCATTAATGTCTCAACATCTGTCAAGGATACAGTTCACCATGAGGACTACAAACTGTGTTTAGAACAAATCAATTCTTACTCCTTAAAAATCAATGAACAGGCTTCCTCCTGCAAAAGTGCTCTGGCAAAAGCCATCACATTTGGCCACTGCCCCTAAGCCTTGATGTATTCGTGAACCTGCTTCTTCCCACTGACCTAAAAGCTAAGATTTAGTTTATCGCTAGTTAAGAAGCAGTTTTATTGCAACAGGAAACCACTTACTTCAGCTCAGATCTATTTCTAATGATCAGGAAAGTGCTAAGCCTTCAGTTTCCTTGATAGTCACAGCATGTTTTGTGAGGTCACTAGCGCAGTTCTGGGTGTGCTGTGGACCAGCAGGACCAGCATCACCTGGGAACTTATTAGAAATGCAAATGCTTGGGTGCCATCCAGACCTGCTGCAGCAGAATCCCTGGGGATGGAGTCCACTGATCTGGTTTGACATGCCCTCTGGTGGTTATGACCCTACCCGATGCTGATAGAATATTACCCAGATCCCTTACCAGTGCGTCCAACCCCTAGCCGCTGAGGGCCAGCTAACCGCTCACCGCAGCCCTTCTGGAGCGGGCCCTTGGCCATTCCACTGAGCGAGCTACCCTTTTCCCTGGGAAACACCTCTGACAATAACCAGCCAGCCCCTCTGCCTCAGCTGGGTCTAATTACACCAAATAACCCATATTCTAGGTCTTCCCTGTATGGGGATGAAGCTGGACTGCAGTGGAGACTACACTCTTGCTCCTGGCCTTCCCTGCCCCTCCCCCCTCCCCCCCCCCCCCCCCCCCCGCCCCTTCTCCTGAGGGCACACCCACAACCAATCTCTCAGGGATGCCCTCAGGCTCCGCCCCTAGAGAACCTGACCCTCGCCAATTACTTTCACAAATTCTCCCCAAATTTGCTATTACCAGAACAGGGGTCTCCACAATCGCCAGTGATTTCACACATGGCAATTCTAAAACCAGCACACCCATATCTAAGATCAAATCGGGGCTTAGAGGATGTGGGTGATAAAGGACACCACTGACTTGCATTTGTTTTTGGATCTGAATCTTTGTGTGTTGTGACCCAGGGATGCTTTAGTACCCGGGATGGTGTGGTATCGTAGGAATGGACATACGGGTTTAAACCCTGACACCGCCATCTGCCAGCTGTGTGAACTTGGGCAAGAAACATACTTCTTTCTGCTTCCTTACCACAAAACAGATAATAACAGTACCCAAGACACGGAGTTTTTGTGAGAATCAAATGACATAGTACGTACACCATTCAGGGCCATACCTTTCTTAACAGGCACAATTATGGGACTTACCTCACAGGGTTCTCGAGAGGATCATAAGGTATGGTTCTTGGTGTGCCTGGCACGTGGCTTATACTCAGTGAACGTTAGGTGCCATTACAGCGAGTAGGCAGTGAATGTTCATTCCTTTCCCACCACTGGCGGGGTGGGGGGGTAGGGGGGGTGCTGTAACTTATTTAGAAGTTCCCTGAGCGTTGATTGCACCTCACCATCCCAATGATCGTAATAATTTAGTGTGCAGTTCTTACCTCTGAGAACTAGATTTGGTAAGTAAGCTCCCATATATTGAAATTCTGTGACTTTTTCTTTTTGGTAGAAAATGAACATACCTACAGCCAGAATGAAAGAATTTAGTCTTCTTTCACGTCTTGCTTAAACTTGCTACTCCAGCCCCTGACCCACCCTAGCCTGCTGAGGAGGCTTACACACACACACACACACACACACACACACACACACACGTCAGGATTCACAACTGAGCACAGAGCGGCTGTAGGAAAAGTGTTCCAATCACAAGCCACAACTTCCTTTGTATCTTTGTGACCCCTGGGCCAAAAACAACGTTTCTCTGACAGCTTGAGATACTATTTTTACTACGAATATTAAAGTTAGTAATTTGTCATTAGCAAACAGAAGAGGTGAGAGGAAACACGCATCCTTCCTTTTGTTATCAGGTAATCATATTAGTTTTGAGGAACCAAATCCCATTTGATCCAAAAAAAAAAAAAAAAAAGTGCCATGAAGCTCTGCTACCTTGGCAGCAGGGCTGGTCTGGCACCTGACCAGGAAAGGTATGAAAAGGTCAAATGTACCTCCCACTGTGTGGCCAGGAAGTGGTTTGTGTAGAAAAGGGCTAGGACTTATTTGGCGACCTCTCATTCAGCGGTGGCCAACTGCAATCCTCTGTGGGCTGCAGCCCTACAGGCAGTGTGGCAGCCCCAGAGGCTGGGATCCCCCCTGAGCGGTCACGCCCTCCCCTGGGAGGGGGGAAGACAAACCAACAAACCGACCGACACAGGTTCTGGCAGACCTGTGCCCTAAGAAAACAAGATGTTGCAAACACCATATTTTTTTCTAGTTTTATAACATTTTATATAACTCATAAAACAGTGCTTGTATAAAAATTCACACACAGTTGCTAGAGAGCATACAATTTCCAAAAATGTCCTGGGTTTTTGTTACATTCAGTTTTCTAAGGATGCACTCAAATCAATGGTAAAATGCAGACATTATGTGGTATTTCATTATCTTTGGTAAAACTATTCCCATTATTTTGTCTCCTCACAGTATTAACTCTGATATCCACTTTGTGCAGGGTCTGCTATCACTAGGATGTCAGAAAAACATTAAGGCTGGATCTACACGAGGCAAGTATTTCCAAACGCCAGGAACAGCCCCTTGGCCCCCACGTCCACCGCACGCCACTCTCCACACAGCCAGGCAGGGTGAGAGGTCGCCGTGACTTCTCCCCGGGGGTCTCAGGACCCCATCCCAATCAGACAAGAAGCAAACATTTGGGGGGGGGGGGGAAGGGGTGGAAACTGAGGCCATCTCTGTAGGAACGCAAGTGGCCATGCTGCGGTGTGTGGTCAGGCCAGTGACTCTTACCATTGAAACAGCTAATCCTTTCACCACTAAGTAGATCCCATTGGTTGGTTGATGATTGCTGCTGATGCGGCACCCCCTCCACCCAAACTTAAGAAGAAAGGAAGATTTGGGGCCAACGCTGAAGGGGGAGGGGCACACTTTTGCCCATGACACTAGACAACTTTATTCCCTGTCAAACATTTGTTGTCATGTAGACACAGCCAAAGTGAACTGAAGCAGGATTAGAACACTTAGTACATTCATGACTACCTTCATACATTCTTTTAAAACTTACTAACAGAGAAAACGAGGGACACTACCACCTACTGTGACTGGCTATTTTACTTACCATCAGAATGTGTCTGTGCTAATTCTTTAGTTCTCCAGATACGAAGAAAAAAATAACCCCAGAACAAACAAGTAAAAACCCATGAATTTAGATGGGGAGGGGGACGGGGTTTACCAACACATTTTATGGAAAACATTAAATTTTGAAAAAAGTTAAGTATTTTGTACTTCTATTGCTTCGTGTAAAAAACTGCCCTGGAGCCTTGGAGCCCACCTGTATGGCTGGAGAACGAGGACACCATACAGACAGACACCTGCAGGTGTTTCCTGGTGAGACAGTCCAGAGGGACAGGAAACAACTTCCCAGAGTGCGTCCACCTCTCTTCTCTAAAAGGGACTCTAAGATTTGGGGCGGGGGTGGGTGGGGTGGGGTGGGGAGGAGAAGCCCTACGCAGGAAAGGTATTAAGGAAACCACCAAAATAACAGCTTCCAAAAACTGAACATGCTCTAGGCTGTGAAGAAACACATTTCATTCCTAGAACCTGTTGATTTCTCTAACGTGGGTAGATAGGACTTTGCGTTATTAATAAATGATTGTGCTTCTGAAGTTGCAGGGTCAGAGTCCACCCTCTAGAAAGCAGGGCAATTTTCGCATGGCTTGGAATCCTCTTGGACACCTCCTAGAGACCAGAACAAATTCCATGGCACTCTCCAACCAACAGGGCTGGCGGGCGAGAGCGCCACCGCCATCTTTGGGTAGGGCGTGTGCACGCGCACACGCGCACGTGTGTGTTGGAGAGACTAAGGCATAGAGAAAGGCCCAAGTGAGGAGGAAAAAGTGAGTTTCCTGGATGCTCTAGTCCCTTCTTTCCAGGCACAAAGAGGCTGAGCTTGTTATTCCTATAGGCCCCCTTCATCCCACTTAAGTTGTTTCGTAGGAAGAAAATGTATGTGCACGTGTGGGTGGGTGTAGGTGAGAGAGTCCTTAAGTCCCTGTGCATTTCTAAATTGCAATAATTTAGGGCTGCAGTTTCAACAGAAATAATCTGTAAGTGACATTTAAAAGCGAATTTACTAAAGTTAGATCAGCAACTTTACATTGCTCAAAATCTTGTCATTAAAAAAAAAAAAAAAAAAAGCCCTCCGGGTGTAGGCAAAATTACGTCAAATAGCCACCGGAACTGAAGTCCTTATCGGTTGTATAAAGAAAATTCACAGATTGTTTCGATTACTTCTGCATTTTAAGGTAGCAAAACATTAAGCCACTAGGCTATTCAATCAGCAACATCCCACAAGGGTTTTATGACTACCCTGTGTGATTCAGTTCATTTTCCGAGTTTCTGGTAGGATGTATTCAGCTTGGGTTACATTGTCTCCTTTCCCTCGTAGGGATTGGGACCCCAAAGTCAGGTAGGTAAAGGTATTGTTTTTCAGGACTTTACGTGCTGGGGAATTTCCCGATTGGTAGTCCTGGAGAGTATGCCACTGCCCCGGAGCCATCTGGCCTTCCCAACCAGTGAGGAGAGGAGATGTCTTACTCCGAGGCCAAGTGACTGGCCAGGTGTAGGGCGGCAGAGCTCCTAGGGGGTCCGAGGGGACAACTGAGTGGACTCTGGCAAGGGACAGGGGAGCCCCATTTGAATGACCTGTGACCTTCCAATGCCAAATATCCCCAAGAGGGCCCGAGGCCTGGGCTTGCCCTGAGGAACAAGGATGTGCTACCGGGAGGGGCTAACACTGAGGTGTGGTGAGACCACCAGACAGCTCCCAGAACCTGGGTGTCACACAGATACATACACGGAAAGTAAACAGCTTTGGTGAGCCCAAAGGGGCCCATCCTTAAATCAAACAAGAAGCTAAACACCCACACAGACTGTTTTCCAAGGAAATGTGTCTGCCCCTCCAAACAGCATCCTTGTGTAGAGAGGGAAAGGGGCAGTGGAAGGACACAGCTCAAATGACATTGTGTACGTGTTTCCACGTCTATCTACATTCATATCATCATCATCATCATCATCATCATCATCATCATCATCATCCAGTGTTCTCGTCTACAGAGAGTGAGCACGACATTCTACCCACATGGCAACTAACAGGCCAGGCGGCGTGAGGCCCCTTCCTCAGCACCACAGTGGAAGGGAGAACACGACCATGGTGGGAAAGGACATCACACTATTCCATCCCTTCTACTGCCATCCAGGGGGCATCTTGATCCTTCTAAAATCAGATGTAAAAGACAAGGTCAGGAAAATTGGTCTCTGTGCCACCTGAAGCTATTATTGGCCATCATGCATGAACATGGCACTTGTAAAAATTTCATAAATCTGAAACCATCTTAAAAAAAAAAAATCCCAGCAACTGAAGTCATCTTACAGTACTTCATCTCAAATATTTAAAAGATATTTTTTCTAAGTAAAATGGCCCCCAAAGAGCCCAATGATTTTTTTTTTAAAAAGGGTTTCTTTTTAATTAAAAAAATTTTTTGATAAAAATGGAAGATGTAAAATGTGGGCAGAGGAACAAGAGAGTTGCTGAATATGCATCTGAAATTGCAGGGGGGTGGGGGGACACAGCCCAGGAGAGAACCACTCCTGAGGCCTCTCTACTCTCACGGCTCAGCTCTCCCCAACTCCTGCGGCACCACTGGGGCACAAGACAAAAGTCGTGAGCAGGAGAGACCGAACGCAAGGCTTCTTTCCTGTGGTTGGCTGGTGTTTACGTGTGCAAATGTAGTAAGCCACTCCCCACTGACATAAGGTGCGTGTCTGTGGATACCATTCACTGCTCCAAAAGAACGCTCAGTCCCCGGGGCGCCCGTCACTTCTCCACTTTCTTGGCTTTCTTCAGGATATCGCACTTTTTCCTGTTGGGGCGGCGGCACCGCTCGTCGATGCTGGGGATACACTCGTAGTGCCACACCTCCTCCATCTTCTCCACCGGGTAGACGGCCTCCACGTAATGCCGGATGAGCCGCAGCCGCGTCGGATCCAGCTGCTTCTTGTTGCAGGCGCCGGAGTGGTTGTACTGCAGCCGGAGGTTCTCGGCGGTGAAGAGTTCCGGAAAGAGCCTGACCAGGAGCCGGGCGGCGAAGTTGCCCACGGAGAGGCTCTGCTGCACGATCTCACGCACCTCCTTGTCCGACAGCAGGTACGGTGAAGGCACCGGGAAGTCGGGCGAGGGGACCACCAGCTCGTCCAGGGGGATCTTGCAGAAGTCCTTGCTGCTTCTCTCGGGCGGCAGCGGGGGCCCCTCAAACTCCTCTCGGAACCTCTCGGGGTTGATTGCATAGCTCGCCAGGTCCCTGCACTCGGGGCCCGGCACGTGCACCTTGCGCTGCTGCTGGTAGGAGCGCCGCTGCTCAGTGTCCCGGCGCCGGCAGCGCTCGTCCAGCTTGCCCACGAACTCCAGCGTCCACACGCGGTCGTTCTTGGCGCGGGGGTAGAGCAGCTGCACGTAGTGGCGGATGAGCTTGATGCGCGACGGGTCCAGCTGCTTCTTGCCCAGCGAGCCGCTGCAGTTGTACTGCTTGCGCAGGTTCTCGTGCGTGAAGAGCTCGGGGAAGAGGTGCACCAGCAGGCGCGAGGCGAAGTTGCCGATGGACAGGCTGCTCTCGTAGATGCTGCGCAGCTGCTCCTTGCTGAGCAGGCAGTCGGCGCCCGGCACCTCGAAGTCGGGCTGCGGGATCTCCAGCTTGTCGAAGTCGATGGGCACCAGCCAGATCTTCTTGGAGCGCCGGCCGGGCCGCTCGCCCTCGAAGCTGTCTTCCACCTTGACCACGGAGATGTCGTCCGGCAGGCTGGAGGAGTCGTAGCAGTCGTCCCGCGCGGGCTCGCCCTCGCTGCCCCCGTCCAGCGCCAGGCCCTCGAGCTCGTCGTTGAGGCGCTGGGCGCACTGCTGCAGCCAGGCCTCCTCCTCCTGCATGTCGGGGAAGTAGATCTCTGTGTAGTTGCGGATGATCTGCAGCCTCTGCGGGTCCAGCTCCTGCTTGCCCCCGTCCCCGTAGCAGCTATACTGCTCGCCCAGCTTCCGGTGGTCGAAGAGCTCGGGGAAGAGCCGGTGGAGAAGGAAGACGGCGAACTCGCCGGGGGATGATGCTTCGTCCAGGAACTCGGTGAGGTCCTGCGTGTCCACCACGTGGTCGGAGGCGATGGTGCTGCTCCGGTCCAGGGACAGGGCCTCCTCCTGGTCCTTGTTGTCCAGGAAGTGGCCGGCGTCCACCTGCTCGGCCTCAAAGAAGCCAGGGACCTGGCCACCGGGCTGGCTGTCCTCCATCTCCCGCTGCGCCCAGAAGCGGCTGAAGAAGTCGTTCAGCTGGGGCAGACACTCGGCCTGCCACACGGCCGTGTCCTTCACCGAGGGGTAGTAGACCTCCACGTAGTTGCGGATGAGCTGCAGGTGCAGCGACTCCAGCTTCCGCTTGGCCGCGAAGCCACAGGCACTGCAGCCGCGGGAGAAGTCCACGTCGCTGAACAGCTCGGGGAAGAGCTGCACCAGCAGGCGGCAGGCCAGGTCACCGCCCGACAGGCTCTGGTCCACGATCTGCTTGAGCTCGGCCGCCGTGAGCTGGTACTCCGGGGGCGGCTGGAACTTGGCCACCATCTCGGTGGGGCTCACCTGCTTCTTGATGCGGCTCACCTCCAGGGAGAGCAGGTCCACCTTGCTGTGCAACTGGGACATGTTGGAGGACAGCGTGTTGAGCATGTAGAACATCTTCTGGATCAGAAAGTAGATGTTGGGGTCACCGTCGGTGGCCGCTGCGGCGCTGCCACAGTCCCGCTTCTGCGGCTCGTTCAGGAGCCGCAGCGGCGAGGGGCTGTTGCTGGAGTTTGCCTTCTCGAAGAGCTCGTACGTGTTGAGCATGTCCCCGGCGGGAGGGTTCTTCTTCTCCATGATCTTGTGCGAGATGCCATACAGCGGCTTCTTGTAAGAGGGGGTGGTCACCTCGCCACAGGGCTCCTCCTCGCCGGGCCATGCGGAGCCCAAGTTCTTGCCCCTGCTGGCCTGCTCTCCATTGCCCTGGCAGGGCGAGCAGTTCTCCCGGTTCCGCATGCCTGCTAGGAGCGCCTGGAAAACAAACACCGTGTTAGGGTGTTCCGGTTTACTACATGAAACGCAGGTCTCGGTCACATGGAGGTGCCAAGGTCAATCTTGGAAGCATGCGAGAAAGCACCGCCCTCACCCCTATTCACTCTGCTGGTCCGGGAACGCACAGCTAACACAAACCTGCACCCCTGTGCCAAAACAGCTTGCTCTTCCTGCTTCCTAAGAGAGGCTCGGGCTGGACCTGGAAAAAGTCAGCTTCCTGCAGGACTCCGGTGCTGCACTTCCTGCACACAGGGCCTGAGGGGCAACAGTGCTGCTGGGGGCAGGAGACGCCACAAGGATTAGAGAAGCCCCTGAGGTCACCTCACTGACCCGGGCCTCCATCTGCTCTCAGGCAGGCATAAGGACTCCTGCCCACAGCAGCTCCAGAAGGCAGCGGCATGTCTTCCAGTCCACAGCCTCTAGGAGAACAGGCGTCTCCACTCCAGATGGCTCCCGAGGTGCACAGTGGTATGTATGCGCAGGAGAACTGGGGTCTGCTGCAACTCTACCACCGCCTGGAATGACATCTTATCTCAGACCGGAAAAGGGCTGGCCCAGAACTGTCCCGGGGCCTGTGCAATTGTGGATTCCATGACGTGATGGGCTCGCCCAGGTTTCTAAGTCACCGTCTCCCGTTGGTCCAGCGGCCCTTCTCAAGCAGATTGCAGGAGACAAGTAAGCCCCGATGTCTTAAGGCAGCCACCGCACATAATGAATTAATGCCTCTTCTATGTATCTACAAGGGTACTTGCCATGCACTATCCAGCCTTGCTCAGCAAAGGACAGTGAGAGAATTAAACCCTACCAAATTGACTTTCAGGGATGATTTCCTCAACTCACCCAAGGATAGCAGGGACACTCGTCAAGTCCACTGTTGCAGGACTCCCAGGGCAAGCTCCAGATACCCTTTAAAGACCCCAAAGCCTGAGTCCAACCTCCACGGCCAGACAGCCATCACCCTGGCCATCTGGGAACCCAGAGTGCTTGCTGCTTTCACTGGTGGTCTCCCCTGCTGCCAGGCCCTGGACAGGCCAAGAGGCTTATTTACGTATATGTGGACAAGTGATTTTCAACACAGGCCCCAAGGAGATTCAGGAGAGGAAGGACAGTCTTTCAACAAATGATGCTGAACAGCTGGACATACATATGCCAAAACAAACAAAAACTTCCAGCCTACACGCACCATGTAAAAAAAAATTAACTTAAAGTGGATTGTGGGTGTAAATGTAAAACCTAATTTAAAATTCAAACACTTCTAGAAGAAGACATAAGAGAAATCCTTTATGACCTTGGTTTAGGCAAATATTTCTTAGACATGACACCACAAGCACAATCCGTAAGAGAAGAAAATTGACAAACTGGACTTCATCAAAACCACAAAAACTTTTGCTCCTTAAAAGACAATATTAAAAGAAAGAAAAACAGCTCACATTGGAAGAAGTATTGGCAAGCCATCTATCTGATAAAGGAGCTTAATCCAGAATCCATAAAGAACTCTCACTCAATGACATACAACTCAATTAATGATTTCAATAGCCACTTCGAACAACATATATAAATAGCAAATAAGCGTGTAAAAAGATGCTTATCAGTAGCAGGCAAGTTAAAACCCACTCGGAGATACCTCATCACTCCTACCAAAATGGGTACAAACAAAAAGACAATACCAAGCGCTGGAAAATGTAAAGGAACTGAAGCCCTCCCATACTGCTGGTGGGGGGTATGATATGGCATAACAATTGGTAGTTTCTTAAAAAGATGAATATACATGGCCCATACGACTTGGGTATTTCATTCCTACATATTTATTTACCAAGGAAAAAGAAAGCAGTTAATCACACAGAGATTTGTACACAAATGTTCATGGCAGCCCTATTTGTAAAGAGTCCAAAGCTGGAAACCCAAAATTTTATCAACAAGTATACAGATAAACAAACTGTGCTATATTCATAGGATGGAATACTACTCAGAAACAGAACTCATACATGTACTACTACTCATGAGGAGTCTCAAAATAATTATGCTAAAAGAAGCCAGGCAGGGGAGCCTGGGTAGCTCAGTCAGTTAACTATCTGATTCTTGATTTTGGCTCAGGTCACGGTCTCATGGTTTGTGAGCTTGAGCCCCACATAGGGCTTTATACTGACAGTGCGGAGCCTGCTTGGGATTCTCTCTCTCCTCTCTCTCTGCCCCTGCCTCGCTCGTTTGCAGTCTGTGTGTGCACGCATGTGCGCTCTCTCGCTGTCTCTCTCTCTCTCTCAAAATAAGTATTTTTTTAAAAAAGAAAACAGTTAAAAAAAAAAAAAAGAAGCTAAACAAAAGAGGCCATGCTGTATGATTCCATTCAGAATCATGTGTTCAGAAACACAAACTTACCTACCAATGATGACAGAAAGCAGATTAGTGGTCACCTGGGGGTGAAGGAAAGATGCAAAGTGGCACATCGAAACTTTAAGGTATTGGATGATTCCTGTTTATTATCTTGATCATGGTGATAGCCTCACTGGCATACACATATGTCAGAAGGTATCAAATGGGTAGGCTTTATATACTGTGCCATTCATTGTAGTTCATTCCCAACTTAACCTGTTTTCGACAAATGTTAAACTTGACCCCCAAACTTACTGGAATACATTTTTGAGGGTTTAATCGAGCAGAAGAGCTAACTGGTGAACACTGGTAGGTGTCACAGGAACACGCAGGGCCGAAGCACAAAGTGTTTGCTGTTACTGGCAGATGTGTGCCCCCAGCAACTGCAGAACTGAGAAGAACAAAGTCCATCCTTTGGATGCTTCACACCCAGGGAAAAATATGGTTGGTGTAGGGTGGCCTAGGCCAGGGCTTCAGAAACTCTAATATACATGTGAATCACCCGGGACCTTGTTACAATGCAGATTCTGGTCCCTGAACCTGCATTTCCTCTAATTTTTTTTTTTTTAAGTTTATTTATTGTTTTAGTAATCTCTACATCCAATGTGGGGCTCGAACTCATGACCCCGAGATCAAGAGTTGCGTGCTCTTCTGACCAAGCCAGCCAGGCTCCCCTGGGCCTGCCTTTCTAACAAGCTCCCAGGTACTGTTGGTCCTCTCTGAGTAGCAGAGGCCTGGAAGACCGTGTCTGCTCTCAGTTTGTCTCACCCAGGCAGATTCAATGTCATTTGTAGGACTTCAAATAACTAATGCCAGCACAAAACAGTACATGATGTGTTTTTCTCTTGTAGCCTGAAAAGGGTAGGGAAAAGAGACAATCTCAAACAGTACATGATGTGTTTTTCTCTTGTAGCCTGAAAAGGGTAGGGAAAAGAGACAATCTCGAGAGGCTAGATTTGCAATGGCATGTGGGCAATAAATAGGTAGGTAGGTCTAAGGTGAAAAGAGAGCAATGAGGCCACATAAACATATAAAACTTTGATCCTTCTAAGCCACCCACAAGTTATATTTCATTTAAATATATGGATCTTCTCTTGTGGATAATGGAATAATCTGACTCACATTACAGTAAGTAAGATTCATTTTTTGCCTGCCTCTGTTGATAACAACAATGCAAAAGAAAAGCTACTCTACTCTGTAAGAACCTGAAGATAGAAAAATTCTTTTTTTTTAAGTTTATTTAATTTTGAGAGAGAGAGACAGAGAGAGAGAGAGAGACAGAGAGAGAGAGGCAGAATCTGTACTGCCAGCACAGAGCCGGACTCGGAGGCTCCATCTCAAGAACCGTGAGCTCATGACCTGAGCCGAGATCAAGAGTCAGACTCTTAACTGACTGAGCCACCCAGGAGCCCCTGAAGATAGAGGAATTCTTATAAGGGTTATAATTATCCCATGGAGCTGGCCAATACTTTCTTCAAGGTTTGTTTGCATAATGTGATGAAGGGTCAAAGGCACCTGGCCTGGCCCTCCTCCTCCAACCCATGCTTCTCAGGAACAGAGGACCAGGAGCCACTGGGGTGGGAGAAGCCTACCGTGAAGGACCTGCCGCCTGCCCCTCTCCCTGCTGGGGTCTCTTCACCAAGCTGCCCCCCCCATCGTCATCACACTGTATGACTGTTACATGATAGGACCATGTCATTCCTGAGTCTACCCCCACCCAGTGCCTTGCAAAATGCCTGGGACACAGAATTGCTCAATGAATGTTTGTCAGCCACAAGCACGGACGGTTAAAACAGGGCAAGGTGTTCGAAGATTCTCAAATACGTGCTTTCAAAAAAGGAGCTGTTCAGATAGGCCACTAGCTTTATGAATAACATGTCTGTAGAGAGATATAAAAGCATGGATAAGATCTCGGCTTGCGCTGTCCTCTGTGACCTTGGCCAAATCAAATGATTTTTCATGCCTCAGCTTCTAGTACCTCAGGGATAAATAATGGTATGTCTCACAGGGTAGTTATGAAGACTTAACGAGATAATGTACAGAAAGCACTGAGCCCTGTCTGAATCACAGTAAGTGCTTAATAAATATTCACTGTTAGAATATAATTATTATTAAGCAGTGATATTCCCAAACCAGAGCAGAGGTAACACAGTGGGCTTTTTATTAAACTACTTGTAATGATTACTCTCAAGCAGTAAACAAAAGGAGGACTTTCCTATAATGCATCAGGGTTAGTCACTCATGGAAGGCACTTCTTAGAGGTCTGTTTGTCCTAAAGACTGGGGGCGGGGGAGGAGCACAGGACATCAGAGCTGAAGGTGGGGTTTGAAGCTCTTTACAGCAATTTTGCTCTGCTATCAGACAGAGAGCAAAGGATTCTGAAGGGAGGGAGGCAGGGAGGAAGCCACACACACACATCATAAACTTGAAGAAAGGAAGAGATGGAGAGGAAAGTGTTCACTCCAACACTGGAGTGGAATTGGAACTGTGGGTCATGACCCATTAGTTAAATGATGAAGTTCTTTTGGTGGGTCATGACCAGCATAAGAAGGGAGAAAGATTGAGGAAAGGCAGAAGGAAAAAAAAAAAAAAAAAAAAAAAAAAAAGGAAGGGAGGAGGGAAAAAAAAGAAAATAGAATAGAAAATATCAGAGTGCACTGCACATAGTAAGTAAATTCGGGAAAGTTTTGCTTTGTTTCTGTGTCTGTACATTTACATACAAATCCATGTACGTGAGTTCTGTTTCTCTACAAGGTGAATTTATTTACAACTGCACACTGCTGAAAAGCACGGCCCTAATAAATTCAAACTGCCTTATTTGCTAATTCCTGTAGGCTGTAAATTAGATTTTAGCAACTTATTCACCATTAAATTCAATTACACCAAAATAATTTTGGAAGTCCTATGGATCATGAAATTACCATGAGGTTTAACCAATATAGAGGAATTTGAGTTTCTAATGGCAATCATTAAAAAAATCATAAATACGTTAGGAGTGATTTTAGAAAAAGGGTCTTTGCTTTACAAGTGATCCCACTAATACATTTAAAATAGGATTTTGGGGGCACCTGGGTGGCTCAGTTGGTTGAGCATCCAACTCTTGATTTTGGCTCAGGTGCTTAAGATTCTCTCTCTCCATCTCTCGTTCTCCCTCCCTCTGCTCCTCTCCCCTGCTCATACACTCTCTCTCTCTTTAATAAAAAAAATAAAGTAAGATTCTGTGCAGAGATCACCAGAAACTCACATGCCATGCAGCAAAAGTACCCACGTTCTAGAGAGAGATCTCCGTAATTAACACCCAGTGTAGAGAGTAAGTACAAGGGAAATTTTCTGGGTGAATTGCCTGAATACCAGTAACAAATAGAAGTCATTGGACTCCCCCACATTCCTACACAGGCAGAAGGCCAAAGTGTATCAGAACTGGAAATCCCCTCTATAGCTCTCACTGTTCAGGATCATTAATAAAAATATTGCAGTTTCTACTAAGCATGATAGAAACACTGCCATCAGTAGAAACATTTTTGGCTAACTTGCCTAAATAAAAAAATTAAGTTAGAGTCCCAGTAGAGGGCAACATTCCTCACTCCCAGGGACCTTAGATACACAATTCAACACAAAACACAACACAAGCACTAAAGACAACGTTCTTAGATATCCCCACACTGGTGTCCTGTCAGCTCAGTGTCCCAATTAATTCCACAAATGCTGCCAAGGCGACAACGGGCTGGCCGCATTTGCCGCTGATGATAAAATCTCTGCTCAGCTGTCTAGGAGTATCAAGAAATCTTTAAATCTGTGCTACTTGGCACTGGGTGTCTGGCTGACACGTCCCCAATTCTCTGAGGCTCATCTTCCAGCCATATGGGAACTCTGTGCGCAGCTCGGCTCGGCAGTGCCAGCATCTCCTGGATGCGGTCGGGGCATTTCATTCCACAGCTAATACCCTCAGACTCCAGCGGGAAGGTCCAAATCCCTTGCTGGAGAATATAAGCAAAAAGAGGATGATATTGGGCTCCAAGAGAGCGTTAAGTAGACCATTTAGGGGAGATTCCACGTGTCCGTGTCCAGCTACACCCCAGGGACTGGGTCACCGTGGAGATCCTTCAAGCATTAAACTTCTTCCCCATATGACTCCGAATCCAAAGGCTGTCACTGAATTCAGGCTGACAAATGATGAGTGGCCAACCGGTGCTCAGAGAGTCAGCAAACTGGAACACCAAGAAAGCAGCATGCCTTCCAGAGAGTAGAGAGTAGAGAATCAATATGGCATCAAGGGTAGACCATGTGAATCAACTCCTAGGGGGCCGGGCATGAATAACCAAGGCAGAGGTGGAGCTTACCTTTTTCATTTTCAACAGAACTTTTCTCTTCATCATCACCATCACCATTAAATGACCAGATACCATGAAGTCATAAGGTCTGGCAGACCTCTGTGCCACACAGAGCCAGTCAGCAAAGAGCACTGAGTACCTAGCATCTGGCAGGCACCGTGCAAGGCTCTGGGGACACAGGAAACAAGCTAGACAGTCTCTGACCTCATGGCTTTTACCCTTCGGGTCATCCTTATACTGTTAGCGGATGAAGAAATTGCTGTGATGCCTGAAGAAATAAGAACCTGGGAGATGAAGCAATCACAATGGAGAAGAGACAGGCCAGGGGGGTGGCAAACTGTCAGGGCAGGTCATTTTCAAAGGCTTCTCACAACATCTTACAAATACCCCACAGCCCCTTAACTGTGGCGTTCAACTGCACAGGTCCAAATCAAGCAGGCTTGAGAGCACTGACTTCTCGGAGCCTCGTTAAAATGGGAATGCACGGTACCTATCTGCGACGGGAGCTGCAGAAATGACTTTGAATCTCCAGCTGGTACCACAGTCTCCACCACTCAGGAGGTAAGCGGCAAATGTGCACTGAATGAAATGACATTTCCATTCTCCGATTGAAAAACAAAACGCAGTGGCGCTTTAGAATTAAAAACAAACAAAGAAACAAAAACCCGCAGCAGAACAAAGCTAACGCTGGCATACAGCGCTTGAATATCACCCCCACTTCCGTGAACAAAAGGATGATTACCAATAAAAATGTTGGCTACTCACCTCCCACATCTGCTGTATTTGGCTATGAAGCCTTTTCCAGTGGAGGTGCCAAATAAGTCTTTATACAGTCTTTTGTTAGGTTTTTTGAGGGAGGTTTTACATTTCTTCTAAGTACTGTACTAAATGTCACTTACGAGTCACCAGCACTGACGGGAGTCTGGATGTGACGTACCTCTGGCACCAGGGCTACCGCTCAAATCCTACCCCCCACCCTTCGTCCTCCTCCCTTCTTTGAGGTTGGGGGACAAGATGGAAGGTGGTCTATGTTCTGACTTGGATGGTGTTCAGAATTAAGGGTGCTCAGACTGGGGTGTCCTAAAGGATGTCAGATGGTCTCCCTTGGCAATGCTGTGCCACTTTCGTTCCGATAAATGTGAAGGGAGGCAGAGGAAGACTGACCACAAGGGATGGGAGCTGGAGATGGGTGTTTGGAGGCAGTAAATATACAGTTCTGAAGGCTGACATGGGACAAGCCCTACACTGGGCTCGCTCA
The DNA here is from genome assembly GCF_028018385.1 of Neofelis nebulosa. Taxonomy (NCBI): domain Eukaryota; kingdom Metazoa; phylum Chordata; class Mammalia; order Carnivora; family Felidae; genus Neofelis; species Neofelis nebulosa. The sequence continues at coordinate 100,130,362 of NC_080787.1, forward strand.
CACATAAGAAACCAATGAGATGAGCAGTATTATGCCTCATCACCATGGGGGACCCTGAGATGTGGGAGGTCACGTAATTGACCAAAGGCCACAGCGAACTCTCCCCGTCTGACTCCCGAGTTAACTATTTACTGTTCCTACGGGCTGGATCAGAGAAGGTGGGGCTCACCTCCCAGATGCAGGGAGTGCGTCTAATCAGTCCTGGTATTTCATACCAGGAACAAGCCTGCCCCACTGGCATCTTGGCACTTTAACTTCTATGCCTGAGTTGACTCATCTGTCTAGTAGAGCTAGTAAATTCTCTCATCACTGGCCTGTCATTTGGATTAAATAATGAATGGTGTATTTGTCAAGTGGGCACTCAGTAACTGTTGAACTTCCTTTCCACTTTTTTGGATTATCGCTTGTTTTGGCCTCCTGGCTCCTCTTGCCTCACTCGGCGGTAAAAAAAAAAAAAAGCTGCATTTACTGCCCCCAGCAGCGATGACACTGTAAGCAGCGATGACATATGTAAGGAGGATCAGAGAAGGGGTGCCTGGGTGGCTCAGTCAGTTGAGTGTCCAACTTCGGTTCAGGTCATGATCTCACAGTTCATGGGTTCGAGCCCCGCGTCGGGCTCTGTGCTGACAGCTCAGAGCCTGGAGCCTGCTTCAGAGTCTGTGTCTCCCTCTCTCTCTGCCCCTCCCCTGCTTTCGCTCTCTCTCTCAAAAATAAATAAACATTAAAAAAAAAAAAGAAGGATCAGAGAAAATTCAGGGGGAGAAGCATAAAGCATTATTCACTCTGAACTAGGACTAGTGCCATTTTGAAAAATCAACATATGCTATAATTTCATAAAACTGATAGATTGTTTCAAATTCCCAAAGGTTCTAGGGCTATTGATTTACTGACACATCAACTTACACAGACTTTTAAAAGGAAATACAGGGGCGCCTGGGTGGCGCAGTCGGTTAAGCGTCCGACTTCAGCCAGGTCACGATCTCGCGGTCTGTGAGTTCGAGCCCCGTGTGGGGCTCTGGGCTGATGGCTCGGAGCCTGGAGCCTGTTTCCGATTCTGTGTCTCCCTCTCTCTCTGCCCCTCCCCCGTTCATGCTCTGTCTCTCTCTGTCCCAAAAATAAATAAAAAACGTTGAAAAAAAAAATTTTTTTTTAAATAAAAAATAAAAAATAAAAGGAAATACAGAATTCACATGACACATTTCTGCAAGGAGCTCAAGAATTTCAAAAGGTTTATACCTACATATATTCTTTTTACAGAATAGGAAAGCGTGTACGGGTATCAACCTCATCTTATGCACAGTAAGGAGAAGAAACAAAACTCGTAAAACACCGAAATAAAATCCAGGACTTAACAGGTCTCTTCCAATCTAAAATCTAACACGTCAGAACTGCATGCTATATCCAATCTATTGAAAAGTAAACATATATGCCCAATTAGAATATGTAAATTGAACAAGTCATATTAGAAATATTCAAATACATTTTGGTTCCCTTTTCTCCAAACATGTCTGAATTTGGGGTGATGCCCAAAGCCCCACTGGAAGCCTGCTGCCTTGCCAAATCGAGAGGCATCTGAAACCTTCACATCATTCGTGTGATGTCCAGGGAGGCCCCCCCACCATGAACCTCGATGGAGTCGCAGCCCAACGCCAAACCTTTTATGACTTGCTTCACACACTAAGGATTCAACTAAAATACAGATCCTAAGAACCTTCTCCCTCCCTCTCTGCCCCCAAGAATTCGCAGACGCGCCCTGCTTCTCTGTGATGCCGCTCCAACAAAACCGGACGAAAGGATAAAGACTGACTCCACTTGTGCACCGAGACAACGGGACGACCTCGGACCGCCCATAAGGCCAGAACCCAGCCTACACATGGTCAGAATTCCTTCCTGTTGTGAGCGCTTGTTGTTCCGTACTGGACTGAACTTTTCTAAAAACGGCCACAACACTTCCCTCATCCCTGTGAGTTTGCTATGCCTACCGTCAGAAGTGGAGTCTACACTTACACCCTTGTGTCTCGACTGGCCCACGGGACTTTCTGGCCAGTGGGACACTAGTGTGCGTGGCGATGCAACCCGAGGTGTGAAAAGTGTCTGTGCTTCAGAGCTTGGCCTCTCCTGCTCCTGGGAACTCTTCCACACCACGTGCACAAGCCCGGACTAGCCTCCCAGTGGGTGGGACTGTGCAGAAAGGGAAGCTGCAGCCAGTGCAACCAGCCCTGCGGCCTTGGGGAAAGGGGGCGGGGGGTGAGGCCATCCCGGACCACCTAGCCCCCCATCAGGTCAAACCAACTCAGAACCCCCAGCTGACCCACAGAACTGTGAACAAATACGGTGGTGGTGATTTTAAGCTGCTAAGATTTAAGGTGGTTTGTCACAAGGCAAGAGTGAACCAATACACTCAACTTTGTGTTTCATTTCTCGAACTCTGCCTTTACTGGCAAACTTGAAGTTGTCTACAGAATTGATCATAAGCAGAGATGTAGTGTGTCCCACAGAAGGAAGCGTCTTTGGCAGTTCCTTTAGGAACTGAACATAGTGCTTCTCAAACTTCTCGACACTTGCAGGACAACCTCTGGGCGTCTAACCCACACGGAATCGCTCACAGAGGGTACTAGCTTTATGCATACGGAACGGTCCCTACAGCACTACTTGTAAGAACAAGGAAGTAGAAAACACCTATCTAGCAATCGTTAGGGGAAAGGATAACAAATTACGGTGTAAAATACAACAGAAGAAAAAATGGTTACATGTTTCTCTAACAAGCTATGCTACTAACCATCTTACTACTGCTTCCACTCGCCCAGCACGGATCTCAGCAGTTAGGAGTCTGAGATTTCATCCTCAATCATTACGTACTCCTGGAAACTGCCATCCACACACGGAACTTTCCCCCAGAGTCACAAGGTATGCAATGAGTGACTGATTTGGGCAGCCAGAGTCAAGGGAGGGATATCTACATTAATCCTTTGTTTAAAATGCTCATATAGGAGTGCCTGGGTGGCTCAGTCGGTTAAGCATCCGATTCTTGATCTCGACTCAGGTCATGACCTCACGGTTCATGAGTTTGAGCCCCGCGTCGGGCTCTGCACTGACAGTGAGGAGCCTGCTTGGAATTCTCTCTCTCCCTCTCTCTCTGCTCCTCCCCTGTTTGTGCTCTTTCTTTCCTTCTTTCTTTCTCTCTTTCAAAATAAATAAATAAACTCAAAAAAAAAAAAAAAGCTCATACAGGTATAAAAAAATCTCAACTAATCTCAACTTTTTTTCAGGGCATGATAGATTTTTAAAAATTTATTGTTGGAATATTATTCATGATAGTCAAAAAGGGGAAACAATCCAAATGTCCATCAAGTGCTAAATGGATAAACAAAATGTGGTACATCCACAAGGGGATATTATTTGGCCATAAAAAGGAGTGAAGAATTCATACATGCTACAGCATGGATGAACCTTGAAAACATGCTAAGTAAAAGAAGCCACACAAAGGGTCACATATTCTATGATTCCATTTACATGAAATGCCCAGAACAGACAACCCTCTAGAGACAGAATGTAGATGAGTGGTTCCCAGGTGCTCGAGGAGGGGAAAGGGAAGGGACTGGTACAGAGGTTCTTTGTGGGGTGATGAAAATATTCTAAACTTATTATAGTAAGAGCTGTACCACACTGTGAATATACACAAAAAACCCACTGAATTGTACAATTTAAATTGGTGAATTGTATAGTATGTGAATTATAGCTTAATAAAGCTGTTTTGGGTGTGTGTGTGTGTGTGTGTGTGTGCGCGCGCAAATAAATAAATAAATAAATGTCTCATTCAGTGATCCATGATGTGGAGTGCAGGGTGGTATTCATTATAACATAAGCATTTACATTTAAATGCTGGAGAAAATCTTACTCTCATTGTTTTTGTTAATTATAGAAAAGGATAGTTTTTACTTATTGAACATTCACTAAATCTCTACAATCCATACATTTCCAATTTATTTGGATTTGCCCTCACATCTAATAGAGCAAAATTAAAACAAAACAGTAACAACCCAAAGAGTCCCAGGCTGATGCCCATGGTGTTCTGGCTAACGATAATAGGCTTTGAAAACGTGGGCTCTTTTGGACAGACATGCAGAACTTGAAATGCCTATTTGGGTCCCCCAAAGAGAGAGAGAGAGAGAGGAAGAAAGAGAAAGAGAGAGAGAGAGAGAGAGAGAGAGAGAGAGAGAGAGAGACTGTGTGTGTGTGTGTGTGTCCGTGTGTCTAGGTTGGAGAGCTTGGGAAAATGTCTAAGAATTTAAGGTATACTGTGCCAGTCCACGGGGAGGCACGGAGGTGAGGTGTCCTGGGCCAGACCCCTGATCTCCCAAAGCTGCTTCTCTCTCCTCAGTCTTAAGTATTCTGTGTATGTGTCTTGTCTCCCACCCAGACTGTAGACTGCTAGAGGGGGCCACCATGGCCAGTTTGATTTTCTCTCTCTCTCTTAGAATTTAGCCAAGTTCAATCTAACCAGCAGGTGATTTTTTTTTTTTTTTTTTAAAAGCAAATTCAGGGGCGCCTGGGTGGCTCAGTTGGTTAGGCATCCGATTTCAGCTCAGGTCATGATCTCACGGTTCATGGGTTCGAGCCCCACGTCGGGCTCTGTGCTGACAGCTCAGAGCCTGGAGCCTGCTTTGGATTCTGTGTCTCCCTCTCTCTCAAAAATAAACAAACATTTAAAAAAAATTTTTCTTTAAAAAAAAAAAAATAAAGCAAATTCATAAAATTATAGGTTAGCGGGTAACAGGCATGTTACAAAAGAATTCTCTTCACAAAAAGATTCACCGGACATGTGCTCCTAACATAAAAGATCGGTTTGACTTAGGAAAAGACCTCCCAACCCTCAACGTTTCAAGGAATCTGTGTGCAGTGTATACTATGTAAAATGTGGTAGGCTTTAATGAACAGTCCTTGCTGTCAAGTGCTTATTTTCCCTGTAGAGCAAAGCAAAACAAAGAACTCAAAAGCAGGTGCATTGTGGAGACTCCCCTAGCCCCGTAAGGAATCCAGATGTAGGTTAAGAATTGTAGTCGGAGAAGTCACCTTCTAGAAACCTAAGCCATCGAGGGGATAGCTGAGACGAAAGCCTTCTCGCGCCCAGGCATTCAGCAGTTGCCCGGACGCTCACAAGGAGAGAGACAGAGCATCTAGTCAGAGGGTCAGAGCCCAAGCGAACAGCGGAAGGAGCTGGGCCCTCACCTCGGGAATCAGCCGCCGCCTCTTCACGCTGGGGACAGAGTCAGGCTGGCCATCGCAGCCCGGCGGCTTTCGCTTGCTGGAATCCTGGAGGGCAGGGAAGACGCTGTCCAGAGGGTGCTTCTCGGAAGACCTGGAACTCACTGAGCAGTCCAGGGCAGCATCTTCGGCCTCTGTCTCCACTTTCACTGTGTTATTTTTTAGAACTGTGGCAGAGAAGAAATAGGGCTCAGTGGGAAAGACCACTGGGCCGCTGGGAGATTAGCAGGGTTCCCTGAGCGGCAGGGTGTTTGCGGGGTGCCCTCTGACACTAGCACTCAGGTAAGAAAGTCTAGTCACAGTAAAACTGCGCCTTCCAACCTAGCAGTTTTTATCTTACCACATTAGTGCTATACAATAAAATCACGATCCGAGAACATTTTGTTCAAAACTGGTTCTAAGGTCCTTTTGGGGGGGAAAGAGCCGAGAGGGAGAGAAAGAAACAAATACTATCTTTTAAATGATACTTTTAAAAAAGTAATTCTGGAAAGATACATACGATACTTAGAGCAGGTGTACGGGCAGAGGGGGATAAGCAGGCGTGGGAGGAGACTTTCCATGGATTTTTCATTATGTATCTTTTTATATTTTGAACCATTTGAGTGTATGACCTAATAAAAAATATTAAAATTAAAAATATGTTTTAAAAAGAAGCTTTTTTTTTACCTTCTTCTACATCTTCACTGAATTCAGCTGAGTTCATCTTCTATTCCACTAAATGAAAAGACAAAGACAAAGCTTTGATTTATTTCTTAATTTTCCGTCCCCATGAGAAATTCCCTTACCCTCCCAACCTGGCTCCGGGTAATGGAGGGTTAAGCCGAAACTATTCCTCAACATCATGGAATGCATCCTCTTAGTGTTGTCCACAGCTGCTCAGAAACAGCCAGGCCTTCTGAACACCCTCTGCGAGCACGTCCCCCAAACTTCATGTCGGCAGAATGCGTCTTAAAGCATGAGTTTTGCTTTAAGGGGCAGTGTTGTTTGAGAAAAGCAGGTCTTACAAAAAGACCTCAGTTCGGATGATCTCCTATTAGCCCCTGCTTTATCAATTCCAGCCACAGACTGCGAAGACCAAGATGCAGGCCATGGCTCCTCTGGGCACGAGTGGGTCTTAGACTCCAGGTGGTGCAGAAAGACCCGTGCTGCCCATGGTGCAGTCATCAGTCACACGGCCACTGAGGACTGGAAATGTGGCTGGTCGAAATGAAGATATGCCGTAAGGGTAAAGTACACACTGGATTTCAAAGATTTAGCAGAGCAAAAAAACAGTGTAAAATATCTAATAATTTTTTATGTCAATTACACGGCGAAATGATGTCAGCTATCTTAAAATTAATTTCACCTTTTCTTTTAATGTAGCTACTCGAAAATTTTAAATCACACGTGTGGCCTGCATTCTATTCTTATTGGATGGTGTTAGTCTAGCCCTTCCTTCCAAAGCAACTAGAAGAGGCAGTGTGGGTTTCTAAAGTTCTTGAGCTCCACATAATCTGCTCCAAACCTTTCTTTTTCCTGATGAGGGAGCAAGGCAGGAGGGGGCGGGGGGGGGGGGGGGTGCACAGAAGAGCGAGGGGGACTGTATGGGCTGCCAGGTTTGGTGCAGAGCCCCCGACTCCCACTGCCCCGGCCAGAATGGAATGGAATGGAATGATTAAAAGCACCATTAATCTTTGAGATTCTCCGAACTACCCTAAATTACATAACAGCATCCACAAATAGCATAAGGTGTGAATGAGGGAGTAGCGTTACAAAAGAATACACATGACAGCCTTTACTGTTGACACCGAGGAGTTGCGGTTCCCACAATTGATTAGGCTGCCTACAAACATGGAGTTCCCATTTTGGTTAAACATCAGAGGAGAGCAGAACTAAGAAGTATCTTTTAAGAAATTTCTAGAAGGAAGAGGGATGCCATCTACAAAGTCCAGTACACTATTCACCAAATAGCCACAGAATGGTGTGTGGTCCTCTGTTTTAGATGGGGGAAAGAGGGAGGGGAGGAGGTGTGCAAGAGACAGAGTCTAGGTCATCTATGCACACAGTAACAACTTCGAAATCCATTAATAATAGCAACACACATACAGTGCCTACGATGTGATGTGCTATCCTCAGAGCGTCATGAAAACTTTGACTTTCTTTTATGAAAGAAGAGGGCTTCTTTCCATCACTATTTTATGAATTTTCAGAGAAATGAGTAAGAAAATATGAGATTTATTTGAAACTGAACTTACACTGAAAATACTTCCCATTCACCAATCTACTATCTGAAAAACATAACACACAAGATGATATTGAGGGAAAATAAGAAGTCAAATTCAAGGGTCAGAGAGTTGTTTTACCAGAGGTGAATTTTGGCCAATGCAATTTCCATTCTATTGCAAGGAAAAAACCCCACATCTGACAACATCACCCCACTGGCAGGGGGTGGGGAGTGGCATGGGGGGGGCACCGGCAGGTAGGTGAACATCAGTAGTCTGAGGTGGGGAAGGTGGCCAATGCCAGGGGGAAGTTCAAGCCTCCCGACCCCCAGCCCAGGCAGGAGGCTTCATAACGAAGTGTACTCCAGGCCTCACGCAACTGCCTTGGAAACCTTGCCACACGGTCACAGAACGCAGTCCCTGAAATCAAGAGCACAGGGGAGAAGCAGCAGAATAGATGGGCAGAACTGAGCGAAGGTTGTCAGAGAGGGCACAGTGTACAAAACAAATTAGTCTCTGGGGAGGAGAGGTGGGAAAGGGAGGAGAAGGTGGATGGCTTATTTGGGGAAAGAAAAACCACAAAGGCTCGGATAAGGAGAAAGCATTAAAGGACAAGCAAATCCTAGAAGAAAACAGGTGTCGGAGAAGAAACACAGCAGACAGAACCACAGTGCAGAGCAAGGGCAGCATGGTTATCTAGTATTTTATCTGCCCAACTGTGTTCTTCCAGGGAGCAGCGGGGAGCCGAGGAGGAGGCACTGCGGCAGGCTGGGGCCGAGCGCACCGGCCCAGCAGGCCCGTGGCGCAGTGCCGGGCGCGCACTCTGCAGGGACTGGGGGGCTCGGTGGACAGGAAGGGTATTTTCTGAATCGCACCATGGGACACTACATACGGCAGGCGACGCAGCACCTGAATTCTGAGCAGCCCAAGTCAAAAAACGGTGCAGTTAGAGCACACACCTGAGCTCTGTGGGTGGGCAGAAAGCCAGAGGGAGAGCTAGGAAGGCTCCCAGGGGCCGGCTTCCCCGGCATTCAAGACACAGGACGACATCTGCTTTTGTGTGCATTTCTACACCAGTGACAGATGCTAGGCTAGCACAGAAGTAACCCAGGCCACAGCACGGTGGGCCCCTTCCCTCCCAGCCAGCAAAGCAGCCCCGCTCCTTGGGAAGCTGGGAGATTTCCTGTTGGCGAGGCCTGGAGAACCCACAACTGCATCTGATTTCATGGTAGGGGCAGAAGTGAGGGTCCCCAGTAACACCCGTGGCCCACAAACTACGGGCCGGATGCACCAGCCGCTTTCACCTCACCTGGAGCTATTTTATTCCCAATTTTACCAATAAAGAAACTGATACAGGGCACCTGAGTGGCTCAGTTGGTTAAGCATCTGACTTCGGCTCAGGTCATGATCTTACAGTTCATGAGTGCGAGCCCCACACTGGGCTTTGTGCTGACAGCTCAGACCCTGGAGCCTGCTTCGGGCTCTGTCTGTCTGTCTGTCTCTCTCTCTCTCTGTCCCTCCTCCACTCACATTCTCTCTCCTCTCTCTCAAAAATAAACATTAAAAAAAAATTAAAAAATAAAAAGAAACCGAGGGCATTTACCTTAAATATAAACAATTCATTTGTCAACTGTACCCCAATGAAGATAGAAAAAATTATTTTTATAATATCATTTTATGGAAACAAAATATTTGAATATTGAAAGGGAGGAAAAAGGGAACAGAGGGCAGGTAACTTGCCCAGTGTCACACAGCCAGTAAGGAGAAGTAGGATTCAAACCTAGTCTATGTGTATCTCTGGTCAGCCACCCACAGAGGAAATCACAGAATCCTCCTTCTTCTATTAACGTTCTTCTGAAGAACACAGGGGCCAGTTTCCAGCCTTGGACCCTTCTGTCCCACAGCCACTGGAGCACCCAAATCTCCTTTTGTCTGCATGTAGCTACTCGGAAAACCAGTCTATTCCATGCCTATAAATACGGACTCTACTCCACAGTACAATAGAGATTCTACAAGAGGGATGTGTGGGTCACTTCCTGGCATCCTGGAGCTGACATGATGACTGCACATCAATGGTCAGGGCTGGGTAGAAAGGGGAGGGGCATCACATACCTGCCTCCACACGTTGCTACCTCCATTTCCTGGTCATCTGCCCAGATGATGGTCACAAGGTTGCTCATCCTGGGTGGACACAAGCGGCTGGATGCCGAGCATGCCACAGAAATTCCGATCCTTACATGACTCTAGGTCATGTAGGACTTGCCAACCACCACAGCCCCTGCCCACCTGGGCTTGCTAGGATTACCGTCTCCTCTGCCTGCCGGACCTTCTCATTTTAATGTCCTCTCCTTCTCAAAATCCTCCTAGTCCTCTCACCACGACTCGCAGATTGTGAGACATTCTAACTACGCATCCCCAGGTCCCTGAGAATCAGCTTTCACCCCAAGACGTGGCTGTTGCATGTCCCTCAGAATTGCCTGGCCAAGCCCAAAGGAATGTTTAAACAAATGAAGGGGACAAGTGTCAACGAGACCTGTGTAGCCTGATGCCACCTCTCGCTAAAAAACACAGGTTCTAACACATCAATGACCTGTTAGAGGGAAACTCTCAAACAGGACCAATTTCCAGTGGTAAATGCTCCTTTTTTTTTTTTTTAAACCAAATAGCCTAGGAAGCCTCAGGCTAAGTGGCCATCATTGGTACGGAAAGGTTTAAATGTTGCAGAGCTCATGAGAGTGTATGTAATTTTATTAAAATGCCTAATAGTCTCTATCCTCCTGCTCAGATCGAGACGGACAATGTTCAATTTTCCATGCAGGGCACATGGGTGGGGGAAGATTACAGTGTCATCGGAAAAGCCTTCCGTTTACAAAAAGCACAAAAGGGAAGGTAATCCCGAACGTTCAAAAATAACACGATGCTTTAGCCACTCAAATATCAAATTACAAAGGCTAAGTTGCTTAAATTGGCTACATAAATGCAATAACTGGTGGGGCTACCTCGCCTCATGCTGAAACACCGGCTGAATCTGATGCCTGAGTATCAGCCAGCTCCTGCCTCTGGCGGGAAGGAAGTCTGTGAAGACAGACAAGGGGGAGGCAGAGAAGCGAGAACCATTCACTTGTGCTTAGAAAAAAATCCATTCTAAGAGATGCCACAAAGAAATGGAAACGCTGAAAAGATTTACAAATTATAGGTCACTGTCTATTTTTGGAGTTCATTTTTAAGAATGGAAGATGCTTAAAGTCTTTTTTTTCCTTTTTCTTTTTTACTAGATAATACATGCATATGAAATAAAGTTCGAAAGTGTAAAAGAGGGGGTAGCTCAGGGATAGAGCATTTGACCGCAAAAAGTATAAAGGGGTATTTGGTTTAAAAGTCCACTGTCCTCCAGTCACTGGGTTACTCTCTCAGAAGCAAGAATGTCCGTTCTCTTGTGCATCCTTCCAGAGATGTTCTGGGTCGGTGGTTCTCAAGGTGTAATCCCTATGCAGAGGTGCACCACAGCTGGCTCATTCTGGCTCGCACGCAGTGTGTCTCTCCCCAACTCAACTTTAGAGGAGGCGAGTTGGTAGCTAGAAATGGACCGCAGTGGGCATATTTACACCACAGAAATGGACATTTTTAAAAACAGCTTTTTCTTCTTTCTTGAGAGCCATTTTACCAGTATTGAACATTCAAAGCCTTTCAAGGGGTCCACGAGATGAAAACTATGTTCATAACACTGAGATGTTATTGCCCCTTTTCTCTTACCGGTGTGCAGGAGAGTATTCCAGAAGCTACGTGATATGTCATCTTCCAAAAGACTGAATACAGAGGCAGACAGGAAGATGCAGTTGCCTTCTATTAAGTCAGATGTTAAAGAGAGTTGCAAGAATGTAAACAACACAAGGGCAGCCTGGCTGGCTCAGTTGGTAGAGTGTGTGACTCTGGATCTCAGGGTTGGGAGTTCAAGCCCAACACCGCGTGTAGGGATTACCTAAAAATAAAATCTTTTCCAAAAAATGGAGGGGAGGGAAGACACCTGGGTGGCTCAGTCGGTTAAGCGTCGACTCTTGATTTCAGCTCAGGTCACGATCTCCTGGGTGTGACATCAATCGCCAAGTTGGGCTCTAAGCTGAGCATGGAGTCTGCTTGGGATTTGTTTCTCTCCCTCTCTCTGCCCTCCCTTGTCATGTGTATGCTCTCCCCCCTCCCCACCGCCAAAAAAAAGGAATGTAAACATTCTTTTCACTAAGATTTTCAAAATGCTTATTTATTTTGAGGGGGGAGGGGTAGAAAGGGGGAGAGACAGAATCCCAAGCAGGCTCCGTGCTCAGCTCGGAGCCCAACTTGGAGATCGATCTCATGACCACGAGATCATGACTTGATCCAGTATCAAGAGTCAAACGTTTAACTGACTGAGCCACCCAGGTGCCCCCATTAAACTATTACTGACGTTACCTTGTAATGGATTTACTATGGTTTTTAAATGAGTTAACAAATATTTAAACGTTTTTCCATTTTAATTTCTAACACAGTAAATATTGACAGATATAACCTATATAAACAAAGGCTCTTTGGGGTCTTCAGTAATTTAAAAAAAAATTTTTTTTAATGTTTATTTTTGAGAGAGAAAAAGAGACAGAGAGAGACAGAGCATGAGCGGGGGAGGGGCAAAGAGAGAGGGAGACACAGAATCCGAAGGAGGCTCCAGGCTCCAAGCTGTCAGCACAGAGCCCAACGTGGGGCTTGAACTCACGAATCGTGAAATCATGACCTGAGCCAAAGTCTGACGCTTAACCAACTGAGCCACCCAGGCGCTCCAAGGGGTCTTCAGTAATTTTTAAGCATATGAACACATGCAAAAACTGGAAGAGTTAAGATCCTGATCCTCGTTTTTCTCACTTAATAAATATATCATGTAAATTTCTCTATCACTTCTTTTTTAGCTTGAGTTCCCCCCAGAAGCAGATTCGGAGACAAGGATCTGGAGTGAGTAGTTTCTCTGGGAGGAGAGGGTCAGGAGCAATGTAATGAGCTTCCTTCCGTGGCGTAGGAGCTCCCTGGCTACGGGCAGTGCTGAGGGCACTAAGGGAGGGGTCCAACAGGGCCAACCCCCCCACTGAGCAAGCTCCTGGAAAGCAGAAACTGCTGTGCATTCTCTTCTGACTCCTCACCTCACTGCCCAGTGCTTTGCATACTCGGTGAGAATCAATAGCAGCAAGGGCCTACTCTGTAGAAGGAGCTTCACAGTAAACTAACGTCACCTAACAATCCTGTGAGGGAGAAACTCCCGTCAGTCTCGTTTTATGAGTCGGGAAACCGAGGCGCAGTTTTAGAGACACAACAGACCTCAGAGATGATCTCCTTTTATAGGTATGGGCTCCAAGGCCCAGAAAGGTTTGGGAATATGCTCAAGCCTGCCTGATCAGTGCTTTGGGGGCTACACCCCCCACGGCGTGACGGGAGCTGCTGGTGTCAGTGGGGCGACTGTCCTCTGCGCAGGGGATGACGGACCACACAGCCTATTTACTGGGACTGATCACAACCAACACAAGTCAAGACGGAGGGCCTGGAGAATGAAGACGGAACTGTGGAGCCTCTGTCAGAGGGGAGGTTGGGTAAACGGCGTCAGATAAAAGTCACAGGAAGGAAAGAGCACTCAGAACCCCAAGGTTAGGAGATACTACATTAGGGTTTCCATAACAACCGTAACTCACATCTAGTAAACACAGGCTGCCTGCCACAGCTGTGCAGGAGACCACCAATGCTTGCAATTTTGTGACCTGGATACAAATAATTTTAGGCTCTGGTACATGCCCACCAGACTCTTCTTCCTTTGGAGAGGGAGAGAAATAACATTAAAGCAAATTCTAGGTGGAAGAAAAGTCTACTTTGAAAAGAACTTTGTCAGTGCTTAAATGGGCAAATCTTGATCTTCCTTATCGCTTTCAGCTTCTAAGGACCTGTAACCAAATCCCTGTGTCACTTACAGAGCCTCACACACTTGAAAGTTATGCTATGCAGTCGCCTCTATGAGCAGAGGCCAGAAAGCAGAGAACCAGAGCTCTGTTACCTTACAGGGGATCTTAGGCTAAGCACGGGCAGGAACGGAGCATCGGAATGAGGGTGGAAATCCCGGTGCAGAAGCCCTCCACAGCCCTTAGCTGTTATTATTTACTGATAAATTCCACTAAAACATGCTGACAAAATGGGAGAGACAACAAACTGAATGTGACCTGCACTGAGATCCCCTTTGATCACTATTGTTATTTCCATCAGACAACGTTAGGAAGTGAACTTCGACACATTTTTCTCAACACATGGATCCAAAACCTCTATTGACAGGAAGAGCCGAGCATTAAATTATGTGTAAAGATTCAAAATCAATTGTTCATTACAGGGCTACCCAGTCAATAACAACATACTTCAAAGTTCACTGGGGAGATGTCAACAGCATAATTAAAAAAATGCCATAAAGCAGCTGGAAGGAAATATGCCACAATGTTAATTACCTCCAATTAGGAGATTATGGATGATTTTTTTTCCCCCCGAATATTTCCTTCTACTTTCCAAATATTCTACAGCGGACATGGAATTCTTTGAAAATAAAGAAATGTTTAAAAACGGAAAAAAAAAAGAAGTATTACAATATGAATATAGAATATAGCCACGGCATATTCTAACCTAGGCCCACAAACAGCAACACGCTAATTATGTACAATCAAATCATTTAACTTTTAAACATTTAAAATGTCGATAGTTTAAGAATCAATATACAACTGACAAACCAGTAAAGACCTTTCATTTCATAACTGCCTCTGAGTTACTGCCGCTGAAGGTATTATCAGTGTGGGGAGAGAGAGAGATGAGAAAAAACTGTTAGCTCATAAACCTGGGTGTGAATGAGAAGGAAAGGAGATCAGTTTTGAACCATAAGGAAATGTCATCTCCTGATGGATACATTACAGGCTCTAACAACGCATTTGCCTGATACTTGAAAGATTTTTCAAAATAAGGCAAATTTCATGGGAGGAAAAAACAAACAAGACAAAACTCAAAAAGCCAGAGCAAGTCTTCTGGATCAGGGCTCAAAGGCCAGGTCACTGGAGAGTTCGTGGCTGGCTGGAGAAATGAATGGACTGGCCAGCAGCTCAGCAATTCACCAGGCAGGGGCCTAACTTGCTGGGTTCCTATACTCTGGATGACAACTGTTAAAATGTAGTCCTTTCAGGGCACCTGGGTGGCTCAGACTGTTGAGTGTCCAACTCTTTTTTTTTTTTTTTTTTTTTAACGTTTATTTATTTTTGAGACAGGGAGAGACAGAGCACGAACAGGGGAGGGTCAGAGAGAGGGAGACACAGAATATGAAGCAGGCTCCAGGCTCCGAGCCGTCAGCGCAGAGCCCGACGCGGGGCTAGAACTCACAGACCGCAAGATCATGACCTGAGCCGAAGTCGGCCGCCCAACCGACTGAGCCACCCAGGCGCCCCGAGTGTCCAACTCTTGATTTCGGTTCAGGTCTTGATCCCAGGGTCAGGCTCTGCGCTGTGTGGAGTCTGCTTAAGACTCTCCCTCTCTTTAAAAAAATTAAATTGGGGCGCCTGGGTGGCTCAGCAGGTTAAGCATCTGACTTCGGCTCAGGTCATGATCTCACAGTTTGTGAGTTCGAGCCCTGCAACAGGCTCTGTGCTGATAACTTGGAGCCTGGAGCCTGCTTCGGATTTTGTGTCTCTCTCTCTCTGTGCCCCTCCCCTGCTCATGCTCTGTGTCTCTCTGTCTCTCAATCTCTCAATAATAAATAAATGTTAAAAAAATTTTTTTTAATTTAATTTTTAAAACAAAGAAAAAAATGTGGTCTTTTCTACAAGGCTCTCTGGTGTCTAAGCACCACAGGAGATGTTCTGACGCGCTCTGGGGCCCTCCTTCCCTGAATCCTCAAAATTGGCCCAAACTAGGCGAGCAGAGGCCTGCTCTGAGGGCCTGGCCCCAGGGTGAAGCAGCAGGAGGAGCTCAAGAGGGAAGGTCAGGAGGTCTGCAGAGCTGAGGAATGGCTGAACCACAGAAAAAGGAAGGTGTGCTGTGGTGACTGGTTAAAGTGGGTAATAAAGAGTCACACAGAACCTGACTTGGGGAATTCTTGCTGAGAGCTGAATGCAAGACCACAGAAAGGACAGCAGGGGTCAGCTGGGGTGGCCATTCCTTGCCAAAGCCCACTGCCTTCACAGGGTCCTGGGTCTCCTCCCTCAATGTCCCACAGGGGTCCAAAGGACAACATTCTCCAGTGCTTCTCCGCGGGGGGCTAGGAGTGGCCAGGGGTCCTTTCCATCCAGTTCTTTCCACAGAACCAGTGCTCCTTGAGAGAGCAACCAGCCCAGGCCCCTTGCGAGAGCAGCTCGTGGCTAACCCAAGGTGCCAAGGGCTTGTGGCTGGCCAGGACTCACACCAGGACCAGCAGCAGGCCTCGAAATGGGAAGTACTTGGGCTTCCTGAAACCTCGAGGTTCAAATCCCAGCCAGCTGACTCAGGATTCTGGCCCAGCTAATCGGAAACGTCCACTGAACTTGGTGTTGGCCCCTGGGCTGAGGGGGCTGAGCTGCAGCCCTGACCTCAGGCCACTCAGGGGCGCAGATCCTCCCAAGTCATGTTTTCAGATGTAAAGTGAGGCAAGCCCTCACCACAGGAAGGGCTGCTAGGGAATGTGAGCCCCAGGAGAGCAATGCGATTGGAACCCGTGTGTGGTGCTGCTGCATTCGAAGGGTAAAGCAGAGAAAAAACACCCGGGCCATTCTAAGGGTGCTATTAATAAAACATACTCAGGATTTAAAAAGCTTGAGACCCAACCGAACCTCACTTCATCCTTTTCACAACTGATCTGGCTTCGTGATATCTGTCACGTGGATTTTAAAAACTGAGCACGGTAAAGGAGGACAGCAGCTAACATTCCAGCTGCACGGTCTGTTTTCCATGCTAACCCACGCAGTCCCCACAAGAGCCCTCTTATTTTGCAGGGAGGGTGGCAGTCTGAGCCTCACTTGGGGTGGGGGGTATCACAGGGAGCATGAAGAGGGAAGGGACGGAGGTGGACTCAGGGGCGATGGTCTCATTCCAGCCTTTCGAGAAGAGCCGGGACCGAGTGGGACATGACCAGGCCACGCTTTCCTTTCTCCCTTTCCCAGGGGCACCCCTCTGTAGGCTGGGCTCTGCTGCAGAGCAAGTCAACTGGCCAGCTGGGCCCCTGGACCACCAGAGGGACTCGTGCCACTGATCTTGAGAAAATGGGAATTCCCTATCGAAGTTTAGGGTCAGGAAGAATCAGGTGGAAACCCTGGCCCCACCTACGTCCGGCTTGTGACGTGGGCAAGTTTCTCACCCAACCTCGGTTGGTTCTTCTGTAAAATGGGGTTGCACACACTACCCCCACCTCAAGAGTTTCCGTGAAAATGACAAAGGAGAGCGTGACTGGCACACACCACTTAGTGTTATCTGTTGCAGAGCCCTTAAAAAAAAAGATTTTCAAAGTGCATTTTAATAGTGAATTTTCTTTAAAACGGCAAAATTAAGTAATATGGTTTAAAGCTTTTAAAAGTTTTAGTAACTTTTCTACTTTTCTTTTAAATGAAAGAAACAACTGGAAGGGGATAAAATCAAATAAATTGCTCTCCCTAAGGACTGGAAGAATGTTCCCATGCCATATGCTCTTGCGGGGCTCAGGGCTCTGGGTTTACAGGAAAGGCTGGGAGACTCGGGGCTCTCAGAACCCAGCCCTCCTGGCAGTGGCATCCTGCCCAGGGGACTTGCAGGACATGTTTGCAATTTGTTTTTTATTTTTAGACACATCTGCAAATGCAGTTTGAAAAATACCAGTCCTCACAAAAACCAGGGCAATTCCCGCTGCCACCCGGAGTCTTCTAAAGCTGTAACTGTTGCTGCCTTCCTTATTCAGAGTACGACGGCATCTTCCTGCAAAGCTCAGAGGCACAACCTCCTGACCCTGCCTGCCTGCGATTTGGGGTCTTACCCTTCAGACACGGTCTTGTCTGAATGTGACTAAATGTGATGTCTTCCTCAGCTAAGCCATTATAATTAAGCCCTTCATGAGGCCAAGAAGGGCTACCTCCTTGGACATCAATAGTGAGAGGCGCCAGATTTCTTTTTCTTTTTTGATTTATTTTTTAATTTACATCCAAGTTAGTTAGCATATAGTGCAACAATGATTTCAGGAGTAGATAGTAAGAGGTGCCAGACTTCTAACTTTAACCCTGGCACCCAGAAGCTGGGGCTCAAGGAGGAAAAGAGGGCCAGCACATCCCAGCAGTCACCCATGTGACTGACTGGACAATGGTGACTAATTTTCCTAGGAGGCATAAGCTGAGCTTCCTCTGTACTTCCCACTTTTTCAAGTGCATTGTCTTGTGACCACATGAGCTAATTAGAGTTGGGGCAGTCTTGTGTAAATACCCCTCCTCCCCCAAGCCTCCATCCTTCCATTCAGAGGCTCCATGCTCAAACCAACAACCCTTGCCTATAAGACCAGGGGCCCTTGGCTGACTCAGTTGGAAGAGCATGTGACTCCTGATCTTGGGGTTGTGAGTTTGAGCCCCGCACTGAGTGTAGAGGTTAAAGAAATAAATGCAAACTGATGCAGCCACTCTGGAGAACAGTGTGGAGGTGCCTCACAAAACTAAAAATAGAACTACCCTACGACCCAGCAATAGCCCTAGTAGGAATTTATCCAAAGGATACAGGAGTGCTGATTCAGAGGGGCACATGTACCCCGAAGTTTATAGCAGCACTATCAACAATGGCCAAATCATGGAAAGAGCCCAAATGTCCATCAACTGATGAATGGATAAAGAAGATGTGTGTACGTACACACACACACACACACACACACACACACACACACACACACACACACACACAGGAATACTATTCGGCAGTGAAAAAGAATGAAATCTTGCCATTTGTGACAACATGGATGGAACTGGAGGGCATTATGCTAAGTGAAATATGTCGGTCAGAAAAAGAGATCATGTATTTTCACTCATTTGTGGAATTTGAGAAACTTAACAAAAAGCCATAGGGGAAGGGAAGGAAAAATAAGTTACAGAGAGAGGCAAACCATAAGAAAATCTTAAATATAGAGAACAAATTGAGGGTTAATGGGGGTGGGGAGTTGGAGGGGTGGGAGAAAGCGGGAGATGGGCATTAGGAGGGCACTTGTTGGGATGAGCACTGGGTGTTGTATGTTAAGTGATGAATCACAGGAATCTACTCCCGAAGCCAAGAGTACACAGTATATGCTGTATGTTAGCTAACTTGACAATAAATTATTTAAAAAAAGAAAAAAGAAAAAAATCAAAAAAAAAGAAAGAAAGAAAAAAAGACCAGTAAGTAATTTATTCAAATTGAGCAATCAATGTCCTTATAGATCCTGATGCAACTGTTTCACTGGCCACTGAGAACTGAAAATGAGGTGAGAAGAGACAACCTAAGTAGACAACTGACTTTTAATACATGTATTTCAAGTTGGATTGAAAATGGTGAGCTGCTGAGAAAAACTCAGCTCTAAAACAATAGTTTGTAAAAGCTCTGATCATTCAGTGACTAACATGCCAGGCATTTACCACCCTCCAAGTGAAATAGCACCTCTCCCGTTTGACACACTGAAGGCCTGATGCCAGCATGGAGCGCTCTTAGCTTGGCGTTTGCCCGTCATGTGTGGCAGCTAAGTTCCAGAAACCACAAGTGCTCTGAGCTGAAATAATGTTGCAAGAGATACTGGAGCATCAGAAGGGGAAGAAGAGCAACTGTCCAATCTGGAAGGGGAAAGAAATAGCACAAGTAAGCTGACACTCACAAAGCACATAAAATACCCAATTTGGGGGCATGTGTGTTGTGTGTGTGTGTGTGTGTGTGTGTGTGTGTGTGTATGTGACTTTAAAATTTTTTATTTTATCTTAATGTTTATTTATTATTGAGAGGGAAAGACAGCACGAGCAGGGGAGGGGCAGAGAGAGAGGGAGACAGAGGATACCAAGAGGGCTCAGCGCTGTCAGCAGAGAGGCCAGTACGGGGTTCGAACTCATGAACCTTGATGTTATGACCTGAGCTGAAGTCAGATGCTCAACCAACCGAGCCACCCAGGCGCCCCTTTAAATTTTATTTAAAAAAATTGGCGTACAGTAATTTACTCTCTGGGGGGGGGGAAGGGTGTGCAGTTCCATGAAAGATAGCACATATGTATACATCCCTGTAACCACCACCAAGGGGGCTGATACAGAAAAGTCCCATGAACCAGAAGATTAATTCTACGAATGAATCCCCCAAACTTACCTGAGCCAATAATGGACACAATGAATAACAAGGGTGGCAACCATAATTCACCACCTGTTATCACAATTGGGTGCCAGGAAAAAAATGCTAAACCCCAACCTCCCATACACTGACACCAAGTTATTTTTGCTGGTTGGCTAGCAACCTTCACGTGTTTCTACATTACAAAATTTGAGGTATTTAAAAGACACATCCCCAGAGTTTTCATCATGGTGTCAATTCAATTCATAAAAGCTTATTGTTTCCTTCTTCACTGTTTCAGGGGCTTTTCAGTCAGTTCTAAAAAGTGACAGGTGGGACATCTTTCAGATTACATCTTCACCTAATCAAACCTATGTCAGCATTGATTCTAATTCCTAATTATTATACATTCTGCAATTCCTTTGCTCATATAAGGCGTGCTCAGGAACCTAGAAGTGACCAAAAGGGATAGCATGAATAAGTGAATAAAAGTGGCACCCTAAATA
The DNA here is from genome assembly GCF_028018385.1 of Neofelis nebulosa. Lineage (NCBI taxonomy): Eukaryota > Metazoa > Chordata > Mammalia > Carnivora > Felidae > Neofelis > Neofelis nebulosa. The sequence continues at coordinate 100,150,616 of NC_080787.1, forward strand.
GGTTATTGGGATGATCACCTTGTGTACTAGTCATAACTGGTCTATCTTCTTTGCTCTAGTGCTCTGTGTGTGGTGGGGGAAAGGAAGGACATAAAACTTGTCTGTTAAATTACTTCAGCAAAGGGATGAGTGTCTCTAGTAAAACTCACATTCAGTGGTGGAGTTTTTACATGACAGACGTTAAAGGCTCTGGTTTTATCCGTGAATTTCATTTCAAGGGCCCCACATACACCAGCTCCCCCACTGGTAGAAACAGGCTGCACTAACCCCACCTTTCTTCTGGAATCCAAGAGGGTCTCCATTCATTTAGCAAATATTTACTGAGCACCTACTACGTTATCAGACACTAGGTTGGTGGCTGGGGAGGAAAAAGTGTCAAGAAGATACAAGATCTTGCACACATCTCAGCAGGAAGGGTGAGAGAAGCTGCCAGAGTTCTGTACGGTGATACGAAACCATTAACTAGGGACGGATGATGAAACAAAAACAAACAAAAACTGAGGGGATTGGGAGTGCAGATAACAAAAGAATCTCCTCCATCCCTCTCTCCTAGACCGAACAAGCCAGAGAGCTAACTTCCTTGCCTCAGTTTCCTGCAGCCGCAGCTTTCAGGCACAGTAAACATTCAAAAGTCACTTTAAGAAAGTGAAGTTGAACATTACCAACTCTGAAGCGCTTAGCCCTATTCCGTGCACCCTAGGCTGGTTAGCCTTCGCGTGTAAAATTCTTCCAGACGTGCCACCTGAGCAATCAAACTCTTTCACCCCTGTAAAAACACCTTGTAAAAAACGGTATGTCGCGGCACACAAGGCCATCACAAGCACTGCAGCACAGCTCACCGATAGGGGAGGGCAAAGTATGCGTGGGAAATCACGTTTACAATAAAAAGGGAAAGGGGGCGGGCGATCACGAGGAGCAACGAGCGCCCTGGGCTCCAGGTCCGCGGCTGACCGGGAAGGCCTCGCGCCAGCCCGGGTGCACACCCAGGGCGCCGGGCCCGCCTCCAGCTCCCGGGCAGCGGGAACCGCGAACCGCGCCGTGGACGGCCGGGGAGGGAGCGCCGCGCCCCCTGGCGGCGGGGCCCGTCCCCGTCCGCTCCCGGCCACCGCCGTCGCCGTCGCCGCCGCCGCCGCCGGCCTGCCTGCCTGCCTGCCTTGCTCCATTTGCAGACTCCGGAGGCAGCGTCCCTCCGAACGGCGGCTCCTCCGGCCTCCAGCTCCCCGCTCCGCATCACCCTCCAGTCCCCGCCCCCTGCTCCTGCTCTGACACCCCCTTCTACACGCCAAGCCGTGCCCCGCCGAAGCCCGGCCGAGCGCGAGCGCCGAGCCCACCGCGGGCTCCGCCGAGCCTTCCGGCAGCCCCGGCCGCTCCATCCCGGCGCCAGGCGGGGGTGCGGGGCCCGCGCACGGCGCGAGTGGGGCGGGCGGCGGCGGCGCGGACCGTTCCACTCCGCGTCCCCCCCCCCCGCCCCCGGGCGGCGCGCGTGCTCCCCGGAACGCCATGGAGCCGCCGCGTTCCGAGCGGGCACAAAGGGGCGCGCGGCACAATGGGCGCGGCGAGCCCGTGGGCGCCCGGCGCCCGCTCCGGCGACTCGGCCCTGCGCGGGGGTGGGCGCTCCTCCCGGCGGGCGCGCTCGGGGCAGCCCCCCTTCGCGTCCCCTCCCCTGCTCCCGCCCCCACCCCGGCATGGATGTTGCAGCCACTCGCCCGTCCGTCTGCCCCGGAGCCGCCACCGCGCGGCCGGCTTGATCCGCCCCGCACTTACCTGGGACGCGAGTTCTGTACTTTGCAGAGCGGGCCCGCGCCGAGTTTGGGCGCCACGTGGGGGGGTGGGGGAGCGCGGGGCCGGAGAGCGGGGGCCGCGCGCGGAGGGCCTGGCCGGGGCGGCCCGGGGAGTTGCTGGGGGCGGCGGGAGGGCGCCGTGTATTTTCCCCTCTCTTTGTGTGTGTCCGTGCGCTGCGCTCTCGCGTGACGTGACGGGACTCCGTGTGTCATTTCCGCACAAGGACACAGGAGCCCCCGCTGCAGTGGAACCACAACCCCTCCGCCCCCACCCCTGGCCCGCCCCTCCCCCTCAGCGGGGCACACGCGGGACCGGCGGCGGCGCTCGGGCGTGAACGGCCGCGGCGGGGAGCTGGGGCGCGCACTCCGGGGACCCGGGCGGCCCTGCGCGCTCGTCCAGCGCCGCGCCGCTCCACGTGGGCCCGCGCCGGCGGCCCGCGGTGGGGGCGGCGGCTGAGAAACCCACGGCGCGCCCGGGCAGCGCTGCCTAACAATGTCCCCTGCACACCGTGTGTTCTCCCCCCGCGAGTCATTGCTCTAAAACGTAGTTGCTCAAACCCGAGGAGTTTGACCTGAAAAGCCTCTTTTTCGACTTTTTTTTTTTTTTTTTCTCTGCGGGACGGCGACTCTGCGGGTCGTCTCCTCCCTTGGCGCCCGCGTCTCTCCCGAGTTTTTGGCATCCCGATCGTGGCCCTGGTCCCCTGGGCGGGTGTTCCCGCGCCGCGATCCGCACAAAGACCTCGGGGCGCCGGGACCCGGGTGGCCCCCGAGGCCCCGCGGAGCCGGCATGGAGTCAGGCGGGGCGCGGGAGAGCGACTCGGGCGCTGGGAAACGCTGGCTCTGGCCACTCCCCCAGCAGGGTGGCCGCCCTCTGTTGTAAGCCTGTGCTGAAAATCTGCCTTCTACTTGTAACCCGAAGTTTTGAGGTTTGAGGCTACGGAGCGAGAGATTTCAGAAGTGCGCGCGCTCGCAGACCCACAAGCCACGGGATATCTGCGCCGGGCGCTTAAAATAGAAAAACACGAGTCACCAATTCAATAAGGGCGGATTCTTTCTCCTCCTCACTCCCGGACTGTAGATTCCAAGTTGATTAATACGAAGCCTACCCCTCGAGTATTTTCTTAAGTCTTAGCGACTTGAAGGGGTGTGGCGTGAGGGTCAGGGAAGCCCAATCCAACAGTTAAACCACGATTATATTTTAGGCAAACGATGAGAATGTAGTTTTTTTTTTTTTTTAATCCTTTAATTTGCCGGTCGGAGTAAATATAAAAAGAAAAATGCAAATGATCCCATCTGCTGCTCACAGCTGACTGGCTGCAAGAGAGGACCATGTGGCCCAGCCCTGCGCGGTCAGTGAATAGGTAGAATAGATTTTAAAAGAAGGCATATGCTGGCTCCTTGCTGGCCAGTCGCCGGGAGGGTTTGAATTAACGTATAGTTTTGGATTACCGTATCCTCCTCCGGACCACTCCAGTTGGGAATTTAGTAATTATGCAAGTTCCTTCCCTTCGGATTTGAAATCTAAAGGCACAGGGTTATCCAAGACCTTTGAGGAACTACGTGGAACATTCTGGAGCTGTATTTGGATAGCCCATTTTGAGAAGTCAGTACTAATTGCTATGCAAAATTAGCAAGCCTCCGGGAGAACTGAGCCCTGCATCCAGGGGGTGCTTTTATAAAAGAATCCATACGTGCTCAGTGTCATTCAAAACAGGATGATGAAAAGAATGGGGCCGAGATAGCAGCCCTTCAAATTCAAAAGACTTGAGACGCCCTATCTACATTTAAAATAGGGCGGAGGGAGGAAGGGAGGAGGACCGCTTGGGGCAGAATGGTTAATTTATACATTCCCAGAAGACCGAATGGAGGCACCTCGATTTCTGCCGGGAACTTGACTTTTACACTCACACATTAAATAACACGTATGATACAGTACATCGCTTGACTCACTTAAGAGATACAGCAGTTTTGGTTTCACCTTCAATTTAATGTGACAGTTATAATTAGAATTTAAAGAGTATAAATTGCATTTCATTAGTTCAGTTTTCTAGGATTTCCCAGTAGAAGAGTTAGGAAGAGTTAAGAGTAGCATTTAAGCTCACTTTGCATTTTTAAACCACTTTACAGAAGTGGTTTAAAAACGTAAAATGACCTTGTTATATTTTTACAAAGGGGACTAGATGAAATATGTATTGTGAAAATCTATATCCTAGCCAGCCCTTCACAGTAACAATTCAGGTATTTAAAGAGAAATTCAATAAAACCATAGAAATGAAATAATAGAAACCAACATTTTTGGTTATATTTGAAACCAGAGATTTTGTCAAATATAATTTTATTAATAAATAGCATCTAAGACAAGCAGCATGCTTACCTGAGCTTTTTAAAACATCTCTTAGGGAAGGACAAAGTGACCTTGAGTATTGTAAGTCATGCATCTTAATTTGCATAACTGGATCAATCTATTTAACAAAGTAAGCTGTCCATTCCAAATTATTAACAGAAATGGAAATCATTGCTATCTAGGAAATTACCTACCTTCAAATGGTTTTATAGGTTCTTTTTGTTTTGTTTAATAAGGAGTAAGGGAAAATAGTACATAAAGCTGAAAACAACCACTGCATTGGAATAGTTGTATCTCAAATGTACTTTGGAGCCTTTAAGAAATAATAGGTCTGGGGAAAAAATGATGTCTGAAAGTGCTACTGGATAAAAGTAATGCCTTCTGGAAAAAAATGTGAATAAACATGGAGTAAGATGGGTAGAGGAATGAGGATAAATAATACAATACCTGCCTAACACAACCCTAAGAAATCAGTGGGAGACTGTTCATGGTTCATAGGGATGTGTATAAAGACCTGGGGGCGGGGGGGACCCTGAGTTTTAGCTTTCTGCTTGATTGGAAATTTCTTAATTAGAAATGCATTTCTCAAGATTTCAAATGAAAGCTGTTGCAATTGATCTAATGAACTCATTTCCAATTTCACCTGAGTAAAATGCAGCAGGGGGGAATGGACTAGTTAGCCATATAAAGGATTCACATAAAGCACTAACTATAAAAACTCAAATGGAAAATTGCACAGCGTTTAATGAAGAATGGGATATATATACAATGTAAATATATATAATTAAGAGTGGCAGACAGACAGGCATTAGGTTTCAGATATCTTTGAACTGTTATTCTAAAGGTTTTTATCACCGCTAAAATATATTTATAGTTGCCAAGACAATATTTAGTAGGGCTTTTTTTCCCCCCTCAGTAGTTAAGTCTTAAAACAACGCAACAGATTTCACTGTTACTTGTGAGACAGTTCCACTTTATTTCTTGCCTGCTGGATGTATAATTTTGCCAATTCTTCAACTTCAAACAGAAGTGGCTGACAGATCCAGATTCCGTGAATACTGACAACAAAAAAGGAAAAAAAGAAAGGAAGCAGGAACATGTATTAACTTTATTAAATAGAACTTATGGAAAGACACACCTTGAAAAATAACTTGCAAAACTGGCTTTTGTTTGGGAAATTAAGCTTGGGGAGTTAAGTTTAACCCCTTGTATTCCGGGGGCAGGGTGGGGAGGGGAAGGGATGTTGGGGGGAGGGGGACTACTTTTAGTGGAATCCGGAACCAGTAAATGACCCAATGTGGAGGTAAAAAATAAGTTTTGAATGAAAAAGCTGCAGAGAATTTGTGCCGGGTAGTTCTCCTTCGGTGTTGAAGAACTATTTAATAATTTATAGCGGCTTGAGATTTTAAGGACCCAACACAGCCATTAGTATCTGATTTTAGTTGAATATCTGGCTTGCACAATAGGATTCTGCGAGAAGAAATGTTAGGGAGAGTGAAAATTGCTGCGATCCCACTCTCGGTTTCAAGCCCTTGAGAAAACAAATGCCAATCCGAACTATAGCTCATTCTCAGCCCAGAGTGCTGGCTGGAGGCGTTGCAGCCACCAGGGCCCCCACGCCCAGAGGGCTGCCCAAGGGCCTGCAGTCAAGAGTCCCCACACTGATCAGACAGATGCAGCAACAGGCAGGAAGCAAGGAACTAGACGAGGCTGGTTTCCCAGCCAATCAGAACCCATTAAAAAAAGAAGAAAAAGGAGACATACTACTCTAGTAACCAGCCAAGTTTTAAGAAATTATTTTATGCTGTGGGTCAAAAGATTCTTTAAATGAAATGGTATACACACACGCTTTTTTTTTTTTTTTTGGTCTTATTTGACCTAAAATATTTTCTGTACGATGAAACACCTCATAGAAATGAACTCGAGATCCAGTGATTCTACTTTCCCTGGGGAAACACTCAACCAAAGCTACATTTACAAGGATGTTCATTGCAGGATCATTCATGTCAGCAAGAAAATGGGAGAGAACTTGAAAAGTTGCTAAATGAATGACACATGCTATGGCATACTCTGTAGGCTTTAGAAAGAGGAAAAGTACTCTTTCTTATGGGTACAGAAGAATGTCTTTGCCATATTTATTGAGTAGAAGAAAATTAGAGATCTATTTGAAAGAGGACTTCGGCTGCCTCCATTTTGACGAAAGACTTTCCAGCTGGGTTCCTCCCAGTTGTCTCCGGCTCAGGTAGCAGACCCTGAGGGCAAAGCATCCCCGGATGAGAACTGAAATGATCGCCTGAAGCAATAAGGGCTGCCCTGAGCCTACAAGACCCCACCCGTGATTGCTCCAGGACAATGATCGATTTGACCTTCACTTCCTGCCTACAGTACCCGCACACCTTTGCCCCACATTTTCCTTGTGTAAACCTGGAAGTATTTTCGGCACGTTGGAGACGGTCTTTGGGATGCAGTCCACTGTCTTCCCGGCGTTGGCCTCACAGAAATAAATTCCTCTTGTTTCACCACTGCTAGTTTCTCTGCCTTTGAATTTTGTCAGCAGCGAGTGGCCGGACCTGGTCTGTTTGGGACCCCCTGGAGCCAGGTGCTCTTGTACCCCTGTGCCCCTACTACATAACATAACATAACCCAATTTTTGTAAGGAAAAGAAAAACACGGGGGCGCCTGGGTGGCGCAGTCGGTTAAGCGTCCGACTTCAGCCAGGTCACGATCTCGCGGTCCGTGAGTTCGAGCCCGATGGCTCGGAGCCTGGAGCCTGTTTCCGATTCTGTGTCTCCCTCTCTCTCTGCCCCTCCCCCGTTCATGCTCTGTCTCTCTCTCTCTGTCCCAAAAATAAATTAAATAAAAAAGTTGAAAAAAAAAAATTTAAAAAAAAAAAAAAAAGAAAAAGAAAAACACGTACATATATTTCAGCGTAAATAGAAAAGACCTGGAAGACACAGGGGTAACAGTGGTTTCCCCTGAGGTAGAGGAGGGTAGGGAGGAGAGGGATGTTTACTTTTTCACACGATACCTTTGTGTCATGTTGGATTTTATTTTTTCCCCCGTTATTGAGCATCTATTGCTTTTGTAGCTCTTTCTCCCTCCCACAGACTAAACCCTGAGTCGTCACCATGGCCTACAGAGCAAAAGTCACCCTGGAGTATCTGTGAGTCCTGCAGAGCTGGTGTGAAAGTCTGGATTTACTCCTGTCACCGGGCTCCCCTTCATCCACGTGTTCTTATGAAAAAAGAGATCATAATAATAATGCTCCAAAAGTAAATACAGCATTTGGCTATAGAACCCATGGCTCCGTTTCCCTAAGCCTCTGAATTGTCAGCCCAGTATTTTAGAGAAGTAACTGAATACATCTAACGATTTCCCTTGAATCATGGCACATTAAGGTCTGAGAAATAACCAATGTTGACTGCTTGATTCTACCAATAGAGAAGCTGAGGCAAAAAGGAAAGGTGGCTTGCCCAGGTCCACTGGCCTCTGGAACTACAGTTTCGGGTTCCTCTTTGTTATTCCTACTAAAAGCCAAAGAGATTTTTAAAAAGTCAGAGAGGGGCGCCTGGGTGGCGCAGTCGGTTAAGCGTCCGACTTCAGCCAGGTCACGATCTCGCGGTCCGTGAGTTCGAGCCCCGCGTCAGGCTCTGGGCTGATGGCTCGGAGCCTGGAGCCTGTTTCCGATTCTGTGTCTCCCTCTCTCTCTGCCCCTCCCCCGTTCATGCTCTGTCTCTCTCTGTCCCAAAAATAAATAAAAAACGTTGAAAAAAAAAAATTAAAAAAAAAAAAAAAAGTCAGAGAGGTCAGGGGCGCCTGGGTGGCTCAGTCAGTTAAGCATTCGACTTCAGCTCAGGTCAGGATCTTACAGCTCTTGAGTTCGAGCCCCACGTCAGGCATGGAGCCTGCTTCTGATTCTGTGTCTCCCTCTCTCTCTCTGCTCCTCCCCCTCTCACGCTCTCTCTCTCTCTCCCTAAAAAATAAATATTAAAAACAAATTTTTTTTAAGTCAGAGGTCACCAAAGAGTAAAATATACAAGGTTTGTGTTTCACCAACTGCATTTATTCAGAACAGCAGCCCCTGCCTCCAGCCTCAACCTTCAGTCTTATGCAGAGTAGATCTCCTAGAGAGGCCTTCTGGATTCCAAGTCTGGGCTAAAGGCCCCTGCTCTGTACTGACTTCCACGGCACCTTTTCTTTCTCTGTCACAGAGGCTGTTAGGAACTCAACCCTAACCGCTCCGCCCCACCCCAAATCCATGTGTTGAAGTCCTAACCCCCAGTGTACCCCAGAAAGTGACTGTATTTAGAGATAGAATCTCTAAAGAGGTGATTAATGTTAAACGAGGTGGGCCTCGGTCCATTGACTGCTATTCTTGAAAGAAGAGGGCGAGTCACCAGCCTTGAAAGAAGAGGGCGAGTCACCAGCGATGATGCACAGAGAAAAGGCTGTATGGGGACACAAAGAGAAGGTGGCAATCTGCAGGCCAAGGGGAGGGGCCTTAGGACAAACCAATGCTGCTGCACCCTGATCTGGACTGCTGGCATCCAGAATTGGGAAAGATAAATGTCCGTGGTTTAAGCTCCCATGTCTATGATGTCTTGTTAGGGCAGCCTGCGCTAACACACAGAACCTGCTCACAGGAAACTGGAATTACCTTTCCATAAACTCCTGGAGGGCAAGACCATGTTCAATTCAAACACTGTCTCCAAATACCTGGCTCTGTGCCTGAGACACAGTCGATGCTCAACAAATGTTTGCTGAGATCGAGTCAAACCTTAGAGGCAAAATGGGTCCTAGTCTCCATGAATGGTGCCTCCTGGAACTGTCCCTGTACCACCCATGCTGGTTGTTATAAAGGAAGAGCCCAGAGGCAAGCAGCTAATTCGTGGTAGGATCTGGGCCACAAGCCAGAACCCCACCCCCATGCCCACACCCCTATCTGCTCCATCCACCCAGCACCCCAATTCTGGAATAATACCACAGCCATAAAGTGCCTTCCATTGTTGTCTTAGTCAGCTCAGGCCACCATAACAAAATACCAGACACTAGGGGGCTTAAAAAACAGAAATTTGCTTTCTCACAGTTCTGGAGATTGGAAGTCTGAGATCGGGACACCAGCCTGGTCGGTTCTGGTGAGAGCGGTCTTCCTGATTTGCAGGAAGCCACCTCCCTGCTGTGTCCTCACAAGGCGGATAGAAAAGGAGCAAACCTCCTAGGGATCTCTTCTTATGAGGGCACTGATCCCATCCTGAGGGCCCCACCCTTATGACCTCATCTAACCCTCATTACCTCCCAAAGGCCCCATCTCCAAATACTGTTACACTGGGGATTAGGGCTCAACCTCAACGTATGGATTTGTGAGGGACATAAGCATGTAGCCCATAACAAAAGTGTTTTCACATTTTGTCACCCTGTTTACCTTTGATCACAGATCTGAGAGAGATGGGACAGGTATATCACCTCCTCATACCAATCCATCCCATTTTTAAATAGACGAAAAAAGATAAAGTCCAGAGAGACTGCATGGTTTGTAACTCGTTCTTTCATTTAACAGAGAGTTCTTGCAGGCCTACTATGTGCCAGGCACTGTGCCAGGCTCCAGATGCATAACTAGCAATTGGCATGACCTGCATTATATGCTAAATACTAGTTTTTCTGCTGTTGCCCGGTTAAGTCTAGTTATTTCCCAGTTCAGTGTTCAAAACAAAAACAATGCTGACCAGAATAGAATTTAATCTTTTTCTTTCAGAAAATTCCAGTCCACGCTAAGACACATAGGAGTGTGGAAGCACTCCTTTCCTGCTCAGGCTGGGCATTTCTGCCTCCTCTTTTGAGGCTTTTATAGTCCCCTTCCCAGCGCCTGTTCTCCCTTCAAAACCTCCTCTGTTGTGTTTTCACCACCTCCTTCGCCACCAGAGGTAGTGACACCCAGGTCTATGCTCCCACTTAAACCTCTTTGGCAGACAGACCTTATCTCAGCCTAACTGGTATTGCTTTTACTTTTTTAAGTTTATTTATTTATTTTGAGAGATAGAGAGCACACAAGTGGGGAGGGAGGCGGGCGGGGGGGGGGGGGTGGAGAGAATCCCAAGCAGGTTCTACACCAGCAGTGCAGAACCCAGTGCGGGGCTCGAACTCACAAACCACGAGATTGTGACCTCAGCAGAAGTCGGACGCCTAACCGACTGAGCCATCCAGGTGCCCCCTAACTGGTATTACTTGACTGTACTGTTATTCGTGTCTTCCATGATACTCTTGTACTGGACTCCGTGACGTTTCAGAATGTGTGTCATACCTCCTGTTACCTTCTGCAATAAGTATCTCAAGTGGCTCTTCCCCGCTGTGACTCTGACACAGGCACTGGACGTTCCAGCTGACTGGACTAGGGGCTGAGGCTCCAAAAGTGGGTTCAAGGCTGCATGTGGACAATGCCAAGCCTTCCTGGCTTGATCCCAGATCTGCTCAGTAGAAGGTCTCTGAAGCGGATGATGACAAAGCCACACAACTGAATCTTCTCTTTTAAAAAGTATACAGGTTTACAGGGTGCCTGGGTAGCTCAGTCAGTTAGGTGTCTGACTTTGGCTCAGGTCATGATCTCACGGCTCGTGGGTTCGAGCCCACCTTGGGCTCTGTGCTGACAGCTCAGAGCCTGGAGCCTGCTTCAGGTTCTGTCTCCTTCTCTCTCTGCCTCACTCTCTCTCTCTCTCTCTCTCTCTCTCTCTCTCTCTTAAAAATAAACATTAAAAAACAAATAAAATAAAAAATATACAGGTTTGGGTGGTGTTTTTCTTTCCTATGGCTGCTGTAACAAAGTGGGCGGCTTAGAACATCAGAAATGTATTATCCCACAATTCTGGAATCAAGAAGTCCAAAATCAAGATGTCAGCCAGGTTGGTTCTTTCTGAGGGTTATGAGCAAACATCTGTTCCAGGCCTTTCTCCCAGTTTCTGACAGCCTTAGGTTTTCCTTGGCTTGTAGATGGCATTCTCCCTATGTCTTTATATTGTCTTCCCTCTGTATGTGTCTTCCTCTGTGTCCAAAGTTCTCCTTTCTATAAGGACACCAGTCATATTGGATTAGAGTCATCCTAATGGCCTCACCTCAACTTGATCATCTGCAAAGACCCTACTTCCAAGTATGGTCACATTCGCAGATATCGAAGGTAAGGATTTCAATATCTTTTGCGGGGTACTGTTCAACTCATAAAAGGTGGGGAAAAGAGTAGCATGCTTACCTGGTCTCAGTCCTAGCATCCCAGAAGTACTGGGTCCCAGAGTGAATGGTCTGCTGACAAGGTGGCTTCCTCTGCTACAGCCCAAGTCCAAGCATTCTTGCAAAACCTCTGTCACTGTAGGAACGTGCCTTCCCTTTTATTTCTAAAAAATGCGCCTAATTTAATTTTGCTGTTCCTTGGAGACTTGGCCATTGCATTCATATTTCCATCCCTCCGGTCCGATTATTGCCCTGCAAATAGCAAGTGGTAATAAATGCTGTTGCACTTGCTGGCTGTAGAGTGCAGAGCTTATAAAGTCAGACAGACCTGGATTTGAATCCAGATTCCAACATGTTCTAAGTGTGAGATTTTGGAAGCTTGCTTACGATTTTAGCTTCCGTTTCCTTATTCACGGCACGGGGCAACCCCACCGTACAGGGTGGTTATAAACAAGGCGGTTACGTGTAGCCCTGAAGTTACCTCAATCAAAGACAGCGGTTATTTTTATTGGTCATAAATGAGGTAAGTGAACTGTTGAGGTAACTAGCCCAGGCACATAACAGTTGGGGTTTTGAAAAACACATTTCGAGTTTAGCAGCAAAAACACAGAGGTTCGCATGACCAGCCTGAATGCTGTCTGGAAGACACTATAGAACCCCATTTCAAATCCAAACTCCACACAGAAAGGGAAAGAGACACCACCATACAATTTTAAAACATGTGATGGTCCCCAAACCACGATTCTGATGCTCATTCTCTTTGTCCCATCCACAAGGAAAAGAACAAGGCGTCCTGCTATCTCCAAGCCAGCTTCCGGCAGCCTCTATCACGTGTGCACCCTGGTGCCACCAGAGCCCTGAGCTAAATAACCAAGCCCGTGAGGTAATAAAGGTATTGCATGCAAATCTCAGCCCATACATTTATGTGTTTGAAATAGCTATGTTTATAATTTACTTTCTATTTTAAGCCCCATCCTTTTGGAGTCGTCCCCACCCTCAGCCGGCATCCAAGGACCTCTGCCCTCCAGGCATTTGCCCACTTCGGTTCTTGCCAAGCCATCCATCATTCTGCTCACCATGCCCTGCAGGCAGTGGCTCTGTCATGTCCAACCAGGGACATGGTCATCTCTCTGCAAGGCTGCCTAGAACAGGGATACGTGATGCAAATGCCTACAGGAAGCAGCAAGGGGAATTCATGAGTGAAGCCAGTGAACTGCCTATTCAACACAGAAGAACATCTTCGCCTCTACCAAGAAGTGCACTAGCTCCCCTGTTTCTTTCAACGCCGTGAGCTCTCTTTATTCTATCTTTTGTTTCTCCATTTATGGAAAAAAATCTTGGGTAAAGAGGAATATCCTCTATTGTCTGGAACACAGCAGTGCAAAGCGTTATGATGAGCAACCCTTGGAGTAGGGATAAGGAAAGGACTGGTGGGGACTCTGACAACCTAGAGCGTTCATTCCTTATCTAAGGCAGGCAGCCATTTGATGCCATGAGAGACTGAATCCAGTGTAGCCAAATCTGCCAATTACTTATGAGAAACCTGAACCTGGAATCTTATGTGAAATGGCCCAGATTGTTAATGTGAATGACTGAAATTCACGCGGCCAAAGTCAGATCTAGCCCACAGGCCTTTAGTTTGTGGCCATGGCCCATGTCCGCATCTTCTCAAGGGACAGGCCTGCCTCCCAGACAGCTTGCTGGAAAGCTCACGTGCCAGCCCTGCCCCTCCCCACCGCCCTGTTCAGGACCCTCTTGCTTCTGCTTAAGACATTTTGCCTATGGCTCGAATCTTCTCCTTGTTGGGGCTTAAGATTTTAGAAGCAAAAGCTGGAGGGTGATTTCCGCTTTCTGCTCCATCTCGTGCCTTCACCAAGACAATAAACCCAGACAGGAATTTCTGCTTGGAGGCAGGGAAGAGAAAGAGGGAAATACCAGGAGAATAAAAATATAGATTAATATCTCAAAAACATTATCTTGCCGAACAAATTTGATTTGAGGTTATCTATAAAGCAACTTCAGAATTTCTGTCCATGGATTCTAGGGAAGCACTAGGAAAATCTTTTAAGAAGGAAATCCCAATTCAGCCAATTAATCAGATTCCATTTTTCACAGTAAAATATAAGTGTCTAACACGGTGTATTCTTAATAATATATTATAATGTAACATTTATTTTTATCAGTATAGTACCTTGTTTTCCTGATTCTTCCATGGGCAATTTCTGAATTCAATAATAAGGTGTTTGAAAAAATACATGATAGGGGCACCTGGGTGGCTCAGTTGGTTAAGCGTCCCACTTTGGCCCAGGTCATGATCTCGCCATTCCCAAGTTTGAGCCCCACGTCAGACTCTGTGCTGACAGCTCGGAGCCTGGAGCTTGCTTCGGATTCTGTGCCTCTGTCTCTGCCCCTCCCCAGCTCATGCTCACACTCTATCTCTGTCAAAAATAAATAAACTTTAAAAAAAATTTTTAAATTATAAAAAAAACCAATGCCTTGAAGGTTTATCCATTGAGTTAATTTTTTTTCAACATTTATTTATTTTTGAGAGACAGAATGCAAGTGGGGTAGGGACAGAGAGAGAGGGAGACACAGAATCCAAAACAGGCTCCAGGCCCTGAGCTGTCAGCACAGACCCTGATGTGGTGCTCGAACTCACGAGCCATGAGACCATGGCCTGAGCTGAAGTGGGACGCTCAACTGACCGAGCCACCCAGGCGCCCTCCATTGAGTTAATAGTAAACACATGATTCTAGTTAGTACTGAGTCGTCATTGGCTTAAAGGACTAACATTATTACTGAGCCATTACTGGTTTAAAAGACTAAAGCAATACAACCCTTGTTCTCTGGGAAGATGATAAATTTGGGAGCAGAAAGTTCAGACTCAAATCACCTTTGTTTCATCATTTTCTTCAGTGGTGGGAGAAGATGAGAGATGCTGGTCTCACGGTGATACTGATTTGAGTGGTCAGGAGTAGGGCAAGAATATTAGAAATACACCCGATGGAAATCCTTCACATAAACTACCTTATTACCCTCCTGACCTATATAATCAGCATGGAGCAAAGAAGAATAATTGCCCTTTGGAACTGGCATGTGTGAATTTAATGGAAAAGGTACCAGAGAAATCCAATAATCTACATTACCTGCTTCCCTCTGAATGTCTTATTAGAAATTAGACAGGCTTGGGGTGCCTGGGTGGCTCAAACGGTTGAGAGTCCAACTTTGGCTCAGGTCATGATCTTACAGTTCGTGGGTTTGAGCTCTGCATCAGGCTCTGTACTGACAGCATAGATCCTCAATCTCTCTCTCTCTCTGCCCTTCCCCTTTTTTTTAAATTTTTTTTTTTTAACGTTTATTTATTTTTGAGACAGAGAGAGAGCATGAACAGGGGAGAGGCAGACAGAGAGAGGGAGACACAGAATCGGAAGCAGGCTCCAGGCTCTGAGCCATCAGCCCAGAGCCCGACATGGGGCTCAAACTCACGGACCGTGAGATCGTGACCTGAGCTGAAGTCGGACGCTTAACCGACTGAGCCACACAGGCGCCCCTGCCCTTCCCCCTTTTATACACTCTCTCTCAAAATAAATAAACGAACATTAAAAAAAAAAGAAATCGGAGAAGTTTTGAGGTTACCTTTCTTCAAAAAAATTCAAAACAGCTGGGGCACCTGGGTGGCTCAGTTGTTTAAATGTCCAACTTCAGCTCAGGCCATGATCTCATGGTGTGTGAGTTTGAGCCCCACATTGGGCTCTGCATTAACAGTGCTGAGCATGCTTGGGATTCTCTCTCTTTTCCTCTGTGCCCCTCTCCCACTAGCGCTTTTTCTCTGTCTCACAATAAACTTAAAAAAAAATTCAAATCATTTTTTTAAAAGAAAAGTATTAGCATCAGTAGAAATAAGTGCCATAGTTGGCAGGGAGAAACTCATAATAAGTTTTGGGACAGATAGAGCACCTATGTTGTGATTCTCTAAGATTCAACCATTTGGTATTTCCTGAATCTCTTTCTGGAGATCCTGAAGTTTTCAAATGGTATCTCTAATAAAATATGTTACATCCAAGTTGACATCCAATGATTTAATAACACTAGGCACAAAAGGTACAGCTTCTGTAGCCATGCGAATTCTTTGTAAGATGCTTGCTGCAATCCCAGCTTTGAGTAAGTAAACTTTGTACTTGCGGAAACTGCATTTATTCAGCCTTGACATTAGGTAAGTAAGTAAATTATTTCATTGCCAAAGGGATCTCTAGTCTAGGCTGGAGTAAGTGAATGTGTTTTCCCCATGGCTACATTCCCAGAGAATTTTTGCAGGGACAGAATTTGGCTGATATCAATTGTAGAGAGAGGTGGGGGAGGCCATTTAGTACCTAAATTAGGGTTGCACACCCATGTGGTTGGCAGAAGAAGGTGAGAACTCTTTGGAAGATGGCCTGACTGGTTTTAATGTGACAAAAGCTTTCACAATTAAACAAATATTTATTGAACACCTACAACTGCAAAGCTTTGAGTCCTTTGGGAAATTAAAAAAATGGGTAAGTAGGAGTGCCTGGCTGGCTCAGTCGGGTGAACGTGCAACTTTTGATCTTGGGGTTGTGGGTTCAAGCCCCATGTTGGGTGTAGAGATTACTTAAAAACAAAATCTTAGAAAAAAAATGGATACATAAAGTCCCTGTCCCCACAGAGATTTCAGTCTACCCAACAAATCAACCGTGAACCCTAAGAACTGTAATAAAAGGCAGAAGGCGGCAGCAGTGGGGAGGCCCAGAGGAGGCACGAGTGAAGAGCTGGTTCAGGAAGCTTCCGTGAAGGAAGGGGCTGTCCTGGGAGGCTGCAGGAAGGCTGAGCAGGATTCTCACCCACAAAGGCTGGGTGAAGGGCATTTTGAGCAGACAAAACTGTGGGCAGCAGCTGGGCAGGAAGCTGCAGGCCATATTTGGAAAACTATAAATAGCCCCTTTGAATGAAAAACAGAGAGCCCTGAAGTTAGAGGGCAGGCAGAAGTAGGAGGTAAGGTCAGAACAATAGGTAGTGGGCAGATTAAGGCCTTTGCTGGTGTGTGCCCCAAATCTTCCGAAGTTCTTGACTCTCAGCTTGGTGCTTGACAATGTCATCAAAGACAAACGTGACCTCTTGACAACCACAAGCCAAGAGGAGCCTGATCTCAAACAGCTAGCTCTACTGCTCTGGGCAGTGTGGGTCTCTCGGACTGCCTATCTCTGACTCCATTTTAGTGACCCAGCTGTAACTCACAAGTGGAAGGATGCCAGGAAGAGTGATGGGGACAGAAACAAATGTAACCAATAACCGGTTGCTACCCCTTTTACAGTCTTGCACCTCCACTCAGATTCCGAGCAGCTCTCTTGGTGTGTTCAGGGAGCATACCTAAAATACTGGAGCAGGGCCACATGTTTATGTAAGGAAGGAAAAGCTGTCCCCCAAACCAAGATATTTAACAAAGAAATAACCAAACTAAGAAGTTCTCAGCCTGTTGGGTTACAGATCATCCACAAAAGGCAACTGTAAATTTAAATTTTCATGACATTCATATAATAGGGTTAACATTCTCCAGATGAAAATTTCCCCCTTTTCATGTCTTCCTTTTTTTTTCCTGTCCGAATTTCATGTCTCAACCTAATAGAGGCTTTTTATAGCCAACCAGAAACACTTGCAGTAATCAGAGGCTGTAAAAAAAAAAAAAAAAAAAAAAAAAATTTATATATATATATATATATATATATATATATATATATATATATATGGTGCTACTACATTGTAAGCATTCAGGGGATCCTTCATAAACACAGTAAAACCCCATGATGCACTCATCGAAAATATGATTTTAGATATAATGCAGAATTGGCAACTGGCTCCCATTCCCTGCCTAGCCTTGGTTTGAGAACAGGACAGGAAGAAGAGTCAGGGGTGGGGCTAAAGTTCTATGCTAGGGGTCTTGGAGTAGAGGCCAAAGTCATGAAGGTGAAGAAAAGGCATGTAAACTTGTTTTAGTAAAAGAGATGGGTGAAGAGTGAGTCTCTGGTCCTTAGTATTCTAGGTAAATCTCCGAATCTGACCAACTAACAGGGACATTTCTGGAATTACTGATGCTGTCCTGCTGCTTCTGGACTCAGAATTGTCCCCAACAATATTTAAATTGGAGACAACCACCACCACCAGGTGGCACCAAATCACAGCTTTGTCTGGCCAAATTTAGATATGGCAGCTTGGACTCCCAGAATTCCTCACCTGCTGGCTCCACACTGGCCATTTTACTGTTAAACCTTACAAAAAAACTGATCCTACAATTTCACATCGCCAAATTCTTTGGATCTCACTTACCAATTACAGTAGGGTTTTACTGAATTAATTTATGATAACCAATAATTGAGGCAAGTATTCTCTTAGTAGACTAAAGACCAAAGGAGACTAAGTTAGACATTGTGCTTATTGTTTTATACACATTAGCTAATTTAATCCCCTCAGCAACCTATTAGGTATATGTTGAATAATATGAAACTACCACTTTTATAGGCCAAAATTGTCGACTATGGACATCTTCACATAGCTCAATCTGAAAGTTATTTTTAAACTATTCCTCGGGTGCTGAGTTCTATATATACCTCATAGCTTGAGCTTATTAACTAAACTATTCAAAATTTCAGTGTTTATTTATGTCTGCTTGATCTATCAATTTCTGAAAGATGTGGTTAAAATCTTTTAACTATAACTTGATTTATTCATGGAAATTTTTCCTCCTGGAAAAAATTTTAAGTTGTTTCTTTGTATATTTTGAGGTTGTATTGTTAGGTGCATACATGTTTTTTATGATTATAGCTTGTTGCTCTATTCCTTTAATCAGCATACACCATCTTTCTTTGTCCCTTATGTTTTTTTGCCCTATATTCTATATTGTCACATATTAAGAATCTTCCCCTTTTTTCTTTTAGTTTGTAATTTTTTCCACCTTCTACTTTCAAACTTTCTGTGTCTTTTAAATTTCTCTTTTAGACAACTTATTAATGGGTCTTGCTTTTTAACCCAATCTGAGTCTGTTTTTTAATTGGTCAATTTAATTTTTTTAAACTTTAACTCCAGTTGTAGTTAACATGCAGTGTTTTGTCAATTTAATTAATGTGTATTTATTATAATTCATTCCAAAATAACACTTATTTCTACCCTTTTATTCTATATTTTTCATTTACTGCACATTTTATGCTTCTTTTCCTCTTTATTTTTTTTTTAAATCAAGGTATAAATACCACAATATTATTAATTTCAGGTGTACAACATAATGATTAGATATTTATGGTGGCACCTGGCTGGCTCAGTCAGTCAGCAGAGTATGCAATTCTTGATCTCGGGGCCATTAGTTTGAGTCCCACATTGGAGGGAGAGATTACTTAAAAAAAAAAGTGATTAGATATTTGTGTATAGTTGATCCTTGAACAATGCTGGGGTTAGGAGCACTACCCACCATAATTGAAATTCCATGTATAACTTTTGACTCCCCCAAAACTTAACTATTAATAGCCTACTGTTGACCGGAAGCTGTACTGATAACATAAACAATTGATTAACACATATTTTATACATGTATTATATACTATATTCTTACAATAAGGTAAAATAGAAAAAAGGAAAAATCATAATGAAAATACATTTGCAGTATTGTATTTATGGGAAAAAATCTGCATATAAGTGGAGCCACACATTTCAAATCTGTGTTGTTCAAGGGTCAACTGTATTGTGAGATGATCCCCACAATAAGTTTAGTTAGCATCCATCACCACACATAGCTATCAAGTTTTTTTTTTCTTGTGATGAGAACTTTTAAGATTTATTTTTAGCAATTTTGAAATATGTAATAGTTTTATTCACCATAGTTACCATACTGTACATTACATCCCCATGACATTTTTGTTATATAACTGCAGGTCTGTATCTTTTGACCCTCTTCATCCATCCTCCAAACCCCACCCCCACCAGCAGCCAGAAATCTAGTCTCTGTATCTAAGATCAGTCTTTGTTGTTGTTGTTAAGATTCCACATGCAAGTGAGATCATATGGTATTTGTTTTTCTTCGTGGATTTTTATTTTTCTGGCTTAAACGTTGAGCATTTATGATCTGCCGGGAATCTCTCGTACTTCAAAGCTCATGTTCTGTCTGTTGTACCATAGCAAGAATTAGCTATCAATGGAATCTTAAAAGTTGTCATCTACCCCACTGGATCCAAAACTGGTGTATGTGAGGATTACTTGGAAGCTTTTAAGAAATGTTATTAATGGACCTCACCTTCAGAGATTCTGGCTCAGTACGTCTGGGTAAAGCCCTGACACCAACACGAGCCCCAGATTTTGATGCAGGTGGTTCACATACCACAATGTGGGAATACTGTTACTATCTAACCCCATAACCTTCCAAATGACAAGCTTTATGCTTGTCTTTGAATTTTAATTACTGCTTTTTAAAAATGATTGTTTATTTTGAGAGAGAGAGAGAGAGAGACAGAGTGCGAGTAGGGGAGGGGCAGAGAGAGAGGGAGACACAGAATCCAGAGCAAGGCTCCAGGCTCTGAGCTGTCAGCACAGAGCCCGATGTGAGGCTCGAACCCATGATTGTGAAATCATGACCTAAGTCAAAGTCTGAGGCTCAACCGACTGAGCCACCCAGGTGCCCCTTTAATTACTTTTTAAAGACACACCACAGGGAAAAAAACCCAAAGATACATGCCTGGGTGGGTTCTAATCATCTCCATCTAGACCCTTTTTACCTTATATTGTCTTATATGCCTAATAAGTCTCTAAATCTACTCTGTTTCTTTTTGCAAGTTTTTATATAAATTCCAGTTAGTTAACATACAGTGTAATGTTAGTTTCAGGGGTACAAGATAGTGATTCAGCACTTCCATACATCATCCAGTGCTCATCACAAGTGTGCTCCTTAATCCCCATTACCTATTTAACCATGACCCCAATTTCTTCCCCTCTGGTAACTATTAGTTTGTTCTCTTGTATAATAAAGAGTATGTTTCTTAATTTGTCTCTCTCTTATTTTTTCCTTTGCTTGTTTGTTTCTTAAATTCCACGAGTAAAATCATATAGGACTTGTCTTTCTTTGACTAATTTTGCTTAGCATAATACTCTCTAGCTGCATCTGTGTCACTGCAAATGGCAAGATTTCATTCCTTTTTATGGCTGAATAGTATTCCTGTGTGAGTGTGTGTGTGTGTGTGTGTGTGTGTGTGTGTGTGTACCACATCTTCTTTCAAAGATGGACACTTGGCTGTTTCCGTAATTTGGCTATTGTAGATAATGCTACTATAAACATAAGTGTGCGTGTATCCTTTTGAACTAGTATTTTGTATTCTTTGGGTAAATACCCAGTAGTGGGATTCCTGGATTGTAGGGTAGTTCTATTTTTAACTTTTTGAGGAATCTCCATACTCTTTTCCAGAGTGGCTGCACCACTTTGCATTCCCAACAATATAAGAGGGTTCCCCTTTCTCCATATACTTGCCAATACCTGTTTCCTGCGTTGATTTTAGCCATTCTGACAGGTGTGAGGTGTTATTTTATTGTAGTTTTGATTTGCATTTCCCTGATAAGTGATGTTGAACATCTTTTCATGTGTCAGTTGGCCGTCTGTATGTTTTGTCTAGAACTACTTTCATAATCTATATTCTTCTAATTAGAATTTGCAGTCCACTGCTCCTTTACTATCACTCTATTTTACTTGCTTGTGTCATCATTATAAAAACATTATTTTCCTTTACTGAGCATTTATGAGTGTAGTGATAGGGCATTTGGGCACTCAGCAGCCATTTTACTAGTAAGCATGACTATCCTCATTTATATAAGAAAGCTAGAAGAAACCTGGGGAATTTGCCTGATACCACATTTAATGGAGAAGCTAGTATTTGAACGCAGATGTGTCTATTCTATTTTTTTTTTCAACGTTTTTTATTTATTTTTGGGACAGAGAGAGACAGAGCATGAACGGGGGAGGGGCAGAGAGAGAGGGAGACACAGAATCGGAAACAGGCTCCAGGCTCCGAGCCATCAGCCCAGAGCCCCACGCGGGGCTCGAACCCACAGACCGCGAGATCGTGACCTGGCTGAAGTCGGACGCTTAACCGACTGCGCCACCCAGGCGCCCCTATTCTATTTTTTATATCCCACTGCCTTCAAAGAGAATGTGATCCCAAGAAGCCCACCTTATCGTGGGGAAGAAACAAATAATCTCACTCTCCGGCCATCTTTGTATCTAAGACAGTGCTTTACACATAGTAACACTTAGTAAATGTCCATGAAAATAAAGCATAAATGTATCTTGGTTTCTTACTTCTTTTTCTGTTTATGATTTCCAAGTCAGGAGACTCGCAGTCTGGTAAAACAAAAAAGAAGCAAAGAGGACTGTTTGGGAAAACACAAATTCGGAGACAAAACAGAAAGAAGAGAACAGCTACCATTACAGGTCATCAAAGTGATGGGTCCCCTTATGTGAAGAATGTCCATTACAAGCTAGGGTTACTTTCATTTTGCACTCTTTATTTTTCTGATTAATTCAGTAAAAGTTTGAAGCAATTCAAAAAATGTAAAATGTAATATTAGTACTATTTTCTA
Organism: Neofelis nebulosa; assembly: GCF_028018385.1. Lineage (NCBI taxonomy): Eukaryota > Metazoa > Chordata > Mammalia > Carnivora > Felidae > Neofelis > Neofelis nebulosa. The sequence goes on from NC_080787.1 coordinate 100,172,579, forward strand.
CTTCCTGTGCTCAGTTTTAAAAGGCTGATGTTAAACATAATAGAACAAGCAACTATATGTAATTGTAGAAATTATTGCTGGTAATTTGCATATGAAACACACACCTTTTACTGCCTCTAGTTGGCATTGTTAACTAGGTTATAAATAGCACAGCTGACACACTGCAAACAGAAAGCGCTTTTTGATGGGCACTTGCTATGAATGGGAGAAGTGTTCAAACACAATGTTTAAGTTGGAAAGCTTTCATTAGAACTAGCCGAGGGGGAAAATGGTTTATTTCCTAATCATACCCTTGCTTAAGAATCCAATCATATAGAAAGACTTATGGTAAACCTTTCTAAAAACAGATATTTATGCTACTATTTGGGTAAATAAGTGATACATCCAGTCTATAAACATATTTTAATAGTGCTGATGGGCACTTTTAAGAAAATTGAGCCACTCCCTTTGGCTTAAATAATCTCTTAGTGTGTATATACGGTGAGGCAGAGGAAGTAAAAAGACTAAGATACAAAATTGGAGAGTGCGATTTGTATTTATTTACACCACTAGGGCACTTGGCTGAAATCATTTACTGGAACTTGAAATTTTAAAAACTACTTGAAAAGCTTTAACTATGGAGACGGAACAGAAAGATACCATTCATTTTGACTGACCATAAAAATGACAATTAATAGGGCAGTGTTTTTGCTGATGTTTTATAATGCTTAAGGGCAAAAATTCAACCAAGTTACTATGAGGGCTGCTTCAATCATCACAAGATGTAGGTACAGAAACTAGTGATGACTTTTGCAAGTGACAAAGCTAACATTTGCAGACATCATTCTATTTTTATGGACTGTGATCCTTTGGTTTTCAAAAGTTTTATTTTGTTTTGCTTTGTTATGGCTGTAAAGCAACTATGACACCGAATTTTGATGCTGAACTACTCATCCAGATGACAGGAGAGGTGAGGGGGCTAGGGACAAAATTTTCTTCCTACACATTTGTTTTTAGGCATCTATATTTGCCTTAGTGCCTTGATACCATGGTGATAGCTTAGCAACAGTAGATACAAAGTAATCTGTCAGGCCAGCTTCTGATCATAAAAAGTTGGCAGGTAGAGTACTGGGGGAAAAAACCATAAATGTTTAGGTGTTTAATAGTTTAATCAAAAAGAGATTTGCTTTCACTACTACCTGCTCTTGTCTAGCTTTTCATTATATATAGGAAGAGATGAGAATCTAAAAAAAAAAAAGAAAAGAAAAAATCCCAAACAAACCCCAGTGTTGTAACTGAAAACACAAAATTTAAACCTTTCCTTTTTTTTTTTTTTTATTTAAACCTTTCTTAAATAGGGAACAAAAACCCCCACATTTTAACCTTTTTTATCTATTTTTATTTATTTTTTTTAATGTTTATTTATTTTTGAGACAGAGAGAGACAGAGCATGAACAGGGGAGGGTCAGAGAGAGAGGGAGACACAGAATCCAAAGCAGGCTCCAGGCTCTGAGCGGTCAGCACAGAGCCCGACGCGGGGCTCGAACTCACGGACCGCGAGATCATGACCTGAGCTGAAGTTGGACGCTTAACCGACTGAGCCACCCAGGCGCCCCTTAACCTTTTTTAAAAAGAAAGTAATGATGACAAAAGTACATGAAAAGTGTTTTGAAAAGACATTTCAAAAGGATTTTTTTCCTTTTTTTAATATTTTTAAGGTTTATTTATTTTTGAGAGAGACAGAGTGTGAGTGGGGGAGGGGCAGACAGAAAGGGAGACACAGAATCTGAGCTGTCAGCACAGAGCCCGATGTGGGGCTCGAACTCATGAACCTGAGATCATGACTTGAGCTGAAGTTGGATGCTTAACCAACTGAGCCACCCAGGCACCCTCAAAAGGATTTTTTATACTAACAGCCATTCAACTTCTGTCGATGGCCATTAGAAGAACAAAGTTACATAAACTATAAAGATCTTTGTGCCAGCAAACTTGGATGACCCAATAGATACTGCCATTTTTAAAGCCAACACACCACACGATGCCTTTCATTATCTTTACTATGATAATTTATATGTAAAGCAAAGAAATTAAAATCATCTGAAAGAATGTAAAACTTAGAAATGAGTAAATATAAAATCACCTTGGTTTTCAGGGCTATTGATTTTTTTGTAAGTTTATTTATTACTTTTGAGATGGGGAAGGGGCAGAAAGAGAGGGAGAGAATCCCAAGCAGGCTCCATGCTGTCAGCACAAAGCCCGACGTGGGGCTTGAACTCAGGAACTGTGAGATCATGACCTGAGTGAAATCAAGAGTCAGATGCTTAACTGACTGAGCCACCCAGGCGCCCCAGGGTTATTGATTTTATTTCAAATACCCGCAAATGGTAAAATATAAGCAAATAGTTGTTAGCTGGTTGAACAGAGATGGCAAATAGACTTCAATTTGTGTGCTGGCTCTGATATATTAATAGTGGCTGCCTCGTGTGCTGTGTTAAGGAGGATTCTGAGGAGTCTGAGGTGGATGGGAAGGAGATCAGAGGGTAAAAGACTTACTAAGTGGAATGTGGGGTGTGGAAAAGAAGGAGGGTGAGCACAAAGCACTCAATACAAACTTTAAATTTAAGTCTTACATTTCTTTCCTTTATTTATATATTTATGTATTTATTTTTTAAAGATTTTATTTTATAAGTAATCTCTATACCCAACGTGGGACTCAAATTCACAACCCTGAGATCAAGAATCACCTGCTCTACCGACTGAGCAAGCCATACACCCCTATTTATATATGTGTTTAAAGTAAGTTCTACGCTCGACACAAGGCTTGAGCTCACAACCCTGAGATCAAGAGTTGCATATTCTACCAACTGAGCCAGTAGGTGCCCCAAGTCTTACATTTTATACTAAAATAAATACAAACCTTACATTTAATTCCACAATACATGTATTTTGTACGCCATAAAAGTTTAATTTTTTTTGTTTTTATTTATTTTTGAGACACAGAGAGACAGAGCGCGAGTAGGGGAGGGTCAGAGAGAGAGGGAGACACAGAATCCAAAGCAGGCTCCAGGCTCTGAGCTGTCAGCACAGAGCCCGACATGGGGCTCAAACTCACAGACTGCGAGATCATGACCTGAGCTGAAGTCGGACGCTTAACTGACTGAGCCACCCAGGCACCCAGTATGCCATAAAAGTTTAAAAACTCATTTGTTTTTAAGCATTACTTAACTTTAACTTTGTGGGGAACAAAAAGTTCTTAGATAATATTATGCATGTTCATTCTGTGACTTCCCACAGTATCTGGCAAGCTGCTGAGTATCCTTGGGAGTCTCTGTACCCCACTTAGTGAAGCCCACATCTAGAAGATTGAGAGAAATAAAAATGTTTAAATTTGTACATGATAATGTAAAACTCAGAGAAGTTAAGTAACCTGCTTGTCAATGGCAGACATGGGATTTGAAGATTCTAAAGGCCAATTTCTTTTTTTATTTTATTTTATTTTATTTTATTAATATATGAAATTTATTGTCAAATTGGTTTCCATACAACACCCAGTGCTCATCCCAAAAGGTGCCCTCCTCAATACCCATCACCCACCCTCCCCTCCCTCCCACCCCCCATCAACCCTCAGTTTGTTCTCAGTTTTTAACAGTCTCTTATGCTTTGGCTCTCTCCCACTCTAACCTTTTTTTTTTTTTTTTCCTTCCCCTCCCCCATGGGTTTCTGTTAAGTTTCTCAGGATCCACATAAGAGTGAACACATATGGTATCTGTCTTTCTCTGTATGGTTTATTTCACTTAGCATCACACTCTCCAGTTCCATCCACGTTGCTACAAAGGGCCATATTTCATTCTTTCTCATTGCCACGTAGTATTCCATTGTGTATATAAACCACAATTTCTTTACCCATTCATCAGTTGATGAACATTTAGGCTCTTTCCACAATTTGGCTATTGTTGAGAGTGCTGCTATAAACATTGGGGTACAAGTGCCCCTATGCATCAGTACTCCTGTATCCCTTGGATAAATTCCTAGCAGTGCTATTGCTGGGTTATAGGGTAGGTCTATTTTTAATTTTCTGAGGAACTTCCACACTGCTTTCCAGAGCGGCTGCACCAGTTTGCATTCCCACCAACAGTGCAAGAGGGTTCCCGTTTCTCCACATCCTCTCCAGCATCTATAGTCTCCTGATTTGTTCATTTTGGCCACTCTGACTGGCGTGAGGTGATATCTGAGTGTGGTTTTGATTTGTATTTCCCTGATAAGGAGCGACGTTGAACATCTTTTCATGTGCCTGTTGGCCATCCGGATGTCTTCTTTAAAGAAGTGTCTATTCATGTTTTCTGCCCATTTCCTCACTGGGTTATTTGTTTTTTGGGTGTGGAGTTTGGTGAGCTCTTTATAGATTTTGGATACTAGCCCTTTGTCCGATATGTCATTTGCAAATATCTTTTCCCATTCCGTTGGTTGCCTTTTAGTTTTGTTGGTTGTTTCCTTTGCTGTGCAGCTTTTTATCTTCATAAGGTCCCAGTAATTCACTTTTGCTTTTAATTCCCTTGCCTTTGGGGATGTGTCGAGTAAGAGATTGCTACGGCTGAGGTCAGAGAGGTCTTTTCCTGCTTTCCCCTCTAAGGTTTTGATGGTTTCCTGTCTCACATTCAGGTCCTTTATCCATTTTGAGTTTATTTTTGTGAATGGTGTGAGAAAGTGGTCTAGTTTCAACCTTCTGCATGTTGCTGTCCAGTTCTCCCAGCACCATTTGTTAAAAAGACTGTCTTTTTTCCATTGGATGTTCTTTCCTGGTTTGTCAAAGATGAGTTGGCCATACGTTTGTGGGTCTAGTTCTGGGGTTTCTATTCTATTCCATTGGTCTATGTGTCTGTTTTTGTGCCAATACCATGCTATCTTGATGATTACAGCTTTGTAGTAGAGGCTAAAGTCTGGGATCGTGATGCCTCCTGCTTTGGTCTTCTTCAAAATTACTTTGGCTATTCGGGGCCTTTTGTGGTTCCATATGAATTTTAGGATTGCTTGTTCTAGTTTTGAGAATGCTGGTGCAATTTTGATTGGGATTGCATTGAATGTGTAGATAGCTTTGGGTAGTATTGACATTTTCACAATATTTATTCTTCCAATCCATGAGCAGGGAATGTCTTTCCATTTCTTTATATCTTCTTCAATTACCTTCATAAGCTTTCTATAGTTTTCAGCATACAGATCTTTTACATCTTTGGTTAGATTTATTCCTAGGTATTTTATGCTTCTTGGTGCAATTGTGAATGGGATCAGTTTCTTTATTTGTCTTTCTGTTGCTTCATTGTTAGTGTATAAGAATGCAACTGATTTCTGTACATTGATTTTGTAGCCTGCAACTTTGCTGAATTCATGTATCAGTTCTAGCAGACTTTTGGTGGAGTCTATCGGATTTTCCATGTATAATATCATGTCATCTGCAAAAAGCGAAAGCTTGACTTCATCTTTGCCAATTTTGATGCCTTTGATTTCCTTTTGTTGTCTGATTGCTGATGCTAGAACTTCCAGCACTATGTTAAACAACAGCGGTGAGAGTGGGCATCCCTGTTGTGTTCCTGATCTCAGGGAAAAAGCTCTCAGTTTTTCCCCGTTGAGGATGATGTTAGCTGTGGGCTTTTCATAAATGGCTTTTATGATCTTTAAGTATGTTCCTTCTATCCCGACTTTCTCAAGGGTTTTTATTAAGAAAAGGTGCTGGATTTTGTCAAAGGCCTTTTCGGCATGGATTGACAGGATCATATGGTTCTTCTCTTTTTTTTTGTTAATGTGATGTATCACGTTGATTGATTTGCGAATGTTGAACCAGCCCTGCATCCCAGGAATGAATCCCACTTGATCATGGTGAATAATTCTTTTTATATGCCGTTGAATTCGATTTGCTAGTATCTTATTGAGAAATTTTGCATCCATATTCATCAGGGATATTGGCCTGTAGTTCTCTTTTTTTACTGGGTCTCTGTCTGGTTTAGGAATCAAAGTAATACTGGCTTCATAGAATGAGTCTGGAAGTTTTCCTTCCCTTTCTATTTCTTGGAATAGCTTGAGAAGGATAGGTATTATCTCTTCTTTAAACGTCTGGTAGAACTCCCTGGGAAGCCATCTGGTCCTGGACTCTTATTTTTGATAACCGATTCAATTTCTTCGCTGTTTATGGGTCTGTTCAAGCTTTCTATTTCCTCCTGATTGAGTTTTGGAAGAGTGTGGGTGTTTAGGAATTTGTCCATTTCTTCCAGGTTGTCCAATTTGTTGGCATATAATTTTTCATAGTATTCCCTGATAATTGTTTGTATCTCTGAGGGATTGGTTGTAATAATTCCATTTTCATTCATGATTTTATTTGGGTCATCTCCCTTTTCTTTTTGAGAAGCCTGGCTAGAGGTTTGTCAATTTTGTTTATTTTTTCAAAAAACCAACTCTTGGTTTCGTTGATCTGCTCTACAGTTTTTTTAGATTCTATATTGTTTATTTCTGCTCTGATCTTTATTATTTCTCTTCTTCTGCTGGGTTTAGGCTGCCTTTGCTGTTCTGCTTCTATTTCCTTTAGGTGTGCTGTTAGATTTTGTATTTGGAATTTTTCTTGTTTCTTGAGATAGGCCTGGATTGCAATGTATTTTACTCTCAGGACTGCCTTCACTGCATCCCAAAGCGTTTGGATTGTTGTATTTTCATTTTCATTTGTTTCCATATATTTTTAAATTTTTTCTCTAATTGTAAAGGCCAATTTCTTAACAAAGATTCTATCTATATTCCTCCAAAGACAAGTACCAGGATTCCTTGGGATTCAGGGTTTGGTATTAAATTACTATTCTGTAAAAACATTTTGGAGGCCACAAAAGACCATACAGTAACTAGTAAGTTGGCAATTTCACTATTGCTTTAAAAAAGACAGGCATGGTTTCTGTTTGGGGTAATGAAAAAGCTGTGGAAATAGTTAGTGGGGTGTGTGTGTGTGCCTGGGCAGCTCATTCAGTTGAGTGTCTGACTCTTGATTTCAACTCAGGTCATGATCTCACAGTTTGTGAGATCGAGCCCCACAGTGAGCTCTGTGCTGACACTGCAGAGTCTGCTTGGGATCCTCTCTTTCTCTCTCACTGTCTGTGCGCACCCCCCCCCCCCAATAAATAAATAAACATTAACAAAAGAAGAAAAAGAAAATCATGATTCACAGATTCAAGATTAATATTGCTATGATGGATGGCAATTACCTAAAATTATATCTATATATTCAATGTAAGCTCTGTCGCAATCCCATCCCGTTCTTTTGTACAAATGGATAAACTGTTCCTAAAACTTTTATGGAAATGCCAGAGTGGCCAAAACAATTTTTAAAAAGAACTCAAGTATAAATGGGGAAATCTGAATAAGATTGATGGATTGTATCAATATCATATCCTGGTACTGTATTATGGTTTTATAAGATGTAATCATTGGGGGAAATTGTAAAGGGTACATGGGATCTCTCTGTGTTATTTCCTATAACTGTGAATCTACAATTATCTTAAAAATAAAAAGTTTAATGAAAAAGAAAAGTTGGAGGACTTGCATTTCCCAATATTAAAACTTAATATAGAGCTATAGTAATCAAGACAGTGTGGTACTGCCTTAAAGACAGACATAGAAATCAATGGAACAGAATTAAGAGTTCAGAAACAAACCCTTATATTCATGGTCAAATTATTTTCTACAAAGTTGCCAAAGCAATTCAAAGAGAGAAAGAATAGTCTTTTCAACAAATGGTTCTAGAACAGTTGGGTATCCACATACAAAAAATTAATTTAATTCACTCGTTTTCAATGGGGTGATTTGGGGTTCCCAAAGGAAGAGTACATTTGGCAATGTCTGGAGACAATTTCGGTTATTACATGGGGGCAGGGGTGCTACTGACATTTTATATTTAGTAGAAACTAGAGATGCTGCTAAATATCAAACAATTCACAGGAAAGACCCCCCCACAACAAAGAAGGATCCAGCCCAATATGTCAACAGTGCTGAGGGAGAAACCCTGATATAACTCATACCATACACAAAAACCAATTCAAAATTAGTCATAGACCTAAACTTAAGAGCTAAAGCTATAACACTTTTAGAAAAGAGCGTTGGAAACCATCTTTGTGACTTTGGGTTAGGCAAGGATTCCTTAGATATGACACCAAAACATGATCTACAAAAGAAAAAGCTGATAAATTGGACTTATCAAAATTAAAGACTTTTGTGTTTCAAAAGATACCATTTCAAAAATGAAGTCAAGTCATAGACTGGGAGTAAATACTTGCACATCATATATCTGATAAAGAGTTTGTGGGGTTCCTGGGTGGCTCAGTCAGTTAGGCATCTGACTCTTGATTTTGACTTAGGTCATGATCTCATGGTTCTGTGAGTTTGGGCCCTGTATCAGTGCAGAGCCTGCTTGGGATTCTCTCTCCCTCTCTCACTGCCCCTACTCTGCTCTCTCAAAATAAATAAATAAACTTAAAAAAAAAAAGAAGCTGTATCCATAATCCATCAAGAATGCTTAAACTCAACAAGAAGACAATAATGCAATTGAGAGATGGGTAAAATATTTGAACAGACCTTTCATCAAAGAAATATGAGTGGTTCATTTGCTCATGAGAAGATGCTTAACATCATTAGTCATAGGGAAATGCAAATAAAAAATCACAATGAGATACTATCTCAGTCCTACTAGAATAGTTATAATAAAAAAGGAACACCAAGGGTTGGCAAAGATGTGAACAAACTGGAATCTACATGTGTTGCTGGTAGAAATGTAAACTGATACAACTAGTTTGGAAAATAGTTCAGCAATTTCTAAAATGTTAAACATAAATTTACCATAAATTTTACTCTTGAGAATCTACTCAAGAGAAATGAAAACTTAGGTCCACACAAAGACTTGTTCTCGAATATTCACAGCAGCATTATTCGTAATAGGTAACAAGTAGAAATAACCCAAATGCCAATCAACTGGTAAATAGATTAACAAATGTGGCACATCCCTATAATGGAACACTATTGAGCAATAAAAAGGAACAATGATTAATGCTACCCCATGAATAAACCTCAAAAACATTATGCTAAATGATGGAACCAGTTAAGAATATTGTATAGTTTCATTTACACAAAATGTCCAGAGAAGGCAAATCTATAGAGACAGAGAGTGAATTCCTGTCTGCCCAGGGGTTGACCGCAAATGGGCAGAAAGGATCTTTAACACTGAATTGTGGTGACGCTTTCACAACTTTGTGAATTTACTAAAAGTCATTCTAATTGTATAACTAAACCAGGTGAATTTTATGGTATGCAAACTGTACTTCAATAACGCTGTTTTTAAAAAAAGAATGCAATTAAAGCAGTTCTAATCTCCAAAAAAAGAAGGAAAGAAGGCTAAAAGGAAAGAGAAGCATGGTATAAAACTGCATAATTACGCAGCAATTACGAACTTCGCAATAAATTGATCATAATCTATTTACACAAGTGTAAGTTACAACGGAATTCATGATATAAGGTGGGGGACATCATCAAAATGCCTAGAAAGTGAGAAATAATTCAAACAGTAAAATTACAATGATTAATTTAAGGAAAGAAACGTTGCAAGAGTAGCTTAATTCTTTGAGAATGATGTTCTCTAGGCTTAAAAAAAAAAAAAAAAGACCCAAACAAAACAATAACAAAATACAATAAGCTCATACTGTTACAGCATGAAAGATCTGAGTCAGATAAACATTATTTTGCGTCCCTTTGAACAAACCCTAGGAGTTTCCTTCTCCCAAGGTCTTCTAAAGGGGAAGAAAATTTTCCCTTCTTCCCTTCTAGGTTCTTTGGTTGGCCCAATAATGAAATTGGCATAAGGGAGATTAACAGGAGAAAAGCAAATTTAATTTCATATGTACAGGAGCCCATAAAAACTCAAATAACTGACCAAAGAAAGGAGCTCTTATACCTTTTAAACAAAGAAACAATGAATTTGTGAAGAACTGACAAGAAAAAGAGGTTTGGGGTTCAGGGTAGTAAGTTAGTAACAAGATTTGTTTATATAGCCTTCTCAGCCCTCAATTCCTCTCTCTAGTGATAAGGATGTCTCTCTTCCTCCTGGTAGAGGAAGGGTACCTTTCACAGGGGAGATGTATTTCCTGTTTTCAGGAGGACAAAGGAGGGTCAGAGGGTCCTTCTTGCACTGGCTGTTTCTTAAGTAGCTTTAATTCAAAATAATCAATACGCCAAAGTGGCACAGTTTTGGGTGGCTTATTTTTTATTTCCCTTCACTTTGAAGAAGCAAAGATGGCTTCTCATCTCCTATAAAATTGTTTCTCTGTCGTCTTTGCCAAGAGCAGAAGGTATGACTGTTAGACTGAGGCCCTTCCCTTCTCTAAGAGACGGTGAACTTCAGTGGGAAGGAAGAAGTCATCATTTTGCAGGAAGAAGAACCACCAAATGAAAAAAATTAATAGTTCAAGTTGAAGAATTTTAAAAGAATTTGTTACATAGTTTTTTGTTTTGTTTTGCTTTGTTTTTGTTCCACGGTTTTAACCTGCTGCTATGGAGAACTGGCCAGGGCATTATTTTTCCAAGTCAAAGACTTTCTTAGTAGAACATTAGGAGGCTTTCTTATGGAGTATTTACCACATTCCTATTCATACCAGAGAAACCAACCAGTAATAGAAATTCAGATACCTTGTTTAGAATTTAAGCTACTTATTAATAATGGTTGTGAAGACTGCAGTGTCATGGAGAACTGTTTATGTTCTGTGAAAACAGCAGGACCGAAAGTTGAATTTATAATGAGAACTACGACAAAAAAGATATGCATGGTAGAAAAGCCTGAAAGATACATAAATGAAATGGTGAGATGATTATGTTGGCATGGTGAGATTTTGAATAATTTTTTTCTATTTTCTGAAATAAAAAAAAAAACAACAGTGGTTATTTACTGAAATATGTTCAAATCTCGCACTGGGTGTAGTGCTTACTTAAAAAAAAATTTCTTTTAAAGGTTGGGGGTGGGGGTACCTGGCTGGCTCAGTCTGTAGGGCATGTGAGTCTTGACCCTGGAGTTGAGTTCAGCCCCCACACTGGGTGTAGGGCTTACTTAAAAAACATTTTAAAAAATATGTTCAAAAAGTAAAATCTAAGCTACTCCAACAGTGAAGGCAGTGATGAGCCCACTTGTTTGCTGACAAGATGCACAGTGGTGGGTACTGTCAGTCTTAGAGATGAACAGATCAAGTTGAAGGAAAGCTGATGTAGCTTTTCCATGAAGATGGTCAGTGTCCCCAAAAAGAAAGGATAAAAGCCTGAAGAACCTTCTCTTTCTACAGAAAAGAAAGAAATAAGATTCCTCCAGCAGGGGAGGCTGAAAACTTAGCACTTCAGAGCCCCAAGGGCAGGCTGGGTGAGCTAAAGAAAGAGGTGGATCCCACCATCAGTTCTGGTCCCCCTGGACTCTTCCCAGGTGACCCTTATTTTTCAGTCATCTTTAGAAGTATGTTATCTCCCGGGCTCCTGGGTGGCTCTGTTGGTTAAGTGTTCAACTTCGGCTCAGGTCATGATCTCATGGTTCAGAAGTTCGAGCCCCACATCAGGCTCTGTGCTGACAGCTCAGAGCCTGGAGATTGCTTCAGATTCTGTGTCTCCTTATCTCTCTTCTCCTCCCCTGCTTGCACTCTCTCTCTCTCAAAACAAAATAAACATTTAAAGAAATAATTAAAAAAATAAAATAAAGTTGAAATCTATGGGGGAAAAAAAAAAAGAAGTACGTTATCTCCATAATGGAAACACAGGACCAATTCTGAAAGAATAAAACAGTTAATTTGAGGTCAGGACTGAAGGTAGGGAAAAGAAAGAGGCAAATGATTATTCTGTTAGATCGCTTTGTACTTTTAAAAGAGAGTGCAAATAACTTAATTATTACTAGAACAAGATTAACAATAATTGAAACTATTTATAATAATGGAATGACCATTATGTCCTCACAGTTAAAGGAATTAAAGAACCAACCCAATTCATTTCTGCCCTTTTGTACTTTAACAAAGGTGTGCCCTGTGTTCTCTACCTTGAGAGGCAGTCATTACGGATTATAAAGATAAATCCTAGAGCTTCCATTGGTCAGAAAGGTGATCTTAGCAATAGGATTTCAAAGTGGGAAAACAAATGAAGTGGCAGGAAAGTATCTTCCAGAAACTAAGAACTCTAGGAAGGAGCTTGACAACTGTTTTCTGGAAAACAAGGTTCTTCTTATCAGTGATGAACTGGCTGATTAGAGTCTTAAAAAAAAAAAAAAAAGTATTCTTTCACTTGTAATCAAATTGTTGATTACACACAATTCCCCCAAACTTGCTTGCCCAAAGAAGGCCATGTTACAGCAATTCGTCAGGTTTTGAAAAAAGATCATCATGGATTATTCCAACTACTTTCTGGTCACGAGTTTAATGTGTGGTAGATACTGAGCCTAAAAAAGCCCTCTATCTTTTTGGAGCATTTCGTACTAACGTATGTATACGTCTTTTACCTCAACTTGTAGTGTCACCCACATCCTGGGCCATAGCAATAATACTGTCATGGGTCAGATAAAGTCTCAAACATTAGAGAATGAGACTTGGGCCAGGCAAACAATGTCACTGATTATTTATTTTTAGGTGTGACCAGATAACCACATTATGTGAGCAAGAAAAGGTGAAGATTTAGTGTTATCATTAAGTAAAACTTACAACAAAGTTTAATGATCGTCATAAAACGAATCTTCTTTCAAAGAAGCATGATGGCAAAACGGTTCACTATTTAAATCGGTATCTCATTGATACTGCTTTTTTAATGCCAGAAAACAGTTTTTCTAAGTTGGAGAGTTTAAAAGAAAAAGACTTGGTAGGGCAGGAAACTGTTTTTAAGTTTCTGAGGAAATAGAATTTAAATGTTTATTGTTCTTTTTTTAAAATATTTTATTTATTTTTGAGAGCAAGTGTGAGCTGGGGAACGGCAGAGAGTAGGGGACAGAGGACCCGAAGTGGGCTCCTCACTGACAGCACCGAGCCCATGTGGGGCTTGAACTCACGATCCGTGAGATCATAACCTGAGCTGAAGTTGGATGCCCAACTCACTGAGCCACCCAGGTGCCCCTTAAATGTTCAGAAAAGAAAGTCTCTAGGGGTACAACTAAGAGATGTGTCAGGTATGGAGGACAGTCAGGGCGGGGGAAACAACCTACACAGAGGTGGGCCAAGGGCACCAAGGGAGCCGGGTGGTTGGGTTAGTGACATGGCATGCCATGGGAAAGTCTGTGCGTGGGGATACGGCTTGCAAACTTCACAGAAAGGCCACCTTCTGTCAGAAGTCTGTCTCAGTGTTGTGCAGTAAGAGACCTGATAATCTGTCCAACAGATATTCTCGGAGTGTCTAAAGCACTGGCACTGGTCTAGGTGGCGGGGACCTGGTAGTTAGTGCATGACCAGCTGCAAGGGTTCAGGAGTTAGCAGACTGTAAGAAGGTGTAGTTGGTAAAGTTAGGAGGAAAAAAGCGTAGGCAGAAGGATAAAGAACACGAAGGGAGGAATTTCATTTTAGGGGATAGGGGGGATTGAGCACATACAGCCAGCAGGGGAGACACTGACGATTTAAGAATGGGGCCATGAAGGAGGCAGGAAGGCTACAGGCTCGAGATCTTGGAAAGGTGGAAAGAGAGGCAGAGGAAGCAAGAAAGAGGCGCTACTTGGAAGACTCTGGTGGGGAGGCGGGGAGTGAGGGCAGGCCAGGTGGTCAGAGGTGGTCCCCTCGGCCTGCTTCTCCATCGGTAATGGGGGGTATGCTTACCTCCAGAGCGTGCCTGTGGGACTCAAACAAGATGGCCTGCACTTGGGGCCCTCGCTATCGCAGCCCTTACACACTTAACAAAGACTGATAGGAAGGAGAGTGCGGGTGGTTTCCGGAGCCTGAAGTGAATGAGGTTTGGAGGGGCCAACTTGCAAGTTGGGGGGACCAGCACAATGCCCAATGAATGAATTCTTCCCTCTAACAAGAAACTGGGGATGGGAGGCGATGCAGAGGGGGTCAAGGGAACATTCCGAGGCCAGAGTCTTACCTAGTCAGCAGAGCCTGCACCCAGGAGACAGGCCAAGGGGAGTGATTAAAGCATGTCTTGGTGCCCCACATTTCTCCCTCAGCTGCCTGAAATTATAAGGACGTAAGAGTTAACAAATATCCCCGAAGAAGGGGCATGAAGAAAGAGTGTCAGTATTTAATACTGTAGGGTTAATGAACCAACCTGTTAGGTTTAACAAAAGCCTGCCAGGATGCTGGGAAGCGGGAACTCTGCGGAGTCTGAGTACAGAGGAAGGGCTGTCAATCAACGCTGGGGGCGGGACGACTGAGCCAGGGAGATGAAAGGGAGGTAGGAAGGTCCCAAAGAAAGCAGAAAGGCAGGTGTGGAAACAGAAGAGTCCAGGATTACATGCCATACAAAGGAGAGCTAGGGATACTTTAGGCCCTAAGCTTCGAGGCAGTTTAGGAAGACGTTTGCCGTAAAGTTTTATACATTCCTTTATAGTCTCTCCCTGGGTTTCACCTTACCTCCTCCCAGAACCTCACTTAGCATCCTTGTTATCCAGAGTCAGAAATGGCAGACTGTTTTTTTTTTTTTTTTAAGTTTATTTATTTATTTTTAAGGGGGGCGGGGAGAATGTGTGTGTGTGTGTGTGTGTGTGTGTGTGTGTGTGTGTGTGTGTGTGTGTATGAGCAGGGGAGGGACAGAGAGAGGGAGAGAGAGAGAATCCCAAGCAGCCTCCACACTGTCAGCACAGAGCCTGACATGGGCTTGAACTCACAAACCATGAGATTACAACCTGAGTAGAAATCAAGAATCAGAAGTCTAACCGACTGAGCCACTCAGAACCCCAGAAACGGCAGGCTTTTAGAGAATAAAACAAAGCTGGAAGGGACTTCATATATTCTCTCATTTAATTTTATTTGACAGATGAGGAAGTGGAGGCTCAGAGAGAAGTGACTAACTCAAGGTCACACAGCAAACCAGCTGCTAAACCAGAATGAGAAGAGCCCTCGGATCCTGCCTTTTGGTACCTGACCAGCTACTTAGTAAAACCTACCGCTGTGTAAGCTCCTGCACCTCCAGAGAACACTGAGCACGGCTCCTCCTTTGTGCAAGTTAATGATTAAAACCTACTCTATCTAAAGCATCTAACCATAGTTACTAATTAAGCCAATTTCTGTGAGAAAAGACCATTTCAGACAGAAGAATGTTCACTTTTGCTAAATCTACAGGCCTTCAAATTATAGTAGCATAAACAGTAATTACAACATTTTAAGAATATTAAAAAAAAATCATAATATGATACGTTAACCTCTGTCACTCACATTTTCTCTTCATTGCATACCACATGCAGGGTCCTGATAAAACAGTTTTGTAACTTCTAGAGGGAGGAATTAAACTAAAATAACTTCACTGGATGTTTGAGTGAATGAGGTAATAAAATCTGTTTGCTGTGTTCACTGTCTCCAGATAGGACTGTGATTACACCACATACGGAAGAAAGGTAGCTCAGTCTCAATCTAGATCATTTATGTAAACTCAGCCTTCTTGTCAACGGTGTTCTCAGATTGCATGCACGCAAACCGCAAAAATCATCTCCTATGAACCACACAGAGACAGTGTCTGATTGCAGGCCTGGGAGGTTGCCTATATTTTCTCTGTAATTGGAGGTCTGTGGTTCAAGACCAAAATTTGACATTCTGAATTAAAAAACAAACAAAAAAAACCCAAAAAAACCCACACCAGTATATTCCCCAGAACAATGGTTCTATATCTAATACTTGTAAAAGTTAAAGGTATCCTCTATACAAAAATATTACAAATGAATACAACATACTTAAAAAAAGTTTGGTTCTTTGCAATGTGTTTGAAGAATATTTGGTCTCCCAGAAGGAAACAGAAGCCTTCCTACTACAACCAAGTTAACATTCGAGAGCATTTTAATCTCCTAACTTCGAATATTTGGCATTATGTTTTTCAGCAATTTTTCCTAAAAAAATGTTACAAAAACCATGAAGCGCCAAGTATATCCATACTGTACTTACAAATGCAGAGACATAACTGCAAGAAGACAAAGCACGTTTTTTGTTTTTTTTTCTTAATTACTCAACGACCCTCCATTATGTCAGATTGGTCACTCGTTTTTGATCTGACAGTCCTCTCCAGCTGGCAGTGATAGTGTTTCTCTTGACACCTGCAGCTTCCAGCTTGCTCTGTCCTCTCTAGAAAGAAAACCACAGGCCACCGCCCTGGCGCCATCCCTGGCTCGGTCCAATCAATAAGGACTTATTTCCTGTCCATTTGCTGAGGTCACAGGAGCGAATCTCATTAATTATTTCTGCTACTGCGGCCTCAAGTGTGCTTCTGGCGTGACAAGTGAAAACTGCTTGACCTTTTTTTCTTCTAATTTTGTTTGTAGCAGTTCCAAAAAGAAGGCAGTATTCATTTAGCAATGTGATAAAAGGAAGGAAAAAAAATGTATTATGTTTTTAAAGTCATTAACACATTTAGTTATTTCATCATGAAAGCTCTCCCGATCACCTCATTCCCCAGTTTTTTTTCAGCTAACGAACAATAGTGCCTTTTTAATTTGGTGTCACGAAAATCTGGTCACAGCAAACACAATGTTTTCTAAAGCAGATCTGGCCTCCGAGGGAGGAAAGCTCTCCAGGGCCTCCAGTGCCTTGTTTCCATGGTAACGACACAGGTCAATAGCTGAAGTCACACCTTTGCCAGCTTTGATTGTTTCTCGCAACTGTTAAGAAACAAATGCACAATAAAAGTCAGTTTTCAAGGTACCACAACTAAATTGGGGAGGGGAGGTGGAAAACAAAGAAAGGGGGAAACAAAATAGATTCATTGTTTCTGCTGTGTTCTTTTGAGGTAAAGAGGACATCATTCCCCAATGATTCTGAGGCACTAACATTCCCTAAGGCTGCTAGGTGTCTCTGTTCCAGAGCAGCACAATAGGCTCCAATCAGCCTAATTACACCTCCTCCCTGACTCCCACCCCTTGATATCTTGAAATGTGCCCTGCTGGGGAATGGCGGTAATGAAGGCAGAGGGCATTTACATGTCTGGCATTTTGAATTCAGCAGCCTGATATTCTTATGTGAAGAAGGCTTCATTAACATCCTAGTTAGTAACTTTTTTTTTCCACCCTGTATGCTGACACAATAGTTCATGTGAAAATTCAAGAAAGACACCTAGTTTAGATCTGAACACTCCATTTTTAAAACTAAAAGCCTTTATTTGACCGGTTAGAATGAACTGAAACACCTGTTTGTAAAGAATAAACTCTTGCCAACAACTGGAGTTGATTTCTAACCCCTCTCTTTGATGGGGAAGGACCAATAAAAGGGTTATACTTTAGAGCTGAAGAAGATTTATAATGATTTGGGCTGTCCCCTCCCCCTTCCCCAAATTCTATGTTCTCTTTCTCAATGAACACCTCTGCCTAACGCCCTAAATCAGAAGCCTGGGGGGGGGGTCCCCCTTCACGCCCCATTTCTGGTCAGGTACCATGGCTGTAGCAGTGCTGCTCACCCTTGACTGAACTTTCTGGCACTGAGAGATTGGGTGGGGCCAAGGGACAAGTTCTAGTCCATGAATTACGAACGATGCACGTCACTTCTGGGCTGCAGCATTTAACCACCCACGTGAGTCCCTCCAGAGCTTTCCCTTGGTGGATCATCCAGCCATAGCGGAAGAAGCTCCTCGTGTTGGATTACCAAGCAACCACGCCGAGCACCAACCACAGTGCCTCTCCAACCTGCACGGGACATGTAGTGTGGGCAAGAAACACATCTTTGTTGTCTGAAGCCACTGAGACTGTGAGGTTGTCTGTAGCCATCCTGACTGAAACAGCCACTAAGTCCTAGCCATTCTATGTCTTTTACAGCTCTCCAATGTACCCTCCGCTCTTCATTGTCATTGCCACTACATTAGTTCAGGCTATCATCATCCCTCGTCTGGGCTGTTTTAGGCAAACCACCTCCTAAAGAGTCCTCCTACAACCAGTTCTTTGCCATGAACTCCATCTGTCATGCTGCCAAGGAGATCTTTATAAAATGTGAATGTGATCAGCTTAAAACCCTTCACTACCTTCCGAAAGCCTTAAGAAAAAAAGAGTCCAAGCTCTTTCATGAGGCAATGGAAGTCCTTTCCTGATCTAGCTCTTGCCCAGCTAGTCCCCACCACCACCCCCCCCCCCGCCCCCAGCCTCTTCTCCCTTTTATCACTATTTAGGGAAATTGCTTGCAGTAATTTTCCCGTATCTGTTCCCCACCTTCAAACTTCCCAAAGTCCACTGAAGCAGCATACACTCAGCTAGGATGAGAGCCCTAAGGAGCTAGGTGGCCCTCTTCCTTGGGGCTCCCCAAGTACCCCATGCATATCTGGAATACAGCATAATTATATGGTGTTGTACTTCAATTCTCCATTCCCATATCTATCTCTTCATTAGACTCTAAGCTTCTGCACACTGCATGTAACATAAAGTCTGCTTTATTCCTATAATCACACACAGAAGAAAACAGAGGCCCAGAGAAGCTCAGCAGCTCACCCAAGATTATAGGCGGATAGTGGCACAGTTGTGGTCAGAAGCCACGGTTTCTAATACCCAGTCCAGCGTCACTGAATACTGTACTATCCCCTCCTTCCAGGGGAGGACCCCCGTCCCCCACCACCATTTGTAGCATTTGCAGATTTTTGTGGTATAAAAACTCCCATCATGGCTGATTTCAAGCTACCAAGGGCTGTGGAATCACAGAATTCTGAAATATTTAACAATAGGCTCTGAGCTGGTAGGACTCGGCTTGTACACATGTTGGGCTGCAGGATGCTTTACCCTTGTTTTGACATGCAGCTCCTAAGAACATTCTCATACGTAACTAGAATATTATTATTATAACTAGGAAAGTTAACAATATCATTATCTAATATCTAGCCCATGTGCAAATTTCCCCAATTGGCTCTAAAATATCTTCTGTACCCTATTTTCACCACCACCCCCAAATCATGATGAATCTTGGTTTATGAATTGCATTCGTTATGACACTTTAGCATTTTCTTCCCTATGATATTACCATTTCTGAAGGACCAGGCTGTATTGTGCAATGTTTTACATTCTGCATTTCTCTGATAGCTTCATTTAGTTTGCTTTATAAACTTTATTCAGCTAGGCCCAACTGAATATTTGATGGTGACAATGAAGGGTAATTCAGATTAGGGCAAAAGGGTACCCAGGAGATATCACTGAACATTCCTCAAGCCCTAGAAGAGTTAATTTCTCTCACCAATGACTGCTGTATTTCCAATTAACACTCAAATCTTCTCTCTGCAGAGGCAGGCTTTGCATACCAAGGGACCTGATAGCTACCATGAGTAAAATGCCCATTTCATGATTCAGCAGTAATCTAATCCTTCATGGAAGGTATTACTCCTCACAGACATCTGTATACACTCCTACCAACTAAAACTAAACTATTGGCTCAAAAGTAATCCTTTAGTGGGGCACCTGGGTGGTTCAGATGGTTAAGCATCCGACTTTGTCGTGTTGGGCTCTGTGCTGACAGCTCAGAGCCTGGAGCCTGCTTCGGATTCTGTGTCTCCCTCTCTCTCTGACCCTCCCCCGCTCACACTAAGTCTCTCTGTCTCTCAAAAATAAATAAACATTAATGAAATTAAAAAAATTAATCCTTTAGATATAATTAATAGACCATAAATGAGACTTTTACCGTAAATTAGAATAGGCAATTGATCTATCCTGACAAAACAATCTCATCCTTTGTAAATAAATGTGACAAAAGACATATTAAACCAGAATTCCTAAAATTGGTTGACCAAAGATTCACCTGGGGAGCTTTAAAATGCAGGACCTGGGCCCCAATCCTAGAGGTGGGTTCAATAAGGCCAAAAAATACTTCTTAGGTCATTCCAACAATTAGCCAGATTTGGGACTAACTTACTTGCTGGGGTACGTATTTTGAGTGTTTTAAAATAGTTGTGTTGGGTTTATACTGTTTTAACCACACTTCCAAGTAGTCGTCTTTGCAATGATCAAATTCAACTCAGCCATCACGTATTGGGCACTGAATGGCCTAGGTATGAAGTAGGGGTGGGAGATACAGAGACAAACACAGTTGCTGCCTCCTAGGACCACCTGTCAGGGGGCTGCCCTAGGACTGAAGAAATGGAGGGGGCTGAAAGGAATACTGAGGAACCAGACCTATGGCCTTGGTTCTAATACCTGCAAGAGATAAGGCCACAATTAGGAAAATTCTTTCCACTTTTGCCCTCACCTACATTTTGACTGGGCAAATCCCCAACTAATGCATAGACAGAACTTTCCATATTAGGGTATGTCTAGAAGTGCTGGAATGCTCCCTCTGGCCTTTATGGCTTGAAACCCATTTCAGCCGCAGGAAAAGTGACACAATAAAATACAAAAAGGTGAATTACCAGTCTGCGTTTTACTTCTCTCATACAGCACTTTAGGGCACTAATATAATTAAATCTCTAATTAAGTCAACTGAATAATTGTATAAGTGCAGCATCACCTGCAATAAATTAAGTCCAAGTCCCTTGCTAGAGGATCCAATTAAGGATATTAACACAGAGAGAAAAAGATGCAAAGTACTTAAAGTTAAGTGCGTTATTATTTAACATTTATTAAAGGTGTTATTAAACACCTTTTCAATGATAAATGTTGCTTTTATGAGACCCTTTTGAGAAACCATTGTATGCCTCTGAAAATTATTTGGGTCAAAAATCCTCTTAAATATTAAAAACAAGCCCCTGCCATGAGATCTAAGCAGCTTTAGCAGAATTGGACACAGCAGCCACTTCTGTCTAATGAAACCAAAGAAAAACTTTAAGACCCAGAAGAAACCCAAGCCCAATCTTATCTTCTCACCTTAGTTTGCAGGAGAAGATCTGGGATGAGATCGGTTAAGTGATGTGGACAAGAGGCACAGGCAAATTTGAGAAATGGCCTGGGTTTCATTTCTGCACATCAGAACCTTTACCCTCTATAGCACTAGAACAGATTCGGAGATAACCCCACGTTTTCTTTTGCCCAAACAGAGTGCTTACAGAGAACAGGGATGCTAACACTTGTCTGGAACAGGGGGAGACCTTGTTCTGTAGAAACTGTAAAAGAGAGTAAGGAGTATAAGCGATATGTTAAAGGTTTTTTTTGTTTTTGTTTTTGTTTTTGTTTTTTTGGTGGTTGAAAACACCTGTATAAGGATAAAAGGAAACAAATGGAAGCCATGCTCTTATGGGAAGAGACTGCATACCTCACCAAGTGAAGTGGACCACGCTTCCCTAGCAGGGATTATGAAACTGGAAGAACTGTAAGATGCTGCAGTGATAAATGTAAGGTGTACAACTTTTGAACATTTAGTAAAACTCACATTCTAATAGTTGGTAAATTCTTGGTGAACCTGATTGATAATCTTAGGCATCAGAAGATAGAAGAAGCACATTTTGCTTAAGTATGTCAACATAATTGGATATAAAGGTGATAGAAATCTGGCACACACACACACACACACACACACACACAAAGGAATGCCATCCTAGTATTAGAATCGGTGAAAGAAAGAACCAGCAGGCATGGTTTTGGACACTCAGACTATAAATCAGAAAAGCACATTTAAAAATCAGTAGGAGCGCCCGGGTGGCTCAGGTGGTTGGGTGTCCGACTTCGGCTCAGGTCATGATTTTGCAGTTCATGAGGTCGAGCCCTGCACTGGGCTCTGTGCTGACAGCTCAGAGCCTGGAGCCTGCTTCGGATTCTGTGTCTTCCTCTCTCTCTGCCCCTCCCCAGCTCATGCTCTGTCTCTCTCTCTCCCAAAAATAAGTAAACATTAAAAAGACGTAAAAAAAAAAAAAAATTGGTGTAAAGACTGCCATGATTCCAAGAGATCATAAAGAGAAACAGCTCAAGGGTGATGAGGGCCTCTGAAAAACTAAATTTCTTTTTTTTTTTTTTATTTATTTTTGAGACAGAGAGAGACAGAGCATGAACGGGGGAGGGGCAGAGAGAGAGGGAGACACAGAATGGGAAGCAGGCTCCAGGCTCTGAGCCATCAGCCCAGAGCCCGACGCGGGGCTCGAACTCATGGACTGTGAGATCGTGACCTGAGCTGAAGTCGGATGCTCAACCGACTGAGCCACCCAGGCGCCCCTGAAAAACTAAATTTCAACAACGATCATAATTAATTATGAAAGAGATTAAAATAAATGGCTACAGAATAAGCTCTCTTGGGGCTCGGATTTGAAAAGGTGTAAAAGGAGAAGCATATCGTCTCCTCCACTGCTGAGTCCCTGTTGAGCACCTGCTCTGCACAAAGGTCCACTGTGGAGATAGGATGCGATCCCTGATCTGAAGGAGCTGACAAAGGAGAGGCACAAAGCTATAAAAATTGTGTGGGAATCCACCCATAAGTCTGTATTGTCACCAAGACACTTGTCACACGTTTTTAAAGTGCCATTCCTCACAGAAACATGTTCAGACACAACCCTGTCAGAATTTGCTAAAGACTGATGGGGGTACATGGGGGAAGGAGATGATGACAAAAATAAGGGGCACTAAAAGGTAAAGGCTGTATGTCGAATAAGAACAAGTAGGGGTGCCTGGGTGGCTCAGTTGGTTGAGCATCGACTTTGGTTCAGGTCATGATCTCACAGTTGGTGGGTTCAAGCCCTGAGTCGGACTTTGTGCTGACAGCTCAGTGCCTGGAGCTTGCTTTAGATTCTGTGTCTCCCTCCCCTCCTCCCCTCTCTCTCTCTGCCCCTCCCCTGCTCACGCTCTGTCTCTCAAAAATAAATAAAGATGTTGAAAAAATTAAAGAAAAAAAAGAACAAGTATCCTCAAATAGTTGATAATGTATTATTAAGAGAAGACAGAGAAGAAAGAGAACTAAAAAATGAGTTAAAAATTGTAAAGATTAAAATAAATTCCCTGAAGAGGGGTCTTTAGGGATGAAACATGCATTCAAAAAGCCCACATGTTGTCGGGGAGCCTTGGAGGCAGCGACCATTCTGCCTTAGGTCTGGCTTCTGGTGTCGTTTGCATTTCAAGATGACCTACCACTCCCATTCCAAACATAGTATTATCGTCCAGGACAAATTATTGTGTAGCATCCCACTGAGTCTCCTCCAGTGAGAAAGCCGCTTGGTTTTCTCACTCACTTTGTCTGATGTGTCTGAGGGCACTTCCCTCCTCTGTCTTCCTCCTCACTCTGGAGACCTAGTTTCTAGTCTACGGCACCTTCACAGAGGCATCCACTCACCTCTGTCCTCTTCTTGCTTATAGTACACATAAATGTCCTTCCCAGCTACTGAAGGACTGTAAGAAATCTCAGAGATGAGAAATGCAACTGACAAATGTCTTCAAACACGGCACAAAAGAAAAAGATGAGGACAGAGTGTAGTACATCTGGAATGAAGACCAGTGAATTTATGGACAATGATGGCAAAATTCCAAAAATACGTTATCAAATAAGATGGTTTTTGAGCTCTAGAAAAAAGGCAGTGATGGTCGCAGCCCTAGGATAGGTGGGTCACAATGAGTAAGTCATTACAAAATATTCTCATTTTTCTTTTCGATATGGGCACTCACTGTTAGCTTCAGAAATAGTAAAGATAGAGTATAAGTGGGTTTTAGAAACTTAGTCCTTTGTGGATATGACAGAGAAATGGGTGTCTGGATGAAAGTATGGTAATATAGATTCAAATATGTAAAATAACTACTAGAAAATGTTTGGTAGTATTTTGACCAGAGTATTTATTGAGTATTTATTTTGAGCAGAAAAGTGATCTCTATCATTGCACTATAGGACTCAATATTCAATTTCATCTCTTCAATAAATGGTGTTAAAAAAAAATTCTTTTCCATATGCAAAAGAATGAAACTGGACCACTTTCTTATAGCACATACAAAAATAAACTCAAAATGGATTAAGGACCTAAATGTGAGGGGTGCCTATATGGCTCAATAGGTTGACCATCCTACTCTTGATTTTGGCTCAGGTCATGCATGATCTGAGGGTAGTGGGATAGAGCCTTGTGTCAGGCTCTGTGTTGAGCATGGAGCCTGCTTACCATTCTCTCTCTCTTTCCCTCTGCCCCTCTCCCCTGCTCACACACACTCTCTCTCTAAAATAATAATAATAATAATAATAATAATAATAATAATAAAAGATCTAAATGTGAGACATAAAATCATAAAACTCCTAGAAGAAAACATAGGCAGTAATTTCTTTGACATTGACCTTTTTTTTCCAGATATGTCTCCTCAGACAAGGGAAACAAAAGCAAAAATAAACTACTGGGACTATACCAAAATAAAACAGTTTTTGCACAGTGAAGAAAACCATCCATAAAACAAAAAAGCAACCTACTGAAAGGGAGAGGATATTTGCAAATGATATATCCAATAAGGGGTTAATATACAAAATATATAAAGAACCTATACAATTCAGCTCAAAACACCCAAATAATCTGATTAAAATTGGGCAGAGGACCTGAACAGACGTTCTTCCAAAGAAGTCAGAGAGAGAAGGACAAATACCGTATGATTTCACTTACACGTAGAATCTAAAAAACAAAACAAGTAAACAAATAGCAGAAACAGACCCATAAATACAGAGAACAAAGTGATGGTTGGGAAGGATTGGGGGATGGACAAAATGGGTGAAGGGGAGTAAGTGATACAGGCTTCCATTTATGCAATGTATAATGGGGGCATAGAGATAAAATGTACATCACTGGGAATATGGTCAATGGTACTGTAATAGTGTTGTATGATGACTGATGGTGGCTACATTTGTGGTGAGCACAGCATAACATATAGACTTGTCAAATTACTATCCTGTACACCTGGAATAATGTAATACTATGTGTTGACTATACTTCAATAAAAAAAGAAAAACAAAAAAAACCCTCAACTTGGTTTTCTTTCCTTTATCACAGTTCTGTGGATTATCTGAATGAAGATGGAGAAGAAATACATATTAAATTTTAATTTTCAGATGTCATGCAGCCAAGAGAGAAAGCTAACACACGGATAGCATCAAAGTCTTACTGGTTTTTACATGTTGAACCAAGACTGATACTAGTGAGGTGATATGTAATAGGGATACATGTGTATAGTTGTGCATTTAGGCTTCAAAAATTAACTGTAAAAGTGGAAGTCTCAGTTTTGGAGTGATTCATAAATAAGAGCTGAGAATCTTTGATAACCACATTTTTTACATAAGCCAAGACTGTGATACAGATGAAAAAAAAAAAAAAAACCAAACATAAACTTCGGCAGCATCTGAAGATGTACATGTCCAAAACATGGGCAGGAATGGTCATGCTGCAGTGTTTGATGGTCAATTGATGTTTAGAAAACTATGTTCAGTCCTGGATGCCATGGCCATGTGTCAAGAGGAGCATTCAAAATAGACTGGGTTTGGGAAATCTGCGTGGCTCAGTTGGTTAAGCATCCGACTCTTGATTTTGGCCCAGGTCATGATTTCATGGTACATGAGATTGAGCCCAGCGTCAGGCTCTGCATTGACTGTGAGGAGCCTGTTGGGATTCTTTCTCTCTCTTTCTCTGCCCCTCCCAGCTCACGATCTCTATCTCTTTCAAAATAAATAAACTAAAAACAAAAAACAAAAAAAACCCAAAATAGACCAGGTTCAGTATTAGGATGAAGAAGTTATTTGAAAACATGTCATCTAAGGAATGTTTACCCTGGAGGAAAGAATTAAAGGAGATGAAAGCCATCTTCAAATATCTAAAGCAATTAAATGGAAGATGGGGCAGTCCTGTTCTATATGCTTCAGGACCCAGAACAAAGAGCAACAAGGTGAAATTTCTAGGAAGCAGATTTCAATTACAAATAAGAGACAGCTTTCAAATAACTAGAGTTGTCTAACAACAGAAGAATTATTTTTGACAAGGTGTGAGCCCCCTGTTTTTGGAAGTCCTCAGCAACTGGATGACCACATCAGAGAAAGTATGAATAAAATTCTCAGGAGACATGGCAGGTGGGACAAGGCTGCCTCCGAAGTCCCACCCAACACAAGGATTTTAGCTGATAGTGCTTCAGTTGAAAAGTCTTCCCAACTTCTGAGTGGCAAGAACTGGTACAAAAGGAAAAGCTACGATGAAAACCTTTCTCTAGTATGATAAACATTGTGCTAAACAAACTGCAAACAACAGAAAATGCATTCCTTTTTACTTAGAACCATAAATTATTTGCAAAAGTCTACAGAAAAAAAATCTACTGATTTTAATTAAGTATCTTATTTCAACCAAAGGAAAGGAAATGGAAACAAGAGAATTTTTAGTTATTTCCTCAATCACATGAACTCTTGGGTAAAATTAAAAGAATGGTACGCCTCCTGGTATTAAAGTGACACTACTACTACTACTAATAATAACAGCAGCAATAACAACAATCTCATAGTAATTATGTGTGCCCAGCACTAAGACATACATATCTTCAATCCTTACAACAGCCCTATGAGGCAGATACTAATATTATTCTCATTTTATAGATGAATAAACTTAGGCAAGAGTAAGTTGCTCAAGGTAATGCAGAAGGTAAGTGCTACAGTGAAGATTCAAGCAGTTCTTGTTCTTAAAGTTTATTATTTTGAGAGAGAGAGACAGCGCATGTGAAAATGGGGGAGGGGCAGACAGAGCGGGAGAGAAAGAATCCCGAGCAGGCTCTGCACTGTCAGTGTGGAGCTGGATGTGTGGCTCAAACTCACAAACTGCAAGATCATGACCTGAGCTGAAATCAAGAGTCAGACGCTTAACCAACTGAGCCACCCAGGTACCCCAAGTAGTTCTTGCTCTTAACTAGCATGGTATAATGCCTTTTCTTTCTCTTACACGAACTGGAAAGCATTTCAATTTCATTTGAGAAGAGAACACATATCTATGTCATAATATAATTTACAAGCCCGTGCACAAGGGCGAATTTTTTCATGATACATCACAGATTTAAAATAGTACATTAAGTCAAACAACTTTGGATAAAACCATATTTACAGAGACGACAGAAAATTGAAGCCATCATTATGTTAATCATGCACCTCTATTACAATATACACATTTTTAAAAACCATAACTAAAAGTGCCATATGGCTGCAGGACAAATGTCAGTAAGAATTAGAAGTAGAATATTTTTTGGCCAACAAATCTTTGACAAAGCAGGAAGAATATCCAATGGAATAAAGACAGTCTCTTCAGCAAGTGGTTCTGGGAAAACTGGACAGCAACATGCAGAAGAATGAACCTGGACCACTTTCTTACACCATACAAAAAAATAAACTCAAAATGGATGAAAGACCTCAATGTAAGACAGGAAGCCATCAAAATCCTCGAGGAGAAAGCAGGCAAAAACCTCTTTGATCTTGGCCGCAGCAACTTCTTTCTCAACACGTCTCAGGAGGCAAAGGAAACAAAAGCAAAAATGAACTATTGGGACCTCATCAAAATGAAAAGCTTCTGCACAGTGAAGGGAACAATCAGCAAAACTAAAAGACAACCAACAGAACGGGAGAAGATATTTGCAAATGACATATCAGATAAAGGGTTAGTATCCAAAATCTATAAAGAACTTATCAAACTCAACACCCAAAAAACAGATAATGCAGTGAAGAAATGGGCAAAAGACATGAATGGACACTTCTCCAAAGAAGACATCTAGATGGCCAACCAACACATGAAAGAATGCTCAACATCACTCATCATCAGGGAAATACAAATCAAAACCACAATAAGATACCACCTTACACCTACCAGAATGACTAACATTAACAACTCAGGCAACAACAGATGTTGGTGAGGATGCAGAGAAAGAGGATCTCTTTTGCATTGTTGGTAGGAATGCAAACTGGTCTAGCCACTCTGGAAAACAGTATGGAGGTTCCTCAAAAAACTAAAAATAGAACTACCCTATGACCCAGCAACTGCACTACTAGGCATTTATCCATGGGATACAGGTGTGCTGTTTTGAAGGGACACATGCACCCCCATGTTTATCGCAGCACTATCAACAATAGCCAAAGTATGGAAAGAGCCCAAATGTCCATCAATGGATGAATGGATAAAGAAGATGTGGTATGTACATACAATGGAGTATTACTTGGCAATAAAAAAGAATGAAATCTTGCCATTTGCAACTACGTGGATGGAACTGGAGGGTATTATGCTAAGTGAAATTAGTCAGAGAAAGACAAAAATCCTATGACTTCACTCATATGAGGACTTTAAGAGACAAAACAGATGAACATAAGGGAAGGGAAACAAAAATAATATAAAAACAGGGAGGGGGATAAAACAGAAGAGACTCATAAATATGGAGAACAAACTGAGGGTTACTGGAAGGGTTGTGGGAGGGGGGATGGGCTAAATGGGTAAGGGGCACTAAGGAATCTTTGTTGCACTATATGCTAACTAATTTGGATGTAAATTAAAAAAAAAGTGGAATATTTCTACATTTTATATTAAGAATAAAAGGCCAAAAATATTATACTTGATTAAGTATATTCTTCAGGTCATACTTTTTTTTTTTTTTTAAACAAATAGGCACTGAATAAGACTCAGATGTTATCACATCCACTATTGAGTCAGAAAACAAAACTAATATACTAATATATTTTTACTTAAATCTTTAATGATGAAAACTTATTTTTACTAAAAATTTCAATGCAAAACTCTGACTGCAGTAACGGCATTTGGGGTTTCACACAATCAAAGGACACTATTACCTCACGTTGTTTCCACTATTTTTAAAAACCAGCCTCAGGGTTCATACTACTTTTAAGTCATTGGATAAACGATTAATGAGTTAAAAAATTTTTTTTAATGTTTTATTTTCGTGAGAGAGAGCGACAGAGTGCGAGCAGAGGAAGGGTAGAAAGACAGAGGGAGACACAGAATCTGAAGCAGGCTCCAGGTTCTGAGCTGTCAGGACAGAGCCTGAGGCGGGGCTCAAACCCACAAACCGTGATATCATAACCTGAGCCAACGTCAGACAGTTAACTGACTGAACCCCCAAGGTGCCCCAGGATTAGTGAGTTTAAAATGACAAATATAATTTAGCCCATGCTTTAACATTTTTACTGTTCCCTTATAAAATATCAGAGAAGTTTTCTTTCATAAAACAGCCTGTAAAATTCCTGTAATATGTATTTGTATTGAGCTTTAAGATATTTTTTAATAAGATCTATTTATTCTTTTGCAGGATTAAGATCATTCTGTATAATTATGCAAGCCTATGTGACACACATGACATTTGTTACACTGCTCTCCTTTTCCCTTGAGTCCCAGGACCTGAAGCCCATGGAGATGGGTGGTGAGGGAAGAGGTGGGCTCTAGGAGGGACAAAAATACAACTATTTCTACATATGGCAGTTTTTCAAGCACCCTGGAGCAGAATACCCCAGATGAAGCCACATAGGAACCTTTTTTAATCTAATAATGGGAGGAGATGTTCTCTTCCTAAAACTGGTTAATCCGTTTCTGCTGTTCCAATAATAATAAGAAAAACAATTGTAAAGAAGCAGCGAGCAAACATTAATAGGGAAACTCTGGACCTGGACATGTGTAACCTCGGGCTTCTCTAAGCCCACCTCACCTGTAAAATCAGGAAGATCATCTTTATGCCACATGACATTATTATGAAGAACAAATAAGATGATGTCTGGCAAATTACACTGACATCAGTAAAATGTTACTAAGGGGTGCCTGGGTGGCTCAGTTGGTTGAGCATCCGACTTGTGATTCAGCTCAGGTCATGATCCCAGGAGTCATGGGCTCAAATCCCACATTGGGCTCCACACTGAGCATGGAGCCTGCTTAAGATTCTCTTTTTCTCCCTCAGCCCCTCTCCCCCACTAATACATGAGTGTGCACATTCTCTCTCTCTCTCTCTCTCTCTCTCAAACAAATAGAAATTAAAAAAATGCCGTTCACATGCAAGACTTGAAGAGGAAGAGAGCATGGGAGTTCATTACAGAACTTAGATGTAATATTACATAATGCACCTGGCTTTAATTATAAACATTCACGGACTATTTTACATAGATTCATGAAGTTGTTTTAAATATTTTAAATCTCCAGATTATTAGTGAATTGGAAACATGCTAACTTTTGAAAAATGAATTTCCAAATCATCTGGACCATTTAAAATTGAATCTATTCCTCTGGAAAGGAAAAAAAAAAAACAACATGATAAAGACAGATTTGGTACCATTTTTTTTGCCTTCTCCACACATTTCTATTAGGCTCAGTCTAGATGGTGTGTAGCCTGCTGTTGAGAGTGAGACTTCAGTTCGGCCACACCACCCTGAATGTGCCCAGTTGTTTCCAATCTTGGAAACAGGGCCCAACCTAAGCAGGGATGGGCCTAGTGAGTCCTTGGGTGGAACAGTGAGGTTTCAGAACTGATTTCAAGGCTCAACATCTCAGCGAAGTACATTTACGAGTCCACAAATAGCTTCATAACTGAACAACTCGTTTCGCACAAATGATGATGTCTGATTATATACATCCCTGTTATATGTACAAATAACCCCAAACCAGACATACATACGTACATACATACATACATACAATTTGGTACTCCTACATGTACATATATGTATGTATGTATGTATATATGTATTTTAGAGATATTTTCACGCAGTTAAAAACATTTTGCTGGCATACTCAAAACCGATCTAAATTGTTGACCCCTTGGCAGAGAATTCAGGCAAAGTAGTCTTGCTCCTTAAGAAAGACAGGTTAGAGCACGTAGGTGACTCAGTCGGTTGAGCGACTGACTTCAGCTCAGGTCATGATCTCACGGTTTGTGAGTTCGAGTTCCGTGTCAGGCTCTGTGCTGACAGCTCAGAGCCTGGAGCCTGCTTCGGATTCTGTGTCTCCCTCTCTCTCCGCCCCTCCCCTATTCTGTCTCTCTCTGTCTCAGAAATAAACATTAATAAAAATAAAAATTAAAAAAAAGAAAGACAGGTTGACTTATAGCTCAGGGTAGAAGCAGATGTATCTGATTTCAAAATATATTTATTTTTTTATTAAACATTTTTTTTTAATGTTTATTTTTGAGACAGAGAGATAGAGCATGGGCAGAGAGAGAAGGAGACATAGAATCCAAAGCAGGCTCCAGGCTCTGAGCTATCTGCACAGAGCCTGACGCGGGGCTCAAACTCACAGACTGCAAGACCATGACCTGAGCCAAAGTTGGGCGCTTAACCGACTGAGACACCGAGGCACCCCCAAGATGCATTTAAATGGAACAAAGTGTACAATTTAATTCTTAGTTTATGAACTTTCATTGGCATTTGATAGGATGGACATTTGAGGTTAGTAAAATGGAATTATATTAAATTGAGACTTAAATTGCGCAGGAAGAACAATCATGTCTTCTGAAAGAAAATCCAACTATTTATAAATAATCTCAGATTTATCCATATTTTTGATTCAAAAGTCATTTTCAATTTAGTATCATATTCCAAAGAGGAACTTAATTCTACACACTGGTATTCAAAAAGCAAAACATATTGTTGTAGACTGCAGCAATGAGCCACTCTTTGTAGCTTTTTTAGGAGTAAATCAACAGCAAACTCTGTAATCTCATGACTAATACTATGCTGGTCATTTAATTAAAAAGAAAACTATGGGACAAGAGCAATCACATCATGTAGGTATCCAACAGTCCTAAGGGTTGAGGAATACATAAACTACTTGAGTCTGTATCTTACTTACACACTTCTTAAATCCTCCTCGTATCTCAATTGTTCATCTGCTTTAGTATTTGGATGCTGATACCTGGGGATCACTTGCCTCAAAACTACCACTGTTACCTACATGACCCTAGATTCCTAACATCCTAACATGTATCCTGATACAGCATGAGCTTGAAACACATTTCTGACTTCCATCACTAGAGTGCATGTCAAACAGCAGAAAAACTCTATCTATTGAGAGTTATGACAATGGCATATCTTCCAGGTGGCATCAGACTGGGGGCAAATGCAGGAATCAATGTGTGGTGTGAGGAATCAATATGTGGTGTGAAGAAGTTACCCTGTATTCCACGTAAATATAACCACACCTGCAGGATTAATACCTCTTTCAGATACAGTTTTCTATTTTACAGTGTTACAGAAGGTAACCTAGATCTTTGCCTCCCTCAAGAGAATGGTAATGACAACTTATTTTAAATGGTTATATCCATAAAACCTTCTTGGAAGAGTGAAGAATGCTTGCTAGTTAAAAAAAAATCACAATAATTATTGCACTAGTTCAGCATAAATCCTAAGACAGACATTTACTAGACAATCACTATCTCTCTATAGAATGATGCATACCATTTCCTGGATGTTTGTAAAACCAAAGCCTGTATACAAATTCTCCCTTACTTCTTTTTGTAGTATGTCTAAAGCACCTTAAGAAGCAGTGTGGTGGTGAAGAATACACAGAGTGGAGTTAGCAAACCTGGAGAAAATCATGACTCTGTGAGATAGTAACTGTGAACACTGTTAACGTTATTCGATCTCTTCTCCATAAAATGAAGGGATTCAAGGGTAGAATTTGATAGAACCATTTGATTGAAGTGCTTCATGTGTCTTGAGCAGACTGCACGATGAATGTATACTAGGGCATGAATACTAGGGCATAAATTTTAAAGAGATCACAGCACGCAGAAAAGCTTACAACCTTTTCTAACAGGTGCACACAACTCTTGTTAGGAATGGATCAAAGATAAATGTTAGTGTAATTTCCTTAGATCTAGAATAGGGAGACCTTCCACAGGGGGCACCATTGCACTATGCAGGAATCCATCTTCAGAGGTATATCTCTGGCTTTATTATGATGTGGTGAATAGGTAAAATCTTTAAGCAAGCCAGGAAGTCAAAGACTTGGGGGAAACGGACAGGATCCACTCATCCAAAATCTTTAGTAGCATCTTACACATCACTAACCAATGTTGCAGATCCTGTGATCTCTATTGTTATCTCAGTAATTCTGTTTGAACACTGAGGTGGCACAGCCACCTTGCTATTTCAGGAAAGGTAGTTAAGCACATCCAGGATTAGTACTCTGCCTTATGTAGTAAGTGGAGAAGCTGAGTAGTGCTTGCAGACACTGTTGAGGAAACATGGGGGGATGGCTTCAGATGTACCAACTAAACAGATTACACCTTTCTGATAGACTAATCATGTTGAAATCACAAAGCCCCTCAATTCTGTATAAAATTGGGCTGCAGAATTAGCGTATGAGCTTGGAAATATATCAATGTAGGTAATAACCAAGACTTCTAACTAACTAAAACCACAGTCAGCATCTACTTGGTGGTGCCTCCTTTTTTGTTCTCTTAAAAAACATAATTTTAGAAAGCCCATACCTCTCCACGGTTTTTATGATGGGGAGAGAGAGAATAGTGTTTCCTTCAGATCTAGTTAAAACAGTTTCAATGGATTAAATAGGCTCCTCTATGGGGACAGAAGGTTCTATCCTCTACATGAAGGCATATAGGCACTTCCTGTGCACAGGTGGCTCCTGATACCACAAACTGGGAACAATAATTGAATCCAGCTACCCCACAGTGCAGAGCATTCACCCACAGAACCAGCCTGGAGGGCACTGTTAGTTAGCTTTCTAGACTAAGATTCAAAAGGTTACCCTAACTGAATCTTTGTTTCAACCCCAGGGAGTGCAAGGCATGGAGGATAAAACGATTTGCTTAAAAGTATACTTGGGAAGAAATAAGAAGAACAAAGGTAGAGTTAAATATGTCTTATAAATTAAAAGAACAGAATATAGGCACAAACATTTGGTTTATCTTGAGTCATTCATTCATTCATTCAACAAATATTTATTTGGTATATAATATGTGCCAGGCACTGTGTTAGGCCTTCAGAGAACAATGATGAGCAAAACCAGACACAATTTCAGGCTTACAACTAAGAACTGGTCTTCACTAACAACCTAAGTCTTAGCCTCCTGATGAATGTTAGGTATTATGCAGATATGTAATTTTTAGAGGCCAGTAATTCAAAATGGTAATTTCAAGAATGAGAGAGATTGTCCCACTAAATATTATTGTTGCGAACCAATTTAGCAGTTTACATATACAATTAGAAACCCAAGATCAACAAGCTAGGAATATACGATTTGAAGAAAAATAAAAAAAGATTTACAACTGCATAGAGGACTGAGTTCAAATAATATCAATACTATTTGGGTTAACAACTGAGAGAATGGCATATTTTATGATGTCATAAAGAGGTTTATTATTGATAGTATTTAATAATATTATTCATGATCCACAAAGGAATAGAGATTATGATCATCAAATCTGTTGATGCCATGGAGGTATGTGGGAATGCTAACACCTCAGAAAGCAAGAATCTAATTTTAAAATAACATTAAGAAATTAAGGAATAGATCATCAAAGCAAGATGATAGTCACTGGGGACTTATGCAAAATAATATACTCAGAGATTTAAGGAGTAAAAACTAGCTTGATAACTGGGGATGAATGAACATCCAAAGGGCCACTGTTTTGCAAAAAAGACCTAAGGGCTCTACAACTCTGGTTCAAGATACTATTACATGTGTGATTAGAATTTATTTTTGATTAAGAGTTTCACATGGTAAAAAAAAGCCAAACATACAGAAATTAATGCTTGTTTTTCCATCAATAGT
The DNA here is from genome assembly GCF_028018385.1 of Neofelis nebulosa. Taxonomy (NCBI): domain Eukaryota; kingdom Metazoa; phylum Chordata; class Mammalia; order Carnivora; family Felidae; genus Neofelis; species Neofelis nebulosa. Next base: position 100,207,349 of record NC_080787.1, read on the forward strand.
AATTGTATTTTATCTTAAAAAATGTTTTTAATGTTTATTTATTTGGGGGTAGTAAAAGAGGGAGAAAGAATTCCAAGACATGGGGCTTGAACTCAGGAACTGTGAGATCATGACCTGTGCCAAAATCAAGAGACATTTAACCCACTGAGCCACCCAGGTACCCCAATAATTGTATTTTAAAGGAGATACAGAATCCAAGAGTAGCTGTAAAAACTGACTATGGTTAAGTTAATTGTTTTAAAAAAAGATTAAAGAAAACCTAGGGGCGTCTGGGTGGCTCAGTCTGTTGAGCATCTGACTCTTGATTTCAGTTCCGGTCATGATCCCAGGGCTGTGGGATCGAGCTCCACCTCCGACTCTGCGCTGTGGGGAGACTGCTTAAGATTCTCTCTCATTCCCTCTGCCCCTCTCCCCTGCTCACAGTCTCTCTCACTAAAATTATGAATAAATAAATAAATATCCACTATTGCTGCAAGGAAAAACACCTGTCTGAAATATGATTGTCAAAAGAAAAATAACTGGTTTTATCTGACTTTTAAGGGAACAAGGAGTGGGGGATTTAAAACTTTCAGATGGCAGTCCTGGCGGTAGCTTCCGGCACCTTTCCCTGTGCTGTGGTTAGGTCATCGCATCAGCACTGGCAGTGCCTGTTCAGTGTGCTAGGCTTCTGTTCTCTTCAGTTGTCTTCCAGTGCTCCAACCACTGCTTGAGTCCCAGCACAAAAACTCACAGTGTACAAAAGTTACATTCTCCAGCTGTGCATTTCTGCCTGTTGCCAGAGAAGTATGTAGTTTTCAGGAATCTAAAATTAAATTCTGGTTATGTCACTAAAAACATGATTTCAGGCGAGGTATTTTTCAATTCTTAGTAGCGCAGGTCATATCTGAAAAAATTCTAATTCAAATTTGACCCTATATGTCAAAAACAGAAATCTTAAAAAAAAAAAAATACAGCACATTTATTTTAAAACATGCTGAAATGTTACCACCTCAATGCCTGTATTTATATTTTTACATGCTTTCTTCCAGTCTTTATCAAGATTTTACATAACTGTACCCATATAATAATGGTATTTGGATTTTTTCCATTAAATTCTATTATAAACACTTCATTTAATTAGACCACAAGTCCTTTATGGGAAAAGATGGGAGAAGGGAATGATGATGCTTTTACATAGTCTTTGTTATTATCACTAAAACAGAAATCCTAAATGTAAAGACAACTTCAGGAGGTTAGAGGGAACAAGAGATTTAGCGCATACAGCAATGCCGTATGGAATACTTTACCAAAGGAGCTAATGTGAAGCCCCAGGGTAGGAGAAGCAGCATCTGCCCGAGAAAGGGGTACACGGAAGAGAAAACACAGTAACATCTGGTCTCTAAATGTGCCAATGTGAAAAATTCTCACAGCCAGTTAGCTAGGGTTATGAGAAAGAACGAGCAGGCAAAAAACTGCCTGCCAAAAAAAAAAAAAAAAAAAAAAAAGAGTCTGGCTTTGTCAGTAAAGAAAGGACAATAATATTTACAGAAAATTTTCTATACTCAAGCTTCAAAAAAGTAGAATTTGGACTCAATATGCAGCAAAATGGTTGAAGCAATCTATGGCTAAAAGGGCAAACCTTGGAAAGGAGAACTGTGACATGAGAGGAAAGACTCTCTTTCTCTTCTTGAAGGGAAGTGATGATATGTGATCATGCAAATGCAAATGTCTGCGGACAGCACTGTTTGCTTGTGGGAAGAGAATTTTAATGTGTACCCTATGCAAATGCGTTTTATAATAAAACAGAATGTGCAAGGCCTTCTGAGGGCGGGGAGGGAAGCGGCAGCTCCAGACGCTGCACTTGAGAGTGGTGGGGACGCAGCCAGAAGCGTGTGCCACTCGCAACCCTGAACAGACTCCAGCAGAGAGGGCACGTCAAAACCCCACTCCTTAAAAAAAAAAATCTCTCTTACGTTCCACGGAGAACTGGATGCCTAATGAATTAACACCTGCAAGATCTTTCTTTACCCAGTGCTTAACCTTGAACAACTCTGTGCTTCGAGTGAACCTCAGGAAGAAGACATTAAAAAAAACAACAACTCTTTTCTGTACTGAGTCATGGGGAAAATGGTAGGAACTGCACAGTAAAGACTAGAGATGACTATAAAGAAAGCTCCTGAAAACCATTTAGAGTCTTTGTGTCAAAATTAGCATGAATGTCAAAGCCCATTTAAGGCCCGGTCGGAAGCATTTGTGAAAGGGAGCAGGAGGCCATCACAGTGGTGACAGAGTCTGGTTTTGACCAAGTACTATTTATTGATATCTGCGTATCTGAAGCAGTTATTAAAAAGAAATTGGGGAAAAGTCTGCATCCCTACACTGGAGATATTTAAGCAAGCCATTTTGAAAGTGTTAAAAATTAAAATTGTAGAAAGCCGAACCATAGGTGCCATGTTTTGCCTGAAGTGGTAAAAATACCATCTGCCTCAGTCTTTTTAGCAGCAGGCTTATTTCGAGTAGCAGTAGGCTAAGCTGCAGGCATACGCTCAGCTCCAGCTGGGGAAAATACACAGACGTTTGTAGATGTTTTTCTAAGCAAGAGTAGTCAACATATTCGTTTTCTTTCAGACATATATATGTTACCATAGCAAACCAAGCATCAATGTGGTCCGAGAAGCTTCTCCACCAGTCCCAACCCGTACCCATAAATTCCTACAATTCAATAGGTGGCACTCTTCCCCCTAGCACTGCACCGAATCAGCTGCACTTAACTGTGGGGCCAGAAGCCTGGGGAACGTGGAATAGTCTTGAGAAATACACACCCAGGGTTGCAGACCAACCACTGTAATTAGGATCCACACAGCATTGCATATAGGGGCTTAACTGTTAGCACTGGCTTTTTGGGTCACGATTCACTTCTGGTAATTATATTCTGTCTAATAAGACTTCTCCTGAAGTTTTAACTAGGTAAGTAAGACGTTCTTGTTTTTCTATTTTAGAAGCTACTGGGTACCATTGCCTTTCGGTTACTCGGCTCCCAGCCTTGCCCAGACCCCAGGTGGATGAGTTCCAGCAGCAGGAAGGGAGCTCCCATGACTGTCTTAACCACGGTACAGAGGCAGGAGAGACAAAATGAATTAATGGTTGTCAAGTGCTTTGATATCTTAAGATGAAAGGCATTGTAGTACCGTGAAGCATTCATATCCAGACTCTATCGCAACAGGAACTCAATTAAAAAGTAATTCAATTTCTCATCTGAGGGTTTGAGTACAGACCACTGTTTTGCTGAATGTGACAGTCTCAATATCCAGCTGAAACTGATTTTGAAATGATCACCTCTTCCTTTGATTCCTCGCCATTCTGAGACTGACAAAATTTGAGAGCTGGCCTATAAGGCCACAAAGCACATAGCCAAAATAATCTCCTACAGTCTTCAAAACCTGACTTTTCAGATAAAATTTGGCTTTTGGGTAAATACTCACCACTTGGAAATAACAAAATTTCCAGCAACAAACACATTTCATGATGGTCTCCAAAAATGGCTCCTGAGTTTTTCAAATGTAGAGTTCCAGATAGACCCAAGGGCAGACCTAAGCTGCTAAGCATGGTGCCTGCATCAGTCAGCACGAGCACCATGCCCATGCAAAACAGAGATGCCTAGACCGTGGATCATGACATGTGTTACTAAGGGCCCATGGTACACTGTGTAAGAGACAATATCACAAGCTACACCCTGCAGATATCTGCCCCATACCTGCTAGAGATGGACATAACCTTTTTTTCCCATGTCACTTGTGTTTAGGTCTGTGGAAGGATGATAAGCCTAGATGAATTGCTTAGATCAAGCTATGGCCCTTAAATGTCAGAACCGCACCACATATTCCCGAGGGGTGGGGTTCTGTTTACTGGCACAAGAAATATGATCACTACACACTTGTGAAGGCAACCATAGGACTACTGAACATTGAGATGGACTATGTGACATAGTCAATATATTCTTTTTTTTCCTTTTTAAATGTTTTTAAAAATTTATTTGGTGGGGGGGAGAGGGAGAGAATCCCAAGCAGGTTCCGCACTGTCATTGCAGAGCCCGACATGTGCCTTGATCTCACGAACTGTGAGATCACGACCTCAGCCAAAATCAAGAGTTGAATGCTTAACTGACTAAGCCACCCAGGTGCCCCTGTAGTCAATATATTCTTAAAATGGCTCTGTGAAGTCCACAATCCTCAATTCCAGACCTCCCAGAACCTCCTGCACTTCTAGGATAATACTAATGCAACTCATGTGCATACACTTGACAAGCCCTCCTGTACATAAAGCCTGTGCAGGGTACAAATGATGCGACTATGAATAAGGTGGCTTCAGAGCTCTTACATTCCAATGGAAGAAAAAAACCAGAAGCAAGAAACTAAATGAAAATAATAATTTTAGATTATGATAAATGTTAAGAAGGAAAAATAGAGCAAAGGGGGAGGGGCGACTTTGGATAGGGAGGTCTAAGTCAAGGAAGCATGTGATGGCACAGCCTACATCAGCCTTGTTCATGGTGGCAGTCAGCACTAACACAGTGCTTTGCACATATTAAATATACAATAACTGGTGGTTGAATGGATAAAGTAGATGAAGGAATGAATGTGGACCTCAGATATATAAGAATGCCCCCCACTGCCCAAGAAGAATATTTTCTCTCAAATTTGGAATTGGCCTAAAGAATAAACCAGCACTATTCTAAAACTGCTCGCTTAATACAAAGGAAAGTGAAGAAAGACCAGAGAGGTTAAGGGTTCTTAGATTTTGCAGTGAGTTGGTGGCTGAGCCACCGCTGGGTCCAGGAGTGTCCTTCTATCCATGCACCGTATTTTTTCCTTTTTTCTAAGCTCTTCAATTGCCATGTGCTTCTGCAATAAGAAACCCTGAAGGAGTTCTAGGAGTCAAAAATAAGCATCAAGGATCAACAGTTATTCTATTGCTAAATCGTGTTGACTTTTCCCTTACTTTTTTGTTCATAAGTTAGCTTTCCTTTACCCTAACACAGTGAAATCCCAGCCTTTATCTCCAAGCTAGTTTATTACAACCTTCCCAAACAATCTTTTTAGCTCTATTGATACCTGTAACATTTGTCGAAAGCATCTTTTCTCTCTGATTGATATAAGAAAACCTATACCAGATTTTCTCCTGCAATGGACTTCTTATGTCTTCTATTTTCTTACTCACGGCTTCACTCGCTCATTCACTTATCCATTTACTTCCTCCCTACCTCCTTCAGCACTATTTACCATGTGCCAAGCACTGTGTTAAGCACCAAGTATATAAAGACAAATATGACACTGTCCCTGCCCTCCAAGAGCTCACAGTCTATGGTCTGCCTCATAAATGGGTCATTATAATATTACAGAGTAAGTACAATGACTGAGAGATGTACCGTGTATTAAAGCACGAAGGAAAGCTAAAGTTTGTGAGACAGAGAAAAGGAGGGACTACATCTCAGTCAAGGCAAAGAGAGGACGGGCGTGGAGCCATGGGTGTGCAACTCAGGGCTGCCAGGAGAGCACAAGGTTCTGGATCGGCCCTGAAAGATCACCATGGGTTTCAGTTGTCCCACTGCGAGCAGAGCCCTTACACCTCATATTTCTTTCTCCTTGTCTTTGGGGTGCAGGTGTGCTTACACCCTGGATATTCCTGATGGTGGCATAAGCCAGACGGTTAGCATGTTTCTTTAGCCAAGCAGCTGTATGCATCCCACACACCTGCTAAAACGTTCCATTTGTCCCTGAGGGGAAAACCAAGTGTGACCCAAATGTGTTCAGAGGCTTCCACTGGTGCACTGAAATCTGAACTCCCACAGCACTTTTTAAACAAGGCCATGTATCAGAATGATCTCGGAGCCTTTTTCCAAATACTTCCGTCCTGCCCCTGCCCTGCTCTCCCCACCAGGGGATTTTGATCTTGGTGAAAGAGGGTGTGATGCTTTGGTAACCTAGGCATATGTGTTTTCAAAAGCTCCACAGATGATGTGAAAACTACTACCTTTAGGAGTCTGAGTCTGCTGTGTATGGTGCCTCTCAGGTATTATCTGATGGTGCTAAAAGCTGTTTTGCATCCAGAGGCCAAAGGCATCTTTCTAGCAATGGTTAGTTATCTTATCCAGTATATTTTTCTTCCTAGTACTTACTACCACATGACATTATACTATGTATCCATTTAGTTGTTGCCTCCCACACTGCATTGTATGTGTCTCAAAAGGAAAACACTTCATTTGGCTCACTGTTACAGTCTCAACACTTAACACAATGCCTGGAGTGAAGTAGTCACTCAATAAATACACTTACCTGCTAATATCTATTACCTAACAGGGAATGTCCCTCAGCTCCGAATGTGATGATTCTTTTTTGACCTTTTGATTATAAACAAAAGCCAAACACCAGATTGAAATGTAGAAAACTGTGTAGTATGTATAAAATCTACTTACCTTAGCATAGTCTAATCTTCCCTTCTCTTGAGCCTGAAGTAGAAAGAGGGGGAAATTAATTTGTTAGTTCTTTAAAAATTATGTAGTGCTTTTAAAACTTACTTCTCCAAGAATAAAAGCCAACTCTCTCTCCCTTGGTCCCCCATTGTTTATCTTTCTATGTATCTACATAGTTGTATCTCTATGCAACTATACACGTATAACACTTTCAAGCATATTGAAAAGTTGAAAGAACTGCACAGTGAGCACATATATACACTCTATCTAGACAGGACAGTAGCAGACATCATGACTCTTCACCTCGCCATGTTTCAGCACACAAGTCTTATAAGCATAGGGTGTCTTGTACATAACCACATGACTGCTATCACATTTTATTTTTTTTTAACATTTATTTTTGAGGGACGGGGAGGGGCAGACAGACAGTAGGACAGAGGATCCGAAGCAGGCTCTATGCTGACAGCAGAGAGCCTGATGTGAGGCTCGAACTCATGAACTGTGAGATCATGACCTGAGCTGAAGTTGGACACTTAACCGACTGAGCCACCCACGAGCCCTTGTTATCTCATTTTAAAAACAACAATTCCATATTATCTAACATACAATCCATATTCAAAATTTTCCTATTGTCCCAAGAATATCCTTTATAGCTTTCTCCGCCCAACCAAAATTAAACAAGATTCACACATTACATATGGTTTCTACATCTCTGGTTAGCCTTTTAAATCTAGACTAGACCCTCCCCATATTTTAAGAAATGAAAAGAAAAACCATTAACTTTTTTTCCATGCATATCATTGACTTTTTGAAGAGACCAGGGCAGCTGTCTTATAAAATGTCTTTTTGGATTTGTCATATTGTTTCTTCGATGTGTCATTTAATTTGTCCCTGTTTTGCTCTCAAACTGAAAATTGGGTCTGAAAGAGCTTGCTTGAACATTTCTGGCAAGAGCACTTCACATAGGAAATTACGTACTTAATATTGCATCAATTCAGGAGGCACAAAATGTCAGCCTGTCCCACTCATAGTAATGCTATAAATTTGATCACTTGGTTGAGGTGGTGACTATCAGATGGTTCCACTGTAACGACATGTTTCCTCCCGTATAGTCAGTTTGTAATCTCTGGGGTCAGTTTCTCCTCCACTTCCTTTGGCATAATTTTTTATCATGTTGTATTATGTTGAAAGATCCCCAGCTCGACCTCCCACCCCATCAGGAATGAGGACAGAGAAAAAGGTGGAGTTGAAAAAGATATCCTATATGGGGCTGTATTTAAAAAATATTTTTAGTTATAAAAAATTTAAAGTGAATACATACACTACTCAAATGTGTCATGTATAAAATCCTAACATGACAGAGATAACCAATGTTATTAACCTTTGTCGATATGCCAACTCAGTTTTTGTAGACTTCATTACAAACTTCTCTCGTCACCTCTGCACAGAATAAGAATCCTTCAATTTGCAAATAGGTTAGGTCCTGAGTCCAAAATGACACTATACAGATAATGAAGGTGGGCAGATTACTTTAATGAGATTAAAGATTTATAACATTGACTCTTCTTGCTTCTTCACAATCCTTTAAAAAAATTTATACAAAGATGCTTGCATTTTGTTTTTCTTATTTTCATTATAAGCAACTTAGAAGAAGACACTGCTCATGTATAGCTTTCGGCCCCATCACAAACCACTATAAGTGAAAATGGGGACTTGAATGTTTTCTATGACACTAAAGGCCCCTGCAATCAATGTACTGTGAAGAAGAATTTGGGGTTTTCAATCTGCTCTTGAAATTTTTTAGGGATGAACTAAGTAGAGTCAGAAGGTAGTCCTGAGATGCATTATATCATAAGGAATAGGAGTCAGTTCTTGCAGAAATTTAGAAACTAGGTTTCTTCTTTCTGCTCAGATATTTTATATTTACTTGTGTTTCCATGGACATATTCTCCCCAAATGTTTTGCCTATGTTGAAAATCCCTCTTTCTCCACCGTAACATCTACAGTTTACAGAGAACCCTTGAGCACGTCTGTCCAGGGCACTCATGACCCAGCTACTAAATTTTGTTACTGCGCAAATATCAACCGGCCTTGATCCAAGGAACAATCCATAGCTTGTGACCACAATTTCAGCAGCAGCATTTCACAGTTTTGCTTAGTCTTTAAGTTCTCAAACTTCCAGCTGTCCCTTGAATTCATTTTAGGTTAAGAGATCTCTGACACTGAGGCTGATCCTATGGTCACATGCTTTCCACCTTTTCAATTGTTCACCCTTTTTCACGCCTCTTGCTGATTAGTATAGATGGCTCAAGTATGGTACTTTTCAAATGATGCACAAAGTGTGGGAGCTCCACAGAATTGTTCCTCTTGTCAAACAACCCATTCCTGCAACCAATTTGCCATTTTCTCACTACTTTCAGTTGTGTTCCTATTCCAACCGGCTCATCATTCTGTGTCTTTCAATATTCTTATCTTTCAGTGTTTCACAAAAAGAGTACAAGTGTTAAAAGTGGTATTTGTTGGAAGTTAGGAAGCTGAGGAGCTGCTGTATCTTGAGATTGCAAGGTAAAGTGCAGAGAAATGATACAATTTACGATGACTTAGGGTGGACTTTTCCTTTTGAAAGTAGTGAGCCACTTTTCAGTTTGTCTCATTAAAAAAAAAAAAAAAAGAAAGAAAAATCAACAGCCATTTCCTTATGTAGGAAGAGTGACCATAACGCTGGTTACAGATAACATTATAGTGATCCTATCAGAAATTTCTGTACAACCATTTTTCTCATACTTTGATTATAAACTATCTTAGAGAATTCTATTATTTTGAAGTCCTTGGGCTTTATCAATCACAAGTTACCTTCAAACTCTGTCATTTCATGGTGTATTTCTGGCTTGGTTACCACTCTTTGACCCAGAAAAGATACACTCTGCTGGGGATGGCAGCACAGGAATGCCATGTATGTAATCCACATCTGTTCAGGATCAGCTCCTAAATGGTTTGAGAGCTGGGAGATCAGAAGGCTACATAAAATGACGGTACGATTACTGCAGCCATTTACAACCTGAACAGGCGTTAGCTGTTGATGTGGCTCACCTGAATGTCCTTTTTATTTTATTACAACAAACATTCCAGTTCTGTGAAACCACTTCATCCTGGACTGCCTAGTAAGCTTGTACAGAAAGCACCAGTTATCTGATAAGATAAATATTATAAATATTTAAGTCTTTATAGGATTTACAATATGTATTTCTAGCTGTTGCTGTGTGTTAGTATCTACGTAGGTCATATACGCACCTAAGAGTACACATTCTGATACATTTTTTTTTTCACAAGATGCTTTTAGAGCTTATGAAAATACAGCACATTAGAAACTGATGGAAATGAGATTTAATCCCCTATACAAGTAACATTTCTCATTACACTTTACCTATTCTATTTCTTTTTGCAAAATAGTTAATTTGGGAGAGGCTATAGTTTCTCTTTCACCTGATGGCTTGTTCACTAAATAATTATCCATTGTGTGCCTACTATGTGTCGGGCACTGCACTGGAGATGAAGCCATGAACAGAACAGATAAAAATCTCTGCCCTCGTGGAGCTTTTTTTTTTTTTTTTTTTTACGTTTTATTTTATTTTTGAGACAGAGAGAGACACAGCATGAACGGGGGAGGGGCAGAGAGAGAGGGAGACACAGAATCGGAAGCAGGCTCCAGGCTCTGAGCCATCAACCCAGAGCCCGACGCGGGGCTCGAACTCACAGACCGTGAGATCGTGACCTGAGCCGAAGTCGGACGCTTAACCGACTGAGCCACCCAGGCGCCCCGTGGAGCTTCTATTCCAGGGGTTACATAGTCTTGTTTTGGTTAGGCTTCACATACAATCTCCCTCTAGAACTTAGGTTCTATGAGAGGAGAGCAAAGTTCTCTCCTGCTCACAACTGTATTCCATGTTTAGATCAGTACTAGTATAGAGCACATGTGGCCAATAATATCTGGTGAATGGATGCATACGTGGATAAATGCTTTTTCCTTTATATGTTTTGGTTATGTACGGTCTATTTAGGAAACCTAAGAAGCAAAGTTCATTATACCCACTTCTATTTCTAGAAAAGCTGGGTGCTTCGATTCACAGCACCAGTATGTAGTTAATATGGAACCATCAGCTGATGTTTGGCAACTAATTTTTACCCGTATTTTCATTTTAGTGCTCAACTTCAATTTATAAGTATACCTAGAAGGGAAATCTAGAAAATAAATTCAAAGAATTCATGAAAATCAAACAACAAAAGGATAGAACAGAGAAGAATGATCTAGTAGCCTTCCCATAGACATAGCGGTTTAGTGTAATTAAGCATCTCAACCTGAGGGGCACCTGTGTGGCTCAGTCGGTTAAGCATCTTGACTTCGGCCTAGGTCATGATCTCGCCGTTCCGGAGTTCAAGCCCCGCTTTGGGCTCTGTGCTGACCGCTCAGAGCCTGTAGTCTGCTTCAGATTCTGTGTCTCCCTCTCTTCCTCTGTCCCTCCGCCACTTACACTCTGTCCCTCTCTCTCTCACAAAAATATATACACATTAAAAAAACAAAACATGCCTCAACATTGAAAGCAGTGTGTTGAACTGAAAAGCGCCTGGAACGGAAACCTCAGGACAATCCAAGATGCATACCTCAAAGCTTACAGTGTTAAGTAGGCCTTGTCTATGGAGGAAAGCAAGTGGCCTAATATATTTTATTTAAAAATTTTTAATGTTTTTATTTTATTTTTGAGAGAGAGAGAGAGAGAGACAGAGAGAGAGGGAGATACAGAATCCGAAGCAGGCTCTAGGTTCTGAGCTGTCAGCACAGAGCCTGACACGGGGCTTGAATTCATGGGACTGTGAGATCATAACCTTAGCTGAAGTCAGACACTTAGCCAGCTGAGCCACCCAGATGCCCTGCAAGTGCCCTAGTATCTTAACGGTGACCACTCCAAAAAGCACTGTGACCTCCTGGGAAGAGGCGTGTACTGGGTGTCAGAAAATATGGTTTTTAGCACATGATACATGAATATGTCTAATAATTTTGAAATTTAAAAATTTTGGGTCTTCCTTTTATTTGTAAAATAAGTACTGGACTGGACCACATGTTCCCAAATGTTGGGCTCTCACAAACGCTGCACTGGCTGTTGGAATCACCTGACTAGTTTGTTAAAAATGCACATCCTCAGTACTCTGGTCCTGAGTTTCTGACTCATTTGAAGATCACTGGTTTGGACCATGTCTAACGTCCTTTTCAATTTATGCTCCTGTATGCATTCGTGTTTACTTCAAAGGCTAAAAAAGAACAACTATAAAAACTCCTTAAGTCTCAAGGAGAATGGAGTGCTAGAACTTTCCCCTCTTTTTCTGACATCTGCCACTTATCATGTATATTTGTAGCAGAGCAAGATATTATTAAAATAACTTTCTCACTGGGGCCCAAAATAGGCTGATATAAAATAAATTCCAGACTGTATTTCAACAGCCAGCAGTCCTGAACCTCTTCCTGCCACACTGTTCATCTCCAGAAGCCACTGTAAATTCTACCATACACGGCAATTCTCTGAGGGCTTCATTACTACGGTCTTTAAAAGGGATTCACTCATCTTTTTGCCTCCTGTAGGTGTGCTTCTTGTCAATCCAGGTCATGAGAAAAGAAAGTAATTTTTCCCAGTCTTTAGCAGTTCACAGAGAATGTGTGGTTTGAACCTTGTTTTATCTTAAAAAAAAAAGTGAAAACAGACAAGATAGTGTGCCAGTGCTCATGACACCAGAGGCCTCCTCAGACAGCTATACTGAGCACTGTAAAACAATATTCTGTACAAAAGCAAAAAAAAAAAAAAAAAAAAAGCCAGTATTCTGAGCGAGAGGATGCACAGAGGGATTAATTCCAAAGGTTTATATACCAGTCTCTGCAGACCAAAGGCAGATAGATCCCCTGTTGGTAAGTAATGGATGTACAATGTGGTCTTTTACTTTAAGAAACAAATGGCTTTCTTATAAGTCAGGTAACAAAGAAGGATTGGATGACATAAATGAACTGTTTCCAATTTTCAACTACTGTTATCTGGACTTGAAAGCTGGATATGGAGAAACCTTTTTCTAAAAGTAGAAAACTAATATTCCACAGCAGGGAGTCCAGAAATTGTTAGAGACTGATCATCTCTACTTATCATGTTATTCTTCCTGAATGCTAGCAGCTATATTTGGGAACAACAGTCGTTTTTAAAGAAATTCTCTTTTTAAAACTTCAAGGAAAACTACCTTCCTCCTCAAACTTTTTTTTTTTCTCCTCAAACTTTTTAGTGTAAAAAACATCATGAACACCCATCTGCTCTCCACTACATTAACCAATTGCTAACATTTTGTCTTCTTTGCTTTCTCTTTGGACAATCATTTGCTGATTATTTGAGAGTAAGGTATAGACATCCTGTCTCATCCCTGAATACTTCGGCAGCAATAATGTTCTCCTACAAAACCAACAAACCGTTATTACATCCAACAAGTTTAACGTTTCTTAAAGTGGTTAAGAAGTCCATATTCAAAGGTTTCCAGTTCAACCAATAGTGTTGTTTAGAACGGTTTGTTCCAAGATCAAATTAAAAATCATGCATTCTCTTCGGATGTCATGGATTTTAAGTCTCTTCTAATCTACAGGTGTCCCCATACCACACCTTTTCTTTCATAATAGTGACATTTTTTAAGAGTCCAGGTCAGTTGCCCTGGAGAATGTCCCTTATCCTGGATCTGTCTGATTGTTTCCTCATGATTAGATTAAAATAAAAAAAAATTTTTTTTGGCAGCACAACTACATAAATGATGCTGTATACTTCTCTATTATATCAGGAGTCATACAATAATGATACAGTTTGTGTCATTATTGGTGAAACTAAGTTTGTTCACTGCTTCCCTTTGTATTTAGTGAGTAATCTGTGGGGTACTTTGAATCCATGTGAATATTCAGTTCCCTTCTAACCATCCATCCAATTGGTTTAAGCCATCACCCATTAATAATCCTTGTGTGAATAAAAGATTACATTGGTGGCTGTGAAAAAAAATGACATTTTAAAGGTCTCTTGCCTTGGCACTGGCAAGAATATCATTTAGTTCCTTTAGAGAAGACAGGTTTTATTGAAAATAAACTCTCTGTACATCTGTATTGGTACAAAGAGGTAGAGTTTAGTATATACGTGAAAAGGCTTATTGGGGAACAGAGGAAGAGAGGAAGGGTAGGACCCCCATTGTCATCCTGCAACGGTATGGGTAGACTGTATGAGGATTTAGAAAGCTTATAAATCAGAAATCTATTAGATCTGCTAGCCCCAAAGTTGAAGCAGTTGATTTTTGGTTTGGTAGGAGAAGCAGGGCTTGTATCAACCCAACTTTCCAGTTACAAAGAAAGAAACAGGGCAGGCCTCTTTGTTATTTTGATCATTCTTGTCTATTAATAAGATAGCACAAAGGCATCTGTAAGGAAATCAATACCATTTAGAACTAGATTTCTCAGGTACCTGATGTTACCATCTCTTTCACCTAGGAAAGCTAAATTTTGGAGAGAAATGTGAATGTCCCTGGATGAGATTTCTTGTATTCTCTTCCTTTGGTTAACTGGGAAAAGAAGAAGCAACAGATAGGTGCGTAGAAGGCTATGGTGTCCAATTAAAAAAAAGAGGAGGGGCTTGTATTATCTACATAACAAATTTCTCTTTATTCAGAAGTCTTGTCAATCTTTTTTTCTTGCTGTGCTCCCTTGGAATCTGGAAGAGACATGAAATTTAAAATTGCACACACACACAAAATCTACCCAGATTGCAGAAAGGCCATGAGTAAATAAAAAAGGCTGAAAATGGAACTGAGTTGTTTCCTCCAATGGCCAGGTTCCAAGATGATGGTCACCAATCTTGATGGTGCACCTCAAGCTCATGATGTCAAAAACCAAATTTATACCACTTTTTTCACTTAACTTGCCTATTAATATTAATGGCACAATTCTTCCTCTAATCCAAGTTCAAAATCATGATTTTGGCCTCTGACTGCCCCTCCCCACTATACACCTGCCAGCTTCTATCATATTAGACTTCAGGCCCTATACATTTTCTCTCTGAAATGAGTTAAAAAAATTAATGTTTATTTTTGAGAGAGACAGAGAGAAAGAGAGAGAGACAGACAGAGAGAGAGAGTGGGGGAAGGGCAGAGAGTGAGGGAGACACAGAATCCGATGCAGGCTCCAGGCTCTGGGCTGTTAGCACAGGGCCTGACACAGGGATTGAACTCATGAACTGTGAGATCATGACCTGAGCTGAAGTTGGACGCTTAACTGACTGAGCCACCCAGATGCCTCTGAAATGAGTTTTTTTAAAAAAAAATTTACTTTAAGTAATCTCTATACCCAACATGGGGCTTGAACTCACAACCCTAAGATCAAGAGATGCATGCTCTCCTGACTGAGCCAGCCAGGAGTTCCTCTCTGAAGTGAGTTTTACACCTAACCTCCTTACCTTCCCATTCTTGTTGCCAATGCTCTGACTGGGATTTCTCCCCTGCGTGGATCAACAGGTTCCCCAAAACTTCCTAACTCATCTCTTTCTCTCTAGTATCTCCTTGCTCCTTTCATTCTGTTATGATATAGCCAGACATACCTCCCTAAAACACATTTCAGACCTTGGTACCATGTGTTTCAAAAACTGTCAATGTCTGTTCCATGACCTGAATCAAGTTCATTTTCTGCAAGCAAACATCCACAGTCTTTTTTTTTTTTCAATTGAAATAAAATTCATATAACAAAAATTGCATCATTTTAACTATTTTAAAGAGTATATATAATTCAGGGGCACTTTAGCACATTCAGAATGTCGTACACCCATCACCTCTATCTAGTTTCAGAACATTTTTGTCATGTTGTAGCACATAATACTTCATGCCTTTTTACCGCTAGATAATATGCCATTGTATGGACATACCCCATTTTGTTTATCCATTCATCATTTGATGGACCTAGGCTGTTTCCACTTCTTGGTTATCGTAAACATTGCTAATCTGAATATTCACGTATATGTTTTTGTTTGAACCAAAGCCTTTAAATATAGGCATTGTGTACTATTTTGGAGCAATTCTTTGCCTATCTCTTACTATCTTATATTTTTCACATTTAAGCCAAACTATAATACTTTTATTTCTTTGAATACAATGCACTTGCCCATCTACATCTCTTTTTTATGGCTTCTGTTGCCTAGAAAGCCTCTCATTCCCACCTTTGCTGTTAAGATCTTCTTCTTCAAGGACCCTCTCAGAGATCACTTATTTTACAAATCCTTTCTTGACTTTCCTCTGTGCTCTCTAAATGACAATACTACACTATTCCCATCATTACACAAACTATTTGTATGTTTTTTCTTATCTCCTCTTTATAAGGCAATAGACCTTTAGGCAACATACTGATGTATCTCCTGTACTCAAGCCCTTTGTTTTTCCTGAAGTCTAACAGAAAAACTTAAGACATATTGTAATTCAGGAGATATCTAGAGCCATTTCAGAGTCTTTGTGGTCTCATATACAGTCCTTTCAAATGCCTACATTGTACACCCTCTGCAGTAGAGGATGTCAATATTATTCCTTTTGAAACAACTCAAAGTAAGTTAAGCAATTAGAGAATATCAGGTAGCATTAAGGAAGAGTCTCTGAATGTGCATTGTCTCTTTTGTTTAAGAATATACATGTGTTATGTTCATGTACACCAGCCTTGACTAGCAATTTTTGCTTCACGTTTTGAATAAGTAGTAATAGTAGGATACCTACAGATAAGTGAGTTATAGCTTAGCATTGGTAAAATGTAGTTCACTTAAATAGTTTATGGCTGGTTATGACAGTGTCAGAATGTCACAAGCCTAAGTGACATTTCAGTACTTTCAGAAATAGCCAGGAAAATATAATCATAATTCCTATCTCTTCAGTGTCTTATAATGGCAGCAGAAAACTAGAAAGATCATTAAAAATAAAGCTTGCTGACCTGCAATGGCCTCTGGACTCCCCCAGAGAGTCAGAGCTCTGTTGTTCTCTGAAGGGTTCTACTTTCTTTTATTAGGGATCAAAATGATAACTGAGTAATGACTTCACCTCCCTAGGGTGAATCACCCATTCACTCAGTATTTTTACCTGATCATTATTTTTCAGCAGCTATAAATTTAAATTTTAAATTAAGGTAGAATTTAGTATGGAAACACTGCTCAACAAATATTTTTCAGCCGTTTCAGATCTGGCCTGGTGCTCTTAACCGCCTCTTATAAAAGGGTATGTGTGCGTGGTGTGTGTGTGTGTGTGTGTGTGTGTGTGTGTGTGTGTGTGTACCTGTCTGCCTATGGGTGTGATGGATGACAGCTACCTAATCTTAAGACTTTGGGAGTTGAAGAGGAGGTAGCAGGGCCTGATACAAAAAATTCCAGAAGTTTCTTCTTCCTGGCTTTACAATGATATTGAATGGGCACTAAGGGGTATGTGATCTCTTCTTCACTTCTCTGTCTAGTCATTAATTCTCACTCTCCCCAAGCAGGAAATCAAAAGGGCAGATGGGACACAAACCTGTCTGAGTACAGCAGGGAAGTAATTTTACATGTGATATTAAGAAATCATAGGTGACTTCCATCATTGGGAGCAAGACTTTTCTATTTCTCAGTGTCAAAACTAGTATTAAGCTTCTAATAGAGATTAATATTTTTCTTATAATGCACCTCTTGCCTAAGAGACCTATTTCTTAGATTTATTTGAGAGCTGAAAGGGACCTCAGGAATGATCTAGTTCAACAGCATCCTTTGACATTAAATAATAAGGACATGAAAGAATGTGATTAAGTTTATACAGATGCTAGCAGAGTCCAAATTAGAATCCAGGTCTTCCAAAACCTTCACCTATGGGCCATTTCTGCTATACCAACTTGACTTTTTCTATTTAACAATACAGGGCTGCCATCAAATAGCCTAACTCTGTGAAGACCATACCACACATACTTTTTGACAAATACTAACTGGATGACTATTTCAAGTAATTCACTATGGCAGATGAATTCACTGTTATCCTTAGGGATCTTGAAATAAAATTCAAAACTTGGGGAGGAGGGGCCCCTGGGTGGCTTAGTTGGTAAAGTGTTCGGCTTCGGCTCAGGTCATGATCTCGCCATCAGTGAATTTGAGCCCTGCTTTGGAGCCTGGAGCCTGCTTCAGATTCTGTGTCTCCCTCTTTCTCTGCCCCTCCCTGACTCACACTCTGTCTCTCAAAAATGAATAAAGGTTAAAAAAATTAAAAAAACAAAAAAACCTGGGAAGGAAAGGATCACAAAAAATGCAGTGGAGGCAAATAATCATGAAAAACTGTGAAGAGAGTACTAGAACTAATTTCAGGATTAATAAGCAACCTCCTTGAGATTTAGGATAGAATGTCTCCCTTGAGTATTATGCTAATTTTGTCCCCTAACTCTGTGTAGGAGGCATTCGCAGAATAAGATTGTTATCTTATAGAGCTTTATATAAATATGAATATTATAATTTAGAAGATTAAAATAAACTCAACCAAGGAGTCTTTAATCTGAGGAATGTATCCCCTTGCATGACAAAAACTAACTTCTTATTTCTTATTTGTTTCAGATGAATTAATCTCTTCACCAGTGATCCTGTACATAACTCGAACATGGAGAAGGGTCTGAAGTCACTTGGAGCAAACCACAGCAGCCTGGCAGGTCCTTGAGATGGGCAATAGACTGCCAGTCTTTCTTGAAGGATGAAGATCTAGATAGCATCACAGGGAACCTAGGCTGAAGGACAGGATGTCACCTGCTCACAGCCATCATCCTGGCAGGATTTACTGATCTCTGGACAAGATATATTTTATTTATTTGAGTTACTGGCTAAGGCACTGGCTATTTGGAAAGGATATCCCTTTGAAAATGTAAAGTCAAGTTGGAGATAATGATTTGGAAGTATTTCACCAGCTGTTTAGGAAATCCTGGATTCTCATGTTGTCTACATTTACGACTTTGTATGCTTGCAAAGAAACTAAAAGTTAAATATGTCCCTCTTCTGTGAAGCTTCTTTAAAATTCAGATCTCTGCTACATATATATATACATATATATATATATATATATATATGAATATATGTAAATAGCCCAGGGAGAGTTGGTAGCTTCCATTCAACATATTTAGCTGGATCTTTTCAACCAAAATGTAAATCTGCAATGTATTCTAATGTAACCCAATTAGAGCTACTAACACCATCTGTATATATATTTTTGGTTCAGCTGTCAAAAAACACACAAATACACCCCAGTAATACAATATTGAATAGTTGTAGGATATTCATTGTACTATACTTCATTTAATTCTTTTTACTATTTTTAAATGAATCAACTTTCACTTTTTTCCTTTGAGAATTAGAATTTTAGTGCATATTCTAATATGTAATTCTTTGTTCACATCTGATATTTTTTGAGGATAGATTATTAGAAGTGGAATTACTATAACAAACTATATAAAATTTTTAAGAGACTACGGAAATGACTGTGTGTGTGACTTCTGAGGCTGGTCATAAAAGAAGATGCAATCTCTGCCTTGTTTGCTGGAACACTTGTGTTTGGAGCTCTGAACTGGCAAGTAAGAACTCTGACTATTCTCAGGCTGCCATGTTGCAAGGAAGCCAAGCTAAATGGAGGAACCACGTGTATGCACTCTGGTTGGTCAGTAATATGGTCTGACATCCCAGTCTAGCAGCCTAGCATGAGTTGAGTCTCTAGATGATTCCAGTGCCCAGCACTGCTGAGTCATCTCCAGCATCTGGGTCATTTCAGTTGAGGCCCCACATGTCATGGAGCAGTCATCTCTGTGCTCTGTCCAAATTCCTGACTCACAAAATGTTTAATAAACATGAACATAATCACATGGTTATTTTAAGCAGCTAAGTTTTGGGGGTAATTTGTTATGCAGCAACAGTAACTGGAACACTTAGTTTTCTATGCATCTATCATTAATTTGTCTTTAAATTCTCAATATTGTCAAGTATATTAGTTCCACTGATTTCCTTAAAGAAATTTCTCCTGGAGATCTCTGTCCTCTTGTCCCAATCTGGACTGGATACATAGCCATCAGCCTAGGACTTGCTTGGATGAGAGAGTGTAGCATGTTACTTATAACTTAAGGATGTGGGCCCTGGAGTCAGGCTGCCTGGGTTTAAATCCTGGATCTACTGCTTGCTAGCTGTGTGATTCTGCACAAGCTAATTTCTCTGTGCCTCAGTTTCCTCATTAGAAGAGTGCTTGACACATCGTAAGTGCTCTTATTGTTGGCATTATTATTGTTTATTATGCTTCCTTTCATGCTATCCCTGGAATTCCCACTGCCTCATGCCTATGTCTGATCCCCTAGTTCCTAGATTCCATGTCTTTCTCTCTCTTGGTTACTTGTCTTAATAAAACACAGCACCTGAAATACATCCCTTGAGAAAAGATGCTTGGGAAGTCAGTTTTTTGAGACCTTGTGTTTCCGTTTTAAATTGTCTTTATTTAACATCACACTTGATAATGTGACAGTCACAAAAGTCTAAGTTGGCAACAATTTTCTCTTTAAATGTTGAAGATGTTAGTCCATTGTCCTGAAGCTTTCAATGCCACTACTGAGAGGACTTTCTGAGTCTCGATCCTTTGTATGTAGGTTTTTCTTTCTCTTCCTGGAAGTATTAGGATCTCTTTTTATCCCCATTGTTTTAAGATGTGATAATGATGTGATTATTTAGAGCCCCATTTCAACTTGGAAATTTAGGTCCTTCAATTCTCAGGATTTTTCTTTTCTTTACATTTTTTAAAGTTTATTTATTTTTAGAGAGAGAGACAGGGAGAGAGAAAGAATCCCAAGCAGGCTGCACTGCCAGCGCAGAGCCCGACACAGGGTTTCAACCCACGAACTGTGAGACCATGACCTGAGCCAAAACCAAGAGTTGAACGCCTAACCGACTAAGCCACCCAGGCGCCTCTCTTTACAAGTTTTTGTTGCTGTTAATTTTCTTAACTCCATTTTCAGTTTTCTCTCTTTGGGACTCCTAAGAGTATATAGGATCTGTTGAATTGATCCTCAAAATTTTCTCATCTTTTCTATCTTCTATTGACTTTCTGTTCAACTTTCTGGGAGATTTTCTCATTTGTATCTTCTGTTCTCCTAATTTATAAAAATTCTGCTTTCATATTTTTATATTTTCTTGCCCAGAAAGGAATCCTCTCATCTTCTATCAGGTGAATATGAGGGATGTGAAGCTGGCTGATGGCATTTTGAAAGCCAGTGAGGGAAGAGGGTTAAGAGAGGGAAAATCTTACCATTCCAAATGCAGATATGACTTAGGCTCTCTTTGCTTTAAGTACGGCAGCTATCCCTGCCCTCAGCTCTGCCTACTTTCTCTTGTCTCACATTAACCCAATCGATTAGAACCACAAAGTTAAATACATTCAATGACGCTTTGGGTAAAAGGGCAAGAATTTATCATTCCAGAGTTTCTGGATTAAAAGAAAAGCAAAAAAGTTCCCTTTCATCTTTTATACCTTTTTTCCTGCAAAAAAGTAAGAAATTCACCCAATTTAAGCCTCTGTACCCCTCCCACTTCACCATGCTTTTTTTTTTCCTTTGGTAATACCTCAGAATTTGAGTATTCAGGGTCCAAGTTTGTTTTAAAATAACCCAATGAGCTGACAGACGGAGCTTCTGGAATTCTGCAGCTTGTGCTAGAGTCTGCAGATGGGAAATTGCCGTCAGTTAAAGGGTGGTGCTATTACCATAGCCCAATTTTTGAAAGGCTTTAGAAAAAAAAAATTATCTGAGTTAATTAGCATCCACCGCAGGCACTAGTTTTGTGTTGCAGTATTCTAAGAACTCAGATAATAACAGCAGTTCAATCTCTAAGTTTTAACTAACATTTGCCTTTTAAAAATGTGGATTATAAAGAATTTTACCTGTTATACGAAAATGCTCTTATATGGCTGTTCTATAATCTTAGATCATCATGAAATATGAATTATATTCTAAAATCAACTAAATACTACTCTACTGATGCCCAAAATAGGAATAATTTCATTTTACCTCTCTGATCTGCTTAATCCACAAGTCTCTTCCAAGAAACTCCTGATGTAAGACCACAGGAGCTGAGTTGAGATTAAAAGTTATGGAGTCACTGGTCTTTTCCTTAATAAAAGGCTGGAGGTCAGAATTTATCTAGGAGGAGTAGTCAAAAGAGTTAAATCAGTAAGATGCATACACACTACTATGTTTTAGTCCTTTCAGAAAGCACCAGTTAATGCAGGGAAAATGAAGCTTAAGGAATACAGCTTTTAGATGAACTTTACTAAGCAAAAGTACAGTTCATATGATTAACAGCAATCTTTAAAATTCTTTAAGATAATTTTTTCCTGACATATTCCTTTTCTACTTGGCAGCAGACTTTGCTTCTACTCTTGAAATTAAAAACAAGAATTTTTTTTTAATTTTTTTTAACGTATTTATTTATTTATTTATTTATTTAAAAAAATTTTTTTTCAACGTTTTTTATTTATTTTTGGGACAGAGAGAGACAGAGCATGAACAGGGGAGGGGCAGAGAGAGAGGGAGACACAGAATCGGAAACAGGCTCCAGGCTCTGAGCCATCAGCCCAGAGCCTGACGCCGGGCTCGAACTCACGGACCGCGAGATCGTGACCTGGCTGAAGTCGGACGCTTAACCGACTGCGCCACCCAGGCGCCCCACGTTTTTATTTATTTTTGAGACTGAGAGAGACAGAGCATGAACGGGGGAGGGGCAGAGAGAGAGGGAGACACAGACTTGGAAGCAGGCTCCAGGCTCTGAGCCATCAGCCCAGAGCCCGACGCGGGGCTCGAACTCATGGACTGCGAGATCGTGACCTGAGCTGAAGTCGGACGCTTAACTGACTGAGCCACCCAGGCGCCCCAAAAAACAAGAATTTAAATAAAGTTTTAATGAACATAATTGCTTAATAAAATTTAAGATTTAATAAAATATATAAAAACTCATCTGGAGATATTACATACATATATATATACATGTATGTATATATATAACGTATATATCTATTTTCTCCTCTCTTATGAGCTATTTAAGTAACATCTAAGAAATACATATTAAATGGAATCTTTAAGTTACATATGTACAGAGGCAACAATATAACAGCTAATCTCAAGACTTTTTATATTTCAGTATGCCCATTCAAAAGGACCAAGTATTAGAATTAAGGCTTTCGATTTTACTCAGTATATTTTTAAATTTCATTAAATTTCCACAATTTGTTTTACATAAGGGAACTTTAAGGGAACTGTAACAAAAACGCAAATGATCTCCCATTCTGTAAAGGGCAACGTTACAGGTTATTTAATAATTTGTAAGAGTTCTCTCAAGAACCCTTTCAGGTGGTAAGAAAAGACAAACATCACAAATATGGTTTAAGTAAGCTGTAGCTTTCTATCAAAATTACACAGTACTCACCACTCACACTGTTTATATTACATAACAATCACCATCTATGACTGACAGATTTTAAACACACAATAAACTTTTTTTTTTTTTTTGAGATATAAAAGCAGCTTATTAAATGGCAGGAGGTTTCTTATGTATCATTTTAGCTATTTAAGCACTGGAAAAAGAAAAAATGTGCAAATACCTTATGACTCATGGCCATGTGCTTCCCATACTGAAATGCCATATCCTGAACGTCAGCATCATGCTTTGCTAATTCCATTGCAGCCTGGCAGCTCTTTGCTAATAAGGCACCATGGGAGAGAAAAGTCTGTTCCTTCCAAGTTGATATTCCAATATCTTCTGTGATATGATTTTCCTAAAAAATGCGACAAAGCCAGGATTTTAAAAAATGTTTTAGGAGTAATTGTTTTGGTTTTTGAAGAATATAAGAGTTAAGAAATGAAGTCCTCAAAACACTCAGGCTATTGCCACAAGACAGAACTAAAAGATGCAGAACCTTGGCTCTACCTACAGAGAACTAAGGGGTAGGAACTGTTGTTTTGGGGTAATGGCGGGAAAGATGAAAGAAATGCAGAAGCAAATTTTATTTTGAACTTGGAAACTTCTATTACAATTTATGTAGGATAAAGAAAAGTTAGAAACTTGGACCTCCAAACTAACTGCCTTCTATATTCACGTGAGCTCCTGAGTGCTGGTATGCCAAAACACAAGATGCCTATTACCTTTAACTTATGTGGAAATGTCAAGGGCATAATGAAGAAACTGCATTCTCTTAGAAACAGTTCAATAAAAAAAATCACAGAGGAGGTAACCCATTGTAACGGAGTATGATTAGATTGTATTATCATCCAAGTTTATTCCTATAAGGAGAAACAAGGAGAAAAGGGAGTATATATAAGTGTAGTTTATTTACTTTCATCTTTTTAAATTATGAAAACCATTGTAGTATTTATAAGTTCACACATACCTACTACCTCTAGACCAGTGATGTCCATTAAAAATATAATGTAAGCTGCATATGTAATTTAAGATTAGCTAGTAGTGGGGAGCCTAGGTGGCTCATTTTGGGTGTCCAGCTCTTGATTTCAGCTCAAGTCATGATCTCATGGTTTGTGGGATTGGCCCTGCATCAGGCTCTGTGCTGGGTGTGGAGCCTGCTTGGGATCCTCCCTCCCTCCTCCCCTCCCCCCCCTTCTCTCTCTCTCTCTCCATACCCCACTTGCAAGTGTGTGCATATGCACACACTCTCTTTCTCTAAATAAATAAATAAACTTTTTAAAAGGGTAAAATAAAATAAAATTTGCTAGTAGTTACATTAAAAAGTGAAAAGAAATAGGTGAAATTAATCTTACTGACATTTTATCTATCCTAATATATCCAAAATATTATTTCAACATATAAAATTATTGAGATATTATAGCGGCACCTGTGTGGCTCAGTTGGTTAAGTGTCTGACTTTGGCTTAGGTCATGATCTAACAGTCTGTGGGTTCAAGCCCTGTGTCAGACTCTG
Source organism: Neofelis nebulosa (assembly GCF_028018385.1). Classification (NCBI taxonomy): domain Eukaryota; kingdom Metazoa; phylum Chordata; class Mammalia; order Carnivora; family Felidae; genus Neofelis; species Neofelis nebulosa. The sequence continues at coordinate 100,231,829 of NC_080787.1, forward strand.
TGCTGACAGCTCAGTGATTGGAGCTTGCTTCAGATTCTGTGTCTCCCTCTCTCTCTGCCCCTCCCCTGCTCACACCCTGTCTCTCTCAAAAATAAACACTTTAAAAAAATGTTTTAAAATTATTGAGATATTTTATATTTTTTATGCTAAATTTTCAAAACCAGGGTGTATTTTACACTTACAACACATCACTAGCCACGTCTCAAGTACTCAGCAGGTACAAGGAGCTAGTGGCTGCCCTACTGGATGGGGCTGCTCTAGGCAGTGGGCTCTCTGAGGACAAAAATGATGAACCAAGTATATAAAACAATGTTCATTTATGGTATTTCTTTGAAACTTCAAACTAACTAGAACCCATCCAGAAGGATTAACTAAAACACTTTACTTCCTGCCACCCATACCATAATCCTTCTCTTTCCATCATTATTTGAGGATAAATATAAAAAATAATAAGAAAACGGGATCATGAAAAGGTCAGCTCAGATCCAGAAGGGAACCTTCCACCCACTGGTCAGATCAAATTGTCAGCTTTATTTTATTTATTGTGCCTTTAAACAAAGAGAAAGTTCCACTTGTGGCAAGAGTTACAAATGTGCAACATAACATTGTGTAATAATAAAAAAAGGTCATCCAAGGGAGAAACAGTGAATAAAGTGCATTATAAAACATTAGGTATGAATCATAACATATTTAACTTTGGAAATTTGAGAATGTATTTTTAAATGTGCAAAGTTAACATACCATATTAATAAACTGAAGATAGAAACCATATTATCTCTCCATACAAACTAAATGAGCATTTGACAAAATTCAACTCCTATTCTTGATGGGAAAAAAAACCTAAATAAAAGAGGAACAGATGTATATTTCTTTAATATGATGTGTGTGTATGTGTGTGTGTGTGTGTGTGTGTGTCAGCCCCAAAGACTGCAAATACTTTATGAAGGAACATGAGTCCTTCCTAATAAAGTCAGGAATAAGAGAGATGCACACCACTGTTATTTAACAGTGTAAAGGAAGAGGCAAGAAAAGAAGAGATGGATAAATATTAGAAAGGAAGCTTTTAACTATCGCTGTTTGAAGACAATGTAATTGTATACTGGGAAAAACTAGGAGACTCAACTACAAACTACTATAAACAAGAAGTTAATTCAATAAAGTAGCAGCATATATACACACACACACACACACACACACACATACGTATATATACACACAAAACTTATAGTTAATAGGATAAATGTATTAACCATAACTTTCATGCATAAAAAGTAATCAGAAAGTATTATAAATAGGATCTTTTCTTCCATTATATCTAATGAAAAGAAAGATTAAAGAGCTGGGAATAAACTCAGAAATGTGAAAAACTGATACGAATGAATTGCTAAAATACTAGTGAAGGAACACAAGTTACCTTAAAGAATATAAAAACATATCATATTTAAAGACGGTACAGTCCAACCTCATAAAGTTTACTCCAATTAAACTAAAAAGACCTTTCTTTCCTCCTGAAACCAGGGAAGCTGACTCTAAAGTTCACATGGAACAAACATAATAAAAGTAGGCAGGAAAACCATGAACAAGAATAGCCATGTGTATGGTTGGGGGAGGGTGGGGGGGTAGATGGGGACACCGATAGATGTCCAGCCCTACCAGATATTATAACTATAAAGATATCATGTATTATACTATAAAGCCTTAGTAATTTAAAAGAATGTGTACTTTTTAGACAGAAAGACAACTGGACCAAAAAGAAAGTCCAGAAATCAAACTATATACAAAAATTTACTAACTTGTAGGAAAAGTTGGACTTTTCAGTAAATGGTGCTGCTACAACCAAATAGCTATCTGGAAAAAAACAAACAAACAATAGACATATCTGCATTTACACCATTTATTTTTTTATTTTTATTTTTTTAACGTTTATTTATTTTTGAGACAGAGAGAGACAGAGCATGAACGGGGGAGGGTCAGAGAGAGGGGGACACAGGATCTGAAACAGGCTCCAGGCTCTGAGCTGTCAGCACAGAGCCCGACACGGGGCTCGAACCCACGGACCGCGAGATCGTGACCTGAGCTGAAGTCAGCCGATTAACCAACTGAGCCACCCAGGTGCCCCATGCATTTACACCATTTATCAGGATAAACTCCAAATGGCAAAAGCAAAAGCAAAACAACCACAAAACCGTAAGCAATGTTAGAAGACAAAGGACAATGAGGAAAAGTATTTGCATTTCCTTTTTTTTAAAAGATGAAAAAAATTTTTTTAAAGTTCATTTATTTTGAGACAGAGAGAACACATGTGTGTGGGGAGGGACAGAGAGAGAGAGAGAGAGAGAGAGAGAGAGAGAGAGAATACCAAGCAGGATCTGTGCTGTCAGCACAGAGCCCAACTTAAGGCTAGACCTCACAAATCGGGAGATCATGACCTGAGCTAAAACCAAGAGTCATATGCTTAACCGACTGAGCCACCCAGGGGCCCCAAAGTATTTGCATTTTCTTTAAAAAAAATTTTTTTTTAACGTTTATTCATTATGGAGAGATACAGAGAGACAGAGCATGAGCAGGGGAGGGGCAGAGAGAGGGGGAGACACAGAATCCGAAGCAGGCTCCAGGCTCTGAGCTGTCAGCACAGAGCTTGACGTGGGGCTCAAACTCACAAACCTTGAGATCATGACCTGAGCCGAAGTCAGACGCCCAACTGACTGAACCACCCAGGAGCCCCAGTATTTGCATTTTCTATCACAGACAACTGGCAAATCACCCTGTGGTAGGCTAATAATGTCTGTGTCTCCCACACCCCCTCTTCCCAAATGTTACCTTAACATGGCAAAAGGGATTCTGCAGATGTGACTGAATTCAGGATGTTGAGATGGAGGGATTATCCCAGATTAACCGGGTGGGCATAAGGTAATCACAAGGACCTTTCTAAGAGAAAAGCAGCAGGGTCTGGGGTCAGACAGGAGATATGATGACAGAAGGAGAGAGGGGTTGAAAGATGTTAAGCTCCCGAACTGGAATAGGGAGGCTGGGGTCAAGAGCTGAGGAATGAAGGCAGAAATTAGAAAAGACAATGAAATGGATGTCTCCTAGAGCTTCCCCAAGGAAAGTAACCTTACCAACATCTTGATTTTGGGTCTTCTGACTATTAAAGAAAATTCCCACTTCTACAAAGCTTTACTAAGTATTGGTGAGGCTGTGAAGAAACAGGCATCTTGAGCATGGCTAGTGGAAGTGGAGACTGGATGGAAATTTCACAATTTATCCATGAAAATTACAAATGTATTTGCCCTGTGACCCAGAAATCCTACTTCCAGGAATTAATTCTACATATAAGCCCATGCACATGAGAAATGAAATACACACAAGTTTGCAATCTATTGTTCACCCAGCTGCGAGGGTGATCCTTTTACAACTTAAGTCAGGCAGGTTACATTGACCTTTGTGCTGTTTCTCTAACACTGCAGGCCTGCTCTTCTGAGGCCACTGAACTTACTATTTTCAGTCAAGCAATCTCCCCAGATGTTTGCAGGGCTCAGTTCCTCATTACTTTGGGGTCTCTGCTCAAGTTTCAACTCATCTTTAATAGTCTACCTCCCACCCCATCATTTCCTATCTCCTTACTCTGCTTTAAATATTTTTTCCTTGATACTACTAAACTCTTCACATAGGTGTTGGTTTAATGGTTTAACTGCCTACCCCTTTCACTAGGATGTTGGCTACATGAAAGTAAGGACTTTCTTTTCTCTTGTCCTCTGCTGAATCATCAGCATTCAATGTAGTACATTAGGTGTGCAATAAAAATATTTGCTGAATCTTTATCTTTCTTTTGGTATCTTTCTCTCATTTCCACCTTCCTCTGTCCTATTTGGAAATAATAAGGAATTGAAATAATTCTCCTTGAATGCCTTACTACTGCTCACAGAATCAAGATGAACTTCAGCATAACATTTAAGGCAAGGTCCTTTTTGGTACCAAGCAATACTTCTAGCCCCGTCTCCTACCCAAAATATCCCCTTGAGGCCTGCATTCCAGCAACACAGAACAATCTGCTGTTTCTTGAACAAAATATACACTTTCACACTTGTGTGAATTTAAAAATATTATTCCCTTCAAAAAGAATATCATCTCCTCCTATCCCCTGCCTATTAAATTGAACATATCCCATTCAAACGTCACTTATGAGAAACATTGCCAAATACTCCCACAGATACTTTTCTCTTTAGACTAATGTTACTTTACTTATATTACAATATAGCACTTGTTCTTTCTGAATTGTATGCTTATTGTCTTTTATTGATTAGGTTGGACCCTGTCTTAGGCATCTTTGTATATTTTTAATCACTTAGGCCATATTTAATCTCCAAAAAATGTTCACTAAATGAATAGAATCAAGTTTGTCTGTTGCATTTATCATTTATATGTTCTTTAAAAAATTGTTATATTTATTTATTTACTTACTTGTTTATTTATTTTAGAGAGAGAGAGAGAGAGAGAGAGCGAGTGTGTGAGTGGGGAAGAGGGGCAGACGGAGAGAGAGAGAGAGTCTTACTCAGGCTCCACGCTCAACATGGCGTCTGCCATGGGGTTCGATCCCATGACCCTGGGATCATGACCTGAGCTGAAATCAAGAGTCAGATGCTCAACTGACTGAGCTACCAGGTGCCCCTAAAAAATTTTTAAAAGCAAATGAGAGATATATTCATATAAGAATGCTGTTCAGCAACAAAAGAGAAGCAACTACTGACAGATGCTATGTAGTAGATGAACCTCAGAAACATGAAGCTAAGTGACAGAAGACAGGCACAAACGGCCACACATCATACGACTCCACTTAAATGAAACGTGGATTAGTGGTTGCCTTGGCTGGGGGTGGGAGCTGTAAACGGGTATGAGGGACTTTATGAGGGTATGTGTGAAAATGTTCTAAAACTGATTCATGGTAATGGTTGCACAACTTGATACAGTTTCTAAAAAATCACTGAATTTTAGGCTAGACATGGGTTGATTTTATGATATGTAAAATACAGCTCAATAAAGTTCTTAAAAACGAAAATAATGAATGAGTAATATTTTACATTTCTTGCTCTCATACTTAAATTGTTATTAAAAAAAAAACTTATGAGGGGTGCCTGGGTGGCTCAGTTGGTTGTGCATCTGACTCCTGATTTCAGCTTAGGTCATGGTCTTGTGGTTTGTGGGTTCGAGCCCCTCATGGGGCTCTGTGCTGACAGTATGGAGGCTAGTTGGGATTCTCTCTCTTCCTTTTTCTTTGCCCTTCCCCTACTCTCTCTCTCAAAAAATAAACTAAAAAAAAAGAAATTAAAAAAAAAAAGTCTGTCCTCAAAAAGCTCACAGTCCAGGGATGGCATGGATAAATATATCTATATATGGATATAAACATATAGACAAACCAATGTAATTCTATTTCAGAATAATTTTTGCAGGATTTCCAATAAAAGATTCAGTTTGGCTCATTATATTTTCCTTATTGTGATTAAGACATTTTATTATTATTTCTACATTTTAAATTATGCAAGTGATACCTGATCACTGAAAAAAAATTAGAAAATTCAGAAAACCAAGAAAACAATTTATAGTCCCTAGAAATCTACTACCAAAGTTAATAAGGGCATAAGTTAATCTGTTTCTAAGTTAATCAGGATATTAATTCCATGAACATTAAATTATTATATATTGTGAACTTGGTTACAAATGAAACAAATCCCTCCATTCATTTCCATCAGCTTGCCACGTATATATTAAGAGAGCATGCTTTATTACAAAGGAAAAATAAATGTACAATTATAAAATATGAAGAAACTGGTTTGATAACCACTTTCAAATCAGCATCTTCACACATCAGAGATATAGAATTGGTGTGAAATGAATGAATGTAGTCAGAGTAAATGAGATTTAGATATTCTTATAGCATCAACTTACATATGTGCAGTTTTTACTGAAGATTTATTATCTATAAAAGGAAGATACAGTGAATGAATATTTACTTTTGATGGGATTTCCTTTTTTCCATAAAGGTAATATATGCCGACATGCCTATCGAATGACTGTCAGACAAAAGTACAATAATTTAAAAAATGCAGGTCTCTTATTCACTGTCACATGACCTTTTTGCTCAAGCAAGGCAGGTTCAGTAACACACGTACACAAAACTGAAGCCTGCAAGAAGATGTTTGCCTGAGATAGTGGCGCTGGTGGTTTTGCTCAGAGATAATATGCTGTTCTGCTAACTGAATTGTCTGGGGGAGTACTTTGAGTTGCTTTCCTGATGAAAGTAATACATTGGTACATAAATATTCACAGGAGACCAAAGTGTATTTATAAAGTGGCTGGTTGGGATTAAAGGTCTGGTCCGTGGCCACAGAACAAAAGCACATTAACTGACGCAGGAAAATGACAAAGCCCCAACTAGAACTTGCCAAGTTAAACCCCACCTTTCACATTATCAGAAAAGGAGAGTTGGGGAGATTCAGACACTGGCTATCTGTCGAGATAAAAGCACTTTAAAGAAAGAATGCAAATGTCCTATTTTTCATGCTTCCTACTTCTGATAAATACTCTGAGCCACTATCTTTATAAATGCAGCATAAATTTGGGTTTAGTGAAAGACCAGATCCCTCTAATGCCACATCTCACTATTTTAAATGTTTGCTTTGAGTTGCTGTTTTCAGCTATCTCGAGAAGTTAAACAAGAGACAAAACAGTTTACCAGCCTTATTTAAAAAAATAAAAAAATAAATAAAATAAGCTCAGGAAATTTTTAGTAAAGACCCTCTAAATTTAGAGATAAGAATGAAGCAGGGAGAGAATGAAATCTAGTTATTTCCTGGGAACTAGCTAAGTGATGGCATTTTCACATTCACTGTTAGCTCTCAAAAACCCTATTATTATTCCCATTTAAAAGGTAAGGAGGTTTGAAGACTGTATTTTGACCCAAATCAGACACTAGTCAGAGACTAGGCAGAGATGGGTCTCAGACATACAGCGAGAGGATTCTATTTTGCTTAATACATAAAAGAAATACACGCAAAATCTTTTATAGTTGGAAAAGTAGGCTGTATTTAAGAATGAATGACATGTTTTATCTATGTATCAAAAAAGTATTTTCAACCTATAAATTAAGTCTTGTAATAATACCCATTGGAGAAATCCAAGAGTCTAGAGCATAGGAAGAGTAATGAGATTAGAAACAGTAGGCATCACAAGTATTTTTTCTGGAATCCCTAGGGAGGAAAAAATTTATATAATATTTTATTTTATTTTACTTATTTATTTTTTTTAAACGTTTATTTATTTTTGAGACAGAGAGAGACAGAGCATGAACGGGGGCAGGGTCAGAGAGAGGGAGACACAGAATCTGAAACAGGCTCCAGGCTCTGAGCTGTCAGCACAGAGCCCGACGCGGGGCTCGAACTCACGGACTGTGAGATCATGACCTGAGCCGAAGTCGGCCGCTTAACCGACTGAGCCACCCAGGCGCCCCTATATAATTTTAACAGACTCATCTAACAGGATGAAATAATCTGCTCAGATTTAAAATCCAATCACATGGGAAAGAGTAAAGTAGGTATCTTGGAAGCTTTATATCTATGTAAATCATGGGAGAGAAACTAGTAAGATCTGATACATGTGTATAACTGAATCCTATTTTTTAAAGAATACTTCTATAGAATAAAAAGCTACTAAAACTTTATTTAGAAATTAGAGAGAAGGGTTACTAGGGAATTTAAAAATTGAGAATTCTTTGGTTTAGAGTCAGGTAGTCCCTTCCTGCCCTCCCCTCTAGTCACTTGTTGCTGAGATACATGGGGCTGACCAAGCTGAAAAGGGATGGAGGAGGGAAGACTATTTTACAGCACAAATCCTTCAGCAGGTGGCATCCTTGGGAAGGGGGAAGCTCTGAACAGCTAGAGGGCAGCAGATAGTCTTCAGATGGGTTGTACAGTAGGGGCAGTAGGGAATACTGAATAATTCTTCAAGATGGACAGACTGGACGGCACCAAGGGGAAATGTGGCCTGCTCTGAAATGCACAGCCTATGCTGGTGTTTGGCGTCTCATGCAAATGCGCAGTAAATGCAGTTACCTGATTTTTCTGTGTGCTTACTACATGCCAAGCACTGTGGATTTGAACATTAGTCAGGCATTACTTCTCGACCATTAGAAGTTCAGCAGGGGAGAAACACAGTAAACGGAAAGTAGTTGAGTATGTGCAAAGGGAGCTATGCTTATAGTAGAGACAAGGGAGCGAACCCTTCTGTTACGAAAGATTAAAGAAGGCTTCAGTGGGGGGATAGTTAAGAGTTGAGTTAGGTTCTGAATAATAAACTGGAATTAGGTAGAGGATGACTTTGGGGCATCAATATTAGTTCCATATTGTTGAAGCATACAGTGGGAGAGGTAGGTGAAGAAGGAGGAGACTAGTCAGGAAGGTAAGAGACCTAGAGGTTTGGATCTTATCATTTAGGTGCTAGAAAACTGTTTTTAGCGGGAAATGATATGATTATATGTGCAATTTAGATGGGTTGCTTCAGAAGCAGTTTAGAAAGGAGGAGTAATAACTGAAGATCCATTAAAGGGTGAAGTGCTCTATTGTAGGTGAGCAGATGAGCTAAAGTGGTAGCTAATGGAGACTGAGAGGCAAGAACAAGATGAGCTGTTCAAAAAGTGAAACAAGATAGCTCCCTACTGTGGACAAGATGTTGCTCACCCAGGATCCACTCCCCTCTCCCTTCTTACTAACAAGACCTAATTTTGTTCAGGTACTCACTGCTCTGATATGTGAACAGACTAATGCCATTTTGGACAAATTGGCCATGATGATGGTTCTAGGACCTGAACTTCTTGAGTACAGACAGCCACCTTCTCTTCCCACATTCTTTCCTTTTTTTTTTTTTTTTTTATAACCACACTCTTAAGTATGCTCTCAGGTTATAACACCTTTGATCTTCCCTGGAGATATGACTATGACACACACCTATTTTTTTTTTTTAATGTTTATTTATTTTTCAGAGAGAGAGAGAAACAGAGCATGAGTGGGGGAGGGGCAGAGAGAGAGAGGGAAACACAGGATCCAAAGTAGGCTCCAGGCTCTGAGCTGTCAGGACAGTGCCTGACGTGGGGCTCAAACCCACAAGCCATGAGACCATGACCTGAGTGGAAGTCAGACGATTAACTGACTGAGCCACCCAGGCGCCCCAACACACACCTATTCTTAAACATTCTCTTCTTGGTGGTTCCCTAGTATGTACTTCCAGCCCCTAGGCTATAAAAATAGGTCTCAAGGGAGGTGGGGTTGTATCTTGCTGCTGCCCTAGACATGCTTCTGTCCATAAGTCCCCTTAATAAGCTATTTCTCATCAAACTGAACTTGTCTGCCTTCTTCTTTGGTCTAATAGCTCCTCTCGCCTCGGAGGTCATTTTGCATATATTTCCCTTTCATGGAACACTTGCCAATGATTAATTTAGGAAGGGGCATGTGGGCTAATTCTAGGTAATGAGATACATACAGTACAGAGGGAAGTCTAGGAGGAGGCTCCTAGAAAGAGACCCAGTTGGAATTTGCAAATGTTTCCTCTGGATGTACTGTGTCTTGGACAGACACACCCGAATTGCCACCAGCCTGATAATAAATAGGACACAAGGAGGCAGAGAAGAGAGACGGTAAACCTTGATATGATGGAACTGTCACGTTAACTGCTTGATGCCTGACTACCGTGGCATGTTTGGTTAGAGTAAAATCTATTACCTTACTTTTGTAACTATTTAATTGGATTTTCCATTTTTTGCAGCTGAAAGCATTCCAACGAATTCATCCCTTAATGAAAAATGTTCATGCTATATGAAGTCTACACATGCCAACATTAGCAAACTACTAAAACATTTTAGGACGAAATTTTCTTAGGATAGTGTGTTAGTTATCTGTTGCTATATAACAAATGATCCCACAACACAGCATCTTAAAACAGTAGACATTTATTATCTTATAGTTTCTGAGGGTCAGGAGTCCAGGAATGACTTAGCTGGCTGGTTCTGGCTCAGGGTTTGTCATGAGGTTACACTCAAGCTGACAGCTGGGGCTAGAGCAATATAAAGGAGCTGGAGACTCCACTCCCAAACTTACTAAGGTGGCTTTTGGTAGTAGTTGTTAATTGCTTGCCACATCAGCCACTCCACAGGGCTACTCACATGACATGGCCACTGGCTTCCCCTAGACTAAATAATACAAAAGAGTGAGAGACAGTGAGAATACATTCAAGAGAAAGCTTTACAATCTTCCCTGATCTTGAAAGTGACAGGTCATTATATCAACTGTATGCTGTTTATCACACAGACCAACCTACAACAATATAGGAAGGAATTACACTGGAGTATCAGAAGGTGGGTTCACTGGAAGCTATCTTGGAGGCTGGCTACTACAGATGGAGTCTATGATTAAAATTTGTGGGTCGGAATATTTTAAAGTCTCTACAAACTTTCTGCCAAGTTGTTTTAAAGAAAGGTTCTTCTCCTCCTTCTCCTTCTCTTAAAATGGAAAACACTTAACAAAAATTTTTTAATGTTTATTTATTTTTGAGAGAGAGAAACAGAGTGCAAACAGGGGAGGGGCAGAGAGAGAGAGGGAGACACAGAATCCAAAGCAGGCTCCAGGCTCTGAGCTGTCAGCACAGGGCCCAACGTGGGGGTCGAACTCACAAACCGTGAGATCATGACCTGAGCTGAAGCCAGGCACGTAACAGACTAATCCACCCAGGCACCCCCCACACCTTTTTTTTTTTTTTTTAAAGGAAGCTCTATGCCCAACACGGAGCTCAAACTCCATTGAAATCCAAGAGGTACAGAGAACTCCCTTCAGACGTAACTTGAATCTATCTTCTGCACGACATATCATAGTGAAACTGGCAAAATACAAGGATAAAGAGAAAATTCTGAAAGCAGCTAGGGATAAACGTGCTCTAACATATAAAGGGAGACCGATAAGACTAGTGACGGATCTCTCTAATGAAACTTGGCAGGCCAGAAAGGAATGGCAGGAAATCTTCAATGTGATGAACAGAAAAAAAAATATGCAGCCGAGAATCCTTTATCCAGCAAGTCTGTCATTTAGAATAGAAGGAGAGATAAAGGTCTTCCCAAACAAACAAAAACTGAAGGAATTCATCACCACTAAACCAGCCCTACAAGAGATCCTAAGGGGGATCCTGTGAGACAAAGTACCAGAGACATCGCTACAAGCATGAAACCTACAGACATCACAATGAGTCTAAACCCATATCTTTCTATAATAACAATGAATGTAAATGGACCAAATGTGCCAACCAAAAGACATAGGGTATCAGAATGGATAAAAAAACAAGACCCATCTATTTGCTGTCTACAAGAGACTCATTTTAGACCTGAGGACATCTTCAGATTGAAAGTGAGGGGTTGGATAACTATTTATCATGCTACTGGAAGTCAAAAGAAAGCTGGAGTAGCCATACTTAGACACTCTAGACTTTAAATTAAAGGCTATAACAAGAGATGAAGAAGGGCATTATATAATAATTACAGGGTCTACCCATCAGGAAGAGCTAACCATTATAAATGTCTATGCGCTGAATACGGGAGCCCCCAAATATATAAAACAATTACTCGCAAACATAAGCAACCTTATTGATAAGAATGTGGTCATTGCAGGGGACTTTAACACCCCATTTACAATAATGGACAGATCATCTAGACACACGGTCAATAAAGAAACAAGGGCCCTGAATGATACATTGGATCAGATGGACTTGACAGATATATTTAGAACTCTGCATCCCAAAGCAACAGAATATCCTTTCTTCTCGAGTGCACATGGAACATTCTCCAAGATAGATCACATACTGGGTCACAAAACAGCCCTTCATAAGTATACAAGAATTGAGATCATACCATGCATACTTTCAGACCACAATGCTATGAGGCTTGAAATCAACCACAGGAACAAGTCTGGAAAACCTCCAAAAGCATGATTAAAGAACACTCTACTAAAGAATGAATGGATCAACCAGGCAATTAGAGAAGAAATTAAAAAAATACATGGAAACAAATGAAAATGAAAATACAACAATCCAAATACTTAGGGATGCAGCAAAGGCAGTCCTGAGAGGAAAATACATTGCAATCCAGGCTTATCTCAAGAAACAAGAAAAATCCCAAATACAAAATCTAACAGCACACCTAAAGGAAATAGAAGCAGAACAGCAAAGACACCCTAAACCCAGCAGAAGAAGAGAAATAATAAAGATTAGAGTAGAAATAAACAATATAGAATCTAAAAAAACTGGAGAGCAGATCAACAAAACCAAGAGTTGGTTTTTTGAAAAATTAAACAAAATTGATAAACCTCTAGCTAGGCTTCTCAAAAAGAAAAGGGAGATGACCCAAATAGATAAAATCATGAATGAAAATGGAATTATTACAACCAATCCCTCAGAAATACAAGCAATTATCAGGGAATATTATGAAAAATTATACGCCAACAAACTGGACAACCTGGAAGAAATGGACAAATTCCTAAATACCCACACACTTCCAAAACTCAATCAGAAGGAAACAGAAAGCTTGAACAGACCCATAACCAGCAAAGAAATTGAATCGGTTATCAAAAATCTCCCAACAAATAAGAGTCCAGGACCAGATGGCTTCCCAGGGGAGTTCTACCAGACGTTTAAAGCAGAGATAATATCTATCCTTCTCAAGCTATTCCAAGAAATAGAAAGGGAAGGAAAACTTTCAGACTCATTCTATGAAGCCAGTATTACTTTGATTCCTAAACTGGACAGAGACCCAGTAAAAAAAAGAGAACTACAGGCTAATATCCCTGATGAATATGGATGCAAAAATTCTCAATAAGATACTAACAAATTGAATTCAACAACATATAAAAAGAATTATTCACCATGATCAAGTGGGATTCATTCCTGGGATGCAGGGCTGGTTCAACATTCACAAATCAATCAATGTGATACATCACAATAAAAGAAAAGATAAGAACCATACGATCCTGTCAATCGATGCAGAAAAAGCATTTGACAAAATTCAGCATCCTTTCTTAATAAAAACCCTTGAGAAAGTCGGGATAGAAGGAACATAGTTAAACCTCATAAAAGCCATTTATGAAAAGCCCACAGCTAACATCATCCTCAATGGGGAAAAACTGAAAGCTTTTTCCCTGAGATCAGAAACACGACAGGGATGTCCACTCTCACCGCTGTTGTTTAACATAGTGTTGGAAGGTCTAGCATCAGCAATCAGACAACAAAAGGAAATCAAAGGCATCAAAATTGGCAAAGATGAAGTTAAGCTTTCACTTTTTGCAGATGACATGATATTATACATGGAAAATCCGACAGACTCCACCAAAAGTATGCTAGAAATGATATATGAATTCAGCAAAGTTGCAGGCTACAAAATCAATGTACAGAAATCAGTTGCATTATTATACACTAATAATGAAGCAACAGAAAGACAAATAAAGAAACTGATCCCATTCACAATTGCACCAAGAAGCATAAAATACCTAGAAATAAATCTAACCAAAGATGTAAAAGATCTGTATGCTGAAAACTATAGAAAGCTTATGAAGGAAATTGAAGAAGATAGAAAGAAATGGAAAAACATTCCATGCTCATAGGTTGGAAGAATAAATATTGTCAAAATGTCAATACTACCCAAAGCTATCTACACATTCAATGCAATCCCAATCAAAATTGCACCAGCATTCTTCTCGAAGCTAGAACAAGCAATCCTAAAATTCATATGGAACCACAAAAGGCCCCGAATAGCCAAAGTAATTTTGAAGAAGACCAAAGCAGGAGGCATCACAATCCTAGACTTTAGCCTCTACTACAAAGCTGTAATCATCAAGATAGCATGGTATTGGCACAAAAACAGAAACATAGACCAATGGAATAGAATAGAAACCCCAGAACTAGACCCACAAAAGTATGGCCAACTAATCTTTGACAAAGCAGGAAAGAATATCCAATGGAAAAAAGACAGTCTCTTTAACAACTGGTGCTGGGAGAACTGGACAGCAACATGCAGAAGGTTGAAACTAGACCACTTTCTCACACCATTCACAAAAATAAACTCAAAATGGATAAAGGACCTGACTGTGAGACAGGAAACTGTCAAAACCCTAGAGGAGAAAGCAGGAAAAGACCTCTCTGACCTCAGCCGTAGCAATTTCTTACTTGACACATCCCCAAAAAAGGCAAGGGAATTAAAAGCAAAAATGAACTATTGGGACCTCATGAAGATAAAAAGCTTCTGCACAGCAAAGGAAACAATCAACAAAACTAAAAGGCAACCAATGGAATGGGAAAAGATATTTGCAAATGACATATCAGACAAAGGGCTAGTATCCAAAATCTATAAAGAGCTCACCAAACTCCACACCTGAAAAACAAATAATCCAGTGAGGAAATGGGCAGAAAACATGAATAGACACTTCTTTAAAGAAGACATCCAGATGGCCAACAGGCACACGAAAAGATGCTCAACATCGCTCCTCAGCAGGGAAATATAAATCAAAACCACACTCAGATATCACCTCACACCAGTCAGAGTGGCCAAAATGAACAAATCAGGAGACTATAGATGCTGGAGAGGATGTGGAGAAATGGGAACACTCTTGCACTGTTGGTGGGAATGCAAACTGGTGCAGCTACTCTGGAAAACAGTGTGGAGGTTCCTCAAAAATTAAAAATAGACCTACCCTATGACCCAGCAGTAGCACTGCTAGGAATTTACCCAAGGGATACAGGAGTACTGATGCATAGGGGCACTTGTACCCCAATGTTTATAGCAGCACTCTCAACAATAGCCAAATTATGGAAAGAGCCTAAATGTCCATCAACTGACGAATGGATAAAGAAATTGTGGTTTATATACACAATGGAGTACTACATGGCAATGAGAAAGAACGAAATATGGCCCTTTGTAGCAACGTGGATGGAACTGGAGAGTGTGATGCTAAGTGAAATAAGCCATACAGAGAAAGACAGATACCATATGTGTTCACTCTTATGTGGATCCTGAGAAACTTAACAGAAACCCATGGGGGAGGGGAAGGAAAAAAAAAAAAAAAGAGGTTAGAGTGGGAGAGAGCCAAAGCATAAGAGACTCTTAAAAACTGAGAACAAAATGAGTGTTGATGGGGGTGGGAGGGTGGGGAGGGTGGGTGATGGGTACTGAAGAGGGCACCTTTTGGAATGAGCACTGGGTGTTGTATGAAAACCAATTTGACAATAAATTTCATATAATAAATAAATAAATAAATAAATAAATAAATAAATAAATAAATAAAAGGAAGTTCTACGCCCAACATGGAGCTCAAACTCTCGACCCAGAGATCAAGAGTCACATGCTGTACTGACTGATCCAGCCAGGTGCCCTCAAATGGTTCTTCTGATGTGCACATGGACCAGCCAAGTTTGAGACTGCCTTGCTTTTCAGTAGAATTATTGTTTTACTTATGAATTTAATGGGTAAGAAGTGGGAAGTCATTTCATTGATTGGCCATTTGTATTTCCTTCATTTATTTATTTGTTAAAGATTTACTGAGTACCTTCTTGGTACAAGGCATTGTTCCAGGTGCTCATGCCAGTGAGCAAAACCAGAGTCCTTGTACTCATTGTTCTTATAATGTAGTGAGGAACCCAGATAATTAGGTAACCAGACAAATAAATATGTAACAACAAACTGAGATACTTCCAAGGGGCGGGGGGCAATGAACACACTTCTGTGATCACATGTAATCAAAGAACTGGGGCTTTGGGGGATGGTTTCCCTGAGGAAGTGATACTCAAGATAATATAGGAAGGATGAATAAGGGGTAAATAGTAAAGAAGATGAAGAATCATGTTCTAGGCTATAAGGATTATACATACAAAGGAGAATGGCATATCTGAACAGTCAGAGAAGGCCATCAGGGCTGATACGCAGACAGTGAGGGTGAGAACGAGTGGTACAAGGTCAGGCTGGAGGAACAGACTGGGGTCAGACTACACTACACAGGGTCACTTTGAGGATTTTGGTCTTTATCCCAAGAGTGACAGGATGTCACTTCATCCAGTGACATAGAGCACAGGCACAGAATCTAGCATTCTGAGACCCCTGGGAAGGAGGAGAAAAGACTACAAGATGGGGGGATTGTATACAGGGAGGTGAAGGAGGAAGTTACTAGAGCAGCTCAGACAAGAGATGATGGCATCATGGACCATACAAAGGGGCAGCCAGGTTCTGGCACAAGGGTGAAAATGTGTGGGGTAAAGCCAGGCTGTAGCCTGTGCTATGAATGGTCGGGAGTGAGGACATAAACAAGGTACTACTCCCGACTACTGTTATGGATTGAACAGATCCCTGCAAAATTCATGTGCTGAACCCTTAACCGCCACTGTGGCTATATTTAAAGAAGTAATTAAGGTTAAATGAAGTCATAAGGGGCGGGCCCTGATCTGATGCTTAGTGCTCTTGTAAGAGATACCAGAGCCCTTGCCTGGCTCTCTCTCCTCCATGTGGGGACACAGAGAGAAGGTGGCCTCCTGCAAGTTAGGAAAAGAGCTCTCATGAGAAGCCAAATTGTCCAGAACCTTCACCTCAAACTTCTAGCCTCCAGAACTCTGCAAAAATAAATTTTTGTTGTTTAAGCCATCCAGTCTATGCTATTTTATTATAGCAGGTCAAGCTAACACAACCACCTTCTAGGTAAATTTTAGGTTTCAATCAGTGATGTTTTGAAAGCATATTTACACTGTCCCTCCCCATATCTTTTCAGCAGTCTTAACAATCATCATGCTAACATACTGTCTTAAAAAAACGTTGAAAAGTTCTATATTCTGATTATTTACTTCTGCATAACAATCCATGTGAAACCTTAGTCGCGTAAACACCACTGCCATTTTATTATGCCCACAGATTCTGTGGGTCAGGAATTCAGAAAGGGAACAGAAAAGATGGCTGGTCTCTGCCACATAGTTCCTGGGGCCTCACTGAGGAAGACCTGAAAAGCTGGGGATGATCTGACTGGCTAGGGGTTGGAACAGCGGAATCACCAGAGATCCACTTCCAATAAGACAGCTTATTTACCCACACACACCTCAGTGAGGCCCTTTGGAGACTGAGGACTGGAGCGCCTCCCCGTGGTCTACTCATGTGACTTCTGACAGCAGGGTGGTTGAGCTGGTTGAGCTCAGAGAGGGACCAGACAGAGGGAGTGTTTCAAGACAGCCAACATCCTAAGAGCCTAAGAAGTCATGCAGTGTCATTTCTACAGTACTTTATTGGTTCAGGCTCTCATAAGCCCACTGAGATTCAAGGGAAAGGGACACAGATCCTCACTACTCGATGGGAGATGATGGGAGGAAAGTAAAAAAACTTTGCGGCCTTTTTTCTTTTTAAACCACTACACTCTACTTCTGAAGAGTGTGCAGGAGAGCAACTGCGGTCTTTGCTTCCTTTCAGTTATGCTTCTGGCTAAGGTGATGATACAGAAGATGGAGTAAAGCGGCCGTGGGGGTAAGCCTGGTGAATGGCGGAAGTATTAAGGATGACTCCTATGTTTTTGACCCGAGAATCTGGATAAACAGTGGTTTGGAGGAAAAGTGGTTTGGAGTGGATTTGGAGGGAAATGGAAGGTCATATATCTGGTTTTATATGTACGGGGTCTCACATGCCTGTAAGAGCTCCAAGGAGAAATACTGAATAAGCAGCAAAATATTTAGCTTTAGAGCTCAGGAGTGGTCTGGGATAGAGATATAAATTGAGACTCACCGGCATGTAGACAGATGATAATTGAAGGCTTGGACTTCATTTTCTGAAAGGTCTATTCTTATCCTGTGATCAGGATTGTATTCTTTTAAACAATTTACAGGCTTAATAGTCATGTTTTATCTCTCAGGCAAATAAACTGCCTTTTAAGATGCTTTGCTATGATAGCTATCAGTGAGTGACCTGAAGTACCTCTAAATGGTGTACAAATTCAATTTAAACACTGAACAAATAAAATCGTTCACCAACCAGACCCACTCTAAACTTGAGGGTTTATTTAATTGAAAGGATCATCATATGTACTAAGTTTTCTGTCACCAATAGCTTTTCTGCCTTCTCTGTAATTGTATCAAACTTCACTTCTCGCCTCTCTATATCTAACCTAATATTCTTACATTTGATTCTTTTTTTTTAATGTTCACTTATTTTTGAGAGAGAGAGAGAGAGAGAGAGAGAGAGAGAGAGAGAGAGAGAGAGGGGAGGGCAGAGAGAGAGGAAGACACAGAATCTGAAGCAGGTTCTAGGCTCTGAGCTGTCAGCACAGAGCCTGATGCAGGGCTTGAACTCATGAACCACGAGATCGTGACCTGAGCTGAAGTCAGACACTTAACTGACGGAGCCACCCAGGCATCCCATCTCCTACATTTGATTCTAATATGTTTACTTCATAATACATTTGCTGCTATTTCCTTTAAATAAAAACATTTTGTGGATTAAAATATATATACAGTACTACTGTTTAAATGTGATGGTGGGTACTTTTATTATTATTCTTTATGTATATCCGTTATATATACTCTTTTGTATGACTGATACATTTCATAATAAAAAAAATTTTAAACCACTCTCAATAGCCTTTAAATTGGAGTAAGTTCAACATTTTTATTTGCAATGAATGATTTAAGACTGTGTCTACTTTATGAAAAAAGGATGTTAGTAAAATTATAGGCATATATTATCACCTCCACCAGCATCTTCAAAGTCTTAGATATGTGAGTGATATAAGCTTGAACAGATGCCCAGCAAACAATAAAACATGACATGGCATATTTTATTAGCTCATTAATACATGCCTTGGGTACAATGTGAGGGACAAGTTGTGAGTAAATGTAGCAATGAAATATACCCCAGAGTATCTTAATGCTTTTATACAACATTCACCGTTTCACTTTTAAATCTCTTAAAATATGTTTTCTTTTAAAGATCGTTTACACACACACACACACACACACACACACACACACACACGACAGTTTTAACTCCAAAGAAAGGGAAATAAGTTTTCCTTTTTCTAACCTATAAAAGAAAACTTCCAATATGAATTACCTTCCACTTGAAAAGGTTAATTAGCTTCTTTGAACTGAAACTCACTGATTCTCTCTTTCTAGTTAACCTCCCTTGCCCACCTTCATCCATTTTTATGGGAACAGATTACAAAACCCTGGATTTTCCACATTATTCTGTGCTTCTGCACAATGATGTCTCCATAATAAAAACACTGTATTCCTCTCGGGCTACCTGAGGATGACTGCCTTCATCATGGTAACTATCACAATGAAGAAGTTTATGACCAACCACTACTTTGGTGGAAACAAATGGTCAGTGATGCCCTTCATCCTAGGAAGGCAACAGAAACTAAGAAATTTAGGAGAAACCTGCTAAAATGTATAAGAACACACTGGATGCCATCTTTGTACATGGATTCAAAGCTCATTTTGGTGGCAGCAAGACAACTGGTTTGATTACGTAAATCAACATGATTTACGATTCATGAACCCAAATACACACCAGTAACATGTGGCCTGTATGAAAAAAAAAAAAAAAAAAGACCTTGTGCAAACAGTGAAAGGAACACAAGAACAGATTGAAGAAAGTCAGGGGGGTTGCAGAGGTCAAAGGAGTGTTGGCAAAAAGAAGGAAGAGATTCTGCAGTGACTTTATCTGTGGTGATTGTGCAGCTTTTTCATGAGGATTAACAAACTATAAAAACTTTACGAAAAGCACCAAAAACTACTGTAGATGCTTCACAAACAGCCCTGACATGGCCTTCCTGAAGTTCCAGATACCAAACCTCTGCTCTCTCCAGCTGGGGGAGGGTTGACATTGCAGTTACTCAGCAGTTTCTAGCCCTGAAAGGCAGGGCTTGGGTCCTTAGGCTAAAAGCCTCAAGTCAACTGCTCTAATCAAAACCCTAATGATAGGTTTGGCCTAGACCTCCAGGTCCCCATAGATTCCCTGACTCTTTCTGACTCCAATTTGTTATTGGTAACATTACTCCCAAACTCAGTGGCTTCAAACGGTAATCATTTGCACATGGGTCGATGGATCAGCCAGGATTCAGCTAATCTAGACTGGTAGCTCTGCTTTTCATTGCGCATTTCTAGGTTTCTCATTCTTCTTGGACCAGCAGTCTAGCCAGAACATATTTTTCTCATAGTGATGGCAGAGGTCTAAGAGGGCCTCCTATTGGCCAAAGCAAGTCAAATGGCTGGGCAGAGTTAAAGGGCATGGAAGTACACCCTGCCCACAGTGAGAGAAGACTGCAGTTCAATGGCAAAGGGCATGGATTATTTATTGCTGTAGAAGTAACTATCCCAAACTTAGTGGCTTAAAACAACAACAAACATGTATTGTGTTTCATAATTTCTTTAGTTCAGAATTCAGGAATGGCTCAGCTGGGTGGTTTTAGCTTGGGATCTCTCATGAAAGACTAGAAATACTATACCTGCAGACAAGAGACTGAAATGAACCTGTACAAATACTCTATATTTCTAATTACCATCTATTACTTTTTAAAACATTTTTGTGCAGTGAGTAAACTTTATGGGAAAATGCTACGTAGAGTGTACTTAGCACTAAAACAAAAGACTGATACATAAAGAACTGGTTAAAAGATGATGAGGGGCGCCTGGGTGGCGCAGTCGGTTAAGCGTCCGACTTCAGCCAGGTCACGATCTCGCGGTCCGTGAGTTCGAGCCCCGCGTCAGGCTCTGGGCTGATGGCTCAGAGCCTGGAGCCTGTTTCCGATTCTGTGTCTCCCTCTCTCTCTGCCCCTCCCCTGTTCATGCTCTGTCTCTCTCTGTCCCAAAAATAAATAAAAAACGTTGAAAAAAAAATTAAAAAAAAAAAAAGATGATGAATGTTGACTCAATTCCACCAAATACACAGTGAGATGGTAATAAAACAGGAGACATAAACTGTATATGACTTAATAAGTTGAGAGAGAGACTACCTTCTGAACTCCTGGGCCCTTGCCCAATACTTGCTTCCACTGCCAATAATCTTGTCTGGTGTTTCAACCTGTGTTATTTCAACACTCCTCCAGCTGGCCTCTCTGCTCCTAATTTCTTTGGCTTCCACTTTAACATATTCACCACTTCTACAATAATCTTTGTCACATACCTCATTGTATAAGATCCTATGGTGCATTCCTCTTACTCTTTTAAATCTAAACTCCCCAATACAAATGTTCAAGGTCTACCCACTGAATCATGGATCCCTTTTAAAATGATCACCTTCCCTAACAAGACCCCTTTGCTGTAGCTCCAACTACAACTTTGTCTCCATCTTAGTTCTCAATACACACACAGCTGATTTGTCTAGCACAGCTGCTAGCACACGATAGGTACTCGATGACATTTGTTAAATGAACATGCCTAGAGTAGTAACTAGGTCACCCTAAAACAAAATGGTAAGTTTTTTAGTCTTAGTTGAACCTGTGTCCAAAGCACCTGCATGTCCATGTTGTATGTGTTTTCATAATACCTGTCTGCCTCTCAGAACTTACCTCCAACTACTCTTCTATTCACCCACTATGTGCCAGCTGGGTAGACCTTCTTTCTATTTTGTGGATACATTAAGCTGGTTTCTCCTTTAGGCCTTTGCCTGAGTTGCTTCCCCTTCCTGGAATGCTTTTCCCCTCTGTTCTTTTTTCACATAGCTAGTTGCTTTTTGTCATTCAGATCTCAGCTTGAAAATTATTTCCTTGGGGCGCCTGGGTGGCTCAGTCGGTTGAGCGTCCGACTTCGGCTCAGGTCATGATCTCGCGGTCCGTGAGTTCGAGCCCCGCGTCGGACTCTGTGCTGACAGCTCAGAGCCCGGAGCCTGTTTCAGATTCTGTGTCTCCCTCTCTCTGACCCTTCCCCGCTCATGCTCTGTCTCTCCCTGTCTCAAAAATAAATAAACGTTAAAAAAAAAAATTTAAAAAAAAAAAAAAAAAAAAAGAAAATTATTTCCTCAGCGAGGACTTTGATGAACATCCAGTCTAAAGGAACTCCCTTGGGGTATCTGGGTGGCTCAGTCGGTTGAGTGTCTGACTTCAGCTCAAGTCGTGATCTCATGGGTTGTGAGTTCAAGCCCCACATCGGGCTCGCTGTCAGCCCATCAGTGCGGAGCCTGCTTCAAATCCTGTCCCCCCTCTCTGCCCCTCACCTGCTTGCACTCTTTCAAAAATAAACATTTAAATAAAAAATATAAAAATAAAGTAACTCCCTCGATCCCTATCCACTATCACTTCTTATTTAGTTCTTTGCTGTGCAATTATCACTATCAGTTATTTCTCTTGTTCATTTCTATGATTGGTTATAGTTGGCCTCTCCACTAAGATGTAAGCTCCCGAGCACTCCAATTGCTAGTGTCTGCCACAGCAGATGCTCAAAAGATATATTAAATGAATGAATAAGCAATGTCAATACTCACAGCCAACTTCCTGATTCCAACAAACCTCAACAATTTCTAGTTCCTTTCTACTACAATTTCTAAGACTCAAAAGAAAATTCCTCCAAGAAGCTTCCCTGAAATATTAATCCTTAAAGCTATACTTTCTCCTATATATTTATACTGTATCATATAATTTTACATGTGGTCTTCTGGGCAAATTGCTCTCCAGTGGTTGCATGTGCACATTTTTTCCTCTGAACTGTGTGTATCATCAGGTCCTTAAGGGCAGGCCTGTGTTTTTGGTTGTAGCTTTGCTTTGAATAATCCAGTAGTGCTCAGAGTGTTGTTGTGCACACAACAGCAATTCAATACAGGTTTACTAATAGGTACTGTATCAAAACTGCCCAACATAGTTCTATGGCTAATGTAGGATTCATGATGACAAACAATTCAACCAGAATCCAATGTGAAACAATTTATCTAGATTTCCCAAATTCAATTTCTTTAATACATTAAAGTATCAGGAGACAGAATCTTACTCTCTCATTTTTCCCTCCAAAAGAAATATCTTCATCGAGGTATTTGAGTAGGTGTTGGAAGAATTGGCTGTTTTCAGTTGGATGCTGAAGCTATTATTCACCATATTCACCAATGTCCCCTACATATGGGCCCATCACATATATCCCTATTTGTTTGATTTCAGAAAAAAATTTCTGTACAAAAACTGTCTGTAGAATTAATCATCAAATAATGAAAAATTCAGAACACAACATATTTCTCTTTTAGTCTTAGTTGGGAAGAAACAGAGTCAAGTTCAAAATCTACTTATAGCGTATCCAGGTCGTATTGACTACAATTCCAACTTCCTTTTCAGTTCTCAATTTTTACTTTCCTAAACTTTGTTTCTTTGTCTACCCAAACTCATTTACCTATAAGTCTACAAAGAGGAATTCCCACAGGACCTCTCTGGAGCTCCTGAGTCTTTCATATGGAGAGTCTGCCATCAGCTCCCCATTAATCTGATTCATCTAAATACATCCACTTCTCTCTATAACCAAGCCTCCTGTATGTCAAATCTACCCTCATTTTTTCCCCAGTAAACCAGGTGTAAAACATTGGAGCCATTTTTGATTTCTTACTCTCATGGCACATGAGTACACAATACTCAATACAATACTTAGTACACAATAGACACACTAAAATAAGCATGTATAGTAGGGTATCGGCAACACAAAGATACCATAAAATTTATAAGAAGAAAATTTTGTATTTGTGAATTATTTTAAGTCATTATAACACAAATCAAGCAATAAAGTCATGAGGACTGGCCCTTCCAGCAAGATGGAGCAGCAGACTGAATTTACTCCTCCACCTGAAACCACTAAAACACTGGACAAAATATATGAAACAAGAGCTTTAATGCATTTGAAATCAGGCAACAAATGACAGTGATCACTGAGAGATGGGAAATAAATAAATGTTCCAGTTTACTGTCTGGAGAAAATGCCAAGTCACAGAGCCTAGCAGTCTCCTCGAGTTGAGGAGATGGACTGGAGTGTCTACAGAGGCCAAAGGGGTTAGAATTAGGGGCTAGCATTCACAGGGCAGAGTACTCAAGATAGGTGAGCTGCACGAAGAGCTCTAGAGATGTACAGAGGGTTTTCCAGAAGTCTTCAGCTGAGCATTACCAATGCATGGATACAACATTATCAAAGTGTGAGGAGAGAATCATTCAGGAGGTAGAGAGGGAACAATCCTTGGAGCTCACACAGGGCTGGGAGTAGTTCCTGTTCCCACCAGCCAGAGTGGAAAACCTCATAATTCACAGGGTATCAGTAGAGTACTCAGAAGGGTTTTGCCTTTGAGGTGGGGAAAATTAGCTCTAGACTAAATACTATTCTGGTCTTGCCTATCAAAACTTAAATGTAAGACCTGAAAAAAATCAAACTGTTTCCAGTAACTTAACTGAATTCCAGAAGAAAGTTCAAGAATATTTATAGAGATACAAAAATATCTAGAATCCAATAAAATAAAATTCAGTGTCTGGCATCCAATCAAAAATAACCAAGCATGCAAAAAAAAAAAAAAAAAAAAAGGCAGGAAAACACAATGCATAATGAGGAGAGAAATCAGTCAATTGAAGTCAACTCAGAAACAACACAGATGACTGAATTAGTAGACAGGGATATTAAAACAGTTTTCATAACTGTAGTGCATATGGTCTAGGAGCTAGAAGAAACCCTGAGCAGGTTAACAGAAACACAGAAGATATAAATTGGTGAGCCTGAATGTGCACCAATAGAAATTATCCAAAATGAAATACAAGAGAAAACAATAATACTAGTTAAAAAAAAAAAAGAATACAAATCAGTGGGCTCTGGGTTAATGTTAAGCAGCCTATTATACATGTAATTTGAGTCCCAGTAAGAAGGAGAGAGAAGGCCAGAAAAAATATTTGAAGAAATAAGGACCGAAATTTTCCCAAATTTGATAAAAACAAAACTCACAGATCTAAGAGACCCAATGAACCCCAAACACAAGAAACATGAAAAATATGACACCAAGGCACATCATAATTCAAATGCTCAAAACCAGTGGTAAAAAGAAAATCACAAAAACAGCATCAGAAATTTAGCCACATAATATACAGAGGAACAAAACTAAGGATGACAGAAACTCCCTTGTTGGAAATAATATAAGACAACAATGAAGCAACATCTTGAAAACACTGAAAGAAAAAAATTCATCAATGTTGAATTTTATATCCAGTGAACATATCTTAAAAACAAAGTCAATATAAAGATTTTTCTCAGACACAAAAACTGGAAGAATTAATCACCAGCAGACCTGTACTATAAGCAATGTTAAAAGAAGTCTTTTAGGAAGGAGGAAAATAATACCACATGGAAATCTGGATGACTGACAAAAAGAAATGAAAAGCACTGAAGATGTGAATTATGGGGGTAAATATAAAAGCCTTGAAAAAATTAAGTCCCTTTAAAATGTAATTGAATATTTAAAGCAAACATAGTAACACTGTATTGTGAGATCTATAATATATATGGGAGCAAAATACATGAAAATGATAATACAAAGGCTGAGAAGGAAGTAGTAGAAATAAGCTTTTGTAAGCTTCTTATCCTATAAGTAAAGGTATATTATCACTTGGAACTAGACCGTGATAAATCAAAGATCTATATTATGAACTCAAGAGCAACTACTAAAGCCGTAGTAAAGAGTTATAGCTAACAAGTAAAAAAGGAGACAAAATGGCATTGTGAAAACTAATCTAAGAGAAGGCAGAAAAAGGAAAGGGAAAAACAAATGGGACAAATGGCAAACAAACAAGATGGCATTTAAACTCAACCATATCAATGAATACATCAAATATAAATGATCTAGACATACAAATTAAAAGGTAGAGATCATCGGACTGAATAAAAGAGCAAGATCCAACTAAATGCTGCATATAAGAACCCTACTTTAAATATAAAAACTGGGGAGCCTGGGTGGCTTAACTTCTGCTCAGATCATGGTCTCACTGTTCATGGGTTTGAATCCTGCATTGGGCTCTCTGCTTCCAGTACAGAGCCCACTTCAGATCCTCTGTCCCCTCTCTCTCTGCCCCTCCCTGGCTCTTGCGCACTCCCTCCCTCTCTCCCTCAAAAATAAACATTAGGGGCGCCTGGGTGGCTCAGTCGGTTAAGCATCCGACTTCGGCTCAGGTCATGATCTAGCGGTTCGTGAATTCAAGCCCCGTGTCGGGCTCTGTGCTGACAGCTCAGAGCCTGGAGCCTGTTTCAGATTCTGTGTCTCCCTCTCTCTCTCTCTCTCTCTCTCTGACCCTCCCCATTCATGCTCTGTCTCTCTCTGTCTCAAAAATAAATAAATGTAAAAAAAAAAATTTTTAAAAACATTAAAAAATTGTAAATATAAAAACAGTACAAGGATGGAAAAAGATAACACCATAATTTTAATCAAAACAAAGCTGGAATGATTATATTAGCATCAGATAAGGTATACATCAGGAAAAAAAAAACATAAAGCATATTACCAGGGCTAAAAAAGGTTATTAAAAAAAATAATAAAGAGATAAAACCATCAAAATAGCACAATGACCTTAAGGGTTAATGTGCCTAAAGCAGAGATTTAAAATACATGAAGGGAAAACTGATAGAACTGTGAGGAGAAATAGAAGAATCCACAATTATAATCAGACACTTTAACACCCTTCTCTCAGTAACTCAGAAAATAAGCAGAATGAAAACAATTATAGATACATAAGACTTTAATGACACTATCAACCAATCTGACTTAATTGATATTTACATAACACTCCATAAACAACAGCAGGATACATATTCTTTTTAAGTGAACATTTACCAAGATAGATCATATCTGGGTCATAAAACAACTCTCAATACATTTAAAATAACTCAAACCATATAAAATATGTTCTCTAACCACAAAGGTATTATAAATCAATGACAGGAAGACATCTGGAACAATCTCAAAACACTCAGAAACTAAATACAAGGTTTTAAATAATTTGAGTCAAAAAAAAAAAATCTTCTTACTATTCCTTTCCAAAGAAATTAATAAGTGGTTTGAACTGAACGAAAATTTAAAAAGTAATGTAATGAAAACTTGTGGGATGTCGCTAAAGTAGCACTTAGAGAGGAATTCATTGCATTAAATGTCATATTAGAAAAGAAAACAGGTTTCAATTTATAAATGATTTCAGCTTAAAATGCTTTAAAAATGATGGAAATAAAGCCAAAGTAACCAGAAGAAAGAATACAGAAAGGTGAAAAAGAGAGAAAAGTGGTGAAGCCAAAAGCTGGTCCTTTGGAATCAGTAATATTGTTATGCTTCTTGGGGAAATAAAAAGACACAAATTATGAATGTCAAAATGAGAGAGGTGACATCAATATACACTCTACATGTATTAAAAGGATAATATGGGGATATTATTAAGAACTTTATGCCAATAAATCTGACAACTTAGATGAAGTAAACAATTTCTTTAAAGGCTATAACTACCAAAGGCGACTCACGAAGAAACACATAACCCTAAATAGTCCAACAGTTTTTAAAGCATTAAATTTGTAGTTTAAAAAAACCTCAACTTTCCCACAAAGAAAGGTTCCATGGTTTCACTAATGAATTCTATCAAATATTTAAGGAAGAAATAATACCAACTCTACCAAAAAAAAATCTTTCAAAATAATAAAAAAGGAGTTAATACTTTCCAATTTATTATGCAATAATATAGATGCAAACATTAACAAACTTTAGCATATCAAATTCAACAACGTATAAAAAGGAGACTGGATCAGGATCACATGAGGTTTACTCCACAAATGCAAGGTTGGTTTAACATTAGATAATCAATTAATTTACCATATCAATAGCCTTAAAAAAAAGGAAAACCTAAAAGAAAAAAAAATAAAAAAATATGATCACCTCAATAGCTGTAGAAAAAAAATGTCAAAATCAACATTAATTCCTGATAAGAACTCTCAGGAAATTAGGAATACAAGGGAACTTCTTCACTAATCAAGAGCCTCTAAAAACAAAAACAAAAACCTCCAGTTAACATCACACTTAATGGTGAAATACTGAATGTCTTTCTGCTAGCGTCGGGAGCATGTCAGGAATGTCCATTCTCACTACTTCAACATTGTGTTGGGAGGTCTAGCTCTTGGATCTGAGATTTTGCTTTACCTTACATACAAACTAATGAACTACCTTGTGACTGTTTTAGTGATGCTAACAGAAGACACAAGACTGCTGGATCAGAGACAAAGGACTTTATTATTCATGGCACAGCAAAAAGCATGTGCATGAGCATATTTGTGTTGGCTGCCCTTGATCCCAAGTCCTGCAGGGGCAACAATGTGGGCTCAGATGGATGCTAGCCTTCAGTGGATTTGTGTTACAGCTAAAATCAAACCAACAAACGAAACACTGAGTTTAGGGGATTGCTGCTTTTGTAGCAAGTAGTAAGCAAGCCTACTCTTTGGGAGTAATGGCTATGTTCATTATCTTGTGATGACAGTTTCAATGGTACACACAAATATCAAAACATCAGATCGTGCACTTGAAATATTTGCAGTTTGGGATGCGTGGGTGGCTCAGTCAGTTGAGCATCCAACTTTGGCTCAGGTCATGATCTTGTATTCATGGCTGTGAGCCCCGCATCAGGCTCTGTGCTGACAGCTCAGAGCCTAGAACCTGGAGCCTGCTTTGGGTTCTGTGTCTCCCTCTCTCTCTGCCCCTCCCCTGCTTGCTCTATGTCTCTCTCTCTCTCTCAAAAAACAAAATAAAACGTTGGAGTATTTGCAGCATACTATACATCAATAAAGCTATATCATTAATTTAACAACTATTTTTGGGCTACGGCTATTGTGCTAGGCACTGTTCTGGTATTAGGAATACAATGGTAAACAAAATCCCACCTCCCACAGAGTTTATATACTTGTAGGAGAAACTATAAGAAAAATATGAGAGGGTGACAACTGTGATTAAGATAAAGGGAATTAAGTATGGTGGCTACTTCAGATTCGGTGAGGGGCTGTCTTTGAAAAGATGATATTGATGTAGAGATATGAATATCAAGAAGGGGCCAACTATGTTAAATTGGAAGAAGAATACCCCTAGCCTTTATTGTTTTGGCTTTCTGTTTTCATATACCTCTAATTTCCAGTAAACCGTCATAATGACCACTGATGTATTAGGTTTCCCAAAGGTTAATTTGATCATGTAATTCCTTTGTTTAAAAATCTTCAATCTTGGGGCACCTAGGTGGCTCAGTCGGTTAGGTGTCCAACTTCAGCTCAGGTCATGATCTCATGGTTTGTGAGTTCGAGCCCCACAGCGGGCTCTGTGCTGACAGCTCAGAGCCTGGAGCCTGCTTCGGATTCTGGGTCTCCTTCTCTCTCTGCCCTTCCCATGCTCATGTTCTGTCTCTCTCTCTCAAAAATAAATAAACATTAAAAAAGAATTTTTTTTTAAATCTTCAATCCCTCCCTTATCTCAAGTACTAAATATGGTTTTAGCTCTATATTCTGGCATTGTAAGTCTTGAAGCATGTGACAAAACCTACCTTTCCAGTCTTCTTACTATTCCTTTATTCTAATGTGGATGAAGGCCTGATCTTAAATATGCCTACTTTTGATCATGCTGTTTCCTCTGCCTCAAATGGCATCCTTCTCCATCAACAGATGTCCTTCCCATCCTTAAATGTTCACCTCAAATATCACATTCTCCTTGAAGTCTTTTCTGATTTTCCCAACCAGATGTGACTTTTTGTTCAAATTTTCTCCCTGTTATTTTTTCAATGGACAAAGCTCCCCTTGCTAATCTTTTTATTGTATTTTAGAAGGTGGCATTGGGCTTTGCAGGTAGGCACCAATCTATAACTTCCTGGTGAATTGAATTATTCTTGTATCTTACTTGAAAGATGCTAAGGGCTAAGGAAGATATGCTAAGGGGCTAAGGAAGATAGGCATAAAAAATAAAAAATAAATAAATGGACATAAGTGGTCTTATCTACTTCTCATAAGAGAATGATATACTGAAAGTATAATCTATGCTTGGAAAAAAATAGAATGGATCTTTGTAATTTTAGTAACTCTGTTAAAACCACTTCCTTTCCAAGAGAAATGGATCCTCTTTAAAACCCTCTCACTTTCCTGAGATCGGGGCCAAGCCAACATGAGCAGAATCTCTGAAGACAGGAAAGAGGTGTGCTGTTCCCCATTTTAAAACCAACATGAGTGTTGCAGAGGACCTTGATTAGTTCACAAGGAAGGAGTACGAGTGGGTAGAAATAATAAGGAATCCGAAAAACAGTGTTTAGGGGTCTCTAAGACCACCCCAAGGTTTGATGGCCTTGTTAGGAGGACTCCTAGGACTCAACATATAGTCAAAGTCACAACTATGGTTTATTACAGCAAAGGATATAAAACAAAACCAGCAAAGGGAAAAAGGTGCATGAGATGAAGTCTACAGGAAACTGGGCGCAAGCTTCCAAGAATCCTCTGCCAGTGGAGTCAAACAAGATGTGATTAATTCCTCTAAGAATGAACACATGTGATAACATATACAAAACACTGTCTGCCTGGGAAGTTCATTGGAGACTCAGTGCTCAGCGTTTCTGTAGGGGTTGGTCATCCTCTCTGCCTAGCATATACCAACATTCCAGACTCCCAGAAGGAAAGCAGATATTCAAAATAAACCACATTACTGGCAAAAACAGTTTGGCTACAGTGAGTTGCACTTACCAGTTAGATAATGGTAGAGACACTCCTAAAATCCAAGTTCCCAGATTCTAGCCAAGGGCCAACTTTAAAAGCAGGCTTTTCTAAGGATAGCAATCTTTTTCTACATATTGAAAATATTCTTACTTTTTTTTTTTTTAAGAATAGATTTTACTTTAACTTTTTTAAAAGTTTATTTGAGAGAGAGAGAGAGAGAGAGAGAGAGAGGGAGAGAGAGAGAAAGAGAGAGAGAATCCCAAGCAGGCTCCATACTGTCAGTGCTGAGCCCAGTGTAGGGCTTGAACCCACGAACTATGAGATCATGACCTGATCCGAAATCAAGAGTTGGATGCTTAACTGACTGAGCCATCCAGGTACCCCTAAAGATATTCTAACTTTTTGATTAAAAAAAAAAATCTCACTTCTAGGGTTCTTTTTTTTTTTTTTTTTTTAGCAAATAGTATAAAATAGAGCACTGTTATAAACACTAAGATGTTCATCATCACAATATTGTTTAAACTCATTAAAAAAAAAAAGGAAACGGTAAGTATCTAAAAATTGTGGAATGGTTCAGTAAATTATAGTAGTATGGAGAAACATTAGTCAGTAAAATTAAAATTTGAAGACTTTAAAAAAAATTTACTTTTAACGTTAATTTATTTTTGAGAGACAGACAGATCATGAGTGGGGTAGGGGTAGAGAGAGGAGGAGACACAGAATCTGAAGCAGGTTCCAGGCTCTGAGATGACAGCACAGAGCCCGATGTGGGGCCCAAACCCACAAACGGTGAGATCATGACCTGAGCTAAAGTTGGACACTCAACCGGCTGAGCCACCCAGGTGCCCCTAACATTTGAAGACTTTTTTTTTTTTAATTTTTTTAAATCTTTATTTATTTTTGAGAGAGTGAGAGAGAGAGAGACAGAGTGAGAGCAGGGGAGGAACAGAGAGACAGGGAGACACCATCTGAAGCAGGCTCCAGGCTCTGAGCTGTTAGTACAGAGCCCGATGCGGGGCTCGAACCCACGAACCGTGAGATCATGACCTGAGCCGAAGTTGGACACTCAACTGACTGAGCCACCCAAGCGCCCCATTTGAAGACTTTTAATAACAAATCCTAGGGAATCAATCGGAACAAAAAACGACATAGAATAATAACTATAAAATGGGAGAAATATAGAATGAAATCTAGAAGAAAATACATTAAGGTGTAATCATCATTCATTTCTGGGGATGGTTTATGTAAAATAATTTCTTTTTTCCTCTTGACCTTTTTCTGTGCTTTCAATTTTTATTACCAAATACGTAGTAACTTTTCTAATTAGAAACAAGTTATAAGATAATTATGCTATAAAGATTTTAGATATAAAGGTCTGGATTCAAAGCCAATTTTGCTAAAATGCAAAATATTTAGTGTGTACAGTGAGTAACATGAACACAATGTACAAGGCAGGACTTGGGAACTCTTAGAATGGTAAACAACAGCTGCATTTAAAATGCAATTTTGGGGGGGTGCCTGGGTGGCTCAGTTGGTTAAACATCTGAAACTTGATTTTGGCTCAGATCATGGTCTCATGGTTTGTGGGATAGAGCCCTGATTCGGGCTCTGTGCTGACAGCACAGAGCCAGCTTGGGATTCTCTGTCTTCCCACCCCCCTACTGTGTGCTCCTCCCCCACCCCACTTGTGCTCTCTCTCAACATAAAGAAACAAACTTAAAAAAACATAAAATGCAATTTTTCTACTTCATATACTTTTTTTTTTTCCAATTAGCTAACAACAACACCAAACCAGGTAGACAGAGAGGAAATGCTATGAACACTAAAGAAAGCACAATGGCTAATTTTTATTATAGGGAAAAAATGGTTCATTCACTAACAAACACAAAAATAAAAATACTGTTTTTCAATGGCTAGATCAAAGGATGAATTTCCAAAATTACTTTGAATGTTTACATGATCACAATTTACATATGATCTGTCAAGTATTACTAACGTTAAGTCACATAAATTTTCATAGTTTAAAGGAGGATTAGGTAATTACTCTACAAACTTCTTCTGGAGAAGGTGATTTTGGACATATTCAATTGTAATTCTCCTCCATTTGCTTTTAGTGCATCTACCCTGGTCACATAGGCACTGCTCCACAGAAAGCTATTTTCGTACTACCCAGGTTCTCCATCACTGCATTAAGTAGCCATATAGAAAACAGACTGCATTGTATTCTCTTCTCCCCAGAGAGAATAAATGGTTTGCAGCTGATTTTAAATCACAAAGCAATTCTTTTGTGTACTGAATTGGCCCAAGGCTACGGAGGTTGTGCCACTCACTTCCCACATGACCTCCACTTGTGGCTGCTTCCCAATCGTGCCAGAACATGAAAACCTTGAAGGCACTCCATGTGGGGCAGTGCTCTCTCTGCCTCTGAAGGCATTTCTGGGCCAAGTTCGAAAACCCAAATTCTGAACTGCCATTGCAATGGCAAGCACACTTAGAGGAGGGGGGAGAAAGGCCAGGATTTTTCTGGTTAGGAAGGGAAATGTGGTTAACCTAAATTGGACCTGGGACACAAATGGAGGCATCCAGAAGCACTCCCACAGCTTCAGTCCAACTATGCATTTTCCTTCCGTTATAAAAACAAAACAAAAGAA
The DNA here is from genome assembly GCF_028018385.1 of Neofelis nebulosa. Lineage (NCBI taxonomy): Eukaryota > Metazoa > Chordata > Mammalia > Carnivora > Felidae > Neofelis > Neofelis nebulosa. Next base: position 100,265,221 of record NC_080787.1, read on the forward strand.
AACAAAACCAACCAAAACAGCTCTTTAAATGGTTTGGCTATATTCAGAAATGTAATTGCTTAAAGAAGGTCGCTAGTGCTTTAAAGGGCTGTGTTTGGGGAGACGGTAGGGAAACAGGGCAGATGGACAAAGCATTGCTACAGATTCTCTGAAGTAAAACTAGCCAATGAAAGTCAGCAATTAGTGCTTGCTAATTGGCAGTGCACGTATGATCAACAGTCCTTCAAAGACTTTCGTTGCTTCCTCTTTTCTCTTTCCCAGGAAGAAACAGATTATGTGGGACTTGGAGTCAAAAAACCTGGGTTCAGATCATGCCACTGTGAAACATACATCAACAAAGAGTTTCCAGATAATAGGCTTTCCTGCCTTTTGTCATCCCTGAATCTCAGGCTTTTAATGTATAAAATGGGCGTACCAACAAATGTCCCCCTTTTTATGGGTGACTGTAGAGAAAGAAAGTATAAGCAAACTGTAAAGTGCTATCTAACCATTTACTGTTGTCGTTGCTGTTAGGTCTGCCTGATATACAGAAAGTATTTAATAAATGTTCACAAAATTATTAACAAACTAGGCTAATTATAGTGGACAAACAGTTAAGAGTGAATAAATCAAGAGCCCTAAAACAATAACACTTTCGCTTAAAAATTAAGGTATTTAACTGTAAGATATTAATATCTTACATGGAACTACGTTGAACACATTAGAACTATCCCAGGGGAAAACGATGCCTCAACTGCCAGAAGAGGTCACTGTCATCACCATATATGGTGGGATCTCAGGTATGGCAGAGGGAGGCGAGCAGATTGGGTTTCATTGAGGTATAGAGGTAGAAAACGCACGGTTAAGAACCTGAGCTCTGGTGTTCAAATCTCAACTAGCAAGTTGTAGGACTGTGGGCAAATTATTTAATCTTTTCTAAACCTCGGTTTTCCCATATGTCAAATGGGGATAGCAGTAGTATCTGCTAGCAGGCTTTCTGTGAAGATTAAATGAAGAAACATAGGTGAGTTACTTACCACAGTGTTACACGTTTAGCTACTATCATCTTCATTATACTATATATGAGGCAACTTATGAGTGGAACTAGACCAGGAATCTTCCATTCTACGATGTGCTATTAATCCTCAGCCATGGTAGTGAAGTATGGTATATTTTTGAAAAATGCAGCAAAGGGGGTCCCACTGTGGTCATATATCCTGCCAGGTCCCCACATACCACTAGGCAACTTAGGTGAAGTTAGATATGCCTCCAGGGAACTGTGGTTCCTTGAACCAAATGTTAGCAGACGTCCAAGGTATAATTCTTCATATTTTACTAACTATTCTCTGAGCCATCCAGAGTCCCTGGGTTATACTTTTAAATTTCTTATGCAAGTTGCTCATGCCCTATGTTTCATTTTCCAGTAAAATCAGTCTTTCTTTTTTCAAATGGAAATGTCAAAAAGCCTAAAATGTGCATATGCGCATATTTTCTCTAATTTGCAGTGAGTGAAATCTTGCTAATACAGAAGCTAAAGAAGTTAGAATAATGAAACCCTAAGCTAGGAATCCCGTATAATAGCATATACCATGTTAAATGATGGCGGTGGTCAATGAGGCAACTGCTTCACATTCAATATCCTACTGAAATGAAATAACTGCGTTTTAAAGAAATAAAACCTAACCCATAAGATGTCCTGTTAAATGAGTCAAAAAACCTTAATTCTAGATCTATATAATTAATCAGAATGATCCAACCGCACAACCATCCTACTTCTTATCACAGAGAATTTACAAACGCAGTAAATTCTGGATGTTGGACATAAAAGACATTCTTTCCTCATGCCCTCAAAAGTCATCCTCTTCAGATCATGTCCACTCTTCTGGGACATGGAAGACCCCTTCCTCTGGGGAAAGGCTGCACCCAGCCACCTCAGCACAAGCTGTTTCTCCAGTCTGCCTGCCCTGTGACAGTGCTACCTGCCAGCCAGTAGACACAGAGCATCCTGGTGTCTACTGGGCTGCTGCAGACTGAACAGACTGTGAATCCAGCCAGAGGATAAGAGGTTGTTTTAATTGGCTAAATCTGCTATGTACTAAGCGTATGGCCATGGATTTGTAGCCAAAACACTAATCTAAAAAAAAATGTCATGTACAATTTAAACACAAAACAAAAATGACATTTTCGCTCGTCAATTCTAGTTTTGCCACGAGGGTTTTTAACCTAACATTTTATAATGAGTACCCAACCCTACCTTTGCTGAAGTAGAATTTTCATGGTATACTCCCTGCACCAAGTCCATAAGAGCACTTGCTAAAAGTTCCACAACCTAAAAAAACAAGAAAAAAAATTAAAAGAAACAATTAAACATTTTTATGCCCATTTTTACCTCAGAAAGCCTCAGAAGCCTTAGCAGCAAGGCAGTATTTGTGCTTATGGGGTTATATACAAAGATCCTGGCAAATGGCATTGCCCACCTGGATATTAGAGCCGTAATCCAATTTTTTTCAGGCATAATTCAAGCAAAAAAAAAAAACAACTTACAAGCACAGCATTGGACTAATATACATGAAAATCCAGTAATAGCCATTTTGAACAGAAGCTTAAATTTCAGATACCTAATGAAATCTTAACTCAATTTATTTTCTGTATGTTTATTTCTGTCAGGTGGATACTTTTTCAATATCTCCATTCTGGGAGCCATTACAATGCTAATTTTCATACTTAATACAGAAAGAAAAGCAAAAGCAAAAGAATGGTTAACCTTTCAAATGTGTTCATTCTGTTATACTTAAAATGCACTGTGGATATATTTGGTGGAGGGCCCCTGGGTCAAATGTACCATAAATACTGAAAATTTTTATAGGACTGCAATATTGAAATCATATTCATCAAACCTGTATTATTTTCAAGACTCAGGCTGTTAAAAAAAAAAAAAATCAAGCAAAATCAAAAGCTTTGAACTTGTTCCAGAATGTAAAACAAGCAGAAAACAGTCTCTTTGGAACTACCGTACAATTTAGACTTGTTTGCATAAACCATCTTAATTCAAGAGGATAAAATAGTGGTATTTCAATGCAGCCGTTCCAAACAAGAATTCCTCAAAGCAGCCCCAACCGCTTCTTGCGAAGTCTTAATATCGTGTATATTTAGCTTCCTATATCATGCAGTATCGTATCTGATTCCCACTCTTTGCTTCCTAAAATTTAGCTCAGTTCTGATTGAATTAAAGGATTTTGTTTCAGCTTTTATCATTCTTGTAATTGAAGACATTATTAAGCCAAAGGATACAGACCCAAACAACAAGATACTTTAATCTCAGGTACGTTAGATTTAATAAACATTTTCTTAGACACAAATTACATTAATTTGTGGAAAGACTTGCTTTAAAATTTTAACACATGAGCATTCATCTCCAAATTTATATTTACGTTCATCCTGTGTAACACAGACAAGGCTGTTGATATGGAAATTTTGCTGATTAAAGCCATTTTTTTTCTAGCTCTGCAGATGGGTTAATTTGTAAGACCTATACAAAGTCTTTTTTTTTTTTTTTTTAATCACATTGCCCTTTAGGTAACCAAATACTTAAGAAATATTGTAGCAATATGAGCTGCAGAGGAACTGGAAGGACAATGATCCTACAGTGTTACCAGATGTGTTGAGTTATTTAAGTGGGGAAGAAAGAAAATGAATGGATTTTTTTCCCCTGAAGGTATCAGATAAGCTCTATTCCCAAATCCAGGAGGATAGAGTATCACCAATAGGTCTATGAAAGACTGTAACTAAATGCACAGCATCAGATTGGATTACAGTTTATACAAGCAACATCCCAAGATCCCTCTGATGGCTGGACACGTAATACAGATCAATCACTCACTAAGAAATGTTACGGTTTTGAAACAGTTTGAGCTCTGAGACCAGCACTGGTAAAGTGAAGAGGGATTTATAAAGAGAAAGTCCACAACACTAAATGTCAAAATGATGGCATGAACTTTTAACAATGGATCTGGCTCTGGATAACTAGACTGTGCCTTTACTTCCCTGAGATTTCAGACCAGGCAGAGGCAACAGACATTTTATTGTCTCTTTTTCTTTTTAATGTAATTAGCAAATATAGACAGACCTGTACTCATAAGTTCAAAATTTATAAAGGACCCATAGTTCCAAATAGCTATAGTTACTTGAGCAGAATACACTTGCATAGCCAATGATGACCATTGAGGAAAAAGCTTTGGACTTCCTTGGGTTAACAAATCAAGGAAGATAAGAGATTATGAAAACCAGCAATAGCCTAGGGGAGCTGAAGTGTCCCAGGCAAGGGTGACTTACTCAATGCACACATAAATCTCTTTCTATTGCCTGAAATGTTTACTTAACCTTTATTTTTATTACTTTTTTTTTTTTTTTTTTTTTTTTTTTTTGAGAGGGAGAGCACACACATGAGCATGTGTGTAAGCGGGGGAGGAGCAGAAGGAGATGGAGAGAGAGAATCTCAAGCAGGCTCCATGCCCAGCACTGAGCCTGATGTGGAGCTCAATCTCATGACCATGAGATCATGACCTGAGCCGAAATCAAGAGTTGGATGCTTAACCAATGAGCCACCCAGGAGCCCCTAACATTTTAAATTATACCAAAGAGAGATATGTTTAAGTATCATCCTCCTTTAAAATTGTAGTATTTCTAGGAAGACCACAGGACTACCAGCTACACATATTTAATGAGACCATTTATTGATCTGATCTTTTTTCAATACATGGCTTACTACATAGGCACCTGTTTAGACACCTTTTGTACTTCAATATAAGAAAGTACCTGCTTCATGATACTTTTCTCCCTCAGATTCTTGTGGAATGATTTGTTCCAGCAACCCACAATGGTAGCAAGGATAATGGCAGTCAGAGAATCCAGAAGCCCAAATGCCAGATCTCCTGAGACCAAGAACCCAAGCCCTCCACTTCTTGGCACTCTTAATAAGGGCACCATGAGAAAGATTAAGGACTTTCATTCCTCAGGCCCAGGGGGGCAAGCAAACACTATCAACTACAGAAACATGACAGACTAAAAGAGCTTCAATGATAGCCACTCTTAGAAGCCCAACAATGAGAAGACCGTAATGAAATAGGGCAGAGCATTAGGAGCCAAAGGATCTAGACCCTACTTCAAGGTCTCCTAGTAATGTCATTGTGAGATCTGGGGTAGGACAATTAATTTTTCTCGACTATAAAATGAAGGAAGTTGCGAAACATAACTCTATAAGGTCCCTTCCAATTCTGATTCCGAGTTTCTAGAAATGCAAATCTTAATATTTATAGTTAGGCATGAAGATTTTAAAACTGTTTTTTTATAAAGCTTGGTAAGACACCTTTGCTCACCAAAGGTTTATTTATTTTTTAGAGGTTTTTTATTTATTATTTTTTTTAATGTTTATGTATTTTTGAGAGAGAGACAGGGAGACACAGGATCCGAAGCAGGCTCCAGGCTCTGAGCTGTCAGCACAGAGCCCGATGCAGGGCTCGAACTCACAGACCGTGAGATCATGACCTGAGTTGAAGTCGGATGCTCAACTGACTGAGCCACCCAGGTGCCCTGCTCAGATATTATTTTTATCTATTCTCTTCACACAGACTTTTCCCTCTGTCTGAACTCTCCCGATTACTTTCTTCATGAAAGTTTTTGTATCCAAGCCCCTTGGTTTCAAGACCTAGAATCCTAATTAAGCAATTTTCATTTTCTAAACCATTCTAGTGCTCGCTTCGGCAGCACATATACTAAACCATTCTAAACCATTTCCACGTCCTAAACCATTAAGACTGATAGCCCACCCCACCTACTGACAGAAACATCCTAGTTGGGTCAATTAAGGTCAACACTGCTGAGTTCTGGGTCTTGAATGGCTCTAATGCTTAGGAATAATTCATACAATCGGATTCAGAATGATATCAGGTTTAAGTGAAAAGTTGTGTCAAACAAATAATGGCTCTAGTTGGCCACATCACTTCCTCTCTAATGAGTAAATATGTAGAACACTTAGAAGAGAATCTGTCACCATTAATGTTATAAAGTTTACTTTGGCTGTCTAGACAGTAATCAAGCAGGAGATAAGCTAATTTCTGCATTTCTGGAGGTTGCAAGAATGGCAGAATTGTTTACCTGCACATGCAATACAAAAATGCTTTTCTTTCTGATTTGTCATGTTGAAATCTGACTGCCTGGCAATGCCATATACTATTCCCACGTCTTCTGAGTAACACCCTAAATTTCAGTGAGCCAGAAGTGGTAACTGTTCAGACTGTCAATGTCATGAGCTAGCTTCTTGGGGGCACCTTGTTTGGAATAAATTTCTTTTATTATTATTATTTTTTTAATTGACGTATAACTGATGGAATGAATTTCTTAAATGGTTAATTTACAGGACAAATTTCGTCAGTCTCAGGGAAAATGTAATTGCCTCATTCTTTATCTTCTGGCAAGAGTAACTATAATTCGATGATTTTTCTTAACTGAAAAGCAAAAGTGATGCATATGCACTCGCAAAAGGTGTTGTGGTGATTACACCCTGAGCTATAATAAAATTCCTATCATAAAAAATAGAAATAAAGAGAAGTAGGGGTTGGTAAGAGAACAATAATGACCAAATAACGTCTTCACACTGCTATCCGAGGATGTCTGTAATATCTTCTTAAAAGAAAAAAGCTGGTTACAAAACAGAATAGCATGACAGATATTTTTAAAACAAAGTGAGGTCAATCTCTGAGTTTATATACGCTGAGAGAAAAGTCGGAAAGACAACAAAATATTAAAGGTGCCTGGGTGGTTCAGTCAGTTAAGCATCTGACTTTGGCTCAGGTCATGATCCCGTGGTTCATGGGTTCAAGCCCTGTGTCAGGTTCTGTGCTGACAGCTCAGAGATTGGAACCTGCTTCGGATTCCGTGTCTCTCTCTGCGTGCCCCTCCCTGGCTTGTGCACGTGCTCTCTCTCTCTCTCAAAAATAAATAAATCAACAAAAAAAATTTTTTTAAATGAAAGGACAACAAAGTAGTAATAATGATAATGTGTAAATGGTAAGTAAGCATCTGGATGATTTTTAATGAAAAAATTTTCTTTTTCAACTTTTATAAATTGCTTAAATTTGTAATCAATAAATTTATAACTGCTTAAATTTACAAGTATTACATTTTTCTCCCCTCTTTTATTGTACTGCTTTTATAATCAGGTTAAAACAATAAACCTATCTCCATGGAGTGGGGCGGGGAGCTGGGGAGCACACTCTCCTTTTAGCCTCAGAGAGGCTTCTGAAGCTGTGTCCACAAATTGATTTCTGGAATATATCAATCAAACAATAGTCCTCGGAGTAGCAAAAATAAGATCAGTAAGTGGTGGTAAGCATTCTGTGGAGACGAGCTGTGCCTGTCTCAACAGGCGTGATCCAGGAGTACTGTCAGTATTTGACAGATGGAATAGTTTCAGCTGAGTTGTAGATAGTTAACCAGGAAACCAGACCACTTAATATGGGCAAAGGAGCACCCATCTCAAATAAAAAGTAAAATACAACTAAATCTTCAGAAAAATATTAACTATTAACTAATGTGGCTCAATAAAAGCTCGAGCCAGCAAAACCTGAGTTGGTGTAGTATGGTTGTGTTTTAACTTACTTAAAAAAGGTTGCTACAGAGGTGCCTGGGTGGCTCAGCTGGTTAAGCATCTGGCTCTTGATTTCAGCTCAGGTCATGATCTACAGATCGTGAGGTTGAGTCCCATGTCTGGCTCTGTGCCTACAGTGCAGAGCCTGCTTGAGATTTTTTCTCTCTCTCCCTCTCTCTCAAAATAAATAAACTTGAAGGAAAAAAAAAAAGGTTGCCCCGCACTTAACTCATTGGTATATAGAAACTGTGGAGGCTATTACAGATTTATAATCGTCTTTCAAAAACTTGCGCTGGAAAGGTTATTTTAATGAGTTTTTACTACAGTGTAGAATGACAACGTGTGATCCATCACTCTATTTGGGAGGCAAACGAACACACAGCCCCTCAGCCTTTACTACTCTTAACAGCTGCTAGCAAAGGAAATAGTCATGTGTGTGCACGCATCTGCAGTGCTGATGGCATTAATTACACACAAATTTATTGCACTCCTTCCCCCACCTCTAGGAAGAAATAGCAATGCATGAAGCAGTTGCAAAGGTAAAACGCCCTTGGGGAAGAATTAATTCTCATATACATCTTGGGAGGAACAAAAGACAGATTTAGCATAAATATGTCCTTTCCAAAAAGCTTTGATATTTGAAGGGATAGTGTCAAGATTTTTTTTTAAGCCACAAAACCAATATTGTCCGTAAAAATGTCTTACAGAAAAATACTTTTAAAGATAAAGGATGCCGAACAGTCTGCTAATAGTAACCAGGGCAGTTAGCTTCACTCTTCAGTTCCTCTTCACAAAAAACAAAGCACGGAGTGTTTGAGAGATGCATTTAATGATGGAAAGATTTACTTACATTACACCAAGGTGAGGTAGAGGAACTGGCTAAGAAGTAGTGCTCTCCCACAGAGACCAATAATAACATCTAACATTTGTAAAGCACTTTATCATTTACAGACTGGGTTTAAGCAAACTATTCTGTTCCAGGTGGATTCAGTCCCCCAGTGCTCAGCCAGAGCTTTCAGGCTGGCAGCCTCAATGGAGAAGCGACCTCTGAAGAACACAGGGAGCAGCGGCAGTGGCCAAATAAGGGGTGAATCTACTCACCCACCACCTGGGCACAAACAACCCAGATGAGCCCTAATCTGCATGCTGATTAATATAAATGAGTTGTTTTAATAAAGCCATTGATGAAGTCTATGAAAGAATGGTTCTCCCCACTCCTTCCTATCAGACAAGGACCAGGTTTAATGACGACAATGATGAAAGGTCTGTTGCAATAAACACACCACTAACTCACAGGAGTTCTGGAGGAAGCTTCTAACTAGGCTTTTTGAAGGGAGCCTTTTCAATGCTGCCAAATGTGTAAGACCATGCTTATTTGTGGGAGGGATAGCAATCTGTTCTAGTGAGCTGGAAGTTCTTTCTGGCTAAGGGGGAAGAGCGGAGAGAGAAATGGCACAACCAGTAGGACAGGTGCAGCAAAAACTAAGCAAATTGATAATCTTAATTTTTAATTTAGAACAGCTGATACATTGGTTTATGGCCTCTAACTACTGGTAACATTTGTCAGAAAGGGCTCAGGAAAATTCAGCGAACTAAAGAAAAGTCTAAAAGAAAATCACAACTGATAAAACTTAAAAGAAATGGCCCACAAGTTCAGGAAAATGGCTTGAATATGAAGTGCTGAAATTTAATATTATATTGGCTAATGCACTCATTCCATAAACATTTGCTGACAGCCTACTATGTTCCTGGCACTGTACTAATGAAACTAGTTATGACCTTATAAAGATAAAGGACATTACTTTGTTATTGACCACTTAGAAGGCTGCATGACTTTGGGCCATCCATATAACTTCTTGTTTTAAGTGTATTTATTTATTTGCGGGGGGGGGGGGGGGCGGTGCAGAGAGGAAGGGAGAGAGAGAATCCCAAGCAGTCTCCATGCTGCCAGCACCCTGTGAGATCATGATCCGAGTCAAAACCAAGAGTTGGATGCTTAACCGACTGAGCCATCCAGGCACTCCCTCCGCCCTCCTCTCCCATAGCACTCCTTTGGGCCTCAGTTAGCTTATCTAAGTAAGAGGTATCTGCATTTTATCAACAGCCCCATGACCAGAAATGTGTAGCTGTATATGTTTTTTATTCATAACAATTGTAAGGATGATGCCAAAATATGGATTTCTTTCAGTAACAATAAAAAAGTGATCTAAAAATAAGTTTTTTGTTTTTTTTTTTTTAAGATTTTATTTTTAAGTAATCTCTACACCCAATGTGGGTCTCAAACTCACAACCCTGAGATCAAGAGTTGCATGCTCCACCGACCAAGCCAGCCAGGTGCCCCCTGAGTTCACTTTTTGAATGACGGTGCATGGTTCTTGGTCTACTGTTCACCACTGAGTAATGATAATCATTTATTGATTTAAACAATGCTTAGATTCCTGAAAAGGTGGCTGATAATTTCTTTACAATTTAAAATGCTTACACCAAAATAAAACTTTTTGTAAGAAAAGGAGAAAAAGAGATGCTTTCCAGTAGGCTAAAAAAAAGTTGGTTAAGTATCTTGCATTACTACAAAAACTAAATAGTTGCTGGGAACTAAATGCTTAGTCGTGAAACAAAGTAATTCTGACATTATCGTACAGCAGTTAGTTGCTTTAGTTTTCACTTTCTCCAACATAAGAATTCCTTATGGATGTTGTCAAGTTTGTTGTACCCAGGATATTCCCCATTAGGATGCCCCACACTTAGTAGCTCTGTTACACCTTGCTCTGACAACCTCTCAGAGAGAATTATATCTGCCATCTCAGTGACGTGCCCACTTTTCCCCATGTGGCTGATAACCTCCACTCTGCTTTCACTGCTTCTTCCTTTGGTGGCACTCTCAGTGATGTTAAGTGATAGTTTCCAAGTGTGATTTTGCTTAAAGGTTAATCCCACCTTTGAAAAACACAAGTTCACAATGTGAAACTTCAGAACACCAGGATCAAGGTACCTTATTTCATTCAACGAAAGGATGCTGCTGGCTAGAACACTGCCTAATAGTATCAACTTTCAAAATTTTTAAATTGCAACCCACGATAAGAATTGTATTCTACATCATGACACACACAGTACATGCATACATGTGTATGTACAAAAATGAGTGAAATTTTTCACAAAACAAAAGTTTCATTATCCCTCTATTTTCTATTGTGATCCATTAAAGAAAAAGTGTTGACAGTCACTTACTAAAGGGATTTCACTATCCACCATAAACAGCATGTGATCTATAATCTGAAATACTACCTTATACTGATATACGTCATGTATAACTCATACCTTGGTTAGCCATTTTAACTGCACACAGAGTCCCCAGATTTTTGACACACAGTTTACAGATTGTTATTCTGAAATATATTTATAAAGGTGTTAATTTCTTTATCACTTTATTCCAAAAACATGTAAATTAACGGCATAGAAACAGAGGCAGAAGGCAGGTTAAAACATAATCATTCTCAGGTACTATGGGGTATAATATTAGGGTGCATTTCCACCTTGGTTTATATACATCACTGATACTCTTAGCTTTGATCTTACTAGATTCATTAAAAAAAAAAAAAAAGTTTAGAACACATTTGGCCAAAGAGTTAAAAATTTCAGGATTTCTCTGAGATTCACACATACTCTTGCAAATTCCAGGAATCCCTTGTCTTTTGGATAACATGGTTCAATTTTTAGTTCAATTAGTTCCTCTTCTAATTGGGCTACACTAAAAGGCAGATGTTTGTAATTCAGAGACGTCCCGAGGTTTGCACTTCAAAGGCAACCACAGAAATAAAAGCATGAGTCATATGCATTAAAATCCATGCATCTCGTCTAAAACTGTAATTGTATTTCTTCCAAATACCATTGCAGCTCTTCAAAATCTGTGAATCAATGGAATGCTAAAAATAACTGGCTCTATTGGTACTGCATTCTAGAAAATTAGGTAATCCTTTTTTCCCCTCAAAAAAAAAAAAGTAGTAGAAACTCGAGATTGGCTGTATTGTACCCTTGAATCAAACAATGGATATTCTTGGGTTAGAAATTCTCTAATTGTAGAGATACAATTGGGTTGTTTTGTTTTGTTTTTTTTTTGTTTTTTTTTTTGTTTGATATAATTTACATGAAGACTGAAAACAGGTGATACAATTGTCTTTTAAGCTGGCATTTCTAATGCTTAACACAATGCACGCAAAAATTTTATTGCATCACCAATACTTTTTCCAATATGTGAATTGTATAAATCATAACTTTCAAAATAAATTTGCAGTTATAATTGTTTAATCATTATTTTCAGAATTTTATATCTGCATATCATCTTATGGCTTTTAAAGTACTTGAACAAATTAAGCCATATCATTTTCTCATCACAAACTGGCCATATAGGTGAGTTCATTAATTTAGAGTATCGTTTTAGATTGCTGAAATATGCATGTAAATCTCTAGATCTTAGACATTTATAAAAAAGATGGTCATTTCTCTATTACATCTCTGAGTTTATAAACAATTTTTTCTTGATTCCTTTGTTTTTCTTCCTATATCGTAACATCTTCAGGATCTGGATATATATATTTTAAGTTCAGACTCTCTCCTACAACACTCAGAATTGTAGAATTTTGCAACTGGTAAGGATACAGGAGATGGAAATAATGCTGTCTTTATTTTACAGATGAGGAAACTAAGAAAACAAGTTGCCTCTGCTTACTGGTTATTTCTCCAAAATGTTTCATAAAGCTCTAATGATGTTTGTATTGAAATACTTATTCCGATATTTTAAAACTACTAGTCGCTTAAGGTATTATAAATCCCAATACCGGTAACTGCAAAATTGCTGGCAAAAAAGGTATCATGGTTCTTGGTTTGTTAGTTTTCTACTTTAGCTAAGCTAGAGGATTCTGGAGCCAGATTGCCTATATTTAGATTTAGACAGCAGCTCTACCATTTCCTCAAGGAAATTACTTAACCCTTTCCTATGTCTCAGGAGAGATTAAATAAGTTAATACACATAAAGCACTTGCAATAGTGTCTAGCACAGGGCAAGCACTCAAAAATGTAAGTTGTTAATATTATCAAGTGCTTTGTACTAATTTTAATAAATATTAAATATTCTACATCATGAAGTTTCTAAGTTGACTTGAAAAATGGAGTATTAAGACATTACAGGGATGCGCCTGGCTGGCTCAGTCCATAGAGTATGCGACTCTTGATCACAGGGTCATGAATTTAAGCCCCACATTGGGCATAGAGCTTAAAGAAAAAAAAAAAAAAGACAATAGATAAACAGTCTGGAGAAAAAGATAAATGATCTAAACTAGAATTCTGAGGGAGAAAATGAACTGTCCAATGTTAAATGGCTAATTAAAAAAAAAAGTCAGAGATAGAGAATAGGTCCACAGACTTCTACTTGAGGTCTTTCCACTTCTCTTATGTGGCTTTATAGGTCATCTCTGAGAAGTATAAAATAGGTAAGTGCTATATAACCCAACATATTATGAAAACACAAGTTATCCACAAAAGTGAAAGCTGAAGTTGCTTCGGAATGAAATAGTTAATGTGATATTCTAAACAGGGAAACTGTCATTTAAAAATCAAAGACTGGCCATACACTACAGTTTTGGTGTTTACTGATACCTGACTGACTTGCTGGGCACAGTGAAAATGGCCCCAGAACAAAGACAATTAAGCCATGTGAATAACAACAAACAATGCATTTTCCAAAATGCTTAAAAAGAAACTTCCTTGGCACAGCTGTACTTTCCAACAAGCCCACTTTAATGTTTTCACGGTTTCCAATATCAGAAATGACCTCAGGGTCAGGCATTTGTCAGTTAATGACCTGTTGGGCTAATGGCCTTCAGCTTTGCCTTGGGCACACAAGTCCTCCAGTAGGTCATTAGCTGCCAGAAAAGGGCTCTTCCCCAATCACTATTGCTAAATAAATAACATTTGCTCCTGGGTTAAGGCCCCATCAACCAACTTGGGCTTAGAGTGAATTTTTTCCATGAGTATTTACAACTCTGAGGAATCAGGAAAATGATGGAAATGCTAAAACCAAATTAAATCAACACAAATGAACTATCTGTAGCTACTAATGAAAAGCAGTCACATGGATCCTTTTGAATCCTCTTAACTGTTCTTTTGCTTATGGAGTTCAAATTCGGTATTAATCTAACACAACAGGCACGAAATTACAAATGCACTGCATTTTGGAATTTTATCTATAATTCAGTTGTTTGGAGTTCATATCTCAATGTCCCAATATTTGAGGTTATAAATGGTGGCTAGGTTCCCAGGGCAGCCGACTAAAGCTTGGTTAGCTCATAACATTAGAAATACCATATGCTTATAATTAAAAATAAAATAGAAAACCACAATCTTACAATACCTTCAATTAAATAAAGTAGGAAAACAAAACTAAATAGAAAGACATTTAAAAAATGTCTTTAAACATTGACAGTTATAGGGAAACCTGGTTAAAGGAAAAAATGAGGGTAGAGACACTGGTTCTTTCTTACGCCTGTTTCATTTCTAATTATATAATTTTCCTTATTCTTTTGTAACTTTTTTTAATGTTTATTTCCGAGAGACAGAGAGAGAAACAGAGCACGGGGGCGGGGGGGGGGGGGGTGTGGGTAGAAAGAAGGGAAACACAGAATCCAAAGCAGGTTCCAGGCTCTGAGCTGTCAGCACAGAGCCCGACATGGAGTTCGAACCCATAAACCGTGAGATCGTGACCTGAGCTGAAGTCGGACGCTTAACCGACTGAGCCACCCAGGTGCCCCAATTTTCCTTATGAACACAAGAGCATGCCAAGCCTTACTCTGATGTTTTTCAACTCCTAAGTAAAGTTTCTTGGCTTATTTTTTTTTTTTTTTAATTTTTTTTTTTTCAACGTTTTTTATTTATTTTTGGGACAGAGAGAGACAGAGCATGAACAGGGGAGGGGCAGAGAGAGAGGGAGACACAGAATCGGAAACAGGCTCCAGGCTCCGAGCCATCAGCCCAGAGCCTGACGTGGGGCTCGAACTCACGGACCGCGAGATCGTGACCTGGCTGAAGTCGGACGCTTAACCGACTGCGCCACCCAGGCGCCCCTTATTTTTTATTGAAAGGAGCAAGAAGAAGGCAAAAAGATGGATAACAATTTTTCTGAACTAACAAGGAAGAAGATAAAGAATGAAAGATGGGAAGAAAGGGGTTGGGGATAGCCTGAGATGGAATTAACTGATTTGTGAACAATAAAAGACAAAGAAAGAGGTACTGAGGATGTATCTATGGGATAAAGAAAGGATGAGTGAAGAGATGTGGGGTCAGCTAGCTGAGGATGCAGAGGAAGGAATCAGCTATTCATCTACCCAGTACTTTTGTTAGCTCCTAACTCAGGAAGTTCCTTGAGTAAAATCATTAGAAAGGCAAAAAGAAATGAATAGCTCAAGCTCAGAAGTGGATTTTTTTTCTCCCTCTGGCTTTGGAGAAATGGCAGTTTATATCAGTGAAAATGAAGAGGAAAAAAAAAGCTGGCTTGATTAATTTTATTTCTGGAAAGTAGAAAAAGGGATTTACAAAATTGAGGTGGCTAGGTATACTATAAAATTACCCCAGGGATGCCTGGGTGGCTCAGTCGGTTGAGTGTCCAACTTTAGCTCAGGTCATGATCTTGCAGCCCATGAGTTGGAGCCCTGCATCCGGCTCTGTGCTGACAGCTCAGAGCCTGGAGCCGGCTTCGGATTCTGTGTCTCCCTCTCTCTACCCCTTCCCCGCTCATGCTCTGTTTGTCTCTCTCTCAAAAATAAATAAACATTTAGAAAAATCTGCCCTAGTCAACATATTTCTACCTCTCGTGGCCAACCATGGTATGGGGTTCAACTCTACCCATTTTAGAGAATATATTTTTGTAGAACATAGACTTTTTAAAATGGGCTTATTTGAAAGCTTAGGCATATGGAAGAAATTCCCTTCTTGGTTGTCAGCTTTCTGGTTGACAGACACTCAGAGTTTTGTCCATTTTTTGTATGATGGCATTTGATCTTTTTATGGCAAAAAGACACTTCATTCCATTGTTTTATGGCACCAAAAGGACAAAGTTTAAGGTTTTAATGAGACAATAAATTTCAAAAGAACATAATATTTGGCTTCTTGTTTCTAAGTACACTTCTCAAATACTAATCATTTATCACTTTTACTTTAAAGATCAAGGAAGTGGCTCAGAAAATGGATATAGTGTCTGTTTATGGGTAGCTTTGTTAGCACATGATAAAAAAAAAAACTGCAAAAATTTGGGGCCTTTGAAATTGTAATTTTATGATAACATTTTGGCTTCTTTATTCAATTGATAGGGAGATAACTGCCTTTATTGTTACAATATATAACACCCTACTTACCTTCTGCACACATTTAAGCTAGTCATGAAAATCTATACTTGAGAAGGGTTATATATAGAAAAGAACATTAATCTTGGGTGTCAGACTAAAGAGGCTAAAACATAATAATTTCCACAAGTAAAATCGTGCTGACAAGACTATAAACACACAAGGTCACAATGTCTATTTTAAATGAATATGATAAAGAAAATCTCAAATTTCATATGATATAGCATGTTTCTAGGTTTCATTTTTTTTTTTTAAGGTAGGCTCTACACCCAACATGGTGCTTGAACTCGTGACCACAAGAACAAGAGTTACATGCTCTACTTAACTGAGCCAGCCAAGTGAGCCTAGGTTTCACTTTTTAACATGAATTTGAAAGTAGAATTAATGTAACCGATAATACAAACATGGAATAACCAATAGCCCTCTCTTTATTAAAATATATAGATGGTATAAAAGGAGGAGATTTATATGCATAAATTGAGCATATTTATACAAACAAAATTCTTCCTTGTAAACAACATATTTATGCCTTTAGGAAAACAAAGTTAACATAAGGAAATACATCAGCTATGTAAAGAGTACATCTGTGCCCCTAATTATTTAGAAATATAAATCACTAATGCTTAATAGAACAGTCCCCAGGAATGACATCATGACAATGTTCTTGGGTACTCAGACAAGACCCAAGCTAAGGCACAGTTTCCCACCTGATGTATAGTGATAGGTCCATTAAATGAAAATGACTATAATGAGAAAAAAATAGCATGGTCAATTCATTTTTTTATTATTTTTTTAAAAGTTTATTTATTTATTTTGAGAGAGAGTGCACGTGCACGTGAAACCGGGAAGGACACAGTAGGGGAGAGAATCCCAAGCAGGCTCTGCACTGTCAGCACAGAGCCCAACACAGGGCTCAAACTCATGTACTCTAAGATTACGACCTGAGCCGAAACCACAACTGAGCCATCCAGGTGCCCCTGAATTCAATTGTTCAAATACTAGGGTTATCACTATACATGTAAAATAAAAGACTTAGAGAAAAAAGATGACAAGCAGTAATCCAAACAGCCATATTTGTACTGTGGCTTAATCCTAAAATAAAGATCTAGTCTACAAAATAAACAGGAACCAGAAAAAGCCTCTAATAGTCAGCCAGATTTCTAAATTATAGTGCTTCTCCACTTCATGTTTTCCCCCCAATTATTCAGCATGTCTCATTGATAGTTTGATGCTCAGATACTAAAATTTTAGATTCTGGTATGACCCCATCATTTCAGGATCCAGTGATGTTCTACATGAACACAATATAAAGCAATTTATTTCAATGGAGTCAGGGAATTTATGGCTTAACAAGAGGCATTCTAAAGTCTCCAAGTCTAGGGTCTGTGTACAATGAAGTACCAAAATAAAAAGCTGACCTTAGGTTCCATAACTGAAAATGAATGAAAACTCAAACACTACTCTTGAATTCAAAACTCACTCTTGAATTCCAAATCTTGTTAATTCACATTTATGTGACCAGAGCTAGAACAGTAAGAAGACAATTACCAGAGGATTAATATACCAATTTCTATACTTAGAGATATTTAAAAATCTAAATGTTACCTAAGGCAATTACCTTGAAGACCCCTAATATCTTCAGGGAAAAGCCAAAGGGAGAATAATTGACTTTGCTAATTTTACCCTTGGCAATTATAAAACAGCTCTGAATTTCTGATGACTGCAGAACCCTTCATCTTAATGGTCTGCCCCAGGAGAAGTACAGAGATAAACACATAATACAGAAATTCAGACAAGAATTCAGTAGCACAAGAAAATGGAACATTGGTAGAATGAATAAGTCATAAAAAATTAAAGTTGCTACAAATATGCTAACTTTAATTACCAAGTTAAATACACACCCTCCAAAAAAAGCTGTCACTGTGACAAAAGTGACATACTATATACAGAAATTCTGTATTAAGTTCTGTCTGCTCCCTCACTGCTGTGGTGTCTCTTTCATTGCTATTGCTGACAAATTTTTCTTCTCCTGTTTAAAATTAAAGTATAACTGACAAACAATATCCTGTTAGTTTTAGGTATATATCAGTGATTTCATATTTTTATATACTGTCAAATGATCCCTACAGTAAGTCTAGTTACCATCCATCACCATACAAAGTTATTATAATGTTATTGACTATGTTCTTTATGCTGTACATTACATCCTCGTGACTTATTTATAACTGGAAGTTTATACTTCTTAATCCCCTTCACCTATTTCACCCATCCCACCCACCCCAGCCCCCCTGGCAACCAATAGTTTATTTCCTGTATGTAAAAGTGTTCCATTCTGTTTGTTCATTCGTTTTGTTTTTTAGATTCCACATATAAGTGACATTATATGACATTTGCTTTTCTGTGTATGACTTATTTCACTTAGCATAATACCCTCTAGGTCCATCCATGTTGTCACAAATGGCAAGATTTCATTCTTTTTTATGGCTGAGTAATATTCACACACACACACACACACACACACACACCCCATATATAGCATATGGTATATATATTCATCTTCTTTATCTGTTTATCTATCAGCAAATTTTCTTTCTTGTAAGAGAACATTAAAACGTCAGTAAGGAGAAATCTAACTTTACTAAGACATTAACCATATGTAGAGAACTTTAAAAAACTTAATACTGTCCCAGAGAAACATTTATCACTACCTCCTCCTCCACACAAAAAATTCTTATTAATGATTAGTATTATCCTTAATCAATTTAAGTTTCTGGGAATTCATTTAATAAAATTAGTCTTCTTCTGAGATATAACTTTACTTTCTTTAAAAAAATAAACTGCCGGGGTGCCTGGGTGGCTCAGTCGGTTAAGCATCTGACTTCGGCTCAGGTCATGATCTCATGGTCCGTGAGTTCGAGCCCCGCGTCGGGCTCTGTGCTGACAGCTCAGAGCCTGGAGCCTGTTTCAGATTCTCTGTCTCCCTCTCTCTCTGCTCCTCCACCTCCACTCATGCTCTTTCTCTCTCAGAAAATAAACATTAAAAAAAGTTTTAAAAACCCTATTTACTTATTTATTTAGAGTGTCCAAGAGCATGAATAAGGGAGAGGGGCAGAAGGAAAGAGAGAGAAATATCTCAAGCAGGCTTGAGACGTGGGCTCGATGCCATGACCCTGGGATCATGACCTGAGTCGAAATCAAGAGTGGGATGCTCAACCGACTGAGCCACTCAGGCTCCCCTAAACTGCCAAGTCTTTAAATAAAAGGAATTGATTCTCAATATGGAAGATTTGTTTTATCAAAGATAACTCTTGACTTTCAAGAACTTTACCCCCTATAATCAGTTTAAACTATTGTTCATATATATGGTTTGGAAATCATCTATTAGGATTAAAAGAGAGCTAGTAGAAGCCTAGAATGGCAGAAGATCAATTATAGACCCCTGGACATGGTATTCAAGATCTTTCACAAGAGCTGATGCAGTGAAGTGTCTTTTGAAATTGACCTTTGTAGAGCCTTCAAATTTTGAAGAACAAGGTGCAAAAGGATCCTTTTTTTGATGAACAGAATGATTCATAGAATAAAGGCTTCAATCAAATACACAACTATCAAATTAAAAAAACAAAACAAAACAATATACCGTGGGCCTAAAAAGGAAAAAAACCTGCTCACCAGACAAAAGTCAATAAAATGAAAATCTAAAAGTACAAAACTGTGCAGAGACCATGAAGGTACAGGACTCACTGAAGAGGAAGGAAATACCTAATCATTCTTATTTCAACAGGCTTAACTGTTGCTTGGATATGCTAAGTTTTTGTTTTGTATTTTTTTCTTTTTTTTAATCAAATACTGCCACTGAAATCCAGTGCCTAATGGAGCAGATGGTGGAGGTCTTAGTCTCTGGAACATTTATAGTGATGCTTCTGAATGCAAAACACTAAGAGTGGATTTCACAAACCATGAATCTCAATTGATTTTGATGGGAGTAAAGCCTCCATTTTCCCTGAACTTGAACCACACTAAAAGAAAGCATGTGTGAATGATACAAGATAGTTAAGAAAAAGGAACACATTAAATATCATTCCCATAAAGTGAGTGGTTAAAGCAAGTGAATACTTGTTTGTGTCATTACAGCATAATTATATTTGTGCTAAATACCACCATCTTAACCTTATATAAGATTTCATCAGAATAGCTTAAAGTAAGTTAAAACGAATGATTAGAGAAAACACAAATTTGTCTCAAGGCAGTAAGTCTTGTTTTAAGGTAGGGGCCAGGCTGAGAGCTACTTACAAAAATGTGGATCTAGTTACTACATCCAGAATATCTCTTCTTCTTAGGTATGTGGGTCTAATCCATGAGTGGCCAGTGTATATGACTACAGCTAGTCATGTATAGTGCAAGACACCCGGAAACCACACGAGGCCTGTACCTTCTGAGGTCTTCTCCTTCCCTAAGACCCAAAGTTCATCAGACCACAGCAGGCATGGTCAAGAGGCAAGATGGACGATGCAGTCATAGAATGGCTCTCCAAGGCAGTGGATCAAACACCCTTCTGCTAACATGTGAATTCCAGTAAAGGAGAGAATTTAGTGAGACCCATCACAGTAGACTATATACACAGAAAACAGGGCAATTTGAGGGTAAATAAAAAGAATGCCCAAATGGTAATAAATCTCTGGTGGGAGATCTGAGATTTTCTATTATTCTATTTTACATAACCAATTCATTTCTTACTGGTTTCCTTTTCACATGAATGTAAACTGTATATTAGAGGTACCCTACCATTTTCTCCCTAAAAATCAGCAGATCGGTCTCATAAAAATATAGCCAAAAGTGTGATGGGGAGATAGGGCAAAATGCTATTTGTCTTCCAGTGTCTATTATCCATATCTTTCAGATTTTTGGCTGCACATGTGGCTCCCCAAAATGAAGTTTATATTTCTTAGCCTCCCTTATAAGTAGGTGTGGCCATATAATTCAATTCTGGCCAGTAAGTAAGCAGAATGATCTTGAGCAACTTCTGAGAAATGTCTGTAAAGTGGTGATACTATAAAATTTATCAACCAAACTGGGACACTTGAGAGTAAGAGTGCTAAAAAATTAAAATTTTACACTTTTTGAAACATGTATTTATTTTTTAAAGTTTATTTATTTTGAGAGAGAGAGAGTGAGCGAGCACACATGCATTAGTTGGGCAGGGGCAGTGAGGGGGCAGGAAGACACCTGAGCAGGCTCTGTGACATTAGCACGGAGCCCTGTGCTTAATAGGCTGAGGCACTCAGGTGCCCTGAAACACGTAGTTATTAACTAATAAATGATTTTATTATGTTGGTGGACTTGTTAACAAGTTCTACTCAAAAACTATTTTCAAAAGTGAAATTTAAAAAGAAAGAAAAATATATCCATGTACATTACAACAAAATAAAAAAACTTTATATTGATCATCTGAGTATTAAAAAATAACCAGCAAAATAATTATTCTTGGTAAATATTCACATACTCTAATTCATTTCTAATCTTGTGTAACTGGCATTTTTCTGAAGAATGTGCTTTTATCTTATTTTTTTTTAAAGATTTTATTTTAAAGAAATCTCTACACCCAATGAAGGGCTCAAACCTACAACCCCGAGATCAACAGTCACATGCCTCTACTGACTGAGCCAGCCAGATGTCCCTGAAGAATGTGCTTTTAAAAATACAGCATTTAGGGGCACCTGGGTGGTTCAGTCAGTTAAGCATCTGACTTCGGCTCAGGTCATGATCTCATGGTTCATGAGTTTGGGTCCTGCATCGGGTGAGCACGAGCCCCAACTTCAGGTGAACATGAGCCTCACTTTAGATGAGCCCCACTTGTCTCTCTCTCCCCTCTCTCTGCCCTTGCTCACTTGCTCCTTTTCTCTCTCACAAAAAAAAATTACAAAGAAAATGTGGCATTTAAAAATAAAACTGCCAGCAATATTCTTCACAGTTGCAGTTTATGACTAATATGAAATTATTGACATCTTCATTTGATTTTATTGGTAGACCATAATATTTTTAATTGAGAAAATGCTCATTCTACCAGTTCTGAGTTACCCGGTAAGCTCTAAGCAAATTTCCAAAGTGGAACAGAAACTCAATTCTAATTAAAAAAAAATTTTTTTAATGTTTATTTATTTTTGAGAGAGAGAGACAGTATGAGTGGGCAAGGGGTAGAGAGAGGGAGACACAGAATCCACAGCAGGATCCAGGCTCTGAGCCGTTAGCACAGAGCCTGTCGCGGGGCTCGAACTCAAGAACCGTGAGGTCATGACCTGAGCTGAAGTTGGACACTTAACCTAGTGAGCCACCCAGGCGCCCCTAATTTTTTTTAAGTGGGCTTCATGCCCAGTGCAGAGCCCAACAGAGGGCTTGAACTCATGACCCTCAGATCGAAACCTGAGCTGAGATCAAGAGTTGGATGGTTACCCAACTGAGCCTGACACCCAGGTGCCCCTCAATTCTGATTTTTTAAATATTGTAAAATGTAACTCTTCTAGCCCAAATATTTTCAAGGTACTGTCTTTTTGCTTCCTTCAGAGTACCTTCTTTTGACAAATATTTTTATAAGACAAAGCTTGTCAAATAAATTGTCTCTACAATTCTTTTGAATGCTTTGCTAAAATCAGATGCTATAAAATCTAGGCCTTCTCAATTTCATTTCATTCATGTGTGTGTATAATATATTCAAAATAGGCACACTACCAAAAGATTCTTCCTGCAAGGTGAGATATTCCAAATTACAATTACATAATTTAAAATTTTAATCTTGGGTAGCATTTGAGTTCTTACTATTTATTTTGTTGTGCTCCTTCCTTGCTTTTGCAAAGAAAGAATCCAATGGGGGGCGCCTGGGTGGCTTGGTCGGTTAAGCGTCCAACTTCAGCTCAGGTCATGATCTTACAGACGGTCTGTGAGTTCAAGCCCCGCGTCGGGCTCTGTGCTGACCGCTCAGAGCCTGGAGTCTGTTTCAGATTCTGTGTCTCCCTCTCTCTCTGCCCCTCCCTTGTTCATGCTCTGTCTCTCTCTGTCTCAAAAATAAATAAAACGTTTAAAAAAAAAAAATTAAAAAAAAAAAAAAAAGAATCCAATGGGATTTTCATTAACTGTAATTCCTTGATTGTTTAGGGAATTCATTATAATTCCCTAAAAGTTTCATTTTGTGTTCTCTTTGTTGAACCCTTGATTTCAGATTTCCAATTGATTCTGAACAATATGTCATCAAAATTTATAAAAAAGTTCAATACCATTGTTGGGCATAAAGATTTTGAAAATCTGATGAATGACAGGCAACAAAGACAGAAGGAACATACTATAGTGCTGAACTATGTTTTGTGCTCAACACCAAAATCCCCAAAATCATGTAGTTCAAAGACTTGAAGATAAAAATACTCGTAAATATTTATAACAATTCCATCTATTGCAATTAGTAGAATGTGGACACTTGTTTGGATGCAATTATGAGTTACGGGTATGCCACAACCAGTTCCAAGTACTCCACAGGAATCTCAATGTAGTAAGAACTTTGTTTTTACCACAACACTGTGTGTACCTCAGCAAAATGTGTACTTGTATTATTATTATAAACTAGTAATTTTATCTTCCATGTTGTATTTCAAGCTGAATTTCTGATCTCACTCATAATGGCTTAATCTCTGGTAGAATATACTTTCAGAAGCTTTACCTTGATTCCATGAATGGATGAAAAAAATAAAACATTTTTTGAATTAACTAAAATGATTTAATTATTTGAAGTACCTGATGACAGTCAACTAAAACTGGAATTATTTAACTGTTTGCAAAGTTTTTCTTTGGCCAATGGGGCCAAGAAATATAAAGTTATCGCTTCCCTTATTCCTATGTGCACATAAAAACTTGTAGTCGAAGGGTGCCTGGGTGTCTCAGTCAGTTAAGCGTCTGACTCTTGATTTCGGCTCAGGTCATGATCTCATGGTTCACGAGTTCAAGCCCTGCATCGGGCTATGTGTTGATAGCGTGGAGCCTGCTTGTGATTCTCTCTTTCTCTCTGTCCTTCCCCTGCTTGCTCTCTCTCTCAAAATAAATAAATTTTTAAAAAGCCAGAAAACCCATAGTCGAAAATGAGTGAAATTAATTTAGAAAAATAGACATCTGTCTAAACAAAAGTTAGGCTTCACAGAGAGGTATGTGTATATACCTTCTGCAGTGGCATGTGTGAAACCCTCATCCTCAGGAAGTCTTCTTAAAGTAACTGCTAACTTTGGAAATAGATCCTGATACTTTTTCAGCAGATTTGATACTTCTTGTTTTCATGCGGTCAGTGATAACAAAATGGCCTCCAGAGTGGATAGTAAGTAAATGCCAACATTTTATGAGAATTACACATTCCTTGCCAACTATCTTAGTACTTAAAAAAAAATGAAATATATAGTTTTTAGCTTATTGTTGCCAGAAGGGTTCACTGCAAAAAACAAAGCGTCGCCAAACAATCAAACAGTTACAGGTTAACACCGCACAAGCAAGGGTGCTCAGTCTACTCTCTACCGCCTCCCCTGATCAGCCTTGATTTTCCATACGTAACTCACAGATACCTAACTTCCACCTTACTCTGCTTCCCACTGAGCTTTTGGACTGGTGACTTGGTGACTCTCAAAGGCCATACATGGGCCGCAGTGCAGTTGGCTGATACATCAAGTGGCCCACTGCTGGGGCAGCAGTGCCAAAAACTTCCACACCTGATACAGGGAGAAGTTAACTGTTAACCTCGACATTCAGGACACTACGTTGTACCACCAACTGCCTTGTGTGCTATCCTTGATTGGGAGGTGTCTGGAAAGTTATTTCTGCTTGTCCTCCAGATTTAATATCACCTTACCATGAGAACACTCTCCACTGTACACGGTTCTCACATACTATTAGCTTAGATGAGACAAAAACTGAGGCGGAGGTTGGAAGTATAAAGTAGACATCTATGAAACCCATCCTGGCCCATTCTAATGTAATTATCAATCGTCCTCTGTTAAGACAAATGTTAAGTCAGATGGGATTCTGGGACAGCAGACATATACTGAGACTGTCCTTAGCAAACCAGGATGTACCCTCATTTGATCTTTAGGAGAAGGAGACCTGTCCTTCTCTGTCCTTCCTCCTCCTCCCTTCCTATTGACCGGAGTGAGAACATGATGACAGCTATTTGGGGCCATAAATAAAGTAGTAAGATAGGGATGGCAGAGGAGTAAGACAGAAAAAGCCCAGGTTCTTGACTTTGTAGACTCAATCCTGGACTGTTTAGTCCTGGATGTTTTTACATGAGAAAGAGTGATTCTGTCTTGTTTAGGCCACTGTTATTTTACAGCTAAGCCTGATTCAAATTCATATATAAGGAATAACTCTATAATCTTTCTAGAAAGCAGCTTGCCAATATGCTAAAAATGTTTAAGCCCTTTGAACCACTTTTAGGTATTTATCTTAACAAAATAATCTGGAATGAGGAAAATTGATATGTAAAGATGTTTACTGCATATCTATTTATGACAGTAAAAAATCAGAAGCAACTTAAATTCCAAAAATGAGAAATTTGTTAAAGAAGTGATATTACATCTAAATAACTGAATATTGGGGCGCCTGAGTGGTTCAGTCGGTTAAGCATCCGACTTTGGCTCAGATCATGATTTTGCAGTTCCTGAGTTCGAGCCCTGTGTCGAGCTCTGTGCTGACAGCTCAGAGCCTGGAGCCTGCTTTGGATTCTGTGTCTCCCTCTCTCTCTGCCCTTTCCCTGTTCATGCTCAGTCTCTGTCTCACAAAAATAAACCAACAAATAAATAAATAACTGAATATTATGCAACCATTAGCAAGTTTGTGAAAAGTGTTAATAACATGGGAACGTGCCCACATCATAATATGAAGCAGGAAAAAATAGGCAGGATTAAAAAAACCTTATAATGTTAGTTCTCACCTATGTTACAACATGAAGGTAGGAGTAAGCAAACAAACAAAAAGCCTGAGAGGAAATACATCACAATATTAACTAACAGTGGTTGTCTCTGGATAGTGAGATAATAGGTAATATTTGTTTATAGATATACTTTGTGTTATTTAACCATACTGATATAGTTAACAAATAATTAATTACAACCAGCAGAAAAAGAAGTTAATTTTAAAACTCTTTCTTGGCATTTGTGTTTTACCTGATGTGGACATTGCCACCACCATCATCCCAATTTTACTGAGCATCCACACGTGGGGGGCTGGGGCAGCAGGGCATACAGACCTCCACAGCTCCAGCAGTCAACCAAGAGCCACCTAAAGGTCACCCAGACATAAGCAAACCCTGCCCGGTATTACCTTGGTGTTCTGTAGCAGAGCTAGTCCGTTGCAGGCATTTGCTAGAAGAAAGTCTCCACTCAGGATAGCTATTTTATTTCCAAATTGCATGTCTTTCAGTGGTCCATCAGAGGATTGCAATTCACTTAAATTTACTATCCCACGATGTACGAGGAGAGCAGTGTGGATAAGTTCTGTGATCTCTGCCAAACTTCTTTGACTAAAACGTGAAAGTAAGACTTGTCTGAGTGTCAAGAAAACCATCATATCGGTAACGTCAGACTTCAGTTTTTAACAATAAAATATTTCAATGGCTAGTCTCTCTCTCTCTTTTTTAGATTATTCTTTTTTAATGGAGTTTTTAATAGAGGCCTCTCTACTGATCACTTTGGCATCTATACTCAGATTTTTTTTTCAGTATTTACTTATTTTTGAGAGAGAGAGAGAGAGCACATGAGTGGGGGAAGGTCAGAGAGAGAGGAATACACAGACTCCAACCCAGGCTCCAGGCTGTGAGCTGTCAGCACAGAGCCTGACATGGGGCTTGAACTCAGGAACTATGAGATCATGACCTGAGCCGAGATCAAGAATTGGACACTTAACCAACTGAGCCACACAGGCACCCCTATAAGCAGATCTCGACATGTTCCTTCCCTGGAACATTCCTCACCCTCCATGCCATGAATAACCAGGATTCCTCAGAGAGAAGCTGGGCAGTGGAGGCCACCCTCCAGAGATCCATTTAGATGATCTGTTCTCAGCATACCTTTCCCACCTCTGTAATTTTAGGATATCTAAAAATCCTTACTAGGATCTAATGAAACTCCAATTTAAGGGGGGAACATAACCTGTGTCAAGCATTAAGCCAAGCACTTCTACACATTATCTTTTTTAACCCTAATCCAAAGCTATGGGATTTACAGAGATGAATAAAATGTGGTCTCTTCCTTCAAAGACCTTACATTTCAGAATACAAAGCCAAGATATATAGCTACAGTAGTAAAGAAAATAGAGAAGGCCCTTGAGGAGCCTATAGTATAGTACTGTATCAGGTGGGATCTCAAGAAATGTTTCTTTTTTAATACTTTTCTATAGTTTGGACATTTTCTCTAATAACAAAAGCATTATTTTAAAATCATAAAAAAATTACTAAAATATTTAAATTTCACAACCATCCTATGATAGGTATTACTAATTCCTTTTTACAGGTGAGAAAATTGCTGCACACCGTTAAATGATTTTCCCAAAGGCACACAGTAATGTAGAGCTCGAAATCTGTTGGAATCTGTTACAAACAGCTTCATGTGAATCACACCTCTTGGCTTCCATGCCCCTGTGTTGTCCCATCCACACTAACTCTGGGTTTGGCCATATTAACTGACTTTGGCCAAAAAGACCTTAGCAAACATGACACAAGCAAGCCTAAAAAATGCTTCTGTATTAAGACTCGTCCAAAGCAGTCACATGAGTGACCCTAGGTAGAAGAACCATCTGGTCAATCCACAGAATGTGCAATAAAATGACTATTTCAAATTAGCAAATTATAGGGTAGTTTGCTAGGCAGCAACAGATATCTGATACAGAAACTAGTATATCTGGGATGGCGTGCTGTTCAACAAAAGCCTAAAATATGTGTCAGTGGCTTTGAGTCTGAATGGTGGGTTCTAAATGTGAAAGCTAAAGAGACAGCAAATTCTTAGTGGAAGCTAGAAAGGCAGTGAAGAAATTGTTACTGGAGACTGAGAAGGGACATGTTATGTTAGACGGTAGTGAAACAACTGGCAAAACTATTGCCTATGGTAACTTGAAAAATAGAAAACGTATAATAAAATTATGTATCTGGATAAGAGGATTACCAGGCAGAATGATGAAATGTCATCTGGATTATTTCAGCTGTGTACAAGGTACAAGGTACAAGAGAGATGAGCTAAAGGGAGAATTGTGAGTTTGGAAGCAGTTTAGAGGACCTTGCTAGGTTGAAAAGAAAACCTTCATATTTCCAGTCTCTTCAGAAAAAAAGACTTCAAAGAAAGAAATGGTATTAGGAAAAAAAATCAAATCAAAACTACAGCTATAAGACCTTTTTTCTAAAGACCTAACAAATTTAAGTTGATGCCTGATTGACCCTTTGGCTAGACAAAAGGTCTCTAAGAATTTTAAGGGTATTGTCCCATAGGAGCCTTATACTCAACCTAAAGTAGACATGTATACCTCAAAAAAGAACTATGGATATGTCTTTTAGGGTACGGAATGAACGTTAATGACATTCACAGAAATCCCAAAAAGCTTTTGAGGGAGTTGTATGAGCTTCAACTCAAGTGACAGTTGACAGTTCAAAAGGAAGAAAGGAAAAAGAAAAAAGAAAAAAGAAAAAAAGGAGCTTCTAAACCAACTTTCCATGGACAAGCAATCAGGCTGAGACAGCTACTCAAATACAAGCATGAGTCATCTTTTTTTTTTTTTTTTAATGTTTATTTGAGAGACTTTGTGTGAGTGCACGAGTACACTAGTGGGAGAGGGGCAGAGACAGCGAGAGAGAATCCCAAGCAGTCTCCCCATTGTCAGCCCAGAGCCTGACACGGGGCTCAATCTCATAAACCATGAGATCATGACCTGAGCTGAAATCAAGAGTCAGACACTTAATTGACTGAACCACCCAGGCACCCCATCTTGTCTCTTTTTTTAATTGGAAGTATAGTTGACACATAGTGTTACATTAGTTTCAGGTGTATAACATAGTAATTTGACAAGTCTATATGTTATGCTATTTTACCACAAGTATAGCTATCTCTAAATCATTTCTTTCTGAAAATTTTCAGGGAAAATAGTTTGGAGGGCAAAGGATTCTGGAGTACAATGGTTGGGGAATCTCTCCCAGGAAACAGTCTGGGCCCTAGTCAAAAAATATTCTTCACTTCTGGGGCGCCTGGGTGGTGCAGTCGGTTAAGCGTCCGACTTCAGCCAGGTCACGATCTCGCGGTCCGTGAGTTCGAGCCCCACGTCAGGCTCTGGGCTGATGGCTCGGAGCCTGGAGCCTGTTTCCAATTCTGTGTCTCCCTCTCTCTCTGCCCCTCCCCCGTTCATGCTCTGTCTCTCTCTGTCCCAAAAATAAATAAAAAACGTTGAAAAAAAAAAAATATTCTTCACTTCTAGAGTAGGAGGTCCTGATAATAGGTGCCCAGCTGGATTTCAGAATTACTATGGGCAAATGATTGTTATGTGCTTCCCAATTCTCCCTCTTTAAAAAAAATTTTTTTAAATGTTTATTTATTTTTGACAGAGAGAGAGAAATGGAGCATGAGCCGGGGAGGGGCAGAGAGAGAGGGAGACACAGAATCCGAAGCAGGCTCCAGGCTCCGAGCTGTCAGCACAGAGCCCAACGTGGGGCTTAAACTCACAGACTGTGAGATCATGACCTGAGCCAAAATCAGACACTCCACCGACTGAGCCACCCAAGCACCCCATTAATGGAAGTGACTATTGTGGTTGTCTTGTTCCTGACTCACTATTCCAAACTGGATGTGTAGTAATGGTAGGGGTAGTAACTTATCCTTTTAGTTCCTTGGACTGAGGAGCTGCACCCCTGGAGCCTCATCCACATTTGGACCTAATGAAACTTATGAGATTATGAGATCACGGACCTTGAGCTCGATGCCATGAAATACATGAGACTTTGGGGCTTAGGGAGGTGGTAAGTATATTTTGCATAAGGAAGGAATGTGGATCATGGGGACCTGAAGGTGGACTGTGGCAGATGGTTATACCAATGTCCACCAATGAATCATACCTCCTGACATCCATGTCACATATCCTCCTTGATTAACTCTGAGTTGATTATATGACTTGTTTGGCCAATAGAAAACCAGCAAATGCAGGATAAAATCCAAAGGTCTTGTAAGTGTTTTGCATCGGGGATTACCCTCTCAGTATGCTATCCCAAGACTACTTGTGAAGAAACCTAATCTAGCCTCCTTAAGAATGAAAGACAACATGGAGAAAGGCCTACCTTTCCTGACCATGCCCACCCTCCAGTTGACCTACCAGGCAAATGCAGCCACATAAATAAACCCAGGAGAAACCAGCAGACGATGAGTTCAGCCAACCTACAGAACTATGAGAAATAAAATGGTTACAGTTTTAAGTCACCAAGTTTTGGGGCAGTTTGTTATGTAACAACATATAACCGATAGAGACTTCAAAGTTCAACCTGTTTCCACTATACCTAGGCTGCTTCCTAGATATGCCAGTTGAAAGATTCTTACTTGACATATCTTTGAAAGCCATGGAAAGAAAAGCAAAAACGAACTACTGGGACCTCATCAAGATAAAAAGTTTCTGCACAGAAAAGGAAACAATCAACAAAACTAAAAGGTAACTGACAGAATGGGAGAAGATATTTGCAAATGACATATAGAATAAAGGATTAGTATCCAAAATCTATAAAGAACTTACCAAACTCAACACCTGAAAAACAAATAATCCAGTGAAGAAATGAGAAGACATGAATAGACACTTTTCCAAAGAAGACATCCAGATGGCTAACAGACACATGAAAAGATGCTCAACATCGCTCATCATCAGGGAAACACAAATCAAAACACAATGAGATACCACCTCACACCAATCAGAAAGGCTAAAATTAACAACTTAGGAAACAACAGATGTTGGCGAGGATGTGGAGAAAGGGAACCCTATTGCACTGTTGGTGGAAATGCAAACCGGTGCAGCCACTCTAGAAAACAGTATGGAGGTTCCTCAAAAAATTAAAAATAGAACTACCCTAAAAACAAACAAACAAACAAACAAACAAACAACAACAACAACAAA
The DNA here is from genome assembly GCF_028018385.1 of Neofelis nebulosa. Taxonomy (NCBI): domain Eukaryota; kingdom Metazoa; phylum Chordata; class Mammalia; order Carnivora; family Felidae; genus Neofelis; species Neofelis nebulosa. The sequence goes on from NC_080787.1 coordinate 100,296,382, forward strand.
AAAACCCTACCCTACAATCTAGCAATTGCATTACTACAATTGGATACATTTGGTATCCAAAGGATACCAAAATGCTAATTCGAAGGGGCACATGCACCCCAATGTTTAGAGTAGTACTATCAACAACAACCAAATTATGGAAAGAGCCCAAATATTTATGAACTGATAAATGGATTACGATGTGGTGCGTGTGCACACATAATGGAATATTACCCAGTGATGAAAAAGAAAATGAAATCTTGCCATTTTTAGCAATGTACATGGAACTGGAGGATATTCTGCTAAGTGAAATAAGTCAGTCAGAGAAAGATGTATCACATGATTTCATTCACATGTGGAATTTGAGAAAATTAACAGATGAACATAGGGGAAGGGAAGGAAAAATAAGAAAAAAACAGAGAGGGAAGCAAACCGTAAGAGACTCTTAAATACACAGAACAAACTGAGGGTTGATGGGGGTAGGGGTGGAGTGAGGGGTATGGGTTAATTGGGCAATGGGCATAAAGGAGGACACTTTGCAGGATGAGCACTGGGTGTTATAGGTAAGAAATGAATCATTGAGTTCTACTCCTGAAGTCAAGACTACACTGTATGTTAACTTGAGAATAAAAATAATATATAAATAAATGAATAAATAAATAGGGCATTTCATTCAAATTTGAGAAAACTTAGAAAATAAGTATAAAGTATAAGAAAAAGTATTTAAAAATATAAACAATTTTCTCTGAATAAGGTACATTTGTGCTGGGCCATGGGTGATAGGTATGATTTCTATAGCTGGAGATAAAGGGTAGAGAAAAGACAGTGATTAGGAATCCTAGAATAAGGGAGAAGAGAAATCAAGGCTTGGTGAAGGCAAGAGGAGAAAATGTGACCAGAGGGTGAGGAGGTGAGTTTGGCCAGAGTATAGGGTCTGTATGGATAAGTGACTAGGTTACATTAGGATAAAGGGTCTGTACTTTGTTACACACGCAGTGCTTTTGAGAAGGAGGGATGATACATTTTTAAAAAATGATTTAGGAAAAATATTCTGAAGGTGATATGTAGAAGAATATGAAAAAGTAGATAATGAAAGTACAGAGATGGGGGGTGGGGGGAAAGAAGCTATTACAAAGATCCAAGGGAAATGTAACAAAAGGGCTTGACCTGAAGGTCAAATTTAAGCATTTGACTTAGGACAACCTTAAGATATGGAGACAAAAAAATACACAATAAATGGTACTAGATTAACAACTACGATACAATAATTACATAAAGACACAATTATATAAAATAAAGAAGCCAGACAACTAGGCATCTACAAAAAAAAAATATCACATTTTTAATTTCCTTTGTTAAAAAACAGTATTTGTAAAAATGACCCAGTGGACATTCTGCACTTGATTACAAATTGGGGAGTAGGAGAAAATGAACCAGTGAGTTAAGCAGCTTCTAAAGAAAGAATAAATTTGTGGTTTCAATGAAAACCTCATTACATCCCAAAGAAAATCACCAGTGATGGAAGCTTAGAGGTCTACTGAGAAATTAACAGAAAACATTTAAAAACAAACAAACATTTAAAATTATGTTGTAAAAAAGTAACTGAAAGAAAAATGTATTTTTATCCTGTTCTCCAGTTTATAATACCAATCACTGTAAAAATCCATATTGTCATATTTCACAAAAATTGCACAATGGGACTGTGGGCAAGTATATTAACTCAGGAAAGGTTAAGCACTGGGCAGCTGTCTCATTCAGTCAGCTTATGAAAGAACGTAATAAGCAGGCATGCAAAAACTTGTAGGTGTTCTGAATTACCCTGAGGATGAAACTAAGTGATTATGAGCTTTTAATAAAGACACTTCTTATCATAAAGCAGCATTCATTAAACAAATAGCAATCTTTAAATGCCACATGGTCAGAATCAACAAAAACATTGCAACAATAAAAGTGAAAAGCCATAATTTGTACAATAACCACAATTTACAAAGAACTTTCATTTATATTATCTACTTGTGATTCTAATTACAGCAGGTCTGGGGAGGTCAAATACTTGATCAAGAACATTTAGTTCGTAAAGGACAAAGTTGGAACTCAGAGCCACCTTGTCATAATGACCAGCGATAAGTTAAAATGTTTATTTACATAATGAATAGTAAATGAGGAGGGAAAAAAAGGCCAAAGTTACCAATGTTACCAACAGTGGTATATGCCTACCAAAACGTGTCCAATTTTCATCCCTAGTTCTAAGCACTACGGAAGAGAATTTTCTAGGAGAGAGTATATTATAAATAGATTTGACTCTTTTTGTTGATAATAACTGGGAAAAGTAATCAAGTTGTTTCCAACTCATTTGATCAGAACCATATATCAAGTGATGTAGTCCAGTCAGGAATCTGGATAACAGTGCTACTTCTGTCGGTAACATCACACAGTTCAGGGGCAAATTCCTTAAACTCTTAGGACCTGGGTCTTCTCATCACTGAAAGAGAAACAATTCTTTCCAGTTCCCAAATCCTAAGATTCAGGGCTTGAAAGTAAATAATTACCTAGACTGGCAGTTAACAGTTACAAAGAGACAAAAATATTACTAACACTACTTTTCTACAAAAAATAGAAATGAAATGATCTGTCATCTTTTAAATCTGTCCTGCAATTCCACTATCTGGTACTGTGCTCTCAATTTCTAAGATTTTATCATCAGATAAACAACTCTAGATCACATTATGCAAGAGTATAATTTAGTGTACAGCAGAGAAGTGACAGTATGAAAGAATTTGGGACATTTTTCTTCTCATTATCTTCTTCCTGTTTTAGCCACCCAAAGCAATCTAGTAAACTTTCAATGTACTGGATTTTAAAAATTATCTTAAATAAAAGTCTTCGTGCCATTTTATGTACATATATTTTAGTACTCTTGGCTATTTTTTCATGCTAAATCTTGATTGGAAAAGAGTCACAAATGAATACCACTTATGTTAAATAATCAGAGTAGGGAAGTAATTACCACATTGAATGAAACTGAGGATTAATCAATGTTTCTACAAAAATTTCCACCAAATCACTTTCTTTCAGTTATATTAAACAACTCCATCTGTTTTGATCCATTTTGCCCCAACATTTCTCCAAATTTTTTAGCATCCTAGTTTTAGACGTAAGGATGGAAGACATTGCTAGTTACCTTTCCATTCTTATGTTCCTCACTACCAATATATAAAGTGACAATGTACTCACTTAAAAATACCTCTCCAAGATGTCTTGAGGCTAGTAGTAATCATGTTGCACCATCTGGCCAAAGAATGTAAGCAGAAACCTACTAGGTAGGATTTCTGAGAAATCTCCCGAGTTCCTGATGTTAGGGGACAGATTCAGCTGGTTTGCATCTTTGGCAATCTGGGTTTACCCCTTCTTTCTGTCTGGAAGATGGCACAGCTACCTGGGAGTGCAGAAGAGACTTAAGGATCCTAAAGAGGGCCCCCAACCTAAGGAGAGTGGGGCAGGAAGAACGGAGAAGTCTGAGGCCTTAATGACTTACTTCTTTGAGAGTTATACCAGCTCTGATGTGCCCACCTCTAGACTTCTTGTTAGCTGAGATAAACACTGCACTCTCTTAACCTACTGTTGTTAGAGTCCTGTTCTATGCAGCCAGATAGCTTCCTGAAAGATATGCTTAATGAAAACTACACCACAAAAGATGGTAAAGAGTTTATGTTCATACACCTACATTCTGGTTTTATTCACTTGATATTATCTCTTGTAGATAGTTCTACATCATCTACAAACAGAGAATCTCCTTGTTCTTCTTTTTTTTTCTTTTTAAATAGAATCTCCTTGTTCTATTTAACATTTCTATAGAGGTCCACTGTGTAGTTGTGCCATACGACTTTTTTTATTCTTTGCCATACAACTTTTGCTGTCATAGGGTGAGTGATAAATAGATTTCTGTATAAGGAACTTTTAAGACTCGGCCCACGTGTCACTTCTGTGATGTTTTCCCATACTTTCCAGAGTTAACTCCTCCTGTGCTTGAAAGTCTTTGAACATAGCTATCATTTATTGTACTATCCTGTAATTATTTCTTTTTTTATTTTTTTTTTATTTTTTTTTTAATTTTTTTTTTTTTCAACGTTTTTTATTTATTTTTGGGACAGAGAGAGACAGAGCATGAACGGGGGAGGGGCAGAGAGAGAGGGAGACACAGAATCGGAAACGGGCTCCAGGCTCCGAGCCATCAGCCCAGAGCCTAACGCGGGGCTCGAACTCACGGACCGCGAGATCGTGACCTGGCTGAAGTCGGACGCTTAACCGACTGCGCCACCCAGGCGCCCCTCCTGTAATTATTTCTTTAGCCCTCTATCTTCCTGCTCCCTCTCTCCCTCACTACACTGTAAATTACACTATCCTATTTCTCTAGGCTGGCTACAAATATTTGTTAAATGAATAACTCTTTAATTAGCAATCAATTTTATAAAGGTATAGGGGATTATTCTCATTCCTCCTTTCAAAAGGGAAGGATGATATAAACTAAAAAGTCAGGTTCATAGCATCAAAGTGACCCCAGAGGTCAATTAACCTCAATCACCCCTTTCAGGGATGGATGAGTGATAACTACCTCACAGGAGCCAGGTTTGCTGATAAATAGTTTTAATTATTAGACGTTGTTTTTTTATTTTTTTTGTTTGTTTGTGTTTTTTTTGTGTGTGTGTGTGTGTGTTCTTTATATTAATGTGAAGTCTCTTAAAATGTTTTACACTTTTAAGTTGGTGTTAAAACAGAAGGGTCAATTATGTTTCACTACATAGGCAAGGGAGATAAAAAAAACCAATGGAGTCTTCTCTTTCTTTCTTACTCTATTTTTTTTTCCTTTTTCTTCCTCCTTCCCTCCTTGCTTTCCTTCTTTTTGAGAGGATTAAGAAAACACAGAAAAGTACAGAAAATAATACAATAAATGACTAATATTCCATTTAGAAATAACAAATGTTTGGGGCACCTTGGTGGCTCAGTCGGTTAAGCATCCGACTTTGGCTCAGGTCATGATCTCAGCATTGGGGGGTTTGAGCCCCATGGTGGGCTCTGTGCTGACAGCTCAGAGCCTGGAGCCTCCTTCAGATTCTGTGTGTGTGTGTCTCTCTTTCTCCCCTCCCCTGCTCATGTTCTGTCTGTCTCTCTCTCTCTCTCTCAAAATAAACATCAAACACAACAACAACAAAGGTTTTACACTGTCATTTAGAACAGTTTTTAAAGACATATTTTAAAAAATGTTTATTTATTTTTGAGAGAGAGAGAGTGCACACATGCACGTGTGTGAGCAGGGGAGGAGCACAGAGTGAGAAGGAGAGAGAGAATCCCAGGCAGGCTCTGTGCTGTCAGTGCAGAGTCAGACGTAGGGATCAATCTCACGAACCATGAGATCATGACTTGAGTTGGGATCAAGAGTTGGATGCCTAACAGACACTTAAGTGAATGGAACAGAATAGAGAACCCAGAAATGGACCCACAGATGTATGGCCAACTAATCTCTGACAAAGCAGGAAAGAATATCCAATGGAATAAAGACAGTCTCTTCAGGAAAATTGTTGGGAAAATTGTACAGTGACATGCAGAAGAATGAACCTGATCCACTTTCTTATACCATACACAAAAATAAATTCAAAATGGATGAAACCCTAAATGTAAGACAGGAAGCCTTCAAAATCCTCGAGGAGAAAGCAGGCAAAAACCTCTTTGACCTCGACCGCAGCAACTTCTTACTCAACACATTTCCAGAGGCAAGGGAAACAAAAGCAAAAATGAACTACTGGGACCTCATCAAGATAAAAAGCTTTTGCATGGAGAAGGAAACAATAAGCAAAACTAAAAGGCAAGCAATGGAATGGGAGAAGATATTCAAATGACATATAAAATAAAGGGTTAGTATCCAAAATCTGTAAAGAACTTATCAAACTCAACACTGAAAAAACAAATAATCCAGTGAAGAAATGGGCAAAAGACATGAATAGACACTTCTCCAAAGAAGACATCCAGATGGTTAACAGACACATGAAAAAATGATCAACATCATTCATAATCAGGGAAATACAAATTAAAACCACAGTGAGATACCACCTCACTCTAGTCAGAATGGCTAAAATTAACAACTCATGCAACAACAGATGTTGGCAAGGATGCAGAGAAAGAGGATCTCTTTTGCACTGCTGGTGGGAATGCAAGCTGATGCAGCCACTATGGAAGAGTATGGAGGCACCTCAAAAAATTAAAAATAGAACTACTCTATGACCTAGCAATTGCACTACAAGGTATATACCCAAGGGATACAGGCATGCTGTTTTGAAGGGGCACATGCAACCCAATGTTTACAGAAGAGCTATTGTCAATAGCCAAATTATGGAAAGAACCCAAATGTCCTTTGACAGATGAATTGATAAAGAAGATGGGTGTGTGTGTGTGTGTGTGCGTGCGCGCGTGCGCGCGCACACACACACACAATGGAGTATTACTCAGCAATCAAAAAGAATGAAATCTTTCCATTTGTAACAACGTGGATGGAACTAGAGGGTATTATGCTAAGTGAAATAAGTTAGAGAAAGACAAGTATCATATGACTTCACTTATATGAGGAATTTAAGATACAGGATGAACATAAGGGAAGGGAAGTAAAAAGAATATAAAAACAGAGAGGGGGACAAAACAAAAGACTCTTAAATACAGAGAACAAACTGAGGGTTGCTGGAGGGGCTTTGGATGGGGGGATGGGCTAAATGAGTAAGAGACATTAAAGGAAGACACTTGTTGAGATGAGTACTGGGTGTTATACATAGGGGATGAATCAGTGAAATCTACTCCTGAAAACATTGTTGCACTGTATGCTAAATAACTTGGATGTAAATTAAAAGAGAAAAAACAAAGAGTCAGATGCCGGGTGACTGAGCCACCCGAGCACCTCAAATATGCATTTTTAAAAAAACCTTTTTGTCCTGGGAATTTTCAAATATACCAAAGTGGAAAATACAGCATAAGGAACCTGTGTGGACCCTAATTTTGTTTTAGCTGCACCTTTCACTCTTTTTTAGATTGTTTTGAAGTAAATGCACATATCATGTCATTTGACATGAAAATACTGAAAATACTTCAAATATCCAATTTTTAAAATGCCTAGAAGCAATTATGGTTCCCACTTACTAAATTATTTATTACTAAAAATGAAAAAGATCAGCAATTAATAACTAAATTAATTATTAATTACTTTGAGCCAATTAATTACTGTATGCTGAGTACTTTATGTAATATGATTTTGCAAGCATAACAATAATTCAATGAATAGATTAATAAATAAAATAAGGTAAAACTCACAACAGCTCTCTGAGGTAAGCATTATTATATCTACTGTGCAGAAAGGAGTTTGGCTGGCAGGCTAACTTGCTCAAGTTCACATAGTGAACTTGTGAACACTAGTGAAATGCAGAGCCACAAGCTTGGGGCTCTCTGATTCTAAAGCCCTGGCTCCTTGCAAATCAAAAGCAAACTAATAAAAATCCCAAATACAAAATGTACAAAATTCAGGGTTTTCTAAATATGTTAAGATGGTAGGCAATAATCATTTATTAAAAATCATTTTCTTTGAAGGTGCAGGGGGTGCTCAGTTGTTTGAGTGTCCGACTCTTGATTTTGGGTGAGGTCATGACCCCAGGGTCATTGGATCGAGCTCAGTGCTGAGCGTGGAGCCTGCTTAAGATTCTCTCTCTCTCTCTGACTCTGAAAAAATGAGAACAAACTGAGGGCTGATGGGGGGTGGTAGCGAGAGGAGGGTGGGTAATGGGTATTAAAGAGGGCATCTTCTGGGATGAGCACTGGGTGTTGTATGGAAACCAACTTGACAATAAATTTCATATATTAAAAAAAAAATTCTCTCTCTCTTTCTCTGCTCTTCTCCTCTGATCATGTACACTCTCTCTAAAGTAAAAATTTTGTGGGGGGCGCCCGAGTGTCAGTTAGTTAAGTTAAGTTAGTGTCAGTCAGTTAAGTGTCCAATTTTGGCTCAGGTCATGATCTCACAGTTTGTGGGTTTGAGCCCCGCATCGGGCTCTCTGCTGGCAGCTCAGAGCCTGGAGCCTGCTTTGGATTCTCTGTCTCCCTCTCTCTGCCCCTCCCCTGCTTGTGCATGCTCTCTCTCTAGCTCTCTTTAAAAAAATAAATAAAATAAAAAAAATTTTAATGGTTAAAATCATTTTCTGAATCTTAAAATATTTTTTTAATTGGAAAGCTAACTTTTATGATGTCAGAATAAATTTGAAAATTTCAAAGAAAATTTTGGAAAAGAAAACAAGATGCCTGCCACTCTAGATTTTAAAACTTACTATTAAGTTATTGCAACTTCAAAACGTATAGTAATATCCCAAGAAAAAACTATTAGTGGAATGGAATCCAGAAAGAGATCTAAATATATTTGGAAAACTAATTATTTATGGTAAAGATAACATTTCATATTGTTATGGAAAAGATGGATTATTCCTACAAAAGATGTTAGGGCAAATGGCTATAGGTTCAGGGAAAAAGTAATAAAGTTAGATCCCTACCTTGCACCATAGATAAGCATATATTTAGATAGATTAAAGATCTAAATGTGAAAAACTATGAATCTAGGAAAACATTTGTATGACCTTAGGGGGAGAAAGCCTTGTAAAATAAAATGGGAAGTCAGAAAGCCATAATAAAAATAATGGATAAATCTGAGTAGCTAAAATGTACAATAATGTTTATTAGTAAAATAAAACATAAAAAAGACTCAGGAAAATACAGACTTGGAATAGAGTAGTTGCAACACATACAATAGACAAAAGGGTGTATTCAAAATATGTGTGGAGCTTACTGGACAAGAAATTAATAAGAAAAAGATAAACAGCTCAAGCGCAGAATAGGAAAGGCTATGAAGACGTAATTCCAGAAGAAATACAAATAGCCAAAATCCATATAAAATGATGCTTAACCTCGCTAGTAATTTGGAAAAGGAGTATTATAAAAATGAGACAATATTTGTAGTCCATTAGCTTTGCAAAAATGAAAAAGATCAGAAACGACGCAAGCAGGAGATGAAGAAACATGTGGCCCATCACTCCTTTGCTAAAAAGTTAGCAATGGCTCCTCATCTCGCTGAAGTCCCTACAATGGACTCCAAGGTCCAACACAATCTGCCCCAGCTCTTCTACCCCCTTACCTCTCTGAATTCATTTGTTGCCTTCTTTCCTCCTCATTCGCTCTTCTCCAGCGACGACAGATCACGTGGCTTTCCTTGAACACACCAAACCTGTTCTTGCCACAGGGCCTCTGCCCTTTCCTCTGTCTGCCCCAGTCTTCCCTTATGTATCTAACAAGGCTTAGTCACCTGCTTCCTTCAGGTCCCCACAAAGTGCATCTGTTCAGTTAAGGCCTTCTCTGACCACTCCACTTACGATAGCAACCCTCCCATATCCACCAGCACTCCCTAGACCTGCTTCCTGCCTTTTCTCCCCCTCCAATGCACTCATTATCCTCTGACATGTGAGCATTTTATGTCTGTGTTTTGTTTCTCTCTCTACAGCCCCATAGAAAGCAAGTTCTTAAGGGTAAACGGAGGGGAGGATGGAGAAATGCAGATAAGAGAAAAAGAGTTCTTAAAATATACTTTAAAAACACCAAAATATCAAAATTATCGAGGCATAATAGAAAGGAAAAGTATATGCTTTTAATGTTGGGTAAGAGAATCTCTCTTGGTGACAACCTTTAACTGATCATAAGTGTCAAATACTAATTTTTGATAAATGGGCCAGATCCAAAGTTCCAAGAAATTCATTCAATTCAATGCAATGATTATGAAAACATAACAGTTTTCTTATTCTGCCATTTATTCATGTTGATAACCTAAGTGCAGATGGAACTTTGAATTCTGAATTTATCATGATCACAGCATTCAAAACTAATGTCTCATTCCTACATTTGGAAACGAGAATTCTGACTAAAAACAGGCTACTCAAGCCAAAAATTTCAACCACTGAAAGCAAAATGAAAAGGCTATAGGGCATAGTAATAGTGAGGTCCAAATAGAGATTGAATCAGAGGTTCAAGGGCTGTAAAGAGTAACCAGGTCTTATTTCCAGCTCTGACCACACACACTAAGCAATCACTGACAGTACCGAGGGCTTGGTGTCTCTTTTAGAAAAGCTCACTCAACATTCTAAGTTAGAGTACACAGGAAAGAGGCTGGTCTCATTCAAGTAAATTCAATACCTGAATCCATGTTAAAATCTTGCCATGCCATGAAAACACAAGGTGTAGAAGCGAGGGGAAAAAAAAAAGACAAAAATCCTTAATTAGTATTTCAACAGAAACCTTTAAAATCACATTCTTCCAATATTCAGTAGGTAATTTTGAATTACTGGTAGTTTTGCAGAAATATAATTTTAAAATAATTCCAGCTCAACACAAAGACTTCTCTCTCTCGATTTATTTCCAAAAAAACAAAGCTCAATAAATTTTATATTTTAAATAAATCTGTAGATATATATTTTTTTTGAGAGAGAGAGAGAGAGACAGAGTACGAGCAGGTAAGGGGCAGAGAGAGAGGGAGACACAGAATCTGAAGCAGGCTCCAGGCTCTGAGCTAACAGCACAGAGCCCGACGCTTGAACTCATGAACCACGAGGTCATGACCTGAGCCGAAGTCCGCGCGTAACCGACTGAGCCACCCAGGTGCACCCTTAAATAAACACTATGTATTTAAGGTGTACAACATGTTTTGATAAACATATATACACTGAAATAATTACTATGGTCAAGCGAATTAACATAGCTATCTCCTCACACTTCCCCCCCCTTTTTAAAAAATTTTTTTTAACGTTTATTTATTTTTGAGACAGAGAGAGACAGAGCATGAACGGGGGAGGGTCAGAGAGAGGGAGACACAGAATCTGAAACAGGCCCCAGGCTCTGAGCCATCAGCACAGAGCCCGACGCGGGGCTCAAGCGGGGCTCGAACTCACGGAACGTGAGATCACGACCTGAGCCGAAGTTGGACGCTTAACTGACTGAGCCACCCAGGCGCCCCTCCCCCCCCCTTTTTAAAGAAAGCTCAGTATTGATGTGTTCTGTAATTAGTTCCCTCCATATCTGTCAACCAGTCTACAAGGAAGTGAGCTGCCTTCAGAGGTGACAGTTATACCTGAGAAAGCAGAGGATGTTCAGTAAGGAGTCACCATAGTTATTACTAGAAATTAGCCAACCCAAACAAAAGCTGTAATGCATCTTCTCTTCATGCATGCACTAAATAAAGTTCTATTTAGTGCTCAACACACCTATGAAACTAGTAAAGCATAACCAAGCCAGGTAACCTACTGTATTTAAGAACCTTTTTAAAAACATCATTTTGAATAACTAGACACAAACTTGATGGTCAACACATAATTATCCTGCAGGTCAACGAGATGCTTATTATGAGCTGGGAGAGGGGGAGCTAACGAACAGTATCTGGTTTCTTAAAATAGTTTAAGGTGGGTTATCTTCTGCCAGAGATGCAAAGGGAAAGCCAAGCGAGGCTTCCTTGTCTAGGTCTCTAAAAGTACTTTTGGATTTGGGTATCACAAAAGGGGTTAAAAATACTTGAGACTCCCAAAAAAGCCTAACAAGACATCTGGGTGCTGCGGCTGTCACTGTCAGGGCAGCCCTTGGAGGGAATGCCCGTATCAATTCAGTTTATCAGATGGACAGCTGATCAACATTAAACAGACTTGCTCTGGGCAGACTGAGCTGAGCTTCCTGACATGAATTCCAATGAGAGCCCTCTGCACTCTACCACTGAGCTCTGCCATTTTTTACTGTTGCAGATCCCTGGACATATGGGAATCCCTAGTGATGAGCACATAAAGCTGCCTCTAACTCAAGTGACGGCTCATTTCCCCTGGCTGAAGGCAGACATTAATATCCTGAGGAGATCAGACCCGCCTCTCTGACCCCCATCTACCGAAGCAAAACGACTGTCCTATTTCTTCATTTAATAAGCTTTTAATGAAGAAAACCAAAACCCCCTCTCTGACTGCAGCACAGTTCTACATGAAAAGGTCATACAAATAGATCTGATTCTGTGTCAAAGTTTTCCAAAATATGTGTCTCCCTCCCCACTGGAGTGTAGACTGTCACTCGCCCGCCCACAGTGCTCATTCTTTCTGCTGCAGTCCAGGGCTTCAGTTCTCTGTGCCGATAATTATGAACCGTCTCCACGTTATGGCAGGTGGAGGATTAAAGAGCTGATTACAAAGAGCAGGCCGGTGTTTCCATTTTCATGACAAACCTCTTTCTTCGAAGGTTCATCGTGGAGCTATGAAAACTGCTTCGGGCACAACCAGACTGGGAGAAATGGCAGTCCAATGACAACCCAGAGAGTACCCAAGGGAATGCTTCTGAGCACAATTAGAACACGAGAAAACTAACAATATTTGGTGAACTGGAGTTGGCATACACACTTTGATTTTAGGAGGGATAAAAGGAAGGGTACGTGATGGCAAGTGAAGATGACAAGCAGATTTCCACCCGTGAATCATGGCTCCTGCTTAAAAATAAGGGGAAATCTGAATCATTATTGAAGTTCAGCGCTGAGCCCGCTGCCTATTGCCAGGGCTCTATGAGCTCTGAATTGCTTCACAAGAGGCTAAAGTTGGAATTTTCTCTCCTTTAGAAAGCAAGTAGGGGTGAGGAGAAATGTGAAGGCTGCATGTTAAATGGGACACAGGAGGCACTGCAGGAGGGAAATGTCATTCTGCAAAGACCTCTCCAACTAAATAACAGGAAGCAGTGATGGGCTGAAAAGGGAACCTTGGTAGGTTTCACTTAGACTATGAAATGTGTCTGAGGCTGAAAAATGTGAAGGTGAGGTGAGCATCAAGGGCAAAGATTTCCTATGAAAAAATGTCAAGGAATAGACTGCATAGTGATATGCTTTAAATTAGATCACTTACACTGATATCTGATCAACTTAGGTATCAAGAGTCATAATAACAAATCCAAAATGTTCCCCAAAATATTTTACCAGATCTTTCTATGTATAAAGTAGAGTGGCTCCCCAGCACATTTAAACTACAGACAAGAAAAGAAAGCCATGGCAGGTACTCAGTGTGCAAGCTAATGCACAGTTCACAACCTACTACATCCCAGATATTATAGTTTTTTTATATAGCATCTCATTTAATCTTCACCAAACTTAGTTATTAGCCCAGTTTTATAGATGAGGAAATGGATTTCCACAGGGGAAAGAAATGTCAGGGAGTCTCTACAGAAAATATTATCCAGGAGAGGCAAAGACATACAATCTGAACATTAAAAGAAAAGAATATTTAAAATAAAATGACATTTCCAAATGCCTCCTTAAACAATCAGATCTTACAAAACATGCTTGTTACCAAGCATGAAACTTACTTTCCTTCTTTCTTCCTTTCTTTCTTCCTTCCTTTCTTTCTTTTTCTTTCTTTCTTCTTTCTTTCTTTCTTTCTTTCTTTCTTTCTTTCTTTCTTTCTTTCTTTCTTTCTTTCTTTCTTTTCTTTCTATGTTTATTTTTGAGAGAGAGAGAGAGACAGAGAGAGACAGAGAGACAGAGAGAGAGAGAGTGTGTGTGTGTGTGTGTGTGTGTGTGTGTGTGTGTGTGTGTGTGTGTGTTTGAGCAGGGGAGGGGCAGAGAGAGAGGGAGACACAGAATCCAAAGCAGGCTCCAGGCTCTGAGCTGTCAGCACAGAGTCTGATGCGGGGTTCAAACCCATGAACCATGAGACCATGACCTGAGCTGAAGTCAGATGCTTAACCGACTGAGCCACCCAAGTGCTCTGCATAAAACTACTTTCTATCTTTCTTTTTTTACTTTTAGTTTTTTTAAGTAGGCTCCATGCCCAGTGTGGAGCTCAACATGGAGCTTGAGCCCATGACCCTGAGATCAAACCCTGAGCTAAGATCAAGAGTCATATGCTTAACTGGCTGAGCCACCCAGGTACCCAACACTATTTTCAAACTACAGATATAGCTATAAAAGTTCTTAATAGGGTCACTGAAGGCAATTTTATCTCTTTTTCCCCCAAACAGCTTTATTGAGATACAACTTACATCTCATAAAATCCACCTGTTTTGAGAGTACAATGCAATGAATTTTAGTATTTAAAAATTGTGCAACCATCACTACAATATAATTTTAAACTTTTCCCTCACTCTGAAAAAATAAACTCTATGCTTATTTAAGAGCCATTCATTTAGGCTATTTGTCTTGATTTTCATTTTAATGTTTTGAGTGCTTGGAATTTTTAAAGAAATTAATCATAAAGAACAACAATATAAAATGGAAATGTCAATATACTTTTACTGAAAAAAAATAATACAATCTGTGGTAAATACTGTAATGGCCACGTGATATGTATGTTCTTCAGAGCCAAAAAAATGACACATCTATTACGTGTCCGAAAGTAACACTTGTTTTTAAAAAATTGACGATAGGGGCGCCTGGGTGGCTCAGTCGGTTAAGCGGCCGACTTTGGCTCAGGTCATGATCTCGCGGTCTGTGAGTTCAAGCCCTGCGTCAGGCTCTGTGCTGACAGCTCAGAGCCTGGAGCCTGTTTCGGATTCTGTGTCTCCCTCTCTCTGACCCTCCCCCGTTCATGCTTTGTCTCTCTCTGTCTCAAAAATAAATAAACGTTAAAAAAAAATATTTTTTTAATAAAATTAAAAAAAAAAATTGACGATAAGGTATTTCAAAGGATCAATGCAGAAATGGTATCCATGTATAACTTTCAAGCAAATTACTTAAAAGGCAAATATATACCATTTTTTATTCACCAAAAAATAAACCTTATTATTTTATATTCACATCTCACCCCAGGCAGCCCTTAAGTTTTCATTTCTTCTTTAGTGTGTTTTTGTTTACAACCAGAGAAACAACAGAAAATATTCAAAAGGCTGCCATAGCCTTGCAAGGAGATACAGACATACAGAGTAATGAAAAAGTCTGTGAATCATAATTTAGATGCTATTAAAAGGTATCTCTATTCATTCTTTCAAATTATATCACTTTATTTAATTCCAATATGGACTTAATGTGTGTTCACTGGGATGGAAATCCACGACTACTGATGTCAAGTGAAATAAATGTGCCGTCTAAATTTCTTTTTCACAGAAAAGTGATATAGGAAGATTAAAAGGTGAGATTAAAACTCACCTTTTAAAAGCATCACAACTATTACATGGTCTACTTAGAAAAATATATCATATGAGTTCGATGACAGCATAGCTTTACTGTAGAAAAAATCAAAAGGACATAAAAGTATAAAGAGCTAAGCTGTTCAATATGATGGTCACTAACCATATGTAGCTATTAAGCACTTGAAACATTGCTAATCTGAATCCAGATGTTTTATAACTAATAAAAACTCTGTACAAAAAAATGTTTTAAAATCTCTCAATACGTGCTTTACGTTGATGACATGTTGAAATAATATTTTAGATATATTAGTTTAAATAAAACATACTATTAATATTAATTTTACTCTTGTATTTCCTCTTATATTTTTAGTGTGGCTACTGGCAAATTTAAAGTTGTATTTCTATGGGGCTCCACCAGGTTCATCACCCCTCCATCCTGCTTCCTTTCTTGGAAATTCTCTCTCTTATAGCTTAACATATTCTTTCAGACTTTTGCTTTTAACATATGTTTATAAACATACAGCAAATGGATTTATAAACAGAGTAAATGCTATGCATTTGCCAATAAAAATGAGTTCAGAGTATACATACTGAACTATAACTTGCTTTATTTACTTCATATGGTTGGAAGAATTTTGTCACTATATATAGGACCACCCAAGTTTTTTTAATGCTGCGTATTTATTCACAGTATAGATGTACCACCATGTTCCCCAGACTCTATTAATAAATATTTAGGTTATTTCCTATTTTCTATTTGTGAGTGGGGGAGAGGGATAGTGGGAGAAAGAGAGAATCTTAAGCAGGCTCCAAGCTCAGTGCAGAGCCTGAGGCAGAGCTCGATCCCACGACCCTGGGCTCATGACCTGAATTGAAATCGAGAGCTGGACGCTCAACTGACTGAGACACTCAGATGCCTCATAGGTCATTTCCTATTTTTTTTTCATGTTTATTTATTTTTGAGAGACAGACTGTGCACGGGGAAGGGGTAGAGAGAGCCAGAGACACAGAATCTGAAGCAGGTTCCAGGCTCTGAGTTGTCAGCACAAGAGCCCGATGTGGGGCTTGAACTCAAGAACTGTGAGACTGTGACCTGAGCTGAAGTAGGACGTTTAACCCACTAGCCACCCAGGCACCCCAGTCATTTCCTATTTTCTATTACTGTAAACAATGCTTCAATGAACATTCTCATACATGTATTTATGTGCATATGTGGGAGTATTTTTGTAGGATACACCCCTAGAAGTGAAGTTACACGGTCAAAGGGTATGTCGCTTAAAATTGTGTTATGTATTTCTAATGGGCTATTCTATTTTCAAAACAAAAAGATAAATGATCTGGTTTGTGACAGTCTATAATTTCTCCTTTTCTCAGAAATGACTAGGATTAAGCTTCATGTCAGGGATTTGGTAAAGAAAAACAATTTTTAATTTATGTCCTGAAGTCAGCTCAGACTTAGGTAACTGATTATTGTGGTGGGTACCTTTGGGGTGATTGCCCTGATAATGGTTCCATTTCTTCTGGAAATGCCACTCACCATCTCCCCTTGAGATGTCTGTTCTATAGGCCCTCAGTTTTCCTCCCCTGGCTGAGTGACCCAGAGCTGAGTAACTGGCCCAATCAAGGGCACTCAGATTCTTTCTCCAGGAAATCTGAAATGCAGGCTTGTCAGGGAGTTGCTAAAGGCAATGCTCCAAAGCAGCATTTATAAACTTCAGGTATCTGTGTGCAGCTTTTGTCATTTCTGCATATACCACAGGTACTCTTACGTACTTAAGGTTTTTTTCTTTAAATCTTATCTTTAAATCTTCTTTTAGGATTTTGTCTGGAGACACCACACAGCAAAGAGCTAAAGAATGCAGATTCTGGAGCCGTACTGCCTAGATTCATATCCCAGCTCTGCCACTCATTAGCACTGTGATCGTAAACAATTTGCTCGACCACTTTCAGTGACCAGTGCTTTCATCTGTAAAATGCACATGTGTCAGTGTTGTGGGGTTGGTTAAATGACTGTATATATAGCTCTTAAAATGGTAACTTTACATTGTAAGTGCTCAATAAATACTATTACTGCTTTTAAATCAATTCAACTATTGACTGATTGATTGACTGAACAACTTTCTATTTAAATAAATCTTTAGAGGAAACTTTACATTCCAACTGTGGGGCTGGTAAAGGTCAGGAGTAAATTGCCTACAGAGTAGCAAGACAATAACCTGTGCTGACAGAGTCATTCGTTATACCACCATAGGCATTCTTTGTTTTTATTTTTTTAAATGTTTACTTATTTTTGAGGGAGAGAGAGAGACAGAGAGACAGAGAGACAGAGTGTGAGCAGGGGAGGGGCAGAGAGAAAGGGAGACACAGAACCTGAAGCAGGCTCCAGGCTCCAAGCTGTCAGCACAGAGCCCGATGTGAGGCTCGAACTTATGAGTCGTGAGATCATCACCCAAGTGAAAGTTGGATACTCAACAACTGAGCCACCCAAGCGCCCATATATATCACAGGCATTCTTCCAAGGGCATCCTGGGCTTGGCATAGACCACAAGTCTCTTGGAATTCTGGATGCCTCCCTTAGTAATGGGCAATTCTTTCCTGTGCCTCTAGTCCCGTCCCCACACCCTACCCCTGACCAGCCCTTGAAGTTCTATAAATCTGTAAAAATTCGCTGATCTAGACTAAAACATCTATGTTACAGATGAGGAACCAGTAAATCAGAAAGGTCTACTGAATTACATAAGGTTCTATAGGTTGTAGATATAAAAACTAAAATCCAAATGCCCTAATTCTCATCCAGTGCTTTTTCTTCTACAGTCAATATATTTATTTACAAGCAAATACCTTTTTTTAATGTTTATTTATTTTTGAGAGAGAGAAAGAATGTGAGCAGGAGAGGGGCAGAGAGAGAGGGAGACAGAGAATCCCAAGCAGGCTCCGTGCCATAAGCACAAAGCTCAACATGGGGCTTGAACCCACAAACCCCAAGATCATGACCTGAGTCGAAATCAAGAGTTGGACACTTAACCAACTCAGCCGCCACCCAGGCACCCCTGAAAATACTTATTGTTTCATATTTGTACCTTCTCAAAAAAAAAAAAATACCACCACCACAACAACACTTGATAAATATTTCAAATAATCTATGTCATTTATCCCCTTTTCAAATGACAGGAAACCAAGGTTAGGGCATGGGTGGGAGGAGACAAGGTAACTTGTAAGGTTCTTCAGCTCATTAGAAATAAAGCCAAAATTTAAAACCAGAGCTTCCAAGGGGTGCCTGGGTGGTTCAGTTGGTTAAGCGTCTGACTCTTGGTTTTGGCTCAGGTCATGATCTCATGGCTCATGGGTTTGAGTCCCTCATTGGGCTCTGTGCTGACAGTGTGGAGCCTGCTTGGGATTCTCTCTCTCCCTCTCCTTGTCCCTCCCTCTCTCTTTTTCTCTCAAAATAAATAGATGAACTTAAAAAAAAAAAAAAAAAACCCAGAGCTTTCTGATAACAGAACTTACTGTTTAGATAAATTTAATTCACTCTAAAGTATAAATGATTCATGATTGTTCCCAAAGGTTCTAATGTGGAGAAGCAAGTTAAGAACAAAAGGGCAGCAGATACTTGAGGTGTTTGATGAGCAAGTGCTATGGGGAGATGGGGACTCAGAAAACAAATCTACCACCTTGCTACAGTTGAACTTGGCCCAACCACTGTGCCTTCTCCTTCCACACACTTATCTCCCTTCTCCTGTGTCTAATCATAGCTTCTCATCTTGGCCTTCTGGATCCACAGCGCTCATCTCTACTTCTTGGAGAGGTAAGTAATATCGCTTATTAAAACGTGCACAAAATATGCACACATTTAAAGAACATACATTTTTAAAAATAACTGACAAAATGCACTCTAAAAGGATGGTCAAATGTGTACAAGGTTCCGCCAATCCTGTATTTTGTGAGCTCCCATGATGTGCCAAGCACCGTGTTTGATGCCACATTTACCCCACAGACCCATCAGAATCCTGCTCTCGAGGAGCTTAAAGCCTGGCATGGACTAAAAAAATAATAAACAGAGACATATGAAAAATGTTCCCTGTTCACCTCAGAAAACACATGAACTTTGTAAAGGGGTAAAACTACACATCCAGTCAGCAAACATTTTATTCCTTCATTCAACTGAAACACAACATAGCATCTTAATAAGTCTGGGTTTAAAGAATTAAATAGAGAACCTGAAGCTCATCTAATATAATTCCAACTCACAGACAGATACTTCTACTCCGTAAGACTCTTTGTGTTGTTTTGCTTTGAGGCAGACAGAAACAGAGAGTGTGAGCAGGTGAGGGGCAGAGAGAGAGGGAGAGAGCGAATCCCAAGCAGGCTCTGCACTGACAGTGCAGAGCCCAATGTGGGGCTCGAACTCATGAACCGGGAGATCATGACCTGAGCCAAAACCAAGAGTCAGATGCTTAACTGACTAAGCCACCCAGGGGCCCCTATGGCTCCCTAAGACTTTTTTGTAAACAGGCAGTTGAGAGTGTGGCTCCCTACGCTGGTGTGCTCATTCTGACCAAACTGTGCAATGTCTTTAATTTTCTAAGTAATCTGATCTTTTTCCACTTCTTGTGGGTTTTATATTGCCATTCATGCCTTTTTACATTTCCACGTTTAATCATCTTGGCCTTTTGCTTCCATTATTGTCTTCTCTACGCATTGGTCTATTTAATTCTTATGTCCACAGTATGGTTTCTTTAAAGGAAACCAATTTCCTTTCACCTGTCTGCATTCTGAGACATTCTTCCAATCAAGTCTAATCATTGAAAAAGTATTCTAAGCCTATAGTAATTATTTAAAAAATATTGATGACTCCTTTCTTTACATGAATGCATCTGTAACTAAGCTTTAAAATGAGAAAGGCCACAAGGAATAATATAAACCCGAAATATCTGAGTATGAGCCACCAACTTCCCTCATTAAAAACCTTTCTGATACTTGATGGCTCATAAGCCAATTTGAAAGTCAAAGATAAGCACACTAAGGAGAAAGAGTTATTTAATAAACATTCAGTTCAGATTATATACAGCTGTGTTACGACAACCTAAAATATGTTCATCTTAATATAAAAATTTCATAACCACGTGAAATAGCCCACTGAGATAATTTATGGGGAAAAAAGCTTTACAAACTAAGTATTTTGATTATTTCTAACTTAAAATTCAGGACAAGTGAAAAGAGAGAGAGAACTGTTAACCAGGATTATCTGATTATCATTAACATCAATAAAATTATTAATGTGTTATTATTTTTACGTGTTATATCCTAGAAATATAAAGTATAAAAGAAATGCTTTTGTTTTATCAACGAACATATATCAAAGTGTGAGTGTTTATGTATTCTTTCCATAGAGTAGTCTAAGACATGGTTTGTGCCCTGAGGGCTCATAGTTTAGTTGGGGATATAGTACAATGGCACAGAAAGATTTAATGAGAAAACTACACAGTATATGTTAAGTGTAAAATGAATGCCATGGTCTGTAATCGCTGTAGGGATACACCATTATGATGACTGAGGATTTCGGGAGAGAAATGGGAAGGCTCCACAAGAGGTGACGGAGCGCTGGGCTTTACTTGGAAGAGGAACACTCAGCTCAATGAAAGCAGGATCCAGCTGCTCGCCCCCACCGGTGCCATGTGGGGCTGCCACGGCAGTGCTAGGGCGGGACGGGGGGGCTCCCAAGTCAGCTCGCTGCCGCTGCCGCTGCTTCTGCTAGTCCCAACAGGGCCCACTGCCCCTGCCAGACAATGAACAGAGTCGACAGCTGCCCAGGAATGGTTCAAGAGTGGCAGCCAGCAGACAGAAACAGGAATATGGGCGGAGCATAGGTTTAGGACAAAGGCATGGGTGTCTCCTCTCAGACAGGGCCTGAGAGGAAAAGAAATGAGAAGAATACAAGAAAGAAGTCCAGGAACACCCTTCATCCTCTGGCCACAGCCCCAAATGATGTGGATAAATTAGGGAGAACAAAATGATTGAATCGCTACCATTTGCCAAAAACCCATTTTCACACAGAAACAAAAGAAAACTAGCATGCTTCTATTTATATTTTGTTGAAGTTAGGTTACCTATACCAAAGAAATGTGAATTAACAGTTGGGTATGAGATACCTAAGTCAAATATTCACTGCCAGTTACTTGTCAGAATGTCAAGTCATTACACCACCTAATTTCACCAGCATACTTTTATCTGGATGCAAGTGCGCTGCTGTGGCCCAAAACAGAGACCTACATACTAATCACAGTGGTCTGACAGAATTAACTCAGTCTGAAGAGAGCAGAGAAATGAATAAACTAACTTAGCTCTTTGTCTTCATCCTCATTCTAAAGAAAGAATACAGTGAAGACTTTACCAGGGGAGGTGATATAGAGAGATGCTGGCTCATCTTTTTAGCAAGCCCTTTTAAAAGATAAAAATGTACCCACAGTTCAGCCTTCCTAGGCCTTAGGTTTAGGTAATAATTTAAACAATTCATAATTGAACTGGTCTCCACTGTAAAGGTCTTGCCCTATCATAAGCCATTTTCCACAGGAAAGTCTGTGGAGCCAGAAGTCCTGAGAGGAGAGATCTCTGGTGAAGCCTAGTGCCAGCACTCAGGGAAGAGAAGGATGCTGGGTTGGTCCTCGGGGAACTAAAGGTAGGTGGCTGGCATTCTGAAATCCCTGATAACACCAGCAGTTTGATTTCTTTGTATTTCTACAAAGACCTTATAATTATTCTAGCTGTATTATATTATTACACATATCGAGTTATTATATGGCATTACTCTTTGCTGGATATTATGTTATTAATTACAAACATTTCTTCATGTAATATTTGATCTAAACCCTAAAGCAAGAAGATCTACCCAGCACTATCTGTATATGATTTGTACAGTTTGATAACATATTAAGTCAAAAGAACATTACATTAAATTCTGCTCATTATAAAACACATTTAAAATTCAAGTGTGCTTAGCAAAAACAAGCATATTTTAATATTTGGTTTCTTCTCTGAAGCACAATTTTGATAGAATCGGGGCTAAAAAATAAATAAGACACAGTGAAGTCCTTGAAGGGTTTGTAATTTGATTATGAGAAAGAGAAAAGCAGAGAATAGCAACAAAGTATGGTAAATATACTGCAGTTATTAAGAATATGTTTAGAGTCAGCAAGATCTGGTTTAAACCCCAGAGCTGCCACTTACTGGCCATGTGATCTTGGCTAAATTATTTCACACCTCCAAACCTTATTGTCTTCATCTATATAAAGGGGATATCACTACTGACCCTTTAATATTGTCATCAGATATGAATGAGATAACATGCACAATATCTGGCACATGGTCTGTGCTTAGTACATGGCAGCTATCACTGCTATCACTACTGCTGTTTGTACAGACTTACGCGCAGTGTGCTGTGGGAGCCCAGGAAAGGGGAAATTAGTTCAGCCCAGGGGTCAGGGAAGACCCTTGAACATTTCCCCAAGAAAAGATGAGGGTTGAGCTGTGTCTTAAGGAACAGGAAAGAGCTCATGAGATGAAGAGCAGTAGAAATGATGTTCCATGCCAGAAAATACTTGGTACTTGTTGACAGGTCTAGTGGAAGAATGGTCATGACTCAGTTTCCCCTTTTCCTTAATATCCTACAGCATAGCTGCTTCTCCCTCCACATGGTTTACCATCTATCCTCCCTAGAAATAGTCACCCTTCCCCTCAAGGCTTTGTCCTTTTAAGGAAAATTTAGCCCTACAAAAAGAAAGGCAGACCAGGCCTCTACAGAACCCCACCTGCTCTTTCCCTTGTCTTAGTGACGTGAGAAGAGGTGAACTGCAGACACAGTATATAGCTGGTGGCTAAGCCTTGAGGCTCTGGAGTTAGACCATCTGGATTTAAATCCTCACCCCATCACTGTGTTGCTTTGGCAAGATGCTTCACCTCTGTATGCTTCAGTTTTTTCCATCTTTTAAATGGGTATGACAATCTCAGCATTGCTGTGAGGATTCAGTGAGCTTTTTGCATGTAAGAAAATTATAACAGGGTCTGGATGCTACGTATTAGCTGTTAATTATAACCTAACGAAATTAAAACTCTGTGTTTCATGGACAGGACACCCTTGAGAAAGTAGAGAACATACCAGATTAGAAATGTGATCTTCTGGGGGGAGGGGGGACAGAAGGAAGAAGCAAGAATAAAAGGGCAAAAAGAAGTATAATGTTTATTGAGTACCTACTTGATGCCAAAAGTACTGCATTCAGTGCTCTGTATGTTCTTTCAAATGATCCTTAAAACAGCCGCGCTAGGTAGGTGTTAGTGTCTCTATTTTTATGCATAAGTGCATGAGGGCTCGGGAAGGTCAAGAAATTTGCCTACACAAACCAAAAGGACCGCGATTTAAAACCATGCGTGGATGAATACAATCATGCTCTCCTAACACCGTCCTCTCTTTACCGGAATGGTGAAAATAGGACTCCATTTTCTTAGAATGTAAATTATGATCTCAAACATCTCATTGCTGAGAAGAAACCCGAGAGCTGCTTAAGTTGTCACATGATTTTCTAGACCTACTCCAGGAAATAGAAACATTTGTTCACATTCTGATTTCATGTGCTATGCTGAAGGCTCCATTTCATAAAAACCATGAACTACAGTATATAAGGAGAACATTTCCTGGTCTCTAAGTTCAGAGTATGTTACGATTACACAATGTGTAACAAAAATATTATTCTCTAGAATTCCAATTCCACATTTTCAGACATAAACTGACTAGGCCTACGTTTGTTTTGTAACACGAGGTAGGCCCAAATCTGATCTCTGATTTACATTTTTTTGAACCTAAATATGATATAAGGTATTCCATGGGTCTTTGATATACTTGTGATTCATATTTCACATTAATTTGGCTTCTTAGGTATCTTTTTTTCCTACCAAAAAACATACACTTCTTTTTTTTAAATTTTTTTTTTTAACGTTTATTTTTTTTTGAGACAGAGAGAGACACAGCATGAACGGGGGAGGGGCAGAGAGAGAGGGAGACACAGAATCGGAAGCAAGCTCCAGGCTCTGAGCCATCAGCCCAGAGCCCGATGCGGGGCTCGAACTCGCGGACCGCAAGATCGTGACCTGAGCTGAAGTCGGATGCTTAACCGACTGAGCCACCCAGGCGCCCCAAAACATACACTTCTTACAACAAAATGAGAATAAAGCTATAACAAAATAAAGTTAAAGAAAACTATGGGAAAGATGAATAATATGAGACCCTCTGGCTATATATAAAGCATTAACTTCATGAGTTGAATCCAGAAGTATGAACTATGGTCATAGGGACTTTTTACATACACAGAAGGCGCTTTTCATATTGTCATTTCTTTGTCCGTGGAAATGCTTTTCTTAAGTGTAGAGGAAAATCTCTTCCCTCTGTCTCTCTCTCTCACACACACACACACACACACACACACACACACACACACACGGGTCTTGTCACATGTTGGACCTATACTGATAAAAGAGTACCAGTCCTCAGGGGAAGCTTCAAATACTCTAAGACAAGAAGCTGCAAAGGTGGGCGGGGGTGGGGTGGGGGGAGACAGACAATCTTCTATCGAGACATTTTATATACATATACAGTATTTTTTAAACCTAAAATATATATAATTTTTTTCTTTAATTACAGTTTCCCATATAACCATTAGTAGGTTCCAGTGATGCGAGCCATATTTATTAGAGGCAGCATGTCAAATAGAAGTTGACAATTACAGTCTCTATCAATACATATTATGCCAGACGGTAATGAGCCATCCACAAAGGGCTAGCCATCCAAAATAATCACGCTGCTTTCCAGAGAAATGTCGAAGAGGTTATGGTTTATTACACAGTGCTCATTAGATATACAGTGGCAGCATTAGCAATTTTTCCTTCATTTGCGTCTCATTTAAGGATCTGCCCCCACAAGCACAGTCAAATTAGTACACAAGGTTAAAACCATTATGCCCAGAAAAAAATTAAGTTGTATTTTATTTTACAGTAATGGTGGATCAAAGGTCCTTGGAATCTATTATTTGCGAAACCATTATCTAACACAGAATATTAACAAAAGGGAAAAGAAAAGCAATGCCCGGCCAGCATGGCTTTGACAGGAACAAAGACAGACTGCTTGAAATAAGCAAACACTACATTACTTAATTAAATACCCCTAAAAAAAACTATTTTAAAAATAACACTAAGGTTGTGACATCAACTGACAAAAGTCACAAAATTAAAGTTAGTGATGAAGCACCAACCTATATTTTCAAATGCCTCATTTACATCAACTTATTTTTAAACATTTTTTTTACGCTGCCTTTGTGCACAATTTGGTTATAAGTTCACTTATTGCCACAAATACTTATTTTCTTAAAAAGATAACCTAGTTTCTCATCTTAGTGGCAAACCCACATTTATTGATATCTAATAAATTGGAATTTTGGCTATAACTTTTATAGAAAGGTCTGATCAAGAAGGGCAATCTTAGAGTAATTTTTTTAGTTACAAAAATTAAAATAGATACCGCTAAATAATAGCTACTTAATAGATTTTGTCAAATCATCCGGTAACTGATTAACAGCATCTTAATCACTGACAGGGTCAATAGTTATAGCAAAGAGATCTTTTGAAGAGATTCTAAAGTCCTGACTGGTTGTTAAGAAAATGTTAAAATTCATTACAATCAGAAGGATAATATTTCAGATAGTTTCCCCATATGTTATTAACAGTCTGCAGTCGTAGTGAATATTCAAGGATCCCTTGCTTTCGTTTAATGGACATTTATGGAGTGCCTGCCACATGTCAAACTCTGTGATAGGCTCTGAGAATTCATCCAAAAAAAAAAAAAAAGTTGGGGCGGTGGGGGCGGGGGGGGGGGGAGCGGGAATAAAACCACTGCTCAGTTCTCAAGAAGCTCATGAGCAGATTGGGAAGGTTTTAGACAGCAAACCAAATGATTTTAATGCCAGGTAATAATTGATATCCTAGAAGTAAACACAGGGTTCCAAGGGAGCCCAGTGGAAGGGAAACTCATCCCAATCTTGATGGAGTGACAGAAGAGGTCCCAAAGGAAGCACCACCTATAGTGGGATCTAAAGGATCATTCTGCCTGGGAGGGAGCTGTAGGGGAAAAATACATGGGGCATGGGGGGAAGTGGACAGCAAGGGGGCTGAGGTGGGACTGTTAACCTCAGATCATCAAGAATATATAATTTTAAAGAATCTCTTTGGCTTTTTAAAACTTAAAAAAATATATTTATTTATTTTTGAGAGAGAGAGAACAAGCAGGGGAGGGGCAAGAGGGAAAGAAAGAATCCCAAGCAGGCACCACACTGTCCACACAGACATAGAACTCAAACCCATGAAACGTGAGATCATGACCTCAGTCGAAATCAAAAGTCAGACGCTTAACCAACTGAGCCACCCAGGCACCCCTTAAGGAATCTCTTTTAAAGGTTGGTCCAGATTAGAAGAAAGCATCCTGAGGTTGAAATAATGGACTTTATGAAATAAAGAAGGCAAAAAAGTTCCAGAACAGTTCAGATAACCATGTTTTAAATTTTGAAAAATAGTATCTTAAGGAAAACATTCCTGGGTCCGGTCCATGTATGGTAAATCAAATTTCAGAGTGGATGAATGTATTACCTGTTTAATATTAATTGAATGCAGCATATAAGTTTGACTGAGTAACTTGACATGACCAAAATTTCAATTTCATTGGCTATTCTAACTGACCTTTACCCCCACAAATGAGAGAATCATCCTTGTCTCTTTCCCCTTAAAATGAAGAAAGTGTGAACTAGATATGTTATATGTCTAATAAATGTGTGCCTATGATATACTGTATATATATTTTCAAAGTACATGTAAGAGATAATAACCTTTTAGAAGACAGAGAATAGACTGAATTTATTTCCTTTGGTATGGCACCCAGTACAGTTCAGGTGTGATCAGATACCTCCAAAGCATTTTTTTTTTTTTTTTTTTTTTAAAAATTTTTTTTTTTTTTTCAACGTTTATTTATTTTTGGGACAGAGAGAGACAGAGCATGAACGGGGGAGGGACAGAGAGAGAGGGAGACACAGAATCGGAAGCAGGCTCCAGGCTCTGAGCCATCAGCCCAGAGCCTGACGCGGGGCTCGAACTCACAGACCGTGAGATCGTGACCTGGCTGAAGTCGGACGCTTAACCGACTGCGCCACCCAGGCGCCCCGTAAAGCATTTTTTTTTTAATGGAAATGCCATTATGTCCTAGCACAGTGATCATATACAGCTATAGTCTATGATATAGTGGATTCCCATGTTAACTTGGCATCATGATAGTAATATTTAACTTCTTTCAAAGTATAGCAGATTATCTCTTTTTGTGAATTTGTGGTATTTCTAAACTAGGTCTTACATGTCTATGCTCATTTAGTTTTTCACATAACCGCTATTCCCTCTTCCTAACTAGTGTTCTAATTCAGCAGTATTTGACCTTCAAAGATTTTCATCTATTGAACAACAAATAAGTATAGATTCTAAAGATTTTTTAAAACTATACATAAAACTACATCCATAGCTCTGTACATATTATGTACACACAGCTTTGTAAAAATGGTTACAACATCACTCCTGACTTTAAATTTTTCTTGGTTCAATTTTTTTCTATGAGGAAAAGCCCCCAAACATCAGAAGTCATAAAAGGTATAGAACATCATCTGATGGTAATTATAATACAAAAATAAGAAGTTATATTGTTGAACTTTAGACAAGGAAAAAGCAATGGGGCCCTATACTGGTCATCCACTGTTCCAAGTTCATTACTTTCTGTAATTATGAATTTCAAGGAAAACAAGAATAAGACTTTTGAAGGTGGACACAGAGAAGGGCATGGGTGGCCCACTTCACAAGGCCATCCAGACACCCTGTCAGAGCAGCCATTTTTGTCAGTGGTCTTTTCTTCTCTCCACTCTAAGGACCATAATCTATTCATCTGCCCTCACCTCTGCCTTATTCTAGAGAGTTTAAGATGGTTTAGGTATTACTAGATGATGTTCAGTAACAGATAAAAGGGGAACAGATAAAATGGGGAAAACAAGGGACAAGAGTGTGACAAGGGATAAAGTATGACAAATTGAGAACAAAAGGCACCCCGCGGCAATAAACCAATAAGATTGAATGACAGGCTTTAATGGAGTCCCCAGAAATAAGGCCTTTTTCGCTGTGTGTGATAGACCTATTTTATCTCAAAATATAAAGATGTTGAATATTAGGTTTGATGACTATGCATTCTCCAAAGGTAGTACACAGATTAAAACCTTGTCTGACCTCCCAATTTTAGGAAAAAAGGGGAACTGTGTTAGAAAGCATCAGGGCTTTGGGTTACATCTCCACCACCTTATTTCATATGTAAAAAGAAAAGCTTCTGATACAATAATCATCATTTATGACAATAACAGAGGGGGTAACCTTTTCCTGTATGAAAATGGCACTAACTTAGTAATGGTCATCATTTCTATAAGCAAAAATATTTGAGCACATACTGCTTCACGATACTGTCTAGATCAGTGGCTCCCTGTCTGGAGTTCCTAGATCTTTAAGGATTCTTCATAGCAGGTGAAGAATTCTTCACAGAGATGCTGTTTCCCCCTTTCCAAAATGTCTAAGGAAAGTCATTCATTCATATCTGTTAATAAACATTTCAATTTTCTTTAGTTTTGTACACATTAATAAGATGTGACAGCAGCAGTTATCTCATGGTCATCAGATGTTCAGATTGTCAGTTACAAGTGTATCTAATAAAAGAGAAAATCGAGTAATTATTTTACCTCTGAAGTGTGTTTGGTCAGCAGACTCTTTTTCACAGGAGGGTGGGGGAATAGCACAAGGAGCCGTGGGCAGTAAAGAGGTTAGGAGGCTATCATCACAAAGTCTACACTGACGAATTTCCCTCCACTTTTCCTTGGACATCCTCTTTTTCACCCAGGGATTCCGAGAGGGAGTTGTGGTCCAGGCCAAGGACGCATCCAGCAGGAGGCCAGAAGAGGTCAGTGGAGAGCAGTGTTAGGCTCCTCACCCTGCCACCCACAGGGCTGGGCTCCAGCACACCTCAGCTCTCTGTCTACCCAAAAGGAAGAAGCCAAGGCAACAGAATAAACCATCCTGCCCAAATTTCTACTTTGCCACAATCACAGATGACTTGCAGGCTGTTGTAACGTTTAACTTAAAAAAGAAAAAAAAAGTCCAAAGTAGAAAACAAATTCTTCTGTGTGGTTGTAAAATATAGGTTTTTATATTAAAATGTTCCTTGAAGAAGACAATGACAATGAAAATGATAATGCCTTAATATTGACACAACAATCCTATTTTCTTTGACGTAATAATCCATTATTTCGAAAAAATACATGAGTTGCCAACATACAAAAATTCCCATTTAAATATACTCAATATCTGATTATTTGTATTATAGAAATAAAAGAGTATGTAATTAATAAGAACTACGAAGTCCCCAGCTTCTAAACTGATTTTAAAACAAACAGGAGAAGGGTGCCTGGGTGGCTCAGTCGGTTAAGCATCTGACTTTGGCTGAGGTCATGATCTCACAGTTTGTGGGTTTCAGCCCCGCATCAGGTTCTGTGGTGACAGCTCAGAGCCTGGAGCCTGTTTCAGATTCTGTGTCTCCCTCTTGCCCCTTCCCTGCTTGCTCACACACACACACTCTCTAAGATAATAAAATAAACATTAAAAAATAAATAAATAAATAAATAAATAAATAAATAAATAAATAAACAGGAGAACAGAAAAATTAAACATGCCGTTTGAACGTTTTAAATATTTAAATATAAATTTTTCTTCTCTTTTGATCTTCAAGGAAGTGTAAACTAAGTAGAAAGCTCTACCCCCTATTTATAGCTGAAGAATTAGAAGGAGAAAGGTTGCGGACTTCTAAAAAACAGTTCCTGTGGGGGCGCCTGGGTGGCGCAGTCGGTTAAGCGTCCGACTTCAGCCAGGTCACAATCTCGCGGTCCGTGAGTTCGAGCCCCACATCAGGCTCTGGGCTGATGGCTCGGAGCCTGGAGCCTGTTTCGGATTCTGTGTCTCCCTCTCTCTCTGCCCCTCCCCCGTTCATGCTCTGTCTCTCTCTGTCCCAAAAATAAATAAAAAATGTTGAAAAAAAAAATTAAAAAAAAAAAACAGTTCCTGTGTTTTTACTTGTCTCTCTCCAGAACTTTTTCACTAAAGCCCTACCTATAAGGTATGGCACCTGAAAGCGAGCCTTAGCTAATCCTTCACAGAGGAGCTACTTTCCTACCAAAATGGAGGTCATGGTCTGGGGCACATTTATTGAGGATAAATTTGCAATAGCATACCAGGCACAGAGAGTCTATAAACCACAAAAGACCATGTGGTACCTGACTTCTGGGGTGTTGTGAATCTAAGAGGGGAATCAGTAAAAACGGGCAACTGCTAAGGAAGGAACTAAAATGGGTAGATATGTTCAACAAATTACAAAAAGGTCCAAGTTACCTTGCCTACCCCTCTAATTGTTCTTGAGGAAGATGAACTTCCAGCCAAAGTACTATAGACCATGTAATACCTAATTTGCATAAGGTACCTTTGAAAATAACAAGTTGACTAATAAACACTGCAGGTGTATCAAAAAGAACAGATTTTGTACAATTTAAACCATAAATTGAATTAAACGCTAATAATTTACTACAATTCCACTTAAATTCCCTGACAATTCTGTTTTCAGCTTATTGTTTTTTGTTAAATTAAAGCTGCTGTGACCTATCTACAAAGAAAGATAAAAAGTAAATTCCCATTAAAAAATTTTTTGAACTGAATGATACAAAATTAAATACAGAAATGCATTTTAAGTGCAAAGAATCCTTCCACTGTTGCCAGTAAACAACTAACAAAGGGGAGTTAAGTAATTTCACAGCCGTATTTTCTCACTCTCCTTCACTGAGAACACAGTCGTTTGCATGGCATAATAAGCTGTAAATTATAAACATTTTTACATAGCCTGCTGCAAAGAAAAGTCTGCCAGCTTTCTGCTATATTGGAAAGTGTTCAAGTGATTAACTATAGCTTTGGAAAGAAGGGGTGGAAACTTGTTTTGCGTCTCAGTTTGTTGGTTCTCTTATGCACAGCCTCTAAAAATCCGTTACATCATTATTTGCAATGAATATGTAAGTAATTATAGTAGAGCAATAGAAGCTCTGTATTTCTGCAGGATGTAAATTACCCATGGACAGCAGCAAATCTTGTAGGTGCATAATTATCCAAGTATTTCCTTGAAACAGTGTCTCCAATAAGTATGAAGACAGTGGTTTTCAATATCAAAATTTGTAGCACTGAGTACTGCAGGATTAATGACCACTGAAATACAGTTTGTACTTCTTCTACAGGAAAAGCTCATTAGACAGAACATCTTATTACGGCACAAGTCTATTTTAAAAAGTGGTTTGTGTATCAAGGAAAATATAGTTATCTGTATTTCCCAACAGATAAAGAATAAATTTGTAAAAGGAAATGCACAAAGAGACATGGCTTGTAAATGTAAAAGTTTTAATTTTTAAATTGTAGAGAGCCCTATCATGATCCACATTCAACCTCAAAAGAATATCCTCAAAAGAAAAGGATATTCTGTCTCCGTGAATCAACACTAATTCATGGAGCACGTGAGTGCCTACCATAATGATAGGGCTTTCGTGGTCAAAGACAACCTGGTTTTCCTAACTGCACAATTCACATTAGAACATAAAATGTTCTAATTATGTTATATTCACATAGAACATAAAAATCAGTGCTTAGTGCTGAGGATTTCAAGATAAGTAAGAAAATATGTTAGAGCACCCTAATCCAGAGGCTATCTACAATAATGGAAAGAGCATGGATGCTGTGGCCAAATGGGGTTTCAATCCCAACTCTGCCATTTACTTACACTATAAACTTGATCAAGTTATTCAATTTCTCTACGTCTGTTTCCCAAGCAAAGCAATATTTTCTTAATGAATGTCATGAGGACTAAATAACTTAATATATATAAAGCACATGAAAATGGTACCTGACATATTAAAAATGCAGTATGTGTTACCATAGTAATAATTACTATTTTTCTGTATTCACCACAGTCAGCCTGGTACGTAGCAAGGTGCTGGTTGTTGAATAAATGAATGAATCAGTCAATGAGTGAATGAACAAATCTAGGAGAGGGATAAAATAGGTATACAAATTAATACAAGACACACAAGAAGTGCCTCAAAGATACAAAATATAACAGAATGCTCAGTGGTGGGTTGGAAGATGACTAAAACGCAGGCCCTTACCTCTAGGAGGTACTGTCTAGTGGGAAAACATATACATATACATAAATTAGTCATTAGGAAACAATGTGTTAAGTGATCTAAAAATTCACAGAACATTCCCTCTAGGTTCTGGCTCCAATACAGCCATGGCTTTTCCTGGAGTACTGAAAGCCTTGTATCTTCATGAGTGGATATGCTTAACCATTTATAAGCCACAGGCTGAGGAGTTAAGAGGTGGGACCAGTGCTCTCATTATTTACCATCTTAAGAAAACCACTGTTCTTTTGACTACTTTCCACTGTCCTCCTCTCTTCTGTTACTCTGTGTTCATCAAAGTCCTTGGCGTCTCATTCAGTTCTGTTGTTCTCCTGGTTGACTTCAATCACATGAAATACCCATCTTGTAGTTTCTCAATCTACTCAATTCAATTTGCACTATATGCTGCCAACCTCACTTTCAGGCACAGATGAACTTACCGTTCAGAACTGTCCTACTTCTGAAATGTTCAATCTGAACCTCCTTTCTTTTTTTTTTTTTTTTTTTTAGTTTTTAAATTAAATTTTATTTTTTTTAATTTACATCCAAATTAGTTAGCATATAGTGCAACAATGATTTCAGGAGTAGATTCCTTAGTGCCCCTTACCCATTTAGCCCATCCCCCCTCCCACAACCCCTCCAGTAAACCTCAGTTTGTTCTCCATATTTACGAGTCTCTTATGTTTTGTCCCCCTCCCTGTTTTTATATTATTTTTATTTCCTTTCCCTTATGTTCATCTGTTTTGTCTCTTAAAGTCCTCATATGAGTGAAGTCATATGACTTTTGTCTTTCTCTGACTGATTTCACTTAGCATAATACCCTCCAGTTCTATCCATGTAGTTGCAAATGGCAAGATTTCATTCTTTTTGATTGCCAAGTAATACTCCATTGTGTGTGTGTGTGTATGTATGATATATATATATATATATATATATATATATATATATATATATCTCACATTTTATTTACCCATTCATCCATAGATGGACATTTGGGCTCTCTCCATACTTTGGCTATTGTTGATAGTGCTGCTATAAACATTGGGGTGCATGTGTCCCTTCGAAACAGCACACCTGTATCCCTTGGATAAATGCCTAGTAGTGCAATTGCTGGGTTGTAGGGTAGTTTTGGTTTTTTAAAGTTTTTTGAGGAACCTCCATAGTGTTTTCCAGAGTGGCTGCACCAGCCTGCATTCCCACGAACCTCCTACTTTCTATCTACAACTTCCTAACCTTTGAGCTCTCTGACTGCATTACTACTCTAATCCAGAATACAAATCATCAAGACCTCCAGACCCTGGTCAGTATTTTTTCCCTAATTTTGGACACCCGAGTCAAGCCTACATACCTTATTTTTATTTATTGACTGAGTAATCTCTACTCCCAGCGTGGGGTTTGAACTCATGACTCCGAGACCAAGAGTCGCAGCTTCCTCTAAGTCAGCCAGGAGCCCCAAGCTTAAATAATTTATTAGGTCAAGCATTCCTTTCCACATACCCTTTTCTTGGTCATGTTTTTACCTTCTTCACTTCTATTCTAGGGCCACTAGGAATTGTTGTGTTAAGGAATCTGTATTTAATCCTGTAGGGAATGAGACACCACTGAAGAATTAAGGATATTTTACTCTACTTACAAACTTAAAAACTTGAGCAGAAGAGGAGGGAATAGGGGAATCTTAATAAAAGAAAATGAAGACCCAAGATACCAGTAACTATAGAGAAGAAGGATCCCAGGATTAGAGAAACTAACCTGATTTTCTGCTCTTTTCCCTCTATTATCACTATCACCCAGCTACAGAGTCCAAGAGTGAGAAGAAAAGTCCAAGAACATATTGGAGAAGGAGTTCCTCAGGCACTGTAGATGCCAGTTCTCTAATAGCATCTTATGCAAGAAGTGTTAAGGATTATCTGTCTTGAATTATACAAATTCGATTTAATTAAATATGGAAGGACTGTGGACCCATAGTGAATATGGTTATAGCTCTAAAAGTTAGGTTCCAGAAACAGAGGTCTAGAAATAAAACTGCATCAATAGTGTCAGAAGGCTACTGGATGCATAAATTGTTTTCTTACTTGTCACTAGAGGTCAGAGACTATTTCTTATTAAAATTTGCATTTCCCTCAATGCTCAGCCCCTGCCTTGCAGAAAGGAGGTAGTCAGGATGTGCCATATTGGACCACACACTACTTGAACCTAGCTGAATATGTGCACTCTCAGTTGAGCTTCTTGACCTGAAGCCCATTTTTATCCCCATCTTACAGACAAGTAATCACAGAGTGATTAAGTGGCTTGCTTAGGTCAAATAGCTAATCAGTTACACATCTGTGACAAGAAC
Organism: Neofelis nebulosa; assembly: GCF_028018385.1. NCBI lineage: Eukaryota > Metazoa > Chordata > Mammalia > Carnivora > Felidae > Neofelis > Neofelis nebulosa. The sequence goes on from NC_080787.1 coordinate 100,331,263, forward strand.
CCAGATCTCTAGAACTTGTACCCATGTCTCTGTTACACCACACTGTCTACCAGTGGGGGTGCCTTGAGCCTGGGTTCAAAGGATCAACATTAGGTCACGCAGCTATTAAGCAAACTTTGCCACTAAACATTTTAAGTGACTGCAAGTCTTCTACTACATAAAACTAACATTTTGCTATCACAAGTGTCAAGAATTAAGCCCTGTTTAGGGGCGCCTGGGTGGCTCAGGTGTTTGAGCGCCAACTTCAGCTCTGGTCATGATCTCACAGTTCATGAGTTCGAGCCTCACGTCAGGCTCTGTGCTGACAGTTGGGAGCCTGGAGCCTGCTTCGGATTCTGTGTCTCCTTCTCTCTCTGCCCCTCCCCCACTGGTGCTCTGTCTCTCTCTGTCCCTCAAAAATAAACATTAAAAACTTTTTAAATTAAGCCCTGTTTAAAATGCAAAATTAGACACTGGACATTGCCTTTGACTGTGGCTTCTTGCTAGTCAACACATAGCCCTTCTTTAAGGAAAAGATTTAAACAACTTCTTCACCAACACCAAAACAATTTATGCAGTGTGTTTTTTGCTGTGATTTAGCTAGGCAGGCTAATCTATAGCGAGATATTTATATACGATACACGAACTCTCCACTGAATAGATTAGTAGCTGTGCCCATCTACTTTTTGTGGTTAATTATACTTGTTTTGTAAGAGGCTGTTCTTATTTTGTGTTTTTTCCAACAGCCTTGGTGAAGCAATGACTTGTGATGTACAGTACGCTGAACATAAAGAGCCTTCCCCTTTCTTGTTCAACATATAATTGCTGCATTTGTGCATGCTGTGTACGTTGAAAATAACAATAAAAAGTTAATGAAGAAAATAAGTACTAGTTGTAATGAATTAGTAATATTGCTAGATTTGTATCTTGAGTTTATTTTTATTGTTGTAAGTGGAGTACAATCAATAGGAATATGTAATCAAACTGCACATGCTTTTATCTCTTGAGATCTCTCTGAAAGGGAGCCGAGATATCTTTAGGAAATTATCTTCAAAAGCCTACTCTAAATTCAATTATTCAGCATAATCATTTTAAATCACTGTCAATAAGCACTCCTCATTTTCAAGGTTCTTGTAGTACAAAAAGATACATTTCTTAAATAGGTTTTTATTGCTTTGTAAGTATGAAATAGGACTTTCTTTTAATTTTCATGTTAATTTTAGTTATACAAAATAATACGAATAGATTCTCTTTATAAAAAAATTAAATGTTACAAAGTCCCCTTTGATGACGTCCCTATAGCTGTTCCCAAACCTTCCCCCTCCCTACTTCTTCCAACCACTGTCACTATGAGGCAGGTGAGGTTTCTTCTAGACTCTTTACTAGTATTTACATACGTCCTCTTAAAAAAATAATAACTCTTTCAATGCTACATATTTCAATATTGATTATTTCATGTTAATATGATTGAGCCCTAAATAAATAATATGATCAACACGTTCCCACTTAAGCCTCATTTCTTAAGGTGTTTTTTTGATTTGGTCATCCCCAAGATAAATACGGTTTCCTGTTTTTGTTAGGCATTTTTAAGTACTAGACAAACTGTAATGTGCAGTATGAAGGTGAAGATTGATAGTCACAGTCTACTGTTACCATAACTGGAAGTCATCAGAAATCAGTACCACATTAAAATGATAAGTTATGAACTACAATATTTTCAGGTGAGACCAAGACCAATTCTCTAAATTTAAAGATTTATAAACAGGGGCACCTGGGTGGCTCAGTCGGTTGGGTGTCCAAATTCAGCTCAGGTCATGACCTCACAGCTCATGAGTTCAAGCCCTGCATCGGGCTCTGTGCTGACAGCTCAGAGCCTGGAGCCTGCTTTGGATTCTGTGTCTCCCTCTTTCTCTCTCCCCTCCTCCGCTCATGTTCTGTCTCTCTCTGTCTCAAAAATAAATAAACACTAAAAAAATAAAAAAAAATAAAGATTTATAAACAACAACAAAACTTGCTTCTTTCACAGTTTTTCTATTTCTCCACCTTCCCCCTTAAATTAAGATTTCGTTTAGGCCTCCAAATATTCTCCCACTCTTTCTGTGACAGCATCCCAAGTCTGACAAACTTTTCTCAGAGGAGAAAGCAATGCTAATATCATTTTATTGCCATGGTTTTCTAGATTTAACTTCTAGTTATGTTTATCATGCTTTCTTTATGATTAGTTCTTGGAGCCCAACAATGACTTTAGCATATGATCATTAATTAACCTTAATTACCTGAATAATACTGAGTTGAAAAAGAATTAGCATAGTTACCAAGAAATTATGGTGTCCATTTTAACATGGATGGTAAACCAAAAAGGTTCATCATTTTGCTTCACTCCTGGTTTCTTTATTTAAAAAAGCTAGAACTATACTTTATGCATTTTCATAGGTTATTTGATCTTGTCAAAAAGGGCAAAAAATAGAAGTCCAGGTCAGTCCAGGGTGTCTAAGGCCCTCATACTAATAGTAAGTTTAAGCTAACTACCCGCTTTTTACCAGTTTTTATGAAGTGTGTAAGTAAAACATGTATACAGTTAAAAAATAATTCAGACACTGAAGAGGGCATAAAATGAATAAAGTCTCTCGTCCCATTTCGCCCCCTACCAGTTGCCCCTCCCCAAAAGGACCACTATTAACAACTCTTTGTGTCTCCTTTAAAGCATTTTCCATGCATACAAAAATCTAATGCCCACCTACTCAAGCCCCAATGGGATCAAATTGTAATGTTTTTGCATCTTGCTTTCTTCTTGATTCTTTTGAGATCTTTCCAGATCAGACAAACAGACCTCCTTCATCCTTTTAAGCATTCATTTCATATTCCCTTGCATCCATAACAACATGTGCTCTACTGGTGGATGCTTTGATTGTTTCTTTTTTGGGGGTTGTTGTTGTTCTTGCAAACTATGCTACAAAGAGCATTCTTATATATACATCTTTGAGCATTTATGTTAACACATCAGCAATTTTGCTAAATCAAAGGGTGCTTGGATTAAAATAAAACTTATAACTAAAAATGCTGTAGCTATCTCAAAGCAAGGCAATGTAGTTTAGCTGAATAGTCAGGAAGAAAAGAAACTATGTTTGGCAAACTTGTTTCAATCCCTTTTATCAGAGTTAATAAGAGGTGTTGAAAAATTTTGAAGGTAGAATGAAAATATGTGGTCTGTTTAATTTTTTTTAATGTTTATTTATTTTTGAGAGGGGGAGGGAGGAACAGAGAGAGAGAGGGAGGCACAGAATCCAAAGCAGGCTTCAGGCCCTGAGCTGTCAGTACAGAGACTGATGTGGGGCTTGAACCTACATACTGTGAGATCATAATCTGAGCTGAAGTTGGATGCTTCAGCGACTGAGCCACTCAGACGCCCCATATGTGGTCTGTTTATAACTGCTAGTTAACAAATTATTTTCTTTTTTTTTTTTTTTTTTCAACGTTTTTTTATTTTATTTTTGGGACAGAGAGAGACAGAGCATGAACGGGGGAGGGGCAGAGAGAGAGGGAGACACAGAATCGGAAACAGGCTCCAGGCTCTGAGCCATCAGCCCAGAGCCTGACGCGGGGCTCGAACTCACGGACTGCGAGATCGTGACCTGGCTGAAGTCGGACGCTTAACCGACTGCGCCACCCAGGCGCCCCAACAAATTATTTTCTAAGTAACTAACTTTTTCCTACTAACAAACTTAAAAAAAAATTTTTTTTAATGTTTATTTATTTTTGAGAGAAGAGAGACAGAGACAGAGCACAAGTGGTGCAGGGAGCAGAGAGAGAGAGAGGGGGAGACACAGAATCTGAAGCAGGCTCCAGGCTCTGAGGTGTCAGCACAGACCCCAGTGCGGGACTTGAACTCACGAACTGTGAGACCGTGCTCTGAGCTGAAGTCAGACGTTCAACTGACTGAGCCACCCAGGCTCCCAAAACTTTTTAATCTTTGCCAAACAGACCTCCTTAATCCTTTCAAGCATTCATTTCATATTCTCTTACATCCATAACAACATGTGATTTATTGGTAGATGCTTAGATTGTTTCTTACTAACAATTAACTAACAATTTAACTAACAAGCTAGTTAATGTTTGAAATAACAAACTTTTTAATCTTTGCCAATCTGACAGGGGAAAACAGTGATTTTTGTTTTAATTTGTCCACTATGATGAATTCCAGCCTTTTCCCCCTTTTATTTCTAACTATCTATAATTCTTCTTCACTGAATAGCCTGTTCATTTCCTTAGTCCATGTTTCCGTTGTATTATCTTCTTCTGATTTGTTTATTAAAAATTGGCCCTTTGGCACGTATGTTGCAAATATTTTTGTAACTCTTGACATTTTCTTTTGACCTTATGGTTATTTTTTCCCACTGAAGAATTATCTTCTGTGCAGTCAAATGGGTTAATTTTTTTGTTTATAGTTTCAGAGTTCTGGAACCTTTTAGGAAGGTCTTTCTTGCTTAGACATTAAAGAATAATAAAAAAATTTAAAGTAATAATTTAAAATTGTTGTTATTATTAATCAGCCATGGTCAAATAGTCACTGACCATCATCTATGTGTTAGGAATATGTGTTACCCAGCTGAATGCTGGGTACCATGGAGAAAACAGAACATCTGAACTATGTTTAATAGCACACAGAGTACACAGTCTTCTGTTATCAGCATTACAAATAAATACAGAAAATGATCAGTCCATAATTTTCTTCTTATTCATCAGCTCACCTGCCACCAGGAAGGAACACTATCACTGCACTGGCTCCCCAGGAGCAGCTCACTGTCCTCCCCTCTGAACAGGGAGAATGGAGTTGAGCGCAACACAAACACAGAAGAGTGAAAGCCTACCAGTAAAACTTTAAGCCATAGAGACACCAGGATGGAAGCTGTAGATAACAGAAGTGAGGAAATAAAATGCAGTAAAAGAAGGAATAGGTCACAATATGGAGAAAAACAAACTTTCGATGGGATTTTCAAAATTTTAGTAGATATTCTGTAGCACTTCTTGTTATGTTTTATTTTTGTTTTTTTAAATGATTTTCCACTAATACGTTTCTTTTCTTCTTTGAAATGTCACTTTACCTCTTACTTTACCTAGTAGGTAAAATATAACTAGGTTAAATTTTTGAGACCTTTTTATGTTCCATGAAGAGTACTTTAGAGTCTGCTTTACAGCGTACATCCTGAATTATGGGTTGCAAAGGACATAACAGGTATAGGGGCTGTGAGACACAGTCCCTGTTAAACTACTCAAAGTCACATTCTGTAAAATGTGTGATTCCAATGTTTATTCCGATCTACTACATTTATGTTATACGGAAGTTCAGCCAGGCAAAGATTTAAGACAATGCTCTGGGGCACGTGGATGGCTCAGTCAGTTGAGCGTCTGACTTCGGCTCAGGTCATGATCTCGAGGTCCGTAAGTTCGAGCCCCACGTCAGGCTCTGTGCTGACAGCTCAGAGCCTGGAGCCTGCCTCCCATTCTCTGTCTCCCTCTTTCTCTGCCCCCCGCCCCCCCTGCTTGGCACTCTCTCAAAAATAAACATTAAAACAATAAATACTCTGTCCAAGGAACTGGTGAGCTATAAAGATGTACCTGGGCAAGGTGGTCTAGCTGAATAGTCAGGGAGAAATGGGTTTGGCAAACTTGTTTCAATCTTGTCTGCCAGAGTTAACAAAAGATGCTGGGAAATTTTAGGCAATGAAGATAGAATGAAAATATGTGGTCTGGAGGTGCCTGGGTGGCTCAGTCATTTAAGCGTCCGACTCTTGGTTTAGGCTCAGGTCATGATCTCATGGTTCATGGGCTCGAGCCCTGCGTCAGGCTCTGTGCCGATGGAACGGAGCCTGCTTCGGATTCTGTCTCCCTCTCTCTCTGCCCTTCCCGGGCTTGCGCTCGCATGCTCTCTCTCTCTCTCAAAAATAAAAAAACATTAAAAAAAAAAAAGAAAATATGTGGTCTGTTTATATCTGTTAGATGAGAAATAATTGAGTCAATTCTTGCTAAAACAACTGAGAAAGCTGAAGCATTAGTTAAAAAAAAAAAATTCACCTGAATTTCTTTAAACTTAATAATCATGTTATATTACAGAAGTCCACAGTTTGTAATATCATGTTTTATGGATTATAATTTTTTTATACATAAAATAAAAGTAATCTATCATTAACAGTAACAGGAAGTTATAAACTTATTTTCTCAGGAGTGGCTAGGGGTACTTGTAAACTTAGTAATACTTTATTTATTTATTTATTTATTTATTTATTTATTTATTTATTTTGAGAGAGAGCATCTGAGCAGGGGAGTGGCAGAGAGAGAGGGGGGAGAGAGGGACAATTCCAAGCAGGCTCTGCACCAGCAGTATGGAGCCTGAGGTGGGGCTAAAACCCATGAACCATGAGGTCATGACCTGAGCTGAAACTAAGAGTTGGATGCTTAACCAATAGAGCCACTCAGGCACCCCAGTAATACTTCTAAAAAAATTAATTTTTTTATTATTGAAGTATAGTTGACATACAATGTTATATTAATTTCAGATGTACAATGAAGTGATGTGACAATTCCACACATTACTCAGTGCTCACCAGAATAAGTATAGTCACCACCTGTCATCATACAAAATTATAGTAATACGTTTTTGACTAATCACTTTTGCAACCAATTTTTTAAAGTCAGGATTGGTGGAATAACTAAAGTTCACTGCCTTGTTGGCAAAAGGCTATGGTAGATGTTTATAGTGCGTTTTTATAAATGTAGCTCTCTTAACTGTTTTTCAAAATGTAGCTATTACATTTTAGCCTAACTTCTGCCTCTCTTGGCCATTAAATGATAAGTTTACTAAACATATCCACAGGTTACATCCATCAGTTATATCCTTAGGCCAAACAAAAGAGGTCACCTAACTCACTTTTGGTCCCTTAGGTAATTTACTCAGGTCCCATTATCTGACCTCAAAGTCAAGGTTATGAGAGAAAAACACAATGTAAATCCCAGCAGTTTGGAGGTGAATTAAAAAGCTCCCAAGTCAGTACTTCCCTCAAATGTTAAATAATTCACTGTGGCATTATAGATACAAGCCTCCAGCAAAAGTTACACTTGAACAATTAAGGAAGCAGGAGCCAAACAAATGACTGCAGGGGTAGAGAAACAAATTAATGGTTTCTCATAGTACTGTGCTAAATTACATTTTCACATTAACAAGTATGTAAAACGCACAAGCATCACCAACGACTTACCAGATCAAGTTTGATTACAGAAAATAACCTAGAACAACCCACCAGGATTATTTGCTAAATGTAATTGTCGATTCTATACACTTGAATACGAAATCCATTTATATTATTTATAAAGTTTTTATACTCATAATGTACCACCTACTGTTTTGCAAAGTTCTTTTACAACTGTTCATATTACTATGACCATCTGCCAAATGTGCTCTGTTCCTGTAAAGGATCAGAAGGTGATGCAGATGTTTCTTAGTTGCTAGATAAGAAATTCACAACACAAGGTCACATCACGGTGCACTGTGCGCATGCAGATACCAGCACCTGCATAGTATAAAGAGTATACATTTTAGAGCAGAATCAGGATTTAAATCCCAACTCTATCACTTTCTAATTAGAAGATTTTAGACAAGTCTTAATCTCAGTATTAGATTATTTTTCTGTAAAATGGGAATGATTCATTTATGCAACAAATATTTATTGAACGCCTATTATGCATCAAGTAGTACTTTCCAAGGCTTATTTTAGGATGAGAGAAAATAAAACATAGCTGGTGTTCATCAGAGGTATGTATGGTTAACCAATTTCAAGAGCAGAGGCCTGACCAATTAAATAGTCAAAGTCAGCAGACTGAAAAGCAACAGAATTCCTAAAGGCAACAGAGATACATGGGATACAAGGTGAAAATGAGGTCCATTTGCTTTCCAGAGACTAACAGGTTATTGGTACTTATTACAGATCTTTATGTACTTTCTCTAGTTAATTTAACTGATAAACTCAGTCAATAACTTTCTATAAAACTCATAGCATAATGTTTGAGCTCTAATTCAAACAGATTGGGGAAGGACATAGATGTATAAAAGATTTGCCAAGTTACTTTCCATTCAGAAGTTTTGCAAAGACATACAAGCATAAGACTGTTTTTGGTATACTAATTTAATGGATAGTCTAACCTATATGTGACATAAATTCTTCGAATTGGATGAGAAAAGCTGAATGGAGGGGCTCCTGGGTGGCTTAGTCAGTTAAGTGTCCGACTTCAGCTCAGGTCATGATCTCGCAGTTTGTGAGTTCGGGCCCCGCATCAGGCTCTGTGCTGACAGCATGGAGCCTGGAGCCTGCTTCGAATTCTGTGTCTCCCTCGCTCTCTATCCCTCCCGACCTTTCTCTCTCTCTCTCTCTCAAAAATAAACCTTAAAAAATTAAAAGAAAAAGAGAAACTGAATAGAATCAAGAAAATAACATGAAACTTGGAAAAAAAAGTACTGTAGCTGGAGCCTCGACTTTTCTCATTTGTCAGTTGTGCCATCTTGAAAGTCTCAGGATGTGTGAATCTCAGTTTGCTCAAGAGTAAAATAAGTATAACGACATCTCTCATCTATAGCATTTTGTGAGGATCAAATGGGATAACCATCATAAAAATGATCAGGAACCTACAAAGCACTAAGCAAACATAAATTATTTCACAGTGAGTAGGAACTGAAAATGACACCAAGGTAACCCTTCCAGTGAAGATACTTGTATGGATAAATGGTAAAAGGTCTACAAAATTATCCTGACCCTGGAGGAGGGGTCATCTGTAGCCATGATATTAATAACTTTGCCTGCTTGCTTGTTAATGAGGAAGGATTATCAGACTTCATAGCTGGTAAGCAATAGTCATCTCTGAATATTATATAAGAAAAAATGTATGGATAAGACTACTAGGAACAAAAAAAAAACCCTAAGGTATGGATCAATTTTTAAAGTACATCTGTAAGATATATTAACCATAAGTCAAACTTCCTAGAAATGCTTCCTTTGGTGAGGAAAATTTCCTTGTCACCCATGTTTTCAGAATGGTTTTATTTATTTTCATTTGAGAGAGAGACAGAGAGAGAGGAAGAGAGGGGCAGAGAGAAAGAGAGAAAGAGAGACAGAATCCCAAGCAGGCCCCGTGCTCAGAGACATGGGGCTCAATTCTATAATCCTGGGACTGTGACCTGAGAGGAACTCAAGAGTTGGACACTCAGCCGAGTCACCCAGGCACTCCTGGAGTGGTTTTAATTTCACATGCCAAAGTCCACCTGCACAGGCTATCTAGAGGCTCTCTAGAGCCTTTTAACAGTGTCATGTACAATACTAAATTAAATAAAGTTATTGATGATACACTGTTACTAAAAATATGCAGTGATTTAAAAAAATAAAACTGAAAATTTTAAGTTTTATATGTAGCAAAAATGACTCATACTCATAAATTTTTTTTAATGTTTACTTATTTTTGAGAAAGAGAGAGAGAGAGAGAGCATGTACTCGTGTGAGCAGGGGAGGGGCAGAGAGAGAGAGATGTGGACAGAGGATCTGAAGCAGGCTCTGCACTGACAGCAGAGAGCCCGATGTGGGGCTTGAACTCACAAATGATGAGATCATAACCTGAGCTGAAGTCAGATGCTCAATCAACTAAGCCACCTGGGTGTCCTCTCATAGATTTATTGTTTAGTCTAAACATATGAGAGAAGAGAAAAAAATTTCCTTTTTTTTATTAAAAAAATTTTTTAAATGTTTATGTATTTTTGAGAGACAGAGACACAGAGCATGAGCAGGGGAGGGGCAGAGAGAGAGGGAGACCCAGAATTCAAAACAGGCTCCAGGCTCTGAGCCGTCAGCACAGAGCCCGACGCGGGGCTCGAACTCACAGACTGCGAGTTCATGACCTGAGCCGAAGTGAGACGCTTAACCGACTGAGCCACCCAGGTGCCCCAAGGAGAAAAAATTTCTTATCCTAAGTAACTTTACTAAAAACCTCTTCACCATAAAAAGAAGCATAATAAAATAAATGATGCAGCATTTGAAGTATACTACTTCTCCTAAAATGATAGCTGCATCATTATTTTATAACTAGATATCATTCTGAGTAGGTTTAAAATCGTAAATCCTAGAGTAAACCTCTATAAAAATACAATGATACAATGATAATCAAGGAGAGGTAGTCATGAATAGAATTTTATCTTTTTTAATTTTAGGGAGAGAGCACAAAGGGGGTTGAGGGGCAGAGAGAGAGAGAAAGAGAGTCTTAGGCAGGCTCTACCTCAGTGCAGAGCTCACGGCGGGGCTCAATCCCACGACTGTGACCTGAGCCAAAATCAAGAGTCAGATGTTTAATTGACTGAGTTACCCAGGCACCTCATGAATAGAAAACTATAAATGCCCAGAGTAGAAATGAAAGTTTTCAACACAAATGTACAGGGATTCCCCAGTTATGCATGGAGCTGCTAAGTCTGTCAGACTTGTTAAGAGCAATAAAATTACATTAATAAAAGGTGGGGATTCCTGGCTGGCTCAGTTGGAGGAACATTCGACTCTTGATCTCGGGGTTTTGAGTTTGAGCCTCACACTGGGTGTACAGACTGCTTAAATAAATCAATAAGTAAACTTTTAAAAAGAGAACAATAAAAATACATTTTTAACCTTATAAAATATTTTAATCTATCCTTGAATCAGAGAATGACAAAAAACTAAATAGTGATTTCCACTGACCGCTGTTCAGTAAAGTAAGAGGAAACACAATTTAGAGAGCAATGTCAAAAGACTAAGTTCTTCTTACCATGAATAGATCCCACTGACCATATCATAGTTCTGACATGATGCATTCATGCTGCTGGGCCCAGCTGCTTTAGAAATAAGTAACACCACCAAGCCCCTCAACTGGAGGTTATGCCGGCTCTCATGTACAAGCCCCCTGCCAACAAAGAAAGAAGAGGATTAACATATTTTCACAGAATCAGTCAGATCAAGTTAGGAAATTGCTACCATTCACCTATACTTCCAAAGTCAGAGAATGGGACTTGTTCACAGAAGCAGAATTGGGGGAAGAGCTAACAGGAGGAAGCAATGAGTTCAGGAATCAACTAGAGAAACCCAGGGCTGGTTTTAAAAGCGACAGTCTCCAATTGTGGGACCTAATGATCTGGCTTCCTCCTGTTTCTGGGTTTTCCTACGATCTGTACCCTACGTCTCACAATCTCAACCATCTGCTCAACCCACAGTTTTAAAGTGCTTTATGGTAGCTGACAGCAACTGAAATACAAATTGTATGGCTTAGATGAAGTGATGTTATTTGGTGATGATGGTGGTAAGGGAGAGGGGCAAAAATTGATTTCTGTCTTCACACGTAGAGAAGATACTCAGAGAATTAAAGTGACAAATTCAAATGACTTAAAATTTTATTTGGTAAGTAAAATGGAAATGTATGCCATCAGCAAGTGTTGCCATTTCCTATTATTTATGGAAAGCATTATCATTCTAGACAACAATATGGCTTTAACTTAGCATGTCATTTTATTTTTGCTATGAGTATTGAATTTCCATAATTTTTACTATAACTAAGGCCAGGAATACATGTTTTGTTTTTTTTTTTATCTCCAAGTATTGCAAATGGGTGTCACACAAGAACTAAATGGCATCATCATCATCATCAGAAAGAAAGAAAGAAAGAAAGAAAGAAAGAAAAAAAGAGGAAGAAAGGGAAAGAATGAGCGAACGAAAAATGGACAATATATTATAATAAATTAATATTTAGAACAAAGCTCATGAGCACTAATCAAATAGGTATTATGTACATGTTATGAACATAGTTCTTGAATGTAGTGAAAAAAAATTAAAAGTTTGTAATATAATACTCCATTAAATTATTAAGTCTTCCTTCGTAAATTCTGAACAAAGAACTAATTTAAATTAATATAGCCAAAATTAATGAGTTAGTTCATTACTTAAGGAAAAGTTTTGCCCCTTTGCCTTCAAACAAATTTTTAAAAAGGTCCCCTTTGTACCCTCAGTGGTTTCAAAATAAGGCAGAACTTCAGGTTCTCTGAAAAGGAATAGATATAGCTCCTTCTCTAATTATATTTCTCCTCAATGCAGTAAGTGATCATCAGCAAGTTTGAGGCATTAGTAATTTTTAAAAAGAAGTTCTAATTTCCTAGGAAAAAAAAGTTAATTTACAGCCATTGTTATATCACAAGAGCAACAAAGAATCATCAGAAATATCCAAAGCTCTTCATTATCATGTAGCTTTCTACTTAAAATCCTGTAGACCCGAAATGCAGGGAGGCTGGGAAGCACTTCATTTTGGAACAAGTAAATGTAAAATGGGAGCGCTTTCTAAGCTTTTTGCTTTGAATTACAAATTTTAACTTATGCTCTTAGATCCTTATTAATGTATTACCAAAGGTGAATTCTTCCCTTCTTAGATGATAATATTAAAGAGAAGGTCTGAATTGGCTCTTAATTCTAGAAAGGGAAAAGAGGAGGGTGATGCTGTGTGTGAGCCTGTGCTTATGTTCTGGGGGTTGAGTCTGGTTAGGGATGAAGATATGATGACATGGTAAGAACTCTGAAAGGCTTACTTTTGAGAAAAGTTTGACTAAATCATGCTGATGAAACAGCTGTGGCAACACTTTTGACATCTTCAAAGTCCAGAGACGGGACCTTTCACAGGAGACACACACAAACAACACTTATACAGTGCTTCACATATGCCAAGAACTGTTCTAACAATTTACTACATATTAACTAAATTAATTCAGGACAACTTCAAGAGGAAGGCACCACAATTACCCTGCTTTTGCAGATGAATAAGGAGAATGAGGCACACAAAGAGATCAAGCAACTTGCTCTTAGCTGGTAGGCGGTAGAGCCTTGATGAAGCAAAGACATGACCACCCGTGCCAACTGGCTCTACAATCTACATACACTCTTAACCATCATGCTATAATGACTCTCCAATCATCTTCAGCTCATATACAAAAACTACTTACTAAGTCAAATTAGAAGAGTGCAGCTTTAGAAACAAGTTTAACAAAAACTCTTCTCCCATTCATTAGCTGTAGGACTTGGAGACCATTACCTCTTCTATGAAACAAGGTTAGCAATGCTTACTTTCCATAGTCACTGTATGGAAGAGGCAACATGAGTAAAGCATAGAACATTGTGGAAGCACATGGTAGATGATCACATAATCAGAAAATTACATTCTCTGTCCTTATTACTTTTTTGCCACGTATTTTTTTCTCAGCTCGTATTTTTTCTTTCTTCTAGTCCATTTCTCCTCCTATCTCTCACAGCCTAGCCCATTCTACCCACATACATAATCTCTTAGAAGTTTCCTTTCCTACCTCCCCAAATGACAGAAGTTAAGGAATTCTTCCCACACACCCCAACCCCTGCAAACATCATATATCCCTGAAACACTTGACACTTTCAGAACACATTCTGAAAAGGTCAGGAAGAGAACCTATAGTGGACTGGCTAATAGAAATCAAGAGAACAGTCAGAAAAGCACACTTTCTGACCACTAATTTTCATGCAAGTCAGTGGTTAACAACCAGAGAATAGATGAACAACTTAAGTAAATTTAAAAACTGCTTTCAAACACTTCTTTAAATTTACTTCATTAACACTCTTAATAAAACAGTACTAAGATAAACTGATAATGTCCACAGCTCAAAATTAGCTCACAACCAGAGAATAAGAAATTTTGCTCCTGAGCATAAAAAATCCCTAGGATTCTGGGGCGCCTGGGTGGCGCAGTCGGTTAAGCGTCCGACTTCAGCCAGGTCACGATCTTGCGGTCCGTGAGTTCGAGCCCCGCGTCAGGCTCTGGGCTGATGGCTCGGAGCCTGGAGCCTGTTTCAGATTCTGTGTCTCCCTCTCTCTCTGCCCCTCCCCCGTTCATGCTCTGTCTCTCTCTGTCCCAAAAATAAAATAAAAAATGTTGAAAAAAAAATTTAAAAAAAAAAAAAAAAACTGCTTTCAAACACTTCTTTAAATTTACTTCATTAACACTCTTAATAAAACAGTACTAAGATAAACTGATAATGTCCACAGCTCAAAATTAGCTCACAACCAGAGAATAAGAAATTTTGCTCCTGAGCATAAAAAATCCCTAGGATTCTAACTTTACAGAGATAGTATGTTTCACATAGTCCAGGCCTGAAACAGCATGAGCTCTTAGTGCCTCTCTTCAGGATGGACACCAAACAGCTAGAACACATCTAGAAGATGATGAATCCTACACTACCACATGCATGCCTCAAGGAAAAGCTACAGATGCTAGCTTGGAGAATGGTAAAGTTGGCGTTCTCAAATTTATTGGGGCAAAAATGTAATGAATGCTTACTGCATGTTAGGCATAGTACTAAACAACAGTGGAGGGCATGATGATGAGCACTGGTGAGCTGTGGTCTCCCTTCTTGTGGATAATACAGTCTGGATTAATAATCCCAGTAAAATGTGGCATGAGCTACTCTAGGGGATGAGCAAGGACTGAGGGAGCAGAAAGAAGGGGCAACTAACATAACTGGGAGCAAAAGAGACCTGAGACCTAAAAGATGAAAAGGAGGTAGCCAGGGGAGGTAGAGCTGGGAGGGGAAGTGAAGGAAAAAAAAGTGTTCCAAAGAAGAAACAATACGGGTGAAGGTTTGGAGGAAAGACAGGAGGACACAGCTATTTCCAGAACCAACATGGCAGGAGCACAGCATGCGAGGGGAAGAGCTAGGAGAACGAAAGCTAGAGGAACTCACGAGAGCTGTCTACTATCGGAAAGGGCTCCTTCTGTCTGTAGAGGAGACAGAATTACTGTAGAAACTGACATTACCGGATAGAAAATATGGCAGGACAATTTTGACTCGACATGAAGAAAACACCAAGTAGCCGCTGGTGATGCTGAGTCCCTCGTTAACAGAGATGTTCAGGAAGCTGCACAGCCTCTGACGTATACCTTAGAGAGGAGCCTGGCCTATGGGACATCTGAAGTTTTTCCTTACTCTGGGTTCTTTATGGTCTCACCTCACTTATTTAATTATCCAATACTCTACAATATGTATAATAGGTGTAAAAGTTGGAAGAATCCTTTATTGTCATCAAAATTATAATGTCATGAATGAAAGCAGTATTTAGTACCTCATAATCTTTATCACTAAAGTTCTACAGAACTGTGTTCCTTTTAGCCAATGTAAACAAAAACTTCATCATTCGTTTGTTCAACTAATACAGACTGAACCCTTTCCATACATCAGGCGCTATGCGAGGCAGAGGTGCAATGACAAGCTAAACCGGTCACAGAGCTTGTGGAACTTGCAAGTGAGCGGAAGAGACTGGAAATAATGAAAGAATCATGAATAAACATAAAATTACAACAGTAACAAATGCCACAAACGAAAAAGATGGTTCTGTGAGGGCTTATAATAGGGGAACTGACTTAGCAAGCAAAGTCAGAGGCTTCCCTGAGGACACGATGACTGAGTTGATACCCAAAGGAAGAGCAAGGGATGTAAAAGGGGATGGTGGGAAGAGAACAGAACAGAGGAGTATATCTGCTGCACAAAAACAGGTATATGTGAGGCTGAGAGCACCGTACGAAATGAGGCTGGAGAGACAGGAGAGACCACACAGGTCAAACAGGCCATGGTAAGACTTTTGCTCTTTACCTAAACAGCAATGTGAAGCCATGGCAGTATTTTATTAAGCACCTGGTGACATGATATTTAAAATCTAACAAACAAACAAACAACCCCAGAAAATCCTGTCATCAGTGGAGAAACAACTTGGTTGGAGGGGAAAGAAGGAAACAAAGTGGTATGAGGAAATCAGTTAGGAGGCTTTTGCAGTAGTCAATGAGAAATATGGCGGTAGCAGGGTGCCTGGGTAGCTCGGTCTGCTAAGCGTCTGACTGGCTCAGGTCATAATCTCACAGCTCATGAGTTCGAGCCCTGCGTCAGGCTCTGTGCTGACAGCTCAGAGACTGGAGCTTGCTTGGGATTCCATATCTCTGTTTCTCTCTGCCCCTTCCCCGCTCATGCTCTGTCTCTGTCTCTCTCTCAAAAATAAACATTTAAAAAACTTTTAAAAAAGAAAAAGAAATGTGGGAGTAGCATGGTTGACAAACTAGATAAGTACCAAATCTCAAGTAATATTTCAATTCAATCTCAGTAGATGTTGGATACTATGTAGTCCTAGAAAATTAGCTAATTAATATAGGTATAGCAGTACTTTTAAATTATATTTAAAATATTTTATTTTTAAATTATATGTTATAATAAATATAATTTACACCCAGAAAAGTCTGTACTTGAATTTTGGAGGTGGGGAGAAACTTGGCCTCCTCCAAAATTCTGCCCTAGATCTGTAACAGATGAACAGCAAACATACACTAATATTCTAATAGGTACACAATTTCAAGGAAATAAGGACGAATATCAGGTGAAACTTTGTGCACCCCAGCTCTGTTTCCTTCTCACATTATGATTTCTATGGCTAACTGCGGTTTTCACCGCATCATTGAATCTTTCCATAACTACTGGCTAATTTCTCTTCCTTAACCCAATCCTGTAAATATTTCAAGTCCTCAAATCGCAGCTATGGCGCCTTTCCATATATCTTAAATTCCATTTCTTCAACACATTATGTACCAAACATGAGACGTATACAAAGAAATAAGTGGTGTAATACAAGAGCTATAATAATAGGTTCAAGATATGGTTAAATTGAATAATCCAAGGAACAGATATCAAAGATAGTAGAGTAACAAAAAGCTGTCAGTACATGGAGGAAGAAAGAAAACTGCTTCTTGTTAGAGGTGCTCCTCTACCATTCAGACTGGTAGCATTCAGACTAAGGCCAAGAGGTGCTCAGATTTCCCTGAGCAGAGAATGGAGGTAGGAATGGGATAGGATTAATGGAATGGAAAGAGGGGTATTTTAGGAGAAACAGGTTATGCATGACAAGAAAGTGGAAGAATGAGGAGCAGGTTTAGGAGCTGTGGGGCTACCCATCTGGGCACTATGTGAAGGTGAGCAAGCCCAGAAAAAAGACAGCCTAAAGAATGAAGGGCCTTGAAAGTCAGGTTTAGAGTTGCGACTTCATTCTGCAGGCCATCTGAAGGCAGGGATGGTTTGTCAGCAAGGGAGTAATGTGATCAGAGCTAAAGACTAAAACTGTTACTCTGGGCCTAATATTGTTACTCTGGCAGTAGCATGGCGGGTGCAGTGAAAGGGAGACAGAAGATTAGTTAGGAGTAGCTTCTTCCAATAGTCCAGGTGGGAGATAATGAGGGCCTAAATCAGGGCAGTGGCAGCAGGGATGGAAGAGAAGAGCTGAGCAATGGCAGCAGCATGGAGGTGGAACAGGCTAGTCTGGCCAGCCGACTGCATGAGGGTCTCCCCCCTCCTCATGCCGCGAAGGAAAGGTAAGAGCTGAATGTGAGGTTCAAACCTGTTTCCTGGAGATGATGATGCTAACATTCACGGGGATTGGAAGACGAAGGAGAGTTAATGGGGAATTAATGAGCTCAGTTTTGGACATGTTAACTTTGAATGCAAGAAAGGCTTCCAGATGGAGATGCCCAGCAGGCAGCTGGAAATGCTGTGGCCAGAGATTTGGGAAGCATCTTCAAAGAGGTGATGGCTGAACCAGTAGGAAGTGATGGATGAGTTTTTGAGGAGAGAAAAAAGAGAAAAGTAGGAAAGAGAAGAGAAAAGGAACCTCGGAGAATTCCTTTACTTTAGGGTACTGAGGAAGGATGAGTAACCAACATGAAGGAACAAAGTGTTTCCACAAACAAATGAGTCTCTACAGATACCCAGAAAGAAGTATGAACATGTATGCACAGTGGAGGCAAAGAACTATAACAGAGCAGTGTATAGGAACGAGGGCCAGTAGTTCCCCTTCCGTTGGCTTTTATGGTACTTACTACAAACCTCTAGTTTTACACTAAAAACACTGATAAAAGTGATAGAGATGACACAGACAAACAACAACAACTACAACATGCTATAATGCCAGGCCCGTGCTGTTTTCTGTGCATATGCTCTAATTCTCACAAAATCCATGCAAGGTGACTGGTAACATCTCTTCACAGATGAGGAAAATTAGAAAAAAAGGCTGAGAAAGTGAAATAATTACTAGTCACACTAGTCAATTAGTCATGGAAGCGCCAAGATCTAGATGTAATTTGGAGCTCAGAGCCTAGGCTCACTAATGCTTTACGACCTAGCTATTTAATTATTTGCTCACAGGTACTACCTCACAAACCTGTGAGAACCTTGAAGGGACTCAGGCTCCTCATCTCTGGATGCCCTGCACCTAGCAGAGTAACTGACATAGAATAGGACTCCAAAAAATACAAGATGAGAGAATAAATAGCTTCAAGAAGTAGAACAGCAGATTCTCCATCTCACACATCCCACCCAAACAGCCCCATTACTATTCCCGACTTTCCTCATCTCCCCTGCTCTCCATTTGCTACATTCAGGCATTCAGCTCCACGTATTGAGTCCCTCTTCCTAAATCAGAGTGTATTCTTTAAGAGTGATAGCCACACAGGAGAAAAGCCCCCACATATTCTAAAAAACATGCTGAGATTTTAATGCTACACTGAAAAGTTACTATATTGGAGAATTATACCACATTGAAGGACTTACCCCTTAAGTTTTAAATAGAGAGAAATCAATATATTGGAGTGTTTATGTGTTTTGTTTCCTCATTTAGGAGAAGTGACTGAATTCACTGCTGCATCAGTGCCCATGAGAAAAGGCTGTCCTCACTTTGAACAGAAGGTAGGGATTAGTTCCAGATGGAGAGCTGAGGTAGGACGGCAGAATTGGGGCACAAGAGAAAACTTTTGAGATGTATGCTCACGAGTTCAGAATTCTCACTTATGCCATGATCCAAATCACAATCTTTTGGTATATTTACAGTCAAATATTAAGGAAACAATTTACTACCTACAAAGAAGGGACCAGCACCCTTGGGTCAGCTCAAAGCACCTCAAAATAAGGGAAAGATCAGCACTGCTCAGACCTCCACGAGAATAACTCCCTCCAATGCTAACTCCTAGAGGTATAGAGTTTTACTATGTTATTATCCCACTCTTAATATATCCAATTCCAGTAAGTCAATCCAAAAAATGTAAGCATCAAAGATAAATGTCAAATCTAACATACATGAAGTAGGTTGATTGAAAAGATTCCTAATAAGTCTTTAGGACTGTGACTGCAATCCCTAGTTAAAATTTTTTTAAGTTTATTTACACACAGATGACTGAAACAAAAGGATCAACTACAATGTGCAGAGTTTTTGCCAAAGAATCACAGAAATACTCTGATCTTTCCAATTTTTTTTAATGCTGATTACAACCTGCTAAATTGATTTTGTGACCCATTAATGAGTTGCAACCTGCAGTGTTTTGAAAAATAGCGTTTTAAGTCATGTAAAGTATGTGACATATAAAGTCAAAAGAACTGGAAATAAAATGTAAAATTAAGTAGAAATAGAAATATCACTGTTTAAAAACAAAAAAATCCGTCCATATACAAGAGCAAATTTAGTGTTACAAGAAAGCATTACAATTTTTTTAATGACATGGAAAAATACTTAAAATGTTAAATGAAGACAGAATATAAAACTGTATATATAATATCTCAACTATGTTTCAATATATGCACATACATATGCATATAAACAAGGCCAAGGACAAAAACTGGAAAAAAATATGGCAAAATTAATCTTTTAAATCTGGGTATCATTATATAGGTGTTCAATATACAGAGTAGCCTTGTATTTTTCTGTATGTTATAATAGTTTGTTTAAAAAATGAAAAGAAACAAGATATGAAGCAAATACCCCTAAATGGTAACAAGCGTTAATCAACGGATTTTTAGGTTAAGGGTGATCTATTTCCTAAAATGCATAAGAGCACAGATCTCTTTTTAAGTCTGGAGAAAAAAGTACTATATTTTAAGAATAACAGAATTTTAGGAAGGCAGATGACTTACTACATTATAGTTGTGTTTCTCATTTCAAGAAAAAAATTTAACCCACGTTTAACGAACCCCAGAGTCCAATGTTGGGTGCCTTGTGGGTTCTCCTATTTCACCTTTAATTTCTCTAAGATTTAGACACAAGGCCAATGTTTAAATGGTATCAAAGAAGTGCTGTTAAAATATATATATATATATATATATATATATATATATATATATATATATAATTAGCAATTCAATGACAGTAATATTACTCAGTTGTAAAAGAAAAAAATTAATACTCATGAAAATTGTTTTAAAGCACTATAATTTGAGGGAGACTAAAAATAGTCCACATGTCACAGATTTTTATGTAAAATTAGCAGAAGAAGTGGAGGTTAATTTCCATTGACAAAATGACCCAAATTGTATTATTCCTGCCATATCTATCCTGAGACTAAACTGCCCTAGACTTGAAACAACTTTAGGGCCTGAGGTGACCAGCCCTTAGAATCTGGGAGCTGTAGCAGTCACTGACATGGCTCGAGGGCCACATGCACATCCCACCCGAATTAAATCCCTGAGGGACATCAGGGCCAAGGAACTGGCTTACCAAAGTCCTCCCAAAGCTGCAATTAGGTTTGATGGGCATGTGGCAGAAGTCAGGCGCTGGAAAAAAAGGAAGCAAGAGAGAAGAGAAAGTAGAATGGGGGTAGGGCACAGGGATTGTTGAGCAAGGGTAGAAATCAAGCCAGGAGCTTTTCAGAAATGATTACTGAACACCAGTAGTTTAATGATACGTGACTGAAATAAAAGAGAAGTATAAAATAATGCCATAATTGATCAAGTTTGCAATAAGATATAGGCTGGCCACCTTGGAATTAAACATACCACCAGAAAAACAACAACAACGCACAAAGACTTTCCCACTCAGATGATAATTGGAGATTTATTTTAAAATACCAATGTAGAAAAATAGGGACATTTTAAAAAATAATATTTTGATCACACTGAAAGCTCTGTTAAAATGATCTCATAAAATAATTTTTACATGCAGACCCCTTTTGTTCACATTTTTAAACAGCAATTTAGTGTGGAAGCAAAGGAGTAGAAAAATTAAGTGCTGGAATACAGGCATCATTACACTACACAGACACAGGAGACTCACACTACCACTCAAGCAGTGACACCGGCTAAGAGCTAGCACTGTGAATTACACCTCCTACTACCACCATCCGTCTGCGCAGGGAATAAATCAACCAAACATGAATGAGTGTTCCCTTAATGCTCAGTGCTTTTCTCAACTTGCAGTCCTGATTAATCTTCCATAATTTTCTATGGTTTTACTCGGTTAGCACGTAAGCACATTTTTTATCAGAAAAGAATCTCTTTAGTAAAAAGAACATCTTAACGTAATATTCAATTTGTTTAGTACTTGGTACATCAGTCCTATTAGCTAATGAAGGTGGTTCAAGTGTGCAAAATTTAGAATATATGCATTAAAATAAGTTGGAAAAGAGAAAAAGGTAAAAGGTCATTCAGTTGGCTTTTACATAACATTAAGAAGTGAAGCCAAAAGTAAAGATACAATAGCAGATGGTTGAAGCCAGTAAAAATAAGCAAGTTGGGGGAAAAAATGATGAAACACTTTATAGAGAAACAGATAATACCTTAAGGGAAAATTGGGGTGGGGGCTGGGATGCAGCAAAGTACATCCTGGATTTTGGCAAGAGAAATGAGTTTTTAAAAATTGAATAGAAAAACAACCAAGATCTAAAACCATATAGTTGCAACACGGTGGCTCAGAAATCAAGTGCATAATTTTTAGGGACATCTCTTTTATTTTCCCAAAATCAACACTGAGATCAAGGTACAGGAATCCAAAATATGGGAATTAGAAGTGACAGGTGGTGGGACACAGACTGCTTGTATTCATCTTTCACATAATCTCCACCAGAGAAAAGATCTCATGATTGACTGCCTGTGTTCAAAACCGTTAGCTCTCATAATCACAAATATTGCCACCCAATAACATTAAGACCTTATAAATATTTTAAAAAGCCACCTGGGGTGGTTGCCTGGGTGGGTCAGGTGGTCAAGCATCTGACTTCAGCTCAGGTAGTGATCTAACGGTGTGTGGGTTTGAGCCCTGCATCAGCCTCTGTGCTGACAGCTCAGGGCCTGGAGCCTGCTTCAGATTCTGTGTCTCCCTCTCTTTCTACCCCTCCCCCACTCACGCTCTGCCTCTCTCTCTCAAAAATAAACATTAAAAAAGAAATTAAAAAAATAAAATAAAATAGGCACCCAGAACACCAGTCTGGCTCAGTTGGTGGAGTGTGCTACTTAGGGTCGTGAGTTTGAACCCCAGGTTGGGGGTAGAGATTACTTTAAAAAATAATAATAAGCAAACAAATAAATAAAATAGCCACCAACAGAGGTAGTAAAGGGGAAAGGTTATTATGATAGTGGCATCTCCCAAACTATGTGTGCCAATTTTTTATAGCTTCATTCACATGGTATTAATTAATAGGATGGCACCTACTGAACGAAGAGAGGGAAGCTTGGAACAAATTACACAGATTATTCTAGCCGATTTAATCCTCAAGTAACAGTAACACTTGCTGTACTCTACCACGTCACAAGGCTCTGGGAAGAAATCTCTCATTTACCAGACTGCCAGCAAGCTTCCTGGGGAGAGACGGGGGTAGAGGATAGACTGATGGTCTCATCCACCCTGGTACAGCCCCAAGCCTTCAGAGGTGTTAGCTCATCTAACTGACAACCATCCTGTGAGGTGGCAGTTTTCCTCTTTTTATTGATGAGGATACTGAGGCTCATAGTTTATTTTCTCTGGATCAATGATTACCACTGATAAACTACATAGTTGTATTCATTTATTTTAGTTATTGTCTCCCTTGAGTAGAATGTAAGTGTGTTACAACATATTTACTTGTCTACAGTTGTGTCTCTAGTGCTTAGAATAGTGCCTGGCACACACAGACATTCAATAAATACTTACTTGAATGAATTAATAAGGTAATCTGCCCAAGATTATATAACCAAGAAGTGAGAGACCTGGGGCTCAATTCAGTTGTCTGCCTCCAAAGCCCATGTTCACTCAAACTAGAGAAATGATGATCACAGCAGCATTAAAATACAGAGAGCAAAGATGAATGGTGGCTTAGAACGAGGGCTTAGAAAGTACCTTATAGGTAAGAAGTATGGAAAAAAATCTTAAAGTTAATTTCTCCTAAGTACCTTCTTGAAACTTCTCTTGATTATAGGTCTGGTGTATTGAGAGCTGGATGAGCAGCTGGGTGCAGCCTTCTCCTTATACTCAAGTTCAACAAGACTCACAGGCAGCACAGAGCCAGAGGATTTGCGGTCCATTAAACACAAGGCCACAGGAAGCCTTGAATAGCGCCCATTCACACAGAGGCTGAGCAAAGTTTGCACTGCAGTGAGAGTGCTGTCCAGGTTAGAAACCACAACTAAAAAACAACAACAAAAACCCTCACAGACTGAAGGAGTAGCCAGGGTCTACACCATACCCAAGGAATCTTATACCAAAATGAAGATCTGCATAGGCCCAGCTTGTGGCTTATGGCCCTGTGTGTGCCCTTTTGGTGGCCTGGGACAGTCGATCCTCTGAAACAGTCCATAAGATTACAACTTTTAGGGAAGGAACAGATGACATTTTTCACCATTTTCGCTGAACAACTTGAATGCTTTCTTTGAAATCGGGCGGAATGTGAATTTCTCCATGAAAAGAGTTAATTGGATAATTTATATACATTCCAGTTTTATTTCTAGGAATATACTAAAATAAGACAGGAAATTTATGTAGAGAGTTTTTTTGTTCCCATCCTAATAGCTGCATTTTGTCCTAATTCATACTAAAATAATTCATTAAAAAACATTTTTAATATTTATTTATTTTTAATATGAAATTTATTGTCAAATTGGTTTCCATACAACACCCAGTGCTCATCCCAACAGGTGCCTTCCTCAATACCCATCACCCACCCCCCCTCTCCCTCCCAGCCCCCATCAACCCTCAGTTTGTTCTCAGTTTTAAGAGTCTCTTATGTTTTGGCTCCCTCCCTCTCTAACCTTTTTTTTTTCCTTCCCCTTCCCCATGGTCTTCTGTTAAGTTTCTCAGGATCCACATAAGAGTGAAAACATATGGTATCTGTTTTTCTCTGTATGACTTATTTCACTTAGCATAACACTCTCCAGTTCCATCCACGTTGCTACAAAAGGCCATATTTCATTCTTTCTCATTGCCACGTAGTATTCCATTGTGTATATAAACCACAATTTCTTTATTCATTCATCAGTTGATGGACATTTAAGCTCTTTCCATAATTTGGCTATTGTTTATTTTTGAGAGAGAGAGGGAGAGAGAGAGAGAGAGAGCGCGCGTGCGCATGTGCACGTGCACAAGTGGGGGAGGGGCAAAAAGAGAGGGAGACATAGAATCCAAAGCAGGCTTCCGGCTGTGAGCTGACAGCACAGAGCCCGACGATGTGGGGCTCAAACTCAGAGACCGCGAGTTCATGACCTGAACCGAAGTCGGACGCTGAACTGATTGAGCCAACCAGCTGCCCTAAAATAATTCATTTTTAAAAGGTAAAGGATAGCACTATAGCTCTAAAGTACCGTGAAATACAAAAAAAAAAAAAAAAAAAAAAAAAATTCTGTGGTCATGATTAGGCTTTGCTTCATAAGGATGCCAGTTCTCCCCCAAAGTTTTCCTTCCGGAAGAGTTTGGGGCATAAGCTAAGAATGACAGCCTTTAATTTCACAAGAAATAAGAAAAAACTAATGAGAAAAGTCATAGATTCTCATCTCCCCACAAATAAGGCAGTGGAGCCTATGGACAACCATCTGCCGGTCCTTGTGACTGACTTTTTGGGGACAAGAGCATGGGCAAGGGGAGTGGGAGGAGAGGGTGCAAGCGACCAGTTTTACAGTACCTACCTACTCTTCATGAAGTAGGTACTATACACTTCCCTCCATTTTACAGGTGAGAAAGCTGAGACCTTGTCCAAGGTCAAAAGTAAGTGGAGAGTCAGAATTCAAAGTTGGGCCTATTTGACTCCAAAGCTGCTCCCATAATTACTGGTTATTTGTTGAAGTTCTTTGGTTCCCAGGGACCAATAACATGGAGGCAAGGATATGATTCCAAAGTGGAAGGACAGAGGGAACTTAGGTGTAAAACAAACAAGCTAGGTTTTGTTTCCAGCTGGTGCAGAGCTGAAGAGCCTTTAAACAATCATTGGAATATAAAACCAAATTAAAATAGCTATTGTTAGTACTTTTTAAACCCTATAACTACTCAAAAAAATTAGCATCTACATTTCTTTCAATGTACAGCCTTGTAGCACAATGTTTACTTCACATTTCTAAACTGAAATGTTTCCACCAAGATAAAGGTCACTTTAGCACCACAAACAATAAAAAGTCCAAGATTCTAAACACTGCTTATTGATACACTAGAAACTCAATCTTGTCCACTTGATCCCAGAAATAAACCCAAATGCACGCAATACTCTTATTAGCACTTTATATGCATTCACTCACTTGAACCTCACACAATGTTGTAAGGTGCCATTTTCTATTCTGACTTTACAGATGAGGAAACTGAGACAAAGAAGTAATAAGTTAAGTGGTAGAGCCATGATTCTAACCCAGGCATTAGGATTCCAGGGCCTACATCTTTCCTCACCCTCCCTGCCCCCATTTAAAAAACAGTATCAAATTTAAAAAAAAATTTTTTTAACGTTTATTTATTTTTGAGACAGAGAGAGACAGAGCATGAACGGGGGAGGGTCAGAGAGAGAGGGAGACACAGAATCGGAAGCAGGCTCCAGGCTCTGAGCTGTCAGCACAGAGCCCGACGCGGGGCTCGAACTCACGGACCGCGAGATCACGACCTGAGCCGAAGTCGGATGCTTAACCGACTGACCCACCCAGGCGCCCCAACAATATCAAATTTACAGAAAAGTTACAAGTACAGGACAAAGAAATTTTTTTTTCCTGAACCATTTAAAAGTGAGTAACACATCACTACCATCTAATTCTCAGAAGCCATTTAAGTTTTGCCAATTATCTCAATCATATTCATTAGAGCAAAAGGATCCAATTCAGAATTACACATTGCACTTAGTTGCTCTGTCTCTGGTTTCCTTTAATCTAGAAGAGCTTCTTAGTTTTTCCTTGACTTTCAGCCTTGATGATTTTGAAGATCATAGGCGAGTTATTTTGTAGAAGTTCCCTCAGTGTGGGTTTGTCAGACATTTCTTCACGATTAGATTCAGGTTGTGCCTCTTTGGCAGGAATATTGCAGAAATGATGCTACGTTCTTCCCACCTCAATTTCAGTTTGTTTTCTCACAGCAGATTTTCACTTTGACCATTTGAGGAAGGTGATGTCTACCAGAGTTTTTCACGGTAAAGACACACTTTATCTCTTTCCAATCAATAAGCTTGTAGGGAGGTATTTTGAAACTATATAAATACCCCATTCCCCATATATTAGAGCATGCCAGACATTGGTAAACACTTATAATCACTACTTCTCTTGAGCAAATATGTCCCATGAGCTCAATTAAAAAAAAAAAAAAAGATTTGGGAAGATAAAAATGTATTTCTGCTGACAAATTTTCTTAGATGAATATAAAGAAAATTTGAGGTTTAATTGATAAGCAAATGATTAAACAGCAAAAGTTTCAATATTTGAGATACATAGTCATTATCCTGACCCTGAAAAAAACTACACAGTTAGTAATAATGATAATGGAAAAGGTAAGGGAAAAGGTCACAAATAGAGAATTTGTTTTAAATAATGGCTTTTAAAAAGATACTGCATTTCTGTGTCTCCCTCTCTCTCTGCCCCTCCCCCGTTCATGCTCTGTCTCTCTCTGTCCCAAAAATAAATAAAAAACGTTGAAAAAAAAAAAGTTTAAAAAAAAAAAAAAAAAGAAAGGGGCGCCTGGGTGGCGCAGTCGGTTAAGCGTCCGACTTCAGCCAGGTCACGATCTCGCGGTCCGTGAGTTCGAGCCCCGTGTCGGGCTCTGGGCTGATGGCTCGGAGCCTGGAGCCTGTTTCCGATTCTGTGTCTCCCTCTCTCTCTGCCCCTCCCCCGTTCATGCTCTGTCTCTCTCTGTCCCAAAAATAAATAAAAAACGTTGAAAAAAAAAAAAGTTTTAAAAAGATACTGCAAAATAAATATGATCTCAAATTTACCAGAGAGAGAGAAACTAGGGATGACATAAAAGTTAAAGAGACAAAAATGTTTTATACCATATTAAAAAAATAAAATAAAATTGAAAAAAATGGGACGAAAGTAATTATTCTTTCCATACTGCCAATCATGTTCCAAACCTTATAAATTTGAGGACAATGATAAAAGTGTAAAATCTTTGCCTCTGAACACATCTGTCAAAAACCTAATGAATTTGGTACCCAAATGTACGCAATGATTTTCCTTGGTATAAAGTTCTAGTGTGGTTATGTTAACAAGAACTGTATTATTTGTATCATTTGATATCAAAAGTTTCCCCCTTATCCACAAAGTAGCCAGACTAATGCTAGGTTAAAAGACAGGTGAATCCTGTGGCCAACGTATTTCGGGATTATTTTGCTTTGTTATTCATACACAGGTTAAAACTAGAAAACTTATCGATAGATTAGTTAGGCCTACCAAAATGCTTGACTGTTTGCAATGTGTTCCTCACCTTCAGACACTTTATATTTTAATTCATGTTTGCTGAATGGCTCTAACTGTTGCATAGTATTCAAGAACTGAAAAGTGATCTACAATACATAAGCACTGACAATCTTCACTCTGTACTCTGGTCTCCCATTCACTCTGGTCTCCAAATGATATACTTTACAAGCTATTGCCTATATAAGAAATTAGTAAAAATTATAGTTAAAAAGCAAAATTATTTAAGATCATCTAGAAGGTCTAATGTTCTCACTCATTCCAGAAATGCTGTTATTCTATGTCTGCATTCTTCTAAAACATTAACTAACTACAGTGGGATCCAATACTTTCCTCCCAAACAGCATTAACAGAGCCTTGGATTGATATATACTTCTGAACAGTCTTTCAGATGATAAAAAAATATTTTCATATTTTTATGAGATTTTAGGGGAATGGGCTAATAAACTAAGACTTTCTGGTAAAGAAACTTTGTGAATCACAGAAACATGATTAAGTTTATCAATTCAGAGGCCTGCTAAGTCCCATTTCACAATACCACAATTTTAAAATGCTGCTAGGAAATGTATTTTTATGAAAGCAAACCTACATAAGAAAATGCAGCAAAAACATCATTTTTTTCCCTGCAAACATGCAGAAAAAGTCATGTTTCAAAAAAAGCAGAAAATTAACCTTAACTATTAGGTTAGTATTGCTATTATGAGTTTATCTTTATTGAACTTAAGGATGTGCCATGGTTATCTTTTAATTTTTCAATATCACAGAAAAGATTCACGGAGCTTAAGTGTACTAAATATTCCTAAATAAGTCAGTAGTAGGAAAAGCAAACAGAATAACCTTGGTTTGGCACTTAATAGTTGTATACATTGAAATAATAAGGATTTCCTTCCATTTTTTCCCCTCCCATTTTTAATATATAAAACTCAGTAGAAGGCTCTAAAATTCTATTATTAAAAATTCTCTTTTGGGACACCTGGGTGGCTCAGCCAGTAATTGTCAGGCTCTGCTGACAGTGTGGAGCCTGCTTGGGATTCTCCTCTCTCCCCCTCTCTCCCCCTCTCTCTGCCTCTTCCCTACTCGCTCTCTCAAAATAAATACTTAAAAAAATTCTCTTTTATAAATATGTAATTTTCGTGTAACTTACATTAATCACTCCATTTGTTTCAGTTTACCACAAAATAATTCCTGTATTTATTATAACAGAGTATTTTTTAATAGCCACACTTTTTAAAGTCAAAACTAGTCTGTTTAAAGCCAAGTCCTTCCCTGCTGTAATTCTTCTCATATTAGCTAATATGACAGCAATAACTAAACATGGCTAGCCATTGTAATTATATTACAACTGCCTTTCCTCCCCGGATACCGTGTTATTATGTTACCTCTTCAGACTCCCTTTAACTGTTACATCAATAAAGTTTTTCTGAAGAAGCAAAGCCTTTACTTATAAAAAGAGGGGTGGCACCTCTCAATAGGACAGCATTAACATTTTGTCCCCAGTTTCTGAAAATGCCAGAGATTCTCAAATTAAGAGTCCCTCAATTTAATTTATGAAATCTTGAGGTAAAATAACAGCCTGGAAATAATAAATGAATTTTACAGAGAAATGACTTAGAAAATCAGTGGAAATTTTAAAATGTACTTTTCTATTCTTTTTCTCAGGAAAAAAGCTTATGATTTTAAAAGGTTGGAGATTTTAAGCAAACACTCAGTGGTTTTGGAAATGTAGTTTCCATGGCAACCAACATGGTCTTCTTTATATAGCATAAACAGATGGTAAAGAGTGGTCATGTTTGTTTCTTTGCCAGTATATCAATAAAACGGTTATAATACTGTACTGAATACACTTAAACTATTTAATAAATTTAATGTACCAACCACAAGATCTAGTAATTTAGACAGACAAATATAATTAACTAGTATCTGAGGTTTTTTTCTTTTTAATAAACACATGAAGATCTTGAACAGTGAAGTCACTATACTATACTCCACAGTCAACAGTCTTCCTTGGCAAGACTCTGTACAAATGTTTTCGCAGCACTTGCCATGCAGGGCCTATCACCACAAATATGACTCTCATGAGGAGAAAATAATGGACTGAAATAATAAAAGTGGAACCCTGTCTGTAAATATATTCCTTGGCCACCTTTTCTTAAAGAACAAATGAAAAATTAAGAAGCGCAAAGAGTTTCTTTACAATAAACAATAGGCTGTAAAGCAAAGGGCAACACTGTTATTTAAAAATGAGAATCCATTCCATGTACACAGCAGTGGCTTTCAGAAGTGCAGGTGCTCTGAATTCCACAGGTTTAACTGCGGTAACTTGCTAGGTACTATTTGCTAAAGAAGTAAAATAAGCCAAGAAACTATAAATGTGATTAGTCTGGCAGCGAAAGTTTGAAGAGCCAATTCCTGCATGTATGATCAACACACATCTGAAGCAGTAACCCTGTATCTGGAAGGCAGTCAGTCAGAAGAGGCTGTTCCTAAGCCGGTGGCTCAGCAGGGACACTGGCAACTGGCAACCTTTCTTAATAGGCCCAGCTTTGAAGCACTGACATATTTGCCAAGCTAGGCAAGGAATGCTTACCTTAAAAAAAAAATGGGGAGCATATTTACTATTTTTAATTACATAAACAGCCATCTGATTACACTTATAAAACGGCATTCGGTAAATGGTACCTGTCCTATGGTCTCCCTCGCACGCATCTATCCTTAAATTTGCTGACTTTCATCGTTTATAAATTCTTTCTATGCTCCGCACTCAAAGCAAGTTCATCGGAAGTGAGGTACTTCATTTTGCAGAACAATCCATGATAAGAATACAGAAAAAGGGTATGCATATTTATGAAAGGAGTAAATTTGGATGATGTAAAGTATGTCATGGTTTAAATGAGAAACAAACAAAAAATTTCATTTAAAACATTTTAAGAGTAGAAGAGACCGTCCTAGATTTATATTTGACTCACTGGGAAGAAGATTTTTAATTATGTGTCTTGGATGAGCTACAGTGAACTCCACAGTCTACTAAAACTGCTGCCATGACACAATTTGGGGGAATTATTTAAACCTGGAGAAACTAGGAAAGCACCTCCTTTCTCACAAGAGGCTGGAGAGTCTCCAACAAGGTACTAAACTCATTCACCCAAAAAACCTACATGCCTACCTACAGTGACTGATCATTACCTGAGTGATCATGTAACCAGAAGCCCTTTTCAGGGGGTTTTCAGTGTATCTGAAACTACCTAGCAACCGACAGCCCCCAGCTTTGCTCAACTTCTAAGAGTGATTCTCAACCCTGGCAATAAAACGGAATCAATTAAAGAGCTTTAAATATAATGATACCAACATCCTAGGCATATTCCAAGTTAGGCAAAATCACATACCCCTCAATGTGTCAACTATACCTCAATTAAAAAAAAATTAAAGAAACAAAAAAACCCAAAAACCATTCTCCTCAGGTGTGATTTTATTTTTTTTTTAAATTTTTTTTTTTTTTTTAATGTTTTTTTTTTTATTTATTTTTGGGACAGACAGAGACAGAGCATGAACGGGGGAGGGGCAGAGAGAGAGGGAGACACAGAATTGGAAACAGGCTCCAGGTTCCGAGCCATCAGCCCAGAGCCTGACGCGGGGCTCGAACTCACAGACCGCGAGATCGTGACCTGGCTGAAGTCGGACGCTTAACCGACTGCGCCACCCAGGCGCCCCCTCAGGTGTGATTTTAAAGTGCACCAGAGAGACTGTGATTCAGGTTTCTCTTTACCCCTGATGAGAAAGAGATCTCAAATCACCACTTTTCATCTTTTCAGGACACACAATTCAGTGTTAAGATTGCTTTTCCATTGCAGAGAGGCACAAGACTGTTGTCCTGAATTATATGGTATAGTTAATTTTACTATAAAGGAGTTCAACAAAATAAACATAAGACTGAGGTGTGAAAAAACTTCCCCTGTGAATTCTTCCAAATAGGAAGGTTTACCTCTTGAAGATTAACATAATCAGCAAGACCCCTGAATAGCGAATTTTCACTCCTCTTAGTCTCTACCTTCAGCAGTCACAAAATAAATGCAGCAGTGTGATTATCACTTATTACTTCACAAATATGATATTCTCTTCTTCAAGAATGACCTCTAAACTATCACCAACCGTAGTGAAAACTCAGGTGTTTGGAGAAGGAAAATCTGCAGAGGTAAGGACACTTTTTATCACCTTCTGGAGCACACATATAAAAACAATTCTTAACAACCTGTATATACTGTCCCAAAGAGTAGATATGAACAACATGAATCAGGAATGTTACTTTGAACCATGTATTAGTAGCAGAATTCTACTATACAGAAGCTTGCAAATGTCTGGTAGATCGTGATAATAGTTCTTTATATACATGGTTTTCTCCACTCAAATTATTTGCAAGAAGACCAATGACGTTGTGCTTGATATGAAATAGCAAATACAAATGAAGTAACTATAAACTCTCCCAATTGTCAGCAGTAGAGAATGGAGAGAAAAATATAGTTAAGTAATCTCAGAGGATAAACCATGATGAAACTAGGACCTTGGAAATGATTGCTACATTTTTGTTTGTTTTCTTACATTTCCCGCAGGCTATTAAAATTTCCACAAGTCATTTATTTTTTCCTTGAAAAACTTTATTTGGCTATTTGTGTGTCTGGTGCTATTAACTCATCATAATTTTATATCAAATCCTCATAACATTACATGATTGAGGTTTAATTCTAAAAAAATTTCAAAACACACAAAACAGGAAAAATATCACTCTAATGCATTTGGGAAGAAACAACCTATTAAAGAGAATAATTGTGTCTGGCAGAATTCTAGAGATGACAGAAAACAAGAGGAAACAACATTTCTTAATGTTATTTAAATATGCACACAGGAGACAGGGAGATATGCTAGGACAGAGAATCAACAGGAACTCTAGTCTTCCTGCACATAAAATAGAGCTTCATTAACAATAAAGGAACAGGTGTCTTGGGACCCATTTATACAGGCTATTAACTATTATGAGCTGCTGGTATCCAAATTTATTTTAGTACCAGGCAACTGATTAAAAATAAATACAAATTTAAATTCCATCTATTAGCATGTGAAAGCAATGCCTAGCTTTCCAGAGCTTAATTTAATACAAAGGTATTTTTCTATGGTCCTGATCACAAAGGATACTGAAATTCATATATAATATCTCCTAGGTCCCAAAACAAAGATTTTCATATTAAAACACATTTGAATGTGAAAAATTGACAAGTGGCCTTTGTCTTGATCTGACAAGACCAAATAAGCTTTGTTTATTAAGAACTAAAATTTTTTATTTATTATTATTTTTTAATGTTTATTTAGTTTTGAGAGAGAAAGAGACAGAGACAGAGCGCGAGACACAGAATCTGAAGCAGGCTCCGGGCTCTGAGCTGTCAGCGCAGAGCAGGACGTAGGGCCCGAACCCACGAACCGTGAGATCACAATCTGAGCCGAAGTTGCACTCTTAACCGACTGAACCACCTAGGTACCCCTACTAAGAATTAAATTTTTATTCAAACTTAAATAATTAAACAAACACATGTATATCTTTTAAAACTGGGGGAGGGAACCAATACATTCCTGCTCTAAATTCAGTACATTTTACATTTATTTTGAAAAACATGAGTGGGAATGGTTATCTTCTGATAATCTTCCTGTCTCATCTATAAATACTGATTAATAAATTAAACATTTGAACTTCTATGAGGAATCACCTGTACATCTTACTAAAAAATATTCAGAATGTTAGAGTTGACAGTGCATCAGGGATAACCTAGTTCAATACATTATTTTACAGAATAAGAAAATAAAGTTCAGTGAGGCTAAGTAATTTGCCTAAGGTAAACATAACGGCAATATGTCAACCACATAACTGTCCAAATACTATCATACTGTAAAATCAGTATGAGTATCTATCTTTCAAAGATGATGTGAAATTTCAATGTGCTAAGTGTTGTCGATGTTATTTCAAACTGTTACCTTTGCCTGTGTCTACTTTTTTAAAAAATCATTTGGTTTATTCATTCATATGTGTTCTGATAGTGATATAATTTGTGCTTATTCCAATAACTGATTATGCTATGCTTTTTGTGCCATACTCTATGAAGAATAAAAATGGCACAATATGATCTACATCCATAAGTATCCAGTAAAAGCCACTGGATAAAATGGTGATAGTAGATAAAATGGTGAAGAATTTGAGAGATTGATGAGGAAGCCAAAGAGAGAATCATGCTGCTTTAAAATATGGTGATATTTTCAATGGTAATAATTTGATAAGACCAGGGTTTCTCAATCTCAGCACCTCAAGCTGGATAATTCTTTTTTGTAAGGATTTGTGCACTGCAGGCTGTGTAGTAGCATTCCTAACCTCCACCCAACTGATGCCAGGAGCATCAACTGTAACAAACAAAAATGTCTCCGGACATTGCCAAATATGTCTACAGGCTGCAAAATCATCTCTGAGAAATACTGGATAAGACAGACTAATATACATAATGATACATACTAAATATCACCTAGAGAGAAGCAAAGCAAATCTGGAGCTTTACTATGCTTTTAAAGATAGCTTTGGCTCTCAGGCATCAAGAATTAGGGTACAGAGTAGAGGAATGAAATCACAAATTCAGTACCAAGGTGTGGCTTAGGTTTTTGATTCTATGGTTTTCTGCCACTAACTGTCAAAAAGTCCAAAGACATATGAATCGGTTCATGTTCCTAATGAGAGATAGGCTGGCGTTCAGGAGCAAGCCATCCAGTCCAAGTGTAACATATCCAATGGCCTCGGAGGATTAAAACAATGTGGTTTTGTCCTCTGTATATGAATTCTGTGGCAAAAACAGTTATAAAACCAATCTCAAATATCACACTTCCCAAGGATATCAAAAATACTGAAGGTTTATCATACTAGAGATTTCTAAAATGTTAGGTTGAGAACCAAATAATTGAGATGGCAAACAAATGTCAGATCAATGTAATATAGCTGACCATTGAACAACATAGGTATTAGGGATGCTGACTCCCTGCATCATTAAAAATCTATGTATAAGGAGGCCTGGCTGGCTCAGTCCAACTCTTGACTTGAACGTCCTAACTCTTGACTTTGGCTCAGGTCATGATCCCAGAGTCACGGGATTGAGCCCCATGTTGGGCTCCATGCTAAGCATGCTAAGCCTGCCTAAGACCTCTTTCTCTCCCTCTGCCTCTCGCCCCTGCTCTCTCTCAAAAAAAAAAAAAAAAAAAAAAAAAAAAAAAAAAAAATCTATGTATAGAAAAAGTCTATGTAACACTCTGACTCCCCCAAAACTTAATAGTCTACTGTTGCCTGGAAGCCTTACCAATAAATAGTCAATTTAACACATATTTTGTATATTATATGTATTATATACTGTATTCTTACAATAAAGTAAGCTAGAGAAAAGAAAATGTTAATAAGAAAATCATAAGGAAGAGAAAGTACACTGACAGTACCGTATTGAAAAAAGTCCACTTATAAATGAATCTGAGCAGTTCAAACCCGTGCTGTTCAAGAGTCACCTGTATAGAAGGGGAAGAAGGGACCTCCTCTGCCTCATGCATCTTCTCTTGCTCTCTTCTCTAGCTTTCACACCTACTACGTATGAAACTCTGAATAAGTGCTCAGTAATGGTAGCATCTCATTAAAAATCTGGGGCCTAGGGCAATGAAAGTAGAAGACCACCAAAAAAGACGGAAAGGAATGTTTGAGAATCAGTGACCAAATATAAGTTGGCTCAGGATCAATTTTACAAAGAACTAGGGCCACTGGAGGCATAGTCCACGAGACAGGCCTGCCTTTAGTGTCCCTCTGGTACAGTAAAGGCTCTGTACTGAAAACAAACAAAAAGTAGTCTGGGGGCACCTAGGTGGCTCAGTCAGTTAAGCGTCTGACTTACGTTTGAGTCATGATCTCATGGTTCTCAAGTTTGAGCCCCACATTGTGCTCTCTGCTGTCAGCATGGAGCCCACTTTGGGTCCTCTGCACCTCCCACCCATTCATGTGCTCTCTCTCTCTAAAAAATAAATTAAAAAAAAAGTAGTCTGGACAATCGATGAATCTGGGAATCATGATCGTTAAGAGGACAGTGTTCATTTTGGCTTTGCCTTCAATAGAAAAGTTACCAAATGGACTGAACTTATTGAAGGATGCAAGGCCACATAAAAGAGAAATAATCTGCCCCTGCCAGGAGGCTGGCAAGCTGCCAGACATGTGAGTGAGGCCATCTCAGTTCTTCCAGTCCAGTTGACCCACCCCACCAGCTGAATGGAGCCACATACGAAAACCTGGGTGATAAATTCACACACGCTACATAGCCATACACACACTTGGGAGAGCATACACGGGCTCTCTTGGCATGCAGGTGTTTGTGAGGTTGTGCCCTCATTCCACCTAGACTTTTCCCAGAGGCTGTTTCTTTTGGCAGTTTGCTGCATTCAGAGGCCCTATACCTCTCCTCTCCCATCTACATGACTGGGGACACCAAGTATGAAAGCAACTGGTGGTGGTGACGTGGCACCTGAGTTATGTGTGAGGGTTTTGGCCCCTTTACGACTTCAGCTAAAGCTGCTGTCCACTGATGGCTATAGACTTGTTGTAATAATATACTGAATTAGGAAAAAAAATGTTACATGAGGTTGGGGTTCCCTTTTCCAATCCCATTAAGACACATTTGGTGCCTTTGAAGGACAGCCCTCCCACAAAATAAATTTTCAGTGAACGTGAAAAAAAAAGAAAAGTTACCAAATGGTCTTTATTTCTCATACTCAACACACTTTTGTTTCCTCAACATTGTGAAAGAGAGAGTGGTCTGTGTTTTCACAAAGGGATGCCTACAGGCTGAAAAGTTCTGTTAATACTGTTTTGTTTTGACTCTATGTATAGTGATATCTCCAACATTATAAAATTGGACATAATCTGCTAAATCTGAATTTACATACTGGGCAGTATTTCCTTTAACAAAGTCTAATTGGAACAACATTTTATGGTACACGAACATTTAATTTCAAATGTTAGAGATAAAGAGAAATTGATTTAGATAGAAGACAACTTATTTTTAGTTGCAAAAACTGCAATGCCAAAGTATTTTGCATTTAATGCTACGATTTACATGTATTACAATATTCATGATACACGATAAATACCCAAATCCTATATGAAAACCTTCACCATGAAAAAAATCAGAATTTAAAACAAAGCGATGTTTCACATTTTAAAGAATGTTCTCATTAAAAAAAATAAACATACAATTTGACAAATGATATTAAACCTTTTACTAATAAATTTAGATTCCTTTGATATTTCTTGAATAATTTTAAATACTGAAGATAAACACTGGGTGCTAATAAATTTCTAAATCTATAAAATAAATAAACTAGCACCCTGCATTTTAAGAACATTTTATGGCTATTTCACACAGGTACAGAATTAATTTAACAAAGGATTCTTGAGCTTTAACAGGCAACATGCTGACACAAACTAAAGAGGAAAGGGCTCTGAAGTAATTGATGATCTTTGATTCATTTCATTTCCAATCTGTGTTTCAAAGAAAACTTTTAGGGTTGATATTTTCTCCTTGACACCACCAACATCTTTTCTCTAAAGTATTATTTCACTTGAGTAACAAATTATCTACCCAAAGGCTAATGAATGAGACATTATTTATACATAGTACCAACATAAAACATAAGATCACTAGTGCTTTTTAAAAAATATTTTTAATGTTTTTATTTGAGAGAGAGAGAGAGAGAGAGAGAGAGAGAGGAAAGTAGGGGGGAGGGGCAAAGAGAGAGGAAGACACAGAATCCGAATCAGGCTCCAGGCTCTGAGCTGTCAGCACAAAGCCAGATGCGGGTCTCAAACCCGTGAGCCACAAGACCAAGACCTGAGCCCAACTGAGCCACACAGGCGTCCCACTAGTGCTTTAAAATGTATAGAGACTTCTGACTATATTATGATGGCATGAGGTGGTTAACAAATCCTCCCTCAAAAAGCAACTATAAAGCTGAACAAAACGTCAAAAGCAATAATTTTAGCACTCTGCAATTCAAAGGCATGCACTTCCTGAAAATTATGGGACTTCAGGGAGAAACAGTGAGAGTCCACCATGTCTTTGCCAGGGGCTGCTCCCACCTCCACCTCTGGCTTTGTCAGTGCAGTAGTTCACTCAGGGTAAGGCAGGCTGTAAAAACAGGAAGCTCTATCACCTCTGCCATAGAGGATTACCCGATTTGGAGCAACTGCAGTGGTGATGTCTGTGGCAAGCACCAAGCTAGTGGACTAGCCTAGGATTTGACAGAGACTTCCAGCAGGTAAGAAGGCCAGAGGAGACCTGACCCCACGTTTTGGGAATTAACCAGAGGCTATGTGCACTACTGCAGAGACAGAGAAGACCCAGGTATCCCTGGCTAGTGGAGCCTGCAGGCATGTGCAGGTGAGACATGAGAAGGACCAACGGGACGTAAAAGCCAGGGCAGGATGAAGTTTGATTGTGCTTCCCAGCTCACACACAGATCCATCAAAAGAAATTAGAAGCCTTACTGGCTCAAGGTGTTTTAGTATAACTTCTGATTAAGCTTTGGCTGATCACTAAGCTATGTAGATACAGGGCAACCAACCCCTCAAAAGCCAGGTTTACAAATAAAAAAAAGGAAAAAATTGAGTAGAGACAGCAGCAACTGCACACTGTGAGGAATACAGACTTCAAAGGGTTAGTCCACGCAAGTTATAAAACAAACAGCCAACATGACCAATAGAGCAGGGAAAATCATAAACTATAGTTGCTACAGTATATTATCTAAAATGTCCAGTATGCAACAGAAAGTTATGAGTCATGCAAGAAACAAGAAAATGTGATCTGTAAAAAAGAAGTCAATGGAAACTGTCTCCAAATGTCTTTAGATCTTGTATTTAGCAAAGATTTCAAACAAGCTGTTATAATAAACACACTCAAAGAACTAAAGAAAGCATGTATAAAGAATTAAATGATTCTGACTACAGAATCTCAGTAAAAGTTTAGAACTTTTCTGGAGATAAAAGGTACAATAACTGCAATGAAAATTTCACTAGAGAGGCTCAACAGTAGATTTGAGATAGCAGTAAAGGAATCCATGAATTTGAAAACAGATCAGTAAAAATTATATAATCTGAAGAACACAGTAAAAAACCAAAGAAAAATAAACTGAGCCTCACAGACCTATGAGACAATATATGTGTACTAATATATGTGTAATAAGAGCCCCAGAAGGTGAGAAAAAGCAATAGGGCAGGGGAAAAAAAAAAAAAACAAAAAAAACCCTGAAGATATACTGAGCAAAAACTTCCTAAATTTGATGAAAAACATTAACTTATAGCCAAGCTCCTCAATGAAACAACATGTAGGACAAAAACAAAACACCTAGACACATCACAGATTAACTATTAAAAGGCAAAGAAAAATACTAGAAATAGAGAAAATGACTCTTGTACAAAGAAACTACAATCAAATTAATGGTTGATTTCTCACCAGAAACAATGGAGGCCAGAAGGCAGTGGAATGATGTATGAAAAGTGCTGGAAGTAAAAAAGCTTGGCAACTAAAAATTCTTTATCCTGTAAAACCATCTTTTATTTATTTTTTTTTTTTTAATTTTTTTTTTTAATGTTTTTTATTTATTTTTGGGACAGAAAGAGACAGAGCATGAATGGGGGAGGGGCAGAGAGAGAGGGAGACACAGAATCGGAAACAGGCTCCAGGCTCCGAGCCATCAGCCCAGAGCCTGACGCGGGGCTCGAACTCACGGACCGCGAGATCGTGACCTGGCTGAAGTCGGACGCTTAACCGACTGCGCCACCCAGGTGCCCCTAAAACCATCTTTTAAAAATAAAGTGAAATAAAAACACTCTGAGATAAACAAAAAAGAAAATTTGTTATCAGACTTGCCTTATAAAATACACTAAAGGAATCTAGTCCTTCAGACTGAATGGAAATGGTATCAGATACTAATCTGAATCCACATTAAGAAACAAAGAGCACTAGAAATTATGAATAAATCTGTATTTTTTTCCATTTCTTCTCTTAAATTTTATAAAAGATGTAAGATTATATAAAGCAAAAATTATAATACTGCATTGATGGGTTTATAACATATACAGACATAAAATATATACACAATAACACAAGCAAAGGGAAAAAGGAGGTATATTGGAGCAAGTTTCTATATTTTGCTGGAATTAAAGTTAGCATTATTCTGAAGCAGTCTATGATAAATTAAGATGCATACTGTAATCCCTACAACAACCACCAAGAAAACAACTCAAAATCAGATAATTAAAAACACCAGAGATAAATTGAAATGGTACATTAAAATATACTTATTTAACATAAAGGAGTTAAGGAGGAACTCAGGGACAAAAGTGACATGAGACTAATACAAAACAAATAGAAAAATGAGAGACTTAAAACCAACCAGATCAATAATTAGATCAGATATGAGTAGACAAAATAACCTACTCAAAAGGCAGGGATAGTCAGACTAGATTAAAAAGCAAGGTCCAACTGTATGCTGCATGCAAAAGACACACTTTAGATAGGAAGACACAAATAGGTTACAAGTGGGGCTCCTGCGTGGCTAGGGTGGTTAAGCGTCCGACTGTGTCTCAGGTCATGATCTCACAGCTCGTGAGTTCGAGCCCTGTGTCAGGCTCTGTGCTGACAGCCTGCTTCGGATTCTCTCTCTCTGCCCCTCCCCTGCTCATGCTCTGTCTCTCTTTCCCAAAAATAAACAAACATTAAAAAAAAACACATAGGTTACTAGTAATCGAATAGAAAATGATAGGCCATGTACACAGTAACCATAAGACAGTGGAACTGCTATTTTAGTATCACACAAAATACACTTTAAGATAAGAAATGTTATTGGAGATGATGAAGGACATTTTATAACCACAAAAGCAACAGTGCATCATGAAGATATAACAATTATAAATGTATATACACCTAATAAAATGAAGGGAAAATGGAAAGCTGAAAGGGAAACAGGCAATTCAGTAATATTTGAAATTCAGAGATTTCAATACTGCACTTTCAATAACTGATAGACCTACAAAGAAAACCAACAAGGATATAGACGATTTTAACAACACTACTAACAAACATGATATAATTGAGATTTATAGAGTACTCCACACAATGAGTGCAGAATTCAAAGCACACGTAGACATTTCTCCACATGTTGGACCATAAAACAAGTCTCAATAAATTTAAGAAGACTGAAATCATTAAAAGGGTGTTCTATGACCACAAGAGAGTTAAGTCAAAGATCTCAAATGGACAGGTATCTGGGAAAACCAACACATTTAGAAGTTAAACAA
Organism: Neofelis nebulosa; assembly: GCF_028018385.1. Lineage (NCBI taxonomy): Eukaryota > Metazoa > Chordata > Mammalia > Carnivora > Felidae > Neofelis > Neofelis nebulosa. The sequence continues at coordinate 100,372,392 of NC_080787.1, forward strand.
TAGATTTCTAAGTAGCTTGGGGTCAAAGATGAAATCATAAAGAAAACTTTAGAAATATTTTGAATGAACATGAAAACACAATATATCAAAATTTATAGACTGTAACTAAAGAAGTGTTAGAGGGATATCTATAGCTTGTAATCAGGAAAAGGTCTCAAGTCAATAATCTAAGCTTCTACCTTCAGAAACTAAACAAGGAAAGGCAAACTAAACCCCAAGAAAGCAGGGGGAAAAAAAAATCAATGAAACCAAAAAGTGGCTATTTGAAAAGATCAATAAAATTGGCAAACCCTTAACTAAACTGATCAAGAAAGTAAGAGAAGACACAAATTGCCTAATTCAGGAATGAAGAGACCTCACTGCTGACCCTGCAGGCATTAAAAGGACTATAAGGGGAATATTATGAACAACTATTGGGAACAACTTTATACCAATAAATTGAACAACTTAGAAAAAAATGGACAAACTCTTAGAAATAAATTTCCAAAACTGAATCATGAGGAAATAGAAAATATAAATAGACTTACAAGTAAATAAATTGAGTTATTATTTTTCTGACAAAGAAAATCCCAGGCCCAGCTGGCTTTGCTGGAAAAATCTATCAAATATTTAAAAAAGAAATGCCAATCCTTCACAAACTCCCTCAAAAAACTGAGGAAAGAAACTTCCCAATTCATTCTATGAGGCCAGCACTACTCTAACACCAAAGCCAGACAAAGACATCACAAGAAAACTACAGATTAATATCACTAATGAACATGAATAAAAATCTTCAACAAAATATTAGCAAACTTAATCCAGAAACTTATACATAAAAAGGCTCATACATGATGACCAAGAGGGATTTATTCCCAGGAATGCAAAGTTTAACATCCAAAAATCAAGCAATGTAATATATCATACTAATAGAATAAAGGACAAGGGGTTCCTGGGTGGCTCAGTTGGTGAAGCATCCGACTTCGGCTCAGGTCATGATCTCACGGTTCATGAGCTCAAGCCCTACATCAGGCTGTCAACACAGAGCCTGCCTGGGATCCTTTACACTCCACCCCCCACCCTTTGCATGCATGTGCCCCCCCTCCCCCCAAAACTAAATAAACATTAAAAAATAAAGGACAAAAAATAACCATTTCAATAGACACAGAAAAAGCATTTAACAAAATCTAACACCCGATTCATGAAAAAAACTTTCAATACATGAGGAACTTAAGAGAACATCTTCCACCTAATAAAAGGCATCTAATGAAGAACCTACAGCTAACATCATAAAACAATTAAAGACTGAATTCTTCCCATCTAAGAAGGAAAATAAGGTGAGAACGGCAGCTCTTGCGACTTCTTTTCAATGCTGCACAGAAGTTTCCAGCCAGTGCGATCAAAAATTAAAATAAAAAATTAAATTCAGGGGCGCCTGGGTGGCTCAGTCGGTTGAGCGTCTGACTTCGGCTCAGGTCATGAACTCACAGCTCGTGAGTTCGAGCCCCGCGTTGGGCTCTGTGCTGACAGCTCGGAGCCTGGAGCCTGCTTTGGATTCTGTGTCTCCCTCTCTCTCTCTGCCCCTAACCCATTCGCATTCTATCTGTGTCTCTCAAAAATAAATAAACATTAAAAAAAAAAATTAAATTCAGACTGAAAAGGAAGAAGAGAAAAATGTTTTTATCTGAGGATGATTATCTATATAGAAAATCCTAAGGAATCTATAATAAAACTACTAGAATTAGCAAGGTCTCGGGATATATCAATATACAAAAATAAATTGTATTTTTATACACTAGCAAAAAAATACAAAAATTAAAATTAAAAAACAATTCTATTCATAATAACATCAAGAAGAATACTAAAAAATAAACTTAACAAAAGAAGGGCAATATTTGACACTGAAAACTATAAAATTTTACTGAGAAAAATAAAAGACCTAAATAAACTGAGAATCATTCCATTTTTACAGATTGGAAACCTCAATTGTTAAGACGCTAATTCTACCCAAATTGATATGTAGATACAACAAAATCCTCATCAAAGTTCCAGCAAACTTTTTATAGAAATTGGTAAGATGATTCTAAAATTCATATGGAAATGTAAAGTGCCTGGAATAGCCAAAATGACTCTGAAAACCAAGAACAAAGTTGGAGGACTTCTATTACCTGCACTTATGGATAAAACGACAATGATTAAGGCGGTGTAGTATTACCCTACAGCAGGCATGCAGATCAATGGAACAGAGTCGAGAGTAAGAATTAAATCCTTATATTTATGGTCAATTATTTCTGACAAAAGTACGAAGACAATTCAATGGGGAAAGAGAGTCTCTTCAACCCATGGTGCTGGGGTACCTGAGTAGCCATACATATATATGACTCAAATAAAAACAGCTGTACTTTTTTCTTTCTAAGCTGGATACCTTTAATTTTCATTGCACTGACTAGAAACTTCAGTACAATGTTGAACAGAAGTGGCAAGAACTGGCATTTTTACTTTGTTCCCAATCTCAGGTGGAAGATGTGTGTAGGTACACATATATAAACTTAGACCCTTATCTTACCTCACACAATACACAAAAATCACAGAACTAAATATAAAGACAAATCAAAAATCACAGAACTAAATACATCTTTGTGACTGTGGGGCCAGAATTTGTAAACCACAGCATTACTGACATTTTGGGTCAAATAATTCTCTGTTGTGGGTGTTTGTCCTGTGCATTGCAAACGTTTAAGAGCATCCCTAGCTGACCTCTACCCACCAGGTACCAGGGGTACCCTCCACACACAATTGTGACAAACAGTCTCCAGACAGTACCAAATGTCCTCTGTGGGGTTAAATGGCTTTTAGTTGAGAGGTTCACACATGATGCGTTAAGCACTTTAGATACAACACCAAAAGCACAATCCTACAAAAGAATAAATTGAGTTTCAACAAAATCAGGAAGTTCTCCTTGACAAACCCTAAAGTCAAGCTACAGACTGGGGAAAATGTTTGCAAATTATGTATCTGTTAAAGTACTAAGAAAACATGTAGAACTTTCACAACAAAACAGTGAGATGAACAATCCAATTAAAAAATAGGCAAGGGGAGCCTGGGTGGCTCAACTGGCTGAGCAGCTGAGTGTTGGACTTTGGCTCAGATCATCATCTTGCAGTTCATGAGTTTGAGCCCTACATTGGTCTTGCTGTTGTCAGCCTGTCAGCACGGAGACCAGTTAGGATCCTCTGTCCCTCCCCCTTCTGCCCCTCCCCTGCTTGCATGCTCTCTCTCAAAAAACAAATAAAACATTAAAAAAAAAAATAGCCAAAAGACCTGAATAGGTACTTCCTCAAAGAAGATGTATGAATGGTTAATAAGCACACAAAAAAGTGCCTAACATCATTAGTCATTAGGGAAACACAAAGTACAACCACAATGAAATCCTGTACCTCTTAACACTGGTTTAAAGTCAGAAGCTAGTGGCCAGGTAGTTCTAAACTCCTTTCATCCCAGCAATTTCCCTCTCTCAATTCAACATTTGTCAACCTATTTGTGTCATCTGGTTAAGTCTGTCAGTTCCATTAAATTATAAACTAAACTGAAGGGAAAGATTATGTTTTATTCATCTTTACGTCTCTTCTGTATCTATTATAGTGCTCTACACACTGTGGCTTTAATAAATGTTTAAAAAACTTCAATGTATCCTTTGTATGGTTTCCTTATACCAAGATTTTTATACATTTGTTCTTAACAATTTACCTGTTGCTTGAGCAAAATGTCCTTTTCAATATCTATGCTTATCTTTTTCATTTGTGACATAGCTTTTCCAGAAACACATTAATAGAATGTTAAAACCCGAGGGTATCTCAGCTTAGAAAATATCTAATCCATTTTATTTCTAAGATACAAAAGGCAGTTATGGAATACATATAGAGCAATGGGTTTTAAATCAAGCAATCTGAGCTTAATATCAGTTTGCCCATTTTACTACCTGGAGAGTTCAGCACAAATCACTGAACTACAACCTTCAATATCCTTATGAGTAAAATCAGGACGAAATCTACTCACATGGTTTTGTGAAGACTATAGGACATAGTCTGGAAGCAGGCTCCTTTCACCAGCTTTCATGAATCTGAGCGTCAGTGATTAAATTGACTTAACCAAGAGCTCTGATCTCCTTCAGTGTTCTTTCTACTTAATTAAATGGAGACTACCACAACGTAAATCATTGCCAATCCATTCGGAGACTTCTCTTACACAGGAATAACAATATTTCATAAGTATGTGGTGCATCTTTGAGATAAAAAGAATATGTGCTTATGACATTAAAGAACAATCAAATATTGGGGGGCGCCTGGGTGGCGCAGTCGGTTAAGCGTCCGACTTCAGCCAGGTCACGATCTCGCGGTCCGTGAGTTCGAGCCCCGCGTCAGGCTCTGGGCTGATGGCTCGGAGCCTGGAGCCTGTTTCCGATTCTGTGTCTCCCTCTCTCTCTGCCCCTCCCCCATTCATGCTCTGTCTCTCTCTGTCCCAAAAATAAATAAAAAAACATTGAAAAAAAAAATAAAAAATAAAAAATAAAAAACAATCAAATATCTCAGATCCAGCTTTTAAATGTTCTTTAGGCATTCAATTTGTTTTTAGGTTCAACTATCTCTTTAAGTAGATCAAGTGAATGTCATGGTACTGATTATTAATACATCACAATGTGTTTAAAGGTGTTTTTTTAAAGGTTTTATCTTTAAGTAATCTCTATACTCAACACGGGGCTTGAACTCATAACCCCGAGATTAAGAGTCACATGCTCCACCAACTGAGCCAGCCAGGTGTCAATCCATTCAGAGACTTCTCTTACACAAGAATAGCCATATTTCATCAGCATGCCAGGTGCCTCTGAAGGTGTTTATCTTTTGTTTTCACACCAGATAAATGTACAGTATATATACACACACACACACATGCACACACACACACACAACACTAAGGGATACATGACAACAGGATTAATATCTATGGGATTATTCATAATTGAAAATTTGGAAAAAAGGTCAAATGAAAAGGAAATGGTTAGATTCAACTAGACAGAATGTTAGTCATTAAAAAAATGAACAAGACTACAGTAATATGGAAGATGGGCATATTTAGCCTAATGAAGAGTCAAATACAATTGCTGAATAAATTTGAAAGGAAACATATTGGTAGACTGCCCTGAAATATATATACATATATGTGCATATGTGTAATACTATAATGATGGGGTTATAGGGAAATTTTTTTTCTTTCAGTGCTCATATGATAAATTCATCTCATGCATTTATTTTGGCCCTTGATAAAGCTGACAACATTTTTTATAAGTTTGTTTGTTTATTTTATTTATTTATTTATTTATTATTTATTTTTGAGGACAGAGAGAGAGAGAGAGAGAGAGAGAGAGAGAGTTAGCGGGGGAGGGGGAGACAGCAAGGGAGACAGAATCAGAAGCAGGCTCCAGGCTCTGAGCTGACAGCACAGAGCCGGATGTGGGCCTCAAACTCACAGACAGTGAGATCATGACCTGAGCTGAAGCCAGAGGCTTAACCGACTGAGCCACCCAGGTGCCCCTTACACAACTTATTTAGTTATTTTAAAGAACTTAGTTCCTTCAGGCACCTGGGTGGCTCAGTCGGTTAAGCATCTGACTCTTGATTTCTGCTCAGGTCATGGTCTCACAGTCATGAGATCAAGCCTCACGTCAGGCTCCAGAGCTGGGCACGGAGCCTGCTTGAAATTCTTTTTATTCCTCTCCCTCTACCCTTTCCCTGCATGTGTAAACACAAGCATACTCTCTCTCAAAAAAAAAAAAAAAAAAAAAAAAACAACCACAAAAAATAAAAAAAATAAAGGAGTTAGTGTTGCTAACAAGCAATTTTAAAAATACAGACAAAATCCCATAAGACCTTCAACAATGAGAAACTGTTTTCTCAACTCTGAAAAATAAACCACAGCTTTGAACTTCTGAGTTGCAGAACTGCTAAAGAAGTAACTGATGAAGAAACAAGAGAGACTTTTGAGAACATCACTTAATATCCCACAGTTACAGTTAGCTCTGGACTGTGCTCAAGAGTTGTGGCAGGTCTGCTAAAACTTTACAGAATCAACATCCTGAGGTCCAGATATTTTTAGTACAAATTACTAGCAAGGTCTTGGGCAATTCAGAGAATATTCACCAGTGATCAGTGGGATGTGTTTAAATGAAAGTATGAGCAACTCTTCATTGGATCATTACACAAGATCACCTTCAAAAGTGGTCTCAATCTGAAGAAAACATGACCATGCAAACACGAGCATCACTACCAGACTGATTTCCACAAAAAAATTAATCAGTAAAACAAAGCTTCTTGATCTGCAGTTTCCATTGGGAATTTTGCATTCAATAACATCTGCAAAATTAAAGAATCTCCAAAGATAGCATGGTGTGGTTTACAATGTTGAATTCTAAGTCTGCCATCTAAGCAAAACTGGAGTGTATTTCAAAGATAAGGGAGTACATATTAAAGAATAATGAAATTTTAATTTCTCCCTCTCTGGTTACAATGCAGTCAAGTATTAATTTTGTTCTTTCCCCATTTAGCAAACATCAATTCTACACCTACAGATAACAACTCTAGAATAATGTATTTTATTGCCTCCTCTCAAGTGGCAGAAAGCAAGATAGTTCTTCATGATGCAAAGAAAATCTGAGTACCTCTGAGACTCCCATTTCCAGTTCATGAACAGAGCCATCCTCCTTTTTACCTCTTTAAATATAGATATAATAAATGTCTTAAAATGTCAACTATCAGAAGCCAAATAGAAGCACAGCAAATAGGAGATTCCCTATAAAACACAATTAAGGAAGGTCTATTTATAAGTTACCACAGTTACTCAGAACAAATGGACCAACTCTTCTTACCAAAGGATTAGCGTACCCAAAATACAAGTATAATGGAAAAGGAAATAGAATATTAAATTTTCTTTCTAACCTCCCCTATTAAGGGGAAGAAAAAGGCTGAGATTAAACTGAATATAACAAGATTCAAAGACAGTCTAAAGTGGCAAAGAATTACCTGCAATTTACGTGTTCCCATATTTTCATTTATTTCAACTGACAGTTACCCTTGGATTCTACTCAATAATAATTCTAGATCTTTTTTCAAAGTAAATGTAAAATGCCCCCTGGTTAGTTGATTTCTGTTGTGTTAGAGTGAAAATACTCCTGTGGATTGCAAAATTGGTAACTATTCATTAGTAAGAATTAATAAGAATGAAGGAAAACACACAACTCCAGAACTAAACAATTCACGTCTTAGGATTCATGATACTTTAGATACCAGTTTCTTAAGGAGGTATTTTCAAATTAAAAGATTTGTTAAAAGTTCTAACAAGGAGGAAACAGACCTAATATCTGTTGAGTCCTTAATCTGATGCAGGCACATGGTAGAAATACACATTATCTCATACAATCTTCGTAACAACCCCGACAGGCATTTCTTCCCCTGACTTACAGATAAGAAATCTGATATTCAGAAGAATTAAGTAACTTGTTTACAGGCAAAATTCAAACCAAGGACCTAGGCTCTTATTTTTTCTTTTGCATTTTACCACAACCATTTAAAACATGAGAGATTCTATTCTTTTAAAAGATACATTTAAGAATAAAGTAATAGCCACTTATCATTTTGTGACGTTACAGACTCTCTACATTCTCCTGGGCAGTCAGGAAGGTGGTCAACAAACAAGCTGAAGACTAGGCGCCCAGGCAAAAGTTTCAGCAGGTAGTAAGTTTCTTCTTCTCATCCTGCCTCTTGATTTCTCTCTTGCTGTAAACTGATGGTTTAATAGTCAATAAGAAGGAGTGAATCACAAAGCTTGGTAGTACAGCTATTCTAAGAATTTCTAGATAGACTGCTTTTACAGAAAATTCCTAACAACTGGATTTTGTCTCAGGGCAAGGGGTGAAAGGGGCAAACAAATCTCTTCTTGGATGAAAGTGCAATTCTTCAATACCATATAATTCATGCCAAACCATTATCCTTCTACATTAGCGAGTGAAAAAAACTTGAACTATTGGGTTCCAATCAAATAAGTAATGAACTTAAAGAAAATTTCAAATGATCACTTTCGAATTCTAGGCCTCAATTTTTCATGTGTCCTAATACATACAGGCAATTGTAAGAGTTCCAAAACTAAACCCATTCACTTGACTATTTTTTTTTCTGAATAAATCTAATAATCCATTTTACAAGTATGTTGAGTGATACTGAATAATTCCTATGAGGCTGAGTGAAAAATGATAGGCCTTAAAAAGTTTAAAGAACTAGAACTCACTCAAGAAAATGAGTTTTTAACTCAAAGAAATAATTTCACTTATTTGTTGTAATATTTTTACACTATTCTGATTAATATTACCTATAAACAAAAAAATGTGTTGAATTTACATTTAGGGCTTGTTATGAATCTAGAGATGGCTTACAGTCTTACTTTGTTCTCCAGTGTTCCTTGTATCTTCACATGATCAGCCAGGAATTCTCAAGGAATTCTCTATTTTTTCTTCAAAGGTGCCATCAATAACTTTCATATAAAGCTGAAAGGAGAAAGAAGCAATCCTTCTAATCTGATGTCTCTCTACAAGGACCTGATAAGAATGATCCACAACTTTCTCTCTTCCAGAGACCATAGTTTGTTAAAGCACAGAAACTCTAGCTCTATGGATCAAGTCTACTGCTTTTTCTCACTCTGGTTGATGGCTAAAGTAGAAGTTTTAGCATGGCCCACTGCCTTCTTTCCATATCTGAATGACTACTTAGAACATGACAGAAACCCCTTTTCCCTTAAGCAAATGAGTAAGATTTTCTTTCCAAAAAGGAGGATCCTGTGAACACCTTATAAATTATCACCAATTAAAGCTACTAAAGTCATCTAATACTCTTAAGTACTGCTGTCAAATGTTAATGCTGAATGTTAGGTATAAAAACTTGCTTAACTGATCAACTGAACTGATCTAATTTTTGGTTTTTATAATTTAATATAGAATTAGTAGTCTTTATTTAGTTAGAAAGTTACTCAGAACCTATATGTGCCATGTACTGTGCTAAGGTTTGGAAGTAAAAGACTAAAGTCCAGTGGCTACCAAATCCATGTGCTCGAGATTCAGACTGGTTGCAGGCATGGCGGCGCGGAGAGAGCTAGGGTATAAAATGTTAAAAAAAAGTATGTTAAATGCTACAATAGTGACTTGCACAGCTTATCACAGAGTACAGGAAATACTCCCTAGAGGAGATGATGCTTGGACTTGAGCTTTTTTCATAGTATTTTTTATTTCCTTATTTTCTCTCTTTAATCATCTTAAACACTTATTTCACAGCCCCTTTCATATTTTCCCTGTCTCAGATTCATGAGATGCCAATTCTCCTGCTTCCTTTTACTTATGGTAGGTAATGTCTACAAATTTATCATTTCTGTTATGAATTCACTACCAAGTTTTATTTTCTTTGAGGTAATCTTATATGGCCTGGATTCCAAAAGTGATACTGCAAACTAGTTTTGCATTTGTTCACATTCAGTCCCAGCAGACTAAATTATGGTATGGTTACAATGGAAGCCCCATTCCTGATTCTGGGTTTGAGAATCCCATACCACAGGGATGGGATAAAATCAGACTTAAAACTTGCAGTAAGACACAAGTTTGGGGATGGTGGCAGACTATATTTTCCAGATTTGGCTGCAATTACACCTCCTACTTCAGATATTCTTCTTGCAAGACCCTGACATTCCTCTCATGAAGTGGTAGGATCTATATGCTCTCTCTCTTAAAACTAGACGGACCCTCGAGACTGCCTTGACAAACCAAAATATGGCAGAAGCGACCCTGACTCCAAAGGCGAGGTCATAAAAACGCCACACATCCTCCTTGTTCCTATAGGATGCTCATTCTTTTTTTTTTAATTTTTTTTAACGTTTTATTTATTTTTGAGAAAGGGAGAGACAGAGCATGAACAAGGGAGGGTCAGAGAGAGGGAGACACAGAATCTGAAACAGATCCAGGCTCTGAGCCGTCAGCACAGAACCTGACGTGGGGCTCGAACTCACGGATCGAGAGATCATGACCTGAGCTTAATTCGGCCACTTAACTGACTGAGCCACCCAGGTGCCCCTAGGATGCTCATTCTTAAAATACAGTCAAATGCTGTGGGGAAATCTAATCAGGCCACGGAGAGGCTCAGGTGGAGAGGAACTGAGGCCCTGGTCAAACTCCTCACTGACTCTGCTGGAGGTAACACGCCAGCCATATGAGTGAGCCATCCTAAAAGTGAATCCTCCTGCCTTAGTCAAGCAACCCAATACCATCTGGGGCAGAGATGAGCTGTCTCTGTTGAGTTCTGCCAAATTTGTAGTTTTTTTGAGCTAAATAAATGACTGCTGTTTTAAATTACAAAGTTTTAGAGTGGTTTCTTATGCCACAATAGATAAATGGAACAAAATCTTACCTTTTCCTAGAACTATTTTTCAGAGTCTCAAGCAGATATTGTTGAAAAAAATATCGCTCTGTAATAAAATACTGCATGCCAATACAAAATGGAAAAGTTTTATTGGGCAAACAATATAACCTTCTTCAAGTGTATGGTTTCAGCACCATTGCTAAATTGCCTTTTTGAAACTGCTAACCTATGAACACAAACTTCAGCTGCCCCTTTCCTCATATATGTGGCAAGGTTTCATGTTCTCCACCTGAGCATCATAGGTTCACCCCTCCCCTGCTGACCACAAGACAATTCTTGGGGTGTAAGGAGAGTGTCTTCAATGGTACTTGTATATGACAAAAAGCCTATTATTTTGATGTATGAAGGAACCAGAGTACTGTGGTCTCCAGCCTCTGGCTGACAAGCTCTGTCTTCCTTCTTTCCTGAAATGCAGTCCTTATAATTGAAACTGTGGCCTTATTTTCTTCAAGAATACACCTTTTCTTGGCACAAGAACAGACACTCAGATCAATGGAACAAAATAGACAACCCAGAAATGGACCCACAAACATATGGCCAACTAATCTTTGACAAAGCAGAAAAGAATATCCAGTGGAATAAAGACAGTCTCTTCAGTAAGTGGTGGTGGGAAAACAGTACAGTGACATGCAGAAGAATGACGCTGGATCACTTTCTTACACCATACACAAAAATAAACTCGAAATGGATGAAAGACCTAAATGTAAGACAGGAAGCCATCAAAATCCTCGAGGAGAAAGCAGGCAAAAACCTCTTTGATCTTGGCTCGGGCAACTTCTTATTCAACACATCTCCAGAGGCAAGGGAAACAAAAGCAAAAATGAACTATTGGGATCTCAGCAAAATAAAAAGCTTCTGCACAGTGAAGGAAACAATTAGCAAAACTAAAAGACAACCAACAGAATGGGAGAAGATATTTGCAAAAGACATTTCAGATAAAGGGTTAGTATCCAAAATCTATAAAGAACTTATTAAACTCAACACCCAAAAAAGAAGTAATCCAGTGAAGAAATGGGCAAAAGACATGAATACACACTTCTCCAAAGAAGACATTCGGATGGCCAACAGACACCTGAAAAAATGCTCAACATCACGCATCATCAGGGAAATACAAATCAAAACCACAATGAGATACCACCTCACACCTGTCAGAATGGCTAACATTAACAACTCAGGCAACAACAGATGCTGGTGAGGATGCAGAGAAAGAGGATCTCTTTGGCACTGCTGGTGGGAATGCAAACTGGTGCAGCCACTCTGGAAAACAGTTTGGAGGTTCCTCAAAAAACCAAAAATAGAACTACCCTACGACCCAGCAACTGCATTAGTAGGTATTTATCTAAGGAATACAGGTGTGCTGTTTCGAAGGGGCACATGCACCCCAATGTTTATAGCAGCACTATCAACAATAGCCAAAGTATGGAAAGAGCCCAAATGTCCATCAACAGATGAATGGATAAAGAAGATGTGGTATATATATACACAATGGAGTATCACTTGGCAATCAAAAAGAATGAAATCTTGCCATTTGCAACTATTTGGATGGAACTAGAGGGCATTATGCTAAGTGAAATCAGTCAGAGAAAGACAAAAATCATATGACTTCACTCATATGAGGAGTTTAAGACACAGAACAGATGAACATAAGGGAAGGGAAGCAAAAATAATATAAAAACAGAGAGGCGGACAAAACATAAGAGACTCTTAAATATGGAGAACAAACAGAGGGTTACTGGAGGGGTTGTGGGAGGGGGGATGGGCTAAATAGATAAGGGGCATTAAGGGATCTACCCCTGAAATCATTGTTGCACTATATGCTAACTTGGATGTAAACTTAAAAAAGCAAAAAACCAAAAACACCTTTTCTTATAGTCTTCCTGAACCAGCGGAAAGATTCTCTAGCTCTCCTTTCTCTGCGAGTATAGCCCTTCAAAGGTTTTGGGTTTTATGCAGGGGTATGTAACTCTCCATATCCAAAGCCCCAGGGTTCATTTCCTATCCCTGAATGGACCTTAAAACTCAAGCCCCTATTCAAGAGGGTCTATTTCTGGTCTATTTCCCCCAAAGGTCATCACAACACTAGCTTATAAAATGCTTATTGCTGTGACTTTGAGGTATATTTTTCTTTCTGCAATCTTAAGATTTCCCCATTTTTCTTGTGAGCTAAGCTATATATGTAAACTACATTGTTGGTTGTTATATACTATGTGGTACCATTGGGTACCTGTAGCAATAGGGGATACATATTACATATTATCTTATTCTACCACGTTGCTAGAACAGCAAGTTCCTCAGTTAGCCAAGTAGGGAGAAGGAAAAACATTCTATATAGAGGAAATAGCATCTGCAAAGACTCAGAGTTGGACAACTTGGTACATCCTGGAACTCTTAGAAATCTGATCTTACAGGGCAAAGGTGATACAAGGTGATGAGTGGCAAGAAATGAGATGGAGAAGCAGACAGTTGCTAGTTTATAAGCACTTTGTAATATAAACTAAGAAGCTTGAATCTTTCCTGTAGGAAATAGGGAGCTACCAAAGAATATTAAGACATACTTCAACAGATCATTTCAGCAAATTATATGGATAATGGATTTAGGTTGGGGAGCGGGTGAGGGGGGCTGCTAATAGAAAGATCATTAGGTATCTTCTGGGTAAACAAAGGCCAAAGAGGAAGATCTGAACTATTGCAGTAACAGCAGTGACTGAGAGGCAGGTAGAGATTTGAAATGTAAGGAGTTACAATGAATTGATATTAGAGGATCAAAGAGAAAAGAATCTAGGCTATCTTCCAGATTTGTAGTTTGAATAACCAAATGGGTAATGAGATCAATGGGAATGCAGGAGATATAAAGAATTTAATTTTAGACACATGGTCAATATCCTGATATAGATGACCAGTGTGCAGTTAGATATCCTTGCCACAGGAGAACCACTGAAAATTGAATTTCCCATTTTTATTCTAGGAATTTGCATGCCCAACACTATCCAATTGACATATTATTAATAGCATGAGGAGGCCAAGTGTGGTGGCTAGTAGCAGCTTATCCTAGCAACCCAGGAGAATGAACTTAAAGCCTCTGAATTCAGGTATCCAAGCTATAGCTATGGCAACCATATGTCTCAGATCTTTAGAGACATTCAATTTTTGGTTAGAAAAACACCTTTACTGAAGCTGTATCATTCCAAAACATGCACTAAGAAAGGCATTTAAACCTCATTTTCCCTGAAAACAAAAGGAGCACCAAATTCCCAACAAGAAAAAAAATATAGTCCAGTCAGAAATAAAATAGACCAGTTGAACAGCCTTATGTCCTTGTCAGATGATGACCCAGGGTAGTACTTTTTATTTTTAAAGCCTGTCCTTTCCTTCCCCCATAAGACTAAGAAACAAAAAGAAATTTATAAAACCCCCAAAGAAGATAGATATTAATTTTTTTTCAAGTGCCTTAAAGTAAAGCTCCTCTTCTGTTGAATAATTTTTTATTTTAGTTTTTCATTTTGGCATAATCTTAAGCTTACAGAAAAGTTGCAGAACTAGTACAAAGAATCTCTATATACTCCTATCTCTATATACTCCTCACCCAGATTCTCCAAATGTTAACAGCTTACCAATTTAATCTATTATTTTCTCTCTATAAAATATTCATTTTTTCCTAAACCATTTGAGAGCAAGCTGTTGACATGATACCCTTTTATCCCTAAATATTTCACTGTGTATTTCCTAAAAACAAGGACATTCTCTTACATAACTACAGTATAAAAATAAATATCAGGAAATTAACAGTGATACAATATTATTATTTAATCAACAGACCTCATTTAACTTTGACAATTGTCCCAATAATGTCTCACAGCAGAAGAAAATCCCAGATCACACACTGCATTCAGTTGACATGTCTCCATAGTGTTTTTAATCTTTGTTTTTACTTTTGACAGTACCTTTTTTTTTAACTGAAGTACAGTTGACACACAATGTTACATTAGTTTCAGGTGTAGAACACAGTGATTCCACTTCTGTATACAAGAGTAGCTACCATCTGCTACAAGGCTATTACAATACTATTGACTGTATTCCCTATGCTGCACTTTTATCCCCATGACTTATTCATTCCATAACTGGAAGCTTGTATCTCCAACTCCCTTTCACTCATTTTTCAAAAAAAATTTTTTAATGTTTATTTACTTTTGAGACAGAGAGTATGTGTATGAGCAGGGGAGGGGGCAGAGAGGACAGAGGGAGACACAGAATCTGAAACAGACTCCAGGCTCTGAGCTGTCAGCACAGAGCCCGACGTGGGGCTCGAACTCATGAATTGAACCATGACATCATGACCTGAGCTGAAGTCAGACACTTAACTGACTGAGCCACCCAGGGCCCACCCCCTTCACTCATTTTGCCCATTCCCCCCACCCCCTCTGGCAACTAACAGTCTATTTTCTGTATTTATGAGGTTTTGTTTATTTGTTTTTTACATTCCACATATGAGTGGAATCATGTGGTATTTGTCTTTTCTCTGTCTTAGTTCACCTTACATAATACCCTCAAAGTCCATCCATGTTGTCACAAATGGCAAGATCCTATTCTTTTTTAATGGCTAAGTAATATTCCATTGTATATATACACCACACCTTTAAAAAAAATTTTTTTTTAATGTTTATTTATAAGAGAGAGACAGAGCACGAGCAGGGGAGGGGCAGAGAGAGAGGGAGACACAGAATCCGAAGCAGGCTCCAAGTTCTGAGCTGTCAGCACAAAGCCCGATGCGGGGCTTGAACCCATGAACTGGGAGATCATGACCTGAGCCAAAGTTGGACATTTAACCAACTAGCCACCCAGGTGTACCTACACCACACCTTCTTTTATCTGTTCATCTATCAATGGACAGTTGGAGTGTTTCCATATCTTGGCTATTGCAAACAATGCCACAATGTACACAGGGGTGCATATATCTTTTCAAATTAGTGCTTTCAATTTCTTTGGGTAAATACTCAGTGGAATTACTGGGTCATTTTCTATTTTTAACTTTTTGAGAACTTCCATACTATTTTCCACAGTGACTACACCCATTTACGTTCCAACAGGACATGAGGGTGTCTTTTTCTTCACATCTTCACTAATATTTGTTATTTTAGCCATTTTCACAGGTATAAGGTGGTATCTCACTATGGTTTTGATCTGATTCCACTGGTAATTAGTGATGTTGAGCATCTTTTCATATGTCTCTTGGCTATCTTAGGAAAATGTCTATTCAGGTCCTCTGCCCATTTTTTAAATCAGATTGTTTTTTTGGTGTTGAGTTGTATAAGTCTTTACATATTTTGGATATTAATCATTTATTGGCTATATCATTTGCAAATACTTTTTCCTATTCAGTAGGTTGCCTTTTTGTTTTATTGATGGTTTCCTTCGCTGTGTGAAAGATTTTATTTTGGTGTAGTCTCAATAGTTCATTTTTGCTTTTGTTTATTTCTCTTGCCCGAGGAGACATATCTAGAAAAATGCTGCCAGGGCTGAAGTCAAAGAAATTACTGCGTTTGTTTTCTTCTAGGAGTTTTGTGGTTTCAGGTCTCATATTTAAGTCCGTAATTAATTTTAAACTTATTTTTGTGTACATTGTAAGAAAATAGTCTTTTGCATGGAGCTATCCAGTGTGCCCAACATTCCTGATGACTTTTTCCCATTGCACATTCTTGCCTTCTTTAGTGAAGATTAATTGACTGCATAATCATGGGTTTACTCCTGGGCTTTCTATTCTGTTCCATTGACCTATGTGTCTGTTTTTGTGCCAGTACCATACTGTTTTTATTACCACAGCTTTGCAGTATAACTTGAAATCTGGAATTGTGCTACCTCCAGCTTTGCTTTTCTTTGTCAAGATTGCTTTGACTATTTGAGGTCTTTTGTGTTTCCATACAATTTTAGGATTATTTGTTTCTAGCTCTGTGAAAAATGTTGGTGGTGGTTTCATAAGGACTGCATTAAATCTGTAGATTGGGAAGTATGAACATTTAATAATATTTTTTCTTCCAATCCATGAGCATGGAATATCTTTCCATTTGTTTGCGTTGTCTTCAATTCCTTTCATCAGGGTTTTATATTTTGGGTTTTTTAATTTATATAATGATTTCTGGCTTTATTACATTAAATTAGATCATGTAACTTGTAATATTTCCATATTATGACACTTACATTTACTTTTGTGACCTAATATACAATCAATTTGTGCAACTGTTTTGTGTGCACCTGAGAAAAATATTTTCCATTCTCAGAGCTTAAAGTTTGATATATATACACATACATACCTACCCACATTGTTTATTTGGTTATGTCATTTAGGCCTTCCCTATATTTACTTCCGTCTCATACTGAAAGTCGTTTGCTAAATGTGCCCATTATAAATTGGCTTATGTCTCTTAGTATGTCCTGTATCTTTTGCTTTATAAATGTGCTTGCTGCATTATCTGTTGTACAGATCCTTGTAACTGTTATATCTTCATTTTGAGTTGTGGCTTTTTGTATTGAAATAGTTTATTTTTAATGCTTTTCTGGCCAACTTCTACTTTGTCTGATATCAGGATTATGTAGCCCCTGCTTTTTAATCATTTTTCCATTTGTCTGATATTCCTTTACTCATCCCTTTATCTTTGGCTTTTCTGATTCATGTTGTTTTAGCTGTGTCCCTTGTATTCAGCATATAGTTGCTATTTTGGCCAAATTGAAAATACTTTTTTTCTTAACAGGTAAGGTGAGTTGAGGCTATTCACACTTATTACGATAACTTATATGTTTGGTTTGCGCCATATTATTTTATAATTATCAAGTGTAATATGTTTATCTGCTATATTTTCTTTATATCTTTTTTTTTTAATTGTAAGATTTCTTTTATATTTAGGAAAGATTCTTTTTTTCCTGTTCTAGTGATTGCCTTTGTGCTTTATATAAATAGATCATTAGTGTGAGTTTTGATATTTCACTGGCTAGGAGTTAGGCTGTGCTTAATTTTTGCGTAGCTGTAGGTGTCAGAGGCTTTCATTTCCTCCAGTGTCCTTTTTCTTTTTTGTTTCCTCTGTTATCTTCAGGTTTCCCTAGAAACTCCTTCTTAAATATGGTCTGTGTCTTGCAGCTCTCAGTTGTAGCCCATCGTTAGTTTAGTTTACTAGAGCTCTGCTGACATCATGGGAAGGTACTGTGGAGGGGAAGTGTTTATGTTCTTATGCTTAAATCTCAGTTTTTAGTCGGCCTGAGCCCCTGTGACTTTCAGAAGAGTTTCTTAATCTTTTTTTTCCTTCCCTCATGTGAGACAAGAAGGCAAGAGGGGGCTGAGTTGTCTAATCAGCCGTTCCCTAGGTCAGACAAAGCTCTAATAGTTTCCTTCGAGGGCTGGCCTTCCTTGCTGAACATAGGACACTGGGAGCATTTCAAAATGGTTACTCTTCCCCTTGACCTGACAGAAGCACAGGGGATTTTTCTCAGACCTTCCATTTGAAAGAAAGGTGGTGGGACATCTAGAGAGAAAACTCATGAAAGTATGGGAGCTTCCTTAAATTGGGTTCCCAGGAGTTTGTAAGTGTCAAGCTAGTCCACACTCAGTCTTTGGCAACCAGTCAATTATCATTTAAGTGATGCTACAGCTGCAGCAGCTGGTGTTCCTGCAAGCTGGAATTCTCTATGCTCATCCACCTCTAGTGTTCAGAGTGCTAGTGTGCCCTGTTACCTCAATTCTGATAAATCTATGAAGAATTAGTGATTTTCAATTTTTGAGTTTTATCTTGTTATGAGAAGGGGAGTGACAATTTCCAAGCTCTTTACATGTCAGAGCTGAAACTGGAAGTCTCAAAAGAGATTTATTTTTCTACTATTTCTTTCTTTCCCCCAAAGTAGTTAACAATCTGAATTAAAGAATGGAATGTGGGGTGCTTGGGTGGCTCAGATGGTCAGGCTTCTAACTCCTGATTTCAGCTCAGGTCATGATTCATGGGATCTGGCCCTGCTTGGCAATCTCTCTCCTCTTTGCCCCTCCCCCCTGTTGACACATCCTCCCTCCCTCCCTCCCTCTCTTTCTCTCGATCAGAATAAACTTTTAAAAAAATTAAATACTTGCCTTAAAAAAAAAGAATGAAATGTGCTAGAAGAGGAAAAAGAAACACTTAAAAGTTCATTTTTTTTTTCAACGTTTTTTATTTATTTTTGGGACAGAGAGAGACAGAGCATGAACGGGGGAGGGGCAGAGAGAGAGGGAGACACAGAATCGGAAACAGGCTCCAGGCTCCGAGCCATCAGCCCAGAGCCTGACGCGGGGCTCGAACTCACGGACCGCGAGATCGTGACCTGGCTGAAGTCGGACGCTTAACCGACTGCGCCACCCAGGCGCCCCAAAAGTTCATTTTAGTGTGGGAAAAGCAGTACCCATTAGACTGTATTGTATGCCACTCCATCATTTCTCTTTAGAGTCTACCCTTTCAACCCCTAACTTGTAAGCTCACTCATGGGAGGCACCTTGTTTGCCTTGGCCACACTTGCACATCCCCAGTGCCTACAACGGTGTATGGCACACGGTAGGCATTCAAAAAATATGTATTAGATTAACGAACCAAGAGAGAAGGTGCTTTTCTTAACTCTGAAGCATTTATCTCCCATGTTTTTGTGCTCATCACCAATTAAGACAGAAGACAGTTTTAAATCAAGGAGTCTTTAAGCATATGTAAAGTACTATCAAATACTCAGTAACAACAGGGTTTCTTCATGGCAAAAGAAAATGGACTCACCCTCGTGGGGTCATTTTGGAAATGAGATTTTTTTTTTTTACCTTGTTCATGGATATGTTCCATTTTCTTATGATGTTGCTTATGTTTACTTACTATATCCAAGAAATTGAAGTATTAAATTCATTAGGTGTTTAAATAAGCCCAACAGTTTGGTCAAAGGCAAAATTTAATATTTTACAACATTTGGCACATCAAAGACCACAATTAGACTATTCTGGTTAGATATGCTGTGATCTAGTTTCATGCAATGCAACTAGAATGCTTTTACTATGAAATAATTTTTGCAGCTGTACTTTTTGACTTCCATATTAGCATGTCAATATATTCATTTAATATATTTCATCCTTGTTACAAATATCTCATTAAAATTATAGCATTTAAAGTATATTCCAATATACAAGTCAATACTGGCAATATACAAGCCAATGTGTTAAGATATAAAGAATCTACTACAATTTTTTTACAGCTACAGGTGAATTTTTTGAATACTACTACACAGTTTTTTCTTTTTAATTATTTTTCAATGTTTATTTATTTTTGAGAGACAGAGAGAGACAGAACGTGAGTAGGGAAGGGACAGAGAGAGGGAGGGAGGCACAGAATCTGAAGCAGGCTCCAGGCTCTGAGCTGTCAGCACAAAGCCCGACATGTGGCTTGAACCCACAAACTGTGAGACCATGACCTGAGCCGAAGTCAGATGCTTAACTGACTGAGCCACCTAGGTGCCCCACTACACAGTTTATACATAGTACTCACAAAGGAAGACAGCAGAGAACTAGAAACTAATGTTGAAAAAACTTCAAACTTAATTAGATGAGAAATTTGAAATCCATCCTGAAAGTAATGGGGAACCACTGAAGAATTTTAATTAGAAATGTCGCCAGATTATATTTATAGCTAAAAAATTTTTTTCTGAGGATTTCATTTTTAAGTAATCTCTACACCCAATGTGGGGTGAACCTACTGAGACTGCCAGGTGCTCCTACATTTATGTTTAATAAAGATTATTTTGCTTAATTCCCTTCCATTGCATCATCTAATTTTTTTCTTTATTTATTGTGTTTTCATAACTGGAATGTAAGATCCATAAGACCACAGATCTTATCTGACTTATTCAGTGTTACCTCCCAGTACTATGTAATGCAGGTGCAGCAGATAAGCAAACATGGCTAAATGAATTAATGTAAAGAATCAGTTAAGAAGCTGAGCCAACAATTTGTTAGTGGGGGCACAAATAAACCAGTTTGAGAAATATTAAAAAGTGAGACTTGAGAACTGGTGGCCATAAGCATTTAGGCAATGACAAAAAGCAGAAAGTAAAAAATCATTTGTGAAATTTCAAAACTTACCACAAAGCCACAATTATAAATACAGTGTGGTAATAGCATAAAGATAAACACTTAGCTCAATGGAATAGAGAGTCCAGAAATAAACTCTTACATGTATGGTCAATTGATTTTTAACAAGAGTGCTGAGGGCTGCCTAGATGGCTCAGTCGGCTAAGCATCTGACTTTGGCTCAGGTAATGATCTCACAGTTCATGGGTTTGAGCCCCACATCGGGCTCTGTGCTGACAGCTCAGAGCCTGGAGCCTGCTTTGGATTCTGTGTCTCCCTCTCTCTGTCCCTCCCCAACTTGCACTCTGTCTCTCTCTCTCTCTCAAGAATGAATAAACATTAAAAAAAAAATTTTTTTAACAAGAGTGCTGAGTTTATTCAATGGGGAAAAGAAGAGTATCAGTGGTGCACAGACAACTGGGTAGCTACATATAAAAAACTGAAGTTGGACCCTTATCTCACACTGCATACAAAAACTAAGTCAAATGTATCACAGACCTAAATATAAGAACTAAAACTATAAACTCTTAGAGGGAAACATACAAGTAAATCTGCATAACTTTGGATCAGGCAATGGTTTCTTAGATATGACTTGAGCAATAAAAGAAAAAAATCGATAAAATATACATCATAAAAATTAAAAACTTTTGTGCTTCTGGGCACCTGAGTGGCTCAGCAGGTTAAGCGTCCAACTTTGGCTCATGTCATGATCTCATGGTTCATGGGTTCGAGCCCCACATATGCCTCTGTGCTTCAGATTCTGTGTCTCCTTCCCTCTCTGCCACTCCCTTGCTCCCACTCTGTCTCTCAAAAATAAATAAACATTAAAAAAAAAAAAAAACTTTTCTACGTCAAAGTGCACTGTCAAGAAAAGTGAAGGGGGGCACCTTGGGTGGCTCAGTCGGTTAAGCATCCAATTCTTGATTTGGGCTCAGGTCATGATCTCACGGCTCATGAGACTGAACCCCGAGTGGGGCTCTGTGCTGATAGAGCAGAACCTGCTTGGGATTCTCGCTCTTCCTCTCTCTCTGCACACCCCCTCTCAAAATTAAACATTTAAAAAAATTTTAAAATAGATAAATGCAACTTGAAGCAACAATAACATACCACTTCATACCCATTGGATGGCTGAAATAAAAAAGACAGACAATATCCAGTGTTGACAAAGATATGGAGAAACTGGAACCCTTATTCACGGATGGTAGAATTGTAAAATCATACAGCCACTCTGGAAAACCAATTTTCAAAGGTTAAACAAAGGTCCCATATGACCCAGTAATTCTATTCCTAGATATATATCTAAGAGAAATAAAAACATATATCTAGACAAAAACTTACATGCAAATGTACACGGCAGTATTATTTATAACAGCCAAAAAGTAGAGACAACTCAAATACCCATCCACTATCAACAAATAAACAAAATGTGGTAAATCCAGAATATCTGGCCATAAAACAGAATATTATTTGGCCATAAATAGGAATGAAATACTGATACATGCTACAACACAGATGAACCTTGAAAATATTATGCCAAGGGAAAAAGCGGGACACCAGATAACAAATATACCATAATTCTGTGTATATGAAATGTCCAGAATACCCAAATTCATAAAGATAGAAACCATATTAGTGGTTACCTAGGGCTGGGGGATGGTGTGTGTGAGGGGGGGAGATCACAAAAGAGTATAGTTCTTTTTGGGGTGATAAAAGTGTTTTATTTTTTTATATATATTTTAATGTTTATTTATTTTTAAAAGAGAGACAGAGACAGAGCACAGCAGGGGAGGGGCAGAGAGAGGGAGACACAGAATCCAAAGCAGGCTCCAGTCAGCACAGAGCCTGATGCTCGAATCCACAAACTGTGAGATCATGACCTGAACCAAGTCGGACGCTTAACCGACTGAGCCACCTGTGGTAATAAAAGTGTTTCAAAAGTAGACACTGGTGATCACTGCACAACTCTGTGGATATACTAAAACCCACTAAACTACACTTTAAGAGGGTAAATGTTACAGTATATAAATTATATCTCAGTAAAGCTGTTATCAAAACACATACATACATTGTATGTGGACTTCTGACTAGACCATCCCATCCCTCCTCATTCTTCCCCCATGCTTTCCAGTTGATTGATACAAAATGCTCAGTTTCTACAAATAAAAACATGCCAAAACTCCTTCCAGTTTTACAAATATAGGCCTTAAAGCTAGTTTAAGGAACAGTCAGAATGTGACTGCTTGAAGGCCTCAGAAGTATCAGATCACAGTCTAGTTCCTCCCACTCTTGACCCTGTTACTTATCTCCTATCACAGTTTCTTACACATGCTCAATAAATGTTTGCTCAAATAAATCTTCAAAAAAGAGACTCAGTGGGAGTCAGGGCACCTGGGTGGCTCAGTTGGTTAAGCACCCAACTCTAGATTCTGGCTCAGGTCATGATCTCACGGTTCATGAGTTCAAGCCCCACATCAGGCTCTGTGAGGAGCCTGCTTAGGATTCTCTCTTTCTCTCTCTGCCCCTCCCCTGCTCTCCCTCTCTCTCAAAATAAATAAATAAACTGAAAAAAAAAATGTATATGTATATACATATACACACCCATATATATGTATATGCATCTACATATATACACATATATACATATACACACATATATATGTATATAGATGTGTGTGTGTGTGTATATATATATATATGTATATATATATACATATATATATATATGCTTTTTTTTTTTTTTTTAAAGAGACTTGGGAATCTGAATGGTTACAAAGAAGTACTGTTATAGTGAGGCTTTCCAGATGAACAGTGATTTCTGAATTTCATGTCTTTATTTAATCTTCAGCCAGTTTCTTTAGGAGGAGAGATTTCAGAAATCTTCAGAACATGACTTTAAAAAGGGACACTATCATTACCTTATTGAATGTTTTAATTAAAAACATCCTTCCTGGGTGGCTCAGTCAGTTAAGCGTCCAACTCTTCATATTGGCTCAGGTCATGATCTCATGGTTTGTGGGACTGAGCCCCGTATGGGGCTTCGTGCTGACAGTGCAGAGCCTGCTTGGGATTCTCTCCCCTTCTCTCTCTGTCCCTCCCCTGCTCATGCTCTTTCTCTCTCTCAAAATTAATAAATAAACCTAAAAAAACCCCAACATTCTTCATGCAGAACATCTCTATAGCAGAATTGATGCAAACCACAAGAAACATCCCATTACCCCTTTGGATCAGGGAATGGGATATTTTGGTTAATACCAACTTACTATATATAAATTAGTACTTGTCAAATGAATTGGAACAAAATACACAACACACACAGTCTTAGAGTCACTGTTTTGACCAACTATCATTATTCTGCATGTTGGGCCATCGTTGCATTATGTATTCAGTGATGAAGTTTCAGTTCAATGAATGCTAGGTGGACCAACTTTTATTTTAGGACAGTGAAACCAAGAAAAGCGATAGCTCAAGCCTACAAGCTGAAACAACTTTAAGAGAAAGCACAACAGAAGAAAGAAAACGATGGGCAATTTACCATTAAGTTATGAAAGGAAACAAAGAAAAAGCTGAATGAAAGCTTAACTAAGAAAGCTTAACATTTGGGAATCCTTACAGATGGGGGGGTCAAGAAGGAAGTTTCATACAGCTCTTCTAATATGAAATGTTTGATTCTTGGTGGGATATAAAAAGAGGAGGGACAGAAGGAACTCTGCAAATACTGGTTTGATGAAGGCACAAAAAGAGAAAAGTCTATTTATCTCTCTGTGCCTTTCAATGGCTTTCTCTGTGTCCATTCCAAGAAACAGACAACTACACTAGGCCAAACACACATGGATGCCGAGGTAGAATGCTCCTTAGGAGTAGGTACATAACAACAATTTTATGTGGCCTGGAACTTTCTTCAAATCTGTAAGTTTTTAAAAAGCACCACTGAACATCAGCCCAAAATATATAACAAGATGGCTCAGCAGACCAAGGGATACAGTTCCCTGAAAAGTATAGTAACAAGTCTACAGAAAATCATAGGTAAGGTTTAAAGATCTCACAAATTAACTGTTAAGTAAATACAACATCTATCATGGAACTTCATGTTCAGTGAAGTTTTTCCCATCATCTTCACTCTAGACTGAAAAGGCAGCTATAAATTTTTCTCCTCAAAAATCAACTCAAACACATTTTAAAAAATTAAGATTATGTTAATTGTTAATAAATAGTGACGTGTGTTCATAGGAAAAAGAATCTGGCACTGGACTCACTGATCCATTTTTCTTCTGGGTTCTCATATTCTGGAATCAAAACAATTTATAAACGATATTTGTACAGCGAAGAATAGCAGACTTTAAATTTCAGACTTATTAAACTATTAATATTAAAAAGTAACTTCATGCATATTGGATACACACAGAAAGACTGTAATTTTAAAGAGTGTTATATTGGGGATGTAGGTTTAAAAAAACTCAAGACTACAGAGTTGGAAGGTGTCCAAGAGCTCACTAGTCCAAATCTCATTTTACCAAAGAACAAAGCAGGGCCAACGGAAGTAAACTGACTCATCCAAAATGGCTGGTAATCTCAAGATTAAGGCACAGCATAGTTACAATATTTTAACACTGAAGCTGACCGAATCCTGTTTAACCAGAAGAAATATCTTTCAAAGGCTTAATTAGCTGTGTTCCTTCATCATAAAGTGATCTTCGGAATTGGAAAGAGGACATGAAGATCAACCATTAATCACTTTCAGTAACAAAGGAAATCTTTACAGTATTTCCCTAAGATCTAAAGCAACAAAAATGTGAAAATAAACCAGGAAGTTCAAAGTTAGGGTTCTCCCTGCAAGAATCTTACACTGAATTTGATCTAAGAAAACAAAAATTACTAGTGGGACAATTTAATCCACAAGCAGCTGCCCCCTGAAATAAGTCTGACAGGTTTGTGAATTTTCTGCCAACCACTGCACTCTGCTTCTATAATCTGACCATTGAGGACTCGACATTCCCAAAGACGGTCTGACTTGACCTACTCAGACCCTGACGTCTGGACACTGCATTTCTACCCAGCTTCTCCCCACCACCTGTGAAAAAGACTAAGAAGGCTGTTCCTGAAGATGAGATGACAGGCCTGTCGATGCACCTGTGGCCTCTGACCTGCAAGCACAATTCTCACTTGCATGACTAAGTGAAGCAGCAGACTGCATTTCTAGAAATACTGGCAATTTTCAATTAAATGAACCATGTCTAGAAACCCTGGGTGGATAACATGAGTGAGCTGCTTAAAAATTTTTGCAGTAAACCTTTAACTCTCATTTTTGCTTTCACCTTTAATTATACATAAATAAGGAAGGCTGATTACAGAGATGAGGAAGGAAGAAAATTTTTTAAGAAAGAAAAGCATCATTTGCTCTCTTTGGCTTCCAGATAAGGTAAAAATGGCACTTGCCCAAGGCTAATACAAGGCATGCCGAAGGTTTAACTGAAATATCTAACCCAAGAATCCAAAGAATAAATATGAAAATTAAGATAACACTGAGACATAAAGGTCCAAAGGCTAACAAGCACCCCCAGTTATTTGCAGGAGCTCCACAGACAAAAAGTGCTTTCTGGTCCTAGTGACCATCCCTATTGGCTTTAACTGTGAGTCTGACATCAGAAGCTGCAGTGATTTCATTTTCTCCAACTCTTGTCTTGATATATTAAGAAAAGTGCAAATTACAGTTTAAGACCAAATGTTAAAAAATGTGCAGAACTACTTGTGGTGCCACCGAAGAAAGTGAGTAGACAACTAGAAGAGTGGTATTAAAATGAGTAAACTCACAAAGAGATTGGCACTCACTGCATGATGTCAATCCAATTTAATTAATTGAATTAGTTTACTCTAATTTCCTTTACCTATTTATTTCCTTAATCACCATTATTGAAATGAGATGATCTAAAATTACATTTCTCATGAGGAAAGTCCTACCACAAAACATGAGAAGGCAGATTATGTCAATGTTTACTTCATACAGCATAGTTTATCATCCAAACCAAGACACTACTGAAAGTGAAAGAAGGCACTATTAAAAAATTATACTAAACACAGACGCAGAGCAAAAGGAACTCTCATTCAGTGAGCATGAAAATACAAAAATCGTGAACAGCCACTTCAGAAGACAATCTGATGGTTCCTTGCAAAGTCAGATACAGATTCATATACAACCTACCAGAAACACTCTTAGGTATTGACCAAATGACCTAAAAACACTGGTTTATGCAAAAAACCTACATGTGAATTTTTATAGCAGTTTTACTCATAATCACTAAAAACTGGAAGCAACCAAGATCTCGTTCAACAGAGGAAGGTATAAACAAACTGTGAGACATCCACACAATGTAATACCATTCAGTGATAAAAAGAACACGCTATTGATGCACACAACAAGGTGAATGAATCTGAAAAACATTTTCCTGAGTGAAAAATCTCATATCTGAAAGATTACATATTATGATTCCTTTCATATGACATTATGGAAAGGGTGAAGCTAGGGACAGAAAACAGGTAAGTGGCTGTCAGGGGTTGGAAGAGTGGAGAGTGGTTTACTACGAAGGAGAAGCACAGGGAAATTTTAGGGTAAAAGAACAATTCTGTATGGTACTGGGACGGTGGATACATTACACCATGTATTTTGCAAGATGTAAAGAACTTAAACACAAGAAGTGAACTTAAATGTATGCACATTTTAAAAAATCAACGGAGACACTGGGGGTCCAGGATGGAATGCAGACTGTCAAAAGAATCCACCTGTATTATAAATGTATGACATAATCTCACTGAAGGGAGTGCAGGAAAAAAAAAAGGAGCTGTCCCAAATAACTTTGGAAAATTATGTTTAGACTAGAAACAGACTAGAGCAAAAGGAACTATACATAAACCTTGTTTCCTAGCTGGCAAGATGTCTCTCACAGGAGAAGGAGTTAAACTTTCTGAAACTGCTTGACATGTATAGTATAGGTGAACAAATAAATAAATGAATGATGGATGTGGAAGTCAGGTTATTCACAGTTGGAGAGGGAAGTTACAAATAAACAAAGGGGAAAGGTAAGAGAATGCTGTGGTAGTGGATTAGAATCAGCATCCTAAATGGCTCAGTCGGTTATGCAGTTAAGCACTGGACTCCTGGCTTTGGCTCAGGGTCATGATCTCACGGTTTGTGGGATAGAGCCCCACATTGGGCTCTGTGCTAACAGCACAGAGTCTGCTTGGAACTCTCCCCCCCACCCCCGGCTTTGCTCCTCTCCCACTTGTGCACACATACACACACTCTATCAAAATAAATAAACTCAAAAAAAAAAATACAATTAGGGGCCCCTGGGTGGCTCAGTCAGTTGAGCAAAGGACTCTTGATTTTGGCTCAGGTCATGATCTCATGGTTTGTGAGATTGAGCCCCCTGCTGATAGCGGTGGAGCCTGTTTGGGATTCTCTCTCTCCCTCTTGTGCTCCTCTCCTGCTCAAGTGCGTGCTCTCTCTCTCCCTCAAAATAAACAAACATTTCAAACAATAAAGTACTTCAATAATTTAAAAAATAGTATCATCAGTATGAACTCATGTTTATAAAGATACAGATACAAAGATACAGAAGTAATTATGGATATGTGTGTATATATGGGTTAGTATAGATACATATATTTCCTTGCTCTGTCTGTTGAGAGGTCCCAGAAACAGGAGCACACTCTAGTAGCAATGAGCACACTCACTGCCCAGACATTTGTTTCTAAATGCCATTATCCAAGGGCACCTGGGTGGCTCAGTTGGTTAAGCATACAACTCTCTGTTTCTACTCAGATCATGATCTTGCAGTTTGTGAGTTTGAGCCCCACACCAAGCTCCATGCTGATGATGTGGAGCTTGCTTGGGATTCTCTGTCTCCCTCTTTCTCTGCCCCTCCCCTGCTCACTCTCTATCTCTCTCAAAATAAATAAATAAATAAATAAATAAATAAATAAATAAATAAATAAACATTTAAAAAAATGCCACTTTCCAATAAAAATAACCAGAACTCCTTGGAGAAATGGCTGTTTCTAGAACTAGACTAGGTAAAATACAAAATGAGCACAAAGTATTTTATAAGTACCACAAAGTAAGGAAGTGTTCAAAAACAAAACAAAACAAAAAACAAAACAAAACAAAACGATGTTCCCAAACAAAAACTAAAGGAGTTCATGACCACTACTCCAGTCCTGCAAGAAATATTAAAGGGGACTTTATGAGTGCAAAGGAGAGACCAAAAATGACAAAAACAGGAAAGGATCAGAGAAAATCTCCAGAAATAATAAAACAAGCCATAAAATACCAATAAATACATTATCTATCAGTAATTACTTTGAATATGGACTAAATGCTCCAATCAAAGACATAGGGTGTCAGAATGGATTAAAAAACCAAGACCCATCTACATGATGCCTGCAAAAAACTCATTTTAGACCTAAAGACACCTGCAGATTGACAGCGAGGGGATGGAGAAATATTTATCATGCAAATGGATGGCAAAAGAAAGAGTAGCAATACTTACATCAGATAAACTAGACTTTTTTGTTCTTATCCTGGTGTCATGGTAGTACTGGCCTCATGGAATGATTTTGAATGTGTTCCCTCTATTTCATTATTTGTAAGATTTTGATAAAGATTGCCATTGTTTTTTGTTTGTTTGTTTTTAATGTTTGGTAAAATTCAAAAATGAAATCATATTGTCTTGGGCTTTTCTGTGCTGGGAGATTTTTGATTCCTAATTCAACTTTCATTCTTGTTATTGGTCTAAGATTTCCTATTTCTTCTTATTTTTTTTAATGTTTTTGTTTGTTTCTGTTTTTGTTTTTTTGAGAAAGACAGAGAGAGAGAGAGAGAGAGAGAGAGAGAGAGAGAGAATTCGAGCATGAGCAGGAGAGGAACAGAGAGGCGGGGTGGACAAAGGATCCAAAGCGGGCTCTGCGCTGACAACAGACAGCCAGATGCAGGGCTCGAGCTCATGAACTATGGTATCATGACCTGAGCCGAAGTCAGACACTCAACTGACTGAGCCACCCAGGTGACCCGAAGATCTCCTGTTTCTTGGATTCAAGATTCATAATTCAATCTTGGTAACTTATGTGTCTTTAGAAGTTATCTTTGTTTTTTTCCTAAGTTATCAAATGTTAGTATATAAGTGGTTTTTTTTAATGTTTTTATAACGTATATTCATATTTTGAGAGACAGAACATGAGTGGGTGAGGGCAGAGAGAGAGGGAGACAGAATCCGAAGAAGGCTCCAGGCTCTGAACTGACAGCACAGAGCCCAAAGCTCGAACTCACAGACCATGAGATCATGACCTGAGCTGAAGTCGGATGCTTAACCGACTGAGCCACCCAGGTGTCCCTATAATTGTTTATAGTAATCTGTTATCACACTATGTATTTCTGTGACTATCTGTTGTACTGTTTTCTCTTCCATTTCTCATTTTGGTTTTTGAGTCTTCTTTTTTTCTTAATATAGGTAAAACACTGCCAATTTTGTTTATTTTTTTTGGAAAAACTGGTCATTACTTTCAATATTACATTATTGTTTATTCTGTTCTCTGTTTTATTTACTTCTGATTTTTCTTTGTCATTTCCTTCCACTACTAAATTTCGGCTAAATTTCTTCTTTTTCTAGTTCCTTGTGATGTAATGTTAAGTTGTTTACTTGAAATTTTTTCTTAATACAAGAATTTATAGCACAAATTTCACTCTACCATCTGCTTTTGCTGAATCTTATAGGTTTTGGAATATTGTGTTTTCTTATTCTTTTGTTTTGAGACATATTTTGATTTGCTGTTTGATTTCTTATTTGGCCCACTGCTTGTGCAGTAGTGTGTTAATATTTACATATTAAATATTTGATATTTAACTTGTAGATTTTCTAGCTTTTTTATTGTTGATCTTTAGTTTTGCACCATTGTGGTTGGAAAATATACTTATATGACTTTAGTCTTCCTTTTTTAAAAAATTTTATTTTTATTTTTTATTTGAGAGAGACAGAGAAAGCAAGAGGGGGAGAAGGGCAGAGGGAGACAGGGGGAGAGGGAGGAAGGGAGGGAGGGAGGGGAGAGAGAGAGAGAGAGAGAGAGAGAGAGAGAGAGAGAGAGAGAAGAGAGAATCCCAAGCAGGCGCCACACTCAGCACAGAGCCCTACGTGGGGATCAATCCCATGAGCCTGGAATCATGACGGGAGCCGAAATCAAGAATTGGACACTCACCCAACCCAGGCAACCCTAGTCTTCCTAAATTTGTAACACATTATATCTCTTCTTATGTGATTTAACCAGGGGATTCTTTTGTGTAAAAACAAACAAAAAAGCACAAAAGGATGGGGCTATGTCAAAGGGACACAGGAGCCAACCTGACAGCATTCCTGATGACCAAAGCTGGAACCATTTGAGCAACAAAATAATGTACTAATAGATAACTCAAAGTATAAAATAAATATACATGACTATATTTACTGATAAAAGTAAATGATTGAGGAAACAAATAAATGAGAAAAGACAGATCTTCCTTACAGAAGAATTCCAAATAATTTATGTAGTTATCTCCTTTTGAGAGTGGGCTGGACTTAGTGACTTGCAAAGAATAGAGTATGGGGGGGGCGCCTGGGTGGCTCAGTTGGTTAAGCGTCCGACTTCGGCTCAGGTCACGATCTCACGGTATGTGAGTTCGAGCCCCGCATCGGGCTCTGTGCTGACTGCTCAGAGCCTGGAGCCCATTTCAGATTCTGTGTCTCCCTCTCTCTGACCCTCCCCCGTTCATGCTCTGTCTCTCTCTATCTCAAAAATAAATAAATGTTAAAAAAAAAAATTAAAAAAAAAAAAAAAAAAGAATAGAGTATGGGGGCTGTAGGTAACTGTAGGTAACTGTAGGTAACAAACCCAAACTGAAGAACACTCCACAAAATAGTTGACCAACGACCCTCAAAACTGTTAAAGTCATGAAAGATAATTAAAGACTGATGAACCATCTTAGAAAAGAGGAGACTAAGGCAACATGACATCTAAATGCAATGTAATATTCTTATGATTGAATCACAGAACAGAAAAATAACATTAGTGGAAGAACTAGCAGAATCTGCATAAAATCTGGAGTTTAGTTAATAGTAATGAATTACTTTTGACTTCTTAGTTTTGACAAATGTACCATGCTTGTGTAAGATATCAACAGCAGGGGAAACTGGCTAAGGGGTATACAGGAACTCTGTAGTATCTTTGCAACTTTTCTGTAAATCTCAAATTATTCCAAAATAAAGCATATATTTAAAAATTATGACAGGAAAACAGATATAAACCAGAACGGTCCTGGAAAAAAATGGAATATTATACTCATCTTATGTATTATCCAAGTCTACCTTCACTCTTAACATTCTTTGCTAAAAATCTAGAGGATAACAATCAATGGAAAATCTAACTGGATTCTACCACTACTAAAAAAATTTTTTTTAATTTTTTAAAACGATCTTTTGTAATTCCTAGCATCACAAAATACAAAACAATGCCTCAAATAAGGCTCCATGAACTGATATGGGGAGGGGGGAAATGCAGAAGAAAAGATAATTTATGATGAAAAGACTTTTTACTTAAAACTTTCTTTCCCTTCTAGTTTTGTATTTAGGGCTTAAATATTTTACTCTTGCAGAAGCGATAACGACAACATGGCTATAGGAAAAGAAATCCCATTACTCATAAGATCAGTGATGAACTGGGAGGCCCACACCACTATACCTATAGCTCAGGAGAGATAAGAAAGAAACAAATTGGTAGAGTTAAAAAAAAAAAAAAAAAAAAAAAGACCACTTTAAGGATAAGAAGGAGTAAAGGAAGATCCTGAAAACTGACTAACCACCTTCTATCCTGGCTGGTAGCAAACAGACTATATTTTTAAATTAACTCTTTGTACAACCCTGTCTGCTGTGGTAAGGACTAACACTCTCCTTGGAGAGTTCCCACTGCCAGAAATAGTTTCTATTCCAAGCAGGGGAGGCGGGGAGGATTACAGAGAGGGTACAGAAATCATGTGGAAGCAAATATTTTTCTTGATGCTCTTCCCCCTTCAGTAACTGTACCAGGAGGGTAGGTGTTTCAGGGAGTTGAAAGTATTTCTAGTATACTAAAACAGCATAAATCCACATATTTCATTTATGCCAAGCAACAAACTAGAATTATGCTGCCAAAATGACCTTCTAGAATGTCTAGTATAACAATGCATTTATAACTAAACCTAACATAATAGTAATATAATATATATTACCTCATTTTTTCCCTACAAATTCCATTTTATTCATTCATTTATCAAATATATATTCACTTCATGTTTCTTATATGTTAGGCATTTTTTCAATAGCTCTATAGGTTTTGGAAAAATATACATGCTTCTTGT
The DNA here is from genome assembly GCF_028018385.1 of Neofelis nebulosa. NCBI lineage: Eukaryota > Metazoa > Chordata > Mammalia > Carnivora > Felidae > Neofelis > Neofelis nebulosa. The sequence continues at coordinate 100,405,390 of NC_080787.1, forward strand.
TTTAAAGTTCAAACAATTCAAATGCTTACAAAAAAGTACCGGGGGAAAAACCACCCTACAACCTACTACGCCGAATTTAACATCTGGTGAAAAAGAATCTAAACATCTCTCTTTGCCAGGCAAGTTAATAAATATTTTATACAAAACACTTCGGCCAATTTTCAAATAAGAAAAGCTTCTTTTAAAAAATAGATTAACCAGCTATGAAGTTTGAATTTTATACCAATATTAATCCTACCTCTTGTTAAAAATAATCTGAGAATTCAGCCTAATGATTTTCCTTCACCTAAAGTATACCTAATAAAATTTTTCTCTATTTCTACTTAGCCGGTAGTATATAAAACAGCTGCTATATGTAGCAGTAAAAAGGAATCGTTAAAAAACAAAAACAAAACAAAACAGTAAAATATTGTTGAAAGTCACCTTAAAAGGGGGAGAAAGGACTACACAAGCAGTTGCATATTTCTCTTGATTTTCAGTTCCCTGTTCATCTTGAAAATTCTCAAAAGAAAAATTTTCAGGCAATACCTTGCTAACTGCAAGTAACTTGAGCATGATTAACTAGCTTAAATATGAGTGAAAAATAACATTTAAGGCTTTCACAGATCTGAATTTTTAATGGAGAAATAGAGTCAAAGAATTTTTCACAAGGGAAAAGGAAACATTATTCTCTTCCTCTCTCTTCCTTTCCATTCTCAGTTATGTCAATATCAATAGATGATTTGAAGTGTCTTCAGACTTCCCCATCCTGGTCTCCCTTCACTTTCTCTCCACCTCACTCCAAGCATCAGAAGTATAGGCACACCCAGGAATGATCTCAGAACAATTTCACCAAGACCTCAAACTTGGCACTCCCCTACTTGTGGAGTGCAGCCTCTATTTTGACTCCTTTCCTGCCCCATACCCAAGACACTGTTTTTATGCCCAGTGGGGAACTCCCCATGTCTACTTATGCTTCTTCTCAGTATCATTTCTGATATTGGTGGGGCTGCTGATCTTTTTAAAAACCAACACTTGGCTTTATTTATTTTTTCTGTTGTTTGCCCATTTTCTATTTCACTGATTTCAGTTCTTACTGCATTCCTTTTACTTACTTTGGGTTTACTTTGCTCTTCTTTTCTAATTCATTCAGGTAGATTAGACCACTGTTTTAAAATGATAGATTCCTTCTAAGCATTGCTTTAGCTGCATTCTACAAATTGACATGCTTTCATTTTCATTCAAAATACAGTTGACCTTTGAACAGCACAGAGATGAGGGGTACTGCCCCCACACAGTCAAAATCCACCCATCACTTCTGACTCTTCCAAAACTTAATAGCCTACTGTTGACCACAAGCCTCATTGATAACATACACAGTTGATAAATATATATAATATATTTATATATATATAATATATATTTATATTATATATATATATATATTTTTTTTTAGTTTATTTAGAGAGAGCATGCATATGAGCAAGCACAAACGGGGGAGGGGCAGAGAGAGAGGGAGAGAGAGAGAATCGCAAGCAGGCTCCACACTCCACGCTGAGCCCAACAGGGGGATCAATCTCACAACCATGAAATCATGACCTGAGTCGAAATTAAGAGTCAGATGCTTAACAGGACTGAGATACCCAGGCACCCCTAACATATATTTTGTATATGTATTATATATTTCATTCTTAAAATAAAGCTAGAGAAAAGCAAATGTTAATAAAATCATAAGTAAAATACATTCACAGTTCTGTACTATATTTACTGAAAAAAAAAATTAGCTTATAAGTGGATCCATGCAGTTCAAACGCATGTTGTTCCAGGATCCACTTGTATTTCTTTTCAAGTTTATTTATTTATTTTGGGGGGGGGGGCGGGTGAGAGAGAGAGAGAGAGAAGAGGGGGGAGGGGCAGAGAGAGAGAGGGAGTGAGGGAGAGAGGGAGTAAGGGAAGGAAGGAGTGAGGGAGAGGGAGAGAGAGAGAGACAGAGAGAGAGTATCCCAAGCAGGCTCTGTGCTATCAGCATGGAGCCCCACGTGGGGCTTGATCCCACAAACTGTGAGATCGTGACCTGAGCTGAAATCAAGAGTCAGACACTTAACTGACTGAGCCATCCAGTGGCCCCTAGTTCTCTCTTTTTTAAGTGGTTGTTCTAGGATTTGTAGTATGCATCTTTCACTTATGGTCTACCTTTAAATAGTACTATACCCTTTCACGCATGATAACTTTTCAACAATATACTTCCATTATCCCCCATCCTTTCTTCTGTTTTCATACATTTTACTTCTTCCTGTATTATAAACCCCACAATATATTGCTATTATTTTTGTTTAAGTGGTTATTTTTAAAACTATAAATGGGAAAAAAGAATTCCATTATATTCACTCACACAGTTAGCATTCCAGAGCTCTTCATTCTTTTGTATGGCTCAAAGTTTCCATCAGGTATCATTTTCCTTCTGCCTGAAAAATCCTGTTTAACATTTCTTTTTTTGTAGCAGTGGTCTGCTAGTGATGAGTTCTCTCAGCTGTAATTTGTCTGAAAAAGTATTTCGCCTCCCTTAATGAAAGATGTTTTCAGTGGGTATAGTAATCTTTTCCCCCCTTCAATACTTTGAAGATGTCATTCTATTATTTTCTGCTTTTTATACTTTCTGATAGAAGACTATCAGACTAATTGTCTTTTGTCCTTTGTACTTAATATTGCCCACTATTTTCCTACCTGAATTTAAGATTTCCTCTTTATCACCTTTTTAGCAATTTGATTATGATATATCCTGGTGTGATTTCTTTGATGATTATCCTACTTGGGGGTTGTTGAACTTCTTTGATACTTTCCAACAAATTTGGAAATTTGGGGACGTTATTTCTTCAAATATTTTTCCTGTCCCCACTTTCTGGTAGTCCGATTACTCCTATTTTAAACCAGTTTATATTGGCCTTAAATATTAATGAAGCTCTGTGAATTTTTTCAGTCTTTTTTCTATGTGCCATCTAGATAGTTGTTTTTCAACATCACTGATCTTTCCTTCTGCAGTATCTAACTTGTCTGTAATTCCATCAGGAAAAATTCATTTTATATATTTTATATTTCATGTCTGTAAGCTCCATTTGGTTCTTTACATCTTTCATTTCTCTACAATGTGTGTTCATGTTTTCCTTTAGTTACTTGAACATATTGAACACATTCATTGTAGCTGCTTCCACACTGTCTGCTAATTCCATCATTTCTGCCATTATTGGGTCCATTTTTATTTCAGTTGTAAGTTATCTTCTCCCACTTCTTCACATGCTGAGTAGTTCCTTTATTGTATGCCAAATATTGCTGGTTTTATTTTGTTAAGTGTTAGATTTTGTTGTGTTCCTTATAAGCAGGTTGGACTTTGTTCTAGGGGGCAGTTAAATTACATAATTGAACCAATTTGATCCACATGAGGTTTATGTTCAGGATGGGTCTAGAAATAGCTTTTATTCTTTCTAGAGTGACTTTAATCCTACTACAAAGGTATGACCCTTGTGAAGTATCCCCTACATACCCCTTGTATTCAATGAGCTCTTTTTCACTCTGAAGATGGAAACTCAAACAATGTCTAGTTCTGTGTAAGTTGAGAATCATCTAGCTTGCAGCTCAATACCTTTTTTCCCAGAAGTTTCATCCTACCTGCGTACAGGACTGAAAGGGGCTCCTACACGGACTTTTAGAGTTTTCTCTGCATAACTCCTTCCTTTATGGTATATTGCATATAAAGTCTAGCCACCATGACTTCTCTAAACTCTCATCTTTTGTCTCACACCATTCAACAATACCACAGGGTTCTATCTGGGTTTCCCTTCCCTGCACCGTCATCTGCAAATTGGGTCCAAGCAGAAAGCCAAGTACAAAGCCAAGTTTGTACAGTTCACATCTTTTACTTTCCTTCTTTTGGGAACACACATTACTGTGTTGCCTGTTGTCCAATATGTGAAGAGAATTGTTTCAAGTATCTTGTCCAGTTTTCTGGTTGTTTATAGAGACAAGGCAATTCTTGTCAAGAGAGATCCAGCTATTCTCTCCTGGTAGCAAGCAAAAGTCCTTTCTCATAATATTTTATTGTATGTCAAACACTACATACAAAATAACTGTAGAGACTACAGTTAATATTATTTTCCACAGAGGTTTTGCCCTTCCCTCTGTTAGGCAAAAAGAATTAAGCTGGGTCAGTACTGGAATATATTTAGCTAGACCCCACTCACCTCTATTTTCAAATGTCTAAGGGTGAAACTGTCAGGTATTTGTTGCAAGCCCCTTCTTCTAGATTAGTGGTTCTCAAAATATAGTGTGTGGACCGCCAGAGGTCACTGAGAGTTTGGGGGGTGGAAGGGGGGGGTCATTATAATAATAGGATATTATCTGCTTTTCTCACTGTGTTAACATTGACACCAGTGGTGGAAAAGCAATAGTGGGTAAAACTGCTGCAGCCTTAGCACAAATCAAGGCAACAGACACCAACCATACAATTTATATTCTTCAGTGCCATGCACTCACACTAAGAGAAATACCAGTATTACTTAAAAACATCCTTGAGGTAACAGTAGTAGTTAATTTTATTAATTCTTTAACCTTGAGGATTCATCTTTTTTATAATCCAAGTTACAAATTGGAAAGCAAACATAGAGCATTCTGTTGCATGCCAAAATATGGTAGTTGTCTCAAGAAAAAGCAGTCATCTGATTCTTTGAATCATAAACCAAGTTAGTTGTTTTGTTTTGTTTTTTCACAAAACACCATTTTTCCTTGAAAGAACAACCAATAGACAAATTATGGTCTTTTGACTTAGCTATTCAGCAGGTGCTTTCCCAAAAATGAATGCAGTGAGGCCGTTACTTTAAGGGATAAAAATAACAGCATTTGCTGCCAACAATAAAATTCAAACTTTTAGGCAGAAATTAGAATTGGGGAAAACTTGTATCAGCTACCACAACCTTGACAACTTTCCAATACTTACAACTTTTCTAATGAGATCAGTGGTGAATTTTCAACATATTTTATAATGAAACATGTCAACATTTAAAACATTTCCATACCTCAGTGAACCAATGTTTCCAAATGACTCATTTTTGATTCAAAATTATGGGTGAGTAAAAGATCCATTCAAAAACAAGACAGAACAGATTTTAATGTATTAAGTACAAAAGTACACTGATAAGGTTTTGGATTCCACACTGCAACTAACCTTTAAGAAACTACCACCTGTCAAATTTTGGCATAGGATCAAAGAAGAATATTCACAATTATCTGAAAAAGCTATTAAATTACTCCTGCCTTTTCCAACTACTTATCTGTATAAGGCCAGATTTTCTTCTTTTACTTCAACCAAAACAACACTTTGCAACAATGGAAGGCAGAAGCAGATATGAAAATTCAGCTGTCTGCTATTAAGCCAGAGATTTACAAAAATATGAAATAGTTTACTCTTCTCAATAATTTATTTTTGTTTTGGAAAAATGTAATTATTTTTTAATTGCTTATTAATGTTAACAGGTAGTGAGTTTATTACTTTATTAAATATTTCAAAATTTTCTTAATTTTAATTTCCAAATTTCTAATACAGTAAACATCAACTGATATAACCCCAAACAAAATCTCCTTGGGGTCTTCAATAAGGTTGATTGAAAAGGGATCCTAAAATGAAGAAGTCTGAGAACCTCACAAGTCTAAGCACCATGAGACTGCAAGAGATTTTACTCCATTTTTCCAGGCTAACCCCCAGCTTCCTACACTGCCCCGACACTTAGCAAGTGTCTTGTGGGGGAACAACAGGCTGTGCATTTTGGGTTGGCCTAGATTTCCATCTGTCAAACCAGCCCACACAACTGTTAAAAGCTCTTCTGATTTCTCTTTTTCCCTGTGGACTCCCTCTGCCTGGACCAACCTAATCCTAGGAACATGCCTATACTTGGCAACTGCTCTCAGGAAAAAAACAGCTGGCCATCTCAGTTCACAGAAGAAGGGCTCTTGCCTCTCTAAAGTCTGAGTTTATCTCTTCCTCTCTGCTTACACAGCTCTCTTAGAACTTTCAAAGTAAGATTTTTGGAATTTATCCATTTCCTACAAAGGAGCTGTGTCCTGCCACTACTTACTACATACTACCCAGACATCCTTAAGTCCACTACCAAATAACAATAGCTAACACTTATACATGTATCATTTAATATGTGCCAAGCATTATTAAAATGCTTAGAACTCATTTAATTCTTAAGACAACATAATAAGACATCCTCACTAAAGTTACACAGCTCATAACTAGCGGAACCAGGATTCAAATTCAGGCAGTTTGGTTTTAAAGTCCATGCTTGTAGGGACGCCTGGGTGGCTCAGTTGGCTAAGAGTCTGACTCTTGATTTTGGCCCAGGTCATGATCTCAGAGTCATGAGATCGAGCCCTGAATCATGCTCCATGCTGGGAGAACCTGCTGAAAATTCTCTCCCTCTCTCTCTCTGCCCCTCTCTCAAAATGATTAATAAAGTCTACCCCTGTAACTTCTAACAAGCTACTCTTTGCCTTATCAACTATATTCCCGCCCCTCCCCCCAAGAAACAGCCCATTTTCAAGATTGCTTTGTCATCTCAAGGTGGAAAATGTCTAAGTCCTTGTCTCTAGGTCTAACTTGTTTAACTGCTTGCTTAACTTCAACCTGGATATTCATCACATCTAAAACCAATGCACCTTCTTTGGTCCCTGAAAACTTCTTTTCCCAAACTTGCCCTTTTACCGGCACTATCTCTTCCTTCATCCTTTCCATACCTCGTCAATCTAGGCAATTACGATTTCCCTTTCCTCTAAATTTCAAAAACATTTGTATGTATGCCAGTACTCCCTAGACAATGATTCACAACCAAGTTTATAATAATGCCCAGAAAAATAGTAATATAATGTGCTGTTCTATTAAAACCCATCCTTAATTCTGATATAATTCCTACATTTTACTGTTAGAATGTTTTTCCTTTTAGGAAATAGTGATAATAGATAATAGATTTTTAAAAATATTTTTTCTTGGTAAACTAAAAAGTTGACAACACTATAATGATTCCCAAAGTTATCTGATTTGTTTTGAAAATTTACCAAAAAATTCACTAGCTTTATCAATTTATCAGGATCTGCCCCTGACTCTCCCACCTCTTCCCTAATATAGTGAGTTACAACAAGTCAGGTATCCTGTCCAGTCCCAAACAAAAGTAATAAAAGTTAGTAACTTCTGTGGCTGTATTAAAGAGTTATAAAATGTACTGAAATTGTTTCCAAGTCTTATCGGTTGGCCTTGCAAAATGCTCAAAAAAGGATACTGCTTTCTTACTGCTTTTAGACCCAATTACTCCTAAACTCATTCCCTTACGTGGATTTCCATCAATTTTTGCTTTTGCCCCAACGCTGATAGCAAGTATCATGTTTTGAATGATAGAATATGAAAGTTAGAACAAATCTGAAATATCCACTCCAAACTCTTCATTTCATAATTAAGAACAGTATAGCTTAAAATCAGTTAGTGAATCACACAGCTGAGACCAGAAAGTTAATAAGCTTTCCAGATATCTAGGGAGTTGCATGAAAGTCTGATTCACAAGAAAAGAACCAAAAGTCAAATAGAACCAAGTTAGAAATCACTATACTCCTAGAGTAAAGCAAGAAAGTGGGGTAGGATAAGGCAGGCATATACATAAACAGATTCACTAGTGGCTAAATGAGGCAGAATTGCTTTGGGTCCACAATAACTGAAAGACATGCTGATGTGCAAGGCTTCAGGGGAGATTAGAAAGGAGGAATACCAAGAAGCCAGTGTGGATGATGAACTGAAAAGAATCTATCCTCCTATTTGGCTGTGTACAGTGCAGCCAAAAGATTAGAGTTTTGGTCCATCAACAGATAAATGAATCAACAAAATATGGTATAGCTGTACTATATGGAGTATTTACTCAGCCATAAAATAGAATGAAATTCTGAGACACGCTACAACATGGATGAACCTTGAAAACATTATGCTAAGTAAGCCAAAAGGACAAACACTGTACAAATCCACTTACATGAGGTATCTATAGGCAAACTCATAAAGACAGGAAGCAGAACAAACATTACCAGGTCTGGGGCAAGGTGGGGGGGGGGGGGGGAATGAGGAGTTCTTATTTAATGATCACAGAGTTTCTATTTGAGATGATGAAAAAGTTCTGGAAATGGACAGTGGGGATGGTTGCACAGTATTGTAACATACTGAATGTCAGTGAATTGTACACATAAAAATAGTTATGAGTTTTATATTCTGTATATTTTACCACAATAAAAAACATAGAAAAAATTTACAGTTTTGGAGGTATGAGGAATTTTTAGTTTTCTCTGCCATTAATCAACTTGTCAACTTATTAGTTACAGGTTATTTTCCCTTTAAAAACTCTTCTTGAAAAAAAATAAAGTCAAACACCTTCATCAACAGGTAACATATTTCAACAAACTTAGAGAATTATAGGAAGCTCCAGAAAACAGTAAAACCAGCCCTGATTGGGTGGTACTGCACTTCTTATTAAACAGTTACTTAACTGTCTTATACTGATTTCTATAAGACATCCACTGCCATTTAAAAAATCTCATTTGCCAGGAGAGAAGACCAAAGACTCCTTTGATCAGGATGGCACTGGGACTGTATACCTGAATTAGCTCAGCAGACCACGGATTTTTTAGCCTCCATTACCCTTAACCATATAGTGTTCTCCCCCCCCCCCCCCCCCCCCCACACACACACCTGGGATCACAATCTTAAATGCCTGAAGAATCCAGAAGCCAGGCAAGGAATATAAATTAATGAAGAGGGACGAATCTCGGATAACAGGGGAAGTCAGAAGCAGCTACGGCAGCCCGAAGTGCATCTGCCACACCAGCGAGTTGATGCCACATGATAATGCTCGTCCACTGTTGCTATGCCTTCTGGATTTTAAAAAAGGCTGGAAATTGATTTTTCAACTTACTCTACAAGCTGAGCAAAACAGATCTGAGATCCCCAAGGAGCCTACAGACCATCCACTTTCTGCTTTGGGCCTCCATGCACATTCTTCTCCAAGCCATGAAGGAAAACAAAGGGAGAAACAATACTTCCTAGTTATGTGTATCTCAGTTTGGATCTAAGGACTATAATTCCCTAAGAGCAAGGCAGCAGGCAGCATTCAAGAAATATAAAATAAAGAAACCAAAAGAATAAAACAAAAAGGCAACATTTTTATAGAAGCATAAACCACTTGATTTATTTACTTGTAATGTGTTTATCGTGTGTAAATTGTATTTCAATAATTTTCATTTATTTTTTTAAAGTACAATTAACATACAATGTTATATTAGTTTCAGGTGTGCAATATTATGAGACAACAATTCTATACATTGCTCAGCGTTCACCACAATACGTGGAATCATCATCTGTCATCAAACATTACTGACCAGATTTGCTATGCTGTACTTTTCATCTCTGTGACTTATTTATTTTGTAACTGGAAGTTTGTACTTCTTAATCCCCTTTATCTACTTCACCCATCTTCCCACTCACCTCTCCTCTGGCAACGACCAGTTTGTTTATATTTAAGAGGTCTGGGTTTTTGTTTGTTCGTTTTGGTCTTGTTTTGTTTCTTAAATTCCACATATCAGTAAAATCATATGGTATTTGTCTTTTTCTGTTTGACTTATTTCACTCAGCACAATATCCTCTAGGTCCATCCATGTTGTTGTAAATCACAAGATCTCATTCTGTTTCATGGCTGAGTAATATTCTAATGTAAATATATACCATATCTTCTTTATCCATTCATCTATCATCTATCGACACTTGGGTTGCTTCCATATCTTGGCTACTGTAAATAATACTGCAGTAACACAGGGCTGCCTTTACCTCTTCAAATTAGTGTTTTCAAAAGATAACCACTAGTGGAATTACTGGGTATGGTATTTCTATTTTTAACTTTTTTGAGGAACCTCCATACTGTTTTCCATAGTGGCTGCACCAATTTGCATTTCCACCAACAAATGCACAAGGGTTCCTTTTTTTTCATAACCTCACCAACATTTGTCATTTCTTATCTGATTCTAGTTATTATGACAGTGTAAGGTGATATCTCACTGTGGTTTTAATTTGGATTTCAAAAAGGCAATTTTCTTAATGCTTACTTAATATATGAAAAGTAAAAACCTGGCATTTAAAGTATATGTTAAAATAATCTACCAGCCTTGGGTGGCTCACTCGGTTAAGCTTCTGACTCTTGATTTCAGCTCAGGTCATGATCTCACGCTTTGTAAGTTCAAGCTCTGCGCTGGGCTCTGTGGAGACCATGCGGGGCCTGCTTGGGATTCTCTCTCTCTCCCTCTCTCTCTCTGCCCCTACCCCACTCTCAAAATAAATAAGCATTAAATAAAATAAAATAAAATTAGTAAAAATAATAATAATAATAATAATCTACCAGCTTTCAAAAATGTGAAGAACTGAGATGAGGCCGTGACAATTGGAGAACACTGGAAGAAAATATGAAGGAGCTACAATATAATTTTTAAACTCTTCAAAGCCACCCTACAAATCACATGATAGAGAATATGACCCTAGTGATCGACAATAAGCTGTTCCCTTTGCCATAATGTGAAATGTCTATTGTATCATCTTGGCTCTCACTGTCTTGTATTCTACCTGAATTTTACAAGTTTGGTTAATACAACAAATATAGAACTGCAATTGTATATATTAATTCCCAGATTCCAACTGAAAATTTCATTTTTTTTATAGTTTATTTATTTTGAGAGAGAAAGCGTGCATGCGAGAGAGTGAGCAGGGGAAGGGCAGAGAGACAGGAAGACAAAGAATCCCAAGCAGTCTCTGCTCTGTCAGAGCAGAGCCCAACGTGGGGCTCAATCCCACAAACCATGAGATCATGACCTGAGCCAAAATCAAGAGTTGGACGCTTAACTGACTGAGCCATCCAGGCACCCCTCCAATTGAAAAATTCTATTTTGTATTTTTCTAATTAAAACTGCCAGCTATTTGATTAAAAAAAAAAAAAAAGAACCGACTGAACTGAAAAGATGAAAAAATATTTTGGCAAAAAAGCTGCTTTCTTGCAGTTTGTCTTAGATACAGTAACTAAGAATAGTAGAAGAATAAAAGCTATTTTCTTTCTCTTTTCACAGACTAGTTACTCTTTTCCGAAGGTAACCCTTTCTCTTGCCAAGGAGAGTCAGAATTCTTCCTTAAATTTTATCCAGCTAATTCACAAACAGTTATCATTTCCTTCTATAAAAACAAGACAATACATAGCAAGATCTAGTTAGCATCATATGTTTATATGCTATCATGCTAAGCACATAATATGTATCATATTATTTAATGCTCACTACCCTAGGAAATAGGTACTTTTATCTCCGAACAAAGTGGACATGGTCCCTGCTCTCAAGAGGCTTACGTTCTAGTGGGAAAGACTAGAAACAATCCTAACAAAGAATGCACAACTGCATTTATAACCAGAATTAGAAAGGAGATGAACAAGGTGCTACTAATGAATGGAAAACTTGACCTTTGTCAAGGAGACTTCTCTGCAGAAGTAACATACTGTCAAGATCAAATGATAAACACATTTTAACTAGGTAAAGTCTCCCAGCTAGAGGAATAGCATGAGTAAAGGCCTTGTAAGAGAAGGAAACAATGAATTTGAGATAGGAAAAAAAAAGTCAAAGTGGCCAAAGCAGAGAGAACAAGGGGAAGCATGCTGTGTGGTAAAGCTGAAGAAACAAGCTATCTAGGGCCTTGCTATTCACATTAGAAGTTTCAATCCTCAGAGCAACAGAAACTGCTAAAGTTATGACAGGGCGAGAGGATGATCAGATTTGTATTTTTATTTTTTTTTATTTTTTTTTTTTTGGGACAGAGAGAGACATAGCATGAACGGGGGAGGGGCCGAGAGAGAGGGAGACACAGAATCGGAAACAGGCTCCAGGCTCCGAGCCATCAGCCCAGAGCCTGACGCGGGGCTCGAACTCACGGACCGCGAGATCGTGACCTGGCTGAAGTCGGACGCTTAACCGACTGCGCCACCCAGGCGCCCCAGATTTGTATTTTTAAATCAAAAGAATATAAAATAAAAAGGTATACTGACACTCCCAACCTGTCACACTATTTACCTTTCTCCACCCCCATAGGTAATCACTCTTAGTCTTTCTTATGTGTTGCGTACATCCTGATATCAGTACACACACACACACACACACACACACACACTCTTCCCTCCTTTCTTACACAAAAGACAGTAGGCTATACATATTGTTCTGTACCTTGAGTTTTTTGTTTAATATATTCATTTCTTTAAAAAAATCTTTTTTAAAAAATGTTTATTCATTTTTGAGAGACAGAGCACAAGCAGGAGTGGGGTGGAGAGAGCAGGGGGACACAGAATCTGAAACAGGCCCCAGGCTCTGAGCTGTCAGCACAGAGCCCGACATGGGGCTCAAACCCACAAACTGCAAGATCATAACCTGAGCCGAAGTCAGAAGCTCAACCAACAGAGCCACTCAGGTGCCCCTAATATATCCATTTCTTTTTTGCAACTCATAGCAGCATTCCACTGTTAGGATGTACTATGATTTATTTAACCAGTCCCCTGTGGATGAGAAGAAAAAGCCCAACAGCTACTATTGGATTTTGCTATTACAACCTCATAAGTAGGATTGCTGGGTTATAGGATAAATGCATTTGTAATTTGGAAAACATTGTTAAATTGTGCACTCCTATCAAAATGTATGAAAATGCCTGGGCAACTGATTGATTTATCAAACTTGGATTTTTACCAATGTGTTAGGTAAGAAACTGTATTTTATTGACATTTTAATTTGCATTTCTCTTTTTTAGGTAAGTTTGAGCATTCTTCCATATGTTTAAGAGCCATCTATACTATCTGTTCATGTCCTTAGCCCATTTTTCTATTATGTTTCTATGAACTCTTAAAAAAAATTTTTTTTAAGTTTATTTATCTTGAGAGAGAGAGAGAGTACAAGAGAGAAAGTACAAGGGAGGGAGGCCAGAGAAAGAGGGAAAGAGAAAGAATCCTAAGCAGGCTCCGCACTGACAGCATGGAGCATGATGTGGAGCTAGAACTCACAAACCATGAGATCATGACCTGAGCTGAGACCAAGAGTCAGTTGTTTAACCGACTAAGCCATCCAGATGCCCCTATGAGCTCCTAATACATATATAGGACTGTAATATTAGTGGCAATTTTTTTTCAATTTCTATTTCTCTTTATTAAAAAGTTTTGAGATAACTACTATAAAACATTGTATTAGTTTTATATCAAGTTAACAACTTGATATATGTGTATATTGCAAAATAATTACCACAATGAGACTAGTTAACATTCATTACCACACACTGTTACAATTAGTTTTTCTTTGATGGGAGCTTTGAAGATCTACTCTCTTAGCAACTTTCAAATATACAGTATTGTTAACATGTCATCATGCTATATACTACATTTCTAGAACTTAATTATTTTATAATTAGAAGTACATACATTTGGACTACCTTCATCCACTCTGCCCACCCCCTACCTCTCTGGAAACCACCCATCTGTTCTTTGTTCCCATGAGCTGGTTTGGTTTTGGCTTTGGTTTTTTGGTTTTTGTATTTTAGATTCCATGTATAAATGAGATTACACAGGATTTGTCTTTCACAGTCATATTTCACTTAGCATAATGCCCTCAAGGTCCACTCATATCATCACAAATAGGATTCCTTTTTTATGGCTGAATAATATTCCATTATCTATATACCACATATTCTTTGCCCATTCATCCTTTGATGGGCACTTAGGTTGTTTCCATGTCTTGGCTATTGTAAATAATGCCGCAACAAACATGAGGGTACGGATATCTTTCTGAGATAGCGATTTCATTTACTTGAGATAAATACCCAGCAGTGGAATTGCTGAATCATATGGTAGTTATATTTTTAATCTTCTAAGAAACCTCTATATTGTTTTCCATAGTGGGATACACAAATTTACATTTCCAACAGTGCAAAAGAATTCCATTTTCTCCACATCCTGACCAACACTTGTTATTTCCTGTATTTTTTATAATAGCTATTCTAACAGGTATGAGATATCTTTTTGTGGTTTTGATTTACTTTTCCCTGATGATTAGTAATGTGGAGCACCTTTTCATGTACCTGATGGCCACTTGTATGTCTTCCTTGGAAGAATGTCTCATCAGGTCCTCTATCCATTTTTAAATCATATTTTTTTCTATTGAGTTGTGTAATTTCTTTATACATTTTAAATATCAATCCCTTATCAGATACATGATTTTGCAAATATTTTCTCCCATTCCCTTTTCATTGTGTTGATAGTTTCCTTTGTTGTACAAAAGCTTTTTAGTTTGATGTAGTCCCACTTGTTTATTTATTGTTTTTGTTGCCTTTGCTTTTGGTGTCAAATGCAAAAAAACTAATGCTAAGACCAATGTCAAGAACTAAGCTTCTCCTATGTTTTCTTCTAGGAGTTTTATGGTTTCAGGTTTTATGTTCAAGCCTTTATTTTGAGTTAATTTTTGTGTAATGGTGTAAAATGACTGTTCATTTTTCCCAGCACCATTTATTAAAGAGACTATCATTTCCCCATTGTATATTCTTGGCTCCTTTGTTGTAAATTAATTGACCATGTATGCATGGGTTTATTTCTGGGCTCTCTATTCTGTTCCACTGATCAATGTCTATTTCTACCACACTGTTTTGATTACAGTAATTCTGAAATGTAGTTTGAAATCAGGAATGGTGATGCCTCTAGCTTTGTTCTTCTTCTTTTAATGTTTATTTTTATTTTTGAGAGAGAGAGCATGAGCAGGGGAGGCACAAAGAGGGAGGGAGACAGAGGATCCAAAGCATGCTCCACAGTGACAGCAGCAAGCCTGATAATAGGGCTCAAACTCACGAACCATGAATGAGATCATGACCCAAGCTAAAATCAAGAGTCAGATGCTCAATTGACTCAGCCACCCAGGTGCCCCTAGCTTTGTTCTTCTTAAGACTGCTTAGCTATTTGGAGTCTTTGGTGGTTCCATACAAATTTTAGGATTGTTTTTAAATTTCTATAAAAATTCTATTGGAATTTTGATAGAGATTGCAATGAATCTTGTATTTTTCTTCTGACTTTGCTTATGGTGAATTTTGGCCATACTGATCTTTAACAGGAAAATTAGGGGCATCTGGCTGGCTCAGCTGGTAAAACATGCAACTCTTGATCTCAGGGTTGTGAGTTCAAGCCCCA
Source organism: Neofelis nebulosa (assembly GCF_028018385.1). Taxonomy (NCBI): domain Eukaryota; kingdom Metazoa; phylum Chordata; class Mammalia; order Carnivora; family Felidae; genus Neofelis; species Neofelis nebulosa. The sequence continues at coordinate 100,420,677 of NC_080787.1, forward strand.
TGCTGGGTGCAGAGAGTACTTAAAAATAAAACCTTTAAAAATAAGGGGGTGCCTGGTGGCTCGGTTAAGCATCCAACTCTTGACTTTGGCTCAGGTCATAATCTCGCAGCTCATGAGATGGAGCCCCATGGATTCTCTCTCTGTCCCTCCCTCACATACACTCACTTCTCTCTCTCAAAATAAATAAACAAAAAAAAATTTTTTTAATCTTTAAAAATAAATAATAAAAAGACAAATTAACCAATCTTTTGACTTTGTGATTTTGAGTCAGAATTTTAGAAAGGCTTTATAACTCTAACGTTATCATTAAATTCTCCCATAGTTTCATGTTTTATGTTTAGATCTCTGACCAATCTCAAGTTTATCCAAGTGCACAACATTAAGTAAGGACTTCGCAATCTCTTTCTAGATGGCTACAGTTATAACAATACCATTTATTAGAATCCATCCTTCCACTGATATTAGATACTGTTTTTACCATACGTATCCTAAGTTGCTATATTTTCTAGTCTATTTCTGAATTTTCAATTCTACTCTATTAGTCTGTCAATTCATGCACCAGTACGACATTGCTTTAATTAAGAATTTATGGCATATTTTAACATCTGGAAGAGCTAGTCCCTCCTCATTGTTCTTCTTTTTCAAGGTTTTTCAGAGTCCAATATGCATCTTATAATTAGTTTCTCTAGTATTTTCATTGAGATCACTTTAGTTTACAAACTAAGTACGGGAAAATCAGCACTTTATGATGCTGAGACCTCCTATTCAAGAATAGGGCATGTTCTGGGGCACCTGGGTGGCGCAGTCGGTTAAGCGTCCGACTTCAGCCAGGTCACGATCTCGCGGTCTGTGAGTTCGAGCCCCGCGTCAGGCTCTGGGCTGATGGCTCGGAGCCTGGAGCCTGTTTCCGATTCTGTGTCTCCCTCTCTCTGTGCCCCTCCCCCGTTCATGCTCTGTCTCTCTCTGTCCCAAAAATAAATAAAAAACGTTGAAAAAAAAAAAAAAAAAAAAAGAATAGGGCATGTTTTTCAGTATGATCACATCCACTTTTATGTTCTTTGGGAATATGGGGGGAAGGGAAGACTAGAAGGAGGCCAGGTGGGTGAGGTTAGACTGATGCAAATTGTTTCTGGTAACTGAAAGAAACAGAAGGAATAAACTGGGGACAGAACAGAGTAATAGTATGGCACGGCAACATTTAATCAGCTGGTGAAGCCTGCCATGGAGGCAGGGAAGGAATGGCCAAAAAGAAGAAAATCAAGTAAAAAGCACTTTTCAACAAAAAAGAAACTGTCAACAATACAAATAGAACAGGCACTAAAAGAAATTCATTAGATTTAGTGATACGGGGGTCATTAGTGATCTTGGTAAGATCTATTTGGGGGAGTATTTCATAACTTATAGGCTGGAAGCCAAAGTGGGACTTACATTCCAGTATGGTCAAATATAAGCAACTATTTTGCTCTGATTTGATCCTAAAAGGGTCTTGCTGAAAGTCAAAACGCCATGAAATTCAGAATATAACTGCATAGTTATTATTCCTAAAATGGAGTTCAAACATAGTCATAAAAAGGGGTTCTTGAATAATTCATATAGTAACTGCTACAGAGCGAAGAGGATGGCAAACATGAAGTAAATTTTCTCCAAAACAAACTAGGCCACAGCTTCAGAGAAGGATTTGGCTTGGAGTGAGCCCTGCTAATATTCTCAAGCACAGCCGGAGAACCACATGAAATAGGTAGCGGCCTGAATAGGATGCACAAAACAAGCCCCTGACTGCTCAGAACTACATACTTCCTTCTGCACCTTGTCAAGATCCCACTCTCTCCCTCAATCTGATCTCAAAACACTAAATATGGTCTCTTTTGGGTTAGTTCCAACAGAAGCATCTAAGGCTTCCCTGGTAGAAAAGAGTAAAAATTATTACTAATTCCCTCCTAATATTCAGACAAGACAGCACACAGGATCTAGCTTTGAGGAGACAAGCAAGAGGGTTCCAGGAACAGAGGACCCCATAAAATAGTAACAATGCCTTGGTCAGATCCAAAGTGAGGTTGAACAGGCCCTAAGGAGAATATCCTATGGGAAACTCCAGAAACCTGGGTCTGTGTGAGGGTGGAGAACATACAGGGGAAAAAAGCAAGACATTTAAGGGACATAATCACAGAATCTTAAGAGTAGACCTTAAACATCACCTGGCTCAGAGAGAATACTTAAACAAAAAGTAAAGAAGAAAGGTGATTTTACCACTCATATTGAAGCCAAATAAAACTAAAACTCTCAAATGGAAGTGATTAAGCAATTTCCAGGTAAAAAAAATTTTTTTAATTATATTTTCTGCAGAAATCTTCAGAACATAAAGAACTTCCAAGCCCCCTAAGTTGATTTGCATGCCAAAACAAATTCCCAATGTGGAAAAAGAGGGTAAGTAAAATCTTTTTACCTTCCTTTTTAATTCAAATTTGGTCCAAGAATGGAAACAAAAAATCACAGCACTGAAATGCAGAAATTCCAGGTCCCTTCTACCACTTATCAGCTGTACAATTATGGACACATTGGTTGTGAGCATTATACTAAAAGCACTAGTGAGGGGTCTTCTAGGTGTAAGATCCTTATTCATAAAAAAGGGGATACTCTCAGATAGGAATTATTATCATCTACTGTTAACAGCTACTGCTACAAACTTCTAAATTATTCTGTGGAAACAGTGCCAGAGGATGTTCATTCTTAAGTAGTAGAATTAAAGACAGTACTGCACCAGAAAACCCATGCCCAGATAAGAATCTCTGCGCAAGGTTGTCTCCAAAGAAAATAACAGGGGCTAGCTGTTGTTTCATCTTAATTTGCATACCTCCATTTTGGAACCAGGGGGAAGTAATACAGGATATTAAAGGATGTGGTGGCTATTCTGTGGGGCAAACTCTTTCTTTATAGAATTAGAATTGTGCTAGTTCTTATCAGGGTAGCAGGAAATAAATCACATATTAGTACGTTATGGTGACAGTTTATTCTATTTACTGTAACTGGAGAAAAATGCATTTTACTCCTATGGTAAAGTAACAGAACTCTGTTCCCAGGCATGAACCTAACACATATTTCAAGAGAAAGAATTGGTAAGCACAGGATGCCACCAACTTACAGCAGGCAGGGTAGGGGCATATAAGCCACGAAACGGGAGGCAAACAGAAAAGAAGCCCAGTGCAGGCATTTGAGCGTAATAAATATAATAGCAATCTAGAAGATGAACGGTTCATGTTGTTTATGATTACAGACTGATTATTCCTCTAAGTGCAAAGGCTATCCAATAAGTCATATCTGGGTTGATTTGTTAGCAAGGTACTTTCACTAGATAATAAATTAGAATGTAATTAAAATGCATTCTGTCTGTTTATCATAGACTAGGATAGCTTACTATAATTCTCAATTATCTGCATGAACACACAACATGACAGCATGGTGAATAAACCTTCTAGCAAAGGGCAATAAACATCTAAGGACTGTACTACAATTGCTAGATTTCTTCTCCAGTCCTTTTAAAAATTTGTTCCTAATTTTGATAAATTATACAAACAGAATCAAATTAATTTGGTACTTGCTTGGTACCGTAAGTCATATGGTAAGTCTGGACTCGTTAAGTCCCTGAACCTCTTAGCTTGCTAGCAATTTGCTAAGGGCAGTGACTAAATCATGAAATAAGTAAGAAAACAACTGAATACCACAAACCTTTGTCAGGTGAAAACGTAAACATAGCAAAATAAAAGAATCACAAAGGGAAAAACAGATCAGAACAATTTAAAATTTTTAAATGTGTGTTTTAAAAAAGATGTGTAGCGGGGCACCTGGGTGGCTCAGTCGGTTGAGCATCCGACTTCGGCTCAGGTCATGATCTCACGGTCTGTGAGTTCGAGCCCCACGTCGGGCTCTGTGCCAACAGCTCAGAGCCTGGAGCCTGCTTCGGATTCTGTGTCTCCCTCTCTCTCTGCCCCTCCCCCACTCATGCTCTGTCTCTCTCTGTCAAAAATAAATAAACATTAAAAAAAAATTTTTTTTAATTAAAAAAATAATAAAAAAGATTTGTAGCATGTAAGTCAGTAGTTCCACCATATAAAGTTGTCTTACAGATTTTTCTGTTGGTTTCAAATCTTTATTTAAATTCTAGTTAGTTAACATGCAGTATAATGTTGGTTTCAGGAGCAGAATTTATGATTCATCACTTACAAAAGATATCTTAAAGATTAATAAATAAATCATACTATAAGAAATAAATGCACAAAACATGCAAAGAGAAATAAACAGAAACATGGGGAAAATTTGCAAGTAGATTAAATTTAAATCAGGATAACACTTTTTCACCTATCTTTTTAGTAAAAAGTCTTTTTCTAATGATAATGACCAATATTGGCAAAGATATAAAGGCACCCATACTGTTCTCTTACATTGCTGATAGTGTTGCAAATCAATTAGAACTCTTCAAAAATACAACTTTGGAGTTTGAGTTAAACACTATAAAAAGGTTTATAATATTTAAGTACTTCCACCCACATCATGGGATCTATCTAATAAATAAAAACACTTATCACACTTGATCTATCAATAGGAGTCTGAAATAACATAAAAATCCAACAACAGGGTGAAGACAATGTAAAATATGGCATAATCATGGATGGACTATTATGCAGCTATTCAAAATGATGGTTATGAGGACTAAGCAGGAAAGAATAAAAACTGTATATGCAAGGTGATCACATTCTAATAAAAATATGCACATTAAAGACTAGTAAGGAAAAGACCAAAGTGACGATCTTTGTGTTAAGCTCGTATGGTAGGCCTAATAAATGCCCTCCTGTCCCAAAAGATGTCCAGGTCCTAATCCCTGGAAGCTGTGAATGTTACTTTACTTGGCAAAGGGACGTTACTGATGTGATTAAGTTAATGATCGTGAGATCAGGGGATTATCCTGGATTACCTGGATGGGCTCAATATAATCACAAGGATCCTCATAAGGGAGTCAGGAGGGTCAGAGTCAGAAAAGGAGATGTGACAACAGAGGCAGAGAGGTTGGAGTGATGTGGCCACAAGCCTTTCAAAAAAGGTGGGCAGCCTCTAGAAGTAGCAAAAGGCAAGGAATGGATTCTCTCTTGAGTATCCAGAAGGAATTCAGCTCTGTTGACATCCTGATTTCAGCCCCCTAAGACCCACTTAGGACTTCTGATCTCCAGGAAAGTAAGATAATAAACTTGTGTTGTTTAAAGCCAGTAAGTCTGTGGTAATTTGTTAAAACAGCAACAGGAAACTAACATAGATGGTAAGACTGACCCTTCTAAACTCTCTGCAATGTTCACATTACTTTTCTTAATGCATTCTAATATACAAATTCAGCTAAAATGTAAGATTCTAGATGAAAACTTACTCTGTTGCAGAGGTTCTCAATCCTGGTTGCATATTAGTATCAAGTATTCACTTTTCAAGAAGAAGAAGAAGAAAAAAAGAATACCAACGCCACAGTTTTTCATCATTCCCAGAGATTCTGATTTAGCTTTTGTTAGGCTCAAACATCAGTACTGTGTTAAAGCCCCACATGCTAATGTGCAGCCGGGGTTGAGAACTACTACTCTGGTATATCAACTCCTGGCTGACAAGTTTCTCTAACCCAAAGCAAAGATGTTTATCAGCCTACAACTACATTTCTTTCAAGAATTCTGCAAATGAGGACACTCAGCAACAGTCTCTCTTAGGTCTAGAACCTGTATTCTAGTTTAAGTAACACTATCAAAGGGAAAAAAAATCACTTCCTCTTCCTCAATTGTTTCTCATTTCTGGAGTTCAAAGGACTCTTCAGAGGTAAAGTGCTCCAAGAAAAAGGTTCTTCCTAGCTGTTACCCAAGGCCCCATATTCAAATGAGAATAGTTTACAAGAAGAATTGCTTCCTTCCCTTTTTTACTGACAACTGACTTTATTATAAGCCCACTAAAATAATGTAAGTTATTTAGTCTTTGAATTTTTTTTTTACAGTATACTGTTTAAATGAGGTTGACTGGCCAAGAGGAGTCTATCAAATTCCCCTGACAATGTGTTCTCTGATGTCATATTTTCCCTCCACTTCCAGGTATCAAGCAAGCCATATGTTGTTAAACACAAACACACACACAGACACTTTACTATGTTTGTGAGCAAATGTCTAACTTAAAGTTTTCAAATGTGAGGTTCTCAGCTATAGAGAAATTATTGATAAAGTCTTCTACGTCTCTCGGTCAACTAATAGCACCACTTCATATTCTTTTAGCAGCAAAATCCACATATGAGAGACATCGTTACCAACCAAGTGTGTCCAAAGATTGATCTCCATAGCAACTGCAACTCTGCCACATGTAGTGTATAAGGCATCAGAGTTAACACCACATGCACACTATGTGTTGGAATTATGTAGTCCAGACTGTGGTTGCTGTAGAAACCTAAACCCAAGTCCCTGACAACAGTGGATAAAATGAAAACAACAACAGAAGGGTCCTTGAGTACTTAGCCATCTACTCCTTTGCTTTCAAACAGGATAGTGCCACTTTAAACACTGTACAATAGTCTTACTGATATCACGAAAGGAATATTTTCTACAAAAATAATGTTTAATGATGTCATGTTTCTGCTTAACATTAGGAACTATTTCCTATTCCCTAAAAAATCCTTTCTCCCACCCTGTGCTCAGCTGGGGTGCAGAAATGGTGTTTAACATTAGGAACTATTTCCTATTCCCTAAAAAAAATCCTTTCTCCCACCCTGTGCTCAGTTGGGGTGCAGAAGAGGTACAAGGTTCTGCTGCCACCACCACAACAACTATGACAGATACAAACCAGTTTATTCTAAAATAATCATGCAAAAGAAGAATAAAGTAGGAGGAGCCACTTTATCTGATGTTAAGTCCTACTACATAGCCATTGAAATCAAGACAGTGCGGTATTGGCAGAAGAGGAAGGTATAGATCAGTGAAATAGAGAATCCAGAAATGGATCAATACAAATACACCAAGTGAACTTTGACAGAGGTGCAACAGCAGTTCAATGGAGGAAGGGTAGTCTTTTCAACAAATTGTGCTGGAATAACTAGACATTCACAGACAGGAAAAAGAAAATAAGAACCTTGACTTAAAATATGCTATATGCACAAAATCAATGCAAAATCAATCGTGGATTTAAATAAAAAACATGACACCTTTTGGGATGAGCACTGGGTGTTGTATGGAAACCAATTTGACAATAAATTTCATATATTGAAAAAAAATAAAGTACTCTGAGCACAAAAAAAAGAACAATTCTAGTTTTAAAATTAATTAAATAAATAAATAAATAACATGAAACTATAAAACTTTTAGAAGAAAATATAGGAGAACATCTGTGGGACCTAGGGCTAGGGAAAGACATCATATCAAATTTAGGAGGACAAACATCTAACCAAACAGAATAATGAATCATATTATGGTATATCCACACAATGGAATACCATGTAGTTGTTAAAAATTTAAAAGCAATTCTCTATATACTGCTATATAAACAAAAATACACACATGGGCAAACTCACTTTTATAGTCTTTAAAAAAAATATTTATTAGTTTATTTTTGAGAGAGAGAGAGAGAGAGAGAGAGAACGAGCAGGAGAGGGGCAGAGAAAGAGGGAAGAGAGAGAATCCTAAGCAGGGTCCACACTGTCAGCGCAGAACCCGATGTGAGGCTTGAACTCAAGAACCGTGAGAGCCAAAATCAAGAGTCAGACGCTTAACCGACTGAGCCACCCAGGTGCCCCTTCACTTTTATAGTCTTGAAGGCTGTACACCCAAATAGTAATACTAGCTATCTCTGAGTGGTAAGATTATGGGTACTTTTAAAATGAATTTCTGGGGCGCCTGGGTGGCTCAGTCGGTTAAGCGGCCGACTTCGGCTCAGGTCATGATCTCGCGGTCCGTGAGTTCGAGCCCCGCGTCGGGCTCTGTGCTGACAGCTCAGAGCCTGGAGCCTGTTTCGGATTCTGTGTCTCCCTCTCTCTGACCCTCCCCCGTTCATGCTCTGTCTCTCTCTGTCTCAAAAATAAATAAACGTTAAAAAAATTTAATGAATTTCTGTGCTATCTAACAGGGACATGTTTTATGTAAAAACGAGATTAAATTTTTAAAATCAAGTAACACACACCAAAGAAGGCTCTTTTCAACTAGAGATTTTTATATACAATAAAACCCACTTGATGATTTAGTCTCCCAGGAAAAAATAAAACTACTCTCTCTGATATAGCAACATTTGCTTTTTCTCTCTGATTCCTCCAGGTTCCTGAAAAGATATTGTTCATTTCTAGTCTGAAAACAAAACTTGACCAGATTTGCTTGAAAAAACAATCCATGCAACCCAAGGACTGTGTATGCCCATTCACCATAAATTTGATAATCTCTACATTTCTATCATATCTACCTATAAATAGCCATGAGTACGGATTTAGATATTTTTAAATAGATAATTTATTAAAATGTACTCAACAAGTGTACTCTACAATAAAGGAAAGAGGGACAGGAAAAAGAGAAAAGACAATACAATGACAAGAATGATAATATTATCTTCCTTAACTTGGTCTTGAGAAAAATACAATCACTTTAGTTTTGAGGATAAGAGAGAAAGAAGGCATATAAAAAATCTCTTCCTCTTTATATTGGTAATTTGTATGAAGATCAGAATCTCTGAAAGCTTATTTGATGCTCTGTAGTTACCAGAGCTTTCTGAGCAGTTGGAAGTCAAGGTTTCTGAAGTAGAGACACATGACTCTTTGTGTGTGTTCTTTTCCTCAAACTGCTTAAAATGTCCAAATTTAATAATATAACACTGCTTCTTTCACAGTGAATATCCTGGATGGCATCACTTTCTCTATGCCTTCCAGAGCTTTAAAAACGTTTTGTTTCTGTTTTATAGGCCTGAATTAAGGGAACTTACAAAGATGGTGAAATCATCAAGAGGTTTTTTCAGGTTCATTAAGTTAAAAGTTCTCCAACATGATTAACTGCTAATTTTGTCCCAAAATTAACATGATCCTAACTCTGCTCTTCCTGAATTCCCCATATGGTATTCCAGTGAAAAGGAAGGGCAGAAATATCTTCTTCCTATTTTCCATCAATCCAAAATTCTACCGATTCTTCAAGCAGCTGCTCAAAATTCTTCCACAAAGCCCTTCACTCAGAGTAGTCTATCTCTGACCTGAACTCCTGGAACACTTAACTAAATCTCCCATTTGGCAATTACTGACAAATACGATTAAATTATTTTTATCTTACATTACCACTGTAACTTCGTATGTTTACATCTAGTTTCCTCAAGAATACTCTATATCCTTGGAGTATAGAAACCCTTTTTACCTCAATTATGTGTCACTGTGTTTTAATACACAGTTGATGGTCAATAAATATTGGTTGACTAATTGCAACACAGCTATACCTTTCAATTCCCTTCCTTAATTGATACGTGTGTGTGTGTGTATGTGTGTGTGTTTTCAAGGCTTTGCTATTATTCCTCCTCCCTACTTTATGTCTTACAGGGAGAGAACTACAAAGCAGAGGCTGAAGACATAGGCTTTGAAGGGCATTGTTTTCTCTTTGTTTCCCTGTAAGAAAACTTGTTTAAACTGTGAAAAGAGAATAAAACTAAATTTATACCTTCAGCACATTGCCTCCTAAGTGAAACAACCATCATTTAACAGGAAATCAGCTACCTTTCTAAGGGAAAAGATGAGAGAGTATCCCCTGTGCACTAATGGATTATTTTCCTCTTAAAACCTATTATGAACTCCATCAGTCTCAGTCTGCCATACTCCCAAACTCTCCACTCATGACTTGTGGGAGTCTTTATGAATTCAAAAATATTTTTACCCATCATGTGAACTCTATCTATCCAAACAAATCTTTCAGTGCCAGAAAGGCTTTATGATTAGGGGTCCATTCTTTTAAGAATATTTATACTGCCTAAATGACTCCAGATGTTTTCCTTTGGTTTTTGGTTAAGGGGGTGGGCAGGAGAGCAGAAATCAAAATGAGGACCCTCCCAATTAGAATGTTTGCCATTCCAGCCTAAATGAGCCCTTTCTTATATTTCTGCTTGGATGTTCCAGAATTTAAACTCATGACACTCATGTGTAATGCCAAAATATGAGGATTTAAGATAGGACTGCTACAAAAAAAAAAAGAAAAAAAAAAGATTTGTGGATAGCTTACACCTAAATTATTTTTACAAATCACAATCATATGAAACAGGAATTGCTTCCTGCATTTGTAATGAATTTGCCAACAGTACAAAGCACTACTTGGAGACAGCTGTTTTTGATAGAGGAACATATTATGGAATAACAAATTCTACATTTTTTGCAGAAGTTGTACACCTGTTGATCACAATTTGTTCTCAAATTCTTAATCTGCAATATCTGGAAGCTAATATATATATATTTATATTTATATTTAATTTTTTAAATTTTTATATAGTTCAAATCAGTGTGCCAGGTTCATGTCAGCCCCTTGACTGCCAGACCTGGGGGCAGGGGCTACTTCAGTTTCTCTGCCTTCTCTTTGCCTGTGATGACCAAGGTCAAAGGGTATCTGCTGCATCGAACTTTAAACTTCACATTATACTTATTTTTCTTGATCTTGACAGATTTGGCATCCTTTCACCTGGCTATGAGCGGAAAGCCCTTGATTTCTTCAACTTTGTGAGGCATGGCTACGAGGGGCACAGGGGAGCTTGTGGCTGGCACAGCAAGTGGCAAGAAGCAAGGATGTTATGTTACTCTTCTCAGTGAAGGAAGAAAGAATGTTATGTTACTCTTCTCGGTGTTTTTAAGAAGGTGTATGCCAAGCCCATGGAAGATTTCAAAGTAAAAGAATGCAAAAGTGTCTCTGCAATCCATCCCTAATAAATGTTACAGCTAGGAAAAGTCCCCCCCCCCCCAATTTTAATCAATCCTGCTACAATTTAAGTGCATTTTTTTCTTTCTCAGTCTTTGGGAAGAGTTGATCACTATCTCCAACCATGATGCCCTATACTATGAAGAATAATATGTAAGATAAATACCATGATCTAATTAAAGTAATGACTAAAGCAAAGGTCAGGAGAAAGGCAAAGTCCTCAGGTTAGGAAAGGTTTTACTCCATTCAATTAAATTCTGTGAGTACTTACTGAAGGTTTTCTATGTGTCAAGTATATGCTGGGCAATAGGAATAGAAAGACAAAATCATTTCTTTCAAAAAGATCACAGCGTTAGATACACTTCTACTGAAATCAGAGGTCCAAAATAAAGGACACAGATAGGCCGATTAATTCATGAAGTGGTTAGCTATAACTGATGCATCTCAAAAGGTAAGCTGAAGAACATATGCCCAATCCTTTCTTCTCCCAGCTTTACTAAGGAATAATTGACAAATATAAATGTATACATTTAAAGTGTCAACATATGCCCAGTCTAATGGAAGCAGCCACCACTTGACACCAGCTGATGTAGACAGTGCAGAATGAAAGCTCAACGGTATGTCCAATCTTCCGATGTTTTGAAGAGACAGACAGCTGGGAGAATGAGCAACTCAAACTGGAGAAATCAAGGAATATTTATCAAGAGTCTGTGACTCCACATCACAGAAGGATAGAACTTATCTATCTGCAGGAAACGTACTAAACTGCCATTCAGTGAGATTTCAAGACTTGCTAGGCATATAAAGAGCCATGCACCTTGCTTACAATCCATAAAACTAGACCGGGCATCACCATATCTAAACATGTGTCTTAGGCTCCTAACCACAGGGACATCTAAGTGCCCACGTGGTTCCAGTGGCAGTGATGCAGTAGCAGTTTACCCACGGAGAAGAGTATACCAGAGAATTTGGGGAGATCTACCACCCCCAGATGTTTTCCCTTTACTTCTGCCAAGGGTAAAAAGTGACAGTACCTTATTCATTGCTAAAATAACTTAAAGATTACAAAGCCTCTTGACATACATTATTCTCACCCATTTAAGAGACCCTGGGCTCCCTACTTTCAACTCTGTCTGGGTTTGTAACACATCGGTAGCAGCCAACTGTATTCATATTTTGAACTCCTTTATACTAAACCAACTTCAAGAGTTCTAAAATCTAATTCAGACATGACCACATGTCAACCAGCAACCACTACTTTCTTCATCCTCCTAAACCATTAGTCAATCCTATTTTACTTGCAATTCATTAATGAAAATATAATTTTTTACTTTGCTTCAGAAAGGTGTTTATTTTTGCCAAGGACATTTCCTATTCTCTAGTTAGGGAAGGAGAAATAAAACTATGTTGTCACCTAGACCTTTCATTCACGATTCACAAGATAGGTATTATTATTCCCATTTTTGCTGATGAGAAAACAGGTCTGAGTAGTTAACTTGCCCAAACAGCAGCTAGTAAATGACATAAGCCAGGACTGAACCCAGGTCAGTCATCTTGCAAAACTCTGTTCTTTCCACTATACCACACAGCTTCAACTGCTAATATTTCTCATGATAACAGTCATAATACTCCACTTCCACCTTATATTTGTACAGTGCAGCGTATCCTTCAACTCCACTCCAGTTTTGTCCTCAGTTGGCCAGGTAAACGCAGGAGTACTTTTTTTTTTTTCCTTTCCTTTTCCTTTTCTTTTTAAGAGAAACAGAGAGCATGAGCTGGGTAGAGGGAGACAGAGAATCTTAAGCAGGCTCCACGCCCAGCACAGAGCCATACGCAGGGCTTGATCCCATGACCCTGGGAACATGACCTATGCTGGAAATCAAGAATCTGGAGTACTTTTAAACTTAGATTAAAATTCTAAGAGGTGCCTTGGGTGGCTCAGTTGGTAAGCGTCTGACTTCCTGACTTTGGCGTAGGTCATGATCTCATGGTTTGTGAGTTCGAGCCCTGCATCAAGCGCTGCACTGACAGCGTGGAGGCTGTTTGGGATTTTCTCTCTTTTCCTCTCTCTGCCCCTCTTCACTCATGCTTTCTCTCTCAAAATAAATAAACTTTAAAAAAAATTCTAAGGCCAGGACTTCCAACTTCCAGATGTTCATTTCTGGACATCCTTTCTATGTACTCACAAAATTATATCATGCACGCTCTATTGTCACTACTGTTTTTATTTATTTTTTAAGTTTACTTATTTATTTGGAGAGAGTGAAAGTGTGAGCAGGAGGGGGGCAGAGAGAGAGAGAGGGAGGGAGGGAGGGAGGGAGGGAGAGAGAGAGAGAGAGAGAGAGAGAGAGAATTCAAAGCAGGCTCTGTGCTCTCAGAGCAAAGCCCAACATGGGGCTCAATCTCCTGAATGGTGAAATCATGATCTGAGCTGAAATCAAGAGCTGGATGCTTAACTGACTAAACCACCCAGCGCCCTGTCACTCTTGTTTTTGATCAAGGGAACTACAGAATAAAAAGTACGTGAGACAATACATAATATTTAAAAATAATAGTACTACATAAAAATCTTTTAATAAAAGCTTTGTATATACTATTAGTCCTGTGAAACTAAATGACATCCCTTTTAAATATACAGCAACATAGAAGAAATAACCTAGAGAGAAATGGTGAGGAAGTAGCTTTATGAAGCTATTTCTATTTTGAGGATAAAATAAATTTCACTTACTTGTTGATACTGAACACTGAGATATATAGAAAGCCCCTTGTAATTATTAAATGCTACAAAGAATACATTCATGCAAATTATCAATGTTTGAAAAATTCCAAACACTACTGTTAAGTTTTTAGACTACAGTATAGTATTTACTAGACCTAGCACTAACCTCACAACTCTGGATATAAAACCAATTCAGCTTATTTAAAAAAAAAAAAAAAAAAAAATCTTTGGAGCAAATGAAATAAACTTCCAAGGAGACTCCAAAAGAATGGTAATTTTTAAAGCTATTTTTAAATATTTGTTAAAATGAAGCTTCAGTATACAAAAATAGAAAAAAATGAAAGGCTTTGAGTAGGCTTTGGTGAGTCATAGGAAGAAAAGAAATGCAGCTGCACTCCATAAACTAAAGATTTGTATCTAGAACTTCAAATAAGTATTAAATCAGAAATAAGTATTAAATCAGAAACGACTATCTGAATGGTTAACATCTAGTGCCCATTTAAAAAATCTACTCCAAGGTATCTATTTTTAGAAAAACAGTCATTATAGTCTTCAAACCACAAGCACAGATGAATATGTTTTGGTAACTAAAGGGCCTCTATGGTGTTAAACACACACACGTAACACATGAAAATTCTGACTCCTGTAGAAGAATAAAGAAGGGACAATTATAGAATACAATAGTATTAATGAAAAGCAGTTGGCCATACAGTAGTAATGAGCAACACAAGGGAGAGATGTGGGCATCTGAATCCTAACTCATTAGAATCTAAGCACCAAGAATTAAATATTATAGCACTTCAAAACCTATGATCAACTTATCCTTACTAACTGGGCCCAGAAATAAGAACACAGAATTGTGAGTATCCCTCATCCTTGAGGGAACATTTTTAAGGGTAAAAACTCAGTCATCCCCCCCCCCGCCTTTTTTGAGAGAGAGAGAGAGAGAAAGAGAGTGCACAGAGGAGGGGCAGAGGGAGAGAGAGAATCAAGCAGGCTCTATATCCAGCATGGAGCCCAATGCGGGGCTTGATCTCAGGACTGTGAGATCATGACCTGAGCCGAAATCAAGAGTCAGACACTTAACCGACTGAACCACCCAGGTGCCCCATCAGTCATCCATTATTGCCTTAAATGATTTTTGTTAAAATATTATTTAAATATGTATGAATATAAAAATTATAAACATTGTATGGTTACAGTTCTTATACAACTAAAATAAATAAAATTGAGGCGCCTGGGTGGCTCAGGGGGTAAAGCGTCCGACTTCAGCTCGGGTCATGATCTCATGGTTTGTGGGTTTGGGCCCCACATCAAGCTCTGTGCTGACAGCTCAGAGCCTGGAGTCTGCTTCAGATTCTGTGCCTCCCCCTCTCTTTGCCCCTCCCATGCTCATGCTCTCTGTCTGTCAATAATAAACGTCAAAAAATTTTTTTAATAAATAAATAAAAATTACAAGTTGAATACAAAAGTTATTCAAGTTGTCATTAATTTACTATGACAGATGATGGTACTTGACCAGAACTAAGTTGCAATTCCCAATATGAAAATGGTTTTAACTGTCCTAGTAGGTTCTTTGGAAAAAAGGAAGCCTAAGGTAAAGATGTTATTCTCTCACTTTTCTCTATTCAAACTATAAACTTCTATTCATGTAAGATACTGCTCTTATTGTGTCTCTGAATTGGGCCCAGAAGATTCTCCCTTCACTCTTGACACATGAGTAGGAGTGGTAAAGGGCACACCACAATCATTACTAACCACTTGAATGGCTCTTGCTAGGGCTAAGGATGACTTTTATCGAAAGACAAGAGATAAGTGTTGGTGAGGATATGGAGAAAAGGGAACTCTTGTGCACTGCTGGTAGGACTATAAATTGGTACAGCCATTATGGAAAACAGTATGGAGGGTCCTCAAAAAATTAAAAATGGAACTATCACATGATCCAAAAATCCCACTTCTAGGTATCTATCTGAAGGAAATGAAAACTATCTTAAAGTGATGTCTGCACTCCCATGTTCAGCATTATTCACAATAGCCAAGATATGGAAACAATTTAAGTGTTCATTGAGTGATAAATGATGAAGAATATCTGATACACACACACACACACACACACACACACACACACAGAAATATTATTCAGCCAAGAGAAAGAAGGAAATCCTGCCATTTGGAAAAACATGGATGAACCCACAGGACATTATGCTAAGTAAAATAAGCCAGAAAGAGAAAGACAAATACCGTATGATCTCACTTATATATGGAATCTGGAAAAAAAAAAAAAGGGAATAAGGGGGTCAAACTCAACCCATACAAAGAGACGGCAGAATGATGGTTACCAGGTACTAGGGGGTAGGAAAAATGGGGAGATGCTTGTCAAAGGGTAAAAGCTTTTAGTCACAAGAGAATAACTACTGAGAATTTATTGTACAATATGGTGACTATACTTAATAACACTTTATTTTACACTCGGAATTTACTAAGAGAGTAGATCTTAAGCATTCTCACCACACACGTGTGCACACAACACATACGCACACAAAGGTAAGCTATGTTATATCAAACAATCATGTTGTACACTTTCAATATATATAATTTTACTTGACAATTCACCTCAATAAAGCTGGGCAGGGGGAGAAATGAATAGATTATAGCAATCTCCTGCCAGGCCTTCCTGCCTCCAGTTTTTCTTTTCTGCAACCCTCAACCTTCACAGCTGCCAAAAGTCAGCTTTCAAAAGACATATCTATTCAAGTTTCTCTACTACTTAACCTTTGTAGTCTCCACTGACCCCAAAATGAAATTAGATCTTAATACTATATACAAAGCTCCTCAAAATGTAGCTACAACTTTTCCTTTATTTTTTAAATCAGCTTTACTTATTTTGTAGCAGCTTTACTCACAGTAGCCAAAAGCTAGAAACAGTCAAAATGTTCATTTAAGGTGAACAAATTGCTTTCTAACCATGCAAAGGAACACTCTTGAGCAATAAAATGACAAACTCAGTAACATTTACTAACAATAAAATGTACCCATCTTAAGTATACAGTATAATGTTTTGTCAAATGTATATATCTCTGTAACCACCACCATAATAAAGATATAATACATTTCTAGTACCCTAACATTTCCCTTGTTCCCGTTTACGGCCCCAAGCAAACAACCGAAGTGGATGTTTTACTACCATTTTACCTATTTTAGATTTTTCATGTAAATGAAATCATACTTTGTATCTGACTTCACTCAGCATAATGTTCTTGAGATCCATCCATGTTAGACTGAATCATTGATCAACTCGTTTTTCTTTCTGAAAAATATTCCATTCACCTTAGACATTTGGATAGTTTCTAGTTTATGGCTACAGTAAATATGCTCTGAATAACTGTGTTAAAATCTCTGAATGCACATTTGTTTGCATTCTCTATCATTTCAATACCCAGGAGTGGGATTGCCGTGTTTTAAGATAGAAGGATATGCTTAACTTTTTAAAAAATGACCGAATAGTTCTTTGAAGTGGTTGTACCATTTTACATTCCCACTAGCAATGTAGGACAGCTCCAGCTGCTACACGCCCTCGCCAACATTTACTATGGTCAGACTTCCTAAAGTTACCCATTCTCATTTCTATATAGGGATTTCTCTTTCTGGTTTGACTTTGCATTTCCAGACAACTAATGACGTTGAGCATGTTTCACGTACTTACTGGCTAGATAACTTCTTCTATAAAACATCCAAATCTTTTCCAGTTTTTGAACTGGTTGTCTTCTTACTGAGAGGTAAGACTTCTTTATATGTTCTAGTCATTTGTCAGACATGTGTATATTTTCTTCCAGTCTGTGGCTTGCCATTTTGTTTTAACATTTTCAAAAGAGCAGTTTTAAATTTTGATGAACTCTAGTTTTTCTTTTTTCTTCTACACTTCATGCTTTCTAAGAAATCTTTGCTTACTTCAAAGTCACAAAATTTTTTCCTATGTTTTTAGAATTTTCAGTTTAGTTTTCATGTTTAAGTGTAAGATCCATTTCAAGGTTATTGTCCTTTACGGTATGAGGTAAGGATTAAAGTTCCTTTTCTCCCCCAGTACCATTTGTTGAAAATACTGTATTTTTCCCATTGACCTGCCTTGCAACCTCTGTCAAAAATTGATTACCATATCCATGTGAGTCCATTTCTGAACTGTATTTCATCATAGTGATGTATATGCCTATCTGTATACCAATCCCTCATAGTCTTGCTTATTGTAGCTTTCTAGGAAGTTCTGAAATCATGTGATGTTAGCATTACAGGGTTAGTTTTCAAAATTGTTTTGGTTATTCTGGATCTTTGCAATCACTGATTAATTTTAGGATCAACTTATCAATTTTGACAAAAAAAATTACCTGCAGAAATTGTGACTGAGATTATGCTAAATCTACAGATGAATTTGGGAAGAACTGACATTTTAACAATATTAACCCTTCCAATCCATGAACATGGTATGTTTAGGTCATCTTTGATTTCCTCATTTATGTTTTATAGTTCTCAATGTACAGACTTTGTATATATTTTGTTAAATTTATCCCTTCTCACTTCATGTTTTTGCTAATATTGTAAACATTTTGCAAATCCATTTTCCAACTGTTCATTGCTAATATAAGGAAGTACAATTGATTTATATATTTTGACATTATATGCCTTATACTTGCCAAAATCACTTATCAGTTCTAGCAGCTTTTCTGTAAATTCTTAGGGATTTCTTAGCATGGGACGTTATTTAGATATAAAGACTAGCTTTTATTTTCTAATCCAATATGCCTTTAATTTCTTTTTCTTGACTGGCTAGAACTTTTGGCAAAATTTTGAACAGAAGGGTGAGGAAGAACATCCTATCCTAGGGAGAAAGCATTCAGTCTTTCACTATTAAGAATATTAGCTATAATTTTTCATGGATCCTTTTATATCAGGATGAAAAGGGCACCTATTGCTATGTCTTTAATTCACTTATCCTTTCTTCTTTAGCATCAAGTCTGCAATTGAGTCAATTCAGAGTAAGTTTTCCTTTTACATATTAAACTTTCAGTTACAGTTGTTACATTTGACATGTATTTTTTCCTTCATTTTTATCATTAGTCATGTTTTCTTTTAAACACTTGAACATATTTATAAGTCTTTGCTGATTCCATTATCTCTGTGTCTTATGGATCTGTTTCTACTGACTGATTTTTCTCCTGGGTACGGGTTATATTTTCCTGCTTCTTGAAATGTACTATAATTTGTAACTGGATGTTGGCTATTGTGATATTGTGTTGTTGAGTGTCTGGATTTTATAGTCTTCCTTTTAAGAGATTCGATATGCTTTCGCTGGCACTTCTATTACTTTTAGATCAGCACGATCCTTTTGAGACTTGCTGTTCAACAAAGTCTTTCCATACTGTCCAGTTAGAAATCAAATGTCTGCCAGTTTTGTGAGAACTCTGAGAATTGTACAGCTTATAGCTCCCCAGCCTCATGGAGTTTCATCCTAGTCATGTGTTGCTTATATTTCAACAATACACTCAAGTGTGCACCTTAGATTTCTGGAGCCTTTCTCTGTGTACTCCCTCCTCTTCCAGATTCTGCTCTGCAATTTCCAGCTGCCTCCACTTCCCCAAAATCTAATCTGTCTCCTCAAACTCAGCAATGCCACCATCCTCCACTGGAGTTCACCCTTTCTGTGTTGCTATTTGGAAAATACCTCCCAGGAGGAAGCCAGAGTGATAGTTCTCACCTCATCTGTTTACCTCTCACAGGAATCACAATCCTGTACTGCCTTGTACTCCAAGAATACAATTGTTTCTTTTTTTTTTTTTATGCAGTTTTCTATTTGTTTACAGTGGAAGGTAAAGTCCAGCACTGGTTACTCTATCTTGGCAGAAGCAGACATACATATTCAACCTATCCTTTTTGTCTCATCCCATCCCCCACGTTCAGCCCACACCAAACGACTACTTCCCTACACTCGCTAAGCAGTTTCTTGTGTTTTAATTTAGCTTCCTGCCTTGGTCATTTCCTTCTCATCCACCATGACCCAACACTTAGGTCACCTCGCCTTTCTACAGAGATTTTTTTCTCCCTGTCTCCACAGCATATTGGTCACACATACTATAGCATTTATCCCAAGGTACTCTCACTATTTGCACATCTCCCCCACTAAAATGAACTTTCTAATAATAATGGAAATTGCTAACATTTGGATATTTTCTACGTGCCAGATACTGTTCTAAGCACTTTACCTATATTTACCCATTTAATCTCCATAAAACCCTAACATATAGGTACTGTTATCATCCTCATTTTACAAATGAAACTAAAGCACAAAGAGGTTAAGGAAATCGCCTGAGATCACATAGCTTGGCAGTGGTAGAGCCAGAATATAAATCTAAAGAGTCGGATTCTAGAGCTCATGCTCATCATACTATTTCTGATGAATTCCTGAAGGGCAGCAACTGTGTCTTATTCTTGTTTGTACATCCCATGCCAAGAGCACCTCAAACATTTGTGGAATGAATTAAAAATTTTAATTTTCTCCTAGTCATACAAAAAAAAAAAAAGTCCTTCATAAGTAATGCAGGTTTGCAGTCAGTAATTACAGAACTGAATCTAGAAAGGGTCTTTATAAACATGGAGGAGACTAAAATTCATTTTCTAATAATATGTTTAAAGATCTCTGAAGAATTTTAACATGCAGAAAAGACTAAGAAGGTTTTTTAGGTAGCCAAGTTAACTGTAGTGAACTCAGAAACAAAAAGTCTCTGCTAAGGAATCAACACCCCCTAAGAGAGAGATGAAATGCCATAATTTGTCTCCACTAAATGCATACTAAATTAATCCCATCTATCTAAATGTGCAATAGAGATGGAGGCAAAAGTAAAAAGACAGGGTATTTAAACAAAAATTTAATCCTAAAAGCCAAATGTGTCAACAGTAATCAATGAAAACAAACAAAGCCACACTGCTCAATGAAGTTAACTATGTATAAACAACAAAAATTTAACTAATTCTGTATGAAAAGAGTATGTCATTACCTTGGAAACAATTGAGTGTCCATCATATGATTATTAAAAGCATTTAAGTTCTTGGGAATAAGTAGTATATAAAACTAAAAGTACTTTTAAAAAAGTAATACAGGCATCCCCTGCCTTTCAAAAGTTCAAGTTAAGCCACTTTGCTTTACAAAAGACATGCATTCACACATTTTCACCAAGCAAAAGAAATACGAAGAGGATTTTCTCTTCTATGAAAAAAAGCAAAAAGCAAACTTAGCATCCAGTGTTTGTTCTGCAGTGAGCCCTTACAGAGGCAGTGTGCACTGGAGCTATGGCTGAGCTCCTTCCCTAGGAGCCACACTCAACATCAAGCTGCCGCAGCTTTGAACCGTGTCTGTGAGCATCTGTGCTTTATCTTCACTTATTTTGTGCATTCGTTAGCAAGATGTGTCCTAAAGTGTCAAAAAAGCCTGAGGGAGATTATTCTTTGGGTCTGAGAACGCTTAAAAATTTTCCCATGTAAATTAATGGTAACTGCTTCTTTGCTTTACGCCATTTTGGCTTATGGAAGGTTTCATAACAGACGCTCTTCTTTCAGATAGCAGGGGAGAGCTGTAAAAATTTACACACAAATTTAAATGATTAAAAACAAAAATATATATATTGTGCACAAGCGGATAATTACATTTCATCAGCAAGATAGTAATGAACCACAGGGGGCGAGACGTACTGAGGGGAAGTGGGGGTTGATGCACCGTTGCTACTTTCAGCCTCTACCACATTACCAATCTACACAGTGTATCTGGGCTTCTACTCCAGCCTACATAGCACCGTCCAGCTTGGACAGGTCCACAGTCCCTCATCCAAAGTCCCTGAAACCAATTTGGAATTTTTCTGATTTTAGGAAGGTGCATTTTACCCAGCCCTCCAGCAGGATCTGGGACTGCACCCTGTAATCAAACACATGAATATTTCTGCAGCAAAATGCATGAATATTCACATTAAGTGGAATAAAGAAAGACTATAAATAATCTCACATCAGTTCAGGTCAGATTTATAGGCCTGAAAAAACATCCTCTTTTCTGAGCTTTTAGGATTTTTAAATAGTAGGAAAAGGACTATAGATTTGTGTTACCACATTGCATCCAATCTGCTCACTCCCGCCTGAGAAATGACAATTGCTCCCTTATCTGCCATATTCAATTACAACACTAATTTCTATACTAGTCTAGAAATGGCAGCATCTTTGGAGATCATTTATTCAAACTCCTTATTTCATTGCTTAGGAAACTAAAGCCCAGAAAAGATGGAATAACTTGTGTAGGGTCATACCTACTGACAGAGCTGAAACCAGAACATGCAGGTCTCCTATCTCCCAGGCCAACTGCTTGTTTGTTGGTTCATTTGTTCGTTCGTTCATTCAATCATTCATTCTCTCTCTCAATTCAAAGTGATTCTTTTCAGTTTTTTCAAATAATTATAGGCTCGCAGAGACTTGCAAAAATAGTATAGTGTCCTATGTACCCTTCAACTGGCTTCCTTCAGTATATAGCTGTGGTACAATATGAAAACTAAAAATGAACATTGGTACATTAGTGTTAACAAAACTACAGATCTTATTCTATTCTCAGCACTTTTCTTAACCTGTATTCATTTGTGTGTATAGGTGTGTATAGTTCTAAGCACCTTTATCCCATGTACAGATTCACGTAACCACTATCAGAATCAAGATACTGAAATGTTCCATCACCACAAAATACCTCTTTGTATTTACACCCTCCCTGCTTCCCACACTGTCAGCATAAGTGCTGACTCTAGCAAGTACTAATCTGTTTTCCATCTCCATAGTTTTGTCATTTTGAGAATGTTGTATAAAAGGAATCATATAAGGGCGCCTGGGTGGCTCAGTAGGTTTAGCATCTGACTTCGGCTCAGGTCAAGATCTCACAGTCGTCCGTGAGTTCGAGCGCCGTGTCAGGCTCTGTGCTGACAGCTCAGAACCTGGAGCCTCCTTCAGATTCTGTATCTCCCTCTCTATAACCCTCCCCAGCTCTCGCTCTCTCTCTCTCGCTCTCTCTCTCTCTCTCTCTCTCTCTCTCTCAAAAACAAACAAATAAATAAATCATACAGTATTGTAGGGACCAAGGCCAGGCTATCCCAAAATGGGCTACTTTGGCATGAGCTTTAAAAGTTAAAAGGAAAAGAAACCCAGCAGATCAAGGAAAAGCTCTTCACCTTGACCTCAACTGCACACTCAAACCAGAAAGAAAGCTATTAACAGAGATTCCTCTTTACCTAAGAAACTTACCTGCATAACAGGGCAAGATTTGTTTTCCAAACATCTCCTTTAACCTTCCTGCTAATGGTCTTTCTCCCCTTTGTAATCTCTAGACCCCAACCCCTCTCAGCTCACATAACCATCTCCTTGCCTCATTGTCTTTGGAATTTCATGTCTATGTGGATTCCCCATACATATGCTATTAAGTTTTATTTTCTCCCATTAATCTGCCTCATGTCCTTTTGATTCTTAGTCCAGCTAGAAGGATCTTGTAGGGCAGAGCAAATTCTTCCTTTCCAACAGCATATAAACTTCTGAGATTGATGTTTTCTTTAATTTTGGTAAAATTTACCATCTTAACCTTTTTTTTTTTTTTTTTTTTTTTTGAGGGAAAGAGAGAGGGAGCACAACTGGGGAAAAGGGGCAGAGGGAGAGACAGAGAGAGAGAATCTTAAGCAGGGTCCATGCTTAGTGCAGAGCCTGACATGGGCTCAATCTCACAACCATGAGATCAGGATCTGAGCCAAAATCAAGAGTTGGATGCTCAATCAACTAAGCCACCCAGGCACCCCCCCCCCCATCTTAACCATTTTTAAGTGTACAGTTCAGTATATTCACATTGCCATGTGACCAATCTCCAGAACATTTTCATCTTGCAAAACTGAAACACTACACCCATTAAATGACAACTTCCCATTACTCCCTCCTTCCAGCCCCTGGTAACCACCATATTACTTTGTTTCTCTTAATGAGACTACTCTAGATACCTCATATCAATGGAATAATACAGTATTTGTCTTTTGGTGACTGGCTTATTTCACTTAGCATAATGTTCTCAAGGTTCATCATGTTGTAATATGTACCAGAATTTCCTTTTTAAGGCTGAATAATATTCCATTAAATGTATATGGCATTTTGTTTATCCATTCACTTATTGATGGACATCTGGGTAGCTTCCACCTCTAGGCTACTGCAAATAATGATGCTATGAACATGAGTGAACAAGTATCTCTTTGAGACTCTGCTTTAAATTCTTTGGGATATATACCCAGAAGTGGAATTACTGGATCATATGGTAACTCTATTTTTAATTTTCTGAGGAACCACCATATTGTATTCTGTAGTGGCTTTTTACATTCCTACCAGTAGTGTGGAATGACTTATTTCATTCAGCATAATTCTTTCCAGATTCATTCAAATTGTTGTATGAATAAATAGTTCAGTTCTTTTCATTGTTGAGCAGCATTTCATTGCATGGATGTATCACCATTTGTTCAACAAGTCACCAGTGAATGACATTTAGGTTATTTCCAGTTGTTAGCTATTACATATAAAGTTGCTGTAAACATTTGTGTATAGGTTTTGACATAAGTTTTTACTTCTCTGGAATAAATTCTCTGGAGTGTGATTGTTGGGTTATATGGTAAATGTATGTTTAATTTCATAAGAAACTGCCAAGCTGTTTTTCAGTGTGGCTGTACTATTTTTACATTCCCATCAGCAATATAAAAGAAACCCAGTTTCTCTGCATCTTCACTAGTCTTTCATATTGTCAGTATTTTAAATTTTAGCCAGTCTATTTGGTATGTAGTAGTTATCTCATCATGGTTTTACATTTTTCTAATGGCTAATGTTATACAAGCTTACTTATCTTTACAGGCTCTTTTTGTTCATTTTCTAATTGTACTGTTTACTTTCTCACCACTGAGTTTGGAGAGTTCTTTACATATTCTGGATACAAGTCCTTCAGATATTTGATTCGCAAATATTTTCTCCTAATCTGTGGCTAATCTTTTCATCTTATTAACCAGGTCTTTTACAGAGCACAGACTTTAATTTTAATGAAGTACATTAAATGAAGATTTTTTTCTCTTATGAAATGGGGTTTTGGTGTTATGTCTAGTAACTGTTTTCTGAGCCCTAGATCCTGGAGATGTTCCATGTTTTTTTATAAAAGTTATATAGTTTTACATTTCACATTTAAATTCATTTTACATTGATCTCACAGGTATCCATTTTACTTTTTTTTTTTTTTTTTAGGTGTGAGGTTTAGGTCAGGGTTCATTTTTTTGTCAATGATGTCCAATCATTCCAGCACCATTTGTTGAAAAGACTATTCTCCTACTGAATTGCTTTTGTTACTTTGTCAAAAATCAATTGGGCATATTTGTGTTGATCTATTTCTGGGTTCTCTATTCTGTTCCATCGATCTGTCTACTACTCTGCCAATGCCACACTGTCTTGATCAATGAAATTATATCTAAGACTTAACATTATATAGAATGATTCCTCCCACTTTTTCTTCCCTAACATTGTTTTAGCTATTCTAGCTCCTTTCTTGCTGCTGATTTTACTTTACTACACTGCTTATTCTTGCTTTTAAGGTCTACCCTATACCTACTATGGGTATGAAAGCTTGGAGAAGAAAGGAGAAAAAAGAATCACAAAGGAAACAATATGTAATATACTACCACCACCCTAAAATATTACCTATGTAATTTCTGTCCACCGATCCTAATGACATCTCAATTTCTTCATGAGAGATTCTCTACTATTCCAGGACACTTCAGTATCTCTAAATGAAATAGCTAATATATCGCCACTACTCATTAGCCACAAGTCATTTACTTCCTTCTCGTAGATAGTTGTAAATATATTGTGTCCAACACAATGCCTGTTCATCAGGGAACACAGTCCATGTTTTAGACTTCTTTATTTTCCTCCATAAGCTTCAGTAAACATTGAGCTAATTAATTGAGGATTTCTTTTATCTAACTGGAACTTACAATATAAAGATCCTAGGATATCTAGAAGAACAAGGGTAAAAATTAGCTAATTGCTACACTGTTCCTAGTAATAAAGTCATTATTTCACCAAGTCTCAAGATTTTAAATTTAATCTCACTTCTGAATCTGTTAGAGTATACCTCTAGGCTCTTTTTCATTTTCTTGATGAGATGGCTTAGGTAAAGAAAGAGAAGGCAGTGAATAATAAATTATGGTGATTTGCTTTTTTTCTCCTGCTGTTTGCCCAAAATGCCACCCTTCACCCAAATTTTAAGGTTATTAGACATGATTCATCTCTAACATTCCATGAGGATTTAAACAAAAAGGAAAATGGTCCAAGGGGCTGGAATATCGATTTAAGTAAATCACAGAAACTCAAAATTTAAAATGAAACTGTAAAAGAATTTACCAAGTCCAGTTTCCTATAGTCCTACCTAAATCAACTACAAGGGGTCTTTGTGTTCTTGGCTAACATACTGAGAGCATTCTCCTCTTAATTATCAATACTTTGCTGATAAGATTTCAACAAAGTAAGGTGTACATCAATCGAAAAAATATAGTTGCTTAATCCACGTTTTCAACGATAATCATACAGTCTGGAGGTGCCTGGGTGGCTCAGTTGGTTAAGCGTCCGACTCTTGATTCTGGCTCAGGTCATGATCTCACAGTTCATGAGTTCAAGCCCCATAACCAGCTCTGCACTGATGGCATGGAGTTCACTTAGCATCCTCTCTCTCCCTCTCTTTCTTCCCCTCCCCTGCTCATGTTCTCTCTCAAAATAAATGAATAAACTAAAAAAAAAAAAAATGTCTACTCTATGATCAAATGCCTGCTCCACAGCTAAAACAAATAAATACAGGACTCCCTCCCTAAAAGTTGTTTGTTCACTGACTGCCTGTGAGTTCAGACTGTTTAAATAAATAATTTACAATACACTATCAAAGTAAATATAATAAAACTACACACACATTAGCTCTTTTCTTACAAAATAAAGCAATCCATGTATGTCACCACAACACCTTTGCCAAAACTTAATTATTTTGTTCCTCCCCATTTTTTTTTGCGGTAGTATAGTAAGGGGCAGGCAGGGCAAGCTGTAACCAGGAAATTTTTAGAGCCACTAGTCTTACAAGCTTTCATCTAGTGTGTGTCTCTGGTGGCTTCAGGAGGGATCTTCTCCAACACCCTATGTGATGCTCTAGCAACTAAGTATATGAATTATAATTCTCAGAATATACACATTAATAACACTTTTTCTAGCTCTGCCCTTTTCACTTCAATGTTTTATTACAACGAGTATAATATGCACAATGCAATGTACTACTCCAACCCCACCACACACAGTGAAACCCACTATTTGATGACCAAAATAATAAATTTCATAGTTGTAGTACTGCAAGAACATGGAATAATCTGAACTCAGACATTGCGCATAAGAGTGTCAGCTAGCACAATCACTTTGGAAAACAATTTGGTATTATTTACTAAAGCTGAACACGTGCATACATTCCTGCATCTATTCTTTCAAGACAAGTACACCAGGAGACATGTGCAAATACATTCACAGCAGCATTTTTCATAACAAAAATGCAAACCACCCAAATGCTGATTGAAAGAAGACTGTGGCATATTCACACGATAGGATTTCATACACCAGTGAAAAACTAATGAAGTACAATTAAACATGAAATGGATGAATCTTAGGAACAATTATGAATAAAAAACTACACATAGCAGACTCCATGCAACAAACTATCATATTTATAAATTTCAAAAGTGAGCAAAATTTAACATGGTATTATTTAGAGGAGCACTGATACAATTTTTAACAAGGAAAAATAAACACAAAATCCAGTACCCTGGGGCTCAGGGGCATGGACTGGGAAGTACAGACAGTTTCAAAAGGATTCATAAGTACAGTTTTAAAATTGGATGGAAAGCTCAATACTTTAATTATTAAGCTGTAAAACATGTGTGTGTGTGTGTTTTGAGTGTATAGCATCTAAAATCTCTGCAAAATTAATATTCCATCTATAGGACAAGTTTAGCGCAGTCATAAAATGACATTCCTGATCATTGGAGATAATGCCAACAAATAAAATCACTTTATTACAGCTATTCGGTAACTTTTGTAGTGACAAAGAAGTGACAGGTGTCTCATAAAAAATTATAGCAAGGGGGAAGGCAAGGGAAGTGGGAGTAGTTATAAAAGGGCAACGTAAGGGATCCTTCTAGTGACAGAAATGTTCTCCATCTTGACTATATCAATGCCATTAATCTACTTCTGATATTGTACTACAGTTGTACAAGATATTACTATTGGGAAAACTGGATCTCTCTGTATTATTTCTCCCAACAGCAAGTAAATCTATAATTACCTCAAAATAAAACTTTAATAAAAGAAAATAGGAAAAGATATTTTTGTCTGAGGCTTTTCCACTTTGGTACTATTGACACTGGGGGACACATAATTCTTCATGGTGGGGACTGTTCTGGGAATTGCAGGGTGTTCAACAGCATCTCTGACTTCTACCCACTAAATGTCAGTAGCATGCCCCAGTTATGACATCTCCATATATTGCCAAATGTTCTCTAGCAGGCAAAACTGCCCCATTTAAGAACTACTGCTTTACTCACAAAAGCAAAGAACTATGGAAATGTTCTCAACAGAAGGAGTCTCAAGAGACATGACAACTAACTGTAATATGTGAGGCTAGGCTAGTTCCTGTACTAGAGAAAAAAGCTATAAAGGACATTACTGGGTCAATTAGCAAAACTGGAATATCAATGGTAGATTAAATAAAAGTATTGTATCAATATGTAATGTGTTTAAATAATGTAAAGAATATTCCAATGCTTAGGAAATACACGATTGACTATTTAGGTGTAAAGGATCATGATGTATGCAATCTACTCTCAAATGATTCACTAGATACATATGTGTGTTTTACATATACATGTAAATAGTGTGTATATATGTATAGATGAATTTGATTAAAAGGTATACAGATGTGTTCTTCGTACTATTTTTATTCTTGCAACTTTTCAGTATGTTTGAAATTATTTACAAATAAAAAAGGTTTTTGTTTGTTTTTACTGGAAGCAAAAGTTGTGGTCTTAACATCCTAATAGCAAGTTTCACAGTAGTAGTCCAGCCTAACTGATAAAAATCCCAAGAGGATCGTGACTCTTGAGTGAATAAATTCCTACCTTAAGCCTGGGACATTCCCTAGAAAGAACTCTCTACCTTCAGCATATCTCCTCCTCCCCATTCTTTCTGGAGGCGACCTCTTGAACAGCGCGGAACCGAGAATCAACCTATCCCGCTCTTAAAAGACCATTCCTAGAAAGGTGACTCAAACCCACATCCTTACTCGATTTCTCCATAATTCACTGAGGCATCTTTACCCTGAATAATTAAGAAGCAAAAACACTAAAAAGGTAAGAAAACCACTTATCCGCTCATATGAGCAAAAGGAGGAAGAAAGTTACGATGAGTGGACTAGAGAAGATAAAACACCAAATGTCTAACAGGTCTGAGGAAAGGAAGGGGTAAAAAGAAATGAGCAGAGAGCCAGGCTGAGCGAGGCAGGAAGGGTGCATCGGCCAGGAAAAAGAACTCCAGTGGGTGGGAGTGCGTCAGGAGGAGAGGGAGTAGCTCACCTGGCCGTGGTAAGCAGAGGGTGTTGAGTCCCCACCAACTTCCGCACCTGCATAGCGATGTTGCTGAGTTCGTCGCTGAGCAGGCAGCGGAGGCTCATGAAGGACGTGGGATAGCCCACGATCTTCTCCGCCTCTGACACTACTTGGTTCCAGTGGGCCGGGGACCTGGAGGACTGACCACGCCAGGAGCCCACCGAAGAGATGGTATCGAGGAACGGGGACCACCACAAGCGTCGCGGGGAACCCGAGACCCCGAGATAACGGGGTAGGCGCAACAGCAGCCGCCGAAGGCTCATAGTTTGAGTCTGGGAGTGTCAGGGATTTTGGGGGTGTCCGGAGGTGGCGCAGGGAACAAACCAGGGGCAGAGGAAGAACTTGCAGGAACTAGAAGGAACCGGCAACTCCTGACCCTGAAAGAAGGGAGAGTTCCTGGAACCGTGACTAGAAACGAACTTTAACTACAGCTTTCAGCACTTCAGGCTACACACGCAACAGCCCAAGCTCAGCACTGCCCCTGGCCACCTGAATAGAAACTACTGCCGCTTCTTAAATGGGGGACGCCATGTTGGGGGCGTGGAATACGGCCTGTCGTAAAGACAGCGAGGCGGGCTGTTTGGGAGCAAAGAATGTTCCCTACTTTACGACACAGTCGTGAACGCCCCCAGAAGGGAGGGGGCCTTGGTAGTGAAACGCGGAAGACGAGGGGTAGGGCGAAAGTTTAGGCTCCTCCCACACCCTTCCTCACCCAAGGTTGATGGATTTAGGTTGTCCTGGATTGGGGTGGGGCGTGGGGGGCTGCTGTGTGGTGCTCCAACGCTCGGAGCGGGGGCGGAGTCTGATTCACCAGGGCGTGCCCAATTCCCAGCACAGAGAGGGCACACGTGAATATTTGTGTTAGGAGCGAGGGTCTGTCTACCAAGTCTCTTTTCGCGGCTCCCAGCCCTCCCGGAAGGAGGGGCCTCGGGCGGGGATGCCGGCCCCTCTCGGAAGCCTCTCGCAGCTGTCCGCCCCCAGCCCCTGGCAGTGGTAGTGGAAGGGCAGGAGGGAGGGCCCCTAGGCCGGCGGGGCTTTTGGAGCTACCCGCCGCTACTCAGCATTGAGACGCAAAGTGAAGGCGCGCGGCTGAGACCTTTTTGCCCTCAGTTCCCAACCAGACAGAAGGTGGCGTGGCCTGGCAGAAAGGGTTCTTTTTCCCAAGGAAGGGTTCCTTCCCAAGGAAGGAGAAGGTAATTTCCTAATTACCAGCCTCCTCGCTGAGCCTCGGTTTCCCCCTGTGTATGACCCAGGCAGAAGCAGCCATGCCTCCACAAGGGTGCAGAGGCCCACGCCCAGCCTCTCGCCTTTCTCACCCGAAGGAAGCAACGTTCACCATCCAGGATTCAAAACTATTACTGGCCCTAGTACTTTTCACTTACAGCTCACGTATTCGCTCATTGAATGCTCAAAACAACTCTATTAAGTAGTGTTAGTATTCTCCATGTTTCGGTGAGAAAACAGGCACATCCAGACTGTGTGAATTGTCTAAGGCCACACTAGACAGGGATGTTATCTCAGCCAGTCAGGTATCTGAATCCATGCTCTTAACCACAGCATTACAGAAAGTAACAAACTACCAACCATGCTTCTCTCTTCATTGCTGAGGGGAAGCAGTCGATGTGGTTATCCTTTAGGTAATGCTACCTTTTCTTTGTTCAGGTATGTCTAGCGTCCTGCCCCTTGTCACATCACCCAAAACAAGTGTTACAAAACTCCTGTTAATAATGAAGAATATATTACCCAGTTTTACTCTCTTAAAAAACGCTTTTAGGGATGCCTGTGTGGCTCAGCTGGTTAAGCATACGACTTGGGTTTTGGCTCAGGTCATGATCTCACCATCCACGGGTTAGAGCCCCACATCCGGCCCTGTGCTGACTAGACAAAGCCTCCTTGGGATTCTCTCTCTCCCTCTCTCTCTGCCCTTCCCCCTCTTGCTCTCTCTGTCTCTCTCTCTCTCTAAATAAATCTTTAAAAAAACTTGTAAAACCTTCAACTTTCAAAATCCTTTCAAATTCATGATCGATATTTTAAAAATTAGTGTCTTGCACAGTACTGGACTAGATTCTGGCTACATGTAAAAATTCAGATTTTAAAAAAGGCAAACTAAAGTAATTATTCACTTTGCAAAAAGATGCTTTTCTCTACAAATTAGCTTCAGACTCCCTTTAAATAGCAATTATTCTTTGTGATTTAAAAATCTGATTTTATTTCCAAAAATTCAATTTAGGCATAACTTTTCAGGGATACATTTTAGATCAAGTGAATTGTGCTTGTAAGTGTTAAACACAGTCTACACCCGCAAAATAAGTAAGGCAAGCTGAAGTTCAAAATAATTCCTGTGGAAGAGATAACAAACTCCTGGCAATAAAATTCAGCTCTGTTCTAGATGAAAATAAATGTGGAGAGTGAGATACCTTACCGTTTCAAAAAGTTCCAAGGCCTGAGCTTCTGGGTTATCCAAGGTGAAAGAAGTCACGAAAAAATGAAGAGAGATAAAGACTGAATGCAATAGATAGTGCACCTGAGGCTGTTTCTTCAGAATCATAGAACCTTAAGACTAACTTTTCATGCAATTTCCTTAATACCAATTCACAGCATGTACTTTAATTTTTCCACAGAAGCCAAATGCATTATTCTCTGGTCATACTCTA
Organism: Neofelis nebulosa; assembly: GCF_028018385.1. Lineage (NCBI taxonomy): Eukaryota > Metazoa > Chordata > Mammalia > Carnivora > Felidae > Neofelis > Neofelis nebulosa. The sequence continues at coordinate 100,452,730 of NC_080787.1, forward strand.
TTAACCAAGTTTTTGATTATTCATGGGACTCTTGGTCCCATTTACTTTAAATAATCAGCACTTTCCTTTATACTTATAGTTAAAAGGTTGCACTATACCTAATGATAATCAGTTTTTAGAAGGTTAAAATGGTATTTATTCTTTAATCTCCCACATAAATATATAACTCCTTTGAGTCTTTCTGACTAAAGAGATTTCTGAATTGCTAGTGGCTTTTGGAGGAGCAGGGGAAGAAATATCTGTGATTCTGACCTTCCTCTGCCACTGGTAATACTCATTTTGCAGATTTCTCAACTTTGGTACTATTGACATTTGGGGGCATGGGATTCTCTGTTATGGGGAGGAGGGCTCTTCTGTGCATGGTAGGATGTTTAGCATCATCCCTGGTCTCTACTCACTATAAGCCCGCAGTACCCCTCTCGAAGTTGTGACAACCCGATGTGTCTCAGGACATTGTCCCTTGGGGCAGAATCAGCCATGAGAATATAGGAAAATGGGAGATGCTGAAAAAAACAAAAAAACAAACCAAAACAAACAAAGGCCATTGATGACATTTACTCCTACAAAGCAGCAAAAAAGAAGTCCCAGGTATGAGTAGCCCTGCAAGTTAAAGTAGTCACTCCACAATCTGTGGAAACTTCCTGCCATACACAGGGACTTCTCCAACTCCTTGGAACTTGGGGGTTGTTTGGAGACAGCAAGGTGGCAAAAGATGGTCATGGTTCCTCCTACACCTTTCTCAGGATCCTGAAATTGGTAAAGTACCAGTCCTCTCTGCCTTCTGCTGACCTTAGAAACAAGTGAAATTGTATTTGATGTCCTTTTCTTTGGCTGGAAACCTAAACCAGCCTTTGGAAGTACAAGGTCTTAGCAAGGATGGTGTATGCTTTGGGCTTTGGCCATTTCTATGATTAGGTGAGTGGAAATAGATAGGGACACTGCAGTCACCCTCCTTCTAGCACCCTCAACACAGTCACTTATTGTTTATGCCAAGAGAGTGCTTTCCAAATCAGTTGAAAAGCATTGTGATATATTATGGGGCAGGATGATAAAAGGGGGAGAGTAATCAGACTAGCAACAACCCCAAAATTTGACTGTCTAGTGGGCTGCAGGCTGTAGAGACAGCACATATCGCCAGTGAGATTATAAAATAGTTTCACAGCATCTATGGAAGGGAATTTGATAATCCCTAGAAAAATTACATATGCATTTATCCTTTGACCCAGAAATCCCAGTTCTAGGAACCCTTTCCAAAATACAAAATAACATGCACAATTTTATTGCAGTATTATTTGCAATAGCAAGATTGGAAACAAACCAAACAACCACAAGTAGGTGAGTGATTGAATAAACTGGAATAAATCCATGTAATGAAATACACTGTGTAACTCTGAAAAAGAACGAAGGCCATCTCTACACTGATGTAACATGAGCTCCAGAATATGGGTTAGCTTTAAAACAATAGCAACAAAAAACAAACCAAGATGCAGAACAACATAGTGTTCTTTTTTGTGTAAGATAGGTGCATGAGATGAATATACACTTGCATATGTATTTGGGCTGGGAAGAAACAGAAGGGACAGGCATGAAACAGACTACTCTTTACATACCTTGACTGTATAGTTTTGAATTTAAAATCATGTATAGGGGTGCCTGGGTGGCTCAGTTGGTTAAGCTTCTGACTTTTGAGCCCCATATCAGGCACTGTTGACAGTGCGGAGCCTGGAGCCTGCTTCAGATCCTGTGTCTCCCTCTCTCTCTGCCCCTTCCCTGCTCAAAGACTCTCTCTCATTCTCTCTCAAAAATAAACATTAAAAAAATTTTAATCATGTATATATTTGACATATCCAAAATAATTTTAAATTTTAAAGAAAAATGTAATTCCTAAAATTTGAAAACAAACTGAAGCAAATGATCTAAATGTATATTAAGTTGGTGACATAAACACATCAAGTAAATAATTAAATGATTTTAGAAAGTAGTGTTTTTATAGTGCACCTATAGTGGAATATGTTCTCAGGAGAAATAAACCTACAAAGAAATCTTAAACTTCAATCAGTAGTCTTATTGCTGATAGAAATATAGATATTATTTCCTTCAAACTATTCTCATATGTTATAGATAAAAGCAAATGTTAGAATTGTTAGGAATGATGAGTAAGTGGAATCCATGTAAAATTAAAGTTAAATTGGAAGTAGCATGAACTTAAAACTTGTCCTTTTCAAAAATGTTTCTTATGGGCCAATAAGAAAAGTTTATACAGGCGCCTGGGTGGTTCAGTCGGTCGAGCATCTGACTTCAGCTCAAGTCATGAACTCGCAGTTCTTGAGTTCTCTGTGATGACAACTCGGAGCCTGGAACCTGCTTCAGATTCTGTGTCTCCCTCTCTCTCTGTTCTTGCCCCCTCCCCACCTCTCTCCTTCTCTCTCTCTCTCTCTCTCAAAAATAAAGACTAAAAAAATTTGTAAAAAGAAACAGAAATTTTTACATTTATGGGGGGAAAGGGTGGGGAGGAGAAGCATTTATTTGTTTTGTCCCTTGAAAAGACCAGGAAATAACGATAATCCTATAGCAATGAGTACCTTTAGCATTCATATCATACTTCCAAAACAGCATTCCCTTTTAAAAGGGCTGAGTCCTTTAGAAGAATGGCAAATTTCAGGTCTGGGGCAAGAAATGTGCATGATGAGCCTGGACACCCTGTTGTGCCAGAAATCTGGGAATCTATTATAAAGTCTAATGGGTCAGGTCAATGGAACAAAGGGATCAGCATAAAGGAGCTCCCACTAGCTGAAAAGGGGTCAATCTGAGCATCAAAATCGGGTAAGAACTACAACTGATTGTAATTCATTGATGACATATAAATCCTTGAGTTCATTATTAGACATAATTAGGGCAATACTCTGAATATTATCAATATCATGAAAGAATTGAACACTTATCCTGCCTTCCTTTATGAATTATATTTAGTGGTGTTTTAATCTGGTTTAGCCCCCTTGAAAGCTGAACCTGAAACAAGAGCTTACTTTTAGGTGGTTTATTTTGGATAGCAATCTCAGGAAGCAGCAGTGGATGACCAGGGAGAGTGAATCAGAGGAGGTCAATACAAGGATGTCTTTGAGTTAGTCACCACTGTGGGCGATGAGGCTTTGAGCCTTCTGGGACTCTTTGAGTTGTCATGTAGAATATACTTCATAATTGTTAGCCTGATGCAAGAGAGGAGCAGTTGACCAGCTCCCAACTCCCATTGGTCCAAATTTCCCCCTTGGGGCATTATTCCCCTCACATTTCTAGGCTGTCATGTGGCTGCCAGGCAGATATCCCACCCTTCGGAATTAGAGGACCTGGGGGACAGAATGTGACATGCATGCGTATGTGGAGAAGTGCTGGCAGGTTACACCTGCAGGAAGCTGGTTGCTTTGGCAATGGCTGCAGGGAGAGGTGGACTGATGTGAAACAGGGAACAAGCCAGGAATAGTCCAGGCTGATGAGGGAAAGTTCTTTATAACCTAGTTCCATGTGATAAGAGAGGAAGAAAGGATAGATTTAAGAAATCACCATATAGGGGCGCCCGAGTGGCTCAGTCCCTTAAGCGCCCGACTTCGGCTCAGGTCATGATCTTGCAGTTCATGGGTTTGGGGCCCACATCGGGCTCTGTGCTGACAGCTCAGAGCCTGGAGCCTGCTTCAGATCCTCTGCCCCTCCCCCCCACTCCCCCATCTCTCTCTGCCCCTCCCCTGCTCTCATTTTGTCTCTCTCTCTTTCAAAAATAAACATTAAAAAAAAAAAGAAATCACCATATTGTGATTGTTTATGAAATAACCTATTCAGGCAACAATCACTAAAAACGCAAGGTTGATGAGAAACAACGGTGGTGCACTGGAGACCCCACTGGCAACCACTCACCAATCTGCATGGCTAGACGTGGGCTTCCGCACAACTGGGCAGGCATTGTGAAGTATACAGCACCATCTAGGAAATATTTTTGCCCAAAAGGTGGAATCAAAATCTCATCAAGCCTGTAGGTCTAACTTCCAGTTTTCTAGAAACATCAGAGGGAGTGGAACAAGGTAAAGAGCTTCACAAGGAAGCAAACAGACCAATCCAGCATGTCAGATATTCTACAGCCAGCTGACTGGGTTCCTTCAACAAGAAAAGGGGCTAAGATGAGATGCGGGAAAGGACTCCTGTAGACTGAGATTTTGAGAGGCATAACAAACCAAGTGTAATGCGTGGACCTGATTTGGATCTTGATTCTAACAAACCAAGTGTACAAAGTAAATTAGGAGACAACTAAAGAAATTTGAATTATAGTTCTGGTATATTAGATATTACAAAGGAATTATTGACCTTATGTGTGTGTCTGTTAGAAAATTTCCATATTTTAAAGTAATGTATGCTAAAGTATCTAGGAATGAAATAATACAGTCTCAAGAATTCTCTTTAAGACACTTCTGGAGGGAAACAAATAGATAAAAGCAAGTATGCTAAAATCTACAAAGTTGTTGATTCTGGATAATGAGTATATGGCATTTATTACACTATTTTGTATATGTATGAATATTTTTGTAATAAAATATTTTTAAAAGAAAGTAAATATCCTCATTAATTTTTTAATTAATTTATTTATTTATTTATTTTGGAGAGAGTGTGAGCAGGGGAGAGGAGCAGAGGGAGAGAGAGAGAGAGGATCTTAAGCACCCTCCACACTCAGCAGGGAGCCCGATGTGGGGCTCAATTCTACAACTCTGGAATTACGACCTGTACCAAAATCAAGAGCCAGATACTCAACTGACTCAACTGAATATCCTTATTCCTTTTTAAAAATGGAAGCAAGTCAGGGGCGCTTGGGTGGCTCAGTTGGTTAAGCATCCGACTTCGGCTCAGGTCATGATCTCACAGTTTGTGATTTTGAGCCCCTCGTCGGGCTCTGTGCTGACAGCTCGGAGCCTGGAGCCTGCTTCGGATTCTGTCTCCCTCTCTCTCTGCCCCTCCCCCACTCACTCTCTGTCTCTGTCTCTCAAAAATAAGTAAATGTAAAAAAAAAAAAAAATTTTAACAGAAGCAAGTCAAATGACTTGCCCAAAGTCATAAAGCTAGAAAGTGACAGAGGTAGAATTAAAGCTCCAACTCATCTCACTCTTTCCCCTGTATCTTGTTGTCTTCAGAACTGAATGTACTTATTTATTCATTTACTTTCCAAGTTCAAGTGCACATACTTGCTCCTTGACACACTTTTATCGTTCGTCCATGCGTTGCACTTTTTTATTGTATTGTGGCAGTAGACGGCCTCCAGATGGTGCCCAGTGGTCCCTGCCTCCTGGTGGTCACACCTGTTGTGGTCCTCTTGCACATTGCCTTAGGGTTGGTCAGTGTGGTCAACAGTATCCAGCAGAAGTGATGTTGTGTCACTTCCAATATTAATTTTATAAAAGACGTTGCAATTTCCATCTTGGGCTCTCTTTCGTTCGTGTTTTCTCCCTCCCTCCTTCTCTCCCCACCCCTCCCCCCATTACTTGCTCCGAGAGAAGCTGTGTCAGGAGGAGTTCTATGGAAAGGCCCCTGTGGTGAGGAGCTGAGCTTCCTGCCAACAGTCACTCGAATGAGCCATATTGGAAGTGGACCCTCCGGTTCCTTCAGGGACTGCAGCTGTGACTCACAGCTTGACTCTAACCTCATGAGAGGCCCTGAACCAAAAGCACCGAACTAAGATGCGTGCAGATTCTTGACTCTCAAAACTTTGTCAAATAACAAATGTTAATTGTGTTAAGTTGCTCAGTTATGGGATAATTTGTTATACTGTGATAAATAATTAATCCAATGATCTGTTGATCTTCATGTAATGCAATACATACAGGGAACCCACCACCAACACACGAACTAGAATATTGACAAAAGACTCCTGTATGTATGGACTTTTCTATCCCACGGCCCTTCCTCAACCCAAAGTTATCTTTATCTAGAATCTTGTACTTATCATTCTCATGATTTTTAAAAAATACGATTTAATAATACATGCATTTCTAAAAAGCATATTATTTATATATGTTATTTTGTAAAGTTTTATTTCTTTATTTTGAGGCAGAGAGAGAGAGAAAATGAGCCCAAGTGGGGGGAGGGGCAGAGAGAGAGGGAGAGAGAGAATCCCAAGCAAGCTCCGAGCCACCAGCACAGAGCCCCACACAGTGCTCAATCCCACGAATGGTGAGATTATAACCTGAGCCGAAACCAAGAGTCAGATGCTCAACTAACCGAGCCACTCAGGTGCGCCTATATATTTGTTATTTTTATTTTGAAAAGAGGTTCCATGCTAAACGTAATTTCCTGTGACCTTTTTTATTTATCCAACATGATTTTATTGAGATTCACCCATACTGGTGTGTATAGTGGCAGTTTATTTGTTTTGACTGCAGTGTAATATCCACTTAGTCAATATATCACACTGTATCCATTCTCCTGTCAATAGACATTTGGATTGCTTCCAGACTTTTTTCTATTACAACAATGTTGTCATGAACAGATTTACAAATGCCTCCAGGTTCACATGTTGAGAGTTTATATCTAGCATTGGAATTACTAGGTCATAGGGTATGTGGATATTCAACTTTAATAGATAATGCCAAATAGCTTTCTGAAGTGGCCTTATCAACTCACATTTCTACCAGCTGTTTATGAGAGATCCCGTTGATCACACTCTCTCAACACTTGATATTGTCGGCCTCCTTAAAATTTCCAACAAACAGGTGTAAAATGGAATCTCTTTTACAGTGTGGATCAGCATTTCCCTCATCACCAGGAAGATTGCTGAATGCCCTTTCCATCTTACAGATTAGCCCTCAAAGGTGATGTGGGAAAGTATGTAATTCTTCATTTGTAATTTTTCTTTTGGGCTTAATTTTTACTTCTCCCTTTCTTAGATCCTCACTCCCCACGTACACAGTAGTCCTTTCTTGCTATCTCCTTCTAATATTCCCAGTGTTTGGCCTTAGAACAACTGCAGTTAGGGAGGAAATAGACCAAGACCTACTCTCCATTTTCCCTAGTTTCTCTCCCCACAGGGCAGCAATGTGGAATTGACTAGCAATGCTGCTAGTTAATTTCACACTAGGATTAGCTCAACAGGGGAAGAACTTGGTCTTTTTCTTTTTCAAAGGCTCTTTCTAAGAGACTGTTTTCTTTTAGGAACTTGGAATGAGAAAAAAATCTGCTGAGAAGGTTTTTTCTTGACCATAGACAGCATTGTATAAGGTCAACAATCTGGGTTCTCCAGCTCTGTCCTGAAAAACTGTATGATCATTGGGTAGTCATTAACCCTTATAAGGTTAAAATTACTCATCTGTAAAACAAAAGTAGATGATCTTTTGGGTTCCATTAAGAACCGAAATGTTTTTATTCCACGAATGAATTTAACTAGTAGACTAATCTGGTCCTTATGGTCATTTCATTCTGTCTCTTTCATCCAACCAACCCAATTGATCTTGGCATTAACATAGATTGAAACTTGAGGCCCACAAGGAAGATTTCAGAGAGAGCTCTATTATTCTTCTTTAATTGTTTTCTTTGCCACTGCAACCCCACTCTTAATAGAGTGCTGAATAGGCACCACATAGATATTTGTTGGTCAGTTGAATGAATATGAATGAATGTGCTAGATCTTTATTCTTCATTCCCATCTTTAATCCACTATCACACTCAAGTTCAGAAGTTATTTGAGTTGCATTTGATTTGTGATAAGATCGAGAAGCCCAGGGTAAAGAATGTCTCCATCACTGCAAGTTCAGCTAGCTCTCCATTGTGATTTAAGCATTTCTCCTGATGACAAAAAATTACCACAACTAACTGAATCAAAATCTCTGGGTTTGAGGACCAGGCATAAATACTCCTTGTATGTAGTATGTACATGTACTATGTAGTCACACTAATTCCTTTCTCAAATACTCCTTGAGGTATTCTAATATGCAGCCAGGGGTTGAAAATTACTTTTCTAGAAAAATTATAATCTAGTCTTTTTTCTGTTATTTCTTGTTGGTTCTCTGTCTCTCTTTTATTCCCCTTTTCTTTCTTCTCTTCCCTTTTTCTTTCTCTCTTTCTTTCTTTCTTTCTTTTCTTTCTCTTTAGAGGAAATACATACTTTCTTTCTCTTTAGAGGAAATACGTAAGTCTGACTCCATTCCCTAGGGTTAGAGAAATTCTGATAGAATTGTATGTACAGAAAACCCCTCATTTTGTTGCATATAATGCATATACAGGTAACATCAGGTGAAAGGGAGTTAGGACATACTGCATTTATTATATATAAAGATTGACCACCTCAGACTATAGAGTTGGCAAAGCATTTTCTCAGTGACTGCTGCCCCATTGTAATAAGTACAACCCTAAACTACATGAAAATATTTCTTCTATCTTAAAATACAGGGTTTTTTTCCCTAAAATTAGACAATATTTCATTCAGAGATGGATGTATCTAAGGGCAAACAATCAAGTCAGCATGTCAGTTAATTCTAAGAAATCACTTTACACAAATGTACTGATAAAACTCAGTCAAGCCATTCTTTTCATAAGTTCAATGACCAGTTCAGTTAAATGAGTCAATTTAAAGCCCTATGTAGACTCACACTAATTCCTTTCTGGAAATAGCTACTAAAAGTCCTTAAAATTAAAGTCACCATATTCAAAGGCTATTATGATGTTGCCCATAGGTATATTGACTTTCATAAATTACTTTTTTGCCAAATAAAGACAATGGATCTCAAGAGAAAGAGACAGATTGAGAGACAGAGAGACCATTCCATTATTAACCCTGGCAATATGGAAGCTGAGATATCAAATTGCTGAGCTGAAAAGAATTTGCAAAATACCTTCTGAGAAGATCAGGTGATTAGGATAAATCATGTAAGGTCATTACATTTAGTACTTTTGTGTCAAGTTTAACACTATAATAAAAAAGAAAAAGAAAAGAAAATACCCATTTAAAGACACCACAAAAAGATCACTGTAAGAGAAGTCTAACTCAGAAGATGTTTTCAACAGCGAATAGATTTCTAAAACAAAATGGTAAGTTGTAAGCCATATAACTTAGAAGCTGACACCCACATAAGAAAGATGACATTGTCAACTACTACAGTGTCAGAGTGGTTTCTCAAAATTATCCTGGTCTAAATCAATCCGAAGAGCTTGCTGTGATGTTTTCTGTTCTTTGAAATCATGCCATTACCATCTGTAATAAATATGCTTGAATATTATAGGGCTGTTCTATGTTGGGAGTAATAGGTTTGAAGTGCGTGACAAAATAAAAGGAACGTGCTGATGTCAAAGGGAGCAAGAACTCTTGTATTTTGCTAAGAATAAGAGTCTCGGTCCCCAAAGTCTAAACAAAGAACAACTCTACGAGATACTTTTTCCATGGAGGGTGACAAAACTTGGTGATCAAGGGATCAGACACAGGGGCTGATGCCCTGAATATGTATCCTAGCTTTGCTATTAACTAGTAGTGCAACATTGGGCAAATTATGTAATTTAGTCTCAGTACTTGGCTTTCTTGTGTGTAAAATGGGAAGAACAATAATACCTATATCAGTGGGTAATTTTTAACATTAGCATGAGTTTATAAAATCAAGTAATTAGATCAGTGCCTGACACATGGTACGCTTACAACATGAACACCTGTTATTCTCCCCTGTTCACCTGTCGGTCGTCTTCCCTTCAAATCAATAAAAAATACAGATATAGAGTCCTTGTGCTTCTTCTACTTCTAGGAGAACAACTGTTTTAAATTCCAGAATAAATTATACTATGTACCTACTGAGGGTAAGCATGTACATACATACAAAAGACAACTGAAATGCTGTCTTGTTTGCTTATACTACTGGTGATGCTGTTTTAAGGATGTTCCAAGTTATACAGCTCACAACTTACCATTTTGTTTTAGAAGTCTATTCACTGTTGAAGACATACTCCAAGTTAGACTTCTTTTACAGTGGTCTTTTTTGTGGTGTTTTTAAATGGGTATTTTCTTTTTTATTATAGTGTTTAAACTTGACACAAAAGTAGAAAAAATAGGGTAATGAACTCCTATACATGTATTATCCAGTTTTGGAAGTTATCAACATTTTGTACTCCCCTTTGCAACAATGCTAAAATATTTTGAAGCAAATCTCAGATACCGTAATGTTTTGTTCGTAAATATGTCAAAATTTATTTATATGAATAAAAACTTCCCTTTAAAAAAAAAAGTAACCATAATGCAATTTGCACCTAACAAAATTACCAAAATTCTTTTTTTTATTAAAAAAAATTAAAAAAAATTTTTTTTAACGTTTTATTTATTTTTGAGACAGAGAGAGACAGAGCATGAACGGGGGAGGGTCAGAGAGAGGGAGACACAGAATCTGAAACAGGCTCCAGGCTCTGAGCTGTCAGCACAGAGCCCGACGCGGGGCTCGAACTCACGGACCACGAGATCATGACCTGAGCCGAAGTCGGCCGCCCAACCGACTGAGCCACCCAGGCGCCCCACAAAAATTTTTTTAATGGTTATTTATTTTTGAGAGAAAGAGACGGAGCGTGAGCAGGGGAGGGGCAGAGAGCGAGGGAGACACAGAATCCGAAGCAGGCTCCAGACTCTGAGCTGTCAGCACAGAGCCCAACGCGGGGCTCAAACTCACAAACCGCAAGATCATGACCTGAGCCAAAGTCCGACGCTCAACCGACTGAGCCACCCAGGCGCCCCACCAAAATTCTTAATATTCAAATTGTCTCAAAAATGTTTATGTACAGTTGACTTGTTTATATCAAGATCCAAAAAGGTGAAATGCATTGCTTAAGTTGTAATTATTTGGTTTTATATTTTGTTGTTTTTAAAAGTTTTTTAAACGTTTATTTTTATAACAGAGAGAGACAGAGCATGAGTGGGAAGTGGCAGAGAGAAAGGGAGACACAGAGTCTGAAGCAGGCTCCAGGCTCTGAGCTGTCAGCAAAGAGCCCGATGTAGGCCTCGAACTCACTGAGTCACCCAGGTGCCCCTGGTTTTATATTTTAGCAGGCGCTTCAGCTTTCTACTTATTCTAAAAGGCAATGAATCACCACAGCTGCAACTTGAAATTGAAATCACCCTAACAGTAGAGAAAGCTAGAGCAAGAAATGGGACTCATACAGCACGTTTGGGTTTTACTTATAATAGTGACCTAGGGTCCTATTTCATGATCTTAGATTCTTTTGCTACTATAGAAAGAAGAAAAATAACCCTTTAAAGTACTTGTTTTATAGGAAGCATGTGAAGTTCAAAAACCATGGGCACTGCAAGATGCTGAAGCTGCATGAACTGGTCAACATCCCAATCTTGGAAGATCACTGGATGAAGAACTCCCTCTTTTTTAAATGTTTATTTATTTATTTTGAGAGAGGGGTGGGAGAGAGAGGGAGAGAGAGAGAATCCCAAGCAGTCTCTGTACTGTCAGGACAGAGCCCAGCACAGGGCCCGATCCCATGAACCGTGAAATCATGACCTGAGCAGAAACCAAGTGTCAGACGCTCAAGAGACCAAGCCACCCAGGTGCCCCATAGAACTCCCTCTTGCTTCTCATCTAGCCCAGACTCTCTCTTTTATCCTAACAAATATTTCCAAGGAATTTGTCTTCGATATTTGTACCTTAGTTCTCATATTTTGTAATCATGCCTCAGTTTTTTCTTTCTTTCTATGCAGAGTATTTGAATGCCTTAACGTCTGAATCTAATGTTTTTATTGAACTTAATTCTTTTCAGTATTGATTTAATGTGACTGCCACTGAAGTCCTAATTGTTTTTACAAGGAGATACTTTATAATCACTTTATAGGTTACTCATAATTATCAGAATAGATGAGGTTTCCCTTTCAAAGTAGGTGGATAGGAATAAGTAACAAAGGTAGTATTTAGGTGGATAAAATTTTAACATACTTCTATGGTGAGGGGTTCTAAAAATAAATGAACCCACATCCTTCTGTGGATTCCTATGATGTAACCTCCTGCAGCTATGAAAGCTAATGAGAAAATCATCTTTATTGATTAGGATCTCAAAATAGTCAGAGTCTTTGATCTTGCACACTTTTTCTCCTCAGGCCCCATTTATTATTGTAAAATTACCACGGCTTCTATATTTCCCTTTGTAATACCTTCTGGAGTCTGGTTTGTTAAAACCATATAAAGTGAGGGGCGCCTGGGTGGCGCAGTCGGTTAAGCGTCCGACTTCAGCCAGGTCACGATCTCGCGGTCCGTGAGTTCGAGCCCCGCGTCAGGCTCTGGGCTGATGGCTCGGAGTCTGGAGCCTGTTTCCGATTCTGTGTCTCCCTCTCTCTCTCTGCCCCTCCCCCGTTCATGCTCTGTCTCTCTCTGTCCCAAAAAAAATAAATAAATAAACGTTGAAAAAAAAATTAAAAAAAAAAAAAAAACCATATAAAGTGATAGTTAACATTCTAGGTTCTGGAATTAGGCTGGTTTCAAATCTTGGCTTCTTCATTTCCTAGCTGTGTGGCTTTGGGTAAGCCATTTAACCTTTCTGTGCTTTGGTTCATTCATCTGTAAATGGGTGTAAAATACCTATATACCCACCTTTTTATATAATATATTTGATTATAATTCAGAAATGTTCACTCCCATCTCTCTTGGGGTAGAGTATTTTCTCCTCCCGATTAATGCTGGTCTTGGTCATGGAATATGGGTAGGAGTGACAGTGTGCTGGTTCCAAACCTGGTTATCACGTGTTTTCACTTGCCCCTTGCACTCCTCCCATCACTGTGAGAAGAACATGCGTCAGGGGGCGCCTGGGTGGCGCAGTCGGTTAAGCGTCCGATTTCAGCCAGGTCACGATCTCGCGGTCCGTGAGTTCGAGCCCCGCGTCGGGCTCTGGGCTGATGGCTCAGAGCCTGGAGCCTGTTTCCGATTCTGTGTCTCCCTCTCTCTCTGCCCCTCCCCGCTCATGCTATGTCTCTCTCTGTCCCAAAAATAAATAAAAAACGTTGAAAAAAAAAAATTTAAAAAATAAAAAAAATAAAAAAAAAAGAACATGCGTCAGGTAGAAGTTCTTCCCAGAATGACAAGAGGCATGTGGAGCAGATCTGAACCTAACACACACCCTGGAGCCAAGTCTCCCTTGTCCATAGACCGAAGCAGAGCTAGGCAGCAGATCTCAGCCTGCATCACCCAAACTAACAGTTGGCCTACGGACTGATGAAAAAGATAATGAATGCCTCTTGCTATAAGTTACTGGGTTTCAGGGTGGCTTGTTACAAAGTGTTATTGCAGCAATAGCTGACTAATACATAAGACTATTACGAAGAGCAAATGAGATCATTTATATAAGTCATTTAGTCTAGTGCTAGGCATATGGTCAGTGCTAGGCTCAATTAATGTTTACTGTTATTATTATAATCGTTGTCATAACTATTATCATTATTTTGTGGGTTTTTTTGGGTAAAGATATCCAAGTTATATATTGTGATTAATTTATATCAGTGTTAGCCCATGTACGTGAGCAATGCTTTGAGCTGGCTTCTGCACAGCTCCTGATATTTACCATAGATGGTGTTTTATCTGGAAAATATCTGGAAAATGCTGACATCTCTCTAACTCTGCTTGTGCCTCAGGTGCCTGTCCCTCTTCCCTCCTTCAGCTAATTCAGCCTCTTATCTAGTTTAGGGTTGTGTGTAAAAAACTTGTTTCACAAGTACGTATTCAAATATTTTGTCTTATATTTATGCCAGTGGTTACTAAACTCCATTTTTGCTACCTTTGTTCTCTGGCTACTCCCCAAATAATAGAAGACTAATATCTAGCAGTATGGTCTATGGAGAAGGACAGATAGAGGAGAAAGTCCTTTGGAATTTAAGTCAAAAAATTATATGAAGTAGTAGGGGAGTAGGGTCAGGTGAGAGGTAATGAAAAGTCATAACTTAACCTTTTTCTTACGTTTGAATTTTGCTTACTATATAAATTCTAGTCTCCATTACAGGCAATACCTGAGGTTATACTGTTACCTACAATATGCTAGAAAGAAAGTGTATTTATCAAGAAAATTCTCACTAAAAACATGAACTTCTCATCATGACATAACATCAAGTCAACAAATATTTATTGGACAACTGATGTGTATCTTGTGCTAATATATGATAATATATATAATACATACCCTATTTTATTGATTCTAACATTTGTATTTGTTCACATTTTAACATGTCTGAAATAAAGATGCAGCTTACAGTTGGTGTCATGTAGCAGATTAATTGTCTTAACTTTTGTTATAATTATCAACATCGCAGTGGCTTATGATGATATCTATTTCTTGTTCACATTATGTAGGGATATGGCTTGGCTTTGGCTCCACTGGCCTTACCTGTGCAGGGCTACATATGTTGTTCAAGAATCCAGGTGGAAGGACTAGCCACTATCTGGGATTATTCTACCATTAGCCTATGGTTGAGGAAGGAGCAAAAGTGAAATCTAATTTCACAAGCACATTTAAAGCTGCCTGGATATGGCCTTTGTCATGTCTGCTCACATTTAATTGGCCAAAGCAAGCCACATGGCCAAAGCTGATAATGGAGTAGGAAAGAGTATTCCACCCACCAAGAGTCTGGGAAGGGACAGTGGGGACAGAAACTGGGAACAATAACACAATCTATTGCAACAGCATTTTTCCTTTTCTCATGGTACATGAAACAATGGTTTGTCTCACAATAGCTGGCATCTTAGAGTTAATGTAATACAACCATCTATATTAGGACTTAGGAGAATCTGTCCTTTAGGCATATTTTTATGAGCTTCTTTTTATTTTTTTTTCTGTTTTCAAAGGCCAAAAGAAGAGATTCATTTACTGTTTCTATCTTTATTTTTCCTCATTAAGTCACACTTCATAAGGTAAAGAGACTTGTTGACATTCTTTTGGTAATCCTGAGTAGCCATTATTGTTACTTAATTTACCCTAAATTCAGTGGGTAGAGAAGGCTAAATTATAAAAAAGTGATCTAAGGACTAGGTTCTTAGCATCATTTACTATTAATTCATTTGTTTATCTATCATACAAAAGATATTTACTTTTGTAAATACAAAAGAGTACCTACTATGTGCAGGCACTTTCTTGACACTGGAGATTCAGCAGGAAATAAGGCAGTCAAGGTTCTTGACCTTAGGGAGATTGTATTCCAGTGGAGAGTGACAGACAGGAAACAAATAGATGAGGAAATTTCAGGTGTTGATGAGTGCCAAGAGGAACAAAGTTCATGACTATGTAGTATAGAACAAATTGAAGGAGGATTTCTTTTTAATCTATTTTGAGAGAGAAAGGTGGGGCGGGGGGGAAGGGACAGAAAGAGGAGACAGTGAGAATCCCAAGCAGGCTCTGCACTGGCAGTGTGGAGCCTGATGTGGGGCTCAAACTCACAAACTATGAGATCATGACCACAGCTAAAGTCAGTCACTTAACCGACTGAGCCACCCAAGCACCCTGAGAGGAAGGTATTTTAGATGGAACAGTGAAGCCTGATAGCAAGGAGGCAGCCATGAGTACTCCTGGTGGAAAACCATTCCAAACAGAAGAAATAGCAAGTGTAAAGACCTCAGAGTAGCAGAAAACATGAAAGAGGACCAATGTGGCTAGAAGGTGGTAAACAAAGAGTATCAGTTAAGATACAGATTAGGCTGTTGTAATAAAGAGATAAAAAAAAAAATACAATCGCTTAAAAACAAGATACAGCCTTATGTGTTGCTCATGTAAAAGACCAGACAGATATCTCTGGCTTGATGGTGTTGGGGATCTAGGTCTTTTCTGTCTTGTTGCTTTGCCATGCTCACCGTGTGACTTCAGCCTTGTTGCTTGAGATGGCTAGTCCAGCTTCTACCCTTTTACCATCATACTCACGTCTAGTCAGCAGGAATGAGGGAAACGGAAACAGAAGGCATATCCCTCCCACTTAAAGTCACAACCTGGAAGCTCCACACACCAAATCTGCTCACATCCCATTGGCTAGGATTTGCCATGTGACCAAGCCAGCTTAAGGAAGGCTAGGAAATGTGGTCATTAGCTTGAATTTGTGTAACTGAATACACTTTGGTGATTCTATTTCTTAACAAAAAAAGAGACAAAAACAGTAAAACCTTCGTTTGTGAGCATTATTCATTCTGGAAACATGCTTGCAACCAAGAACACTTGTATAACAAAACAAATTTCAAGAACCATTGGCTCAGTTGTGATCATGTGACATCTGGCATCATGTACCACTTGTATTGGAAGACAACGCTTGTTTATCAAGTTAAAATTTATCAGAAATGTTTGCTTGTCTTCTGGAACAGTAGCAGAACAAGTTACTCACAATCCAAGGTTTTACTGTAGTTGTTAAGCGACCACTGATAGTTTTTCCACAAAGTCAGTGGTAGCTAATTTTAGTAATATAGGCAGAATCCTGAGTATGTAGGGCCTTCCTGGGCATAGAAAGGAATTTTGATTATATTATAAGTATGTGTGGTAGGTATCTATTGTTGCTTTCCAGATTTCCCCCCAAATGTAGAAGTTTCAAACCAACATTTATTACATCATAGTTTCTTTGGGTCAGGAATTTGGATGCCACATAGCTGCGTGGTTCTGGCTCAGGGTGTCTCAGGTCATTGGAGTCAGGACATTGACCGGGGCTACAGTCATCTGAAGGTTTGACTGAAGCTGGAGGATCTATTCCCAAGATGGCTCATTCACATGGGTATTGGCAGAAAACCTTAGTTCCTTGCTGGCTGTTGGCAGGGGGCTTCGGTTCCTTTCCATATGGACCTCTCCACAGGATTGCTAGAATGTCATCATGACACAGTAGTTGGCTTCCCCCAAGCAAGTGATCCAAGAAAAGAGAGCAAGAAGGAAACCACAATGCCTTTTATGTTCTAATCTTGGACATATCATACACCATCATTTTGCCACATTCTATTTCTTCGAAGCAAGTCACTAAGTATAGCACATAATCAAGGGAAGGAGAATCTGGCTTTATTTTTCAAGGGAGAAGCATCAAAGAATTTATGGACATATTTTAAACCATCACAGTATGATAGGAAATCGCTGGAACATTTTAAGCAAAATCTGTTTTACATTTTTAAAGAATTGGTCTGGTTGCTATGTGGAGGATGGATTACACAGGGACAAGAGTGAAAGGAGCTCAAGTAGGTGGCAATCTTAGTTTTTGCAGTTGACAAATGGGCCTGAGATTAAGATGGGTGAAGTGGAGTTAGAAAGAAGTGGTGAGATTCAGAATGTTTCAGAGGGCATGGGGACAGGATGTGATAAGATATCGCTGGATCTAATGTTATTGTGTGTTGCTTCCTTTTCACATCTTCAACTACAGACTGGCTGATCATCTGAATCCTTGAAGGGCCTTAAAAATATGAGTTACTGATCTTTGCATCCAGACAATCTACTTTAACAGGTTTAGGGATGGGGAGAAGAGAAATCAAAACAGGGATCTACTGCCCCACTTATTCACTGAGCTAATTAGGAGTGTAATCATTATTATTTTGCTGTTTTGCAACAGAAATAGTTATTATGCAATGGGCTCTGTTATCCAAATACTCATTTCTTCACACAAACACACTCTCCTGTTGAGTCAGATACCAATTCTTAAGGATTCTGTGTCTGAGGTAACTCTTAGAAAGAATTCCTCCCAATCACTACCACACTAACCTAAATAATCATTTGTTTCATCTTGGACTATTGCAAACATCTCTTATGCAATCTCCTACCTCTGGTCTCTCCTTCTGCCTTTCATCTGTCATCCAGATGATCTTCCTATCCCACACTTACGAGCCTATCACCTCCATATTTAAAAAAGATTCAGTGGCTTCCTAGGATTCTCAAAAAGAAGTCCATACTCCTTTAGGATGGTATTTGAGGCCATCGACAATCTGCTCCTATCCTACCTTTGGACTGACCTCATAGCTCCCTTTAACACGCTCATCCTAAGCACACCAAATCATTCACTCTTCCCTTATCTCTACTTGTACTTTGGTTTCTTGATGTCTTGCTTCATATTGTTTTTTTCTGTCTAGCATGCTCCTCTTCCTCCACCCTCACCTGACAACATCCAACTCGTCATTGTCAAAGCCCAACTCAGATGGTTGCCATTTCTACCTGCCTCGCTCAGAATCAGTCATCCCCTTTTCTTAATTCCTGTCTCACTTTTAAAACACCTTTAGGGGTGCCTGGGTGGCTCAGTCGGTTAAGCGGCCGACTTCGGCTCAGGTCATGATCTCGCGGTCAGTGAGTTCAAGCCCCGCGTCGGGCTCTGTGCTGACAGCTCAGAGCCTGGAGCCTGTTTCAGATTCTGTGTCTCCCTCTCTCTGACCCTCCCCCGTTCATGCTGTCTCTCTGTCTCAAAAATAAATAAATGTTAAAAAAAAATTAAAAAACAAAACAAAACACCTTTATCATTTATGTTTGTGTTCCCAGCGCCTAGTAGTGTGCATGCCCTTAGTGGGCTCCAAAGAAAACATTTACATGCACAGAATTTATTTCCTCCTCTTTACCCAACTTATGCAATGGAGAAAACAAAAGGCAAACTCACATTAGAAGTTTGGTTAATGAAATATACATGGAACATCAACCCTGGGATCTGCACACATTTAGCACAGCCTATACCCACTGCACTTTACAACTTACACATGATGGCATTAATAATTCTGAGGCATTGCAAAATCTCAACAATCCAAATATTTTATTAAGAATTCCAGTGGCGGCGTCTGAAATATAAAAGTTTGTGGGTCTTTTTAGAGGCTTAATCACATTTAGTTAGAAATTTAAATTAACAAGAACATTCCATTCCCTAAACATTCTAATTAATTGATGTTTAGCATATGGGTTACCAAATTTGTCTTTTTAAAGTTTACATTTAGAGATTGCAAATAAATCTATTAGAATGAATTTCTAGGTCAGTCGGGTTTTGATTTGCAATATTTAATGTCTGCACAATTTCACCTATGCCTGACCTTTCGAAATTATTTTTAACAGACCTACATTTACTTTCCTAATGAAATGATTTGCTACAAAGTGGCTATGGTAGGTTGTCTGGAAGGACACTATAACATCCCTTTGGCTGTCAAAATCCATCTGTCCTTATGGTTGGGGAAATTCACGAGTGTGATGTTGGGATATAGGACCTTACCTCCCTGTGGAAGATGAAGAGTTTGAATCTCAGTCTCCCCACACCCCGGAATGTGAAACAGGGCCCCAATACCTGGTAATGGACCCCCCACCCAGGCCTGTGCACCCCAGATGAAGAAAGAACCTCGGGTGCAGTTAGTGGGGGCATCATGATGTCCAGTGGTGGTTTCTAAAAAAATTTTTTTTTAACGTGTATTTATTTTTGAGACAGAGAGAGACAGAGCATGAACAGGGGAGGGGCAGAGAGAGAGGGAGACACAGAATCTGAAACAGGCTCCAGGCTCTGAGCTGTCAGTACAGAGCTCGACGCAGGGCTCGAACTCACAGACCGCGAGATCATGACCTGAGTTGAAGTCGGCCGCTTAACCAACTGAGCCACCCAGGCGCCCCCAGCGGTGGTTTCTAGAAGGTGTTGTGTAACAGAAGCAGAGACAGTGGCATCTTGATAATCTTCCTATGACCTGGCCTCCTAAGGCCCTGGGTCCCTCCTTGTTTCCAAGCCTGTTCTCCCAGCCTCTTGAGCTCTATGAGTCCACTTTCCTCTAATACTCCTTTTTTCTTTAGACAGAGTTCACTTTTGTTCCTTGAAAGCAAGAATCCTCACCAGTACCATTGCTGCTGCTAGGCAGTAAAGAGAGTTTTAGACTCTGGAGTCAGACAGATGGCCCACTCAGTCCCTTTAGCCGTCCACTTCCTCATCTCTACAACAGGACCCAAACCAAATACTGGGTCAGCTGTAGAAGGATCGAATAAAATAATCTCTGTAAAGTATTTTGCACAGTCCCTGGGGAATAAAGTAGCATTCAATAAATAGTAGCTTTTGTATTACTAAATTCTAAGCAATTGTCCATGTGCTCGGGCCACAAAACTCTACTGCTCACCACATAAAAAGAGCGTGCCAGTGCACGCTCTGTGTTCGATATTGCACTTCATTTTTTCCCATGCTGGATTTTTGTTTTGGTTTGGTTTGTTTCCCAGTGTTGGACTTCAGTGCCTTCCCACAGCGCATATCCTGGGGATTCTTGGGGAGTACAGCTTGCAGTCACCGTACCTGGATCTTCTGTCTTCTATCTGTCCCTGCCAGCATTCCCTCACTTCCAGGCCTTCACAAGGAGAGCAGCTGCATAAAGACCCACTGACTTCAGATGGAAAGGACACAAGTGAGTTGAAGCAGCCCTTCTTCAGCATGTGGTAAACAAATTTTGTAGCTTTAGTGGACTTGTCTTTTAAAAAAACAAATGCACAGCTTATGTCCCAAGACTGATTATGGAATCCTTAATTTATCTACTTAGCTTTTGATGAATGTTTTTTTCTTCCACTGAAATGTATAATGTCCTCTCATAGTTAAACTGCAGAATCTTTTCCACTCAACTTCCTCCCTCTGGGATGTAATAAAGAGACAACTTATGGCCTAACAGCACATTGGAGACAAATTTTCTGTGAAAGAAAAATGTTTTTTACTACATGTAATGTTTCTCAAAGGAGGTGGGTCAAAACATAGATATCAATCCTCTTTAACCATTTACTGAATACCATATTTGGTTTGAGAATATTAAAATGTGGTATGTTATTTCTGGAAGGTTGAGGGTTTTGTTATAGCTGTTTTAATTTTTGTAACAGCCATGCATAAATTAAAATAAAGAAGAAATGAAAATTACTGACCTAGCTGCATGCTCTATTTTCCCAAGAAAAGGTGATAAAAGGGCTGAGCAGAGAGGAACAGAGTGTAGTCTATGTGAAAGCATACCTCGCTTGACTGGGCTTCCGCAGACTGGACTTTTATCCTCAATTGGCCACTTCCTAGTGTGACCTGTGCTCACCTTCACTGTCCTAAGATGTGAAACAGGGACAATTATACTCTCAAACGTGGTTGTGAGAGAGAAATGACATATTGTTCGCAAAATACTTGGCTCGCAGCAGGAATCACAATAGTTGATGATATCACTCAACAGGATTGTCAGAAGCCTAGTAAGTTTAATGACATTTGATTACTCATGTAAAGGAAATATATTATTATAAGTCTATATTAGCATCTATATAAATCAAATAAAGACAAGAGTCCTAATTTCATCAATGGATATCATTGAGGAAGGCAATGACAATTCAAGATAACTCAGATACTAAGTTAAGTTTTATATGTACCATAGTTTTGACTAATTATTGAAAATGTTTATGTTTAAGTTGGTCTTATTATGATATTAAGGCCATAACCCCAAAGAAACTATTTTTGTGTGGGTGATAATACTTATATGTTAAATAATTAGGCAGATAGTGCCCCAAATTTACTCCAGGAATGAGAAAACTCCATTTTGAAAAATTGCTTAAAAGCAAATTTGAGTTATAGAATAAATATCTATGTGAGTTATAAGTAATAATGTAAAAACCTCAGGTATTTGCTACTTGTAAACTTCTTCACTTCCATATACCTGAGATCAATCTCTGTTTTATACAATACTATATCAGGAGGCAGAAATGAAACCTCCAGATAATCTAAGTTGGTATGGTCTTGTCTTGTACTTTTCTCACTGGGTTGTCATCTACATGGCGGGCGGGTGGGTGGGTGGCATTTACTCCTTAGATACAGTCACCTCTCCAGCTGACATCCTCAGAAGTGTTCATGGAGTCTCTAATCAAACATTTTGGGGGCAGGACTACTCTGATTCTGCAGTCTCTCAGGGCCACACCTGCTCCATTCTCAGCTATACATGCATCACACACATTATGAATGGCTACGCCAGGACTTTCTGCACAGGCTCCTTCATAGCACTGTGCCTATCCCACTGTGTCTGCCTGCTCTGTGTTGGGCTGGTTTGTTCTATAAGGCTTGCTGCTGTTTCAGCCTCTACCTTGAAGGGCCCTTCATATTTCCTCAAACCGAGCGACTCTTACAGTTGTTTGTGCCATTCACCAGGGCGCTGGGACCTGGTTGGGAATCTACAGTGAGGCTCCTTCTGTCATCTAAGCATCTTTGTTCCTTCTTTATCCCAACCACACAGAACTGTGATCTCTTTTTGGATTGGAAAAACTTCCTTTGGCTTGTCAACTTTTTTCTAAAGCTGCTTTTTATGGCATAAACTTTTAATCTAAATCCATCAGGTCATTGGGTCTTGATAGAAAGGATAGAAAGGAATTAGCGAGTATGAAGAAAACAAAACACTTCTTAATACATCAAAATATTATCTCACCACAAATGGAAGCTGCCTTAAACCTTGAGCTAGTTCCTTCTTAGTTGCCAGGCTTAAATTATTTTCTAGTTAATGGCTTGAGAGACTGACTATACAAATGTACAATAGCCAAGCCACATGACAATAGAACTCTGACCCATTACTTCAGAAGCAACAAACCAGAGAAGCCAAATCACCTTCTGTGCCACAAACAACCCAGAATGGTTAGGACTTGGGCAATGACTGCCAACTTTCCAGTTCCTTACTACACCTCCCCCTTCCAACTCAGGACCAACTAGAGAAAGCCAAACACTCTCCCCAAAATAATCACATAGGATGTCCTGCTTTTAGTGGGACCATCTTCTAGTTAGAGTCTAATTTCTCCATGCCAACCCCCCCATTCAGAATATAACTGAAGCTATTTGTTTTGTTTTGTTTTGTTTTTTCGCTATAAAGCTCTCCCATTCACACACCTGCCTTTGAGTCTCTGCCAAAAGCAGATGATGATGACTGACTTTCTTGCCCTATATAAACAGTCTTTGTTTTCATTTGGGTGGCCTTCTTTTATTTCCACTGGCTTAAATAAAGCTTTTATATGCAGACATACACATTGATAGTGGAGCTTAATGCTTTTTTTTTTTTTTTTTTTTTTTTGAGCACAGAAATGCTTGAAGTAAGTAAACACTGGGCTTTGATCTCTGCTTCAATGGATAAGAATGAAAAAATTATAACTCAGGGGTGCCTGGGTGGCTTAGTTGGTTAAGCGTCTGATTCTTGATTTTGGCTCAAGCCATGATCTCGTGGCTGGTGAGATTGAGCCCTGCATCGGGCTCTGCACCGACCGTGCAGAGCCTCCTTGGGGTTTTCTCTCTTCCTTTCTCTCAGCTCCACTCCCACTTACACTCTTTCTCTCTCTCAAAATAAAACATTAAAAAAATTATAACTCGTATTATTCTTTCCTTGAATTTATAGGTATCAGTATGCTTGCCTCAATTGGTACAGTTGAAATGTTCTTGAAAGCAGATATGAAAATCTCATTTTTATAAATTAAAATTATAACATTCTAGTAAATTACTATTAAAAGGGACCCTGGTATATACATCATATTGAAAATGAACAACACTTTTATTTTTTTATTTAATTTAATTAATTTATTTATTTTGAGAGAGAGAGCATGAGCAGGGGAGGGGCAGAGAGAGAGAGGGAGACATAGAATCCAAAGCAGCCTCCAGTCTCTAAGCTGTCAGCAGAGCCCAACTCAGGGCTCGAACCTACAAACCGTGAAATCAAGACCCAAGCCAAAGTCCGATGCTCAACTGACTGAGCCACCCAGGTGCCCCAACACTCTTATTATATAGGTGATTATTCCTCATGTGTCAGGTTTTCTTAAATTGTCACATATTTCTATTAGTTGTATATATAAACCTAAGGCTATCATAAAACAATAATGATTTTCAGAAGAGCAGACAATACACATTTGTACATAGAAACTTGTGCAGTTTTATTTTTAGTTCACTTTAATAGATAATATGTGGTCATAACAATACTCCAAAATGTAGCTTAGTATTCTCATTTCACATATGAGGAAATGAATATGAAGGTAAAATGACTTGCTCAAGGTCTCACTGAAGAATGAAGCCTTTTTATTTGCCTGCAAAGAACACTGAGTCTGTTTAAAGCTAATAGCTGAGGAGCTTCTTATATTCCTGTGACTGAAAGAAGGCCCCCAGTCTTCTGAGAAGGTCATGGTCTTCACTTTGACACCATGGCAAAGAGGACAAGAATGTTCTTGGAACAGCAAGGAGTAAGGGGATTCCCACTCCAAGGTGTGCATAGCTATGTTAACCTGGTCTTTAATGGCAGAGCTACTGATGGCCAGATGACCTGGCCCTGCTTCTCCTACTGCTCTTCTTGCTTGTTCTCTACACTCCAGATACCTTTCCATCTCTCAAACATGCTCAGTGCATACATTCTTCAAATTCTTAAAATTCTGACCAGAATATGGGTGCCTGGGTGGCTTAGTCGGTTGAATGTCCAACTCCGACTCAGGTCATGATCTCACAGCTCGTGAGTTTGAGCCCCGTGTCAGGCTCTGTGCTGACAGCTCGGAGCCTGGAGCCTGCTTCAGATTCTGTGCCTCCCTCTCTCTCTGACCCTCCCCTGCTCACATGCTTCCTCTGTCTCTCTCAAAAATAAATAAAATATTAAAAAAAATTTTTTAAATAAATAAATAAGATTCTGACCAGAATACTTTTCTCCAGGATTCCAGGATCTCTGCTTAGGCAATTCCTTCACATCTTTCCCATTTCATGTGAAATTTCTTTTCATAAAGATCTTTTATGATCATTTTAGCTAAAGCAGACCTCTGACTCTTGCAGTCCCTTAATCCAATTTCTCTTTATCACATTGTTCTTTGTCATCTCTCTGTATCTAAAATTCTCTTCTTTACTGCTTGTTTGTCTATTTATTGTCCCCTCTCTGGTCTATAAGCTTTCTGAAACTTGGGAACTTGTCTGTTGTGTTTGTGGTTAGATTCCAAGCACCCAGAACAGTGCCTGGATATATAAATATCTGTTGAATAAATAAGTTATGAATCTTAAGTGAAAACATAATGACACATATATGCCCATTGCCCAGGAAAAAAAAAATGAACTGAATGTTCTGTATATGATCTTAGGAGTTTGCAAAGCTCTGGAAGCTCATCTGTAAGACACCTGGTTAAAGCACTTGCATTATGGTTCTGCTGTTTCATGATGTTCTATTTGAAATTGATTTTGAATTTCATCTTCTGAAATTAAACATGACCATGAACTTTGAAAGTATGCTTTAGATGGAATATCAGCAGGCCAATTGCTGCTCATTGGTTTTGAAGAAAAAAGATCCCTGATATTTACGTTAATTGACCCTAATGACTAGATGTCATTGAATGAAGATGCCTTTGTGGTATAAATGTTAAATGCTCACCTATATCCAGTTATCCTCTCCTTTTGGGGGACTTAAATTTCCCAGCTTCCTTAGCAGTTGGGCAGAATCATATGATTAATTCTAGCCAATGGACAGGGGCAGAAGTGACATATGTCACTGCCAGGCTGGAGCATCTAATTGCTGGTGAGAGATCCTCCAGGGCTCCATCTTCTCCTGGAGTACTGACTGTGGACATGCTGGCCTGGAGCTGCAACACCAAGCCATCACATGGAAGACAGTTGCTCTGGAGAGTCACACAGATCTTCAGGAGACTTTGTCTGAACAAGGAGCATAAACGTTCATTGCTTTAAGTCCTGAGATTTTCTGTTTTGCCAATCGCAGCATAACCTGACATAGCCAAATACACCAATGATTGGAGAATATGCTACCATTTTATGTAGTATTGAGTGGGGTGGGGAAGCTGTCATTTATAATTGTAAGAATTCATTGTAAGATATATCACAATCTCAGAGGTGTTAAAATGTAAAAACAAACAAACCAAGGGTCTTAGATTTGATAAAATATAGATTATTAAAAGGAACTCATTAAATCAGGTTATCATGAATCAGGTGTCAAGAACTCCATATCTAGAGTTCAACAGGAAGTTATGGACTCAAATCCCAATACTTACTAGCTTGTGACTTAATAATTTGTGCAAGCCTTACTTTCCTCTTTTGTGAAATGGGGATAACAGTAGAAGCTGCATCACCTACGGAATGGGAGAAGATATTTACAAATGACATATCTGATAAAGGATTAGTATCCAACACCTATGAAGAACTTATCAAACTCAACACCCCAAAAACAAATAATCCAATCAACAAGTGGGCGGAAGACATGAATAGACACTTTTCCAAAGAAGACATCCAAATGGCCAACAGACTCATGAAAATATGCTCAGCATCACTCATCATCAGGGAAATGCAAATCAAAACCACAATGAGATACCACCTCACACCTGTCAGAATGACTAAAATTAAGAACACAAGAAACAACAGGTATTGGCAAGGATGCAGAGAAAGGGGAACCCTCATGCACTGTTGGGAATGCAAACTGGGGCAGCCACTCTGGGAAACAGTATGGAGGTTCTTCAAAAGGCTAAAAATAGAACTACCCTAGGATCCAGCAATTGTACTACTAGCTATTTACCAAAAGGATACAAAAATACAGATTTGAAGGGATACATGCACCCTGCTGTTTATAACAGCATTATCAACAATAGCCAAACTATGGAGAGAGCCCAAATATCCATCGACTGATGAATGTATAAAGAAGATGTGGTATACATACACACACACACACACACACACACACACACACACACATGTATGTATAAATATTACTGAGCCATAAAAAAGAATGATATCTTGCCATTTGCAGCAACACGGATGGAGGTAGAGTGCATTATGCTAAGCAATATAAGTCAGACAAAGGTAAATACCATATGATTTCACTCATATGTGGAATTTAAGAAACAAAACAGATGAACATATGGGAGGGGGGCAAAGAGAGAGGGAAACAAACCATAAGAGACTCTTACAGATAGAGAACAAACTGAGGGTTGATGGAGGAGGTGGGTGGGGGATGGGCTAGATAGGTTATGGGTATTGAGGAAGGCAGTTATGATGAGCACTGGGTGTTATACATAAGTGATGAA
The DNA here is from genome assembly GCF_028018385.1 of Neofelis nebulosa. Lineage (NCBI taxonomy): Eukaryota > Metazoa > Chordata > Mammalia > Carnivora > Felidae > Neofelis > Neofelis nebulosa. The sequence goes on from NC_080787.1 coordinate 100,479,676, forward strand.
TCACTGAATTCTACTCCTGAAACTAATATTGCACTGTATGGTAACTGACTAGAATTTAAATAAAACATTGAAAAGGGAAAAAACCCACAAAAAGCGAAATAAAAAAACAATAGTAGAAGCTGCCTCATAAGATTTTGTAAATATTCAGTGATATAATTCTTACAATGTGTTTAGCATAGTAATTACTCCACATGTTTTAGTCCCCATGTTTGGTTAGACCACAGAATTTGTTCGAGGTGAGCATTAATTTCAAACAATATACAGGAAAGTGTCTTTGTAAGTTTGTTGTTATGCCATACAAATCAATCAGCAAATATTTATTAATTCATTACCAGGCATGAGGACTGGGCGTGTGAGATGGGAGTTCTTAGAGATAACAAAGAAGCAGATCTAGAAGCTGAGGGCCCAAGGCACACCATCCTAGGTCCTTCATCTTCTCTCTGATGTGTTTTCCTAGGTGAATCTGGTTAGAATGAATATCAAAGAAGCCTTGAAGAGTAAAAGTCATAAAAATATATCCCAGGAATGTATGAAAGGTCAGTCCCATACTCATTTCGGTGACTGGCAGGGGTACAGTAAGGGGAATATTGAAGACTTTTTCTATGTCCAGGGTCATAGTAGCAAATGAGTGGCTCTTTCAAGATGTAGGCCATTGTTCTTCCTACACAGGGTTATACTCTAACAAAGTGTATAAAGTTATCTAGGGAACATTATGAGACTCATGATATGTCCAAATTCATAAAGCAGCAACTCTTGTTACGATTGTCTTCATCTATCGTACATTTGAAGAAACCTAAAACTGGTCATTAATAAGGTGTAACAGTCATTAGTTCTGAAGTTCGTTCTGAACTAAAAGTTTCCTCACATACACTATTAGAGGTTTCATTCTGTCACTGAAGATAGGCATCGTGGATTCTAACACAACATTGCCACCTCCATTTGCTGGAAGACATGTGCCTGTGAAAGAACAGGTAGCTGATTAATATCATCATTTTTATTAAATGAGCCATTTCAGAGGAAGAGATTTCTTTAAAGGAAGTATAGCTACCACTACATATAACTCTGGGCTGCAATTCACCTTTTCTTTTTATTCTTAACTTGTGAAACTGTATCTTAGAACTTGAGGCATATAACTTGTTATTTGATATCAAGTGAACAACAGTGAATCAATTGTAATGCTTTTGGCACTGAAGGAAACAGAGAGGACTTAAATATGTTTCCAGAAGACAAAAAGCTTCCTTTTGTGCATACTTTATGACATATGTTTCCACACTTTTAGAATATTCGAAAGTAAAAAAAAAAAAAAGTTTCTCACTACTTCTCATTAAAGACCAAGAGGACAAAACAGAGAAAACAAACTACCTCCAACCCACATATTATTTATCAGATGTTTTGGACGAAATTCAGGTTGAAAAACCATAAAGATTCCCTCTTCATCTCTCCCTACTGGCAACAGCATCAGGATGCTATTCCTCACTGCGGAAAAACACGCACTTTCACACGTTCAGGAATGTTGTGTTATTGTTCTAGGAAAACGGGGCAGGGGTGGGGCGGGGGGGTGGGGGTGGGGTGTGGGTACGGCTAGTACAGTTCTGGGCTTCTCTCCTCACCCTTGCTGCCAGGGTCGTTGTAGGTTTCTTGTGGGCTACTCCCGGCTTCAACTTCGCCAGAGGACTTGGGCTCACACCTGTGCATCCCTGGGTACACTCCCAGAGGCTGCTAGAAAAATCTTGAATAGGGGATGCCTGGACGGCAGAGCGCTCCATAAAAACTCAGTAATCCTCCTCTCTCGACTTTTTCTGTCCCAGGTAACCGCCCCAGGATCTTAAACTTTTTTTCCCGGGCAAATGTTTTGCTTGGACGCTTGCAGGAGCAGAGTCTGATTCGGCTTCTCTCGCTCTGGCGACCTGGCTCGCTCGGGATCCAGCGAGCCACGCAGAGAGGGGTGCGGTTTCCCTTCCTTCCCTCCACACAGGGAAGAGAAGAGGCGAGAGGAGGTGCTCAGCTTTCTTGGATATGCTCCCAAGTATTTGTAATTTGGCATTTACGAAACAAAATAATGCTAAAATGCAAAACAGCCACCGTAGAGGTGCTCAGCCCTCCCGAGTACGCTCCCAAATATCTCCAACTTGACGTTTAGGAAACAAAACAATGCTAAAATGCAAATTAGGCAATGTGATACCCAGAATGAGCCTTGTTTGACAGGCCAAACAGATTTTAATGGAAAGCTGACTCATATTCCCCAAGCCGATTCATTCAATCTTTAAGTACTTAAAAAAATTGTGTAATTTTAAGTTCCACCACGGTTATAATGAACACTCCACAATAACAAGCAGTGGAACAATGGACACCCCCATATCGCATTGTGTCAGGTAATTACGAAGTGTAGTGGCGCGGGAAAGCCAAGCAGCGAACGTCAATGTGTCACCCGCAGCGTGTACCAGCATTCGGGGCTGCGTGTCTCACGGAAGCCTTATCAAACCTCTCACGCCAATGCCTCAGCCCAGAGAGCCACAAACGCAACCCGAGCTTGGCCCCAGGCACGGACCTAGTGGGCCAAAGCGAAGGCGTGCGAGCGCAGGGGGAGCGAGCACGAATGGGGGAGAACAGCCGCGCGCAGGGAAGTCGCGGCGAAGAGTGTCCACCGGCGGTGGAGAGAGGGTCCTGGCCAGGCGGGGCGAACGCAGCTGGCTCCCGGAGGACGAAACCTTATAAACGGGACCCCGCGCTCCCAGCAGCACCCAATGCCCTGAGGTTAAACCCAGGGCACTGGGACAAGTTTCACAGGGTAAAACTGTTACTTTGTAGTGAGACACCAGTGTGTGTGTGTGTGTGTGTGTGTGTGTGTGTGTGTGTGTGTGTGAGAGAGAGAGAGAGAGAGAGAGAGAGAGAGAGAGAGAGAGAGAGAGAGAACTGGAGGGGAAAGAAAGAACAGGGGGCTGAGGTCCGAGATGTCCTACTTCTAAGTGGTTCATTGAGAGGCAAAAGCTGTCTTGCAAGCGCAGTCGTAGCTCGCACCCGGTTGGGGACCGGCGGAGCTGGGCGCACGGACCTCTCCAAGGGGCCTCCCGCCTCCACACGCCAGAGGTGGCCCCCGGACGGGGGGGGGGGGGGGATACTATCCTGGCAGCTGTGGGGGAGGTCAGGGCTGTGGTCTCCTTTCTCCCGAGACCCTGGCGCTGGAATCCGGAGGCGGCGAGCTCAGTCTGCCTTCCCCGGGGGTAAAGAAAGCGGCCCTCTTGCAACTCGACCTCGAATCCCCGTGCCCTCCCACCGCCCAACCTCCTCCTTTCACCCCCATTCATCCCCCCCCCCCCCTCGGCAGCTTCTAGGACCGGCTCAAAAGCCAACTCCAAACCCACGCGAGCCCACATCACGGAGCTAAGGAGAACAGCTGGGGTCGGGGCGGCCCCAGGGGCCGTCATGCCGAGGTGGCGGCCGCGAGGGGCGCCGCGTCCCGCCGGTGCCCGCCGCGGATGAGCAAGCGGCCGCGAGCAGCCCCCGGGGCCGCGCAGCATCCGCGTATTCAGTGACGGTGGAAGCCACGCCCGCTCCGGAGCTGGGGGCCGTCCCAGCCACCCCCCTCCACCTTTCCCCCTCCCTCCCGCCCCCTCCTCCCCGCGCCGGCCCCCGGCCCGCCCCCGGCTCGGCTCGCGGGAGGCGCTGGGCGCCGGTGCTGGCGCGCTCTCCCGGGCGCACACACACACATCCACGCACGCACGCCCAGAGCAGCTCTCTCCGCGCCCGGCCCTCGTTCCCCTCGCCCATGCAGACGGACAGAGCGACGGAAGATGGCTGACGACTCCACGGGGCACCGAGGATGCAGCCCGGCGGCGGCGGCGGCGGCGGGAGCGGCAGAAGCAGCGGCGGCGGCAGGGGCAGCGGCGGCGGCGGCGGCGTTGGCGGCGGCGGCGGCAGCGGGAGCAGGAGCGGCGGCGGCGGCGGCATCCCTGAGACTCCTCGAGCTACCTTTCCCTGTGACAGCCACTGACGTTCTCCGCCGCTAGAAGAGACCCCGCTTCTCCGGCGCCCGCCTGCCCTCCCCCCTCCCAGCCCCAGCCCCAGCCCCGCCAGCACCGCTACCTCCGCCAGCATTGCCACCATCAGCACCACCTCCACCACCACCACCGACACCACCACCACCACCACCACCGCCGGCGGCGGCAGCAGCCATTTCATCTCCACAGAAACCAGACACAAAAACATGGCAGAAATGGAGAAAGAAGGGAGACCTCCGGAAAATAAAAGGAGCAGGAAACCGGCTCACCCAGTGAAAAGGGAGATCAATGAGGAAATGAAGGTATTTTTGGACTTCGGGGCTGGAGGGACTGAGCTCTTTCTTCCGCCCGCTCCCTTTGGGCCGTTGTACGGATTTGGGGGGTACGGGGAGCGCTTGTCAGTTTCTGTAGGACGCCCAGAACGCCTCAGCTCTTCCTCCAGGTGCAAAACCGAGGCCAACTCGCGGGCTGCATCCCCGAGATTTGCCTGCCTCCGATTTGATGGGGGTGGGGGGGCGGCCAGGAAACCACATACTATTTAACCTTATAAACCCCAGATTGGCACAGGCGCGTTTCAGAGGGAGGGGACCGGGGGCCCAAGTGGCGGGTGGACGTGGTGAAGAGGCTTTCCTAGTCGGTCGTGTGTAGTTTCTTCCCTTTCTTCGGGAACCGTTCCTCGGATCCCTCCAAAGTTGAGGCGCTGCCGGGCCGAGGAACCCCGGGAGCGCTCGATTCCACCCTTGCCTCCAGTCCGTCTCCCAGCGCCTCGATCCCGCTTCCCCTCAAGTAGCCAGCTGCGACGGTGTAGAGAGGCTGTCAGTGCCCCGGCGAGTGCGGCCCCAGCAGCGTGAGTCTGGGTACCGTTTTGACGGCCGGCTTACCTCGCCCGCCCCTGTCCGCTCCTCTCGCTCGGCTGCCTCCGCCTCTTGCTCGTCTTTGCATGCTCCACTTCCCAGTTTATCAGACCCGGGCAAGCCCCGCCGAAAGATAGCTGTCTGGGGGGCGGCCTTCCCGAGCGCTGGCCCATTGTTCGGAAAGGCCAGCCCGGAGTCCTGTCGGCGAGGTCGGGCTCCCCGCCAGGCCAGCGGTGCGCCAGAGGTGGCGAGCGCAGCAGCCTGGCGCTCCAGCTGTTCGCTTTGGAGCGATTGCACCAGAGCACCGCTCAGCTCCGGCCAACACCCCCCCCCCCCCCCCCCGACACACACACTTATTTTCCATGAAGTTGAAGCTTTTGCCCGGCGAGGGTTTTATTCTGTGTTGATATGACGAATCGATCTTGATTAAAGAAAAAAAAATTATATATATATATTAATTTTTTTTCTTTTTGTGAATTACAAACAAGTAGCAGTTTTCAGGGGGACTTTAGCTTTCATTCTGCAGCCGGCTTGGTGTTCCCTATCTTCTGCAAGATAGAATCCTTAACACTGCCAACTGACTTAGGTTGGTGAACTTTGTATTTAAAAGGCAGACTGGATGAAAATGGCACGACTAAGTAAAATTTATCGCGCTTTGACGCTTTCTTGATTAGAACAAGCACATTCTATGAGAGTGCCTCCTGTGAAGCCCGTGTTTAGGAAGGGGCGCACGGATAATACAAGCTGTATGAGTATCTAGGTGCATATGCTTATAGCTTTCCTTTCCTCCAGAAAATGTCTGTAGCAATCTCAATTTCGGAATTTGAGCTGTTATTTCTGGGTGATGAACTTAGTGCCTGAAAGCATGGGGTGCAGCATCAGTCCAAGGGGAGTTAAGGAAGATTTGCTCTGGAAACCAGTGCCATTCCTTGTGATGGAAACCACCATTGATTTAAATGATAGTTTTTTAAAAGACCAGTAGGAGCTGTTGTCTTCTGATGAGGGCTGGAATTCAAACAGTCTACAATAACCATTCTTCCTCACTTACACTTCTCTTCTGTCCTGCATTTCCAGATTACTTTTCCATTTCATTTTAAATTGGGGGTGCAGGAACAGGAGAGAAGTGAGCCACTAGGAAATCACAGTGTGCACTGGCCCTTTAAAACACTACCTAATGTGATCTATATGGATGGCAGCTTTTAAGTTTCATAGGTTCTAGAATTACAAATTAGCTAATTTTAATCAAAACATGTGAAATGTTATCCCGGCTGGATATAAAGGCTGACTGTGCTCAATGCTTGGGGCTGGCGTTGTTGACTTTGGCTGCGGGCGCACTCCGTGGTTTGGGAGATAGTTGTCCTTCTACAGTATAACAGATGTTTGTCTGAACTGGTGAGGAAGAAACAAAAACAACATTGTGTGAAGGGGAAAAATTACACAATTTTTAGTCAATGCTGCAGGACTAAGTATGGAATTAACCTTCGTGCACAGAATTTCCTCTTCTTAAAATGTTATTTTTCTTCCAAATCACCACCTACTATTTGAAGTTTTAGTCCTCATCATTTCTGTGTAGAGTGGCATTAAATAAGAAGTTTTACACAGCAAATAACTCAGTTGCCTGTAGGATTGGTATTTTCTATCTGGTTTAGACCAGTGTGTGAGAGACCCCGGCAGAAACCTCCAGTCATGTCCACGCACACAATGCCAGTATGCATGGATTCCCATTTCTACTGGAATTGTTTTGTAGGTATTCCTCTAATATAATGGCACCCAAAGTCCTCATTTGAAAAGTGCTTTCTCAAAGTCAAATGGTGGAAAGGTTATTTTGAACTCATTAATATTTTTCTGTTTTTAATGTTAATAACCTCATCAGTATAACCCTCCTCAAACCTCATGGTATTATTACTACTCGTTGTCCCCAAACCTAAAGTGTAGAGTAACATAACAAGTTGGTTGCCCTGTACAAAAATATGTGCAACAAAATGTCACCGAGAACACAATGTGGCCTTGTGCAGCTTCATATCGGTGCCGCTGGAGCTGCCTGGCTGTGTTTGCCTTCATCTGAACGGCTTTCATCTGGACCAGTGTAAACTAAACCCTGGTAAGTAATCACTGCCCGGCAGAAAGAAAGGAATGTATACAGCTAGCACGGCCTAAGCTGTAAAAACGGAAACCTGAGCCCCCACCGAGGATCACATATCAAGGCTTGAAGGTAGGGGAAATGAAAGGGGGAAAGAGGAGAGAGCGAATGGAAAAGTCAGCCTGGGAAGTGGAGGGTCAGGAGGAGGCCCCCCTCAGGGAGATTTGGCTCAGGGATTAGGGAGTTTTATCATGGTGTACAGTGACCTACTCAGGTTTCAACACTGGTTGGATCAAGTTGCTTCTCTGTGAGCTGAAAGAAAAAAGACTGGTGTGTATGTGATTTTTCTTCCCCGCTTCGGGTAATAGAAAGGACATTGGCACAAGTGTCTATTTTAAGTACAGCAAATGCAGGGCACTCAGAATGAGTGACAAAATCACCCCATCATGAGGCTTTCTTCAAGATCTCCTAATTGAGATAGTTACATGTTTATTTTAAAATGGCTGGAGAAGACAAACTGGCTGAGGTTTAGCTGACACCAGTAATGGCATTGGAGGTTGTCTTCATGTGGCTGGGAGCTAATGTTGGTGGCTGTTTCACTAGATCAGATATTGAGTTACATTTTCGTTATCACTGGTCTAATGTGCATGGCAGTTGTAACAAATTTAAATTTGATACAATATAATTTTGTGTGTGAAAAGTACATGACTTGGCATAGATGCTTATAGTGTAGTGAAAATATCTTCAAGTAGAAGTGCTTGTCTCATTATGACCTTTACAATGTTACCTTATCTTTCCTTTTCTTCTTTCTCCCTCCACCCTGGTTTTTCTTGGTTAAAAAGACTCGTTACTTTACTGTATTTGTCATAAGTATGCCTTGTTTAATTAATGACCAGTAGAGACAATTTAAAAAAATTAGATGGTGATGCAATTTACATTTTGACTATTTTTGTTTTCTAAAGTGAATATTGTGATTGTATCTAATGTAATATGTCTTCAATGTACTGTTAGCTCACATGTATCATAATAAATGGATCTTAGGAAGGAATCCCAACACATAGAAGGGCTAATTCATTTCAGGAATTCATCCATAACATGACAGATTTAATATAAAAACTAGTTCATACTATTGGACGTGCATAGGTAAATATATGTGTAAGTGTAACAGTAACAGTAATAGTTCTACTTAAGGGTAAGTATCTTGCACACATAGATATTAGTGACCATGATTAGTGGCTACTGAACAGTAATGCAGCTCAAAAAAAACCCAAAAAACTACACTGTGAGTAGAGATAATGAGTCAGATTTTTATCTTTTAAAACTCTTTGACAAAACCAGTGTGATTAGATCAAGGACTCTGCCCTGGAAACTTTCCTAAACAAACCATAATTAATGCATTTGCAGCGTTTGACTTCTTTATCAATTGTTAAACTACAGGATCATCTGTATTAAATGTCTTGGGGTCTCCTTTACTGAAGACGTTTTCTGTCTATAAATATTCCCAGTGAATAATTTGTACCTAAAATTATGCTTCAGTCCTGATGCCTACAGTTAGAGTCAGGAACATCTGTTAAAGTTTAGTAGTAAACTCACCACAAGATTTGCTAATTTGGTTTCTGATGGTCTCCATTTGGCATTAAAAATGACCTGTGTCAACTGCATAGACAATAAAGCAAGTTGCAGGCTAAGCTGGTGAGTGCAGTGAGATAAATAGGTTTCCATTAAGAAAAGAAAGAAAGAAAGAAAGAAAGAGGGAAAGAAAGAAAGATCATGGTGTAGATTGGGAAAGTCGGCATGTTTCAAAGTTGAAATCAGCTCATTACTAAAACAGGTATATTTTAAGTTTTGCTGCTGAAACTCCATCCTGTTGTCAGACACAGTAAGTCTCAGGAACCTAGAAAGTGGGCTTGGGACAGATCTCACTGCGGCATTCACAAATTATGTAAGACCTGTCAGCCACTGGCCTCAGGTGTGCCACGTGGTAGGGTTGGGGACTAATGACAGCTGGGACATGGTCCTTACTTCTTGAGAGCTGGAATAGGATGTTCCTGAGCCCACCAGCCTTGTCCTCCACGTTTCTGTCAGTTGTCCTGCTCAAGGCTCCAGTCAAAACCCATTAAGAGATGCTTCTGGGAGGGCACAGAGAGCTGTGAATTCTGTTCTGTTCAAACCAGGGTTTTCTGAAAAGAGGCTCTTTTTCCGTCCATGAACCTGTGAGTGTGATAGAGCAAGATTCTCTAAGCCTTATACGACTCGCAGGTTCCAGAGACGAGGAAATGGAAAGGAACCACTCCACTTCCTCCCGAATCTGAAATAAACATTTGAACTAGAAGAAAATGAGTCTGACAGACTCATTCCCTTCTGCGTTTCCTGCCTCTGTGCTTGCCAAGCACTGCTCTGAGAAGCCAAGCCTTACTCTCCTTGTGTGAGAGACAGACTCATAGAAACCAAGAGGTAACAGTTTTTAAAGGAAAGTCAAAAACAGGGCCTCCGAAAGGGCAAATATCAGTGAGCACAAGTGACTGTCTGAAAAAAGGAGAGTTCCAGGGAAAGACAGTGTCTTGTTAGAGTGACCATATTTTTTATATCTCCTAGGGAAGTGTCCTTTTCATTAAGTCTTTATACTGCTTTCTCTTTCTTTTCAAAAAAGTTATTAGAAGTAGTAGAAGGCGGATCATTTAAAAAGCTCTCAAGTCTCAAACTTCCTCTTGTGGAATGGGAAGTCAGCCACACTTGCACTCTCGAGCTAATAAGATTATTGAATATTTTCCTAAAAGAGAAGGGATATTACTGGGTAAAATGAGAAAGAAATAAAGTACTTTGTTTTTGATGGTGCCAATTGAAACATGTAAACAGGCATGAAAGCATGTGGTGAGTGCAATTTGCTGAATGTATATTTTAGGATCTGTAGACCGATGGGTGTTAATATCTCTTATGTAACCAAAGGGCTGTGGAACCCTGTCCTGTTTTAAGGCCAATGGCTTTGGCAGGGACAGGAAAACAATGCAACAAGTCTTGGTGATTTTTAGGGCCGTTCTACAGCTGTGATCGGACACAGCTGCACACCTGCCTTGTTTGCCACATTAACCTTGGGGCTGGAATCCACAATTTCACAGCATTTGTTTGACCTTTTTTAGGACGTTTGATGTCCTGGCCGTGGATGAAAACGTGGGAACATAATTGTCTATTCTGTGTCACAAAAAGACAATAAAGCAACATAGGTTTTATATGTGGAAACACACAATTTTGGTTTCGTATACCAATTACACAGCCATCCAATTTAGAATATATCAATAAGAGAACAAGACTTTCTCCTCAGGCCTGTTTCAGGCTGGGGTTGTATTTTAATATTATGATGTGTCTTCTACCTTTAGAAGTGTATTGTAATCATTGTGTTGTGGCCGAAAACGATGCTGCAAAATGGAGGGTAGTGACCATCTTTAAAGGATTTCTTCTTCTTCTTCTTCTTTAATATTTATTTATTTATTTTGAGAGAGAGCATGAGTGGGGGCAGGGAAGAGAGAGAGGGAGGGAGAGGGAGAGAGAGAGAATCCCAAAGCAGGCTCTGTGCTGTCCGTGAGGAGCCCAATGTGGGGCTTGAACTCACAAACCACGAGATCATAACCTGAGCTGAGATCAAGGGCCTAACACTTAACAGACTGTGCCACCCAGGTGCTCCCATCTTTAAAGGATTTCAAATTGCAAAACTGTGGTTCAGGTAAAAAGAGCAGGGCTCACCGGGTAAAGTCTGCACCAAGAGTACAAATCTCGCTGCTCTTATCGTTCCATGCATGTGGATAGCCCTCTAATGGGTCTTCTTTGGGGAGAAGGACCATCTGATTCCTTAGGATACCATCTGATCTAGCGGGATCATGAATGTGGATGTACTTTGTAATCTGTAAAGGGATCTTACAATATTTCTTTTTCTCTGTTTAAATTTTACCTCCCAACCCTCTTGCAGAACTCTAAAATAAATCTGATCCACTGGATCTGTGTTAAGAGAGATGACTTAGGGGCACCTGGGTGGCTCAGTCAGTTGCGTGTCGGACTTTGGCTTAGGTCATGATCTCGTGGCTCGTGAGTTTGAGCCCCTTATCAAGCTCTCTGCTGTCAGCCTGGAGCCCACTTTGGATCCTCTGTCCCCCCCTCTCTCTCTGCCTCTTCCCTGCTCGCATTCACTCTCTCTCTCTCTCTTTCTCAAGAAAAAAATAAACCTTAAAAAAGAGAGAGAGATGACTTAGACTCAGCCTTAGGCCAGATGTGGGGATAGAATCAGAAGCTGACTTCTAATCAAGTTCAGTTCTTACTTCTGAAAGAAGAGAAACTGCCTCTTCTGCAAATTGCTATCTTACCCCCTTTAAAGATCTCAATTAGCAAGTTCAGTGATGCTTAACAGAAACCTACCTAAGAAGTCAGAACACATGGAGGTGAAGGGGGAGATAAAATATTTTCCAAAAATAACCATCATTCTGTCATTCATAATCTTAACCAGCAGGGATGCTAGCATTTTTCCCCCCTGCCTTATAAATTGTTCAGGATTGGGGTTTCCCTTTCCTTTGAAAGTATTTCTCATAGGCTTCACTTTTGTAGACAGTGTGTGCCAGAATGTTTTGAAGTTAAGTCATGTGACTGACAGATCCTTTTTATTGTCATCAGGACTGTGAATATGGCTGACATAATTGTCTATGAGTAGACTATGTGTTAATTAATTTTTAGTTAAAGTAATTTTTACTTTTATAAAGTTAATACACAGACACGATAGAAATAGTAGAGTAAGCAATACAGAAGATACAAAATACAAAAGCAATACAAAAGCTAAAAGAAAAACAAAGCCTATAATTTTCCCACCCAGACACAATTACTATCAACATTCTGATATATGTCTGTTAATGCCCTTTTCTATGTATGATATATAGTTTTTTTTTTAAAACAAAAGAGGTCTTCTAGTGTGCTAACCTTCTTCAAAACTTAATATATTGTTAATAGCTTTTCATGGCAGTAAAAATTTATCTATAGCATATATTTTAATGGCGCAATAGTATTCCATTTTAGTCACTCCATGACTAAGCTGTAATTTAACTAGATTCCTATTGTTTGGCATATAGTTTGTTTCTAAGAAAAAACCCTGAGATAAACATTCCTGAACATGCATATTTTTGCACGCATTTCCTTTGAATGGTTCCTACAATTCTGAGAAATACAATTGCTGAATCAAAGGGTATGTGCGTGTTTAAAGTCTTTCACTGCATATAGTCAACTACCCTTTTTCTAAAAGTTGTATCAGCTTAAATTTCCAATAGTAGGAGACTGCTCACTAACACTGGATATTCCAATTCCTTTAACTTGCACATATTTATTTTTAGAATCCATTTTACTGAATTTTGTTTGATCGTTTTTCTGTATTTATACATTTAAAAAATATTTGTGAGGGGCGCCTGGGTGGCTCAGTCAGTTGAGCGTCCGACTTCGACTCAGGTCGTGATCTCGCGGTCCGTGGGTTCGAGCCCCGCGTTGGGCTCTGTGCTGACAGCTCATAGCCTAGCGCCTGCTTTCGAATCTGTGTCTCCTTCCCTCTCTGCCCCTCCTCTGCTCACACTCTGTCTCTCTCTCTCTCTCTCAAAAGTAAATAAACATTAAAAAAAAAAGTTAAAATTTTGTGAATATATTCAAATGTACTAGCACATTGACTGAGTACATTCTAAGTGCTAGGCATTGTCCTAGGTGAGGCGTAAAATGAAATAAGAGGTTTCTGCCCTCAGGTAACTTATAGTGTATTTGGGATAGGTGACATATTTTACCAGACCTGGGACTTGGGGTGAAAACTGGAATTATGTTTGTGGGGAGAGAGAGGACATGGCTCTTCCCTCATTTGAATTAAAAATTGGGAGCTCTTTGAAACCTTTGTGCTCTCTTGGTTAGTATACGAAGTTGAAAACACACTGATACTCAGTTTTATGAGGCCTGGTAAGAAAGAAATCCGTGGTACCTACTTACATTTTAAAGTCTATTTGGTGCTTTCAAAATAAAATCATTAGTCCTTTTTGAAGACCTTGAAGTAGTTGCATTTCAGAAGTATTGTGAGAATTTGTAATTACTGCAGTTTTCAAAGTGCCTTGAAGTCCAGTCTTTATTATTTACCTGGTAAAGTGGTCAGTGAAAAATCATTTAGACTGAACTTTGACATTTGTGCAGTACTTCCAGGTGAATAAGGAGAGAATCTAATGAAGGTCCTGGGAATTAGGTTTCAACAAAAATAAATTTTTGTATCAAAAGAATTCAGAAGGAATGGGGAAATAGTAAAATTTCCAGCCTTTCCACCATCTTTCTGTGGCCTATTTTTTTTTGTTTGTTTGTTTAATTCTAGGAAGAGATCATGCTTTCAGACTAAATGTTAGGATTGTCTTTTTTTTTTCCTTAGGAGCCCTGGAAGTGAGAGAGGGGAATTAGAGAGGGCAAGGAAGAGGCATGGGGATAAATGTTAAAAGTACAAAGCAACTAGAGTCAGATGCAATGTGCAAAAAATTATAAAATGAGAAGATTAAATTTAACAGTGAATTTTGAACACAATCCAACGAAACAAATAATTGAGGAGAGTAGAGGCCAATGATCAAGTCTGAAAGCAAGCAACATAGGTAGATATAGGCCCTGGTTGGAAAGCTCTTTATATGTGACATTGACATCCTGTGGTATGATTTCCTTGCAACTCTTTGATTGGTCCAAGGAGGTAGTTTCTTTGGAATTGCTGACACATCGGACTATATGGAATTGATCATAGAAAGAGGCCTGGTATAAGAATCAGAAGATCTGTATTTTTGTTCTGACTTTACTGTGTGATGTCTCATGCCTGTCATTTACTTTCTGGATGCTCTAATGTTTGGTTGTAAAATGAAGGTATCACCTAGGTTCACCAGAAGTTTATTGTGGAAATCAAATACCCAACTTACTGGGTTATTGAAAGGAACAGAGAGTTAAAGGATGTGGAAACACTATAAAGTGCTGTAAGAGTGTTAGACATTATCATTATAATTATAGTGACCTATTTTCCAAACCCAAATTGGACCACATGGTATGAGAGAGGATTTTTGTGCCACTTCCAAGGGTGAGAGGCAGTCTGCAAAATGCGATTCAGATGCCAGAATATTGAAATTTCTGGCACAATTTTGATGCTTTATGGGAGCAATGATAAAATATTTGAAATAGTAAATGTTCAGTAAAATTTATGACATGTGATCATGATAATTGTAATATTTCTTTGCAAAAGGTATTTAATTTCTTGTCTAAGTACAAGTTCTTTGATTTCACAGAATCTTACTACTGGGAGGGACCTGGAGACTTTAGTTTCCCACCCCGTCTCTAGAATATTTGCTAGGTGAAGATTTGCGGGGGGGGGGGGGCAGGGGGGAACAAATTTCACTACCTCCCTTGGTAAAGTAACTTGTCTTATTATTGAACATCTTTCTGGCAAAACATCTCTGCAGTTTAATTTTTATCACCTTTATTTTTTCACCTTTTAAAAACCATAACATACATGAGAAACATCTGTAGGAAAGGAGTAATTTTTTTAATAGAAAAATCCTTTTTTGAGGATAATAATTTAAAAAATGTTGAAAAACCAACCGCTGGAATTTTCTACCAGAAGGATTTGAAAACCCTTATGGGCCATAAACATTAAACTCATTTCTTCTAGAATGTTATGTTTCTTGGATGATAACTGCAAAAATCTATTTCATTTCCTTTGGTTTCGCACCATAATGAGCCCATATGATATCTAGCATCAAACTCTACCTAGAAACTAAAAATCTTAAGTTATCTATTCCTTGGGGTTCTTTGATTTCTTAATACAGTGTGTTTAAGACAGAAGTAATAGTCTGTTTCTTATACTTATGCCACAAGAAACTTTGGTGTTCACTTTCTCTTTCTTTCACCTTGGTCTTCCTTTCTGGACAGATTTGAGATTTATAGCTTGAGGGTTTATAAACCTTTCCTATTCTGCTTTTGCAGTCATCTATCAAAGCAACAAGGTGTTTATTTTTATTTTCACTGATAAGAAAGGGAATGTTTCAGAGCTTATTTTCATTGACATTTATAGTAACTTGAAAATCATAGAATAGTCTAAGTTCACATTGATTGTTCCACGAAGTCTCTGAGTTTTCAGCACAAACCATAAACTAAGTGTTGCAGTTAAGATGTCCCAATATTATGAATTTGGTGATAATAACCCAGCGGAGGTTTTAGTTTTTACCCGCATGTCTGAAACTTCTGGATTCCATCCCTGGGATTGGCTCTGAAAAGCTGAATGGATTTGCAGCTGGACTAAAACAAACAAATCTATATCCTTGGCTGGGAGGTTGTTCCATGAATTATGCATCTGTAGCCTTTGTGTCACTTCAGAGGTTAGGCAGAACTGGAGAGAGAGGCACCCAGATACAAACGGTCTAGAAAATTGGATATGGTGGCCAAGAGTTACTATGCAAAAGATTTTCTGTCTCGTTGGCACAGTTCTCTTGGAGATTGGGGCAAATAGCACACAGACCAATAAGATGGTTTGAACTTGGCTTTTAACACTGTGGGGAATTGGTGTTTTGATTTAAGGTGTAATCCTTCTCCGTGGAGATTTCTGCTGCCAGACCACTGATGGAGGACCTCGATTTGTGCGCTTAGGGACTGTCATTCTCCAGACCAGGCGCTCAGCTTAGTGAAAAAAATTGGGTGTTAGGGGAGACTGACGCCTCATTAAAGGGATCTCTTTTGATTGAATAGAGCAGCGTTTAGCTGAGTCCTCCTCAGTGGTATTCCAGAGGTTGCTGAGCTTATTATACATATTGATCATATCATCTTTGTGCATTCATGAAAAGAATGTCTATTTAATGTGGACATGACCAGCCATCAGAGAGAATAAATGCCTCACTAAAGTGTGATATGGCTGACTGTTGGCCTTGTGGATGGTAGCACTGAATCAATCTGGCTAGATTTTTTTAAAATTGCTGGTGCACTATACCATCACAGATAGACCCAGTTGGAGCCCTGAGCTTAAGTGGGCACTAAAGCAAAGAATCTAACATTCTGTGGGAGGTTTGAAATGCCAGGTTTGTTTTTGTGGAGTCAGTAGTGTAGTATCTTTTCTTTTTTATGCAATCCCTGCTGAAATCTAAAGTCGTGAAATTCAAGAGAACATGGAACTCACACGTTGAGGCTGTGTACACTCTTGGTTTAGCCTGGGTGCTTTGTTTCAGGTATATAAATTATACATCCCAGTGTAATTCGGAAATGACAGCTTCTAGGGAGAATGAGAAAAGATTCTTTGAGCCACAGAGGTTAGAATATATAGTTTTTCTAGCAAGTCTAGGAAGCTCAGGATGCCTTTCCAGACAAAGATTTTTTTTAAAAAAAGAATTCATTCAACATTTATTAAGCCCTTATTCTGTAGCATAGTGTCCTGCTTTTTATTTTTAAGTCCCCCCAGCTTTATTGAGATATAATTGACACATAAGAACATAAGAGATATAATTGACACATTGTGTAAGTTTAAGGTGTACAATGCGTTGATTTGATGTATTTATATATTGTAAAATCATTACCACTGTAGCATTAGCTACGCCTCCAACCTGCCATAGTTACCATTTCTTTTTTGTGGTGAGAACATTGGAGATCTATCTACTCTCTTAGCAACATTTGAGTATATGATACAGTACTATTAGCTATCATCATCATGCTGTACATTATATCTCCCAACCTGTTAACCTAATAATTGGAAATTTGTACCCTTAGACCAATATCTCCCCATTTCCCTCACCTCCCAGCTCTGGTGACTACCACTCTACTCTATTTCTTAGAGATGTTTTAAGGCACATGCAAGCATTAAGATCATTAATACAGTCTCACGTCTTATTTCCAGATCTAGCAGTTGATAAGTTCACAAAAAAATAGCCACCTGATATTAAAGCTTTAAAGCTGTCCAACTATACCCATTATTTCACAGTTTAGTATCAATAATAACAACAATAATGATATCTTACATTTATATGTTGGTTTATAGTTCATAAACTATTTTCATGTGTTATCCAAAATCTGGGCTGGCTATTAACCTTAAAGTTATTTGGTACTATTATGTTACTTGTTGGAAGACAATCATAGTGACCTTTGATTTTATGGAGAAGGAAATCTGTCAGTAGTGAAATTTGTAAAGCAAATTATGCATTGATTTTTAAAGTATACATTTGCAAACGGGAAAATTAAAAAGGGAGACCCTTGTAGCCTTGACAATTGAGAAATTATTTCTTTGCTGAGATTTTGCTTTATCTAAGAGTCATGTTAAAGAACAATACCTGAATCAGAAAGCAATTCTAATTTAAATTAATCTGAGCCACCAAAAGTTTGATTGTTTTCATTTTCAAATATTTTCTTAGCTGTTTTCATGCCTTACCTTTTGTGTTAGTCTGGGGTATAAACTTTGCAGAATATGCTAAAATATGACTTCCTATTTGTAAGCAAAACACACTAATACCTTTTTTCTTATTATCTTTAAATTGCAAATGTCTGAAGGCCTGTCATAATTGGATGCATCATCCTGAGATTTAAATGCATTACAGTGTTTGAACGTGATTTGAAAAATGAACACGACTCTAGGGGAGGTGGGGCAGGGCTGGCATTAAACGGGTAGTGCAAACAGAATTTGACTTATGCATTCGTTTCAAATAGTTATTGATTATATAAAAAAGGAACCTGTGCTTCTCTTTCAGAACTTTGCAGAAAACACTATGAATGAACTCCTTGGCTGGTATGGCTATGATAAGGTTGAATTGAAAGATGGTGAAGATATTGAATTCAGGAGCTACCCTACAGATGGAGAGAGCCGGCAGCACATTTCTGTTCTCAAAGGTAATGACATTTAATGTCCCTTTGTTCATGCAAAGAAGGATTAACTATCTCAACCTGCCAGAATTGAGTTGCTTTGGGGCTCATTTTGTTGATTATGCCAATGGTTGATTTAAATGTACATCCCCAGTAGTGCTTTCCCATAAGCAGAATTCCACAGAATATAAGAGCACAACATAAAACAAAAATAGACACAGCTTAATCTCCTTCCAGCAATGAGAGAACTAGCTAGCAAGGGCTATGGGCTTTAAGTGTTATGGTCCTGCCCACAAATTTATAGAAAGGGACAACATCTGCTATGTTCTCCCCCTGTGTCCTTTGATATATTAGTTATTGCGGACTGGTGCTTCCTATTAAGTGAAATATTAGGTTTGGATTTTGAGACTCTTAAGAGAGAATTTTTGGTAATCCCCCCTTCTCTCTTTTTGGTGGGAATTCTAAAGTAAAGCCCTATTTCTGTTTTGTGTTTGAATTCCTTCCTGCCCCCAGCCTTGGATAGGGTAAGAGGAATAAGAGAGTCGTACATGATTGGATCCCACATTACTCTATAAGAATTTTCATCAAAGCCCAGCTAAAGAGTGGAAATTAGAGTCGTGGCAGAATAAAATTAACACTGATTCTATCAGCAGATAGTGTCGGCTACTTCATGAGGGAAGCCTAGAACCACTGGTGGGTGTTGATATGGATACTGAATTTATGAACCTAAATTTGGAGTGAGAGTTTGTTTGTCAAAGAAAAGGAGTATATAAAGAAGCAATCCATGTGGGGAACTTCAATAAAAAGTGGGCAAAATTCATTGTGTGTCATCATTGGCAATTTGATCAGTATTTGCCCTGCATTGTAAACTACCTGCTCATCATGCATTTTATTGCCAGTGTCTACGACAGGGCTTTTCCTTCTTATATGCCAAGCAACGAAATGTAAATGAGCTGTCCTGCAGGCATGTGGAATTGAACGTACATGACAAATTTCATGTTAAGCCCGCTATGAAATTGTACACATCATGTTACAGAGATAGTATCATCAATTTCACTGTAAATGAAAAATGCAAGTCATGAGTTTATATTCTATAAACTAATAGCTCGTATAATACTTGGTCTAGGTAATAATCTTTGCCTCTGGGGAACATGGAGAGTGCCAGGATATGCTACTAGAGGGAAAAAGTTGTTTTCCATGGTTGAATTTTTTTTTTTTTTAATGATTCACATACAAGGATAAAATTCACAAAGTTCATATCATTGTAAGTTTTTTTTATTTTCACTTTTGTTAATATTTAATGGATATTAATGGGTTCATTTAAGGAGTTTACCCTGTGAAACAGTTTTCTTTCTAATAATCTGCTTCTTTCTCATTGGTTCTTTTGATTATATTAAGACCAAACTTTTTAATACAGTGGGACCTAGTTATAGGCCTGGAGGGGCAAATTTTTAGCCCACCCCCCCCCCCTTTAGCCAGAGAGTGAGGCCTGCTATATATCATTTGGTACATGGGAAATGTTAATTGCCTCTCAATTTTCTATGGGCTTTACAGCGCTAAAATTCATCACCATGATACAATTGAGATGTTAGCTATCATAGTGGAGCAAATTATAAAGGAGCCCATTGGAAATTTATGTTAACAAGACTGAAAAGGTCCAGGATGGTCTGTGCAGTTCTGGTAAAGTGTTTAAAGATTTGCAAGGAAAAATTTATTTTGTTATACATAGCCATTTTGCTTGAGAAAATGTGGTCATAAGGAAAACAAGTCCTTTTGTTACATTGAACATGATTTTCTTTTCTTTTACAGAAAATTCTTTGCCAAAACCAAAATTACCTGAGGACAGTGTTATTTCACCATACAATATAAGCACAGGTTATTCAGGGCTTGCCACAGGAAATGGACTCAGTGACTCACCTGCAGGGTCCAAGGATCATGGCAATGTGCCCATTATTGTACCTTTAATCCCTCCACCCTTCATAAAGCCACCAGCAGGTAAGTCACTACTGGGGTTTCCAAGGAGAACGACTCAGAAAGTAGTTGTCATTATCTTATAAATCATTATTAAATGCTCAAGTTAACTTTGGAAAAGACTGTTTTAGGAATTTTGTGACAAGAGATACTAGTGCATGTATTATTTACAGGAGTATTGCTCTGTTAGGCAAATTCCCCCAATCTACTTTTAACTGAATGAATATTTCCTGCCACTGGCTACAGAAAAGTTATTTTCCTTCTCTGAAATAATCTGTTACAAAATAAAAAAAGAAAGGTGAAATAATTTTATATACTGACTGGCTGACCTGGGTGGTAGTGTTGTGAGAGCAAGCTCTCCTCAGAGGGGGCCACCCTTCTAAATCCACTTAAGAAACAACCTAGATTATCCATCTTTGCCACAGATTCTTTCTAATTCCTGGAAAACTCTCTTTGAGAGCGTTAAAGAAAAATGGATGTCTGAATTTTACGTGCATGAAAATATAATCCGTTGTTTAATATTTCCAGAAAACCAGATGGCAGTGTATGAAGCTGGATGGCAAAGGGCTGAGCATTGTATGATGTTGCAAGCTAGGTTACAGCCATGTTCCATGCAGAGAAAGAAGTTCAGTAGCATTGTATCTGGCTTGCTGTGAAATGTGGGAATTATGCTAGAATGCTTAATTGCTAGACTGATTATTTTTCTGTATATTGAGTTGAACAATGATAAACAGTGAGTTTTGATGGCAGTACTTAGCATAACTTACGGAAGAGAATGTTTGCATTTTTTTTTAGGGGAGATAGGTGTGCAATTGTTTTCATAAACAGTGAGGATATTTGTAGATATAAATTCCTAGGCTTATGTTGTAGATATTTTTGTACCATATTCTAAGTGTTACTAACATTTTCCTTCATAGTATGGGCACATTCTCTTCCTTAGCTTACTACATTTTAGTAGTAAAAGTGTCCTTTCAAATTGAGGTCTCAGATATGTCCTTGAAATCCATTTATCTGTCAAAATCACTTGAAATTGTGTTTGCTAATTACTAACATAATTTGTGTATCATATAGAATTTACCTTTTTAATGCCCCTAGTCTCCTTTGGTTGGTTGTTTTCTGATGCAGAGGGGCCCAGATGTATCTCCCAAGGGCCAAAAACATACTTTGCATAGGCTACTGGAAAGGAGAGGGGTAACTAATTTTGTAAATGTAGGGTTCATATTCGAATGTGTGTCCAGTGGCTTCAGTGAGAGGTGATGATAAAGAGTATCATTAAGGCAGTGTGTCTAAGTGGAAAGAACCCTGGCTTCAGATTTAGACAGATTGGGCTCAAGTCTAGGCTTTGTCACTTACCAGCTCTGTGAACATGCACACATTAAATGAGTTCTCCTCTCCTCAGTTTCTCCATCTGTAAAATGGGGATCACAGGTTCATCCTATGGTATTATTGTGGCCATGAGATGAGAAAATATATGTAAAGCACCTAGCATAGTACCTGCCACACGAAAGCCATTCAGTAAACACCATGCCTCTTTTTTTTCAGTCCTTAGTCTGCCCTAGAATTATCATGCATATAATTTGTGCATAAAAAGGTGTGCATCCAAATGCAAATTCCCCTCTAAGATTTATTTGAGCAAAGCAAACAGCTTTAGAAATTAGCATAGCTGAGGCTAACATGAGTTTGGCATGCCAAAAAACCTGCCCTGGAGTTTCCTGCTGAGCCAGCCACGTGGAATTCAAGCACACAGCTCCCATTTAACTCTAATTCCACATCAGATCAGGAAATAAATATGCAAAAGGATACAGGCCAAAAATTGAGCCTTGGAAGTCTTAGACATAGGAACTTGGAGGAATTAGAAGCCAGAGTAACCGAACACCAGTGGTTTTATGCTGTCTTCATGCAAGTCCAAAGCACTCATCTGTTGAAAACAAAATGTAGGGGAGGACGTGTTTAATTTTCTGTATCTGCTCTAAACCTTGACTCTGTGCTTCTCTTGGGTTCTATATGACAAGACAGAGAATACAGAAAGGATCTCTGCTTTCAAGGGGTTTTCTCCATTAATCCCTACACAGAAACACTTACAGGAGAGATGAATTTTGATTTAGTCATATTATATAGTACAGGGGTCCACAAACTTTTCCTGTAAAGGGCCAGATAGTATTTTAAGCTTTGGGCTATGCTGTCTCACAGCTGTATCACAGCTACTGAACTCTGCTGTTGTAGCAGGAAAGCAGCCACAGATAATATATAAACAAATGGCTGTGTTTATGTTCTAATAAAACTTCATTTACAAAAAAGACAGCAGGGAGGGTTTGGCCCCAGGACAACAGGTTGCTGATTTTTGCACTAGGGTAAGATTGGCAAAAGCCTCATGATAATAGGAGGGTGAATAGAGTTTCTAAGAGTGAGGCCATGAGCTTTGCCAACGTCTTTTGTGTAATATGAGGGACAGCAACATGGACAGGAAGAGAGTGGGGTTTTCAGGGTATGTGGTGAGCTTTGGCAGATTGTAGTACTCTAATAATATTTGTTGAAAACTGAATGAACTGAACTGATATTTAAATACCTATTGCACATACATAAGACAGTACAGGCCACTTTGTTGTTCACTGAGAGAATGTTAGTATCTTGGCTGGATTAGTCCCAACCTGTCCGAAATTGACCATAGCTTTACTGACAGTGATGTGAGTCATTATCCATGGATAAGTTATCCATGATTATCACAGATTATCACAAAACTTCCATCTAATGAATCATTTCAGTTTCTCCTTTTGTTAAAAATTTTTACCAGAATTGTTACACAGGTAACTGAGTTGAGGCACATTTCCTGTCAATTTTATAGCTGTATCTAGGTTAACATAGTATTCCTAAGGGAAAGCAATAAATGGCATAATGGCCAGAAGTAAAAGGTCCCTCTATGATCAACCCTGGAATAATTTATTTTTTTTAACATTTATTTATTTTTAAGAGAGAGAGAGAGAGAGAGAGAGAGAGAGAGAGAGAGAGAGAAGAGAGAGAGATCTGAAGCAAGCTCCAGGCTCTGAGCTGTCAGCACAGAACCCAACACAGGGCTCAAACTCATGAACTGTGAGATCATGACCTGAGCTGAAGTCAGATGCTTAACCGACTGAGCCACCCAGGCGCCCCAAGCCCCTAAATAATTTAAAATTGACTGTATCATGCAACTGTGCACCTTTTGGGGTAGGGAAGACGAGGATCATGTGTATGTTTTGGATTTCTGGAAGGAAAATACTGGTTAGCATTCAAATTATTCCTGTTCTACTATAAACTGGCTATGTGAAAATGCCAATAATAATAATACCTTATGTTTGGGTGAAATAAATCCCTTATAGTTTATGAAGCTCATTCACATTCATTATTTTATTTAATCTGATCTTTACAATGACCCCAGGAAATAGCACGCTAGATATGGTTACATAAGGAACTGAAGGTCAGATAGGTTAAATGGCTTGCTCAAGATCAGGAGACTTCTAAATTCTTGAGCCAAGACTGGTAGCAATGTCTTCTGACTCCTGATTCAATATTCTTTTCAATACAAAGTTGCCTTTTCAGCATATTGTACAAAACTTCCTTAGACTGTATCAGAATAAGAGTACTTCTTACTCTGCTACTTCAGATACCTCAGTGACAGGGGATACAACATGTTCCTGTAAAAGGTCATTTTTTAAAGTCCACATCTTTTGGGAGACTTGATGAGTTTCTCTGAACCTGAGAATCTGTGATTCTGTGAGCTGGGTTGACCTAGTAGGAGTAAAACCCCAGTGTGGTTTTAAAGTGCTTGCCATCACGGGGCAAGTTGCTTCCCCTCCGAGGTACCAGAGGGCTCCATCTGGTCGGGCACCAGTTCCAGAGTGTGTTTCATGTGCTTGGGCGGGCTCACCACTGGATCCCATCCATGTTTGGCAGCCGGTGGGCCCAGTGGAATACTTGTGATTGGGAACATGGTGATACCACACTTGCTTGGATTTCCACCCTCCTTTTGCACAGCTGTGGACAGAAGTGTGGGTGTAGCTTATTTCTGGCCCTGGGGAATTGCTTTTTTGTGCCTGCTCCCCTTTTCTTCAGAGAAGAGTAGCTCCCCATGCTTTGGTGATTACCGCAAGCATTGTTCCTGCTTTGGCCACACATGTTTGTGCACAATTTTGTCTGATTTCCAAGGCTAAGCTGCCCTTCCCCCATTAGAGACAGAATTTGGCCCCTGGTGTAGGGTTTGTGACATCACAGTCGTTACTATGGTAATAGACTTGTTATAAACACAGGATAATAGCCCTGATTTTGCTTTTTTTTTTTCCTCCAAGCAGTGAAAGGAGCCACCATGATCCTTAAATAAGACTAGCAGACTTTTCCGCAGACTAGGAAGTGGACAGAATAAGGCTTTGCTATACACAACTGCCATTTAAAAAAAACCTGTTAAAAGAATAAGGAAATAATAGAAAGTACTGACCAACTTTTTCTTTTTATGCAAACATTCCTGTATCCTTTTAGTTTGAATGAATATGAAAGCCTCCTTCTTTGCTAATTTTAAAAATCACAGCATGAACACAGTCTGAAGTGGCAGAATATATATCAGCAGGAGTTTTGAAAGATAACTCAGGTTAATTATATTGTAACCTTGCTGTAATTCTTCTCATATTAGAGATTTTTAATATGGGTTCAACCCTTCAGGACTTCATTCAAAGAGGGTTGTGCCGGTAAAGGACTTAACAGCACGGATTGCAAAGGCTGTGCTGGAGTGAGTCCCCATCAAAATATGTATACCTGCCCTGCACCCCCATTAGTTTGACTACTGAAGTGCAGCTGTTCAAATGGATTTTAAATACAGATTTTTTATAAAGACTTTATATTGCTCTTTACTGCTTTTCAAACGTAATAGCACTCCGTTCCACTGACCAGACATCGGTCCTCTGCATTGGGTGGATAGGCTTGGTTCCCCCTACCCTTGTCTACCTCTGGTCAAAGTAAGGACTTGAAGGTCCTTGACCTGAAGGTCAAGTTGGGACTTGAACCAGGATTTTTATCTCCTAGTCTCAGACATGACATTTTGCTCCTAAGAATTAAAAAAAAAAATCAATGCAACTATTGGCGTAATTGTTTTTGTTCATGAGGAAAAGATGAAATGCAGCAACTTTTCCTAGTGAAAGTCTCACTGAGCCCTGCTGCAGAAAACACTGTGTATCTAGGAAATGACATTTTAAATCTGAGTCTTTTGACAGGCTTTCCCAGAGGCTTACAACTTGCCTAGTACAAGTCCAGAATCCCTCTAAATCCCTGAATACTTTAAAATGAAATTAAATGTAAAAAGAGGAGGAAATATATTTCTGCATGTGTATGGCAGTCTTGAATAAAATGTCTTTTACCTCAGATGGTAAGTGGCCTTATTCTTATTCCCCACTACTCATGTGAGAAGTGAAAGATAGGGTCTATCCACACAGCATCCACAGGTTTATGTGGAGGGAAATGAGATCAAGCTCCTAAGAGCTCGATTCCCTGTGTGCAGCAGCATCTTGACTTTCTTTGAAAACAATGACCATTTCCTGTCTTCCAGGATGGTTTGCTTTCAGTGAGCTTTCCAAATTTGTGTTCAGTCATAGTCATGGAAATATGATATATTTTTTCAGGCAAATCTTAAAATTCTTAAGGGGTTATAAGAACTGGGCTCTAAGGAACCATTAGTTTAGCTGAGAATATGGAAACATTCACGTGATCTGCTAAGCCCTGTGTATATAGCTGAGCAACCCACAGTTAATAAGCATGTTACTTTTTGGCTCTTCTAATTCGTACATGGAGTTGTACTTGCAGGGAAGTTGGAATCAGAATGTGGTTTGCATTATGATCATTATTTATTTTATCTGTTATTCAATATTCTTGGGGCTTGCATGTGAATGATGTATTCCAAATAGCCATTGAGAAAACAGGATTCAGTCAAAATTGCTCTGCCATTTATTTATTTGTCCAATTTTTAAAATATAATTATTAAATAAAATTACCTACAGTTAATGGGATTTGGGTGATTTACTATTTACGTGCCAGATACATTTCTCAAAAAGAAAAGATATTCACTGAACCCTTAGATTTGGAGAATTTTCCAAATGACTTAGAACAAGGACAGGAGGAATTATGGTGAATAGCAAGAATAGGAATAGTTAATAACCGTAATGGTATAATCTCATCTTGGCTAGTATTTTTTGAGCACTTCCTACAGGCCAGGCATTGTGCTAATAGATTATTATCTCATTTAATTTTCAGAACAACTCTGTGTGGATGCTATTATTAACCTTGTTTTACAGATGAGGAAACTGAGACCCAGAGCAACTTGCCTGAGGTCACACAGGTAATAAGTGGCAGAACTGACATTTGAACTTAGGCATGATGTCTCCTTAACCCATATTCATAGCCACTGGACTATCCAAAAAAAAAAATATGTCAGTCTTTCAGTCAATTACATGTTTATTGAATGTTCTTCACATTGTGCCAGATAATACCAATATATGTATCATCACCCCTGATCACCAGGAACTTACAGTGAACTTGGTACATAATCAAAACATCATTCCAAAGAAAAAAAAAAAAAAACCAAACAAACAAACCACAAAAAAACAAACAAAAAAAACCCCAAAAAGCAAAAAACATCATTCCACTTTGACTTTGGAAGGTATTTTAACAGCATTTTCAGGGTGCATGGTACAGTAGAAGGACAGTTAAAGTGGAGTAGCAGAAAGGGTATAGGGAGATAATCAGGTACTGTTATAGTCACACAGTTGAGGAGAAATGGCATCTAAAACATAATGTATGCTAGAAGATAGCCATTTGAAATTCAAGGTGATTAACAGAAGACACAACATGAAGTCTAAAAATGTTACCTATTATCATTTGGGTCCTGTTTTATCTTTCCTTATAAAATTGAGGGTTCTTGAAAAGGTGGAAATCAAATTTCAGTATGTTCAATCATTCTTTTCTTTTTTTGTAGTAACCATCTGTCACTGTATAAAATTATTACAGTATTATTGACTATATTTCCAGTGCTGTACTTTTCGTCTCCACAACTTAACTTATTTTATAACTGGAACTTTGTATCTATAAATCCCCTTCACCTATTTCCCATCCCCTGCTCCCCTCCCTTCTGGCAACCACCAGTTTGTTCTCTGTATTTATGAGTCTGTTTCTTTTGTTGTTGTTTGTTCATTTTTTTAAGACTCCTCATGTAAGTGAAATCATTTGGTATCTATCGTTCTCTTCTGTCTGACTTATTTCACTTAACACAATATCCTCATGTTGTCACAAATAGCAAGATTTCATTCATTTTTATGACTGAGTAATATTCCAGTATGTATGTTTGAGCACTCTTAATGCCAAATCAAATATGTGGTTTGAATGGTAGCACGATGTGGTGGAAGGACTACCAGAGCAAGAATCGAGAGACCTGGGTTGTTAATGCCAGCTCTGCTATTTATTGGCTCTGTAATCTTAGATAAGTCACTTTGCCTTTCTGTGCCTCAGTTTCCTTGTCTTAAAGATGCTGTAGTTAGCGTAGGTAATTGTATCTTGTCTATATTTATAAAATCTTGATTTTGTGACTTGTATAGTGAATTGCCCTCCTGATTTTGTGATTTGAGAGGGTCTGTTTTAATAGGCCATAACGTGTATTTGTTAGTTGATTGAACATATTTAAAGAAAATGCACCTATATATGTAATTATGGCAGCCAAAAGTCTGATGGAAAATGTATGCTGTTTACGACAACTATCAGTGATTGTTAATTTTTTACTCTGGAAGAGTGACTTGAAATAGTAGATTTAAATTTTAGAAAAACCGCTAGAAAAAAATGTGAAATGTGAGTAAACAAAAAGACTGTATCACCCATATGTCATTACACCTAATAATTTTGATGTTACACATAAGTAATTATCAATGGAAAAATTCCCAGAATTTCTGCGAAAGAGAAGCCACATTATGTCCAATTTAATTTATCAAAAAAAGCATCATAAGGAGAAATAGAAAACTTGAGTAGTCCTACATCCATTGATGAAATTAAATAATTAAATCCTTTCTACAAAGAACATTCCAGACACAGAGAGCTTCAGTGGTAGAATCTAACAAAAATTTGAGGAAAAAATAAAATCAAAATTAGAGAAACTCTCCCAGAGAATAGGAAAAAAAAAAAAAAAAGAAACACTTTCACTCATTTTATGATCCAAACCTGACTTTGATCCCATGACATGACAGGCCATTAGAAGTAAAGAAAATGACAATTTAATGTAATTGAGTTACATTAAAATGGAAAATTTCTGTTCATCATGAACACCGATTCAATCCTCAAAAAAATCATGGGAAACCAAATCCAGTGATGTATGCAAAAAGATAATACATCATGACTAATTTGGATTTTTTTTCTAGGAATGCAAGATTGATTTAAGTTTAAAATATCAGTCAAGAGGCACCTGGGTAGCTCAGTCAGTTAAGCATCTGATTTTTGATTTTGGCTCAGGTCGTGATCTTGTGGTTCGTGAGATCAAGCCCTGAGTTGGGCTCTATGCTGATGGTGCAGAGCCTGCTTGGGTTTCTCTCCCTCTCTGCTCCTCCCCTGCCCACGCTCTCTCTCCCTCTCAAAATAAATAAATAAACATTAAAAAATAATCGTTTAATGTAATTAATCACCTTAACAGAATAAAATAAAACCTCATATGATATTCTCAATAGATGCAGAAACATAATGTGATAAAATTTAACACAATTAATAACTTTTGGTAAGGTAGGAACCGAATGGAACATCCTTAATATGACAAAAAGTATCCACAAGAAAACCTACAGCAAAAATCATATTTAATTTTTTTTAATGTTTATTTATCTTTGAGGGGGTGGGGAGAGAGAGAGACAGAGCGTGAACAGGGGACAGGCAGAGAGAGAGGGAGACACAGAATCTGAAGCAGGCTTCAGGCTTCGAGCTGTCAACCCCATGTGGGGCTTGAACTCAAGAATGGTGAGATCATGACCTGAGCTGAAGTCAGATGCTTAACTGACTGAGCCACCCAGGCACCCACAAAAATTGTATTTAATGGTGAAATATTGCAGGCTTTCCTCTTGCAATCAAGAATAAGATACAGATGACCACTATCACCACTTCTATTTAATTTTATACTAGAATTCATAGACAATGTAATCTGGCAAGAAAAAGAAACAAAAATATAAGGTTTTAAAGGAAGAAATGGCATTTTGTTTATAACAGTGTATAAACCATCAATGTATTGGTAAACTTCTCCATCAATGTGTTAATTTGTAATTAACAAATACATTTATCAAGGTCTCTAAACATTGTCAATAACCCCAAATCCCTTATATCTCTATATACCAGCCAGAATATATTAAAAAACAAAATTTTAAATACCATTTAAAATAGCATCAAACCGTCAAATACCCAGGTGAAAAAACCTAACAAAATGTATGCAAAATTGTTATATCGGGAACTACAAATATTGCAGAGAAACAAAAGAAGGCCTAAATCAATAGAGGGATATCCCATGTTTATGGACTGGAGACTAAATAGTCTAAAAAGGCAGATTTTTCCTAAATTGGTGTATGTATTCAATTTAGATAACAATCCTGGCATAAAATTTTATGGAAATTATAAAGCTGCTTCTTATATTTACATGGAGATGGAAAGGGGCAAGAATAGCCAGGATAATCTTGGAAAAAAAAAGAAGAAGAAAAAGGAAGACTTATACTAGCAGATCTCAACAATTATTAGAAGGCTAGAATAATTAATTGATTGATTGATTAATTAATTTTATTACTATTAGTGTTAATTGTACTGTTGTTATTCTTCTTTTGACCAAACTTCTGATTAGTCTTTGGGAATCGTTTGATCTATATTTGAGGCACAAAAGAGAAAAGAGCACTTTGTTTTTCTCATGTCAATTTCTTTTGGTTTAATTTTTTTAAAAAATCTTTTCTTGCGATTATGAAACACGTTGCCTTTTGGAAAAGTGCATAAAATATAAATGTATTCTTTGACAAATAGTGATCCTTTCCACTCACAACTTCTTCCCTGTAAGAGGTAACCACTTTTATGGTAACCATTGCCTTATTTTCTTCTATAGTTTTAATACCTAAGTACACTCCCTGTCCCCCAAGCAATATAGTTTATTATGGCCTATTTTTGGACTTCAGACAAATGAAATTATGGAAGCCAGCTTCCAAAATGGCCCTAATGATCTTGGTCTCCAGGTAGTTCTTTCCTACATTGAATCAGGGCTGGTTTGTGTGACTGACTTCTGAGGCTGTCATAAAAGGTAATTGCAGTTTTTGCCTAGTTCTCTCAGATTATTCACTCCTGAGGGAGCATGAGGAAACTCAAGCAGCCCTGTGAAAGAGCTCATGCAGACAGGAATGGGGGCCTCCCACCAGCAGCCAGCACCAACTTGCCAGCCTAGTGGTTGAGCCACCATAGAAGTGGGTCCCCCAGCCCAACTCAAGCCTTCTAATGACTGCAGCCCCAAGAGCCATTTGGCTGTAACCTCATGAGCAACTCTGAGCCAGAATTTCTCTAAACTACTCCCAAATACCTGACTCACAGAAACCGTGAACAATAATAAATGATTTCTGTTGCATTAAAAGAAAGACAATGAGATAATGATAAAAGGATATACAAATAAATCATTACAGTGGAATTCAGAAACAAATATAAACAGATTTTGGATTTATGACAAATATATTCATCAGCTTGTGTTACTATAACCACATACCATGGCCCGGGTGGCTTAATCAACCAAAATTTATTTTCTCACAATTCTAGAGAATGCAAGTCCAAGATCAGCGTCATCAGGCTTAGTATCTGATAAGAACTCTCTGTGGGTTTCAGATGGTCACCTTTTCTCTGATGTGGAAGAGAGAGATAGAAATATCTCTGTTGTCTCTTCTCAGAAGGTCACTAGTCCCATTAGATCAGGACCCTACCCTCATGACCTCATCGAACCCTAATTAACTCTCAAAAGCCCAGTCTCCAGATAACATCACATTAGGAGTTAGGGCTTCAACATGAATTTTGGAAAGACAAACATTCAGTGCATAACAACAAAGATAACAATGTAGCACAGTGAGGAAAGGATAGTCTTGTCAATAAATGTGCTTATGGAAAAAACAGTATGTTGATTATTTACTTCACACCATTCACAAAAGTAAGTTCTAGATGGATTGTTGATCTAAATGTGACCAAAAAATAGAGCTTATAGAGCATGTAAAAGAACACCTAGGAGAACATATTTATTATCTTGGGTAGGCTGGTATTTCTTAAACTATACACTAAAAGCATTAACCGTAAAGAAAAAGACTGCTTAAATAGATTCTATTAAAGATAAGAATTTCTGTTGATTAAAAGACATCTTTAAAAGAATGAATGAAAAATTACTGAGTGGGAGATGATGTTTGTAATGCATGTCCCACAAAAGACTCATAGTCATAAATATAAAGAACCCCTATAAATAAAAAAGAAAACTGCCTAATAGAAAAATGGGCAAAAAATATAAACCAACTTCACCAAAGAAAATAACCTAGTGATCTATAAACACATGAAAAGTTGTTCAACCTCATTAGTCATTAGGGAAATAAAATTTAAAATCATAGTGAAACACCAGCACATAAACATTACAATGGCTAAAATGAAAAAGTCTGACAATACCAAGTGTTGAGGAGGATGTGAAGCAACTGGAACTCTCAAGCATTGCTGGTGAGAGTGTAAGTCAGTATAACCGCTCTTGAAAGCTGATTGCCAATATCAACTAATGCTGAGCATATATATATCCTATTATCCAATAATTTCATCCTAGATATATTCTCAGCACAGATGTGTGTATACATGAGACAAAGACATATAGAAGAACCTTCATAGAAGCATTTAATCATAAACTTAAAACTAGAAACAATCCAAATGTTCATCAACAGTAGTTAACATGGTTTCCTAGGAGTTCCTTGGATGGGCTTAGGTGGGTGAGTGTGGGTCTTAGAGTTGAATGTGAAATTGTATGTATATCACATACATGCATAATGATGGAAAAAGATCCTTGTCTCAAAAAATAATGAGTCCTTGACTTAGAGACTTAGGTTTTTAAAAAAAATTGCTTATTTTCATTCCTTTTGATTTAAGCAACTAAGCCTTAGAATGCAATTTTAACATTTTCCCTCTATATCTAGTCTGTTTATGGGTTTCTCAAATCAACTATTTAAAAATCTCATCATTCTTTATTATTAAGGAATTATCATCTATTTACATGAAGTATATCATGGTGAGGCCCAAAAGTTAAATCACAGGCATAAGACGTAAATATCTCTCATAGTGGTCTACTTGAGAGCTGCTTTTGATATGATGTATAGAGAAATGAAGGGGTACTGGGTGAGTGACAAAATTACGATATTCAACAGTCTGCACCAGTAGTTCTAATCAGGTGTAACTTTGCCTTCCAGGGGACACTGGCAATATTGGGATATTCTGGTTGTCACATCTGGGAGAGGGCATATAGGGAGTAGAGGCCAGGCATGCTGCTAAACATCCTACAACGCATGGGACAGCCCCACAACAAGGAATTATCTGGCTGAAAATGTCAATAGTGCCATGGTTGAGAAAGCAGGCTCTACAGGGATGACAGCCATGTATATGGGACCTCTCCAGATCCTCTTGGCCCCACTTCTTAATCCAGTGATTGCTGTGGTACTTTGACAGCTTAGGCCTGTACATTCTGGAAGGGCCTTGGCTCACACTTACGGCATATGTCTGTAGCTTCTGGCTGTAGGGCTTCTCTGATATGGCAGTGTGGGCATCATGTAAATCCTTTCAGTCTCATTCACACATGTGCAAACCCGAAATGTAGGGGAATTAACACACTGGGTCAATGGGGCATGAGAGTTGATGAATAAATTCTTCCTTCTTTTGTCCCCTGAGAGAATAGCTATGAAAAGTATGTCACAAACTCCAAAGAATGTTCTTTATGATTGAATACCACTTTCCCTTAGTGGTGGCCAATTTAGTAACACATCATTATACTGGCTCTTCTTCCTCCCCACGTTCTTTCTCTGTGTCCTTCATTCCTCCTTTCTGGAACCACATGTCGAATAAATCAGCTGCATGCAAATCTTTGTCTCAGAGTTTTCTGGGAAACTCAGGATAAAATATCATGTACGTGGAGGTCCACAGTGAAAGATCAGACATTAATGGAAAAGAATATGAAAAGTTAAAATTTTATGGACATTAATGTTTGTTCCTTTAAAGTGAAGCATAAATATATAATAAAGGAGTAAAAAGAGGGTACCAGATTTATGGTGGTGCAAATATTGGAGAACTCAGAAAGGGCTACTTCTAAAATTATCCCATCAGTCAAAGAATTTTCTAAGGCTCTTGTGGTAAGGGCAGGGGACAACAGTGGCAGCCATATGGAAGGATAAAAAGGGAAGAAATTAAGTCAGGACTCCAAGAAATAAAGGAAAGGAAAAAGAATATCCTCTGGCTGTACTCCTTTAAATGAACCTTGTTATTTTGAAAGATTTAGACTCCTAGAATTTTAGTTAGAAGGGAACTCAGAGATGATCTTGTTAAATTCCCGTTTATAGGTGAGAAAATTAGGCTGGAGAGGCTAAATGACCTTCTCAAAGCCACCGAGTTGCATTAATGGCAGAACGAGGGCCAGAACTCACTTCTGAAGTGGGGATACCCTCTAAACATGGGTTCTAAGTCATGCACCCCTATGATTCCTGACACTGACTGGAACTAGGGGTGTGACCTAGTTAGGATTCCAGAAAACCCTGCCCCTAGGTCACCAAGGAGCCAAGATGCTAACAGGAAACAGGAGGAAATATCATCTATATTTTCTCTTGCTTGTAGAGGGTGGTTGTGTTTTTGGGATTAGCCTAGACCCAACTGAACTGTTTGCTCTTAATTATTTGAAAGTATAAATAAAGTTTGGTTAAGAGAGAAGTGATGGTGAAGTTGGTAATTCTTGTTATTCTAGGGACATTCCCAATGCTGACTTCTCAAAGTTTCTGTTAAATTGAGAAGACTTAGTTCATGGACTTGGCCAAGGCGAGCGGAAATAATGATCACATTCCATTCTGGGGCTTTTCACTGGTGTTTCCCACTAAAGCAACTTTGTTCTGTGTGATTACCAAAGATGGTATCCTTGGCTTTCCCCCCTCACCTGACCCCCCCCCCCAACCCTGGGCATCCAACCACCCAGGGTGCACCTGGTAAGGATTCAACTTTTTCTGCTCCTTAGGCTGAGGTCCAAAGTCAGACATTTCATTCTAGTGAACCAGACATTGTCCCTGTCTTAATTGGCTCTTAGTCTGCTGAAGGAAAGAGACATTAAAAAGAAATCTCAATCAAGTCTGGTGATGATCAAGTCCAGAGTGCTGTGGAATCTCACCAGGTTTGAGGTCAAGAAAGCCCCCTCCCTAGGATGATGTTTAAGATTAGATATGAAGGGGAAATAGGACTGAATCAGTCAAGGATTTTGAGGTTGTGGGTGAGGAAGCAGCACATGGAAAGACTCAGAGTAGAGAGAGAACCTCAAGAAAAGTAAAACATGCCAGAGCCCAGAGAGTGGACAAACTGCTGAGGCTGGCCTGGTCATTGAGGTCATGCTGAAGAGTTCAAGCTTGTTCTTGAGGGAAGTGGATGCCAGTGAAGGGTTTTGAGCAGGTTAGAGCAGTGATAAGATTTGTGTTTCACAAAATTTTCCCACATCCAGAGCAGAGGGAATGAACTAGACAGAAGTGAGACAGAAGGCCTCCTGCAGAATGGGCAAGAGGCGTTGGTGGCTTCACTGGAATGGACAGCCGTAAACTCCATGAGGATGGGCACCTACAACAGTGCCTGGTACATAATTAAACTTGGTAAATATTTATTGAATGAATGAATGCATGCATGAATGAATTGAACAAATGTAGGCATAATGTAAAAATGTTTAGGAGGACTTGGTGAATAATCAGAATGTGGGGGGTGGGAAGGAGGGAAGAAGCAGGGAAAATGCCATATTTCTGCTAGCAAGTAACTGCATGGATGGTAGAGGCAGGAATTGAGATGGGAAACACAGGAAGGGCAGATAATGCAGAGGGGTGTGTATGCAGCTTTGGACATGACAGGTTTAGATGCTGGGAGGCAGTTGGAAATGACATCTCATGAGAGGTAGCTGTGTTGATTTGGAAACCTTCACCTATGGGTGGTAACTGAAGTCACAGGAGTACATAGCTGATCAGCCCAAAGGGAGCATGTAGAGAGAAGAGAAGACTCTGAAAGATTTCTGGTTGGTGTGGCCCTCCTCCACGTTTCCTATAGCTGGGCTGTTTTGGCATGTGATGTCTCATCACATTCCTGAGTAGGGATTGTCATGGGATCCCTTTAGAGCGTCCCTCAACCATTGGTTACTCTCATTCAAGAAATCTCAATGAATATTTCAAGATGGGAAGGTGAAGAGAAAAGTAAATTATTGTTGACAATGTTCCAGCAGCTTCACCTCGGTTCTTTGACCTCCCAGTCTCTAACACATTGATTCACCTCCCCTAAGATGGTAGTCCCATCCCGGTATGCTGTCCCAAATGCTGAGAGGTGGGACTTGGCCTGCTAGTCAGTCATATTGGGGCTGCTTATCCTCCTCTCCTTTGGGGCTGCTTATATCCCTCTCTGTGGTTACCACAAACACCTGGCTCCTGTGACTTTTGTGTGGTGATAGAGCCATGGGAGCAGGCTTGGCTTTTTCATGATCCTTGTCTATTGCACCTTGACATTTTACACTGGGAGCAGCCATGGGAAGCTTCGTGAGGACTGGGATCATATCTTTTCTTGTTCGCCAGTGTATTTCCAGCTTCTAGTATAGTGCCTGGCACAAAGTTGAGCAAATAAATGAATCTTTTGTCTACAATTAAAGTTTCCCCTCTAGGGAGATTTGTCAACCACTGTGGCGCCCATTAAGTGTAATTAATGGGACAGGCAGATTTCAGAAGAGGAAATGAGCCCTTCAGATAAATAGTAGGTGATGGCAATACTTTTCTTGCTCTGATGTCCTATGTAAGGCAGCTTGACCCTTTAGTCCTAACATGCTGCTATTTGTATTTCTTGGGAGAGGATACCCCTCTATGCAGGGCAGAGGCTTGGAATTTCTTTTCCATCAGTGATGGATTTGCTGGTGCACACTTTTTGACCTTACTCCCTATTCACATACATTTGTTGGCTAGATTCTAGGGCTCAGTGACTGGACTTCAGCCATGTAGGAGAGAGGTCCAGTGGAGAGAAAACCCATGATTGCAACATCATTGTCCCAGGGCCTCTGGATTGGTCACAGGGTCATATCCCAAGGCTCAAGAATAGGGGACAAGATTTTACTTGAGCTTCTTGTGCATGGCAACCACCTGGTAAACATGAATTCGGTATGTTAAGAGCGGTATTACTCTCCCATTGCCTTATTACTCATTTCTGCTATTGTCTCTATAGGACCTTACAGGAAAAGGGTTACCTTCTCTATATTGAATACATGTAGCACACACCACAGGACTTTGTGGCCATGGATATCTTTGTTCAGTCTGGTGGTGTTTCTTGGAGATTAGTTTTTTGAAGACTAGTAAGCATTGATCAGCACACCTAGTACTGGCCACATGGCTGCAGGCCTTGTCTTTCTGCCCAGTGCAGACAAAGTTCCTGGCAGTGGAGGACCCAATTCTGGGTGAAAGAGGAGAAACTTGCCTGATAATTGATGACCCACATGTAAGTGCTCGTGCTTCAGTGCTGATATAGGGCAGTAGAACGACACATCCCAGGGAGACTTCCTTAGAAGTCCAGGTTTGTGGATTCTCTGTGTGTGGTCAAATTGGTGAAATATAGCACATTCCATCTCCCTCTTTAAGATTCCTAGTTATACACTGGCGGTACCAAAAAGTCTTAGGTAAAGGGTCTATTATTTAACTTTGTTTAGTCCAGTGTTTTCATACATATTTGACTATGGAAGTCTTTTTAAAAATAACACCCATTTAAGTATCTCCTGGGAATAATACTCAGTGGAATGTGCTTTGGGAAATGTCACATGGAGGTTTTCTTTACTCTTGAGTTCATCTGTCTACCTTTCTTATTCCACTTTCTTAGGGTGAGTATGTAGGGAAGACAGACTCTCCACAGTGAGTACTGAGATATGGAAGTGAGGTTGTCCATGAGACTTACAAGGAGTTCCTTCACTGGCAAATCAGGGAAATTATGGGGAGATATTCAAGTTAATGTCAAGGAGCTGTAGACAGACATGCTTAGTAGTGTCTTGTTAAAGAATCCAAGTTTAGTATGGCATTCAAGAGAGAATTACTATTTTGTGACTTTATGGGATCTCTCATTTTTTTTTTCTTTCTTTGAATGTTGGGAAAATAAGTGAGCAAGGGACACTGAAAGCAAAGCAAATGCACTGTTTAACTTTGAGGACACAATTTACTCAAAGAACTCTTTGGACTTTTCCCTGGTCGTCTTTGACTAGAAACACAGGGGGATGAATTCTCTGAAATTTGGATCATTTCTGGATGAGTTACATTCTTACCTTTTGGGAATTGATTACGTCTTCATTTCTACCATCGCTCTATAGGTTCTGAACTTCATTTCCTTTCCTCTGCATCCATCCGTCCATCCATCCATCCATCCATCCATCCATCCATCCATCCATCCATTTATTTATAGTTTAAGCACTGCTATGTGCACAGGCAAGAGACAAGGAGCCTGCTCTCTGGTTGCTTACTGAGGCTCCTAGATATGAAATGAGATTCCAGTTTTTCTGAATTCTGATCTGCCCTGCTGGAATAACATTGTTCAGCACGTCTCTGATGCTGTCATATTCTACTAAGAAACATTCAGGGGCTCCTTATTAGCTGTGGAATAAGGATGAGCCCCCATTCCTTACCCTTGTCAAACATCCTTTAAGGGATTCCTTGTTCAGGCCCCACTGGCACCAATCTAATCTGTTTTTTTTTTTTTTTAAAGTTTATGTATTTATTTTGGGAGAGAGCAGGGGAAGGGCAGAGAGGGAAGGAGAAAGAGTAGGCCCCGCACCATCAGTGTGGAGCCCATCATGGGGCTTGAACTCACGAACTGTGAGACCATGACCTGAGCTGAAACCAGAGTCTGATGCCTAATTGACTGAGCCACCCAAGAGCCCCTAATGTGCTTTCTCTTCTTACAATCTTGGTTAATGGGGCAACTTCAGTTCTCCTCCCCATCACACACTTTTCTTTCTGTTCTTGGAAGCAGGGCCATGTCTTACTCAACTGAGCATTCTTGACCAGTTACCTAGTGCAGGGGCTTGGATGCAGATGTTTAATTCATTCTGGAGTCACATCTTTTAGAAATACACACACACATATGTGTGCATATATATGTATCATATGTACATGTAAAAATTAAAACTTGGCTAGAAAAGTTCCATTAGAAAATTAAAAATTAATTTAAATTCTGTAATTTTTCTGTCATTTTATGTAATACATGTTCATTCCTTTTACTTACTGGAACCAAATTTTAGTTTTTGTATAGAAATTTCGATTTTATTTTGGGGTTAAGTCCTACTCTATTTAGAGAGACATGGACTATTTAAATTCTTGAAATCACTTCATCCAATAAATAAATAAATAAATAAATAAATAAATTCTTGAAATCACTTCAATTTTTCTTTTTTTTTTTTTTTTTTTTTTTAAATTTTTTTTTTTCAACGTTTTTTATTTATTTTTGGGACAGAGAGAGACAGAGCATGAACGGGGGAGGGGCAGAGAGAGAGGGAGACACAGAATCGGAAACAGGCTCCAGGCTCCGAGCCATCAGCCCAGAGCCTGACGCGGGGCTCGAACTCACGGACCGCGAGATCGTGACCTGGCTGAAGTCGGACGCCTAACCGACTGCGCCACCCAGGCGCCCCAACTTCAATTTTTCTAAATGTTTATTTTTGAGAGAGAGAGAGAGAGAGAGAGAGAGAGGGAAACAAAGCTCATTTGGGGGAGGGGCAGAGAGAGAGGGAGACACAGAATCCGAAGCAGGCTCCAGGCTCTGAACTGTCAGCACGGAGCCCGATGCGGCGCTCGAACCCACGAACCGTGAGATCATGACCTGAGCCAAAGTCAGACAATTAACCAACTGAGCCACCCAGATGCCCCTCTTGAAATTACTTCAAATGATTTTATCTCCAAAAGAAAAAAATAGGAATAATTTTAGGGGCGCCTGGGTGGCTCAGTCGGTTGAGCGTCTGACTTCAGCTCAGGTCATGATCTCACGGTTTGTGAGTTTGAGCCCCATGTTGGGCTCTGTGCTGACAGCTCAGAGCCTGGAACCTGCTTCAGATTCTGTGTCTCCCTCTCTCTCTGCCCCTCCCCCACTCATGCTGTGTGTCTGTCTCAGAAATAAATAAACATAAAAAAACAGGGATAATTTTAGGAACCATGAAGAAGCATAGTTGTATGGAAACTCTATCATTTTATTGCACCTATCCTTTTAATGAGAAATAAGTGCAATAAAATTTTATTAAC
This sequence comes from Neofelis nebulosa, assembly GCF_028018385.1. Classification (NCBI taxonomy): domain Eukaryota; kingdom Metazoa; phylum Chordata; class Mammalia; order Carnivora; family Felidae; genus Neofelis; species Neofelis nebulosa. The sequence goes on from NC_080787.1 coordinate 100,518,965, forward strand.
TCAGTCTCTATTATTTTGCAACTTTTGATAGTTCAGTTACCAAGGTGGCAGGAATTTTCAGTTGTTACTATGATACTTTTTAAAAGCGCAAACTTCTTAGGCACTTAGGAAGATCCACCCATGTGTAGATAGTTGATGTAATAATTACAAAGAATTCCCATCTATTAATTACAGAATATCTGGCAGTACAGTGATATATTTGGCAACACCTTGTCACTATTAATTCAAGTTAAGTAATTTTTAAAAAGAATAACTGTAAGTGAAGCTTTTATTAAATGTAATGGCTTTCTTCTTAAATAGTCTGAGTTAGTGAAATTTAACCAATTAACTCGGTTGTGCTTTGTATTCAAAGATAGTGGTTCTGCAGATGTCATCCATGGGAGGGGATGTGATTAAAGAAGCTGGAGCCTGGTCATCCGGACCTCTCCAAGGTGCATATAGGTAGCAGACACCTCCCTTTCTGTATGCCTCTGATTGTCAGTAATTCTAAGGAAGGCTCGTTTCCATGTAGGATGTGCCTACTTTCTATAGTTTTGTCCACACCACACCTCATAGTTAGGGTGGGCACGACTAGGCCTTGAGTGACTGGCCCACGTCACACAGCTGGAAGGGGCCATATTAATATTTTCACCAATGTCCTATCTCTACTCCTGGCACTCTACCATACTGTGTTTCCAATAATAGTGACTTAGGTTTGCAAAGCAGTGTAATCTGTCACTCATTCACTTGAAACAAAAGTCACCCCCTCAAGACTGTAATAAGTGGATCTGCCTCTTGCCTTTCTTTTCCAGAGATCCCTGGCTGGGTGCTCTTCCTCCCACCTCCTTCAACTTCTACTGTTTTAGTTCACACCTAAAGGGCACTCTGAAGATGGTTGCTACACTGTGATTAGACAGTATGTTTTTTTGTCCACTCTTTGCTTTTGCAGCCCTCAGCTTACTCTACCTATATGCCCAGGGCTAGACTTTAGCAAAGTAGGGAATGGCCAGAGGCTTCTTATACCATAGCCTCTCCTATTTCTGCCCTCCACCTCTCTCACTGGAATCTTGTCCTTAGCCCTTCTCTCCACTCTCTGTGAAAACTTGTTCTTCAGAAAGAATCACTCATTTTTTTTTAAAAGAATCATTCATTTTAATGCATAAGTCATTATTGACAAATATATACAGAATTTTATTGCTTTTAGGGAATTTGTGTTTTAATGGGATATATAAAATATATAGCCAAATATATTACCCTCTAATGGTAGAATTTAATTTTAGTGAGCAGTTGTGTCATAATTTTTGAAGCTAGGATATTCTTCTTGGCATCTTTGCAATTACAGATGTAAGTGGTTCCTGTTTCACCCACATGGAAAGTCAATCTTATCCATGTCTTGCTGTGATTTCCCTCCTTTCTAAAGAGAGAGCTAGGAGTATTGTTTGCCTGTGGGTGGAATGACTGCTTCCTCAGATCCAGTATTGGCCCTGTTTCCTTGTTTAAGTGGCACTTGCTGGTGAAAGTGCAGAGACAATGTTTGCAGCAAATCCAAGTCTCATAGTCATAAAGAAATAAAGGCTTGCATTGTGAGCCTTTATTTTTTTAAATCAATCAACAAATATTGATTGAGTAACACTTCAGCTGTCTGCTCAAAGGCATTTTGACCTTTTTGATTTCATTTTCTTTGTGTATGAATGTGTCATGAAGCAGGGTGCTGTGTACGTAGCAGAATCTGTGACAGCGCTTAGTCCTTTTTGCAGAGGGAAGTCTGTGTGGATGGCGTGTAATCTCCACACTTAGAAAGGCTGTGGTCTCGAAAACGTAGTAGTCAAGAGCTTGGGCTCTGGAGTCAGACAGTCTGGTCTTCATCTAGGCTTTGGTGTATACTGGCTCTGTGACTTGGAACAAATTACTTACCTTCTAAACCTCATTTTCCTCATCTGTACAGTGGGGATCATGTTCGCATTTGCTGAGGGAGCAGTGGTTGTGACTAAGTTTAAATGATGAATTTGAAGAACTTTGTACTGTGCCTGCTCCCATTAAATGCTGAATAATGGCTAGCCATGATTCCTAGATTTTTCTGGGTCTCCTTGTATGTTCACTTCTACAATCCAAAGAATTGTACAGAAGCTTCTGTAGGACTCTGTAGAAGCTTTTAAACTGGACTGCCTCAAAGTTTTTGCAGTTGAATTATTCCAAGAAGGGCTGCAAAGAAAGCAAACTTGAGCCCTAGTTTCTTGCCTGCCTTGCAGGCCATGTCTTTGTCTGTGTTCTTTTTTTTTTTTTTTTTTTAATTTAAGTTTATTTTTGAGAGAGACAGAGACAGCATGAGTGGGGGAGGGGCAGAGAGAGAAGGAGACAGAATCTGAAGCAGGCTCCAGGCTCTGAGCTGTCAGCACAGAACCCGACATAGGGCTCGAATACATGAACCCATGAGATCATGACCTGAGCCAAAACCAAGAGTCAGACGCTTAACCGGCTGAGCCACCCAGGCACCCCTATATGTGTTCTTTGTATAGCTACTCTGACAAACAGATTGACAGAGGGCCAACTGTGCCATATTTTCCTTTCGAGTTGTAGAGAATACTCAGGAGTCACATCAGACTGCCTTGCAACTTGTCCCAAATATAATTCAAATATTGAAATGATTATCTGGATGTGTGCATTCCAGGAACTGTTAGAGGAGAGAAACATCACCAGGAAATACTTGATTTTTCCTTCAATCTTAGACTCCCGTGAAAGTTACAAGGGGTGGTAAATCTACAGGTTAATCACTTGGGGTCCAGCATAAGGCCTTCCTGACTTTCTTTGTGTTCTGGTCAGGTAAGCAGGTATGCATGTTCAGAGCCAATTCAAGTGCCCCTAGAATGCCACTGACCAATGGCCATCCTTATTTTTGAAAGTCACCAGATAAGGCAGTTTCTCAAACAACTTCAGCAAGGCATTCCAGAAATGCTTGATCTCATACTTCTCTGCACTATGATAAATAAATACAATTTTTTTTTCAACGTTTTTTATTTATTTTTGGGACAGAGAGAGACAGAGCATGAACGGGGGAGGGGCAGAGAGAGAGGGAGACACAGAATCGGAAACAGGCTCCAGGCTCCGAGCCATCAGCCCAGAGCCCGACGCGGGGCTCGAACTCACAGACCGCGAGATCGTGACCTGGCTGAAGTCGGACGCTTAACCGACTGCGCCACCCAGGCGCCCCGATACAATTTTGATTTCATGTTAGAGTAATTAATCTGAACTTCTCCTTCTGGAATGTAAAATGGAATAATGTTCTATAGCTCTTTGAACATTAGATTGGAAATAAAATGCCCTAAACATTTTGCTTAATTAAATCCTAAAGAGGTGGTACAAACTTTTCATGATTAATAGAAGCATGCATATTTTGACTGATGCATATTTATATGATATTATCATATGAAAATTTTATCATGTTATACAAACTGTTCGCCTCGGGAATGTGACTTAATGCTATAAATATTTTGCATTTGTTGTTGCATTGTTCATTATGAAAAGTACACAGGCTAATGGCTATAAGGAAAGATCTGTTATGCCAGTCTTCTTTGAGGTAATCTCAAGTCTCTAATGGCACAGACGTTAGCCTAAATATAAGATAGGAAGTCAAGTTCTCCCTAGTTTGAAGAAATATTAAAAAAAATTGTTTTTGGTAGCAGATCAAATTAGAAAAGCTAAAATGCTAGGGCCTTCTATTTTGCCAGTGTAAAGCTTGCACATAATTACCAGGTTTCAGATTTTTAAAATGTGGTTGTTGAAGTGAACATATCCCTTTGGTTTTAAGCACTTAAGAAAAGCCCTATTTTCTAGAGGTGCAGTCATACAAATTTAGAATGGGGCACCATCTCATGTCTAGGGGCAGACTTTTGAGCTATGTTTTAGCTGAAAAATTAACTTAGATAATTACAGTTCTTAGTTTCTTAAATATGATGTTAATAAAGATGGCTTTTATAAGACCAGAGTACCTGAGATCTCTGAAAATGTCGTCTCATCTTTGGAGCACTTGCTATTGGTAGCAGTTTGATGACAGAAAAGGAGAAATCCAATGGAATTTTTCCAAAGTGTTTGCCTCTATGAAATGGAATTTTATGAGAAGCGGATGGGAATACTGAATTATTTAACAAGACAGATGCTAGCCACCATTCTAAGAGTTTTCCAACTGCCACATAGAAAACAAAAGTGCACAATTTCTTTTGTCTCATCTTCCCATATTGTTACTTTGTAGTATAAATGATTTATAAAAATCATCTCCCTTAACATTCTACTTTTTGTTTATGTGTTAGGTCTAGTGTAAGAAAGTGTCCGTGCCTCCTCTTAGAAAATTGACGAGTGGGGCTGCCTGGCTGGGATGGAGGGGGTGGAAGGAAGCCCCAGAGAGACTGTGAGCTGCCCTTTCCCCAGCCACCTTGCTGCACCCCAGCTCATGGAGGCCCTTTGCCCACCTTGTTACCGCTTTGTTCTCTACCATTTTTCGTCTCAGTTTTAGTCCATTATAGTGGGCTATTTTATTTTATTCATATCCATTAAAGATCTAGGAGGAAAAATTTTAGGTTTTGTTTCCCAAGCCAGACTGTTTAAAGGAAGGAACCTCAAGGGGAAGCTGATGGTTGTTCTAAAACAGGTCCTTGGGAAGTGGGGTCTCCTTTTTGAACTCTGAGGCCAAATAATTTCCCCCATAAAATGCTTTTTTCCTTACAGATTTCACCAGAATCAAACTTACTGCCAATGGATCACTTGGGAGAGTTCTGCTATATCATCTTCTTTTTTAGGACTTTAAGATTTTAAAGCAGCTAATCGAGAAGAATAGAAACTCGCAGTTCAAATTAGTTTAGTAATGACAGATAATTATTTTTAAAATGTACTATTTCTAATCTAATTTAAAAAATCTCCTCCATACTCTGAGATAAATTGTTCAGTCTAAATTCAGATAAATTTGTGTCTATGACATTTCATGTCTATAGACATTTCATGTAAAATGTCTATATGTAAACAGATACCGTATTAGAAACCATATAAAATATAAACAAAGCTTTCTTGAATAGAACAAACTGTTAAATGCAGTAATTGTATGACATTTGAATTCATGTTATGTCTCCATTTAAAGAAAGTTATGTTATCAAAAATGTTTGGCTCATATCAAAGGTCATTTTTACACTGTCTTATTTGATAACTAACAATAGATCACGTTCTGTAATTTGTGGGAAAAAAAGTGGTCATTAAAATGACAATATTTATTCCATTAAGGTAAATAAAATGCTGTGCGTAGTTCTGAGTGATGATACTCAGGGGGAAAAGAGCCGTATCACTGCACTACAAATTAGTTTGCTTCTAATTTTGCAGGCTGATGACCACACTGCCTCAAACCAATCTTTTCCCTGGAAATGGAATGATTGCATGACAGACTCTATGAACCATGAATATGTCAACAACTCATGGACCAGGCCTTGCCTAGCAATTAGTCTTTGGGGGATTTTATTCAGAAATCAGACAACCCTATACCAGAGCTTGTTGGGGATTTTGTGATTACCATTCATGTCGGGAGCATGAGTCTGGGATAGTAAAAAAAAAAAAAAATCCGTAAAGGAAGAAAAAATGTGGCTAATAGTGGCAGTCATATGTACACACATTGTCAATGGGGAGGACCAGAAAACTCAAGATATAGCAAAAGCCCCCCTAGGAGGCAGCAAGAAAATATTTCTTAGACTTATTTTTTTTCTTATTATTATATTTAATATTTATTTTTGGGAGAGAGACCGAGCGTGAGCAGGGGAGGGACAGAGAGAGGGAGACACAGACTCCGAAGCAGGCTCCAGGCTCTGAGCTGTCAGCACAGAGCCTGACACAGAGCTTGAACGCATGAACCATGAGATCGTGACCTGAGCCAAAGTCGGACGCTCTACCCACTGAGCCACCCAGGCGCCCCAAAAATATTTCTTAGACTTCTCATTAAAGTCTCCTTTTATTCCCCCCAAACAGGCCAGTATTTCTCAGACTTCAGTCATTTGAATATCACCATCACGTTTTTGTTGTAACTCTTATCACCTGCATTATGATTTACTCAATGCATTTTATTAACTGACTCACTTTTTAAAAAGCCTGTCTTTGTTTTGAGCAGTCATATTGGTGATAGCATGGGCTTGTCTTGCTAGTTAAATTTGTTTTCTTCTCTCACAAAGGAAAAGATACACAGTATTTTAATTGTTGAAAATATTTGCATACCACTTACCATCATTCTGAGCATCTCCATGACACGGGTGGCAGGGCCCACAGGAGCTGCAAGGACCACCAGTCTAGCTGAGAATCATCTTTGTGGCTGTGTGACCTCAGGTCTCATGGCTGACACCTCCATTACCATCCCTTCTTCCTAGGACACGAGCTACATCACGTGGAAAGAATTTAAATCAGGCCTGTGCCTCCCTGAGGACACCCATGCAGGAAGGTTTTGTCGTAGGAGACTGCTGAGTGAGCCAGGCTAGTGTCTTTTCATCAGCAGAATCTGGCCACTCACCTCCTTCCTTTTTTGACTAGCCACATCACTTGGGAATCATTATATTGCAAGGGTAAATAACACCCTATATCATGTAACAGTAATAAGGAACATGCCAAGATTGAGCCTGGTTCCTGGCTATCAAGGTTCACACTGGGGCCTCACATCTGTAGGTTAGCACTGGCTGTCCCACCTAGTGTGGATCCTGTAGGCTTTCAGCAGTACCTTTGAAGAAACGGGTCATTTTACAAGCTTCATTAGTACTGAGCCTGCTTTAAGCAGGTAGAATATGCATTTTTAGCAGGCTAAGACGTCTTAGGAACCCTCCTTGCTGTGCATTCATGCTCTGTGCTCTGGATTTTAAGTAAATGATTAAATGGTGTCTTTTGGAAACTTAGGAGCCCCCCCCCCAAAAAAAAAGCAAGCACTGAGTCCTCCTATCAAGAGCTGGCTATCCTACCTTTGAGGTCAGAGCGTGGTGAGGCGTAGAAGTTAAAATTAGACTTCAAGTAGCTCTGTCAGGTTGAGGGTGTGTCTAAGTTTGAAGGGATGTTTGCTTCTGATATGAACATTTTTCTTATACTTTTATTATAGAAGATGATGTGTCAAATGTACAAATAATGTGTGCCTGGTGCCAGAAAGTGGGAATCAAGCGCTATTCCCTGAGTATGGGAAGTGAGGTGAAAAGCTTCTGCAGCGAGAAGTGCTTTGCGGCCTGCCGACGAGCCTACTTCAAGAGAAATAAGGTAAGAGCACGTAGAGAGAGGCGGCTCTGCAGGCCTCGCCAGCCCACGTGCGCATGTGCCTCTTAGCTTCTAGCTGAAAACACTGTGCACATTTTTCTTTTATTTTTTCTGTTTTGTCTGTTCTCCTTTTCTGCCATACTTAACCTTTTGGAATAAGGAATCAACCCCCTTCCAATGTGTAACCTGTTCTTCAGTTCCTCTGTTTTGATGTTTGAATTCTGAGAGGGTGACTGAGAATCTGATGAGGAGGGACACGGTGATCACAGCTGTCATCCTAAGTGACAGTGTCTCTCCAGCAGTAGAATCTATAGACTAGAGTCCATGAAAGATAAGTGGTAGCGATTCCTTATAAAGGCTGAGAAACTAGCCACAGAAGTGTGGCCAGAAAGCTTTAGGCCACACAGTTTAATATTTGTACCCAATGGTAATATTGCTCTGGCTCTTTCTAAAACCTGATTCGCAAATTCTAATCAAGAAAAACGTCAAGTCTCTCTTGACACCTTATATTCAAGTTGATTGATATTGAGAAAAGTGAAATAATGAATACCTGAACCAGCATTGCTCACACAGCCAAGCATTTCTGAGCAGCATGGTGGGTGAACACAGGAACAGCCATAGTTACCGGTTTTTGTTTTGTTTTGTTTTAAGACATCTTAGATCTGAAAATATCCTTAAAGAATAGTATTAGCCACCATTGATGAGAAGTGGAATGCATGTTTTTACAATCTCACACACACATACACACACAGCTAGTTTCTTAATCTTTAAAGAACCGCTGTAGCATTTCGCCACCAATTACTGAAGTCAATTGCTAGTTCTTGATTATTTTTCATTGATCTGTAAGGCTACCTTAATTCATAAAATTGTCCACTTTTTTCTAAGCATTTCCATTTCCATAATACAAGATCACGATCTGTCTTTTCTTGAAGCAAACAATTATTATTTTTTTAAGTCTGATATTTGCAATCCTGAAATGCTAATCTTGGGTTCACTGAATTGCAAGAAGCACCGTTGCAGCAAATTATCTCCTGCAAATTTGGGTCACATCATTCTGCCAAAAAACATAATGCTGAAAGAATTAGGCTGCAGGATTCAGCGGGGTGGAATTTTAGTAGCAGTCTCTAAGAATTAGGCTCATAATCTTCACTGGAACAGGGAGGCAAGTAAGGAAATTGTTTGGAATTCTTTTGGGACAGTCAACAGTCGAGTTCATTTTCCCTTGGGAGGGGCCAGTGAGACTCCAGAGGAGGGTGGCTAGAGCCTTGCATGAGACACGTTTTGTTTTAATATAGGAGGATTAAAATGATCTCTGAGACCCTGGGGCTCCTGTTCTGAGCGCTGAGCACTGGGGTAACAATCACAGGAGTGGACCCAGTGCTTTCATCTTCAAAGCCCTACTTACCACAACAAAATACTTTGCACTCCATCCCAGAAGATGGCTAGAGAACAGGATTTTTTGTCTTTCTATGATTCTGAAGGATTATGGGTCTGGATCTTGATGGACCGCCTGTAGCGAGCAAAATCAAGCAAGATGAATTTGTCACAATTCTGGCGATACATGTTACATTTTGCAAAGCTGTTTTGCTTTAGTAAGCCTTTAAAATAGCCCAGAATACCAAATTTGTACATATAATACCATATATAAAAATTTATGTTATTAAAAAATAACATGTAATATTCCATCGTTATAAAGTTTAAGGTCAAACTGAATTTAAACTTCCGTAGCATACTGTTTTAAAAATATGGATAACTGGGAGCCGAGATAAGAATTAGTATTTGGAATACTTACAGCAGGTGAAATCAGCAGGGGGAGGGGGACCATTACCTTTCACTTCCTGCAGGGAGTTATTGGGGTAGGTCTTTGAACATTCTGCAAAAGCTGGGAGTCACAGTGGCTTGAAGTTTAGCCAGTGACTTTGACAGCTGATCCCAGCAGCCCATTAGTGTATATACAATACCTGTCTTCTCTGTGATCTTTGTGCTTATTTATATATTCCAAAGCTCTGCCACCCTATACCTTCTCATTTTTCAAATAGGGGAATAGACTGGTCACATTGCTTGCTGGATTCCTTTTTTTTTTTTTAATTTTAAGAGTGTTATCTCTGCAACAATATCCTATTGTATTACAATAAACATGTACAGCTGCTGCATTTCTGTTAACTGATAGGATTTTGTGGTCATTTCATTTAGGGCTTGGGTTTCCTAATGGATTGTATTCGATACCAGTCTCCATCCTGCCATTTCTAAGAATAAGCCCCAGGGTGTTCCTCACTGAAGAAAATAGCAAATAGCTACTTCTTTTCTTGTGTCATTTAACAGAGTCTTTAGTCCTCATTATTAAAATTGTGGACTTTCTTAATCTTAGAAAAATGGCAAAATTCTTCCCATTCTGACATAGAAGATTTTCTGGCTGAATTCTACACTAAATTTTAAATATTCAGAAGTGGATGGAAAGCAGTGTGAATAATATGTGTGTAGAAGAGAAATTTGCCTTAGATATAATGTAGGTTTAAAAAAACATGTAAAGTTAACTATGCTGTAAATTATGCTTTATAATGACATCCCGCTTCTTGGTGGATAGCATGCTGGGATCTAAAAATGGCCTCTAAGTTGAACCCAAATTGCATGCATAACTTTACAAAGAAAAATCCTAGTAGAAAAGGTAGCTAATTAGGAGCAGTATTCAGCTGACCTCTGTTTTGTGTCTGAGCAGCACCTGCATTTGTGAATGTAAATTGGACAGCTGTGCCTGTGGCTCCCCTGCTCTCCTCTTCACAAATGCTTGGGTATGGAGGCAGGAATTGATTCGCTGCTAAAAACAAGCACAAAAATAGCCCAACTCTCAAAATGAAGGCCCACTGAAAATTGGCTCTTTAAATTTCATTTGCTCCTCCACCCTTCCTTTCTCTTTGGGTCTCTACGTCTTTTTGATGGAGTAGGTTAAGAATGTCACATCTGTCTCTCACAAAACTCTGGCCCTAGAAAGGAAGGTGGGGTAGACTGAAGCCAAGTTAACCCTTTATGTCACGTAGTTTATATTTTCAAACCGAACTTAAAATTTTATTTGAAGAGTTGTGTGGATTGCCACACTTATGTAGGCTTTCTTCGAAATGTTTCTGTTAAGAGGGGATTGTGAGTCACAGCTGTGTTCGTTTAAGGAGCCTAACTACTAGCTTATACATTCCAGGGTGTTGGCTCTGAGAAGTGATAGTGTTAATCCATAATTATATTTTGTAGAATCCTTATCCCCAACAGTCTCAATTGCTGGCTCAAAAGGTTTTGAAACAGTGGGTAAGAAAAATACCTTTGTAGTCTATGGGCATTGGCTGAACAATGGTATGTCAATCTCATTACTTGATGCACTAGAGACTTTTCAGGGAACTAAGAGCTTGCTCTTTTCCCAGCCCCTTTTTGAGGCCACGAGTAGAGAAGGACTTGAGAACATTTCTAGCCTAGTGATTCTCCCAGGAGTTGGAAAGTTGCAGAGGTGTCTTAGTAGTTTTGCAAGGGATGCTGAAGGGTTTTGTCTAGCAAATACCAGTTTTACTTTGCACAATAACGGACATTTAAAAATATTCTTTCCTAAGGGAGTAATGCCTTATAATCATGATCCCTTTAAAAACGAGAATAATAAACAAGACCACAAATATAGTCATTTTCAAATAGCCCGTGTTTGGTCTTTTTCCTTCTGCTTGGGAAATATCTTACTGTCTAAACTCACGTCCATTAGGAGATAAATCAAGCAGGAGATGAAAACTCAAGACAAATGGCCAATGCAGGCAGTGTAAATGATTATTTTCTTTCTTTGTTAAGATCCGAAATTTATAGTGTTCTTTATGGATTCCTGACAGTGATACTTTAGTAACAGGCACAATTTGCTAAAAACACCAAAGTTTTGCCTCCTTGTTCTAGTTTTTCCATAACTTGAAACAAGAATAGATGGAAATACTTCTTCAATATCATAACGTTGCTATTCCCCAACAGATCTCAGTGGGAAGAAAGCTGTGTAAATAAGAGATAATAAGGATGCATTAAAAGTAAAAAGATTATATAGACAGAAACAACATTTTGCAAATGATGTCATTAAATTGCTAACAATCATGATAATAATAAGCATTTAATGAGAGGAATATTGCATAATAAAGCATTTATTTCACTTTCAAATGATTTCCCTGAATTCACAGCAATCTCTTCTTAGAAGAGATCTCTTTTGGAAAACCCATCACTAATTAGCATGTACCATCATATTATTTGAAGTTACATTTTATTTAGACTACAATAGCCCCCCTACCCCCAGGAGGAATACCTTCCCAGACCCCCAGTGGATGATTGAAACCATGGATAGTACCAAACCCTATATATACTATGTTTTTACCTATATATACATACCTGTGGTAAAGTTTAATTTATAAATTAGACACAGTAAGAGATTAACAATAATAACTAGTAATGAAATAGAACAGTTATAACAACATACTGTAATAAAACTTTTGTGAATGTGGATTCACTCTCAAAATATCTCTACTGTACTGACCTTTCTTCTGGTGATGCTGTGAGATGTAGGCATTGTCATGTAGCATTAGGGTCCTACTGGTCTTCTGACGATAAATCAGGAAGATCATCTGCTTCCAGTCCACAGTGTGCTATGAATAACTGAAACTATGGAAAGTGAACCATAGATAAGGGAGGCTGCTGTATTGGTATTTTTATTAAACATAAAGATATCTTGGAAAAGATTCTGTTTCAGACTTAATTATCGAACCTACTAGTGCAGAAGAAATGTGGAACAGTTGCCCTGATCATCTACTGATTAACCTGTCTCCTTTGTTCCCTTTAAGCACCGGCAGGATTTAATTTGCAAAATGGCTATCATTCATGAGGGTTTGGGGAAGGACATTAAGAAATTATTTGTAATTAATGTTCTCTGACTGCCTGAAGCTCAGGCCACAGACGTGCTTTTGTCAGGTGCTTGCGAATATTCTTGATCGACAAGTAAATGTGCCAAAGGAGGACCAGGGTTTTTTTCTTACAGATTCACCTTGTTTTTAGGGGAGCCAGTGAACCTTTGGAATGATTGCTTTGGTTCTGCCGTGTCTGCTGGAACTGTGCCACAATCCTGTTGTCCACTGCCTGCATGTAGAGTGGCCGCCTACTGCATGTAGAGTAGGACTTTGGTCTGCAGGCCAGTGGCTGAGTTCCCCTTTCGGTCATGGCAAACAGGGGTGTACCTCAGAAAGCTCTAGGCAAAGAACAACAAACCCAACTGTTTTCTTGTTCTCTGGTATTTTGAAATATGGAATGGAATATTGATGAGCTGCTATAAGTGAGAACCTATGAAAAGGGTATAACAGAGGAGGGGGAAGGTGTTGGCCCTTTGGGGTTCCAGCAGGAGAATTCTGACCAGCCAAGTTAGACGTAGGTCAAAGTACAGTGAAGCCTGGGCTCTTAGAAGAAACCCAGAAACGGGTCCAGGGCAGAGCTTCTGCAGGCTGGGTGGGACACAGTGCCCTAGGAAGCCATCAGAAGCCTTGGGGAGAGGCGTTTGATCTTCATGTTTATCAGAACACTTGAACACCCCTTGAGAAATGCTGGTTTAAGGGATACCTGGAACACAAACAGAATGGGACAAGTGAGTTTCTATTGAAAGGAATAGCACTCTCTTCTAGTTTTTAATGGGCTACATTTTGGAGGTTGTGGGGAAAACAGAGGAATAGTTCTGATCTATTATCCAGAATGGATGTCAACTTCTGAATAACATTTCAGAATATTGTAGACGAAATATGAAGAGATGATTAAAACTCCAAATAGCTTCAAGCCCCAATCTTTGTTCAACATTTGGTTTCAATGAACAGAAGGAAGAAGCGGGGGGGGGGGGGCGCGTTATAGATCTGAATCTGATCACCCAGGGATCAATACACAGGGCTATTGACATATGCTTGAATGTTGATTTTCAGACACAGTCAGTGTCTCGCCAACCTTCTAGTGATAGCTAATGCTATACACTTAAATCAAGTTTTTCTCATCTGAACCACCGGTAATTATCCAATCCATCTCAAAGGCACGCTCTCTTTTAACATTAACCACAGTGTCAGATTGCATCAGCTACATTGTGTTCTGGTGACTGCGGCTGCAGGGTGATGAATGCGTGTGCTTTGAGTTCATAGTCCGGCTGTCTGGTTGGACAGTGGGCAGTTCAGGAAACAAATGATCGGGAAGAGTTCTAGTTATTTGGGATATGCTTTCTCCTTATCGATCCAGTCACTTGTATTGCCAACTTTCTCACCTTGCTGCTAGCCGTGTTCAGGTTTATCAGAGAACAGGCATTTAAAGAATTATCTGGGGCGCCTGGGTGGCGCAGTCGGTTAAGCGTCCGACTTCAGCCAGGTCACGATCTCGCGGTCCGTGAGTTCGAGCCCCGCGTCAGGCTCTGGGCCGATGGCTCGGAGCCTGGAGCCTGCTTCCGATTCTGTGTCTCCCTCTCTCTCTGCCCCACCCCCGTTCATGCTCTGTCTCTCTCTGTCCCAAAAATAAATAAAAAACGTTGAAAAAAAAAAAAAAAAAAAAGAATTATCTAATGGGTCATTTTGATATGCTTCTCCCATTGTAAGCTACATCCAGCACTCTTTGTGCCAGATTTTAAAAGGAAGGTGTCATGAGACCTTATTAATAAAGACCACAGGAGGGAGAAGTTTCTAAGAGTTCTTAGTGCACTATCCAGAGAAACCAAGAAAGAATGATTATGCATTTCCTGGGATTGTAGTTATGCTGTTAATTCAGATGCCTTGTTAAAAATGTTAACTATCCATTGGGGCACCTAGGTGGCTCAGTCGGTTGTGTACAACTCTTGATCTCAGTCTTGATCAGAGTCATGAGTTTGGGCCCCATGTTGGACTCCACACTAGGTGAAAAGCCTACTTAAAAAAAAAAAAAAAAAAAAAAAAGACTGTGGGGCGCCTGCGTGGCTCGGTCAGTCGAGCGTCTGACTTTGGCTCAGGTCATGATCTCGCAGTTCGTGATTTGAGCCCTGCGTCGGGCTCTGTGCTGACAGCTCAGAGCCTGGAGCCTGCTTCGGATTCTGTGTCTCCCTCTCTCTGCCCCTTCGCTGCTCATGCTCTGTCTCTGTCTCTCAAAAATGAATAAACGTTAAAAAAAAATGTTAAGGTAGTACGTTGAATTCAGGATTTTTCTCATACGCTTTTGCAAAGTCTGGTCACAAAACCTAGTACACTCAAGACGGCCATATGCAAGAGATGCAGGCTGTTGTTATTTTTATTTCTCTCCCGTCTTGGTACCTCTGGATAGCTTCTGTACGCATAAGCAAAAGTGTGAACTGGGCAAGCCATGTGTAATTATCTGTTCCTTGAGCTCTTTGTTCATTCTATCACAGATTAGAATGGAGTAAAGAAAAGCTTGTTGTAGATGGCCGGTTAATTTCTGCCCCAGCAGTTCAGGCAGAGAATTGGAAATTCCCTACGTTACAATCCACTCTCAGGGTGGCCATGCACACAGCAGAATCTAATGTCTACTGACAGACTGCCTTCGGAGGTTACAAACGTCAATCTATTGCATTCTCCGTAAATGCAGGCCATGGGCCAGCACTGGGCACTACTACAAGCACAAGAAGGCAGATCAATGGTTTAATGAATCCATAAAAGATGCTTGAACTCTGCTGCAATTTACTGAACACTCTGGTTAAATGAAACTCCTGTAGTCTTTAACAAAGAAAGAGATAATCAATGGCTGGGGATGGAAGCCAATGTCCAGTAATCACAACCTCCCAGAATTTGTGCTGTTGTTTCATTGCTACCAGAGGGTTAGCCAGATCCAGGCTCTAAGGCTTACTGCTTGTATATTAATATTTTCCTTAATGTTTGAGCTGCATTTAACTCAGATGATATAATTGTAGAGTGCTTCTTCTGTAAGGACTATTTTTTTTTAATGTTTATTTATTTTTGAGAGAGAGGGAGAGAGAGACAGACTGTGACCAAGGGAGGGAGGGCAGAGAGAGGAAGACACAGAATCCGAAGCAGGCTCCAGGCTCCGAGCTGTCAGCAGAGAGCCCGATGCGGGGCTCAAACTCACAAACCATGAGATCATGACCTGAGCTGAAGTCGGACGTTTAACTGACTGAGCCACTCAGGCACCCCTGGAAGGACTATTTTTAAAACCTATGGAATATTATGTAAATGACATTTTTTTTAAGTAATAAGATTAAGCTCCAGAATTATATTATTCTAACATGTAGTGTCTTTGTAAGGTATCCCCATGATGAAAAGTAAATAGGGGAATAAAATCCATTCATGATTAAGTCCTCAGAATGTCAAATTACATAGCGTTGGAGAGCCCTGATTAATCCTTCCATGGTAAAATATTCCTCATTAGTTTGCTATGGCTAAGGGTTAACCACTCCTATTATAAATTCAGACATTAATGTATTTTCTGCTTAATTCATCTTCTAATAGAAGAAAATATAGTTAGTAGATAGGAATTTTTTACTTCGAAATGTGCCTTGGAAACATTACACTGATTTATGAGAGGGCTTTGGAGACATGTAGGAGAACTCCTTCATAAATATGTTAAAATGAATTTAAAAGTATTTAACTACGTTTGATTGTAGAAAAACAACTGCTTTGACTTTGAAATGATTATTTTTTTTCCCACAGAGATAGTAGAATTTATAACATAAATCAAAGATTTGCATCTGCTTTTTGTCATACAAATTTAAGCTTTCTTATTGTTTTACTTTCTTGATTAGCTAATTAGCATTATGAGAACTGGATACTACCCCACTAAGTGTATTTTGGGGATTCCGCGGGTAATAGGAATTTTGAGGTGTGACCATTGCCAGCCAGCTTCACAGGTCATTTGCCAAACATTCTAGGATCAAGTGGTGATTTCTACATGGATCCAAATAAGTGATATATTATCTTATAATCTGTTTTGATAGAATAAATTAATATTATCTTAAATAGGGTGAGCAGTTCTAAGACTGCACATCTAATTCTTTGTTATAAGACCAATCTTTGAAGGCCCTGATACTTTCTGTGATCATCTGTAGGATTAAATTTTTTATAAGTTGGAGAAATTTAAATTGCTGCTGTCAAAGGACTTAAGGACACAGAGACCCAGGGGTAGGTAAGATAAAGCTGGGCAAATAGACATTTGTGACAACACAGAAGGGCCTAGAGGGTATTATGCCGAGTGAAACAAGTCAGACAGAGAAAGACAAATACCATATGATTTCATTTATCTGTGGAATCTAAAAAACAAATGAATAAACAAACAAAAAGTGGAATCAGGCCTATACATGCAGAGAACAAACTGATGGTTTCCAGAGGGGAGAGGGGTTGAGGGATGGGCAAAATGGGTGAAGGGGAGTGGGAGATACAGTCTTCCAGTTACGGATTGGATAAGAGGTACAGCATAGGGAATATAGTCAATGGTATTGTAATAGTGTTGTATGGTGAGGGATGGTAGCTACACTTGTGGTGAGCAGAGCATAAAGGTGTAAACTTGTGGAATCCCTGTGTTGTACGTCCGATAAAGGTATAGATATAGACTTGTAGAGTTGCTACCCAAGCTAACATTGTGTGTCAACTACACTTAAAAGAAATACTCAAAACTAACATTGTGTGTCAACTATACTTAGAAAAAAATACAGAGAACAAACTGGTGATGGATCGGGGGGCGGGTAGGGATGGGCAAAATAGGTGAAGGGGATTAAGAAGTACAAACTTCCAGTTATACAATTAAGTCACAGGGATGTAAATTATAGCATAGAGAATATATCGATAATATTGTAATAACTTTGTATGGTGACAGGTGCTAACTAGACTTATGGTGATCATTGCATAATGTATATAAATGTTGAATCTCTATGTTGGACACCTGAAATATAATATTGTGTGTCAAGTATATTTTAATTTAAAAAAAGAAAAAAGAAAAAAGGTAGGGGGGAACCTGGGCAAATACTTAAAGACAAGAGGGATTTGCCTAGCAGGAGACAAGTGCCTCTGTGTTGCTTTTTTTGTTTGCTTTTAGCCAATATTAAAAAAAAAAATTGTTATTTATTCATCCACTTATTTTATTTTTATTATTTTATTTTATTTTATTTTAATTTTTTAAAATTTATTTCTGAGACAGAGAGAGACAGAGCATGAGTGGGAGAGGGGCAGAGAGAGAGGGAGACACAGAATCCAAAGCAGGCTCCAGGCTCTGAGCTGTCAGCACAGAGCCCAACGTGGGTCTCAAGCTCACAAACTGTGAGATCATGACCTGAGCTGAAGTTGGTCGCTCAACTGACTGAGCCACCCAGGTGCCCCAATCCATCCACTTATTTAAAAAAAAAAAGGATATACTGAGTCTCTATAATGTGCTAGGCACTCTTTTGGGTTTGGTGGATACATTATTAAACAAGAGAAAAGTCCTTGCCTTAAAGGAACTTACATTCTGTTCTCTAAGGGAGATAGATAATATACCAGTTAAGAATATGTATGTCTGTAACAGAATTTCAGGTTGTGAGTGACAAATGCTATGAAGAAAAAGCAGGGTGAGGAGATGGATAGTGACGGGGTGCTGTTTTACATCTAGTGGTTACAGAAGACATCCTTGAGGAGGTGATGTGTGGGTAGGGACAGAATGGAGTGATAGGGCTGTCACGAGAAGAGCTTGACGCAGATAGTTTTGGAGAGGAGGGGGAGCAAGTGAAAGGAAGGGAACAGGCTTGGTGTTTTTGAACAGCAGCAAGAAGGCCATATTGTCTAGAGTTGAACGGTCAAGGTGGTTAGGGGCCAGATCATGTAGGGCTCAGAGGTACTAGTTTGGATTTTATTCTAAGTTTGATAGCAGCTGTTGGAAGGTGTTGAGCAGGATGTGTGACATGATCTAATCTTCACTGTTGATTGGATCTCTGTTAAGGAAGTAATACATTTAAGATTCTGGATGTAGAGAGAATTTGGAGAGTAGGAAAGCAATAGCATTCCCATGAAGCTGGGTGTGTCTGGCAACAGAAAACTAGAAGTGTCATATTCACTGAATTATTCACTAGGAGTTATGAAACATTTCCCAGTAGCAAAAAGTGTATTGAACCAGTTTAGGGCTTTCTTTCTTTCTTTCTTTCTTTCTTTCTTTCTTTCTTTCTTTCTTTCTTTCTTTCTTTCTTTTTTTTTTTTTTAAAGTGTGGGAAGAAATGAATCAAGGATGGATATTGTTGGTTAAATGTTCTGACACAGAGACTTTTTTTCTATAGAGTAGAAACCAAGGCTTGGTCACAGACCTATGGCATCCACAGGTATCCACACCCTCATTAGAAGTAGTGTGAAGAAGGGGGGCCTGGGTGGTTCAGTTGGTTAAGCGTCTGACTCTCGGTTTCGGCTCAGGTCATGATCTCATGGCTTCATAGGTTCGAGCCCCTAGCACAGAGTCTGCTTGCGATTCTCTCTCTCCCTCTCTTGCTGCCCCTCCCCCATGCGTGCTGGCTCTGTCTCTCTCAAAATAAATAAACTTAAAAAAAAAAGTAGTAGTGTGAAGGAAAGGTGATGGTAACTTTGAAGGGACCATCTTTGGGTAAAGGAAGTGTTTTGAAGTGTTTTATTCTAAGAGTAGACCTAATTTGGTGATACTTATAGGATGTACCAGGATTTTTAATGCAAGTAACAGAAGACCCAACTCAAACTGGTTGAGACAATAAAAGACATCTTTTATCTGGTGGAATTCAAATCAGATGCCTCAGATAGGTTGATCCTGTAGTGCAGGATCATTCATTTGTTTCTGTCTTTGTACTTTTGTATATGGAGTGTTGGCTATCCTCTGAGGCAAGCTCCCCAGAGGTCATGGAATGGCTGCCAGCAGCAATCCGGCCTATATTGTTTCCTTTTTCATATCTAGTCGAAGACAGAGTGCCTGTGTCCTAGCATTCATTCCAAGCAAGAGT
This sequence comes from Neofelis nebulosa, assembly GCF_028018385.1. NCBI lineage: Eukaryota > Metazoa > Chordata > Mammalia > Carnivora > Felidae > Neofelis > Neofelis nebulosa. The sequence continues at coordinate 100,538,130 of NC_080787.1, forward strand.
CTTGAAATTCACACTCGTTGTTTATGCTTAGGTCACATGCGCATGCCTGGACTGAGACTATGACCAGAGCAATGGATATTCTGGATTATCTTGAGCCAGTCAGGGCTTTTCTCTGATGTTAGAGTTAGTCTCATTTTCCTCTAAAGGCCATGGGAGGCTGCATGGGGAAGGGTAGCTACCAGAATGAAAATCTGGAAGCTGTTAAAAGAGGGAATGGGTCAGAATGATGGGTGATGGTAGGTGCCAGCAGATGTCCACAAGAGAGAAGGAGAAATGATCTCATGAAATTATGTCATGAGGTTACATTCTGTACATAATGAATAGGTCATGCCCATCTACTCTTATCATGTGGAAGAAGGAATCCGAAATCCAACTACGGATTGAGAGATAAAAATGCAGTTAACATTCATCATAGGACACTTAGATGAACTACTTCTAATCTAGGACCAGCTGCTGGGAAAACCTGATTATTAGGATGTTGACTTTAGTACTAGGACCAAAGTGCTGACTTTTTCTATTCTTTTTGGACTCCAAAGAATGTGTGATTACATAGAACTAAGAGAAAGGGATTGTGGTTATCTGTTAAGATAAGCTTATTTATGAAGAGGAACAATGGTGTATTTAGAGCAGCAGAGAGCACAGTAAGTAGTTTCATTAGTGTGAGTTACCTGGGAGATGCTGGCCAAGGACCATACTAGATATGGGAAGGCAGATATCTGAGACTGCATGAGGCCACTGTTACTCATCAGGAGTTAGCCTGCCCACCCATATATTTAAGCTTTCTCTGTGGCTGAAAACTGTGCCTGGCAAACAGAAGGGAGTGGGGAGTATTCAAACAAATTGTGATTTAGTCTGAGGTTGAATCTGTCAAAGTCAGGTAGCTGAGGATGAGAGAGCTTGAAGGCTACAACTTTCAAGTTACTAATTTGTCTCTTTATTAAATATTTCTTGAGCAGCTACTATGTGGCAGGCGCTGTGCTAGTCATTGGAGTTCTAATAGGTGACAACAAGAACCTGGTTCCTGCCCTCATGAAGTTTACGGCTCAGAGGAAGGCAGACATTGATTTACATAATAACACAAATGTGAAATTTCTGTTGTGGCAAATGCTGTGATAGTGTTGGCATAGTGCTGTGAGAGCCTCTAAAGGGGAGATTTGATTAGTCAGGAGATCTGGAAGCTTCCCTGAGGAGGTAGTGCTTGAACTGAAATCTGAAAGATGCTGAGATAGGAAGGCGGGGAAACAGGGAGGGAAGAGCTTACTGGGATGAGGGCACAGCAGCATGAGTTTGAATCCTGGCCCTGATTTGCTACTTCGCTAACTTCAAATCCTTTTGATGGAATGGAACTTTACCTATAAACAAGAAAACAAACAAATATTCCCTGTATCAATAATGCCATTTATCATTTGTATATTCATTCATTCATTCATTCATTCTACCAACCCTTGGGGATTTGTTGCTTGCTTACTGACTTCTGCCTTCCCTGACTTTTCACTCCGCTTCATGGACTGTAGAGCTAGCACAGTATTCCTAATTTATTTCAGGGAGTATACTGACAGCTTGTAACTCCTGAAGGTAGAAGCATTTTGTAAATGAGTAAACAATAATAAAAATAATAACTGTAAGACCCTAAGTGTTTTTATTATCAGATGTATAAGAAAAGTAACAATAACAACAGAGAAAAGATGGGGTGAAAATACTCTGATTTGAGAGAGGAAAATAATTAATGTCTGACAAATTTCATCGGATAATTGACAATAAAGGGGTAAGTCATTTTTTGGATGGAAAGAACCACAGAAAGGGAACATCCTTCCCCTCATCTCCCTTTAGGTGTGGGAAGAGATGTGGTTTTACTATATATAGAGAGAACTATAGAGCTATGTTAACATTCATGCAAGGGTAGACAGGAAGTTTGGGTGATACATCTCAGGACAGGAGAATGCTTATTGACACTCAGGTCCCCAGACTAGACAACTGTGATAAAATGGAAACAGAACAGCATGTCTGCTGGCACAATGACAGAGGGCAGTTCTCACGGCACAATGGTGTGGCAGGAAAGGAAAGAATTCTCCTCCCTTTCTTTGTATTCTTTGTTTCAGCCTTGTATCTCATTTAATGCCTAGGATCATGATGACAACTCTGTAGAAATGTGGTGATAAATAAATAGGCAGGTAAGTAGTTCAGATTTTATTTTCCTGGGTCTTAACTGGGTGATGGGGACATGGTATTTGAAATGAAAGGTGTCAGCATCACTCTTCAGGATGCCAAATAGAGGAGGTGACCCTTCCCGAGGCTAACCATACCTGCACCCGCCTCAGATGACTGTGAATGAGAACCACGACTCAGTTCAGCTGGAGTCAATGGCCCCCTCTCCAGTTCCAGTAACTTCTAAAAAACCACATTTAGTGACAGTCGTTTCCAAAAGAGGCTGATTTTAAAACTGTGATGAAAATGGCTAACAGCAGGCTGAAGGTTAAAGTAAAAAACTTAAAAACCATAAAATCTGCCTGGAGGCTATTTAAGCAAACTGTTTTAGAGGCACAGATGGTTCATATACCTCTGAGCCAAAAACAAAAAAGTAAAAAGGGGACAGTAAAGCTGGCGTGATTAAGCAGACAAGTATGAAAGTTTTATTAGTACTAAAAAGGCATCCTTTAGAAAAGTGAAAAATCTGTCTCTGGCAACTCGGAAGACATGTTAAAGACCAGTGGGGAATGGAGAGGACACACAGATGACATCTCAGAGAGCAACCAAAGACAGTGAAAACACAAAGCGTGCTTATGTCCACTGGCTATCAGGGGCTGTGCTCTATGGAGATTAGAAAGCAGTGTAAGACAGAGATGGGGGGTGTGGAGGGTTGGGTGTGGCTTCCCTGCCCTGTGTTTTTGAGGTTCAGCAGCTTTTATGGGGATTAGGTGCGACTTAAATGGTGACTTGACTTTCTAAAGAAAATGAGCTGAAGCAAATCTGAAAGGCTTAAGCACCGTAAATCAGAAGGCCCAAGACATGTGACGGAAGTAAAGCATGATGTTGCCACCAGTACTATTAAAAATGGTAAGCATCCCCGAAGCTGGGGAATCATTCTGGTACGAAGGCCTCCAGCCTTTTCTAAGGGTGCACCACCCCCTCCCCCCCACAGTACTTCTGATGTTCCTTCAAGGATGTTCCTGTACACGTGCAAGGACACACACATGCACTTCCATAGAAAGCCTCAGGATTTAATTTTTTAATTTTATTATTTTTTCATGTTTATTTTTGAGAGAGCATGAGTGGGGGAGGGGCAGAGAGAGAGAGTGGGGGGACAGAGGATCCAAAGTGGGCTCTGTGCTGACAGTGGCGAACCTGATGTGGGGTGGACCAAGAAATCATAACCTGAGCTGCAGTCCGATGCTCAACCGACTGAGCCACTCAGATGCCCCCAAAGTCTTGGGATTTTAGATTGGTGGGCCGCCATTATCATAATTTGGAGAAAAGTCAGGCTCCAGAAAATAACACAACAGTGCAAAGTTTACAGGGTCCCCATTTGAGAAGCTTCCTCTAAGAAAAAAGCAAAGCAAAACAAAACAGTACTTGTGCCTTGAGTTAGCATTCAATATAAACCTTAAAAACATGACCAAATATAACCTTGCAAAACGTAAGGTAAGTTGTTTGGATTTTCAGAAATCCAAGTAATTTACTTAGAGTTTGGCTGACTCCCTCCAAAGAGACCCTCGAGGAAAATAAATAACTGAAGGCAAGGAATAAAGTCTTGCCTTGGATTAAGAACCTGGGTAAGGAGTGGATGATATTCCTCAGGGTATACATAAATTAATAGCATCCTGTCCCAGGGGTTTATATTAGGAGTAGTGTCACTTAATATACTGATTGCTTGTTTGGAAGTAGATGACAGGAAGGAGAGGAAGTTTGCTACTTTTTCTAAGTTGCTTTCATTTGAAAAACCACAGGGATTACCTCCTCCCACCTGTCCCCTTTACCACCCCCCCAAAAAAAACCAAACCCTGCTCTACAAATATATGAATATAATGAGGTAACCTGACATCAGATGCAATTCCATTCACTGAGCTGTCAGCTAGCACAGGGGACAAAAAGTTTCAATCCTTATACTCCCTGATACAGGCTTCCTCTCAGCATCCCCAGAGAGGGGGACTTGGTCTGGTGTGAAGGGGTCTCCATTGTGTTCCTTGCCTAGACTAAAAAAAATAGCGTTTTTAGACGTTTGCATTACAGATAGTTCTTTAAATGGACAAAGACATGTCAAACAGTAAGCTTTGTCCCATCTTCACAGGAAATGTGTAGTTCATCCTTCTTTAACCTGATTTTTATAAAAGGCTAATGCTGAACTTTGAAAGAGTTGACATAGAGGATTAAATATATTTTCATTAGACTCCAGGCTATACAAATATGGGATACAAGAGCCTGAAAAGGTATACTGATGGGGACAGAAGAACCAATAATAAAACCAAAGAATTGGTAAAGATAAATATAATGAAAGTGTACCTTGCCTCTTAACACTCAGGGGTAACCTTTGCAGTTGGCCACCACGGAGAAAGGCTGGGTCAAACTCCGTGGCAGATGGTTTAATACATAGTGCATATATTAATCCGCAGAGGCAGCCTGGAAATGCAAGCAGGTTGTTAATGATCGTGGATAGCAGTTGCGAGCAGCTCCTGCTCTTGCAGTAAGGAATTCAGATGTCATGCTTCAGGGTTCAAGTTGATGAGTTTCTGGGTTGGGAAAACATTTCCCCCTTTGTATCGCACCACACAGCTGATGAGGCACGCTCCAGGGAAAGGGTGATGCAGACTATATCAGGTAAAGGCAAGAGAGAGAAGGTAGACTCGCATCCCAGGGCCGTGATTTAGTTTGACAACTTCCTATTTCTGGTTCAAGTGGCACCATTGAGAGTACGAGAGTACATCGTAGTGTGAGGACTTTGTGAATCAAATGTGAAGGCAGCAGACCCCACCGTTATAAACCTAACAGAACTTCAGACCTGATATTCAGGTCGATACTGATTAAAAAAGAAAGAATCCCCAATCTTATGGCCCATTGGCACCAAAGAAAGCCTGTACCAATGATATCTTTTTCATTTTCCTGTATCCTGAGTTGCTTAGTAAGTAGAAATGAAAGTTGGCTTCCCAAATTCCAGAGCATTAAACTTGACTTAAAGACTGAATTAAAAGCAGGTGCCCAGAGAATTAATTATGAAGAAGTATATTCCCAAGCCCTGTGCCACAGATGGAGCCAGTGTATTTATTGAAGCCTAAATCAAGACAACCAGAATTAAATAGAAATTCAGGAAGAGTTGGGTGAAAAGTTTAGATGTCTTACAGAGTTTCATATTCAATGTGACAAGAGAAGAAAATTACGGTACTCAAAAGTAAACTTAAGAGGTGAGCTGAAGTTAGCACTCCATACCTCCACCGGCAGAAACTCCCCTTGTCATTCAAGCCCCTTTGCTCACTTCCTTTACATTTCTGATGCAGCCATTTAGCACTTAATAAATATCAGTTAAATGTAATCCTTTATGACATTGTAATTCGGCAAGATGTTAGACATCCCTGGGGTCTAGATATTTGGTTAAATACTTGGTCAGGGGTTGGTAATGATGATTTGGACCTCAGTTTCTTTGTCCTTATGGATGTAGGGACATGGATGATGTACTTAATAAAGACTGTATTGGAGTGGTTATTACAGTTAGCTCTTATCATCTGTATTCTCCAGGGCTGTACAGGGGCTCCAGCAAGTGGTAGCCATCACTGTGTTGCTGTAAACCAGCTGTGCACAGGAGGAGATGTGGGGAGATAGGCCTCACTCACTCCTGGGCAGCCCAGCACCCAGGGCCCTCCCACTCTCCACACATGGAATGCCCAGCTTGCTCCTAGGGGGAGATGGGAAGGAAGTTGGCTATTTCCATCTTGCCCTTGGGTCCTGAGGCTGAAATAACCCCGTCTGTCACTCGGCTCCTTTCAGAAGCTACTGCTAGCAGGTCAGGGACAGTCACCCCCACCACTTTGGCTTGGGCCAGGATACTAAAATAGGCTGGAGAAGTGAAAGGCCGGAGAGAAGGGTGGAGGTCTGTGTCCTGTGCAACCAGTGAATGAACCAGCAACTCACTTAGGTCCTCAGAGGCTAGGACCTGTCTCAGGGCTGAGTGCCATGGAGCACAGAAATCTGAGAACTGGTTTCTGCTGAGAAGAATGTCTGCCTGAGTGTGTGAGTTTTCCTGTGCTTGTATGGAAATTTCATGCTGCACATTTATTCACTTACTCATTTATTCAGCCTCCACAGCGTGCTGGGCATTGTTCTGTGGCTGGGGATACAAAGATAAATAAGGAGAGGTCCCTGCCTCTGAGGCTCTCACAGTTGAATAGAGGAGACAGACAAGTAAACAAATGATATGGTATGAGGCGTGCTGGAACAGATGTGGATAAGGAGAACTGGGGACCATGGAGTGACTTCCCCAGCCCAGGGGCCAGGCTCTATGCATGAGTGAACACATACTAGGAGGCAGACTGAAATGCAAATTCAAAGCAAAGGGTGGCAAGGCAGTTTATAGGATCTGAGTCAGGAATGAGCAGCGGAAAACAAATGTATAATCCTTATTGTAATGCCCGGATTATGTTTTAACATTTTATTTTATTTTTTTCTTTTACTTCTTAAAAATGTTTATTTATTTATTTATTTTGAGAAAGAGAGAGACAGAGAGGCAGCGGGGGAGGGGCAGAGAGAGAGAGAGAGAGAGAGAGAGAGGAAGACACAGAATCTGAAGCGGGCTCCAGTCTCTGAGCTGTCAGCAATGAGCCCGACGTGGGGGTCAAACTCACGAACCACGAGATCATGACCTGAGCCAAAGTGGGACGCTTAACTGACTTAGCCACAAGGCACCCCTTAATGTTTTAAAATATTACAGACTTTATAGGCATGCTTAAAACCGTATACCATGACTTAAATTGATTGTTGACATCCTTTTGTCTTCAGGTTGCATTTAGGAAAAAGTTTACAAGAGGGAATGGAGGCAGAGAAGCAGAGCATATGCAGACAGCGCTCATGACAGACATGTAAAGAGTTGAATGCATATATGCACACTTCCTCGACCGTTCGAACTGAAAGTGATATGAGAAACCTTCTCCAATATCCTCCTTTTACAGATGAGAAAACTGTGGCCCGAGAATAGGAGCGAAGGGCCTTTAAAGTCTTGCAGAGGCCACACAGTTAGTGAGGGGCAGACACCATAGGTCCTGGGACTAGCATGAGACCTTTCAAGTCAACAAGAGGAGAACTGTAATGGTAGTTGCCTGAAAAGCCATAGAAACTGCTCTTCTTTTCAACTAGAATGTTAGTATTTAGTAAGTATACATATAAACTTCATAGAAGGGCTTAGGATGCTACTTTTCAACGTTTTATCTACCAGGAACTCATAGTAAGAAATACATTCTGCTTTAGGGGCACCTGGGTGGCTCAGTCGGTTAAGCGTCCGACTTCGGCTCAGGTCACGATCTCACAGTCTGTGAGTTCGAGCCCCGCGTCGGGCTCTGGGCTGATGGCTCAGAGCCTGGAGCCTGCTTCTGATTCTGTGTCTCCCTCTCTCTCTGCTCCTCCCCCATTCATGCTCTGTCTCTCTCTGTCTCAATAATAAATAAAAACATTAAAAAAAATTAAAAAAAAAAAAAGAAATACATTCTGCTTTGTAATTTAGAACACACACACACACCCCCACACACACCCACACACACCCTCTTACCCTATTTCATATTACCTCAATCACTTCGATGCTGGCATTTTCTTGATTTTACCAGAAAGTGTCAACTGAAGATTTTCATGCAGTTGTATCACAGCCGCAACCTGGATGACAACAGTTATAAAATGTGTCATGATCTCAGAAGTATTAAAATAGGAAAAATGTTTAGGCTTTACAAGATGCAAAATGGGGCATATCCATTTAAAACTCGACTAAAAGTTTCATGAAACAATACTTATTTTTCTATGTGATGCACTCTGGCATTTCTGTTTTTTTCTGTTTTATTTCATTAAAAAGTTGTTGGTTGGGACTCATTAATGGGGTAAGAACTCAGCTTGAAGATACTGGATGAATAGATAGATTTGTATTAAATGTAATTATTAAGGCAGGATAGGAGGGCCTTTAAGGTCTTCCCATTGGATTCTCCTTGATTTTAACTCTGTGGTTTCATCAAGTTAAACTGAGGTATTTCTATTAGTTTTTCTGGACTTTCATTGTGGACTCTGTTAATGGAGTCATATTTATCTCTTAAAATGGCCGATGTCTGCCCCATTTAGAATTAGCTCGTTAAGTATGCGTTTGTCTTGATGGAGTCCTGGGGGTGATGAAAGTATTGATCAGACAGTAAAAGGGAATGCTCAAATTTTTAAATGTGCTGTGTCAAGCTCTTGTATCAGGTAAGAATGAAGGAAAGAAAGGCAGAAGTGACTTGATGGGGAAGGAGCATGGGTAAGAGAGCCGCGTAAGAAGACCAGACACAGAGGAGGGGCCTGAGGAGTGAAGTAAAGAAGGAGAAGTGGCCTCCCGAGCAGCTTTCCATTATAGTTCTGAGCCTTGGGCCAAAGGCAGTGAGGAGTTAGAAGACTTGTCATGTGTGGTCTGGTCTCCATGTCACAGTCAATGAGACAATGCCCAGGCCTGTTCCATAGAGCTGTGCTGCTAGTCCCGGCATAAGGCTTATCCTTCACAGGCCTCGCCCATGTCAGGGGACTTGTTTGGGGGGGCCAGTTGGATATCAAGGAGAAAGAATGGTTGAATTTGCTTATTTTTATTTTTTAAACATTTTAAAAAATATTTATTTTTGAGAGACAGAGACAGAGCATGAGTGGGGGAGGGACAGAGAGAGAGGGAGACACATATTCCCAAGCAGGCTCCAGGGTCTGAGCTGTCAGCACAGAGCCCCACATGGGGCTTGAACTCAAGAACCACAAGATCATGACCTGAGCTGAAGCTGGATGCTTAACTGACTGAGCCACCCAGGTGCCGTACTTATTTTTATTTTTATTTTATTTTTTAATTTCAGTGTATTTAACATACATTGTTAGGTTAGTTTCAGGTGTACAATATAGTGATTCAACAATTCCATACATTACTCAGTGCTCCTCACCATAAGTGGACTCTTAATCCCCATCACCTATTTCACCCCCCACCCCCCACCCCTCTGGAAACCACCAGTTTTTTCTCTATATTTAAGAGTCTGTTTCCTTGTCTCTTTTTTTTCCTCAATTTGTTTGTTTTGTTTCTTAAATTCTATATGAGTGATATCATATGGTATTTGTCTTTCTCTGACAGACTGATTTCACTTAGCATTATACCCTCTAAAAGATCCATCCATATTGTTGCAAATGGCAATATTTCATTTTTTAAAAAATGTTTATTTATTTTTGAGAGAGAGAGAATTTATTTATTTATTTATTTATTTATTTATTTATTTATTGAGAGAGAGAGAGAATCAGAGCATGAGTGGGGGAGGGAGAGAGGGAGACGCAGAATTTGAAGCAGACTCCAGGCTCTGAGCTGTCAGCTCAGAGCCTGACGCGGGGCTAGAACTCGTGAATTGTGAGATCATGACCTGAGTCGAAGTAGGACGCTTAACCGACTGAGCCACCCAGGCACCCCTAAAATTTCATTTTTTATGGCTGAGTAATATTCCATTGTGTGGAATATCTTCTTTATCCATTCATCTATTGATAGGTGGTTGAATCTGTTTTAAAGTAGGCTGAAAAAGAAATGATAGCTAAGGCTTTCCTATTTAAATAATTTGATACAGCTAGATTAGAGACAGGTGGGAGGAGAGTAGGGCACAAACCGGCAGAGAAAACTGGGGCAGGGATTCTTAACCTCTAGTTTGAATCATGGTCTTCTTGGATAATCTGAAGAAAAGTTCAGAGTGGACCTTTTCTCTAGGAAATAAACATACACAGAGAATTTTACAGATTATTTCATGGGTTCATGGACTTTCTGAAATTCATTCATTGACCTCTTGAATTCAGGTTTAGAATCATAAGAGCGATTGGATATGGGCGAACTCAGCTCCTCATCTATTGTTCTGAAAACTAGAGTTCTTCCCTTAAACCAGAGATACAGGATGGATAGTTTTCTGGCCTGTGCAGCCTGGAATGGAGGTTTGGAACAGGTGGAGGTGAACTGTAAATCCGTCAGCATAAGGGACAGTACGGGAAGACTGGGGTTTGACCGGTACTGCTTGATATCCCCAGACAGGCTTTTAGAGTCAGCATGCGGTAATAAACTTTGCAGTATTAGGAGAGAGAACAGTTCTGCCTCAGTGCCAGAAATAATGCTTCTTCCAGGATATAGACCTTGAGAATCAAATGACACAATTTTTCAGTAATTTGTCCAATACTGAGAACAGACAGATACTTCTCAAAATGGATGTCATTAAAGTCACAAAACTGGTGATGTTATGGACAGATTCTTCCATTTGCATTACAGAGACATAACAGATGTGGGGAAGCTCCCGGTCTTAGCAAGATGTTGGATTAAATAATGCTTGCTGCCTGGATGTCCTGTCGGATGCATTGTAATACTTAACAGAACTCCTTGCCACCTCTTAAAAGAATTTAAACTGTCAGCCCGTTGAATGCTCATCTCTAATGTGAAATTTTTAGATGAAGCCAATTTAGCTTAATTTACCAAGATGTTGCTTCACGTCTGCAGGGGAAAGCAGGGCTGGAGTGTACTGGAGCTGCCCCTTTGCAGAAGTCTGGAACACACAGGACACAGAATAGCTTCTTTGGGTCAGTGTGCCGTTTGTCAAGGAAAAGCAACACCACCCTGCTCCTGCCTCCCACTCCTGCTCTAGGAAAAAAAAATATCACTCATGCCACCATTCCAATAGACACAGGAATGATCTCAGAAAGCAGTTTCTCTTGAGTTTCTAGAATAGTCCCAGCATTGACCGTTCTTCAGGGTGGGGGTGGGGTGGGAAGAAACTATTGTTCTGAGAGTCTGCCTGGGACTGCAGATGGAAAGGTTTGATCAAGTACAGGAGCATCTTTGTGCTGCAGTTAATGGTTTTCCTTTTTTTTTTTTTTTTAAATCCCCTTCTGAGGGAAATCTGTGATTACATTTTTTTCTCTGCACAGGTGCTAGAATGCATTGCACAAATACAAACATATCCCACTTCATGAGAAAATTTGGAAGTCATTTTCCTTCCATCTGTCTGAAGTAGACTGTGCTCTAAAACTGGCCATCCACCCACCCATTCTCCCACGCACCTTCTCGGTGACAAGGAGGAGATGGCATTGTAAGAGAATGAAGGAAAAAAAAATATAAACCCCACAAGGCATTTAAAAGGATGGCTTATTAGTATCATTTGGACAGCTATGAATAACACATGATAGCTTCTGGGGCTGCGTATTATTCACAGAAGAGTAGCCTTAATTTTCCTTCTCTCCTCTTCCCTATTCCACTGTCCCTTTATTACAGATACCCTTCTCCGCCTAAGTCCCAAATCCTTGCCAAACCTGAGTATTCTTTGATCACAGATCATTTTCCTGTGTCCACAGTGAGTTCTCGCCCATGGAGGTAGGTAAGCTGTGGCTTTTAGAAAAGGGAGGCAGTGCCTGTTTCCAGAGGATGCTGCAGCTGTAAGCCTCCGCCGTCAGACAATCAGTGGCCCAGCAGGGCACCTTCCTCGTGAGCGCAGCTGCGCTGCACTGCTCTGCTCTCCAGCTCTCCAAAGGCACTGCGCCCTACGTGCGGATTCCAAGCTACATTTAACACAATTGCCCATCAGCACTTAGGAAGCAGTTACCACAGAAACCCAGCAGAGACCAATTAGTCACATGATTAAATTAATTAAAATAACCCAGGGCATCTGCCATCTTGCCTCTTTTTGCTACAGATAGCGCATGACCCAGACAGAACCGTAATTGGTTAGCTTGCTGTTGTGTCTCCCAGTCCTAGAACTGTCTTCTTACCAAGGAAGGGGGTTCTCCTGATTTGCTTGTCTTTCCATAAGAACTCTCTTGGGTTGTTTTGGAAGATATTCCTTCCCTATAAGCCAGGCAGTATCAAATTTACAAAACATCAGATTTAATAAACAATGGGATTTGTTATGTTGGGGATAAGAGGATTTGGAAACATTTCCAGTTGCACAGTTGAAGACTTGGAGGTTTTTTAATGAGGGCTTTAACAATACATGCCAGAGGGTGCTCTGTAATACGCATTTACACTTGACCTGAGAATTTTGTGGCAAGTCACGGAAGCCAGACCATCGTTTTGCTTGTTAAAGTAATAGAGGTGTTATAGTGGGGCACAGGCAGCCTGTGTTCTGAGATGGTCCCGAGTCAGGGGTAGCGTCTAATGATTTTGACTGGCTTGTCATTTGTAAAAGGCTGAAATGCACACTCTGAAGCTAACTCAGTAAATCAGTGTTTTGTCCTTGATATGCTGAGTGACCTAATAATGGCCTTCCCCCAATCTCCATGTAGTTAGAGGTTTTCTATTACACCAGTGCCATACTTCTTCTATGAACACACGCACACAAACCAGCTTGCCTGCAATCTCATAGTGCTCACGGTGGCATGACTTCCATCACCTCAGACACTTTCTGGAGACCATTTGGATCCATTGCACCTGCAAGTAAATGACCACACGCAGTTTAGAGATATCAAAGGAGGTAATGGAGTGGTTTCTCATGTTCTTTCTTTGTGACATGACTTGACAAAATGGCATGAATTAGTTTTACCGTTGGACTGCATTGATTTGTGCCTCACAAAGCAAGTGGCATAATCTCATCTACAAACCTTGACTGTGAGCCGGTGAATCATGGTTATACATGAATAGGAGGTAGCATGTACCTAAAATCAGCTGGGACAGATCTTTCAGCGACTGTAGGCATTGGGCTAGTTGGAACTTTCTTTCTTCCTGGGTGAAGTCAGAGTCTAGTCAGACCTCAGAACACATGTGTCCAACTGGCAATTCTGAAAATCAGGTGACTGATCAGAGAGAGCCATGTGGTAGTTTAAAAGGCTGTGGCCTAACGTATTATGTAATGAACCTCAAAGGAAATTAATTGATAACAGTGTCATCAGTAGCAAAAATAAGAAGAATATACATTTGTGTCACATTTTACAACTTAGAAGGCATTCACACACCTCCAGCCTTTGATGGACTCTCTCCGACTTTACCAATACTTTTATTTAGTGTACATATATTTCATGTGTACTTGGTACACTCATTTTGTTATTGGTATAGGGGTTGTTTTGTGGCTAAAGCAGAGCTAAAATTAAGGTATAGAAAATACATTTCACATTTTAGAGGTTTTTTCCTTTAAATCAACAGAAAAATGAAAACATGACAAACTTTCTTGGCATGAGTAATTAACTGAATACCCTTGGTAGATTTGAAAAGTAAAAAATATATATTCAACTTTTAAATCCTTGAACAAAAATTAATAACTGTCTATTGAATAAATATTTGTGCTTTTGTGAACTATAGGCTTGCTTTTGCAAGCAGAAGTCTGTTTTTGCTATCTCCTTATACAATTTTTCTCTATTAAAAATTATAGAAATATAGCTGTTTAAAAACTGAATGGCTACTCTTTTGAGAGTAACGAAATGAACCACAAATCCAAGTGTCTATCGTATCTTTTGGTTGTACATCAGGCTTGGTCAAAATAAGTCAAACTTTTGGAAAGTTATAAAATGTTTCAACAGATGGACAGAGTGCCAAGTAGTGGATTTGCAAAGAGATTTCATTTTATTTGCTCACATTTTGTGTAGCCTACGCCTAATTATTCATGAACTGACTTTTAATGGCAATGCAGAGGGTTGCCTGTCATCGTCATCATTCTAAAGTCTGACTGCCCAGAACTTTGAAGGGCTGAGATTGGTTATGGAGCGCTGCACGAGTTGTGTACTTTCCAGTGCAATTTTTGGTTATTCTTTGTCTTGTGTCATTTCGACTTCCTCCATCCTACCGGGGAGGGTCAGCAAAAGATGACTGCATGATTTATGAATCATTTTCATAAATTCTGCCATGACCTTCTCGTGTCATATTGACGCTTAGTTGTATATCCCCCTAGAATGCAAAGTTGGAACATTTTAGAGTTAGGATGCTAGCTACAGACAGGATCAATCCTCTCACATGCTTCTGAGACTGACACATTGTGAAAAAAAAAATTACCAAGTTAAGTTTCTATGAAAATTGTGATTATAAGAAGTGGTTGCTGCCTGTATTGATTTTTTAGCCTTTTCATTTGATCTTCCTGGAAAATCTTGGTTCTGAGTACTTACTGACACACTTAAATTGTCAAGGAAATCAACTTGAGATTGAGAGAAAATGAAATACTTTGGAAATGACTTTGTGTCTCTATTTTCATAAAGATCTAGTTCTTTAATAGCAAAGGGGCAGGACAGTTTGTGCAGCTGTATAGCAGCTCTACCATAAATCCTTTCAGGAATGAGACAGAGTACAAATAAATTAATAAATAAAATTGAATTAATACGTAAAACTGCAGAATATCATAGCTACGTGTTTGTCCCAACGTACTAATTCATATCACGCTTGGGAGATTAGAAAACATTTAAGTCACCCCAGCGATATTAAAAATTGAGTACTTTATTTTATTCAACAAATATCTACTTAGATTAGTAGCTCCCATCATTCTTTAACTTCTTACAACTGCTGTTCTCTTCATAGCATGTAATACTACTGGATATCATACATTTTTTATAGATGTTTGTGTATCGTCTGTACTTTCCATTAGAATAAACCCCATGAAGATAGCGATTATGTCTGTCTTGTTTACTGGCATATCCCCAATGTTTAAAACCATGTCAGCTATATTAAAAATTCTTGATAAATATTCATTGAACAAATGAATGAACTGGGTCTGAACTAAATGATGAACTCAATAAACCAGGCCTGACTTTTGGAATTAAGGAACATTGGAAGGAATGTTAATTTGTTTACCAAATTACATTAATTACATGTTAAAAGAGCTAGTGTGTAGGCTAGTAGATAACCTCATTTTTACTATCAAGTGTTGGGTGCATTTTTTAAACCTGGGAACCATTACAGAGAATGTGGAAGCTGCAAAAATAAAGGGGATGTGCGTTGATAGTCGTATTTTTTTCTTCATTCAATATGCAAATCCTTTAGCACAAAGAATCCAAATGGATTAGAGATGAAAACATTCAGATGACATTTATGTTAACTAAGAAAACAATAAAAACAGGCATGAAACAAGAACAAGAGGAGATATTGTAAAAAGATTGAGAACTGCAATGTATGCGTAATCCTGTCTGGGGTAAATGGACCCAGAGTCAGGGGGTCCTTAATCTCCTGATCACCCACCACATGGCTTTGTCCCTGAGTCGTTGGGCCGTATAAAACCTTTGCAGATGAACTAATCTGCCTTCTCAGGTTTGTAGTGGTAGGAATAATTATCTTATTCTCAGCCATTCAGTGGTATCTCCCTATGAAACTTCTTAGTTTGTATTGTGTGAGAGAATGTGGACTTGTATGAAGTTTGGGTGACACATAGCTCTGCTTACTTTCCCTTATTACTATCCACAGGTAGTTTGTACCTTGCAGCAACACATATTTGTAATCTAAAGTAGAAATGTCAGTCATGGTCACTCACTAGTTTGCATTACACATGTCAATTTCTTTCTCCTTTGAAAAAGAACAGGGTTCAATGCATTGCACAGAACTGACTTATAACCTTAGTGAGAGGGCAGTGATTAGGGGGCTAGTCTGATACCCCAGTGTATATCAAATGCAGCCCAGAAAAAGGTAGAAAATAACTAGTCCAAAATTACTTTTCAGCAGTTGAAATAATACTATGTGCCTTAGAAGAACCTTTTCCTTTTCCCCCTCATCTGTCGGGTGGTTCCTACTTTGTTAGCAGCTTCCTGCCCTCATCTTACCAATCGTATTTTTAAAAAGAGGATTTTAGGGGGTGCTTGGGTGGCTCAGTTGGCTAAGCGTCCGACTCTTGATTTTGGCTCAGGTCATGATCTTACTGTAAGATAGAGCCCCCTGTAGGGCTCTGTGCCATCAGCACAGAACCTGCTTGGGATTCTCTCTCTGCCTCTCTCTCTCTGCCCTTTTCCCACTCGTGTGTGCGCACATGCATGCTCTCTCTCTCTCTCTCTCTAAAAATAAATACACATTTTTTTTAAAAAAAAGAGGATTTCAGGAGTCTTATCTAACCTTTCCCATTCCGAGCAATGTTTCAATAAGCTTTATGCAGCTCTCTCCTGGGTCTCCTGTGTAGAGCCCTATGGTGAGGATGGGGCTAGCCTGGGAAGGATTTGAAAGTTTTCCTGGGGACCTGTCTATAGGACAGTGCAACACCAGGAGGAGAGGTCAGCCAAGTGCAGGAACTCTCCTGCTCCCCCTCCAGTGTCTCACCTCTACCCAAACCCTGGCTCCTCCCCGGTTCCTCTTCTTCTAGGAACCCCCCTTTCCCCAGAGCCTTTGTGACGCCCAAGGATTATCATGTTACCAACCTTTCCATGCACTCGTGGATGCTCATAGTTCCTCCTAATTTTGAAGTTCTCACTGTATCAGACATGTTGCTTAATCCTCATAACAACCTGATGAAAAGGTATTTTGTTCCCATTTTACATGGGAGGCAACTGAGACTCAGAGTGATATTAACTCAGAGGAGTTAAGAACTTACCCAGGTCAGATGACCCATAAGTGAACAGACTCGGGTCTCTTTCTCCACCAGACTGTGCTTTTGACTATCCCTGCATCAGGCTGAAGGTGGCTTCACATGGCCCAGGGCGCAGTAGTGCTGTGTACACAGTCCCTGCTCTGTCCTGCTCCTTATGTTGTCTCCCAATGACACAACCTACATCCCTGGAGAAGCCCAACCGCCTTTGCAGGCTTTTTCCTGAGGAACTCAAAAATGTGTGCCGGCAGCAGTGAGACCACTGTCAGTTATACACTTGCTCTCAGTTTCCTAAACACTTCTGATGCCTTCTATCTGGAAGGGTCTGTCTCTGGGGTTACCTGACCTATCAGGGTGAGATGCCAATTAGATCTATGTGCAATCCAAACGTATCTAAATCAGGGCTGTGTCAAACCTACCAGCGTAAAAACTGTGGGCATCGTCAGTGTCTTCCTTGAGAGTGTCTTAGCTAGCGGATGGAATTTTAGTGGAAAGTTTCTTCCCTTCTTTGAAACATTCCGGTTTAATTTAAGCTGGAAGACATTGTGGAATGGAAACTAAGGAGCATATATTTCTTAGGATTTGTTTAAGTCTAGGATGGAAGGAAAGAAAAAAGGAAGGAAGGGAGGAAGGAAGGAAGGAAATTTCATCATTGTCTGGAGAGAAGTTAGATTTAATGTTTTCAGCCAAATGTGTGGACAATTTCTCCAGCTGTAGCCCTTTAATGATAATTACATTTTCCAGAGCCTTTAATTTCCTTGAATAGTCTGTGCGTTCATACTATGGCTCTAAAAACCCCTGCCCTGGCTGAGAAGGCCTTCACCGTGGAGCTGAGACAAGTCGCTGAGCTGGGCTGGGCTATTCCTCTGGGAAGACACACTCTTTCTAACCTAGTCCTGTGCATGTGCAGAGCTTCCTGGTGGGGAGCTCTGAATATAATAAAGGAGCTTGGCTGGTCAGATTCCTTGTCAGGCTAGGAAGCCCTTTGTTTCTGTTTAGTTTTCTGAAACAAGACAAATTATGATATTTTCTGTTAATTTCTTTCCTTAATGAGTTTCATTAAAATCAAAGCTTCCGGAAGACTGAGCCTTGACAGCTGTCTAAGGGCTGTTTCATTTACCGGGGGCTGCTTAGACTGAATAATTATTACAGCTTGATAGTTTAAAAAGAAGTAAGAACAACAGAGAGAAATAGATCCCTCGAAAGGTGTGTCATACATTTCTATTTCTTTCCAGTGTCTGGGATTCTGTGGTGTTCAAAAGAGATCATTAAAATCATGTATTCTTTGAACTAAAATATTACTAAATCATCACACGCTTGCTTCTTAATGGCTCCCTGGTTCTTAAATACTGAATTTCACTTAATGATGGTATATTAAAAGGAAACCTTTTAGAGGTTAATAAAGGAAGATTTTAAAGAAAGATTGTCTTTAGACATTGGTAGGTCATTTGGTACATGGTGCCATGATGTCTTGATGAGAATATGGGCAGAGTATATTTTATCTTATGGTTACCGAGTGATATATTTGTGCACATTCACTTGTCTTTTCCAAATAGTTTTTATATGCCAATTTGGCATGATAAAAGAGACTTTAAACTCATGGCCAGAATTTTGTACTTCATGATAGAGTGTTCTTATTTGTGAGGCCAACCTTCCCCTCCCCGCCCCCCCCCCCCGCCCCCCGCTGGCCTCTACAAAGTAGAGACAGTGGATGTGGTGGGTCGAGATGCCGAGAAACACCCTGCAGCATTCTGAGATGGTTTACATGGAGAGTCTGGAGAGTCTCAAAAAAAGAAAAGAAAATACTATCAATATTATGTAAAAATCGGTAGGTTGAAATGTATTCAGACATATATAGGGATGAAATGACTCGGAATTACTCTTTCAAGGAATGCATGAAAAGAAGGGATGGATGGATGAAGTAAGGGGGGTAATATTTGAGAATTGTGGAAGCAGAGTGATAGGAATTAGGAGATTCTCTGTTCTATTATCTTTATTTTTGCATCTGTTTTTAAAATGCATAATAAAAATTTTTAAAGTGATAAAATGTTAATGGATGCATGATATATAAGAGATAGAAAAATAAGAACCATGGGTTGTAGGAATTTGATGGCCCAAAATAATTTCACAAGGAAAGCTTTACATCATTTGAGGAAAAATTATATCATTGGGAAACTTTTATCACTGAGAAAAGAAATTAAAGAGACAATTCTGCAATCCTTCAAGTTTTGATTTTTTTCAGCAGATAAATGATCAAGTTAGGAAAAATTAAACTGGGGAAATACTCTGTATTTGTGGAAGGATTCCTAGGAGCAGATTTAAATTTCACAAAGGAACCACTATTAATAAAAATGAGTTTAGTAACTCATGTGAAGGCAAAGAAAGTAGGATATAAATAGTGAGGAACAAACTACAGAAAAGCATTTTCATTGTTCTTATTTTGTCTTTAGCTATTTTAAAACTTGTTCTAGACAAAAGGACGTTGCTCAGGGATTCACCAATGTGCTCAGAAAAGCAGAGGATCCCCTTCCCACAATGGTATTTGGCTTGTATGGGGATGGAGCCTCATAGCTGCACTTCCCATGAATGTGGATGTTCAGGAAAGCACAAGGAAGCCCCCACCCTTGAGATGGAGAACTGACTAGCACTAGCTCTTGGGAGGAATACATTCCATTGGCTCTGGTATTGGCTGTGGCCCTTGATAACATCCTGTAGAGTTGCAGACCCCCTCCGGAACACTTTCCAAGATAGGTTCCCATTTTCATACAGTTCTACTTAGTGATAGAGTTGGATGGGTAGTTGGTCCAGAGAGTCCCTAAATTTCCTTCAGATTCTGAGATGCTATGATTATATAAGACAAAAACATCCCCAGTTGGATGCAAGATAGGTATGTCTGTGTGAATGCGACTCTGCACGTATTCTGTAAAGGAAGAGGGATCCATATTGTGAGCTGTAGGCTGGCTGCCCACCAAGTAGCAGACTGAATGTAATCTGGTCCTTCTATTTCTTAAAGCTTTTAATACTAAGGAGCCTGGTCTCTCTCAAGAACTCCTCATTAAAGTATAAAACACTCTCCTGTAGTTTCAACGCTAGGAAGGCGCTCTCCTTCCATAAAGTCTATCACTATCTTATGGAAATCTCTCCCCCAGGAGGTCACTGAGCCCAGAGCTGCAGCTGTGTTTTAATAAGGGCTGGATAATTTTATGACCAATAACATTTGTCGTTACACATGCTACAAGAAGGTTAATCAAATCTCAGCCTTCAGGGCATATTCTGGGTTCCCACAGGAATTTTCCTGCAGAATTCTGTGTTTGGCTAGGGAAGCTTACTTCCTCCTCACACATTAGTTGTTGACCATGGTTCCATGATCCTGGATTTGTGCCGTGATGGTTTCTCTTACTGTCACTAGAATATTTCAGTACTGTAATTGTTTGGGAGCACAAATCTGAGTGGCATGGCTTTGGGAGGCCCACTTTGAAAGCTCTGTGCTTTCAGGCCAATACTTTATTTTTCAACTTGAAACTTTAGTGAGGCTGGAGTATTCACTCTATCTGTTTCATTTGCTCGGGGAGCCAAAGTTTAAGGCAACTTTCAGACCTGAGATACCAAATATTTTTCCAGCATTTCTCTGTTGCTTAGGAAACTCACAAACTGGTTCAAACATCTCACTTGGGGAAATATTGAAGTGACATTTAACTCAGAAACAAACTGCCTTTGGTCTGCTAAAGAAAACAAGATCACTGCCTGAAAGGGCAGCAGATCAAAATAAAGAGGGCAAGAGAGAAAGGAGAGATGGCGATTGAAAACTGAAGCTTGGGTGACTGCAACACAGATTTTGAGACTGTCCATGTATTTTCTTTGGTTTGGATGATATGGCTCGGCCAGTCTGTGGTATTTCAACTCCAGCTGTGATGAAGGAATGAAGTCCCTCAACATTTGCAGGGTCAAGAGACCCTGAGAAGTCTCCTCAGGACTCAGTAATAGTTGATGAAGCAGAGGAGGTGACATAGACCATCAGAAATAGGATCCAGCTGTCCATGGGTTCCAGTGTCTCTGTTAGGACCCATTGAGCTCCTCCCTATCTCAATCTGCTGTAGACTGTACAGGTTCAGTCTGAATGAGGCCAGGTTGTCTCAGTCTCTACCATGGTGGAGAGTTCTGTCTCCCCTGAACCACCTGCACAACCTTCTCATGCTGGGTTCTCTATCCAGTACAGGCAGGTGCAAAGGGTCTGACTCAGATTTTGTGGTTGCGTGTGTGTGTGTGTGTGTGTGTGTGTGTGTGTGTGCACGTGCATATGTGTGGCTAGGGGGAGGAAAAGAGGGGCCTAAAACTGACTCAGTTTCCATATGGTTATCTTGGTAGGAGGTGACTTGAGCCTAGTCCAGGTTGCCAGGGCCCCTGGGCTGAGATGGAACTAATTAGTATGGGATGAGGTGAGTGGAGCCCCAGGACCAGAGGCAGAGTTCAGGGAGTAAGTCCCCAATCCTTAGCAGTTTCTTGGACTTTGACTGTAACTGGGGGTATCTGGAGATAAGTGGAATGAGTAAATAATCTTAACTAAAAGAACCCCCACAAAAACAGAAAATAAAAATGAGATTCTGTTAAATTGTGGAATATACACCTAATCTCTAAGCCAGAGAATGGAAAATAAAAGCGAGCCTAAAAGTGAACTTATTTTGAGTATTCAGGTTAATCGACCAGTCTCTGCACCTTCCAGAACTGTAGGCTGGGATATGTGGAATGGAAATAAAGGAAATAGGGGTGAGAAGGGACCCTGGCCTGTTCCACCCCCACTGTGCAGGGAGGGCAGTGGAAGCCTTGTTTCCTAGTTGCTTCAAGCATAATCTTGTACTTTCCCCCAGTGGGTTTCAGCTCAGTTTGTGTCAGCCGATGTGTACAAACAGATTTTAAAAAATTGTTCCTTGCTAAGGGAGCTGACATCTGCCACTCTCAGAAATTAGAAATGACAAATGCCCCGAAGAGCAAAAGGCCGTGGCTGATTTGCCATAAAAAACAGAATCCACTCAGACTCCAGGATTCACCAAACAGAAAGCATTGTCTAATCCACACCTTTAATGGTGGTTTCAGGTGATGAAGGAAATCGCACACCACTGGTTCTGCTTGTTAACACTGCTGTCTTCTCCTGCACAACAAAATAAGGGCCATTCTCACTCACGCCTTCCCTTTCTAAGATTTAACGCAGTGCCCCATCCTTCAGACCCAGCAGGCGGTGGAGGTCTGTGCCGAGATGCTTGATGGGTTTCAAAATCCTCATGTTTGTTCGCCCTTAGAGGCTCCTTTCATCTGCAGTAGCCGCTTCCCCTCTCCACCGTGGGAGAGAAAGAAAAACAAGCATCTGGACTTGTGAAAGGGAAGAGAATGGAGTTAAATTGAAGACAGAAGATGTTACTGTCTATTTTAGCCAGGCTCTTCAGGAAAGGGGGCAGGATTTGGAACCAGAAAGCAGCGAGAACTGAGGCAGCTTTGGGCTTGGCTTCTCTCCATCTCCTCTGTCATGGTATCTCTGATTTTCCCTGGCTGGCTGCTCCATGTTTTCCTTTCTGTCCTCCCCGTAGTTCCTGGTCCTCGCCATTCAGCATGTCTAACTTCATCATGGCCTCTCCAGCTCCTCCCAATATTGTGACCTTTCAATCAGCTCCCGTCACTACATGTTGCAGTCTCTTGGTATATGCCAGTTCTCGTTCCTGAGAGAGGAAATCTGATTGAATCAGTTCATCTTTTTGCAACAGGCCATATCATGGGTTGCTGGACACCTTATCTAGTGGCTGGTCTTGGGTCAAGTGCATATCCTTGGTCCAGTCAGCTATGGCTGGTCACATGGTACAAAACGTGGTACACAGTCCCTTAGAAGGGGATGTGATAGGCAAACACTCAATTGCTATCTCAGGTCCACAGACCTACATTTATGGAGCATTCCCTTGTGTCAAGCACTGTGCTAGGCATCAAGGGTATCAAGAGTCTTTCATTCATTTCCTATTAATATAATAAGGAACAAAGGGGAGAAAATGACCACAACCAGAAGTAGGTAAGAAATAGCAGGGAGCACATGGGGATGAGGGTAGAAGTTTAGGGCTTAGTAATACATAACCAGGCTTGTGCTTCTGATCCAAAATCCAGGATGCACTTTCTTCCTCTTCACCCCTGTCCCTCGAGTGTGGAATTGAAAGTTGGACAGGTCCTGGAAAATAATTGAGACTTCTATTGAAAACCTCCTTCTAGCACTCACCTAAAATCCCCTCTCCCCCTGACCACTCCAGCCCAAGAAGATACTTCTCAAACCTCCCTCACGTGCCTGGTCTCCTGGGATGAAGACACACCTTCAGCATCACAGCTCACCCTCGAGTGAGCAATCACTTTCTCCACCATGTTCTTACTCCACCAAGAAATCACCTCCTCAAAGTCTATATTCTTTAGCATTTCAAGTACTATTATTTGATTTTATATCATCAAAATACCTACATATTTTACTAGCCAAATTCTGGGATTGGATTGCATTTTAGTACATAGCATATTCAGTCATTAACAAATGCTCTTCCTAGAGGGACTTCTCGTGTTCTGGACTCATTGCACTTCATCTCACAGCACATCGACTTTGGGGATTATGGGAAAGAAACACGTAAGAAACACATAAGATCTGGTCCTTTCTCTCCAGGAGTTTTCTTCCTGGCTCCGAAGATGGGACATACACACGTTAAAGGGAGAAGAAGAGTGGCCAATTCTTGTTTAAATATGTACCCTGCTAGGCAAGAGGCTAGGAGGTGGCCTGGTTCGGGCTGCCCGTGGCTGCAGTTAGGAAGCTTGAAGAGCTATGGGGAGGGTGGGATGTACTGAGGCCTGGCTGACTTCATTCTGGGCTGGCCTGTTTGTGTGTTCAGTTTGGGGAGGTGGGGGATGGGCTTGCTGCCTTTGCAGGCACGGATCGCTCCCTTGGGCTAAATGATACTTGCTGTGTGACTCTTTTCTACTCCTATGTTGTATTGAAGTGATGGGGCCTGGGATGTTTTGCAAATAAATCATTTTTTTATTGTTGTGTTTTGTTTTTTTTAAAGGGAGAACTAGGAAAGAGGTTCTGAGAGTAGCCCAGAGAATTCCCCCAGCTCCATTTCTTCTGGCTCTAACGTGGCTGTGTGGAAGGAGGAACAATATTTAAACTCAACTGGGTGGTTCTCTTAAAACTTTGTTAAAAGGTCCATTTTAAGAACCTGTGGCTTTATCCATGTATGTAATGTTTCTTTCCCATCACTTATATATATTTCTTGGAAGTCTCCATTGAGAATTTTGGGTATATCAGCAATAATTATCATCCAGTAGTGTTAACAGAGTCCAATGGCAGGAGTTATTTCCAATTATTGACTTTATTATGTTTTCTGTATATTTCAACTAATTTTTAAAAGGCAGCCACAAACTCAACTAACAAAGAAAAAAGCTGGACAAAGTACTGAACAATGGAAAGTGTGGTAAAGTTGCCCGTGGAGGAGTTCTTATAAGACACAATCTTTTAAATATGTATTTTATTGTTTCTAGCAACTCAACAAACTAAAACCATATTGAAAATGAACAACTGACAGAAATGAGCCAAAGCATGCCTCAGGCAAGTCAAAGCTCCCCACCAGTTTGGGGTTAACTTCCGTCACTCCTAACATTTGTGAGAGGATGATTCTAAATAACATGGAAACGAAATCACGAATTCTACACACAGGATTAGGGAGGGAGCTACACACACATTAGTAAGCCTGGTGCTCCTTTATAATCTCTGATGTCACACAGACAGAAGGGCTAGGAGGGGAGAGATGTGTCCTTGAATTAAGAAGGAGCTTCCAGCAGACAATGGGGACAATATGGGGCATTACTCTGGGTGCTCTCTGCTCTTTCCCTTATATACTTTAAACAGTCTGTATGCTGCCAAGAATCCCATATTATAGTTCTGTGCATTCTGTCGGATACCTGGTTATGTCTTGCTTTCCTCATTTTTGAGATAAGAACTTAACCATTCTCAGCAGCCTGAGAAGGAGTGATAGGAGCCTTAATGCACTGACCCCTATAAGAATTGTTATCATTTGTTAGAGAAATCTTTACGCTCTCGCACCGTCTTCCTACTCATATACGAGGCTAATTGAAAAAGAAAGGAAGATCTGTCCTTTGAATCGAGAAAGGGTTTTTTTCTATCAATCTCCTTAGCTCCTTTTAAAAGAGTGATTTACAAAAATCATTATTACTTTATTTGGGCTCCAGGTAAAGGAAGAGTGGGAAAGAAGGAAGGTCAGAACAGTCCACCACTTTGCCCCTTTTGTATCCCCAATATACCGGGAGTTGTGAATCCGGAGCAGTGTCAGATTTTGCTTTGAGAAACACTTAGGAAGTGAAACTGATGCCAGGGACTCGCTGAGGGCAGCAGCGTGCCATTGCAGGGTGGTAGGTGGAAGACGTCAGGATAAAATGGAGGACAAAAATAGCCGTTTCGTCACTATTTCCTACCGAGGTACATGAGAAATTTCACCGAAATTGTTTCCATATACATTTCAAACTTTCCACAAAATGAAACAGCATTGGGTACGGGCAGAGGTTTCCAGAGGGCATCACGTGTGTGGAAGGGAAGCCTATTCCCTGGGTCTGAAACCACAGGATGAGGGGAAACGAACCAGCCCCGGCGGGGGGGGGTCTCCACCTTGAAGAGCTGCCGCCGCCTTTGTTGCAATGAGCGTGAAGCACACGCCTTCACTTTTAGTTACTTTGGCTTTTTTGGCTGGTGTCGCATCTTATAAGTCACAGTCTAGCTTCTCCTGTCCGTATTTTTACTGCACAGAAGGCTTCCCAATTTGCAAGCGTTTGCAGCACGGCTGGGCCCGGAGATAAAACAGAATGTGTATGTAGTACAGTATGCATTCAGCTGATGCACAAGACTCTTTCCACCATATGTGCAAAATAGTGTGCTTTTCACTCAAGGTGCCACAGCCAAAATTGCCAGGAGCACATGAATAAGTGGAGGAGAGAACATCATATGCAACGCAGCACCGGGTCTTGCCCCCTCCTTGGAAGGAGACCCTTGATTTCAGCAGCTGCCTGCATTTTTGTCCCTTTTTTAGCTTATCTGTCACACCATGTCCCACTTACCTTTACACAGCCCCAATCTCATTCTTCTCCCCCAGCCTTGACCTGGGATGTCAGCCATTGTTGAAGCCAATGTGGGGTCCCCGTTGCCCTTCCAGTAGGAGAGGAGGGAGGGGTGGTAATTAGCACTTATGCTAATGAGGGTAACAAGACTGAGGTGAAAAGAAGTTACAGAAGAACACAGAAGGAGAAAACCAGCTGATGTTTTTTCCTTCCTCTTAAATGTTTATTACCTTTCATCTCATGCAAAGCATAGCTTACCAAGCCTTTTTACAGGAAAGTAACATTGGTCTGGTTCCACTGGAACATCTTTTGTGATGAGAAAAAAATAGGAGTGAGAGATATAAAAGAATGGTACTTTTTACTCATTTCTTTGAAGCTGTCTTGAATCTCCTTGGATCCGTTAGTCTAAATAAAGCAGTACAAAGATTTTTGGGTTAACTTTTTTACTTTGATATTTGCCACTTAAAATTTGAATCAGCACCTCCTTTGGCTTTATTGAAAATTTCATGTTTGCTTGAAAGCGTATAGTATTGCCGATCAAAAGATCTCAGTGGACATGCAACTCAAAAATCTTTTCTTGAGTTATACCATTGGTGTTGCATGGTGCTTACAACCCATCTCCTATGCGACCGAGTGTGGGTGGGTACGAAGTACTAACCCTGCTTCACAGATGGGAAACAAAGCTACAGGGCGGGAACTTTTTTTCATCTATTCTTCAGCTTTTTCTTCAGCCACCAGTCTGGGAAGTAGGGCTCCTCCACCCATGGGCTCACAACAGGGCATGTCTGACAGGTGGGAGGGGTAAGTGGTGAAGGTCACCTACAGTGTAATAATGGCACTGTTATAATCAACCTGTTGTAAATAAGTCATTATCTCAATTTTCTACATTGACTTCATTTGAGTTATTTGTGGGCTTTCTCCCCCAGCCTGTTGACAACCTTTGGGCCAATAGAAAGTGTGATTTTTGTGTTTACATTTTTCATCAATGCTAAAGGATTTGCTTCTCTTGACTATACCCACAACAGAGAACATCATGTGGCTCTGTAGGCTACCTGCATGTTACTCTACCTTTCTTGGGGAGTAGATCTGGGGAATTCCTTGCCTGCTGAGGATACACTTGGAATGTCAGGGCTCTTGGGTTTCAGCATTGTCTTTTGTCACTGTGGGGTCAGGTGGAAGGTGATATACATCACAGAGGGAAGAACAGGTTGATGGCAGGTACTGCCTTGTCCAGGCGGAAATCTGGGTGGGCAGGGAGACAGCTCTACCAGCAGGTGTTAGATGAGAGGCGAGGGTGATGTGTTATGGAAAGATCGAGGGCAGGAAATGGTAGGGACCTTGAGTTGCCAAGGAAATTGGACTGATCATCCATGGTGGTCCTGTTGGACGCTTCATTCCTTAGGGCAGGGGCCAGAGGAGAAATGTCCTGTATTTGAGCAGAGTCATTGTACAGTGGGAGAGGCTTCTAGCCTTGGAGAGTATCTTTGGGGAGGAGCCCATCAGAGCCTCTCTTTAAAGCTGTGCTTTGGATGTGCATCATCAGTCTGCAACAGTGGCGACAGTCACACTAGAGCTCAATTCTCATTCATTTGGTAATTGGTTATTTTAACACAAACTGTGACTAAGGAACATGATTACACACCTGTCAGCCATATGACGGGAAAGAGAGCTGTCTGTGAGCAGGGGAAGAGGCCGCGTTTCTCCCCGGGTCTCTGTGGAGTCTTCTCCATCAAAGATGTCATTTTTCATTTTTACCTTGAAACAAGACAGACATTATAGCTACTGCCTTGTTTGTATCATTTAAGGAGTTGCTGCCACAGATGTTGATCTAAACTAATACAATTTCATTTTGATTATATCTTTGTAGACATCCGATTCTGGAGCACAGGAGGGCAGGATGTAATACAAAGAAACAAATGAGCATAAACATTATATGGTACCTGTACAGCAGCTTCCTGTGGCAGGGGAAGAGGTGGGGAGAAATAGAAACGAAATGACATTTTACTTCAAGATGAAGCAAATCTGTAAAATAAAAGAAAGCTGTTTCCGATTGCACAGGTGGCTAGGAGAGGGGAGTCTCACTTAATAGAGGAGAGACTGCCAGGTGATTCAGGGTCCTGTCTAAAGAGCGTGAAGGAGAGATGATGTGTCAAAAAGATGAGGATGAACACATTAAAAACAAAACAAAACTCAAAGGCAACAGTTTTGTACTGAATTCTTAAATGAATAAGGACCTAACAACAAATGATGAAACATTTAGTTAAAGGAAAGAATAAGCCTTCTTTGCCTTTTGAATAAGAAAACTATATCCTCTCATTTACACATTTTCTGAAAATGGTGAACCACACATTGGATTGTTTAGAAATTCTCCCCTGTAATTTGTCTGATCCTCTGTCATTGGTGAGGCCGTTCAGCTTGGAAAGAGTGTGTGGGTCACAGTGTATGGGTGCCAGACCTCTGCGGAGCATTTAAAATCAGCAGATGATGCAGGTGTCCTCTGTTACTGAGTTAGAAACAAAGTTGATACAGGGTGAAGTTAGAAGCTGGAAATAAGGAAGAAAGGGAGAGGATATGAATGGCAAGGAAGACACCGACAGTAAGACCTTGGTTGAGTTGACGGAGGTGTGGTGAGGGCCGCGGAATTCAACACGTGGTAGCCTCCGTGAATCTCTGGCTGCTCACCTGGATGGGAGCTGCTCAGCCCATGTAGAAAGTTGCTTGATGGAGATACTGCTCGCAAAACCCAAGAGGAGATGAAGGGATAAAAAAAGAAAACACAACCATGCTTTATTTGCAGGGAGTGGAATGAGTAGTCAGATGGTGAAAGAGACGTAGAAGTGGTCATTGATATCGATGTGTAGAGGGTTAAGATCCTGATTAGTGCTTATGCATTTCTAAAAAGCCCTCAACTCTTCACCAGTGTCTTCTGACTGACATCGGCCTTTGGCTGCTGAGCATGCTGTATAGTTGTGCACAACTTAATCAAGACTTTAATGATAGGAGAGAGTGAGTCCCTGTTGCCTTCCAGCCAGCTGAGTTTTTCTCTTCAGAAAAGAAAGTGGGTCTGTGAAATTTAAATAACTGTCCTATATTGAGTACTTTGTTCCATGCATTGTGTAGGACCTGCAATGAATTGTTTCATTTAATCCTTGCATTGAATTTCTGAGCTGGATGTTATGTCCCCTGTTTTATTGCTGGTGCCAGAAATCAAACTCAGCTCAGTATTGGCACCAAATGGCCCTCCTCACCCATTTCTGTACTAACATCCTCAGCTAAATGGCACATGGAGTGCTTGGCCTCTGAGAATTTGCTCTCACTTTTTCTGGTTTTTTATTTCATCCTAATTCTTGTTTGCTTATGCGAATATTTTCTACTTCTTGCCTTTTGTGGTTGACTTTTATTTACTTTAAAAATTATAATTATTTTAATATCTAAATTTTAAATAGGATATAAATGTATGATATTTGACACTCCAAATTGTGAATGGTTAGACCTTGGCAAGGGATCCTTTGCTTTACTATCATTGAACTTAAAAAATTAAAATGTGTTGGACATGTGGGCTGAATATCATTCATTTTATTTTTATTATTTATTTATTTTTAATTATTTTTAATTATAATTATTTTAATTATTTTTAAATGTTTATTTTTGAGAGAGAGAGAGAGAGAGGGAGAGAGAAAGACAGAATGCGAGCAGGGGAGGGGCAGAGAGAGAGGGAGACACATAATCCGAAGCAGGCTCCAGGCTCTGAGCTGTCAGCACAGAGCCCGATGTGGGGTTTGAACTCATGGGGTGAGATCATGACCTGAGCCGAAGTTGGCCACTTAACCGACTGAGCCACCCAGGTGCCCCTTTTTATTTATTTTTTTAATGTTTATATTTTTGAGAGAGAGACAGAGTGTGAGTGGGGGGAGGGCAGAGAGAGTGGGAGACACAGAATCCGAAGCAGGCTCCAGGCTCCAAGCTGTCAGCACAGAGCGTGGACATGGGACTCAATCCCATGAACCATGAAATCATTATCTGTGCTGAAGTTTGGATGCTCAACCGACTGAGCCACCCAGATGCTCCGAATACCATTCATTTTAGATGGTTAGTTGTTCAGTTGTCTACAACTGCTGGACACGTTGGTAGATGCTCAATAAATGAGGAAGGAGTGAATGAATGAATGGGACCTTAAAAAAAGTTATATATGTGTCCTTGTCATTGCGGTCTGTTTTCTATGGGGTCACAATGCCACGCAGAATGGTTTTGTATAAAGGCAGATGGTACAACCTGTAGTTTATAGAATTAGACAAATCATTTTTGTCATTCAAAGGCAAAGGTCTGTCATTCCTTAAGGCAAAGGTAAGAGTGAAATTTCTTTATTTCACGCACTCCGATACTTGATTGCATGTAAACACTGCTTGTTTTAGTAACAAGAGAAGGCTAATATTATAATAGTTATATCAAATGATCATTCCTATTCCCCTTTTACTATTTTCCACATCAAACCATTTGACAGTTTTCTGTTCTATGATTAGGTAAGAACGACAAGGAAAGTTTTATGAATTTAGAATCTTTTGTCCTTGAAAACATGGCTCAGTCTATGTTGACACCCAAGAAAAGATTCAGGCTCCCACTCTCACCTTGGAATCCCATCATCTTAAGCATGTAGATTTGCAAATGAAATATAAGAGGGATTTCAAAACAAGCAGGCCCCCAATGGGAAGTCTGTCAACTTAAGGAGTGTGTCTCCCCCCATCTCTGTGCAGAGCTTCTCCTGCTGACCTATAGGACTCCCCAGGCAAACTCCCATTTCCACACCAACTCTCCACCCTCCCTCTCCTTCCATCCTTCCCTCTTTTTTTACCCCATACCTCAAGTGCAGAATACTTGGAAAGGTCATTGCCCTCCATCCTGGTGGGCTTAGGGTTTGGATCTGCTCAACCTTTGGCTGTGTTCTTGTTGCCTGTGTTGCCTTTGGCCTAGTAGACTGACACCCAGGCCTTGACCTTCAGGGAGGTGCTGGCTCCACTGACCACTGCAATGGTCATTGGTGCTTCACCATGAAGAGGGGAGATCAGAGGGCAAAGTTTTCCTCTCTCCTGCAAGGACCCGCAGGGACATTTGAACCTTGACTTCTCTGCCTTCTAGTAATATTTACAGTTTCTGTTGCTCATTGTCAGCCAACATCCTCTGCTGACTGAGCTGCTGTGGAAGAGCCAGTGTTGCATGGGGATCAAGAGCTTGGGCATGGTGTCACAACACCTGCATTTGGACCCTGGCTTTGCCTTTGTTAGCTCGTTTGCTTTGGAAAAGTCACTGAACTTCTCTACACTTCAGATTCTTTATTGGAAAAATGAGGGTAGTAATGGTCATATAGACTTACAACAGTTTGGGGAGTAATGAGCCAAAGTCTGCAATTGTTTAGCATGGTGTCTGGCAGAGAACAAACTTTAATCTTAATGCCACTGTCAAAGTGACTTCTATACTGAGTTTTTTTTCTTTTGTGGTGACATCTCTGTGAAGCAGTCATTGAATTGGACGTC
The DNA here is from genome assembly GCF_028018385.1 of Neofelis nebulosa. NCBI lineage: Eukaryota > Metazoa > Chordata > Mammalia > Carnivora > Felidae > Neofelis > Neofelis nebulosa. The sequence continues at coordinate 100,569,466 of NC_080787.1, forward strand.
TTTGGAAGCAGTGATATTCTCTCCAGTGGGGTCCAGTCTGCAGTCTGGGAGCCTTATTCTGATGTGGCTCCCCAGTTATCTTATATCTAGAACCCCACTGGGCAACTGAGATACCAGAGTATGGAGGATCTGGAATAGTTTGGGAATTTCGGTAACCAGAAAGGTCAGGTAAGAGGAATGGGACAAACAGGAGGGGCAGGGCTGCTCGCTGTGCAGGAGAAAACTATACCTTCTTGTTCTCAACTATACTACACAGAGAGAGGATGTGGAAACCCAGGACACTTTTTGTCTTTTGTCACTTAGACTTTGATTCTAAAATGTAACTCCTGGAAATGTAACAACAAAAACAATAATACTTTCAAAAAGGGGTGACAGAGGAACAAGTGTTAACTGACATCATCATCTAAGCATGGACCTTAATCTGGTACTCAGCTGTTGGCTTCAACAGGCCCTTCCCTCAACACAAGTCAAATTCTGCTTGAAAGATTGCCCCCTCTTTAAACATGTCACAGTCCCGCTTTTTATTACTTCCATTTATCATTTGCAGAATGGCAGGGCTTTAAAATTAAGACTCCGGAGAGGGCCATTTGATCAGAAGCTCCTTTGCTGCCATCTTTACATTTGCCTCCTCAGAGAGGCTGATCCGTCCTGGGTTTGGAAACAAGGTAATTTTGACTTTGTTGCTCTAAGCCTGATGGTGCCTCTGTTAGCAGTTCAAGTGGTACGTGGCTCATAATTGAAGCAGTCAGGAGGACCATCCTGTTCAGAATCACATCCCAACTTCACACTTGGAAAGACCCAGGAGGCACAGTGAATAGATGTGCCACCCTGTCTTTCTCCTTTGCCTGCCACCACTGGTACAAGCCACAGCATCACTCCATGTTGGTCAGAGCATCTGTGTGGACAGGGCACAGTAACAGCCAGGATTTTACTCCTACTCTTGGTCTTTCTTCTTTATGTCAGGCCAACTTTAGATCTTTAAAACCATTGCATAATTCGCACTTCTGTTTCTTACTAAGGAAACCTTATCTTTAAGACACATTATATTTTGGGCACCATTATAGGACGCTGACTGTAAAATCGTCCCGGGTCAGGGCAGTGACCAGGATGGGATACTTTTCTGTAGCTATCCAAGGTGGAGGACCCGAATGGCTAGTTCAAGGCAGCCTCTATGGAGACAGCTCCAGCCAGGCCGAGTGCACAGATCAAAGCTTCCAAGGCAGGTCTAGAGCCAAGAGTGAGGGTTGAGAGCTGAGAGTGGTATAGAAGTAGCCTCAAAGCTGGAGCTGGTAGGGAACTGGTGCAGACCTCTATGGGGCATCTACAGGCCTACTTTGCAGGTTGGTGGGCACCAAGGGAATGAGGTAGGCTGAGGCCCACGTGAACCATGCAGAGAAGATGTTAACAGTCCTGTAGTATCTGGATCCTGATTATGGCATTTCTGTGGTTGCTGGTAAGGTTGGTTTGAGCACTGAACCTTTATTACAGATAACAATTGTGACACCATGGTCTTTGACAAGTATTGCTGCTAATTTAGAAATCATAGTCCTTGGGGCACCTGGGTGGCTCAGTCCGTTAAGCATCCGACTTCAGCTCAGGTCACCATCTCGCGGTCCGTGAGTTTGAGCCCCGCGTCAGGCTCTGGGCTGATGGCTCAGAGCCTGGAGCCTGCTTCCGATTCTGTGTCTCCCTCTCTCTCTGCCCCTGCCCCGTTCATGCTCTGTCTCTCTCTGTCTCAAAAATAAATAAAACGTTAAAAAAAAAATTAAAAAAAAAAAAAAAAGAAATCATAGTCCTTGACTTCAGAATGAGAAACTACTTCAAGGACACAAGTGTTTCAATTTGTGATTCATAGCTATCCATGACCATCATCACCCGGGTATGCCCTTTGAGTTATTTCTTCCAAAAGCAGTGAGCGATGCACACTGATTCATCCACATTCTCTCACATGTGTCTGGTGTCCATCTCCCCTTTGCTAAGACCTTTATGCATGTGATGTGGCAGGTCATGATGAAGGGTATGTTCTGTGACAGGGACAACAGGGCAAGCTAACTATCTCAGGAAGTGCCCCTGAGCCTCTTGCATCATCTCCTCTCCCACTGAGCTAATTAGCCATCAGCCTGATGGGGGCTACATTACTGTTGCTCTGTCTCAATTTTTCCTAGTCATAGAGGGTGTTGTGGTATTGAACAGAGGCTAATGAACTGGCCTTTGGCTCCCCACACCCCAACTCTTGAAGAATCACCACAGTCTCGGCCTGTTCCTTGGCTAGACAAGTCCAGGGACTTCATTTTGCCAGTTCATCCAAAAATTCGTCCACAGTTCATCCACTGCTTTGATGAGCTGATTCATGTTAACCAAAGCCACAATCTGCATTTATATACTGGAGTGCCAGGACTGAATGACATAAGACACACAATGTCCTTTATAGTCTGTGCAGAACCATTTATGGGACTAATAAAAAATAATATGATAATATTGATAATGCTTTTAGAAATTCACAAAGGAAATTGCTAAAGGATCTGAATAGTTGAGTGAGCTCTGTAGGACATGTCCTTCTGGAATTGATGGGCTTAGGTGTCATAATCAATGATCCAAAGGTTATTTAATAAGAATCAGGCCAAAGAGGTTGGTTTGTTTTAAGGATTAATTTTATAAATTTTGAAGTAGCATCTCCCTCAGCCTATGCCAGAGACTTACTGACTCATGTTTGCTCTTGCCTCTTTTTCCTAGGCTCTTTGCAGACCACCCCACCACCACCTTCAGTTATGTTTGTCCTTAAGTACCCTCTTTTCCTCATTTCTTTGGTGTATTCAATCTTAGAATTGAAAACCCAAGAAAACCAGAGAATTATGAAAACCTCCCTTAATGAATTAATAACATATGTTTTTAGCTTAATGACATCAGTATTTTCAAGTGATTTCACACTGATTTTTTTTAATTAAAAAGTTTTTAAATGTTTATTTGTTTTGAGGGGGGGTGCAGAGAAAGGGGGACAGAGGATCTGAAGCGGGCTCTGTGCTGACAATAGAGAGCCCAGTATGGAGCTTGAACTCATGTGAGATCATGACCTGAGCCAAAGTGGGATGCTTAACCGACTGAGCCAGCCAGGTGCCCCAACACTGATTTTGTTTTAAACCACTAGCAGAGAGCTAGCAGATCATCAAGTATAGAGTGAGGGCTGTGGAGGCAGATTGCCTGAGTCTGAATTCTGGTTCCACCACTTGTTAGCTGTGCGACTTTTATGAACAACATCTCTCTGTGCTCCTGTTTTCTTGTATATAAAAAGGAGGTAATAATAGTACCTAATCATAAGCTTTTGTTTTGCTTTGGTATATAGGTGGGTGTGTGTGTTAAATATAAAGCACTTAGAATTGTGTCTGGTGCATTCATAACAGCTGTAGGGATGTTAGCTGTTACTATTAATCTTTGATAATATCCAGAGCAGTACCTTCATCTGGTTCTAGTGTGTTTCCTATTCCCATCTGAGCCCAGGTTATTTCGAGGGAGACTTCCTGTGGATAGTAAATCTCCTCCATTACGTCTGGATTCTTTCCTACTCTTACAGATGGGGTCCTGGGGTCCCTTTCCAGCCTTGCCTGTTTCGCATTTTCTCTAATTCCTTAGGCCCATCCTGAGGTCTGTATAGAAAGACTGGAGTCCAGCCCCTTCTGCCTAGTGATTTCAGAGGAAAGGAATAAAAGGACCACCTGAAATGCCTAGATTAGGCCAATTATTTAAGTATTTCATAGGTGCCAACGGGTAACATGGTGGAATTGCCTGCCTTTTGTTTCCCCTCACATGACCCTGGGTAATAAATACAAATGAATAGTGAGTGAAAAAGCCAAAAGGCAATTGGTGGGTGGAGGCAAGAGGTGGGAGGAGGGGAGCCATCAAGGAGCCTGGATAATCCCCCATGGATTGAGGGTCCTGGGATAATCAGAAGCTGCTTGGGATGTGATGGTGGTGTGACTTTAGCAGAGAACAGAAGAGGGGGCTGCATGCCCCAGCTGCTGGGCCTTACCTGCGGACCAGTTTGGTAAGACAGTTCTTACCAAAGACACTCAGGTGACCTGACAAAAAGCAGTGCAAGATAAATCCAGTAGTCCTGTCCAATATAGGAAGAACAGATTTTTTAAATGAGAAGCAAAAACAGAGATTTTCAGAACCACTTAGCAACTGCTCTGATTTTTCTGGACACAGCTGTAATGTGCTGGGATGAGCATGATATATTTTAGCTGGTGTGGTAGCTGTATTTCAGGCTGATGTGGAATCTGTTGCCGTAACTGTCATGCAATCCATTAGGGCCCCTGAGTAAGGGCAGCCATTAATCAGGCGCGAGATCAGCCCGGTAGCCTCACGCGCTCACAGCTCTGAGTGGTTCTGACCTGACATCGTTTAAGGAGATGCTCCTAGAGGCCATAAACATGATTTGATTCCCATTATCTTCATGTTGCATATTTGTTACCGTTATTCTTTGAAGACTCCAAATTGGATATTAAAAATTTATGATATATATAAAGGTTTGCATGGAGTGAAAAAATAGCTGCAGCAAATAAGTCCATCTCATCCATCAGAGATGTGGGAGCTGTCAGAGGAGCCTGGCAGGTATGGAGGATGGAGAATTAGGAGGAACGTCACTGGGGAAACAGCTTCTCCCTTGGCCTGCTTGCTAAATGGGAATTTAAATACATTTTGTTAAAAGAACAAAGTAAAAGAGCACCACTGCAGGAATCCCATAGTCAATCTTTGATGACAAGCTAATGAAAGGGAGGGCCAGGGAGTCTGACGCAAAAATCAGTACTAACGTGAATTGAGCAGATGCCTGGGTCCAGAAACTGATGTTTGTGCATGCCTGGGGTGTCTCCAGAGCAGGGAGCCTGATGCCAGGTGGGAGTCCTCTGTGCGAGAGAAAGCTCTCTACCCAAGTTGCATGCACACATAATCCTGTCCACAAGCCATGCCATTCTCTGCAATCTGATGTTCACTGACTTGAATATTTGCATAGGAACAACTCACACTTAAGGGGATCCATTTGTAGAGGCAGACCATTCAGGGTGGAGAAAAACAGAACGCTTCTGGACCTTGGCTTAAGGAGGAGCAAAGGGTTAATGAATCCGTTCAACATATACTTACAGGATTGTTTGTTGTACAAGGGACTCTGCTGAGCATGGGGGCTTCATCCATTTTCCCTTAAGCAGCTTCTAATCTGGTAGGGAAGATAAGACATGAGTCATAACCCAAGATGAGTTATACCAAGGAGTTCCAGACTGACTTGGGGCACTGTGACCAGATGAGATAAAAGAAACAGGGAGCAAGGCCCTGGGTTGGTTAATCTGAGAATGGACTTTTGGGGATGAGGATTTGTTAAGCAACAACCAGAGGTTAGAGGGGGAGGCAGAGGAGAGAAACACGGACAAAATGATTATTGGCTTAAGTCCAAATTGAGTACAAGATCTGAAGTGAGGCTAAGACTCTAGTGTCTAACCAGGTGGGAGGGACAGGTGTGGGGCAGAAGTGCATGGAGTAGCCAGTGAGGGTCCAGGTGGGAGGCAGGTGTGATCAGAGAACTCTGGCAGAGGCCTGCTCAGACTCAGGTATGGAGTTGATTCCTGAGGTTCAGGGGCAGGGCACTCACCTCTGGGGACTAGAGTGCAAGGCAGAATGTCCAGATGCTGGGGTTGAAGGATAGGAACTCATTACTCATTCATTCACTCACTCACCATTTATGGAGTCTTTATAATATGCCAGGCAGTAGATGAGGCTCTAGAGATTTGCAGCTGAATAGAACAGTTTCTGCACTCAAGGACCTCACAGATTGGTGGGGAAGACACACACATAGATGGTCATAATGCAATGCAATGGGTGGAATGCTGATACATATAAATATATAGACAGAGGGGTACAGAGCCCGGGTTAGGATCAGGAGGAAGAGGTCTGGAATGGCTTCCTAAAGGAGCTACAGACTGAATGAACGCTTAAAAGATGTATAAGAATTTTCCAGGAGAAGTGGGGGAGGACAGATGGAATCTAGTTTTACAAAGAGAAAATGGGGGTAAAGGACAGGAATCCAGTTGAAGGGAACTGGGCATTCAGTCGTGAGGAGTTTGGACCACCAAGATGAGAATAGCTGAGCTGTAATCCAGAAGAAGCAGGAGCCACTCCACAGGCCTCCTTGTGTTATTTTAGCCCAGGGCCAGCACTGGCTGAACTTCACTGAGGGGCCTGGAAACCGGGCTGACCTTTATGCCAAGGTCACAGAGATGTTCCCTACACACATGACAGTTGCAGTTTATTCCTTTCTGAGTTTCTTCAAGAGAAATGTATGTAGGCATTTGGCTAAGGAAAGACAGACCGGAAATGGGACCGGAAATTGGAAAATGAAATCCTAAGGGTTTTCAGAGGTGATGTGTCCCTGTGCTTTTGTCTTGAATTTTGAACGGAAATTCTATTACTCCTGGCTCAAAGAGTGCGTTCTAAAAAATGAAAGTTTTTCTCTGCAACTATTCATCTCTAAACTTACCCCCCCCCCCAACTTGGAGATGCACTATTTTTGATGTTCTCAAGTCTGGTAACGACACCACGTGTATGAGCCGGTGTGTGCCAAGTCCGCCACAGCACCGGAACGCTCAGTCTAGACGCTCTGTGTGCTCTCCCCACTCTGGTTCCAGGAAGAACCTTCTCTTGTTTTCCAAAAAAGTTCTGAAATCACGGCGACACAGAGGTGTAAACTCCCATTCATCACAGGGAGGTCTTAACTGGGAAGCGTAGTTATCTTTCCACTTAAATGGCAGCAGTGTTAACCTTTTTGTTGAGTCAGAAAAATCTCACTTTTCTGGGGTATAGCCCGGTGGAGCTGATTTTAGAATGTTCCACCTTTTCTAAGGGAGACTCTCGAGGAGAAAACATGCTGATCTTGCTTGAAGATGTACACGACACCAAAGCTTTGGCCCAAAGGAAGAAGTGAATTCTTTGAAAGAGAACCAAAGATTGCCGTATGTAAGAATCAAAATAAAAAAGGGAAAGGGAGAGAGAGGTGAATATGAATTTGTTTAAGCCGGAGATTTTTGAGGTAGAGAGGCAATGGGTCTAAGTGTCGCACATAATCTAATATTTATTCAAATGGTAGGCACAACATGACTGTCAGCAAGATGGGGAAATCCCCTTGCAGTTTAAATGAAGGATATTTACTTTTTGCAGTTTAATTGAAGGATTTCTATTTCTATTTTATGGCAAGAGGTGGAGTCTTCTTAGAATAGTAGATAAGAAATGTACCTTTGGTTTGACGATCGCATTTGTAGTAAAATGTAAAAAAAAAAAAAAAAATAGCTTCCTGTTTGCTTTTCCCCATAGTTGGCATAAATATCCAGCGTATTAGTCAGAATAAAGCTGCTGAGAATAAGACACATGGAGAGAATTAGTTCATCATGTATCTTGGCATTCCTTCTGTCAGAACTGGTCACTCCAGAACAAAGTCAGACATCAACACAGGTCTCCGGGCCCCAGGAGATGCCAAGAGCTGGCAGTGGGGTGGTCTGCCCCAAGAAAGGCAGTGAGAGAGCTCATGGTCTGTGAAGAATTTAAGAACAATAAAAGAAAACAACTAAAAGTCATTCTGCTTCATGTTTTTACCATGACCAGAGATTCTGAATGTCTGCAGGGCTTACGCAGCCCTGCCTCGATATGCCATTGTCTGCCAGCCCAGATGGGGCAGAGGCAGAAGGCACTGACTTCAATATATAACAGGTTATAAAATGATTCTACTAGAATTTTTGTCTAACATCGCCATCGAGTTGCAGGAATGAAAACAGAACTCATTCCCACAGAGCACTTACTGTGTACCATGCAGTGGCTGGGGCTGAAGGTCCAGAGGTGAGGAACCAGGCACTATCTCTGCCCTTAGGAAGCGTCTGCTACTTTGCAGAGAAGACAAAAAAATCACACCAACCGGTGTAAAGTTGTACCTGTGTCAAGTCAAAGCGAGGGCACATGGGGATTTTTGACTTGGTTGTAGAGGTTCAGAAAGGCCTTTTGAGGAGCTGGTCTAGTAGTTCTTCCAATATTATTTTTCATGCCAAGAACTAAAATAAGGGATTTTTTGCCTGCGATCAGCTAGCCGTGTCATCTCTGGAGTCTTTACAATAAGACCCATCCCAGGGGCCATATCCTACATCCTCTTAGTGTTGCATAGCAGTTCACTCTAGTGGGGTCGGGACGTGGTTAGAGAACATTCTGCCGACACTCTGCCAAGAGCCTCCTCTTGATACCCCTCCTCTGGGCACACTCCTTAGATCAGTGGTTCTCAGCCCTGCTTGTACATTACAATCACCCCAGAGCTTTTTAAAAAACACCCATGTCCGGGCCCCACCCTGGACCAATTAAATCAGAGTCTTGGAAAAAAGTGGGACAGGAGGGGGCAGGATGGGCTCCAATGTTAAAAAGCCACCCCAGATGATTCTAGTATGCAGTCAAGAGTGGAGAATTATTGCCTTCGCTGAATGCACTTAATTTCACTTAGCCTAGGAATAGTAGTTTTAAAATTTACACTAAAAACCCTTTAGAATGCAAAAGGAATTACTCTGGCGAGAGGCGGGTGACTGCTCAATGTGTGCACACACACATGAGGGAGACGGTGCTGGGGGTCCTAGCATGTTGTATGCTTCCCACTTCTGTGGCACATGGTGGCAATGCGGCAAATGGCTGCAGGATGGAACGTCTTGCACTCTGGCATCAGATGGCTTGCGAGAGGCAGACCATTCCAAGGGCCATGGGGTTTGATGGAGAGGCAAATAGCTCCATAAAGAAGCAAATCTCTGGCTTTCTCTCTTCACTTCCAACCCCCTCAATCTCCCTCTCCTTTCTCTTCCATGGCTGTTTTATTCCACCTCATAAATTATGAGTCTTTATATGAAATCTTTAGCTCCTTTGAGGAAGCACCTTCAAATATTAGACAATGGGATTATTTCTTGTCCTTTAAAAACATAAAAAGCATTGTGATCACCTTACGTATAAGTGGAATGGGTGTATTTTTGCCACTAATGTTGAAAATATCCCCAGGCATCTGGTGTGTATGAATGTGTACACATAGTACATGCATAATAAACATATTCCACCTTATGAATATTTATACACAAGATACATGTATATTGAATATAGACATATATATGTAAATAGTAGCCCTCGTAAACTATATGCTAAGTGTGTTTCCAAGCATATGTATCATAGTGCATCAGGAATATAATAAACCTAACCACCAACTTTAGCATATTTCGAGGTGGCATTTTCTACAGAGTTGTTTATGGTAAGGTCTAGTTACTATTCATGTATGGGGCTTTTTTTTTTTCTTCATCACTTAAACGTTTGTTAAGTACCAACTAAAAGTAAGGCACTAGAAATGGCAGAATAGGAAAGACGAAGTAGATGTAGCATCAGCCGTCAAGAGACCTCACAGAGTGGCTTAAAACACACTTACAGAGAATGGAAGAATCTAACATCGTTGCTACCCATTGGCATCTTATTGTTTTTCCTCCAGCTGCCTTTTATTTATACACGCCACTTTAAAGTGGGCCCCATTTAAGACTATATTAACTTAAGCCCAGATGTAGCTGCAGAGGAGAGCTGACGCTGTGAGATGCTGTGAGAAGGAGCATCATCGCTTTCAGTGCCTTGATAACCACTGAACGTGAACAAAGCTTACGCTTTCTGTCACATGTAGTCCAGTCCTATAACTGCATTTTTATTTTACTTTGATTTGGTAGGGGGGGATAAAAGGTATAATAAAAAGGCACTCAATCCCAGAGATGTTCATACATTTCAAAAATGAAACCAAAACAGAGCAATTCTCTTCTCCCACCAACTTCTTGTAACCCAAATATTACTGCCCATGACATTCCATTTCCAAATTCCATCCAGTTCCCTCCCTGTAATAAGTAGCAGAAGGCTTTGTTAAAAAACAAGCTATACATCCTTAAATGTACAAAATACGGTTCCGTTTCTAAAACGACGATCCCTCTTCTAGCCGAGGAGCTCTGAGTGATACTTGTCAGCCGGCAAATTTCACTCCATTAAAGGAGAAACACCACCCAAGTGCTGTCATCGCTGTGCCCCAGACATACGCTCATTGTTTTCTCCTCCTCGATCCATACATCACAACAGGTAGTTCTCAGCTGTTCCCTTGGTGCCAGACATACATTTTATCTAAAGAGACAGCCGACAGAACTACCTGCTGCTTCCTGTGCGGCTCTCCCTGTGTTTCTCTCCTTTTTCCTACTTCACTTGGGCTTTTTAAAATCAGCTGGCAGGGAGCCAGGAGCTCATCATTTTAATGCAGCGCAAAATGGAATATGCATAATTATATGCAAGCCATATGTGAGGGAGACAGCTCAGCTGTGAATTTCAGGAGGCCAGGAAAGGGGGAGCAGTTAGGGCTAAGATGAGATGAGAGCAGAGCGAGGTGCAAGTGTCACCCAAATGAATGGTTTAATGAGTGTGCTGCAGACACGCCTCCTTTCACCTACCTCTCCCCCTTTCCCACTCCAAACCAGAAACGGATGGAGATTAGGAGGACAAGACTGTATGCAAGCGGTATTGCTAACGGGTTCTGTTAATGTCTCCATTTAAACTTCAGCTTTCTTAATTAACAGCGTAGATCAAAATAACTAGTAACTTTTAATGCAGCTTCTTAATTAAATCTTTTTTTTTTTTTTTACTGCATTCGATTGAAGAATCATTGTTCTTACTAGATCATTGCTCCTTTCAGATCTTTATTTAAAAATCAAGGGGAATCAGTTTATCTCTAATAGTATTACGATGCAAAATATAACGATGCAAACTGCTTTTCTTGTGGCCTTGCTATTAGAATTTTCTTAAAGTGCGTTATCTAGAGATTGCTTAAGCATGCCAAAAAGTTTAAACACGTACGTATGTCATATAATCCTCAATGTGCAACGAAAGCCACTGGAAGACCAAAGTGGTGGTTAATTGCCAACGAAACTATTTGATTTTGGTTTGCTTCATATCATTTAAAATATCACACCACAGTGAATTTGCATGTCGAAACCAAACTACGTCAAGAAAAATAAACCCCGAATTTTGACATCTAAAAGGCGTACTGCGTATTTAAACAAACTTCTTAATAATGTTGTTATTTCTGGATTCCCGTTTGTTTAATGGTCTGAGCTGTTATGCTTTTAGCTTTTTTTTTTCTTCCATTATTTGTTAAGTCCCTAAATAGGCCATTATATTTCCCTTCAGGCTAGAGATGAAGATGGACAAGCTGAAAATTTCCCCCAGCAGCACTATGCTAAGGAAACTCCAAGGCTTGCCTTCAAGAATAACTGCGAACTACTTGTAAGAATAACATACTTACAACAAGTCTAGAATGTTACTTTAGCACAGTGAAAACAGTTTTTGAAAGGGTTTGTTCATTATTACATCATTTATGAAGTATTACAGTTTTTCTGTATAGAGTTCTAAATGCTAATTCTGATATCACTGAATATTAACTATAAGATCTCAGATTGTGTGCAAATCTTTTATATCTGATTATAGAGCGTGGATGGCCCTGTCTTTGTTAGCTTGTTCTGTATAGTAGTTTATAACCAGCCATTTGGAGAATGGCTAGTAAAGTTAAAAATGGAGAGAAAGACAGTCGATATATGTAGCTTGGAAAAAAAAAAAAAAACAATCCCACCTCCACTCCTCCTCCTCCTTCCTAATTGTACACTATTTTAGGAGACAGCATGGTAATATTTTGCTCTGCTGGGAAAGATAGCAGAGTTGACACGCAGTACTCCCTTTAGGATTCAAGTGTTCCTACACTCTCTTGCCAAACTCAATCAGGCACTTTCGTCTTTCCTCTGTAGGAGAAGTCAAAGCAGCGACAGGATGCGGGGATGTTTACAAGTCGCGAGAGAGGGGGTATCAGCTGTGACAGGGACTCTGTTCCAACGCAGGGTTAATTTGCTGTTCATTTTAGCATTTACAGCAAGACAAGATGAAAAGCAAGAAGGAATGCCTATTATATTTCTATTAAATGAATCTGTCGGGACCTAATGTTCTTGATTAGCTTTTGAAAATGAGTACTCCGCGATGCATTTGCTGTTTACCTAAAGTAAACAGAGAATGAATTGTCATTTATTTAGATATTTAAGCACTTGCTTTTGAAAATGAAGCTTTATGAGGGATCTAGCTATGTTGTCCCTAAATGTTCTTTTCTTTTCAATTGCATTAAAGCAAAACATTTGCTCCAACTAAATGAAAACACTGAAAGAGAATGAAGATGCTCCGTTGTTACATTTTGAGGTAGTCTCATTTCTATTTAGTGTTTTGGCTGAACACCGAACAGCTCTGCCAGGTCTCCGCATTAGGAAATCCCACATGTAACAGTCTTTGGACTTAGCTCTGATACCAACTGTTCATTAAAAACAAAGTGTCCAAAGAGCAGGAGAAGAGAGAAAAATACAGTTCTTACCCATCCTAGCCGCAGCAGCTAGATGTTGACAGTGAGAAACTCTTTTCCCCCCAGCTCCATAAACTGCATGGTTACAATAGAGCCACTCATGCTGTGTGTCTAGCCCCTTGACCAATCAGTCCGCAGGCAAATTCGCTGCTTATCAATGCAGTTGCTTTTTTTTTGTTTGTTTGCTTGTTTGTTTGCTTTCTGATGATTTAACTCACCTTATATTTTACCTTAGGGCTCTTAAGCTTCCAGGCCTCCTAGCATGACCTATTTTGGGGAAATCTTTTTCATCCATTTCCCTTTTAATACTTCCCTCTGTAACCATAGTTATCCAGCAGAAGACCGTAGGGGCCATTAATGCTATGTTTGGTATCAAAATGCTTTGGGGAGTATCTTACTTCTTTTTAGAGAAACAGTTAAAATTAATATGCCATAGTTGATTTTTAAAAAAAAATATTTATTGTTAAAACGAATGTGCTGAGTCCTGGTTGTGGTCGGTTCATACAGGAGGAAGTAAAATATATATGTGAACATCTTTTCCAGCTACCTTTAGAGAAAATGTATGTTTAATCATTGCTATGCTTAGACACAGTAGTGTATTAGCAGTAGTTTTGAGAGATGTGTACGATCTTTGTCCTTTTAGTCACTGTAAGAAATGCTTTATTTTCATCAGCATAGTTTTTTTGTGACAAAAGAAAAAGGAGAATAAAGAGAAAAAAACAAGGAAGCTTATTTCTCTAAGGAGAAATTTAATTTTTTCAACTACAAGAAAAGCAGTGGTATTTGGCTGGATATGAGGCTGGGAAAAGTGATGCTTCTATATGAAAAAGCTAGAACATTCTTAAGTGAGAAATAGGCAGTCCTTGGAGTTTTCTTAGTGCAGCTTAGAGCGAATTTTTAAAGACTTCGTGAAAAAAGATTGCAAGTCCTGCTCCAAAGTACTTTCTTAGCTTCAGAGCCACCTTGCATAGTTCACCGTAGCAAGAGCAGGGGTGGGTTTGGAAAGTGGAGGAACTTTGTTGGGGTTGCCAATGGCCCTTGGAAAAAAACACTAGGGGAATAGGTTATTTCTAGGCTCGCAGATGATCAGGACACATGGCTACATATAGGGACTGACAGAAAGTGCCCCGGCCAGGTGGACTGAACATTGACTCAGACTTGTATTAGTGACTGTTTATTTTCTCTGCCCTCTCTCCCACACCCCCAGCCTCTGCTGCTTGGAAGAGGGTTAAGTAGCCTAAACAGAAATAAAGCAAAATCGATGCCTGGAATGCACAAGTATGTGTAATCAGAAGGCACTGACAAACAAAGCATTGGCAGATAGAAAAATCTGCTGTGCAACTGCAGATTCCTGAAGGGTATTGATTTTTCCATTTAAATCCCAAACTGTGATATGTGCCTTCACACTTAATGTACAACACAGATGACTAGATATTTAGCTTGGTGGCCAAGATTCTCTGGTTGGTGATTGTGCAGCAGCTTCCTTATGCTTTTTATTAATTTTGAAAATGCAGTGCTGTCAAGATGAGTGACATTAGATAAAGCGTGAGTACTGTTTGATATAACACAATTCAGCATGGCCCCCATCTACCTCTTCACAGATAGGTACCATGTGCGTGTGTGTGCGTGCGCACACACACGCGCACACACACACACACACACACACACACACCCCAGGGTATTTTGCTGACGTAGCTAAATTTATGACCAAGGCAAATAACTTTCAATTAAAAAAAAAACAACTGTGGAAATTCACATCACATTAACACTCCAGCAACATGGCTTAGGGGAGTCCAGAAGAGGGAACATTTAGAGCCAGCCACAGGTGACTGGCCTCTGCCCCAAATTTCACCCCCGTTGCTGGTCCTTTTACCATTATTGCCTCATTCTTTCAGGACTAGAAGGCCTTCTCTTCTCTTCTTTTCCTCTACTACAATGCTCATATTGATGGTGGGAATTGGATTAAGAGCTATAGTTGAGAAGAGGACATTTATCATGTGATGAACTCACACCTACTCATCAGCTAGGACTTTCTCAGTTCTTAAAAGCCAGCTGGGAGTAAGACCTTGCAGAAATACAGCAGAAGCTGGGTCCTTGGAGGGAGAAGACCTGTAGCTAGAAGAAGAGCAATGTTGTGAGGGTTTAGGGGACGGAACTGAAGGCGACCAAGCCTACTCCCCAGGTGTTCTGAGGGCCAGTCCAGAGAACATCACTGCATTCAAGAGGGAGGTCAAAATACAGTCAAAGAACAGCAGCAGCAACGTAGTGTAATTTGGTTGGAAAGAATGCAGGTTTAAGCAGTCTGAAAGGAGAAATAAGAGAAAGGAAACTCAAGAGGGAAATCAGCCTGTTTTGCTCAGTTCCAGCTTCCCGAGTCATCACTGAGACACAATCTGACTCCCTTTGGCCTTTCCTAAGGCTAATAGGGGTGGGAATTTTGCAGAGGGTGGCGGGAGAGGGAGTCCACAACTGGGAGGCTACAAAAAATAGCATCAGGGAAGACTTCTTTCTGGTCATTTGTGATGCCAGTGTAGGGAAAAGATGAAAACCATTTTAGTTTTGTGGCCTGTGGACAGAGGTGGTGGGAGGAGAGATGCGTAGGCAGTTCTTGCATGGGCTGTTTGTCCATCTAATTTCCTGGTGAAGGTAGACAAGAGCTGGATTGCAACAGGTGGGCATAGTCCTTAGGCAGAATTGCTGTACAGAACTGCTTTGTAGCAATACATTGTTCAGTCCACTAGATGTTATCGAGTATCTTCTATATACATGGCATTGTACTAGACAGTGCTTGTGGGGGACACAAAAACAGAAAAAGATATAGTCCTTTCCCTGAAGGAGCTTGCAGTTCAGTAGAAAGAATAGGCATATACAGTATTGTAGTCATCAGGAATGTGGGCTCTCAGGTCTTCCTGAAGGTTAGAATTTTGCCCCAGCCAGACTTTAATTTATACTCTATTACTCTGGTGGTATCACTAAGGCTCATATGCACAGCGGCGTAAAATTTATGGTGACACATCTGGTGTCACATCACAGTGGATCCTCTTAGACCTCTCTGAACCTCAGATCTTCATCTGTAGGGTGTGATAATACAAGGTAATAACCTCAGAAGATATTGTAAGGAAAGTGATGACATATTTAAAATGCCTGGTACATAGTAACATTCAGTATAGTATGTACTAGCTGCTATTATTATGATTCTTCTTATTCTCACGAATGTTATCGTTACACAGTTGGCTGTGCCCAAGAGAGCACCAGCAAAGTTCTGGAGTTCAAAGGAAGAGGAGATTCTTTCCATATGTAGTAATTCGAGACTTAACAAAGGAGGAGGATGCCTTCGATCAAGGCCTTCCATAGGTTGGATTTGGATAGTTGGAGCTGAGGTGTTAGGAAAAGGGGCATTCTAAGCAGAGGAAAATAGCATGGCAAAGGCAAGGAGGTGGGAAATACAGACCAGGTGACTGTACTGGTGGCATCTGAACTGGCAGGAGTGTAGAGAACCTGAAGGATAAGGGGGTGAGCTAACAGGCTGATTCTTTTGCCCAGGTTTCAATAACTTACAGCATCCTGTCAAGCCTGGACTTCAGTAGCTGTACTTCATGGAAATTCCTAGTACTTCTATGGGATTAAAATAAATTATCATGGAAAATTACTAACACATAGAAGAGTAAAGAGAGTGATATAATGACCCCCCCCCATGTATGTATCACCTAGCTTTAACAAGTGCTAACTATTAATCTTGTTTCATCTGTCCCTCTACCCGGTACCCACCTCATCCCCATTTTATTCTACTGGAAGATTGTAAACAAATATGCTTTTTGCTCGTTTGTTTGTTTGTTTTGTAAAGACTTTAGTTCCCCACTTTTCTGGCTAGAAAGAACCCATTGACATGGATTAAATTGGGAATTGGAGCTTTGGGACTAGGTACACATAAAACAAATGACTCTGGGTTATGCACTGTGCTCTTCCCTCCCTGCTTGGCACAACCTTGCAAGACATAGACAATCAGATCTAGTTTAGAAAGTCCTTAAGGTAAAACAAAAAAACAAAAAACCCACAATGCCAATAGTAACTTGGGTTCTTTACTTCCAAGTCCCTGGTTCTAAATGTATTTATTTAAAAACAAAATCAGATCTCTTTGCAACCCAGCCTAGTTCATGAGTATATATATGTTGGCCTCCTAACAGCAGTGAGGTGAAATTCTGGGATTGCAGTGATATATTAACTGTTGGCTAGGATTTTCCAGCTGGATCATGAGGACTTAAGGAGGACCCCCAAAAGGTGATATAAACTGCCGCATTTCACTTGAAGCTTGATAAGCTTTTTAAAATAGGGGGTATAAACCAAAGACCCTCCCCTTAACACTTCGTTTAACAGAAAGCCAGATTCATGCCCTGGCTCAACTTGAAGTCACACAATTGCTTTGATGTTACAGCTGAGCGGCACAAAGCACTGAGAATGTAAATTTGTGGTGACACACTTGGACTTCCGTCACATCAAACAAAATATCATATGACATTTGTGTATGTAGTATGCTGTGTACCAGTTTCCTGAAATAGTAACTGTAACAGCCCCAAAAGTGTAAAATGACCCAGAAAACCCCAGGGACTGCTTGCTGTCTAGAGAGAGTTGGCCTGTCCCATCATTTTTATACCCACCCTCCAGATCCCTTTAGTCTGGGGCTATTCCTGTGCTCCT
Source organism: Neofelis nebulosa (assembly GCF_028018385.1). Lineage (NCBI taxonomy): Eukaryota > Metazoa > Chordata > Mammalia > Carnivora > Felidae > Neofelis > Neofelis nebulosa. The sequence continues at coordinate 100,586,621 of NC_080787.1, forward strand.
ACAGTTTTTTTGAAATATGTTTTAGAAAAATAGAACTTTTTATAAAGAAAAGGACCAGTATTAGGCTAAGCAAGGGGAAGTTCCAACAGAGGTGGCACAATTATGCCCTGCAACAAGACCATCTCTCCTTTTTTTCTTTTTTAAGTTTTTCTTTATTTAATTTGAAAGAGAGAGCAGAGCAGAGGAGGGGCAGAGAGAGAGAGAGAATCCCAAGCAGGCTCCATACTCAGTGCAGAGCCCAGTGCAGGGCTTGGTCTCAAGATCATGAGATCATGACCTGAGCCGGAATCAGGAGTCAGTTGCTTAACCTACTGAGCCACCCAGGCACCCCTCTTCTTTAACAGAGGCAGAAGGGATGCATTCTGCTTGGGCTGTTGTATTTCACTTGCACATCTCTCTGTTTCCGCCAGTGTTATTGTTTCACTTTGTTCTCCAGCTGGGTTTGCTGCTTCTCTTTCTTTCTAACCTCTTGGCTCCATTGCTGCTGCGTTCTCGTGGTTCAGAGCTTTCTTCTTCTCCTGTACAAAGACCCTCTATACTGCTGTAGACCATCTCGCTTCATTCCCCATCTCTCCACCGAGGGAAACTTATTTTAACTCTCTCTTTTTAGTTTCTTTATTTGGGAGAGAAGCCATTTGGGTAAGGGCTAGAGTTCCCCAGCTTCTGCACTGGTACAAGGACATTTCTTGGGGCTAGGGACCCTCAATTTGATAAGAGACCCTTGGTCCCCAGCAGGTTCCCTTTTCCATCACATGGAAATCTTTGCCTTTCTAGTTTCAGGGCCATTGCACAAAAAAAGTCAGAGGCATAATGGTTTGGTTTTCATACTGACTTCTCACATAGTACATCACAGTGGCTCTTAGAGCCAGAGAGAGATGTCAAGGACCTTGTGTTCTCCAAGGGAGACAATGTGGTGTGATGGATGAGAGTGGGCATCCCAATTCATGCTCTAGACATGCCACCTGTGCAACCTGGGCAAGTTCCTGTCTGCTCTGAGCTTCAGTGTCTTTACCTACAAAATGTGAATACACACAGTATGTACCTGTATAGGGTTGTTTTGAGGAGTAAATGGGATCATGTATAAACGTGCATCTTGGTATGCCTGGCACACAGTAAAAATTCAACGAGTGTTAGCCATATTACTAACAAAATAGAGCTGGAAAGTGGCATCAGTTTAAACAAAATCTTTAGGCAGATGCTGGAAGTACCTGCCTTTATTCTCTAACTAGAGTCTCTTCTCAGTTTGTTTGGCTAGAAGCCCATATGTAATATTTTAACTTCAGAGAAACCCTTGAACATCTACCTACTTATCTGTTTATGCTGAGGACACTAGAGATGTCTATTAGCTGCATAGCAGCTACTGCTGAATTGTAAATTACTGAAATATTGGAATACTTTTTTTGAAGAAGACTATAAAACTTTCAAAATATGGTATGGTGTACTGAAGAGCTTAGACTCTTGAGCCAGACTGTTTGGTTCAGATTCAGGAATCTCAGCCACTCCACCCATTGGCTGTGTGACCTTGGGCAAGTCACAGAATGTCCATGCCCTGGTCTGTAAAAGGAGGACAGTATCCATCCAGGAGGGTTGGTGTGGGGTCCAAATGAATGAACACCCATAAGTTTCTTGGAACGGTATTTGGTGAACAGTTGGTAGTTGGTACTTAATCAGCGTTGTTGTGATTATGATTACTTCTTCTAAGGCTGCTTCTTTTCTTTTTTTTACTTTTTTAATGTTTATTTTTGAGAGAAAGAGAGAGAGACAGAGCACGAGTGGGGGAAGGGCAGAGAGAGAGGGAGACAAAGAATCTGAAGCAGGCTCCAGGCTCCGAGCTGTCAGCACAGAGACCCATGAACTGTGAGATCGTGACCTGAGCTGAAGTCAGATGCTTAACTGACTGAGCCACCCAGGCACCCCAAGGCTGCTGATTTTCAAGCACATTCTATCATACCACTTGGCCACATTTTCTAGCAATAGGTTATCTGAAAGTCTTGAGTGTGCACAGATGCATGCAAAAACCACAAAATTTGCTTGTGAACAGTGAGAAGGACAAGATAAATTATGGATATTATTTTTAGAGCTAAACTCTTTTTTTTTTTTAATATAACTCTCAGGGAAGACTCTCTACATGGTCCAAGACCCCTTCCTCTTGCCCTACCATTTAATAGTAAAATTGTTAATCTTGGAAATATGCAAGAAATCTGTGCATATTTAGAATATCTTGGAAATATTCTAAGAAAATAAATGCAAAGCTCAGGAAAAATTGTAATTTATACCTGGAAATACCTGCAATAGCAGACGGATATGCCTGTTAAGGAAAGGAGACAAGAAGTCATCCTTTGTGGGGTGCCTTCAATATGCCAGCACTGTGCTTGGTCTTTACAGACTCTCCTTTATTTTTTTTTTTTAATTTTTTTTTTTACGTTTATTTATTTTTGAGACAGAGACAGAGCATGAACGGGGGAGGGTCAGAGAGAGAGGGAGACACAGAATCGGAAGCAGGCTCCAGGCTCTGAGCCATCATCCCAGAGCCCGACGTGGGGCTCGAACTCACGGACTGTGAGATCGTGACCTGAGCCGAAGTCGGACGCTCAACCGACTGAGCCACCCAGGCGCCCCACAGACTCTCCTTTAGACCTTTCATTCTCCATAGCATTGCCAAACAGCTATTATTATTTCCATTTTACAAACGGGGAAGTTAAAATTCAGAGATGTTACATTTCTTATAGTGGGGGAGGAAAAGGGATCTAATGAGTAGGTGCAGAGCCCAAGTTTGGCCCACATCTCTCTGACCTGAGGTCAGGCCAAGGCACACTGCTGCCTTCTCAGGGTAGGAACCAGGTCTGATACATTTGCCATCCCAGGTTAGAGAAGTTATTCAATCCATGTTGGTGGGATGAAGAATTAAGAAATTAATTCAGAATCACTCTTTCTTGCTTCTTTATAGTAACAATTCTTTGGTAGAATTCAGAATTCTTTCTGAAGCCAGAAAGAACATCTATGGGAATGTCAGGAAGGGGAATTTATTCAGAAAGGCCTGTAACGTTGGAGAATTCCCAGTGCATGATAAATTGTGGGGAAAGGAACCAAAGTATATGTTGTTTAATTGGTGGACTACAGAAAATATATTTTGCAGTATTATAGAAGCATTTGAGTATATTATTTTTACAACTCTGACAGCAATAGATTATGTATGATAAGTACGAAGTCTTCTTTTGAAGATTTTGATTCTTTTTGTGATCAGGAAGGACTTGTTGACCTCTTTTGATTAGTACTGTTGTATTCCTTGGAGGGAACTGATCCATATCCTGTGAGACTCCTGGCCATTACCCAGAGTCAGGTGTCAGTCACACTCTCCCTCATTACTTTAATTGCTAGAACTGAAAAATTACCTAAAATACCAAAGAAAAGTCACCTCTGATGGCTTCACGGAAACTCTAGGTCATATATCAAGCAAATCCAGAAAGTCAGATAGGATATCAATTATCAATATAAAAGTGCACAAATAGCCAGCCAGAACTAAAAGTAAGCCTATTCAGTCATGTGTTTGGTTTATGGCTAGAAGGCTAACAAAAGTCTCTTGGAAGAACAAGGGAGAGGGCATGAAAAATATTTGGAGTTGAGAAGAAGGACATACGTGAGTAATAAGGGAGGCAAGAAATTGGAGATAGGGGCATGGGGGTGATAGGGGACTGGTGAGGGGGAATTTTGAAAGGGAAGAAGGAGGATGGAAGCCCACGATTAAGCTGCCACTGAACAGATTCAGGCAAACAAGAATCTTTGAAGGAATGTATTTTCTCACTGCATTTGGCTTGAAGCATCTTTCATAATCGTGTGTTTTGTACACTTCCCCGTCTCCTGACCTAAGGTGTCAGGCTTTCCGGGAGGGCTCTCTTCCCCTACTGCATGGCCACATGCAACCAGGAGATGAGACATCTTTTAATTCCAGGTGAAGCTCCCTTTGGCTGAGAGCTCTGTGAGGCAGGAGCTTTGTCTTCCCTCACTGCATCCCTGAGAACTGTGCTTGCCTGCAGCCCATTTCATGGATTGTAAAATGCACTTTTCCCCCCTTAACAACGTAACATCTCAGAAATGGGATTGCATATTACAATTGATGACCTGTCATTTTTTAATTGGCAGTGTTTTTCCCTAGTGATACAAAATAATGGTATCTTAACAACCAATGATGGCATAGAGTCCATGAACTGTGGAGGTAGGTGCTCAGTGATTATTTATTGAATGAATGCCTGCAATAGCATATCCCCCTGGCTCTAGTTCAGGTAAAAGTGAAATGCATAAGGTTGGCTCTGGATTGTGCATTGGCCACTGACAAGTTCAAGTGCGGGGTTGGCCTGTAGTTGTCACGGCTGAGCATGTGACTGCTATATACTTTCCCTTCAGTGGAGCCAACGGATGGCTTTGTTCATTCTCTTGAGTGAAATGTTGAACCAGTTAAGATAGACCCCAGATAAGCCACGTTTGAAATAATCACAACTTGTTCCTTAATTATCCAGGAAATTGCTTACTGTTCTACTTTGGATTGCATATCCATCAATATTTCTCTAGAAAATTCATGAAGGTGCATTGGTAAAGGAGCAATGATTTCTTTCCCTTTCTCAATAGAACACTCTGTAGGGTACATTAGGATAAAGTATGTTTTTTATAAATCAGGATGCCTTTATCCATCATCATCACCCTGAGCAACATCTCTTAGAGAAGTTCCCAACCTACTGAAGAGATTGTACACATGAGTGCATTTCCTACACTTTCAATTTTCTCTTTTTTTAATGTTTACTTACTTTTGAAAGAGAGAGAGAGAGCACGCACAAATGGGGGAGGGTCAGAGAGAGAGAGAGAGAGACAGAATCTGAAGCAGGCTCCAGGCTCCGAGCTGTCAGCACAGAGCTCAATGCGGGACTCGAACCCACAAACCATGAGATCATGACCTGAGCCGAAGTCAGACGCCTGACTGAGCCACCCAGGCGCCCCTACACTTCAAATTTCATAATCCACATTCAGGATGTCAATTTGCATAGGTAAAGTTACACCCTTAACTTAATTATGTGAAATACTCTGCTGTTTTGTAGGGATCAGATCGCAATATGATTTGGTTTGATTTTTATGGAAATTTTGAATCTGATTTTGAAATGGCAGCAGGATCTGTTACACACTTCTTTGTGTGAATAAGGAAGGGAGACCCACATGAACATTTTGAAGTGTCAAAGCCTGAGGTAGGAAGGGGGGCAATATTTAAATATTGCTCATGTGCTAGGATAAAGCCTTCACATGCAAAGCATCCAGATTATTACAATATGTAAAATATTTTGGTGGCCTCCATTATATACCCATTTCAATCAGTGGTGCTTTTAACTTCTGAATTGTCTGATAAATGTGTAAGGACACTTCCAAAGAACCAAACACCATTTTTGGCTTAGAGAAATATTTATATATTTTCCAGGCAGCTTGAATTTTGAAAATATGCAACAATGTTGCATACATATGTACATAAAATACAATATATGAAGGCAAATTGATATATCCTATGTGAAAATGTGGATACATATATAAAGGAAAATTAACTACAGGATTACAAAAGTGCTTATCAGCCTGTGGCATTTAATACATCTCACTTATTTATGCAGTATTTTTTCTATAATAATTTGATATTTACATATGAATACGTAAAAATAAGTAACATGGAAAAATAAATTTGTAATGAAATATTTTCATCTTTCCTTAGCATTTTTATTTTTATTAAAAAAATTTTTTTAATGTTTTTATTTATTTTTGAGACAGAGAGAGACAGAGCATGAGCAGGAGAGAGAGAGGGAGACACAGAATCTGAAGCAGGCTCCAAGCTCTGAGCTGTCAGCACAGAGCCTGACACAGGGCTTGAACTCACGGACTGTGAGATCATGACCTGAGCTGAAGTCGGTTGCTTAACCGACTGAGCCACCCAGGCGCCCCGGCATTTTGATTTTTAAACAATGTTCTGACTGTCATCAAATCAGCCAAGTTGGAAATGGAGCTCCATCAGTGGAGACAGCTGGTCCTGATAATTCAAATCCAAAAGACCTTTTCTCAAGGGATATATTCTTCCTGGTTTACTTGGTCTGAATAGTTTCTTATATCTCTAATTTATTCTTTTGTATACACTGCACGAAGACAATGTCTGTAAAGTTTTAAAACCTTTGAAAAAAATCTGGGTATTCAGTGTCATGGGCACACATCTGAAAAAGGGGAATTAATATGAGAGTAGGAGGTCATGGTATGTGTGTGTGACCCAGATTTTGAAGACATTTGTCTTTTCAGTTTCTCCAGTGCTATGCTTAAAAGTCATGTGTTGCGGGGCGCCTGGGTGGCGCAGTCGGTTAAGCGTCCGACTTCAGCCAGGTCACGATCTCGCGGTCCGTGAGTTCGAGCCCCGCGTCAGGCTCTGGGCTGATGGCTCGGAGCCTGGAGCCTGTTTCCGATTCTGTGTCTCCCTCTCTCTCTGCCCCTCCCCCGTTCATGCTCTGTCTCTCTCTGTCCCAAAAATAAATAAAAAACGTTGAAAAAAAAAAAAAAGTCATGTGTTGCAGTGCAAACAACGTATAAAATGTGGGTCCTTCTCATAAGGAGTTTACAAACTGTCTTTATATGAACAATGAACTTCCAGTGAATAGCAAAGTGCCAGATGGGTGGTATGTTGATTAGAGAATAGAAATACATATTAAAGTAGTCTGTATGCAACAAGGAAGTAAAGGGATGGGAGAGATGGTGGGATGGAGTCATCATGAGTAGGTGCTCAGAGGGGCGCCTGGGTGGCTCAGTCGGTTAAGTGTCCAGCTTTGGCTTGGGTCATGATCTCGTGGTCTGTGAGTTCAAGCCCCACATCGGGCTCTGTGCTGGCAGCTCAGAGCCTGGAGCCTGCTTCTGATTCTGTGTCTCCCTCTCTGCCCTTTCTCTGCTCAAGCCCTTTCTCTGTCTCTGTCTCTCTCATTAAAAAAATAAAAGAGTAGGTGCTCAGGGGAGGTGGGGCCTGGACTGGTCCTTGGAGGGTGGGTGCATAATTCAAGGGTGTCCCAGAGAAAGAGAAGGCTGCCGGTGGAGTGATGAGGGAGGTGAATAGCCAGCACATGAGGGGCCAGTTAAGAGACTGCTGGACATACATCATTTTGTGAGGGGTGACAGGAGTTAACTCGGTAGGCTGTGGTCAGATAATAAAAACAGTGAGAAATTTCACATTTAGTGTTTTAGGATGTGGGACTCTGTAGTAAGTACCTGAGCCAGGAAGTACTGTTGTGAAAGCCTGGTACAGTCCAGGCACACTGTGATGAGGGCAAAGGCTTCTCGCAGCTGGAAAGGCAAGAGACTGCAAATGGCTGTCCAAAAATATTGGTCACCAAGTTCTTGTGACCGTGTTAATATAAATACCTGGCAAAGATTTCGGCTCAAGCTAATTTTGTCAATTTAGATTTTGGATAACAGTCTTAATTGAGTAAGTGGCTAATTGTAGTCAGTGGGAAAAACGAGATCAAAGTAGAAGCAAGAAACTGAAGTTTAAAATATTTGTGATTCACAATGATTCATGGATCAGTGTGATTTGGACTACAAAAAATACAAACTAGGGGGGAAAAAGGTTTTTAAATTTGGATTATTTGAAGAGGGGTAGAACTCCATTAACAAGAATGTAATAGTCTGTCCATCAGAAAACAGCACAGAGGCACTGTAGTATCTGTGCCCTGGAGTCACATTGACTTTGCCCACTTCCTGGCTATGTGGTTACTAGCTTTGTGGTCTTGGGAAAGTCAGGTTCTGCATCCGTAAAACAGAAATAATAGCTGTTTAGGGTTGGTGTAAAATCTAAATGAGATAATACATATAAAACACCTGGCATATAATAAGCACTCAATAAATGGTAATAAAGGGAATAAAACCCCTCTTTTGTACTCAACTTTTTTTTTTTTTTTTTTTTTTCTCAACGTTTTTTTTTTTTTATTTATTTTTGGGACAGAGAGAGACAGAGCATGAACGGGGGAGGGGCAGAGAGAGAGGGAGACACAGAATCGGAAACAGGCTCCAGGCTCCGAGCCATCAGCCCAGAGCCTGACGCGGGGCTCGAACTCACGGACCGCGAGATCGTGACCTGGCTGAAGTCGGACGCTTAACCGACTGCGCCACCCAGGCGCCCCGTACTCAACTTTTAAGAGAAAGAAGGAAATGCCAATAAATAAAATTCACATGAGTATTCAGAATCCTTTTATTTATTTATTTATTTGAGTTGGACAACTCTATACGTTATGCTGTGCCCAACACAAGTGTAGAATCCTTTTTTGTTTTTAAATGAAGACAAAAATCTTATCATAAATAGGTTTTGATTGTATTCTTTACACCTTGCATGCACAGGATTCTAGAAGGAGAACTGGTATTTATTCAGTAATGACCCTAAAGATTTTAAAGATCTTCATCAAATAAAAACATTTTATTATATATATTGTGTTTACTAAGCTAGACCATTGAATATCAAATGGCTTTTGGGGAAAAAGTCTCACACAAAAAGGTATGCTATTTAATCCCTCAAATTAAAATTTTTGTAATCCTACATTCTCTAATTATTCTAATTACCTGACCATTTAAAATTCTACTTTTCTTTTGGAAATGAACACCATCACCTACTTCTTTGGCCATCTTCTTTGTTCATATACTGATAAATTTCAGAATATGTCAGTTAGGTACTTAATTATTCATTTGATAAATCGGTTTTCCTTTGGTCTGATTTAACTGTCTGGAATATATTTGGGGCCTGTTGTAAAAGTGAAAAACAAAGAAACAGAAATCCAAAACGATGTGAGCAAAACATCATTTAGTAAACATGACAGAGTGGTAGAAAGAGTATGTCCCTGGGTTAGAACTTCTCTTTGAAATAGTTGGGTTGCTGCTACACAGATTATCAAGGTTGTGTTCAAGATTAAAATGAGCTGTGGGACAATAAATTGCCCGTTCCAGCAGAAACACATGCAAACAGAAAATGAGACCTAATGTCTTTCCACGTGCCCTAATTTTTTTTTTCTTTCTGAGCCCAATATACCTAGTTAGTCTAATTTAGTTTTAGCTTTAGTTATGCTTTCTAAAATTACAATGTGTGTGAGGATTGGAATTTTTGTCTTCCAACAGGAATTAGGGTATACATAAAATGCTTTTGTCCCTCTCGCTGGGAGTGGTGAGTCACATCTCTCCCTGCTCTCTCTGTGTCTAGTCAGTCTGCAGTGGGGATGCCTCTCACAGGGTTCATGATGGGAGCCAGCCGCCTTGCATCTAGGAGACCGGCTCTCACATCATCAAAGTGGGAGCCCCAGCAAACAATGAAAGCACAATCATTTCTTTTTAAATTGTGAAACTAACCACAGAAAGTTATATTTAGATTTGGAAGCACAAGTTTAAAAAAATGTGGTTGAATTTACTGTTTAAAAAAAAAAAATGACCACAATACATGAGCTTACATTTCCAGTTTTTGTGTGTGTGTGTGTGGTTTTTTTTTTTTATGTCAAGAAAGAATTGACAGGACTGTTAAGGATGCTGTTGGTTAGAACAGAAGCCTGGGAGTCAGTTCTCATTCACTCTCAACAGCCATCATCACCATCTCTTTACCTTATCCTGACCAAGCGTTAACATGTGTAATGTTAATAACGGTTTCCAAAAATTAAAGAGACCTTTGTGCTAGTGCCACATGCTATCCTGTGTTCCTCACAGTCCACATCATTGATTCCTTCCATTGTTCAATCAGCAAGCTTTCACTGAGTGCCTACCGTGTGCAGGGCACCAGATCGGCTGAGATGGGTACAAACCTTGGATTACCTTTTTACAGAATCCTCCCCCTCTAATTCTAGGGGGGAATAAATAAAGTACATTTACTTGATATTGTATATACTATATATATAGATATAGATACAAAATCATCTTTAAAAGGCTTTGAATAGGTGCTTAAGAAATACTTACTGTATGAATGAATGAACAAACCATACCGGTGTGGCTCCCAGTTGGCACTTTTCCACAGCCAGCTCAGACACCAAGGGCTCCCCTATGTCTAGGGAGTTGTCAGGAATGTCTGGAATGCGGCACATTGGCTGAGTTGAGTTCCTTTCTGACACATTTCTGAGTTGTCCAGTTGCCTGGGCAGAATGAATAGTAGCAGAAGGTGTAGAAGCCACTTACGGGCTCTGAGGACTATCTGTGGCCACTCCATAAGCTATGGCATACCTCAACCTGCCCCCCCACCCCCAAAGCCTAGGTTTGTTTCTCAAATGAGAGAATAAGGCCTGGAAAGAATTTTCTCCAAATCATATCTAACTCCCTATAATTCATGTTTATGTTTGAATGTAATTACTAGAGAAAGTATCAAATGTAGTACTCAAGGCATTAGTGTGAAAAACATGTATTTTTTTTCATTCTTTTTGAACTATGTAGATAAAGGTTTTAAAATGAAAGAATTACTGCGGAAACACCACTACATTCCTAGGTTTAAGGGACATATTCATTCTGGCTCGTCTAGGATGGCCAGCAAAGCTTCCAGAAGGCTCCCCTCCCCACCCCCATTTCTTTCTCTCTTTCTCTCAGGTGATTTTCACACAAAATGTCAATGGGTCCAAGATGCAGTTTCTCTGGAACCCTCATTCTGCCAAATGGGCCCCATAGAATTGTCATACTTCTTTTTGATATAGAACTACACAAAGTCTTGAATTTTATTACAGAATTTAATACCAATAATTACTTAAAATTTAATGAATTTCACTACTGACTTAATTGCTTTTGAGTAGTTCCACTTAACTTATTAAAGAGAAGCAAGGACATATTCATTTGATGAGCAGCAGAAGTCTTGCCCTCACATCTGCCTACATTCTCTTTTCAATTAATCAATTATAGTCCGATGGCGTGTAATTACACATTAAGAAAGTTATTGGATATCTCAGCATGCCTGTCCCGGGAGGCTCATGAATACACTAATATAACACACCTGTAATGACCTGTGCTCAGATCTGGAAATTATACTCATTTCTCTCTCTCACTTTCTCTCTCTTTGCTAAATTAAGATGGGAGCAATTACCATTAACTTTTTGAGTCACATCTATTCAGCGTAATATGGAGAGAGAAAGTGAAAGAAAGACTGAATGAAAAGTAAAAATGGGAGAATAAGACTTTATCTGTGAGTATAAGTAAACTGCATTTTGAAATTAGCTCCCTGAGCCCCGGTCCTTGCGAGCTATTGTAGCGTTTCAGAGGGGCAATGGTTGTCCTTCTGACTGTGTCTACTGAATCATACTGAATACTTGTGAAAAAAATCAAGCCAGCATTATTTGAACTCAAGTAGTGACTTGCTTTTCACCTTCCTTCAATCTCCTGATGAGAGAAATAGGAAAACAGGAAAACCTTTTGAATCACATTCAGGCAAATTTGCTAGGCTTGTTTCAAATCAAACCAAAGTCTGGAACTGATCCCCATGCAGGAGCGCTAAGCCTCTGCATAGCAACTAAGCTCCATTAAAAAAAAAAAAAAAAAAAAAAAAAAGAAAGAAAGAAAGAAAGAAAGGCCCTATTAAAAATTCAACACAAACAAAGGAGAAATTTTACTACATTAATGGCCTAAAGGCGCTGGTTATGTGAATGGGTCTATTACAGTATGTCCTTCTGATTTATGCTAAATCAGTCAAACTCAACAAGAACTTCTTGATCCAAATTATATACTAAGAGGCATTCTAAATGCCTAAACTAACCAAGTGATTTTAAGCAAAATGCCCTGTTAAAATAAGCTTTTGATGTCTGCACAACTCCAACTCAAGAAGCAATCTGTTGACATTTTCGGCAAATGCTATCTTAGTCTGAGACAGAGACAGCAGTGGCTTCTTCAGAGTATTCTTCAGAGTAAAGTGCTTCCTCTTCCTTTCCCTCTCTCCCCACCACCACAGAAAAACCCTGCTTCTATTATTCAGTCCTTGAGGTCCTGACAAGGTCATATCTCCTGTGATTAATGGCTGTCCATCAGAATAGAAAGGATACTTTGATACTGAGCTAGCAGTTGCTTTTGAACATTCAAATGATTGTGGTGAGCCTTCTTGGTAGGGAAGGATTTGCTTTGTTGATGTTTTTAACTCTATGGCCAGTTTGGGGCATTTTGCGTGTGCTGTTTTCCCTGCTTACAGCCACTGGCCGTGCACACCCCACAGTCACTTGGGCAAAGCCTGACTGTCTGTGTGCCTCCCGGGGATGCCCAGGATCCCGCTGGCCCTGAACGGAGAATGTATGTTAGTGGTAGAGACTCCCCGTGTACTTTCAGGGTGTGGCCCTTCCTGGCACTCCTGGCCTGTCGGGACAAATGTCCCTGCCCAAGGGGCTGTCTTCCTGTGTGGGCTCCATTTGTGGCATCTCATGGGCCTCCGTGGAGTTGAATTGTAAATAGTGGCCACCACATAAAACATGCCATCTGTACCCCTGTGGGTAGTAGGATGGAACACAAAAAAGATTTATTCCAGGAATATGAACTGATGTTTATAGACATGCTGGGGCTGGCTTTTAAAACACAGTGGAAAACTGTCTCAAAAGCAATTTGAGTACCACGTAGTAGAAGCCTGAAAAAAGTGCTATAGGAGCATAAAGGAAACCTCTATGCCCAGAGAGATGTACCACGCTGGTATGTCCACACCAGTCCCCTTTGCCCAGAAATGTGAGACCGTGAGGCCTCATCCCATGTTTCTGGGAAAGCAGGGCCAGAGGTAGAGGAGGCCTGTAGCTCTCATGCTTTGGGGGCCCAGAGTCCCCCCAACCCCTGTAATAATTTTTTGAAACCTAGAGGGTAAGGAGATCAGTTTGGATTGATCAAACTGAATTGCCACAGGGAAAGTTTCCTTGTTTGCTGGGCTGGGATTCAGGGCTGTATTTGGGCCATCTTTTGATGGGGGCATCACACCCACAGGCAGACACAGGCACCTTAGCTATCAGAGTGATAACCACATGTCTCAGGATTTTCACAACCTTCCCAATTTCACATTTATTGTCTGTTTTCATAAACCGTTGGCCTACAGATGGGTTCATGTGCCTAGTATTTGGACATAGTGTCACTCTTTTAAAACACTGTGCATTATTGACCTGTTTAATGCCCACTGTGTGAATGGGGAGTAGTTTTTGCTGCCTATAATACACATATGAAATATGAAGTCATAAACAGGGTCACAAATAAATAATCGAGCTGTCTAAACTGGATTGACTGTTTCTGGTTTTCCACGAGTAGTCCTTTGCCATTTACTTGCTGATTTTGTTAGTTTTGAATGCTTGTTAGCAGATACAGCAGCCTTGGTCTGTGAGCTTAGTCCTTTCCTACTGAATTTGGATAATTCTTGTTTATGAATGCTGCTGTTATTGTCTTGTGATGTAAGTTTATTTCCCTGCTCACCTTGTTCTGGAGACCTGGGAACTCCGCTTATGAAGTGTCTCATATTTCTAAACCCAACCCTACATCTCCATTCCCACTCACACCCAAACTCCTGTGGCCACCAGTCTCCCCTCCCCACCTCCTTCCCTCCAGAATCCAAAAGGGGATAGGCTGGCTCTCTTGACTTTTGCCACAGTGCCCCTAGGAGGGCGACACCTAGCAATGTGTGGTCTAATAACTCCCTCCAAGTTGGCCTTGAAGTTGGGTCCTGTGTCTGGGCCCAGGCCTGCAAATTGTGCCAACATTTTGGGGCCCGTGAGTTTGATGTTTTAGATTCTTGAGCCAGACTCCAGTGTGTGTGTGTGTGTGTGTGTGTGTGTGTGTGTGTGTGTGTGTCCTCATGTGCATGCATGGGTATATGCAGCAACTTTTACTAAAGGTTCAAGTTAGTAAAGGGCTTTTAAATCACAGTACTATGAAAAGCTTAAAAATGACATGCCAGTTCATAAAAGTTCTTAGGCTACCAGGACTTTTCTCTCTGGCCACATATCCATGCAGGTTCCAGTCATCTGTCAGCCTGCTCAGGGCCATCTCCCCCTTTCCCCACTCCCTTCTCTCACCTCTCTGCCTGCTCGTCCTCCCTGCTCAATTTCCCTCAATGTTTTCTCCTGAACAGATCAGCCATCCACCAGGCAACCTTTGTGCTCCCTTTATTCTCTGGGTATGCTTCCTTTTTGATTTCACATAGTATATACTATAATAACTTTTTTTGAAGTCCCAGTGGGAATAAAGCAAATCAAAGGAGGGCTGATGCTTAAACACTAGGGTGTTAAATACTAGGTAGCTGCAGACCCATAATCGGGTCAGCAGGGCTGAAGAGGGGACCCCAGAGGAGGTGAAGCTCAGGGGTCACAGACCCTTGCTCGATTAGCTGCCTTTCTCTTACCAGAGATTATCCTGCCGTAGCTAAATTTTCCTTCTAATTAAAGCAGAGGAAAATATATAGGACAAAAACATAACTTGGCAAACTCAGTGTATTAACATTTCTCCCCAGTGGTCTGGGAGGAAACAAAAGTGATTTGATTGCAATAGCAGCTTTTGCGGGTCCAGCTTAGAGACAGCACGTCCTCAGGAGATGAGTCTGAGAACCACTAGCCCCAATCTCTGAGAATGTTCCAGGATGTGCAAAGCTTCAGCATCCTGGTATGGTTCCCAGACTGCCTCTGCTTCCAGGAAGCAAACCCAAATCTTTCCCCACACATGTGCCCTGGCTTGGGGTTCAGAAAATATGGTCCCCTTGACTTTGGGCTGACCCTCCAACCCCAACTTGCCTATGACCCCTCACTACTCAAAATGTGGTCCACCCTGCAGCAGTGTGGACCCCACCTGGGCCCCTGGTAGGAATGTAACCATACTGAATCAGAACCTGCATTTTAAAATGATCCCCAGGGGGATTCATGAGCATGCTGAAATTTGAGAAGCTCTGGGCTAGGGTATGATGATAGATTTTTATTCTGTAAATATGGGTCTGTTTCAGCAGGTTCCTTATCGTTATGGTACACATGCCCACAATACACTTAACACATGCACACCCCAGGCTCCTCCCCCATGCCGTCAGAATCTCTTTCACAGCCATTGAGAAGTTTATTGTGTACAACAGGTAGAATTCTTACCCACAGCTAAGAGAGTATATTGTGAACAGTCTCCAGAAGGAGCAGGCTGGGGGCAAGTGAAGGTGGCTGTGCAGCAGTGATGGGGGGCACAGCCACAAGAGAATGTAGGAAATTCAGCCTGCTGCTTTATCACCTCTGTATATTTGAAGTCCGAGTCTTTTTTTTTTTTTTTTAATGTTTAATTTTGCAAGGGATTGGGGAGGAGAGAGAGATGGAATGCAAGCGGGGAAGGAGCAAAGAGAGAGGGAGACAGAGAATCTGAAGCAGGCTCCAGGCTCCAAGCAGTCAGCACAGATCCCGATGCTGGGCTTGAACCCATGAGACGTGAGATCGTGACCTGAGCTGAAGTCAGATTGAGCCACCCAGGGGCCCCGAAGTCTGAGACTTAGAGCTCTAATTTAGAAAGAAAATGTGAGGCAGCTAAAGGGATACCAAATCCCAACTTGCGTCCGGTGCCTGGAATTTGGGCTTCACTGTTTAATGCCTGGAGCAAAAAGAGAGGGTCCTCACCTCACAGCCTTAGGGGAGGTGGCAGAAGTGGTGGAGTGGTGGGCGGGGTCCACAGGCTGGGTCAGGTAAAGGATGGGGGACTAGCCTTGGCACCAGGATCCACCTCCCTTGCTTTCTTACCTGCAGGATCAAGAGACACTGGACTTTGCTCGGACAGATGAACATGTGCTATGGGAAGGGTAGTCAGGGCCATCCCAGCCCCGTGACTTCAAAGTAGCTGCCTACGGTGGTGCCCAACTTGCGGCTTGTCACCACCCTCATCCCTCCCACCTCTCTCACCATGTGCATTGAACAGGTGAAGGAGCTTGGCATACGGCAGATGGGGAGGCCTTGGGCTCCTCATAGTGTGAGGACAGAGTCTGTTGTCTGTACCAAGGAAGCAGACTGCAAGAAGTCCCTATATATGTCAAGGGATTGATTGGTGCCAGTGAGCATTTGACCTTAAGTCCAGGCCTAGGGATGTACTCTGGGTGATGCTATTGCTATGGCTACTGTACATTTTCCAGGATACCTGGTTTCACATGTTGTGCCAGTTGTCACTATAAATCATCAGGATGATTTGGTGCTCTAGCTGTACTTCCGGTCTGTCTTCTACTCCCTGCACGCGGCAGGACAAATACTGGTCAGATCAGGTGTCCTGATATTTTTCAGGCAATTGGTGACAATTTATTGCACAATAGGAAATGGACACTTCATTTAAAAGATCACGTCTGTGGCCACCTGGAATTTCTGGGACAGGCCCAATGTAAACGATTCTGGCCTGTTATCATTAAGCTCCCAGGGAACACTGATGCACCTCCAGCTGGACCCTCATGTTCTGCTGTTGATATCAAATACTGGCGTTATTGCAGGAAAAAAAATTAAGTTAATGAATATAATTTTTTTTTCCATTTAAGAGTTTCTCTCCTAATTTTTCTTAAGCATTTGGTGGTCTGGTACTTATTGTAAGCAAGCATGTGCTAGCACTTGACAAACTGAATAAGCAATAGAAAGAAAAAAGTTAATAAATAGTGAAGAACTCAAGAAGAGCTGATCACGTGCAATTCAAGGCCTTTATGCACATGTGCATATGTGGCTTGAGGTTGGCTTTTCTTGACAACATATATGTGGTATAGTCAACATAATCATTTTCTGGGTATACACTGTTTTTAGCCCAAAGGATAAAATTAACCATATCAGCATTTCATGGGGATCTATAGAGAGCTTTGCCCTCTGATCAGGTGCGAGAGTTCCAAGGTCCTAATGGCTACTGGAGCTTTGGACCTCTTTACAGGGCCAGCTCTAGAGAGTGGTGGATTGGTCTGTAGTCATAAATATGCTGTGACTTGAGGGGCTACTCAAATGGAAAGGATTGGCCACCTACTCCCTTGGAATTCCACTATTAGGTGTTATTTTCTTTGGGGTTTGATGTTATCTAAGGTAAAAGCCTTGGATTGACATTTTGGGTTTTATTTGTTGGGGATTAAGGCCCTGTGAGAAGGATAGATAACCAAGGGGCAAGGAAGAGTGATGAAGACAAGGTGGCACAAGCATCTTACATCCTACCCATCGTGGTTCTATTCAGAACTGGGCTTGTCTCCCCCTTGACCACCTTGGAGGGAGACAAAATGCTGTCAGTGATTTGATTGGACTTTTTGTGTTGCTGCCTCCCTTCACCTCAGAGGTTCCTAAATGGTAAACTGTGGACTAGGGCATGATGAGTGAGGATGTTGTAAAGATACATTATGTGGCAACATAAGGTCCCAGAGTCCTTTCTTGGGAAGGATGATCTTTTCTTTCTGAGACTGTATCGTTTCTAGCTGTGTGGTATTAAAATGTCCTTTTTCTTTTCTTTTTTTATAAATGAAATGGCAGTGACGATAAACAGTAATTTTTAAAAAGCCTTTAGGCAAAAATTATTCAGGGGACTGACATAGGGTGGCAAGCCTAAAATCTGTTTTTGAGCTTTTACTGACTGTGGCAATCAAAGCTAGGAAAATACTGTCTAGTGCTCAGTGACCTCACTATAGACTTGGTCATCTTTTACAAATGAAAGCTTCATAATGTCTCCAAGGGTTCTCCATCAGATCCCATGAGCAGGGCCTTCAGGACATACGGGGTAAGCTGCCCTCAAAGAGCTGAGACTCTAGAACAGACATGATAAGAAGTCAAGTGACATCAGAAATTACAGTGACCTGAGCTTTGAGCAAGGGAAAAAGTGGCGAAGAAGGGTCCCAGAGAAGAACAAGTCACATCTGACTGGGGAGAGGGTAACAGGCAGGTCTTTTAGATTTGGCTTCAGAAAGCTGGTTGGGCTGACACAGAAACCAGGGGCATCTTATCACCTTTGATCTGTTCTTCATCTCCCTCTCCAAAGAAACACCTAGGGGAGTATCATCAAACATGTTCCCCACCCTCTCTCCTCCCCCAGCTATTCACAACCAAACCTGCTATTTTCAGTTTCATGAAAAGTGAAGGCTGTGTCACTTAGACCTGTGATTTCAGCAGGCTATTGATTATGTATCCAATCCGTTAAAAAAAAAAAAAGTACTAGGTGTTCTAATATTTTCTTCCATGACTTCAGGGGATCATGTTTGCACCCACTGGGGTACCCAACCCCACACTGAAGATCACCACTCTAGAGATGTATACATAGGATGTTAAAGGAAGCTGGATTTTGTAGTAAAGCTCTTACAGATGAGAAGAGCCCCAAGATGTATACTGGTAGGCTATACATCCTCTTCCTGAGCAAATATTAGGAGTACCTTAGTGTCTATGGATGGTAGAGAGAAATTACAGAACAGCCTTGGAGCACAATGCAGAAATTCTTTGTCACATATCCTTGTGGCGTGGAATTTGTACTTAACACAGAGGTAGTTGATATATGCCCCAGGACCTCTCTACTTGATCCTAGGGGGGGTTTTCGTGTTGAAGTAGTGCCTGGTCCACCTGGCTCCACTGGGAATTCAGAACCGCAGGTGAAAAGAGGAGGGGGAGAAGGCCTAGTGGAGAACCCTTGCACCCCCCACATCATCACTGTTCCTGGAGAGGACTAGCCTGGGAGGGAAGCACTAAATTACGACTGGCCAATGGGATCATGATCTTAAAATGTGGCCCAGCGTTCCAGGTCTTGGTCATCTGGTGCTCTTTGAGCCATGCCTGGCCAAGGGCTTCCAGCGCTATGAGGACACCGCCATAGACACAGATCTCCAATTTCCATAAGCCAAGTTGGAGCTCACAGAGGCTCACTTCATAGGGATTCACTGACAGACATCTCTTCTTGGTCACATCTCCTCTCTGAATTGGAGTTGACTTGTACTGCCACATAATCTGTGAGCTCTGGGGAAAACTGAGAAAGCACTCAATGCTCCAGCAAACCTCTATCATGCACCTACCATGTGTCAGGCAAAGCTGGGAGCAGAAGGAGAATGAGACGGATTCTTCCCTTCCCACAGTGTTCACATAGTCCAGAGCATCCTGGGGCCCACTGGAGCATGACAGCTGGGCCAGGACTGCAGAGCTGACCCATCTTCCTTTCTGGGGGAGGAGGAGCCATAACATCCCTCTGGACTGTCTCCTATCAAATGTTTCACTGCCAGAATCCTCGCTAGCTCCTGAACGGGAGGGTGCATCAGAGGTGACTGGCCCACAGAGGCAGTAGGGAGTGAGGAAGGGTGGCCAGGGAAAGAAGGACACACAGCATGTCTGAGCAGCCAGGAGACCCATGAGCTAACCTCCGGTCTTTGCTTAGGAGGCTCCGACAGGTGCCACATGGCTGCCCCACTCACTCAGGTCATTCAGATGACCTGAATCAGACTCCCTGAGAGTGGGGGCCAGAGAGAAAGCTCCTTGAGTGATTCCAGTGTGTTGTGAAGTACTTGAAGCTTCTAAAGGCCTTCAGGTCCTGTTCCAAACAAGATCTTCTGGCTGATTCTGAAAACACCTAAAGCAACTATGCCATTTGTTCCAATTCCTCCCCATCTCTCTCTCTCCCCCCTCCTCACTCACTCACTCACTCACTCACTCACTCACACCATGCTCAGGAGAAAGGAAGAGAGAGAATAATAAAGGCAATTAAACACTTGCCTTAAGAAGAGTTGAACATTTGCTCAAAATACATCATTACTGTAGTTACCATGTGCTAGGTGTGAACTTAATACCTGGCAAACAAAATTATTCCAGCATGAGAGGGAGCAGGCTGTCTGCTTGACTGGTGCAGATGTGGTTGCTGAGTGTGACCCAAACACGGAAACCTCACCTTCAGATTTTGCTTCCTAGCCTGCCCGTCCAATCCCATTGGGCTCGTCTTTTACTTCCGGTCAAATGATTCTGCCCCTTGTAGGTGCCCCAGCTTGCTCTTCACTAAAGACTTAAGAGGCAGAGGCCTGTGATAATAACTGAGAACCGATGCGATGCCTTTGTGGGACTGTCTGAGCCCAGGGTGTTTATTATTGTTCAGAATGGTGTTCTCCCAGGAAGGGGAAAAAGGAGGGGTCCCTGGTGGAGCCAAAGAACCATAATCTTCTTCAGGAAAGAAAGAAAAAGGCCAGCAAAAGCAACAAAAACTTCCTGCAGATGTGGAGTTTGAAGGAATCCAGAGAAAGCAAGCTTATTTTTAGCAGGAGTAAGAGAGCAAACTGTGATCGGCGCCACAGGCTGCTGTCACTAACATTTGGCTATAAGCAACATTTTCATATTTAAACATGACAACCCTGCAAATTGAAAGGAACCAACATTCTATCTGCTTGCTGAGTAAAAGCTATCGGCTCTGCTCAGCCCAGTGGGAGGACCCACTCCATGTGCGGTCTGGCCCAACCAGGCATCAGGTTCACCTGTGTTGCCATGGATATTTACATGTCAGCCATCGATGGCAGGCTCCCTAACAGATGACGAAGATGCTTGCCTTTCCTGGTGAAAAAGCCGTGCACTGTTACTCTGGGAAACATGTCCAGTACACTTTGCTCAATTAAGCATGCCTGTGTGGAAATACAACACTCAAATGAACAGGAATAAAAATATATTAAATTTGGAGAAGTTAAGTAATACCATCGGGAAAACCAGTGAACTCAAGGTGAACCCAAGAAATGTCAAAAAAGAGAATCCCAGAAATGTGAGCTCTTCAGCAGTTTACTGGACCCCAAATGAGACATATGCATTACATCCTCTATGCCTCATGTGAATATCTTGCCCAGATCAATATCACAAAGCCTGGCACTCAAGTTCTTTTGAAACTTTAAGCAGCAAGCACTTTTCTAAGTCCATTAGAAAGTACTTCACTGTTAATTTGGCAAGTTTGGACAGCAGGGTGGGGCAAGATTCCCGAGGACGAGACCCAGGAGATAAACTTCTTCACTCACCCACTGCTCATTCTGACTTACACCTGTTTCTACCCTGCTGAAGTTGGTGTTAATTATTGGCATTCCTACTGCTCAGTGGTGGCTCAAAACTGAGTGAGAAGAAAAAGGGGGAGAACACTCCAGGGCAGAACTGATAGCCTCAAGTCGGCCTGGATGCAGCTGTTTTTATTATTTCCAGCTTGGGTTGACATTGCTGTACATACACAGAAGTTTGAGGTTTTCTAGACAATCAACAAAGTGGAGCAGGATGAGAAGAGAGGTTGAAGGGTTTGCTTAGCCTCCCTCTGGGCTTGGAGCAGTGGTTTCTAAATGTGGTCCCCAGGCCAGCAACATCAGCATCCCCTGAGAACTTGTTAGAAATGCAGATTCCTGGACCCCATCCCAGACCTACTAAATCAGAAACTCTGGGGGTACAGTCCAGGAATTTGTGGGGTTAAAATTTTTTTTATATTGTGGTAAGATGTATGTAACATAACAGTTGCCACTTTAACCATTTTAAGTGTATAATTTGGTGTCATTCTTAATGTTGTGCAACCATCACCACTATCTGTTTCCAAGACCTTTTCATCATCCCGAACAGAAACTTTATAATCATTAAGCAGTAACCCCTCACTCCCCTCTTCCAGCAGCCCCTGATAGCCTTTAATCTACTTTCTGTCTGTCTGAATTTGCCTATTCTGGATATTTCAAATCAGAGGGATCATAACAACATGTGGCCTTCTAGGTCTGGCTTCTTTCAGTCTGCACGATGTTTTCAGGGTTCACCCATGTTGTAACATGTATCAGTACTTCATTAATTTTTATGGTTGAATAATTTTCGTTGTGTGTATATGCCACATTTTATTTATCCACTCATCTGTTGACGGACACTGGATTGTTTCTACCCTTTGGCTGTTGTGAATAATGCTGCAGTGAACATTGGTGTAATCCATGTTATAATAAGCCTTCTAGGTGATTCTGATGTATACTCAAGTTGGAGAAACCCTGGCCCAGAGTCCCAAAGCTGTCTTTATGCAAGAGCTCAGGACATTCAGTGGGAGCTGTGTGCTCTACTGAATCCCATGCCATTTCTGCTGCAGAGATCAATATTTCAAATTTCTTGAGAGTTCCTTCTAAGACTGACCCCAAAAGGTAAAAATCCCTGTCCAAATTATAGATTCTCTTTGACTTTGCTTCAAGGGTGATTCCTCAAAATATTTTAGAGGGATGGCAGAAAAACACTTATTAAAAATGCATAACCATTAGGTTATTGGTGATTGGAGTTTCACCTCAGGTGTTTTATGTCACTCTTTAACTGCCTTGATATTAGCTATAACAAATGAGCTACTCTACTCCTGTCTATAGAAATCAGGTCTTTTTTCCTGACAGTTGTAGAGGTAGTAAGTAGGAAGAAAAGAGAGAAGAAAAAAATGTGTTTGTTCTAAGTACACATATACTTGGCTAATGTTTGGTGACTATTAGGAATTTACAGGCCTCAATACCTTATTCTTAACTAACTTGCTTGTGGTTATGCAGCTAGAAAATGACAAAGTCAGGATTAGAATCCAGGTCTCAGTCCAAAGATGCTGCGTAAATCAATTCATACTGGGTGCTGGTGGTTTAAAATATTACCCCTTCAGAGATATTTGGATTTTTAACAGAAGACTCCTGGATATGTCATATTTTAACCCAAAGAAAAATCTTTAAAGGTAGAATATCATGCTTGAGGAAGAGGAAGGCAGATCCTTCTAAAAACCATAAAATCACATCACATCAGCTCCTGTAGGCTCAGCAGTGCAGATCTTGAAGGGCAGGTTTAGAGGGTGTCGTGTTTCACTTGGGGGGGGTCACATACTGAGAATGAAATGGAGGTGAGGTGAAGGCAGTCTGGGCTGTGATGGTCTGGAAGTCACGATGCCTTAAGAACAACGGAAGTGACTGAGGAGGTCCCTCCTGGGACAAAAAGAGTAAGGGAACACATACCCCCATTGCCAGATATATGAAGGGAGGCTGTGTGGAAAAGGAGGCAGCCATGCTGATTGGATCTGAGGGAGATGGCCAGGCCTATGGGTAGGGTTGCAGGAAGGCAGATCTCTTCTCAGTATCAGAAAGAGTTGGCTAACAGGAGTACTTGTGAAGTAGTTAGTTTCCCATTGGTGGAAGCATCACAGTTGAGTCAGTTGACGAGCCAACCATATCTTAGCTGAGCTCTCTGCACTGCTTGGGAGGTGGGATAAAATGACTTTCTGGTGCCAGTTCAACTCCCAAGCGTTATGACCTTGAACTTCCAAAAGTCGCTGAATTGTTACACGCTGAATGCAAAATCAATACCGAAAGGGAATTTGATATCAATCTATTATTTTCAGGGTTTAAAGTATGTTCCTCATTTAAAAAAATCACTCAGCATCAGTGGTAGAAATTTCGGAAATATTTGGAGTTAATTACTCTCTGGGGATTTTTGTCTCCTGTTTACGGATTCAGTGGGAGCATTAGTTTGAATATCTTCTGATAACTGTGTGCTACTTTGAACTATTGGCATCTCCCCTTTTAGGCTGATAATTAGGAAACTCAAAGTGGAACCACTCCATGGATAAGGATTTGAGGAGCTAACAAAGCAGGAAAGATCCAGCCGGAGTCTGAGGCACACGCAGGGACTGTTTGTGTTATCATTCTTTCTGTTGCGTTTGGCTGACATTAGTGAGGTCTGAAGATTTGGGTGGTTGGCACGATCGTGGTCTTCAGATATCTGGAGGATGTCAACACCAAGGAAGGAGGTCATTTATTTAGCTCTAGACCAGGGGTATAATTAGGGTAGGAGTCATGGAACCAAATTAAGCAAAGAAAGATTGAGACTGAATTATTAGGGGGGTAGTTCCAAGCAATAGAGTTATGAAGCTTTTAGATATTTTCTAGGGAATGCTATGCACTTGAAAATCAGAGGGACAGAGGCCAAGATAATGTAGAGGAAACCACGACCTCTGGGGGATCAGGCAAACAGAGTACTTCACTTTCTCTGCTTTCCTCTGGTCTCACAACACGAAAAGCTCAGTGGGCAATCCCCTCTGTCCACCTATAACGAGGGCTTGCTTCTCTTAAAACCAGGAATTATTCAAGGGATGGTGTGTTCCCACAGGAGAAATCTGCATGTGAGAATTGGAGGAGAGTCTGGGAGAGAATGGGAGGTTGGGCAAGTGCCTGATTTCTCACTTGTTTGTGGTCCTGCCTCTAGAGAAAGGGAAGAGGAGGCGAAATCTGTTCCTCTGATTGGTGGGAACAGATCCTGAAACTCTGGGTGAAAAGGAGCCACCTGCTACAGGGAGAATTGAACACTGCTGGTTGAGGACGATGGAGGCCTCAGCGATTGCAGAACCCTCCATAAGCCTGGAGCTTTTCTTTTCCTCTGGAGCATTTCCCCAACACGCTGGGAACCGACTTGTCTTTCCCCAGTCTAGTATGGACAGCTCTCCCAAGATGGTCCCAGCTTCCAGGGACTACCAGTCTGTTGTAGGTCTTGCTGCCTTCCTGACCAGCCCTTCTGGCCCCATGCAGTGTCTGGAGGGTGCACAGGACCCAGGCTTCCTTGAGACACTAATTAGGGGCATTTGCTTTAGGTATTTTGCATAAGCCATTCAATAGTACTGATAGATAAAACAACAGAAAGATATACTGACACTTGGTAGAGATTTTTATGTTTAATCTCCTGGGAGTGTCTGTACTTCCTTCTTCCTCTGTGGTCACAGAGGTGGGCAGCTGGGAGCGCTCTTTTTCTGTAATAAGGGTAGCTCCCATGTAATTTTCTACTTTGAATCCTGTATCTTTTTGTATTAAGTGGAATGGCATTTTACTCTTTAAAACAGTCCATGGCTGGTCTGTGCTGCTAGCTTTGTCTTAAAAGGGAATAAAATTCTCAAATTGAAACCAAATTGGAGACTATTCTATGGCATGCTCTGCAAGGGGCCGAACACAGACATGGGTCTGATGATTACCTTGACTGCAGAAACTGTGGGGTCCATAATTTCCGGAGCAGTGGACACTTGCTGTGTTGGTTTTCCCATCCTTGAATTTAGATGGTCCTTGATCATCCTACCTGGCTTAGAATCCTGGTTCCATTGAGGCTGTCCGCCATTGCAATCAGGCATTCGAGGCGGCCCCGTCTCTATCCTCTGGACGTTCTGTGTTTGAGCCGGGAGAGGATGGACAGGGAACAAAGCCTGAGTCAGAGACCCCCAGCAGCAGAGAGAGGGGCCCCTGGGGAGTTGCTGATGGGGATGATGAAATGGGAGGAGGGAAGGACGTGAGCCAAAGGCCCCGCAGCATTCACCCAGAAGGAGAGTGGCTGCTGGGCACTTGGGGAGAGACCCTGTAGGAGCGGGGCACTGGGTGGAGCAAGGTTAGCCCTTAATGAGGTTTTTATGTGTGCTCCTGTTTTTGAATTTTTATGCCGGAGTTTCAGCACAGTGTGGGGTAATAACCAAGGAAACCCTCACCTGCCTTCTGTATCCATTTCCTAACCCTGGTTCTGAAGAGGGCAGGGCCCCTCCCCCCAAGAGATCTCGAGGGGCATTATAAAACTCTCAAAAGAAGATTAGTTTGGATTCTCGCTCATTTAAAAAGTCATTGTAATGATGAGGAAAGTGTGAGTGTGTTGAAAAACGGAAGAAGCCACCTTCTAAAAGGCGAGATAATCATGGTGTAGAATTGTGCTAGTGTTGCCTTTACTATCACTATGCAGCAAAGATGTTTTCAGCCACAAACACAGTTGTCTGTCTCAGTGTGACTCCTATGTACTGTGTGTCAAGCTGCAGGAAGTCCAGCTGATGTAAATAGATTAATATTTAAAAAGTAATACGGAAGAATGAGGTTCCAAACATGTAACGTTTAATTATTAACAACTCATAATGGAATTCCAATCCAGACTCCTGTCTCACATCTCACTGGTGTTCAGCAAAAAGCTCAATTAGCCAGTGAGCCTGCTCGCTCCACGGCTTCTTGTGACTATCACAGGGCTGAGCCTGTGTTCTCTTAAAGTCTCTAGCAATATGGATATGGAGGCTTCGGTAGCGGTATGCTTTCTCATTAGATAATCGTCACGATCCTTTTTGGTCCAATGGATGAAGTGACTGTATATTGTTAAGAGGACTTAGAAAAGAATTCGAGTTGCTTCCAGCTGGTAGGACTTGAGAGAGTTGGGTTACCGGTTAGAAACTGTGATATCAGGGCATCCATGCTACTGTTGGGTTTATCAGGCCATGAAGTATGTGTGACAGGATGCAGGTGTCTGATTAGAAGAATTTATTTAGGCCAGGGATAGTTGATCACCCATTTTCCTTGGGAGACCATAGTTCTTCTGGCCCTTTAGGACACCTCTATCACTCACTCTTGATAAGGGTGCTTTTGCCTGGAGGCCGATGGCAGAGAATGGCTGAAGGAACGAGATAAAATGATTGATATGACTCAGAGCAGAATAAATCCTCACAGACCAATTGAATTTACTTCAAAATCAGTGTGCCAGCAAGATGGGTTGAAGTAGTATCTCTTAATTTTATATTTTTATTCAGCATGACAGATAAGACTGTCCTTTGTGTAAAAATGTGAAAATATGGACATGCCGTTTACTGTGTTTTAAGAGTTTGCTCCCTCGGTTGTGGCGGCTTGCTCATGAGATGCTCATGAGTTCATCTGTAATGCAGAAAAGCACTCTTGGGCGGAGCCTCAGGGTTTGGAAGGTCACATGCCAGGTAACAGTATTTATGACATCCTGCCGGGCTTGTGGGCTGTGTGGGGTAACTAGAGCTGAGAGGACAGAAATTGAGTTTGTAGTGACTGAAGAAGCTGAAACCACAGGGTGAAATGTAATAGCGTCTAGGCCTGGGTGAGCACAGGAAGCCGATGAGAGGTGAGGGGGGCTGCAGGGCTGAGAAAAGGGCTACGGGGGGCTGCATAACCTTGACTCTCACAGGAAAGAGCCTGCTAACAGGCAGAAAGGCACGGGCATGGGAATCACCTTTAACTTCTCCTACAATTTGGTTAACAACCGATGGTTGCATGTGGAAGACAGTGCACTGGGCAGTGGAAGTTCCCTAAGACCCAGACCTAGATCCACCAAGGCTTTAATGGTAAGCTTTCCGGGCTCTGTCTTATATGCAGCCAAATCATTAAAGTAGCATTTTCCAAAGGGTTTTCTATAGGATTCTACTAGGAAAAAAAAAAAAAAAAAAAAAGAGTTCCATTTTTGCAAAGCTGAAGAAACTCTGGTTTAGTGAAGATAAACATGTTTCTTTTCTGCAGAACTTCTCAGAGGCTTAAATATGGCAATGTGTATTAAGAATCTCCAAAAGGAGCATAGGGTAGGCCACATTTCCCCAACTCACCTGGCCATGGAATCCTTTTTCAGGAGCAGGACATTGATGGGACTAGAGTTTTTCAGGATACTCTTCAGGCAATAGATGGTTGGGGTAAGAATGGTCAATGAGACGGGGGCAGTTGCAATGGGCTTAGGAACAGGCAAGGACCTTGATGTGACAGTCACATTTCCTTTCTGTGGTGACCCTCAGAAATAGTGCTGGTGCGAAGAGGCATATGTAAGAGGCATGGCCTGCTGTCCACTTCCTGCTTCCCTGGGCAGCCCACAGCCATAGCAGGGTACACAGTACTTATGTGCTGCAAAAAGCTGCTTAATCACAGGGAGGAAGTATCATGGGATCACACAAGGGCTTTTAAGTCATTACCCTTTCCTAGATTTTCCTTATCTTTTAATAGAGGGTGATAGTCGACGGAGTTGTAGTAAGGATTAAATCAGAGAAAGTATATAAAGCTGGGTTAGATTCTTGGTCTTCTGAAAATTATAGAGCCTTGCTATAAAGAAGCCCCAGGAAATAAGCTAGACGGTAATAGCCACTGCTGCTTATCCTCATTAGTGTGGGCAGTTGTTCTGGCAACAAAGATGGTCCTGCACTACTAATAAGTGGGCAACTGGACTCTCTTATTGCCCCTGGGTACAAGCATTATTGCTTCCTGCTTGCCCTTTAAGGACTTGCAATGCCCTGCCCTGCACTTGACTTCTACTCCTGCCACTTCAGCCCTCTTTTCCCCACTCCACCTTGTGACCTCTGCCACCCCTTGTTTCTGCTTACTGTCTATCTTCGGTGCTCCTCTGGCTTTATTCCCACAGCACTATCCCCGCCACTACTTACTCTCTTGGAGTTATCTTAATCCACGGCCTCCCAAGGAAGAAAATCTAATTGCTTTGTTGAATTACTCTGTCCCTGTTAGGCAGAGCCAAACTGAGGTCTTGAGGTATCCTGGGGGCCAGTCAGCTGTGGCCAGAGAAGCGGCAGTGCCGTGGCCATAGAAGGCACTTGGCATCCAGTGGGATCCATTCTGATACAAAGCTAGTTGATCCACAATTCTTTTCCTCCTCCTCTTTCTTTCCTTACCTATTCTTCCCCACTGCTGCACATGTTAGACTGTATCACATGCGTGCCTTGATGCAGCAGAATATACCCAGTAATGCCTTTTATTTCACTCTGAGATATGAAGTACTAGAAGAGAGGCTTGACCTCACATATTTAGATTCCCTTCAAATATGCCTTTCCTTTGTGTCCTACCAGATCTGAGGCCCATTGCACAGACTGTTCGGATCAGGTAGCTCTGTCAGACTAATTTCTCCTCACCCAGGGACTGAGAGTCCAGTTGTACTAGGAGTCAAATGGAATTATTCCTCCCCATTCATTTCCCTCTTCAGAGTGGACCAAAGAATGATATAGTTAGTTATACAGGGATTATGAGATAGGAGCTTTTTACCCAAACACTGCCAATTGGTATAGAATTGTTGCTAGTCTTAATTTACTTATTTCCAAAATAAAGCACATTATCTGGCTGCTTGTCTCTTTACAGACTTCTTGTGAGTCGTATTGTGATAGTGTCTATTGAGCCAATTGAATTTACTGGGGAAAAGGACTTACAACAGATGTGTTGAAATATATATGAATACATATCTTTGTCCCAGGCTATCTTGCTTTATACCATTTAGCACCTCAGGTGTTAAACCTGGATAGGAAGACTGGGTTTGGCTAACCCAGGATTTGCTTATAAGAATGGGGTTGTAAGAAGGGTGGTCAGTGGAGAATCTAGCTTTAGAAGAGTTTTGGCTTTCAACCAGGTGGTTGGTTGGCAAGGTAGAATGGCTAAATTCATTAAACAAAGACAGAAGAGAACCAGGCAAAACAGCAGTCCACAAACATCCAGGAAGCTTTTCAGAGACAAACGAACCTACGTGTAGATCCAAAATCAGAAGCAGTCCAACCCGTGCCACTTAGATACTTAAGCAACTGCCACCAAGTGGGTGTTCTCACAGGTTTTAATTAACTAAAAAGACAAGACAACCTAAATTCTTTTCCCCAAGTTTGTAAGCCCAGCATCCTAGGCCTTTTGAATTTGCAGCATTGTGCACCAGATGCCATAAATGTCACATTTGTGTGTGACTAAAGCATAAGGGATTCCATTGGTAACTCTGGCCCAGGCGACTGGTGCTGGCCTGAAGCTGAGCCTAGGGCTAAAACATCCATAGTGAGCTTAAGACCACAACCTGGCCTGCAAACCTCCTCATTATTGCAATTATGTTGCTGTCAGACACTCCACAAGCCATTGGAAACACAGTGGAGACTTTGGGGGTCAAGTGTTTTGTTGATTTCAGTTTCTGGGTTTTATTTTCATGGCGTGCTTTTTTACTTTGAAGTACACATCACAGGAAAATTCATAGTAGTGGATTTTCTCTGTTTTTTCATAACTGCGATTTAATGGAAGAATAACAGATAAATAAGAGTAGAGTGTAGGTAGACCAGTTGGCTCTGTTTTTTGTTTTACATGTTAAATGTTATTCTTGTACATTTATAATCATTATAAAACCAAAATATTTGTATTTATATGACACTTTATATTTTTCAGAGCACTCCCATTTGCACTATTTGTTTTGATCCTCACAGCAGAACTTGAAGGTAGACAGAAGGCCCATGGGCACAGAAGTACGACCCAAAGTTATAGGGTGGGCAGGACATGGGTCTTCCGATTCCTAGCTCACCACCTTCCTCACCAAACTATGCTGCTTCCCAAGTGAAGAGTAAAAGCCTGGGGCATTGACTGAAGATTGGGAAGGATGTATTCAGAGATTTAAGGTTCTCATCAAGAAAAACTTAAATTCTGAGGTGGGGAACAGAGGCAGAAACTATCCAATAAACCTGCAAAACTGGACACAATAAAGGCAGCAGGTATGACAGCCATGAGCAAGAACAAACAAATGGCTTCTGACATATCTCTATCAAGGCAGAGAGTGGGAAGGACCAAGTTACCCTGGATTGTGGGCACAAAAAGATAAAAATAATCTCAGAGATACCACTGCAGTTTTGGAGCGTGTTTGTTTTGTTTTGGTTTACTTTGGTTTGCCTAGACTAGAGCTAACATGGAAACCTAAAATATAAAACAACATATCCCCCCTTCCCATATCTGATTGGTGGGTAAAATTCGGGAAAATATATCCTTGTATGGCAATCCATGCACTTCAGAGGAAATGTAAGATAGGAATTTTAGGAAAATAAAAAGAAGCATCAAAAGAATTAACTTGGGGTATTGAGTATGAAATATGAAGCAGACATTAAAGACAGATTAGTTAGCAAAGAAGCAAGAAATGGGACAGCTTACCTAGATATATGCTAAGAATGTCATTCTCTTAAAAACAGAATAATTGATTTTTCTTCCC
Organism: Neofelis nebulosa; assembly: GCF_028018385.1. Taxonomy (NCBI): domain Eukaryota; kingdom Metazoa; phylum Chordata; class Mammalia; order Carnivora; family Felidae; genus Neofelis; species Neofelis nebulosa. Next base: position 100,617,274 of record NC_080787.1, read on the forward strand.
ATGCCTTGTTGATAGTTCTGAGAAGGTAGAGAAACAGTAAAGAGAATCTTACTTTGACCACCATTTTGATAGAGATAGAGGAAAGCTGTTTAGTATGTGGATGGAGAGGGGAAGTAAACCAACTATCTTGGATTGTGCGATGGAGAGGGAGAGAATGCTGGATACGACCAGCTATATTCCCTAGAATTTAGAAAAGCAGATTTTATTCAAGTTCTAAGGAAAGTTGGATTTAGTCCCACAGTCAGAGGCTCAGCATAGTATTAGGGGTGGAAGAGCAACATGGGGGAAGGGGGTTGGGAAATTCTAAAAAAGAATTCTGTGTCAGGAAGGCTAGGGTGCATGAGGAGTTCCATGGGGAACTGCCCAAGATAATAAAGGGAGCTCTTAGGGCTATGCTCCTGAAAGGAACAAGAAGTAAAACTGGATAGATCAGTGTGTAGAATAAATGGTTAATGATTAACAAAAGAGAGGGAGAAGGCAGAGGTGGGCAACTTTTATTTGGTTTATTTCCACTGTCTCCATAAAGAAAATGTTATCCAGACTGGGTAGGACAGATACCATAAAGAAGGCTATGAATCCCACATTGTGGGCACCTGCTATGCTAAACAAATTTAGGTCTCCCAGCCTCTATGAGGAAATTTGTAGATGATTTCATATCTACCTTTGTATAATCTTCATTCTATCATGATAAATGGGAGATGTTTTAAAAAGACAGAGGACAAATGTTGACCAAATTTTCAAAATTGGGAAAGAGTTTCTGATTTCTGAAACTCTAGACCCAGTAGGCTTGATGGCTTACCCTCAAAAGTCCTTGAATATATCATTAAACAAATGATTGATGAGCACTTAGGAGAAAAAGGTTTTGGTTGACCAGAAACTCAGAATGAAGCAAGCTGTGTGGCAGAGTGGAAGAGGATGGGTTGGAAGTTCTGGATCTGGATCCTGGCTCCACTCTTTGGAGGCTGTGAAAGCTTAGGGAAACCCCATTGTCTCTTTGAACCTTTGTTTTCTCGTTTTCAAGTAAAATGGGAAAAAACCCCCAGAGCTTCTTTATAAGTTTGTTGTCAGAATTAAAGGAGATAAGTGAAAGCTTCAAGCCTGGTACATAACAGTTATTCAATAAATGTTTTTAAAAAGCAAAGAACTTCCAGTGGGATATGACTGCTAAAAAAGCACATGCAATTCTTGGGTGGTATTAGAGGAGGTATAGTGTTCTGTAAGAGGGAGAAGAGAGTTCCCTGGGTTCTGTGCCAGTCAGGTGGCTGCATTCTATTCTGGGCTCTATCTACCCTTTAAGAGGGACATTACTAAGGTGAAGTATATGCCTGGGTAAAAGGCACAGGAGGACAGACAGGAGGGCTCTGGGAACGTGTTCCCTGGAGAATGGGCACAGGAACTGAGGATGTTTAAAAATAACAATCTGGGGTAAATATGATGGCTCTTTTTAAGTATTTGAAAGGCTGAGATTAAGAAGGGGAGTTGGCCTTTGTTAGGGGATTCTGGTGGACAGAATCGCTACCACTGGGTGAAGTGACAGGGACATGAAGTGGTTAAGCTTTCTGATAGTCAAAACTGTCCAACAACAGACCAGGCTGCCTTAAAATAGGCTGCATAGGGGCTCTGCACTTACACTGCAATCATCTTTAGAAGGCCACCAGAAAAATCAGCGCAAAGGAGAAAGATCATTATGATGTGAATCATTCTTTGGCTGTATGGATAGATCTGGTTGTTTCTCCCTGTCACAAGAAGTCTGAGTCCCACCTGGAAGACTGTCTCTGTATGTGTAGAATGGAACCCAAGCTTGCTGAGGGAGTTAGGTTGAGTGGACTGTGAAATTCTGGAATTTCAAAATGAAATTATTATCAAACATTAGGCAACCATCTTAATCCTGTAGTTTTAAAGGCAAATGCAAACATCCCTGACATAGTGGCGGCAGTACTGTCTTTGAAGTGGACAGATCCAAGTTAGAATCTGGATCTGCCATCTATTATCTGCACAGATAATCTTTGGCAAGTTATTTAATCTACCTAAGCCCAGTTATCTATATGATAAGGGACTTTTGGAGATTAAGTGAGGTAACCCTTGTAACAGGCTTAGCATGGCTACTAGTGCTTAAATAATGCTAGCTATTGCCGCTAGTATATTACTAAGACATCAAATTATGACACCTGCTTCCAGTAGGCACTGTAATAAAAGTTATAATTTTTGATGGGGTATCCTGGAGAGATCTGAGGACTGGTCAGAGGTGGATACCAGGGTCTTAAGTGGGGGCAGTCCTGAGCATCCACGGGTAGGAGCTGGTTCGGTTTGTAACCCAGGGAGCCAAGAAATGTGCAAGAGACTGTTAAAATGAGGCATTGCAATGAGGCATTGAATGAGATTGAATGAGGCATTGCAAAGAAAGCCCTTAGCCAGGTGTCTGACAGGTTCCAAGCAATCAGTACCTCGCTGCTAAACGGACAAGAGGTCACTAGAAACAGCTATGAACCTTCGAGAAGCAGCCAGAGAGTGGGCTGGTTCATTCTTCCTCACGTGTTTCTTGGGGAGCGCTGTCACTATTGATGATCTCGTTTTCACAGCTGAGCACCTGAGGCTCAGAGGGATTAGGTGCCTGGCCCCACCAGGAGCTGGAGGCTGGAGAAGTGGACTGCCTGGTCTCTGAGATTCTTTTCAGGGCTAAATTTCATTGCTCTGAGATCTCTTGGGCTATTTCTGTGTTCTCTCAGGGCCAAGTAACTGGAAAACAGAGAGGCAGACATTTGGCACCAGGTAGACCAGATTTTCCAATGTTTGAATTTTTTAGTTTCCATCCGGATGACTTGTGTTAGGAAGATGTAAGTTGCATTTGTCCAGTGTAAATGAAGCAGAGAGTTTTGCGATGATACGCTAATGCTCTTAGGCAACCTAATGTGTCAGACCAAAGGGAAAAATCACCTTCTGCTGAATCCTGTGTTTGGCTGTGAGGAAGACCACAGTCACTGAGTACAGGCCAGGATTCCATCTCTTGCTTTGGCTGTAGAAACAGACTTGGGTCAGTAATGAGCCATTTGTCAACGCTCATCGAGATCCTGAAAACCAAGCCCCATCTCTTCTATGCTTGACAGAGCTCATAACACATCTGCCCTGGTGACCTGGGCCAAGACTTCTGAAATCCAGCCTAAAACATGTAAGAAGAACTTGAATCATGGTATAAAGTCCCTACAGGGCAGTTTTCTAGTGAGATGTTCAATTTTAACAAAGATGCTCGTTGGCCTCTCCTTGAGCTCCAGATCCTATTAGAGAAAAGAGAGGGGAGAGGGGAGAGAGAGAGACCAAACGACAAGGCAAACAAAAAAACTGAATAAGATCCATAAACAAAAAGAATTATGTAGCAAACATCATCATGTTGAAATCTAAACCTGCAGAAAGTTTATTTTGAAAATGAACTTCTCCATGAATTTGCTTTAAAAAAAAAATAGCCCTTGCTGGTTCTAAATCCTTCTCCTGAATTCTAGATGGCTTTACAGGTCTGTGGCTAGGTCATCTTTTTCTTTCCTTCACACTCTAATTCAACTTTGCAAGGAAAGTTGGAATCGTGGGTTTGGTCCCCAAATCAGGTTTTGGTACACCCCTCCCCACCATGGGGGCTTGTCCTCACATGTATTCTCCCATTCAGGGCTTGGGTCATCCTGTCTGAAAGGCCCATGATACTGTGGCTTCTGGCCCTTCCATGTAATGAGTCAAGCAGATCGCTCATTTGCTCTGTTTTTTAATAAAACATGAATAGCACGTTTTATGGCTTCCACTATTCAAACAGCAGTTGAGCCGAAGAGGAATTATTCCTTTTAATGATTTGAACACTCATTTCCAAGCAGCCATGCTGCTTTGTCAAGCTTTTTCCTGAATGAGAGAATGACTGGCTTTGGAAAAAGAAGAGGGCTCGGCAGGAGTTGACTAGGGTCTTCTCAGGATGGTGGGCAGTTGGGACATGCATAGAACTGTTGCTTGGTTCCTTGTCACTGCAGACAACCCCTCTGTTATCCTGGGACAGTCTCCTAGGAAGCAGGATGGAGCAGGGGGGAGGGGGGGGGTCTGTGAGGTGCAGCATGCATTTGCCCAGAGAGAAACATACTCCATTCTATCTCAAAGACACTCAGGCTCATAGGAAAGCTGTGGATGCAAATTTCCCATTCCCTGCTAACATTGTCATAGAAACATCCTCCCATTAAGTTAAAATGAACTTAAACATATGGGATGTTCCTGGGACATCAGCAACCATGAGGGAGGCGGGCTAGGGACTGAAAACATGCACTGTGCGGCAAACTTAGTGATCTGCCTGGCACACAAGCATTGCTTGTTACTACTGTTAGCTCCATTTCACAGAGGAAAAAACTGAAGCTGAGATTTTCATAAATTTTAGTGCTAGTAAATAATAGAGCCCAGACTCAAACCCATATCTTCTTATTCCAAATCCGATGTGATTTCCATAGCATCCCTTGCCACACTGAATTAGGGTCCTGATGGAGGCAGCGTCTAACCCCCCAAAACAGTTGATGCTGTGACCATGGGACCACAGGGTCAGACTGGAAGCATGTTTCCGGGTGGGGTCAGTTTGAGGCCCTCAACTCATGCTGTGAGGTGACTACAGGTAGGGCAGACCCCCAACCCTTGTCTGTCTGTCCTCCTTTGCATGTCTCTTGGATGAGCTCATGATTTTTTTTGAGCTAATCTGGACTGCAAGATCAGTGCCACATTTAACAGGCCAAGACCTAGAGAATCTGCCTTGTAGGGCAGGCTACAATTTTGTTTAAGGAGCTATAACTTCTGAGCTGTTAACCTGGGTGCTATATATATGGAAAGTCAGGCATGCATGAATATTTTGTTTTGTTTTTCAAATTGTTGATGCCATTCAAGGGATTGCTAATATCTTTTTATTGTTCCGTTGCTGCAAATGTCTTTGTCCAGATAAGAAAGATTTCAGCAAAAGGGTTTCTTAATTAAATATTGCCTCATGCCAGATTACCGCTCAGAAAGCAGCAGTGGGTTCCATTAAAGGATGAACTTCACTCCCACAGTCGACAGCTGATTAATGTGTTAATTAGGAACCCTGACCCCCTTCCCAGTCACCCGAATCTTCTCTTAAGCCCAGCAGAATGTATATATTATGCCCATGTGGGTAACCTCATGGCATACTTTGGCTTTGACTTTGGACGTTTATATAAAAATAAAGGCTCAGTTGCCAACATGAATAGCTTTCTTTCTTTCCAGGGGAAATACAAGATGGAAAGAGTTATAGGAACCAGAAGTCCTGCCTTTCAGTCTTCTTATATCAAGAGCAAGTGATATTTCTGCTGAGGCAGTGTCTTTTGAGTAGTTTAGCGGTGTAGGTTGCCACACAGTTATTTCACAGGAAAGGAGTGAATCCATCAGGCCACTGAGCTTATAAGTACTACCCTGGCAGTCAGCCACCAAAATATAAATACTCTAAATGGACTAAAGGAAATGTTCATTCTGTTGTTTAGAATTGGACACATCCCAGGAAGGTAAATTTAATCTTTTTGAGGACTGCTGTTATAGGCTTGAATGGAATACGCGTTTGTTTATCTCCTTTGTGATCTTTTTGTCTTCCTGGTGATACATTATGTATTTGTGATACGAAGCATTTCAGCTGTCTTGCTCAATGGCATTGCATTAGCTGATTGTTCAGTCCCCAGATTGCCATCGTTAAACAGCTTCAGCTTCAGCTCTGTCCAATCTGGGACCTGTTAGGAAGAGAAGTGGAACCAAAGAGGCCAGATTCCAACAGAAACAAAGCTGGGGTGGAATTAGGGGGAAATCATTCCAGAGCCCAGTGAGTTGGGCTCTGTACTTCTTAATCTTTATCTTTTAAACTATCTGAAGGAATTTTGGTACTTCTTGGCATAATAAGGAAAAACTAATGCCTCAAAAAGTAAAAAAAAAAAAAAAAAAAAGAAAGCTGCCTGTGGAAAAAGAAAGGAAGACTATCCCATACCACATGATTCAGAAAACCATAGTTTATGGGACACATGCCGTGTATTTCATGGATATGCAAATGTTATCTTATTAGAGAGAAACATCTACGGTATATATTTTCACCTAACTATCACATCTTAAGTAATCAGCCAGGCTCCTATGATGAAATCTTTAATTACCAGAAGTGAGTCATTAGGTAGATGTAGAGTGAATTATGGTACTGCGTTTTATTGCCTCACACGATATAGCCATTTGTACCATAAATTCATTGACCTCATCTTAAGTGATGTGTCCTATAAGACAGACTTGATTCATTATTTCTTAAGTGACAAGTTTTTTCTCTAATAATTTTTTGCTTCACCAGAAAGATTGCTTTTCTGTATTTTTAAGTCAGTGTTCTGAATTGAAATATAATGAGGCAAGGATATACGCACACACATTCACACTCACGTTACCCCAAATGAGACCATCATATACTGCCACTTACATTACCTAAACACTTTACAGCATTGCAGAAAATGAGGTAAACATTAGGCCTTAGCTTTAACTGGAAAGTTTCGTGCAAGAGAATTTTGCTTCCAACTTTGATGTCTGAAATTCTTTTTATGTGGAAATAGATAAAATGTGGTGAAGAATTCCGATTCGATAATTGGGATAGATCTATGATCACTCCTTATTCATCAATGAATTATTAAAAGTGAAAGAAGTGAAGGAAGGGAGAACATTTAAGTTATATTTAGATTATTTTTTTGACTCCACTTGAAAATATTTATTAAGCTTGAGGAAACAGAGGAATCCTCTGGAGGCAAATAATTCATTCTGGCAATTTAAAAACCAATTAAGGATTTCAGAAAACTCTTTCCCCTTATGGTTAAAAAGTAAGATCCAAAAGAAATATGCCAGAAAATTTGGCATATTATTTTAATTGGTTTAATTCATTGATAATATTTTTCAGTGCATGATTAAAGAAGCTATGTTTGATCCTTTACTTCAAGCTTATTAATTTACATCTAGGCCTAATATTGAAGCAGAATCAGGTGGCTTTATTTCATACAGGAACTTAAATGTCACATCATTATATATTAACTGTATTAAAATGATCACGTTTTAAAAATAATAGCTTCCTTGCTTCAAGGTTTAACTACTAGTTTACTTAACCTTTATCTAGATAAGAATTTTGAGAGTCTGATGGATCTTGTGTGTTTCTTTCATCAGAGGCAATTCTGCACTTACTTGTAAACTAGACATCTCAACTATGATTTAAAAAAGAAAATTTCTGTAATCCTAGAGAAACCTGAAAACACGGTAGTGAAACACAGAAGTATCTTAGCATTGAAATTGTTTTTCTTGCAATAAGTATTTTGAGAGGGTAATTTGATATGAGACTACACAAAAAAACGAATGTATACCAGTAACTATCTGTTATTCAGTCTCACACCTTCCAGTATATTACCTGCAAATATCAGTGGGAAAAAAAAAAGTGAGAAGGAAAGAGTGGATTTACACATACAGACCCATATCTGCCACAAGTGTGTACACCCACAATCACACCCTAGCATGCCACCACTGTTTACAGTCAAGGAAAGCTGAGAGTTAAATGAGATGAGTAATCAAATGCCCAGCATATGTTGTTTTTGCATTGTTGATGTGACCAATCGTTATTAAAAGTTATCATCTTTTAATGCTATCAGTTTACCATAGTTAAAAAAAAAAAAAAACATGCACCAACAACAGAACAGACACCCTCCTCGACAAAAACAAGGTTCCATTTACAGCAACATTGGAACCAATGCTCTATAGAGGAGAGCCTTGAATTCAACGAACTCACCATTGCACTGCATTTCAGAGTTCTCTCTCTGCTGCTGTATGGATTGAGTGCGAAGGAAATGACAAAAAAAAAAAAAAAAAAGAGAGAGAGAGAGAGAACGCTAGAAAGAGGAAAGAAAAAGAAAAGAAAAAAATTGCGTGTGTAATTTTCAGTCAAAAAAGTAAGGCACTGAAAGAACTACTGAAAATTTTGACATCTGTTTATCTGTTTATAGCTATGGCAAGATTACTCATATTAATTCTTGTTTAAAATGCCATATGAAGGAAAGACATTTGTGCAAACAAGAGTCATATTTGAATTGTAGATCATGTCTTCACCATCTGTGAGAGCTGATGGTGTTGCAAAATTAATGTGTTAATGAAATCACAATAATTTCTCCAAAGTAATGGGTTCTGAAGCCGAGAATGACTATTTTTTGAACTTTGATGTCTAGTGATTTCCAATTGGGAAAAGCTCTCAGCCTTTAATTAGTTCTGCAGCCCAACTTTAAAATAAATTTGGTGATATCTTGCTTTTGCCAGGAGTCGATTTGAAGGCGGGGGATGGGGGGGGGCAGAGAAGCCATAACAACTTTTGGAAAACGTTCTCTGGTGTTTGAAAAGTTGTTAAATAAGACTGCCTGCCAAGAAATGTCACCAAAAATTCTGACTACTGAGAGAGAGTGGGCAAACAGCTCAAAAAATAATTCTAGCTTGCTGCAACATCACAGGTTGGGAATAGCTAAACCTCACACAGACTTCATGACTAATTCCAAGTTTCCCTTTGGAAGCCAGACATAATGATGTTCAGCGCTTTGTGTTATTGGTTAACACAGCACAACCTTTCCAACTGCATTATTGAACACAGTCAATAGTGTAAAGTGACTTTGTGTGAGGAGAATTTTATGGGGCTATATTTCAAAGGCCACCGAACTTCCTGGAGAATCCTTTTCTCAACAACTAGTTACATTTACATTTACCACGAGCCTCTTTGACAGGTGCAAATATGTGGGCAGGTGTAGGTATTCCTTTTTGTCAGATCCACCTTTAAGTTGAGCTTAAAGGACACAACACAGTTTTGGGGTGTTGTTGTTACTGTTTTTAATAGAAGATGGTGATAATTGCTATTCTGAAGAGCTCCTATTTAAAAAGCAATTCTGCCTTCCAAGGAGAAATCATTTCACAAACATTTAAGAATTTCACCTTTCAGAAAGAAACACTTCAGCCTGTTCAAAAAAATTGTGATGAAGTTTGAAAGAACCTTTATGTGAGCCATGAAACACTCTCTACTAGAGGAAATTGCTTATCTTTTTTTTTTTCCTTTTTATTACTGTGTTGTAGGTATGTGACTGGTGTAAGCACATAAGACACACAAAAGAATACCTGGATTTTGGGGACGGGGAAAGAAGGCTTCAGTTCTGCAGTGCAAAATGTCTCAATCAATACAAAATGGACATTTTCTACAAAGAGACACAGGCCAATCTTCCAGCTGGGCTGTGCAGCACATTACACCCTCCCATGGAAAATAAAGCAGAAGGCACGGGGGTGCAGCTGCTCACTCCAGACTCTTGGAATATCCCTCTAACAGATGCTCGGAGGAAGGCCCCCTCCCCGGTGGCTGCAGCTGGCCAAAGCCAGGGCCCTGGCCCATCGTCGTCCACCACCGTTTCTCCATCTGACACTGCCAACTGCTCTGTCACTAAAATCCCCACGCCAGTGCCCAAGTCCATGCCCATCAGCGAGACTCCAAACATCCCTCCGGTCTCCGTCCAGCCACCTGCTAGCATCGGGCCTCCCCTCGGTGTCCCGCCTCGCAGCCCTCCCATGGTGATGACCAACCGCGGCCCGGTGCCGCTACCCATCTTCATGGAACAGCAGATCATGCAGCAGATCCGCCCGCCCTTTATTCGCGGGCCGCCGCATCACGCCTCCAACCCCAACAGCCCTCTGTCCAACCCCATGCTCCCTGGCATCGGGCCCCCGCCCGGCGGCCCCAGAAACCTGGGCCCCACGTCCAGTCCCATGCACCGGCCCATGCTGTCGCCCCACATCCATCCCCCAAGCACCCCGACCATGCCTGGGAACCCTCCAGGCCTGCTGCCCCCGCCGCCCCCGGGCGCGCCCTTGCCCAGTCTCCCATTTCCGCCGGTGAGCATGATGCCAAATGGCCCGATGCCCGTGCCCCAGATGATGAATTTCGGGCTGCCGTCGCTCGCCCCGCTGGTGCCGCCCCCCACCTTGCTCGTGCCATACCCCGTGATCGTGCCCCTGCCCGTGCCCATCCCCATCCCGATTCCCATCCCTCACGTCAATGATTCCAAGCCCCCCAACGGATTCTCCAGCAACGGGGAGAACTTCATTCCGAGCGCCCCTGGCGACTCCTCAACGGCGGGCGGCAAGCCAGGCGGACACTCCCTGTCCCCGAGGGACTCCAAGCAGGGCTCGTCCAAGTCTGCGGACTCGCCTCCCGGCTGCTCCGGCCAAGCCCTGAGCCTGGCGCCCGCGCCCGCGGAGCACGGCCGGAGCGAGGTGGTGGACCTGACGCGGCGCGCCAGCAGCCCCCCGGGCGCGGGCGGCCAGCTCGGCTTCCCCGGCGTGCTGCAGGGCCCGCAGGACGGCGTCATCGACCTGACCGTGGGCCACCGGGCCCGGCTGCACAACGTGATCCACCGCGCGCTGCACGCGCACGTCAAGGCGGAGCGCGAGCCGGGCGCCGCGGAGCGCAGGACCTGCGGCGGCTGCAGGGACGGCCACTGCAGCCCGCCCGCCGCCGGCGACCCGGGCCCAGGCGCCCCCGCGGGCCCCGAGGCCGCCGCGGCCTGCAACGTCATCGTAAACGGCACGCGCAGCGCCGCCGAGGGCGCCAAGAGCGCGGAGCCGCCCCCGGAGCAGCCGCCGCCGCCGCCGCCGCCGCCCGCGCCCCCCAAGAAGCTGCTGTCGCCCGAGGAGCCGGCGGTGAGCGAGCTGGAGTCGGTCAAGGAGAACAACTGTGCTTCCAACTGTCACCTGGACGGGGAGGCGGCCAAAAAGCTGATGGGGGAGGAGGCCCTGGCGGGGGGCGACAAGTCAGACCCGAACCTTAATAACCCCGCGGACGAGGACCACGCGTATGCTCTGCGGATGCTGCCCAAGACGGGCTGCGTGATCCAGCCTGTGCCAAAACCCGCGGAGAAGACTGCCATGGCGCCATGCATCATCTCCTCGCCCATGCTCAGCGCCGGGCCGGAGGACCTGGAGCCTCCGCTCAAAAGGAGGTGCCTCCGAATTAGAAATCAGAATAAGTAAAAGGTTTGTATGAACACCGGGGCTCTCCTGCACACGAGCCAGTGCACTTCTCCTTATTTCTTCTTGCAAGGCAGAGGCGTGAGGGAGTTGTACCGATAAACGTAATTTTACCGTACACGCTTTACAGCACACCTAATGTGGTCACGCACTGTCATCATTTTTGATCCAACATCATGCCCACTTTAGAGCTGAGGAAGCTGAGTCACAGCATGTAGATGCCATGCCCGAGGTCACTTATTTAATGGTGAAGCCCAGGCTTGAGTCTGACTTGAAACACTGTCTACTTAACCAAACTTTTATTCCTATGCTCATCTCTGTAATTCACCCCGTTGAGGAAGAGGGGGATGTGGGGAGGAAGGAGAGAGATTATTTGGGACCCTTAAAAGTTCAGTCATGAGGTTACAGAGCTGTGGTAAACGGTGAGCTGGGCCACTTCCGGTGGCTGGGAGGTCTTACTGACAGAATGTCTCAACCCCCCAAATTTTCTCAAAAACCATGGATTGCATCTGCAAGATGAGAACAAAAACTAACCCTCTTCCCTGCTTATGCCAGCTGAACCCAGGCCGCTAAGCCCCATTTGCCCGGCAGAGTGCTGAAGCAGTGGCCCACAGCTCCTGTCCAGGGAGTCTCTTCCTTCATGTTGTCATCAACCAGCTTCCCCCAGGGCAGGCCTCCAGCATTGTTGACCAGCTTGGCATTCTCTCCTTGCTTGGGCTCAGTGGCTCAGCTGGTGGGCTGCTCACCCCTGCAGGCGGTGGGAGGCTTTGACAGGAGAAAGGGCCACACTGCTGAAGTGGCTGCAAGTACACCTATCTGACCTCATGGAGGGAATCGTGCTTAATGCCAAATGAGCTACAGATAATGAGTCCAGAGTCTCAGTAAGGGGAAGAGGAGCTAGCATGTGTGGCTTGCCCACTAGAGCCAGATGTGGCCTCTTTTGATCTTTCCACCACCTGGCAGAATAGGCATCATCTGTACTTTACCACGAAGGAGCATAAGGCATGGAGCTGTCATCCAAGTTAGAGCTAGCAAGTGGGGGAACCGGTGTGAACTCGCCTGCCAGACCCAGGCCTGCTATCCCAGAGGGCAGCAAACGGACTACTGTTCAGTTGAGGTTTACCAACTGTTTGTGGAGAGAAAAGAAGAGAAATGAACACTTGCTGAGCCCTAATTGGTGTGCAGCTCCTTCCAGGAACTGGGAAGATACAAAGGTGAACATGAAACAGTGTCTGCTCCCAAGACAGGGACAGTTTGGTGGCAATGTAAACCCAGGGAGGAAGGAAGCCTAGGTAGAGGTGGACCTTATAGGAAGAACAGTTGCTCATGGTTGTATGTGTCGGCCCTCTGCTAAGTGTTTTTCAGTGGTGTTTATTTGGATCTGGATCTGTATGATAATCATTACTGTCTACCGTTTACTGATGAGGAAACTGAGACGGAAATTAAGTAGCTTCCCCAAGATGACCGAGTTAGTAAGCAGTCGAGATGCAAACCCAGGCTGATTCCAGAGCTCCGCTTTCTTTAACCACTGTAAAAGAATAGGCTAATTGGTCCCTTGATGACCCTACTTGATAAAATTCTGTTTAAGTTTCTTTCTTTTGAGAGAGAGGGAGAGTGTGTGTGCATGAGCGAGAACGTGAGTGGGGGAAGAGCAGAGAGAGAGAGAGGGAGAGAGAATCCCAAGCAGGCTCCACAATGTCAGTGGGGAGCCCAGAGCAGGGCTTGAACTCACGAACTGAGCTATGATATCATGACCTGAGCCAAAATCAGGAGTCTGATGCTTAACCAACTGAGCCACCCAGGCACCTCAATGAAATTCTTTTATTCTCCTTAGTTGTCTTGGGCAAAGTTCCTAGACAAAAACCAAGTGTACTTACTACTACTTAAGTGTTGAGAAAGTGTTCAATTCTTTTTTTTTTTTTTTTGGACAGTGTTTAATGCTAGTTTTTACAGCAACAAGCAACAAACCTAGACTAACAGCCCGTTACTCCACAGGGGGAAATAGAAATGTGGACCAGTACAATTGATGTGGCATGTCCAGACCATTGTCTCTAAGTTGGCACATTTATGCAGGCACCTACCTAACTGACAGCCAGAGGTTTGTTTGGGAAGCATAGAGCCAGAGCTAGGGGGGGCGCGCTAGGTGGTGCAAGAAGCGTTTCTCAGTCATCATAGTTTGAGGTTTCCTTTTCCATTAATGGCTTTGCCAGCAGGAGCAGAACACTAAGAATCAGTTCACCATCATTTCTTGATTTTACATCTACAAGTTCTGCTGTCCAAAGACAGATGGGCTCAGCCTTCTTCATAGTCACCTCAACTGAAAATGCCCCTGATTTCTCCACCAGAGTAGTTTAATCTGGTTGACAAAGCAATGAGTAATGGGAAGGTGTGGGCCACAGAAGTTATGGCCTTTAGAAAGCCAGAAAGCTTGGGAATTGTAATTTTAAATATATTCTATTATCACTCATTCAAATGACATTAAAGGAGGAACAGAAGGGTGAGCACATTTTACTACCCTTCCTGGAGTGAGAAGTGACCAGGTCAAGAATAGTGCCACAGGTCCATGAGTAGCATGGGACCAGAAGAACATAAAAGCATGAGATATATGATAGCTGTTTGGATGATATATGTTTCTGAATAAAGAATCAGGCTAGGGTCTTGTATGTGGACCAGAGTCGTTACTAAAAATATTAACCTGGCTTTAGCCAATTTCAGAAGATGCAGTGACAAAATTGCCAATAGCCCCTAGAGATTGGAGAGTTCTTTTTATGGTGGCTCCCCCCAAGAAATTACAGCTTTTCTTTAAAGTCAGAGACACTTGGGCTTTGCCAGCTACAGCAGGGGTGACGAGGCAAGTGATTTAAGATGGGGGAAGAACTGCCTCTCCTTCACTAAATCTTATTTCCTCTTGCCCTCTGGAGTTGCATGTCTCCTCACAGTACGGTCTCAAGCTGCCGTAATTCACTCACATCCTCTGACCCTTCCTGATTTTCTGTGCACACGTGGTGCTGTTTTTCTTCTATGCCTTCAGAAACCCAGCCCATTCATATGGTTGTGGAAATTGGAAATGCATCCGTTAAATAAAGGACGGCATGGCTTCTGTGCCATGACAGTGAACGCTGTTGGTGACGAGGTAAAGCCAAAGTGGAAAGCATTAAACGGGACTGAGATGTGGGGGATGAGGTATGGCTGAGTGATTTCTCCGTATGCTTGTTGGTGACGCATATATTATTTCTCTTGGAAAGCCTGTGGGTCACTTGTCAGTGCTCTTCATATTTTTTCACTGTGCCTGCCATTCTCATACTCTATTACTGGTCGGTTTATTTGTTTATCATCTTAAACAGATTTGAAGTGGACTGCATCTTGAAATCAATAATCCAGGCAGCTAGTTTTGTTTTTTGTTTTTTGTCTTTTGTTTTTTTAAAGAAGCCATCATATTTGCTAGTTCTTGGCAAATAACAGGTTTGGTGCTTTTTGGGTTTTTTGTTTTGTTTTGTTTCCATTTTGAAGTGATTCTGTTCCTGGTTACTTGACTTTATGCATTTTTCTTTGTTGATATGAATTACAAATTATTTCATTGGGCAGATATTGTCTTAGAGGCAGAACTAATTAAGTTTTGGTCGAAGATTTTGAAAGGCTGTCATCTCACTTTAATCTTTAGCTTTCAAGGCTCCAAATGCCAGTGCTGCAGCTTCTGTAGACTGAAAAAATACATCCCCCCAAATAATAAGAAAAACAATGGATAAACATTTTCCAAACTATTCTATCCACAAAGAATTCCATTTGTAAATGGAATACTCCCTTCTTTGTCTTTGCCTTGGAGCTTGGGGGATAGCTGTTTGTATTTGTACATTTTCTGAATTTCTACAGTTTACACTTGTTTATGGTACATTGGGGAGTTCAGAGTAACCATTTGCAAATGTTTGAAGATACTCAAAAGAAAATATCCCCCCTCCTCGATTTTCCAGGGAAATGACATATTCTAAGTAAAATAATCAATGGAAAAAATGTGGACCATGAGTAACCTTTTCGCCCTCACTTTTTCCATTCCCCAGGAGCAACGAGTCCATACAACTTCCCACCTTGGTGGCTTCCAGATTTCTTCTGTGTTTCTAAAATGAGAAGGAAAATCTGGGGCTCTTTTCCCAGGCCCCAATTCCACAGTGCTCACTCAGCCTCAGCAGCACAGGCCCCTTCCACGTTTTGTTTTCTCCAGGAGACCTAGAGGAGGCAGCCATAGTTGTGGCCTCTTGGAGTTTACTTGCCGGTCTGGATGTGAAGACACAGTCCCAGGAAGGACTCTTCCAAAGTGGGGAGAGGGGTGCTGACCTCATTAAAAAAGTCAAGAGGGTGGAGGTGACATGTAATTTTTTGCCAGTTTAGTTTTTCCAGCCAAGAAACCTGAGAGTAGGCTGCCTGGGAAGTCAGGTCCATACCTTGGAAATATTACTGTGGGTGTCTCCTATGAAAGCAAGGAAAAGAACACCTGAAAGCGAGGAGAGGAAATCAATCCAAATGGGATGTGCTCAGATCCTATGCCAGAGTTGAGATTTTTAATGTCCCAGTACTTGCTTATGGGAAGTGTGAATTGGCCACATAGTCACTGATGTTCAAGTTTCGGCTGTCTGTTGGGATCCAGATGGCTGTCCAGTTCTAGGTAGGGGTAATTCAAAGAGCCAGAGAGAAACTGCCAGGTCCGCATCATGCACATATGTTAATGGGGAGGACTTCTGGAACTCTCCGTGATCTTTTCAGACTTTCGTAGAGGAGAGTTTTCCGGAATGAACAGGGTCAAGATTGGTCTTAAACAATCTCATTCAGTGCTGCTGGTTCTATTTTAACCCTTTCGACAAAAGGGTGGGAGGAGGGTTTTAATGTGCAAGCATCTGGCTTTTAGATGTTATTTCAATCAGATTAAGATGGAATAGGAAATGACATGTGTGGCCGGGTATTTACTTCTTTCAGATGTAGCCATAACCCTCCATCTTCAGCAGGGCTGGGACAGGGGTGAGGTGGGAGAGTGCTTAGTGTGCAAAGTTTAAAGAACTCAGTCTCAGGGGCATGTAGGTGCAGTGCTGGTCCTGGCCTTGCTCCCAGGCCTCTGGTTGATGTGGTAGCTCCCTAAAGCTAGTCTCCTGCTCCACGGACTAGTCCATAGTCAGTCCATGGATGGCCTTCAGCCATTCCCCCTGGAATTTCAGGGGAAGTTTTATGTGTCTGTGCACTGAGGCATTTTCTTGGGAGGAGAGCTCTGTAGGTTTTGGCTTCAGAAAAAGTATGTGCTATATCTCTGAAGGGTTATCATATATTATCACG
This sequence comes from Neofelis nebulosa, assembly GCF_028018385.1. Lineage (NCBI taxonomy): Eukaryota > Metazoa > Chordata > Mammalia > Carnivora > Felidae > Neofelis > Neofelis nebulosa. The sequence goes on from NC_080787.1 coordinate 100,633,651, forward strand.
ACACCATAACTGAGTGGAATTCTTCTTGTCACTCTAAGGAAGCTTATTTCAGGTAAAGTTTTCCTTAAAGCAGAATTATTTGTAGCAGTTTTTGCTGTGGACCTAATATTACAGAACCACTGTTGCAGATACATAACGTAGCTCCTGCCTCCATAAGATGGATCAGTGACAAAATGCAAAAGGTTACAGACCCTTCTTCAAGTTATCATATCCTGTGAGTGCAGGAAAAGACACAAGCTGGATGCTTCCCCAGCCCCTGGACTTTTGAAGTTTATACTGTATAAGGAGACACTGTCCTTCCGTGGGAAACCTTCTACTCTGCTTTGGAGGCCAAGGGAGCAGAATGGCTAGCACCCAGGAAGTGGATGGCTCAGTAAACACCAAGACATTGATGTAGCTGTCTCTGAAAGTGCTACCCATTCTCTCTAGCTCCCTAGCATGCTTCTCCACCTGGAAAGAGTGTGCTTGGAGAGGGGAAAGCATTCGATCAGCTATTAACAGGCCATTGCTCAGAAGGGCACTGGAAATAAACTCCCTGTCTGATTTCCAGGGAGTAATCCCCTTGCCAGCCTGAGTGGCTGCCTGGGCATCGTGGTTCAATCATTTACACCTACCTCCGTGCTGACAAGGAGTGAGGAGGGGCAGAGGTGTTTAAGAACCAAAATACACTACAGCACGGGACACTTACCTCATGTAGTGAAACGCTTACCTCCATCCCCAGCATGCTGCCTTTTCCAGATTCTCTTGTCAAAGAGGTTGTGCTGAAGGGGCAGAGATAGTCTTTCTATTTTCCTTTCCTCTGTCCTGCACAGAATTATCTTGAATTTTTCAGTTGCTGCTTTAAATGGGTAACACTTCCTATGTGAATGCATGTTAAGACAATGCATTCTGCTTGTGTAAACTTTTGGTTTTCGATGCCTCAAAAGCATAAGAGGAATCCATTCCAGACAAACAAGTTAGCCTTAAAAGATAAATGGTTTGATGCTGGCATCATTAAACAGGGTCCCGTTCTCACGGAAAAGGGGTCAATGACATCTCAGATGCCGGCTCTAAATGTTAACAGTATAGAGCTCTTCTCTGGATTGTGGATTTGCACAGCAATCTGCCTGACAAAAAAGTGGGGTGGGGTCTGGATTGAGAATAGGAGGCCATCAGCAAGGAGGGAGAACACACAGACGCAGGCACGCATACACACACACACACACACACACACACACATTATTTCAGGGGCTATTTAAAAGATTCTAGTGAAAACAACTGGAACAAAAGCTGCACCAACAACAAAAACTTGGAGTCAGTCTCTCATGCTTTAGAACAGCTCCTGAGCGCACTACACATTCTTAGGTTGGAAACCAGTCAAGTTGCCTCCCTGATCTTTAAACTCCTCACTCCTGGTGCATATGCAGTTTTACCAAGTTGCCCAAATGCCTTCTCTGAGTAGGCAGAAGGGAACTGCTTTTCTGTGTAGCTGCAGGATCCGGACTGTGACAAATCAAAGCTGCCCAGCGCTCCCCAGCCTCATTGCACCCCACTCTTTGGCTGTGCAGCTGGATGTCTCGTCACTGAACCTCTGGTGTGTTGTCTTTCTTTGACAGCAAGCTGTGTTTTCTTTCGGGTAAAAAGGGAGGTAAGAATGCGACTGATAGCATTTAAGGAACAGGAGGGAGAGACACAGTGTGTGGACTTATTTGATATGAACCATTGACCTAACATCCCCAAAATGCAATTAAAAAGTATATCTCTCTCTCATTTGCATGACTTCTTTCCCCAGACATGTTTTTGGTATTGAAAATGAATGGTATTCCCATACAACATGTGTCTCAATTTGTAATGATATCCGCCTTGCAGCTGGCTTAGTTCTCGAAGTGTTTCTAAAATGTTACTGTCTTAAATTTGAGCCAACCTACACTAACAAATTATCTAGAAGCAAAGTGGCTAAGCTGCATTTGGTGAGAGAAAAGGAAACCCTATATTTCATCCTTCAACTCTTGTTTTGGAAATTCAGACTGTAACATGATCTTTTCCTAAGGAAATCTACACACGCACACTTTAAAAATTGTGCGGATTGGGTGTTGTGGGAGCAAGAACGATCAGGTTTAAGTTTCTCTGCAAAGTTCTGCATCCCATCAACAAGCCCTTTTGATATTTTAAACCCATATTTAGAGTAATTTCAAGATATTTGGAGCACATGTGGTTAAATGTAAAACTTTGTCATTATGATTTGTTAGATGCTTATACTTTAAATATTTATAAGCCATTTTTAAGTACTTTATCCAAAAGCCTTCTCCCACTAGAATACTGTAATTGAGTGGTATCTGAGCATCATTATATATAGAAGATACAGGGTGAAGTCACTGCAGCGTGCACGTTCTTCCTGCTTTTCTGGTTTCAATTCAAATGCTATTTTTAGTAGTTTCAGCTTATTTAAAAAATGTATAAAAAGTCATAAACAGGGTTGGTTGTCTGTGATTTAAAAAAAAAAAATTACCCAGTTCTCCCAAAGGTAAAGTGTTCAATGTGAATCATGTTGAGTCTCACCTCTTTGTCTTATCCTAGGAGTATTTAGTAAAACTTTCCATTCGAGTGTTGGATCTGAATCTGTGTCCACATGAGTTTAAAGTGTCATATTGTTCCTCTGAAATGTTTTAGGGGCAATTTACTGGTGGTTAGATCGAACTCTTTATCATTCACCTGTAACCATCTTGGGAACTAAGACCCAGGATCCTGTCTTTATCACAGATAGCCTGCTTGTGCACTTCATGTGAAAAAGAGGAGAGGGAAAAAACCTGTTTTCCACACTCAGAATCCATTTAAACTTCAGAGGTTATAAATTTCAAACTGACCACAGGCCTCTGGGGCTCACACTCTTTTATGGCTGGCAAAATACAACTTTCTGGTAAGAACGGGAAAATGAAGGCTTAAAAAGGCTCATAAACTTGCTTGGACATCTAATAGCTCTTACCAAACAGCATTTTCATGAGTTAAGTGTAAATGAGTCAGAAACATATAGATCGAATTTCTTTTAAAATACACATGGGTTTAAAAATTAAGGCCAAAGTGCTTGGCAAAATAAGTTTTGGTTTTAGCCAAACCCCAAATGTTTTAAAAAAATCGTTCTACAATTTGCCAAACCAAAAAGACATCCAGGTCCCTCTGTTCCTCTCATTGAATATGATGGCATCATAAACACAGGACTTAATGTCTATTTTCATATCCACCAAGGTTTGAGCAACATGAATCCCAAATGTTAATTGAAAAACTATGAAAAAGTTTTGGAAAAACATTACGGTTTTGCAGACAAAGATGAGGAGTCACTGATTCTGAGTTCTGATTTTGACAACACACCTCACTGTCTGATCATCCCATCTACTTGTTCTCTGTCTCAGCTGGTGTGTGTGTGTGTGTGTGTGTGTGTGTGTGTGTGTATTAGAACACATCCCATCTACTTGTTCTTTGTCTCAGCTGGTGTGTGTGTGTGTGTGTGTGTGTGTGTGTGTGTGTGTGCAGCTTATGCATAGGAATAATAGCTTTTTAAAAAATTCTGTATTTGGAGTTCTTAATTTATACTTAATTCATATATTACAATCCACAAACTTAATAAATTCCCAGTCATATCCAAACAGAGGGAGACAGTCCCCTTATTGATAGTTTGGAGATGGTCTTCATTTATTTCCCTAGAGAGTAAAACATATCAATTTTTTAATGTTTATTTACTTTTGAGAGAGACAGAGAGAGAAACAGAGTGCAAGCAGGGGAGGGGCAGAAAGAGAGGGAGACACAGAATCCAAAGCAGGCTCCAGGCTCCAAGCTGTCAGCACAGAGCGCGATGCAGGGCTTTTGAACACCATGAGATCATGACCTGAGCTGAAGTCAGACTGAGCTACCCAGGTGCCCCCAAATGTATCCATTTTTAACTAATGGTATCTAACACTGATTTTGTGCAGGGACACTGTTATCAAGAGATACAAGGAAGGGAGGGAAAGAGGGAGGGAAAGGGTGAGGAAGGAAGGAAGGAGACAGAAAAGGAAAAAAAAATGGGAGAGGGAGTGGCGGGTGTCCTTGACTTGTTTTGAGGAACTAATAACCTGCTGAGAGAGACAAGAAATAACGAAGGCAACTTTTCCAGGCAACACTCAGAACTGCAAAGTGATGTGATACTACAGACAGTGTGCTTCAGCGAGGGCAGGATCTGGGACGGCTCCCTCTCTGCTGAAACTGAATTCCTAGCTCAGGGCTGGCAGAGCAGGTCTGCAGGTATTTGCTGAACAAATGAATGAGGAGAGTCCCAGGAGAGCAATAGCTAATGCAGTTAGCCTGATAGGGTTCCATACAGCAGGTGAGTTCAGAGTTAGTTCCTAAATCTGGGAAGGGGCATGGACCAGCAGGAGTGTAAGAATAAAGAATGCAATAGGATGTCAAAAGCCGCAGAGGCGAGGTAGAGTGAGTGAGCCCCGTTGGGGATGACCTGCCTTGCACTGGGCTGGAGCAAAGCCCCACTGCGGAGGGAGAGGAGCCCCGGAGACTGCAGCGGGCAGGTAGATTGCGGAATGTGTACTCTGTGCATCAGGCAACGTCACCAAGACCTCGAGCAGAGGAGTGACAGGATGAAATCTGTACTGGAGGAAAATTGCTTTAACAGCTGTTCATAGACTGAAAGGAAGCAGGAGAAAGACTGGCATCCCGAAAGCTGATTGCTGCATTCTGATGACAGGCTAATTACCAGTGGTTGATTCTAAACACTGCGGGATGTTATCACTACGGTGTGAGGGGTGTAGGCTGCCACAAGTGTACTTCAAGTGTGTAAAGCACTGTAGCAGTGCAACGGGAGGCAGAACTTTCGTTGTGTCCAGCGTAGGCTTGAAGAGGCTTCATGGCATATGGTGGAAGAAAACCTCACCACCGACAGACCATTTCAAAGTCCAGTCGGGGGTGCCAGCCGGGCCCCAGATTGTTGTAGAAAACAGGGTCTGGGCCCTTCTGACCAGCCAGCTGCCCGGAGCTGTTGACCAGCCACCTAGGCATGGTGTGGGCTGTTGGCTAGGACTGATGGGCACACACAGACAGGCAGTGTTCTCCCAGCAGAGGACTCCCTGCTGATGAGCGCGGAGCCCGGACGGTGGCCGCAGTGACACACGAAAGCTCTGGCCTTGGACCAAAGAGCAGCCATAACGCTTGGGTGGCTTGCTCTCCCTCAGACATCTTCTGAGATTTCCACAGTGTCTGAATCCCATTCTCCCAGGGCCTTCAGGCACTGTCAAGGGAGGCTGACAACTTTTAGAGATGCCTTTTTATCTTTTTTAACCTCCTGTGCCTTAGACGTTTTTCTGAAGCTTCCACATGTGCGGACAGGGAGCTTCCAGTTGTGAAGGAAGGCAGTGGTATGGTTTTGTGGAAAAGAACATCAGCTCTGGAGTTGGGCCAGCCTGGGTGCAGATCCTGGCAGAGCCTTTTAGGAGGTGAGGAGGGAGGTGATTGTCTCCTGAGTCTCCTCTCTAGGTCACGAGTAACAGTGACATTACTGTGATGGGTAGGTAGAACATATAGACAGTGTGGCACATCACAGATGCCCTACAGCTGGCAGGTACTGCCTTGTTAGAAAGGCTGTGAGGACTGGGAGAGAAGTGCAGGGCCAGAGTGAGGTCTGCTTGGATTTGAAAACTAGCTGTATCGCTTACTAGCTATGAGAGTTTGGAATAGCTTTATAAGCTCTTGTGCCTGCATTCTCTCGTTAAATAATTGTATCATCTAACATTTATTGAGCATACTTTATATGCAGGCAGCGTTCAAAGGTTATGTGCCCACAGCAACACTATGGGATACCATTATTAAATCCATTTGACAGATGAGTAACTAAGGACCAGAGAGGCTAAGTCTCCTATCTTGTGTCCTTGGTCAGTAAATGACAACACTGAGAGATCTGACGGGCAGCCTGGCTCCAGAGTCCCCATGTAAGATCACTGAGCACATCTCATATACACGAAAATGAAGATAAGACCTCCTACCTCATAGAGTCATCAGGCTCCAGTGGTAAATAACCTAGGTTAAAATGCCAAGGAAGTACCTGGCACATAGTAGGTGCTTGTTTAAAGAATTGTCATGGTGTCCGCTGTAGCTCAGAACTTGCTTCCCTTGGATGTGGAATGCAAGGTGATGAAACGGTTCCATGCTGTCAACCTCGGATGTTAAGGATACCATTCCAGAATGTGTAAGATGTCTGGTTCCACTTTTACGGGTAGAGACTGGGACAAACAGAGCAAATGCTCAAGGTCAGAGTGGTGCAGCCAGGATTAGAACCTGAGTCCTCATCTGCCTTTCCTCTCAGTGGGACACAAGATATGACCAAGGCTGCTTGAGTTACATGCCCTGTGCCAGGAACCAGAGGCATATTTTTGCCACCCATGGTATCACTTCCTCATGTTGAGCAGCTGATCTCAGAGAGGAAATAAGTTGTACCTGAACATCTGGGGTCAGGAGGGTGAAAGGGTTGCAGAGAAGTAATTATTAACCACATTCTCCATCTCCTTGGCTGTGCAGGGGTAGGGGTAGGCCATAGAGTTGTGGCGGGTCAGTATGTTTGCTCTTATTTTGTGCAGTGAAGTTTCCATGAACATGAAGCCTCTCCCCACCCCCCTTCAATATCTCCTGCTCTTCTTCCCACCCTCCCTATTCATGGATTGGTCGTAAAGAATAGATTAAGTGCCAGAAAGACCACCCCTCCAGATCCCAGCTAAAATCCCCAAAATCTACTGTTGGTCCATAAACCATAGCTACTTGTCACAATGTTTTCTTTCTTTTCTTTTCCTCCTCCTCCTCCTTCTTCTTTTAACCTAGAATGCCCATGTTCAGATAATATAGGTATAGAGAAATGACAAACTCAATCTTAACACAATAAACATCTACGTTATTTTCTGTTGGGTTTTTTTGTTTTTTTGTTTTTTTTTTTTTGTCCAAGGCAGAATTTTTAGAAGGCACATGAACCAGCATTAGCTAGTTGGTGTATTGGATGAAACTGGAATGAAAATGTAATTGTATTTTCTTATCAATCAGCTTCTCAGAGTTCTTGTTTGTAAGCAAAGGAGATGAACTGTCTATGTCTCTAGGGCCCCTCACATCCCTGACACTGTGACCCCCACTTGTCAGGGGAAGGAAGGGAAGAGATGAAACCCGGACTGAGGGAGGTATTCCCTGGACGGGAGCATGGGGTTTGAGGTCATAGGAGGTGGATCCAACCTACTCTGCCCCTTTCTAGCTAGTGACCTTGACCATGTAAGCTTCTTAACCTTCCTAGGAAAGTTTCTTCATCTGCAAAATGGGGACAGTAATAAATACTTAAGTAGCATTGTTGTTTCCATGAATTAAGTGTATAAGTGAGATACCTATATAAAATGTGCTTGTTTTCAAGTGAAATAAGTATATAAAAGTGCCTAGTGCAGCATTTGACATCAAGTAGGTGCTCAGTAAAAGTTGACTTCCTTCTTTGGGGGGGAAAAAAACCCTGAAGCTTTGCCAAACCATAATAGGAAGTGCTTGGTCCTAAAAGCTAGAGGCATAGGGCTTTTGGCTCATCTTCAAAATTTCCTGCAGAACATTAGCTAGAGTATGTAAGTCTCCTTTATTTTATTTTTCTCTTTTGTGAAGGGAGGTAGCCACCTGCCCCAGTGCATTTATGAAAATGTACTCTGTTAGTCATGAATCCCCATACGCTTTTAGGAAAGGGCCAGGGTCAGGGTCATTTGGTTTGCTTAAACACCCAGGTTCCAGAAAGGATTGGAGGTAGTTTAAGAAGATCAGTCATCCGGGGTGAAGAAGAGGATCCTAATGAGTGCACGAGATGAAGTTCACGGCTGAGGTTCTTTGTGCCCTAGGAACTTTTAGAGGTCAGCAAGAAATAGCAGTGACCACTTGTGAGAAGCAACAGGCCTCTGTACCCATGTAACTCATCAAGCCAACTTGGCAGAGAAAACCAAAATTTTAACTTGTAGAACAAAGAATTACAGATGGAGCTATCCCAGCAGGGGGTCTTCTGTGGTGGTGATTTTTCCTGATTAAAGAATAAAATAAGAGCTATTGCTAAAGGAGAAAATTAAGCAAGTCCTTACATTTGGCTTAATTTTTTTTTCTGTTAAATATACATGAGCCTTGGCTTATCAGAACCGTGGAGTGGGCAGCACAGTGGTGATGAAGTTGTACTTCAGACCAGAGCCTAGCACTGAGCCAACCGATGCTCGTCCTTGTCTCCCACAACCCTCTCCCCACCACTGGTTATTTTCCATAACAATCACACCAGGTTTTTCAATTATTTTCGCCAACTAATGAGCTGTAAGAAAAGAGGTGCCATCCACTTCATAAAAGCCATTTCTGTCTTTGCAAAAGCCATTTCAGAACTTCACGAAGCAGTGGTTGATGGGGGAGAGAAGGAGCCATTTTTGGGCAAAACCTCACCAAGGGCTTGCTGTGGAGACCACTATCTGGCCTCACACTTGGGTTTATCAGCTCATGCAGGTGACTCTGCTCATCGACCGCTGGGCTCTTCTCTTGTGAGTGTCCCAGAATAGCTGCGGCTACCTGAGACCAGTCCAGTCCTCGGGGACTCATTATTGTTCCAGATAAACAGCGTGGCCGAAGCCAGCACGTAATGGCTGTATTTAACCGTGATAAGTGATGGGCCGATGTGCCCGAGTGAGCCGCATCACTGTAAGGCTCGGGTAAGTGGACAGAGGCCAGCCAGCTCAGTAGTGGGCACTTCTCGCACATCAGAGTTGATGCCATGGGGTTTTAGACTCGGGTAATAAATCTGGCAGACATGGGAAGCTTGCCTTCTAAGCAGGTAAGATGGGACAGACATACAGGGTTTTGATTATGCTAATTACAAAGGTATTTGAGGAAGGAAAGAAAAAGTCTGGAAAGTGGATTAGATAAATCAAGGCAGGCTTCTTGGCAGAAGTGGACTCTTGCACTGTGGAGGGACCAGCTTGCAAATGTTGGGATGTAGAATAAGACACACATTTTTCTCTGGACACACATTTCCTTTTGGGAGTGGTTGCTAGGAAAGTATAAGACTTCCTTTTAAAGACAGCGAGCATAAGTCTTAGGCTGTAAAGGCCAAAGAAGGAAAGGTGAGAATGGTTATATTTTGACAGTATCAACATTGGAAGCATTTCTTAGTACTCAGGCACATTTCTGTTCTCCATAATTCTCTGAAAATTCTTGTGGGGTGAAGGAGGATGAGTAACTCAATCATATTCTTAGCAATGCTTTCCTGATGTAAAAAAAGGAAAAGTGCCAGGCAGACAGAGGCCCTCTCACTGCACTTAGTTATGCGTTCCCTAAGGACGGTACTTCATTCCTCTGGCCTAAGGGGCAGGGGGGCCTGGGATTCTGAAGGCGCCTGGCCATACAGGTCTGCTGGAGACTATACATTGTGGAGCCAGTCTGCAAACATAGTACATGCGTGGTGCACAGGATGGGCTGTGTGCATGTGGGATTCCATGTAATAGGACCCCTGGGTTGTCCTGCCTTCAGACGAACCCTGGACTCACAGGAAAACCCAAATGTGAGGCATGAGTATCACTGTTTCCCCAGAACTTCCTGCATTAAGGGATACTCCAAAAACCTGCCAGAGGGGTGTGTGTGTGTGTGTGTGTGTGTGTGTGTGCCCGCCCGTGTGCCCACACGCACGTGCATGTGAAAGAGAGGTTAGTAGAAAGGAGACTCTGAAACTTTGTGCTTTGGAGTTCAGAAGTTAATAGTCTTCCTTATACACAGATTAATATCCAGCTGCTCAAGTTTGTAATCCTACGTACTTGACACTGGCTTTGGTCCAAAGATCCCACAGTCACAGAACTTGAGAGATGGAAGATATAATCGAAAATCTCCCGAGACGCCGGTGTCACAGAGGAGGAATCAAGACTTGGGGAGGTTAAAGAAGGGGACAGGCTGGACTGTGACTTGTGTCTCTGTCTCACTTATCATAGTAATTTCCCCTTTGCTCAGATCAAGAAATTTAAACTGGATGGATTTTCCATAAGATCCCTCTGCTTGGCAAGGGCAAAATAGGAACTGGCTCGAGCCCTGGAACTTCCTCACGATCACTTTCTAAAACTGCAGGCTTGCTTCCTCCCCGCTCTTGAGTTTCACACTCTGCATACCAATAACTCCAGGAAAGTGAAGCCCAAGCTTGGTTCTTCATTTCCATTGATTCGAGAGTCTGTTCCCCGGGTCACCAACAAGGGGGCTGCCCTGAGCCACAGCCAGAGCCATGGGAACAGATGAGGACGACTTCAGGACCACCCCCTCCTCAAATGTTAGTGGCAGAAAGGGACTTGTACTGCCACCATCTGGCCTTTGCGTGTGTCCCAGACATGGCAAGGATGTGGTGAGAGGGAAGGAAACAGCACACAAATTGTCTACTTTGCCATTCTCTTAAAATAAGCTCGGTGTGTGAGGAGGCTTTCAGAGCAGCAGGAATGGGGCTGCAGAAAATAGAGTGTGGTGCAGCTGCACCCTTTAGAACTTGGGGGGAAAACACATATTATTTACCAGACAATAATAGATCCCAGAGAATAATAATGATTATTATAGTGTTTGGGATGGCAAACGCTGTCGTTAAGGTTCCAGAATGGCTCTCATTATAATCCCGTTTTCCCAGTCCCTTATGAAAGCCTTGAAATTTTCTCCAAGTAGGCTGATGCTGTCCATGTTTGGCCTTTGTCCAAAGGTGATTTGAATATAAAGAAACTCATTTGAGAAATATTCCTCTTTTTGAGGTCACGATTACATTAAAGAAAAAAAGCCACATCCTTAAAAAAGCAGAGCATTCTTAAGTCGTTCAAAATGGTGGTGTTTCCCAGTCACTGGAAGAAAGCGTTAAATGCTTCTTTTTCTCTTTTCCTTTTTAAAGAAAGGATTCAGAGGCCCCCTCTGACTACAAGATTTGGTCATTCTTGGTCCCGAGCCTAGAGGTGGGGACGGTTTTCCTCCCTCCATGGCAAGTTCCAGGCTATGCTCCCTAGGTGGAAAAGAACTGTCCCAGAAGAAGCTACACTTGTGTCTTTGGATCCATTTGTGATTTCTGAGGCTCCTTTCCGATTCTTCATGACCTCTCATTTGACAGCGGCTCTTGGCATTTTTATTTCAGTATCCCTTCTTGCCACTGTCTCATTCTCAAAGGAAAAAAGAAAAAGAAAGAAAAGAATGAAGGAAGGAAGGGAGAGGGAGAAAGAAAGAAAGAAAGAAAGAAAGAAAGAAAGAAAGAAAGAAAGAAAGAAAGAAAGAAAGAAAGAAAAATGAGCTCTTGATTCAGAGATAAATACCCACATTTCCAAGTCTGACCATGCCAAATGAAAAGGTTTCCATGGCCTTGTAATTCCAGCCCCATCACATATTTGCGGTGTTTTGCATTTTCACTTTGGTTATTTAATATACATATTAAATACACACAGATCTGGTGATTTAATGTGATTTGGGGAACTCAGGCATTTCCTGTCATGCACATTCAGATTTTCAAACCTTGTTTTTGGCTGATCATTATTATCGTTACCATTAACACCAGGGTTTGGATAGCAGGGTTCAAAGCACAAGCTTGTACTTTGTCCTCCCAATGGGCATTTTGACCTCCTCATGCTTGTGCTAAATTCATGCTACAGACACTCTCTGAGCAAGTCTCCAGGTCTCTTTGTGGCCTCTTTTTCTTCATCTATAAAATGAGGAAATTACATTATCTCTGGGGTCCCTTCACGTTTTAAATTCTACCACCTCTCTGAAATTATTCGTTCATTGTTCTAGGAATAATCTCAACAGTTGTAAAGATGTTTACGAGTCCTCTGTCACCACCTCACGTTAGCCAGATTTTACCCATTCACATTTCTGAAATCCTCATACATCAGCAGGAAAAACAGGTATTGTTTTGGGGCATGGGGAACAACGGCTGCTTGACCCTCATTCACTTGACAGATGTGCGTCTCGCTGAACCAGGGGCTGGGTGTGGAGATGTGAGCAAAACAGACACATCCCCAAACCTCAGGGACTTTACGGTTTGGTTGGCAGACTTCTAAGAGGCAGTTTACGAGGAGTAACTGAGCGTTCTTGGGAGGTTATATTTCAAACCAAGGGACTGGTAGCAAATGAAATAAGCCAGTGCGGATGGAGAGGCAGAGCCTAACCTCTGTGGTAGAAACTGGGGTGAGCATTCTCCTGAAATTGACTTTCCTGGTGAACAATCCTGTGCAGACCCTCTGCCCTGGGACCCCGACGCCCAGCTGGTTTGTTGTCCTCCAGTCCCGTGCTGCTGGTTGGTTTGGGTATCAAGAGATGCGAACAGCTCGCCCTCGTCAGACAAGACCCACAGAGAAGGGCATTGCTTCCAGCTACCAGCTGCCTCTGTAGAAAACCTCTGAAGAGAGGTCCACATGTCCACAGTAATTGTTCATGTGCTAAAAAGCGAATCTCTTGGCTTTCCTCCTTTGTAGCAGATACCAGAGCCGTTACATGGAGTACAGGGGTGAGGTCTGGAGCTCCAGGGTCCCCCGATGACCTTGCCACCTTTGGGGGTGACCTTGGGCAATTCAGAAGGGTTGCCGGTTAAGCGTGCAGTAAGGCGGAGGGCCAGGGTGGCCCCGTGGCCAGGCATGCCGTTGTGGTCTTTGGGTGAGGGCGTGGTGCACCGAGAAGCGACTCGTGTTTCGTGTCCTCACACAAAGCTGGCAGGGCTGACCCCGAGCGGAACCGTGAATTAGAGACACGTCAAAGTCCTGCTGTGCTGCTCTAGTTCTGGGTACTCGGCGTAGGGCGTAGGTCTGACCTGCCGGCCGGCCGGAGGGTGCCGCGCTGACTCATGCCTGGGTTCTCCCGACGTGGGACGGGGCTGTGGTTTGACCCAGCGGGTTCTGATGGGCCCCTTCTTCTCTTTTCCCAGGAACGCTCGCTCACAGGGTACCTTGCGTGGAGAGAGGGCGCAGAGCAAACCATGTCCCGCCATCCAATGACACCAGCTGGTCAGCTCACCACCCCCTCTGGCTAACACTCAAACAAATAAAGCCGCTTCCTGTCATTAAGCATCTCAGAGGAAGCAGCCCTCCCTCGGTGGCCTCCAGCCCAGAGAAGCCAGCACGTCTTGGACCTACCAAGCGGCCCAGCCTTCTTGCGGCCACCGTCTCTGCTTCTCCCCAGAGGAACTTAGGGATTTCGCCCCTGGTTTTAAAACAAAACAAAACAAAACACCAACAAGCCACAAGGACCAATGTAGGTATTCTCCCCGCTCCATCTTCAAGGCTCAGAGGGTGAGGCTGGAAGATGATACGAATTTGAAAACAAAAATCTTTTTTTAGTCATTTTAAAAACTGCTGTGGTTTTGCTGCTACACGAAGAATTGTGATTTGCATTGTACGGTTTTGGACCTATACTGTTCACGTTTTGAAGGCAGAGAGGAATCATACTGGAGTCCCAACACTTCGGATTCATCTCTGTCCTGCCCAGGATGCACTTTTAAATGAAGAGTTAGAATATTTTATTGGCTAATATACTTTTCTTGTTATTTTTACAAAGGCCACCTTTATCCTTTTTAATGCCATATTTTCAGTGTTACACTTTTATGGCTTTTAATTTTCGATTTGACAGATGTAAGAAGCAGCATGAATAGTTTATACTGTGGTTTTTCAGAGACTGAATGCCAAGAGAACTCGGTAAATGTTTATTCTTCTCAGCTTTCTCTTTAAATTCTCCTAAATAGCGCCCCATTTGGGAACAGAGCAAGAGTGTTGAACTGAAGACCAAAATGCCCTCAAGGTGTAAAATAATCCGAGGGGGAATATTTGCTGGGCGTCACGAAAGACTTGGATGAAATTTCAACCCTGATGGTTTTCGGTGATCCAGGAAGTCAGTGAAGCAATCTCTCTATACGCAGAGTCCTTTCATGATAATTAGAATGGTATGGACAAACCAGTGAAAACAAGAGGGAAAGTGAGAAAGATCACCCATGATTCTGTTTCACTGTTTGCTTTCTCCTGTCATGGTTAAGAGAAATGTGCAATTCGATCCTCAATCAGTGGGTGGAGGATAACAGGGTAGATTTTCTTGTGTGCACTTGTACAGTTGTAGCTGCGAGTCCAGAAGTCCTCTAGAGCATGTGTACTGGCACTGAGTTGGTGAGACAGTCGTGGAGTGTCCCATTCTGATGAGTACAGAAAAAAAAAAAAAAAAAAAGAGAAAAAAATAAGAAAAAAATCAAAAAAAAAAAAAAGGAGAAAACTAAAAAAAAAAAAAAAATCAAATCACCTTGTGATTCAGTGTATCTGTTTACTAACTCAGATAAAGCAATTGTTCCCTCTTGCGGGGTCCGGGTGCCCCCGCCCACAGGGCCGCTGAGCGGGAGGCTGGAGGGGTGGCCGGTGGGGGTTGGGCGAGGCTGGGGGGCCCGTGCGGCGCCGGCCCTGAGCGCCACGGGACCCGTGGATGCGGTGTACATAGTGTATTTCTACATTCTCCTTTGTACAGAGTCACTTAACAAGTCAAGCTACTGTTTTACAGGTGCTCCTTATTTATTAGAGCTGTGAGAGCTTGGGGGACACACCTGGCGAGCGAGCTCGCTTTTTAAAAATGAAATTGGGGGGGGGGGCAGGGGAAGGGAGGTGGGAGGGAGGGGAAGCTCGAAAGCCCAGGGAGAGATTTATAAAAGTGAACAAAAGGAAAACTTCCAGCAACAAATTAAACAAACAGACCCCAACACCAAACCCACCCCCATCGCCCGCAGGAAGCAGCAGCCCCCTCCTCTGGGTGCTCATTTCGCTGCGGGGCTCCCGACATTCTCCTCTCTCCCTGACTGGTGTCAGCTTCATAAAACAAAAATAAATCTCTAAGAAAAAAAATGCACTTACATGTGCTTATTTCGCTTTTCTCATTATTATGACTACCGTTGTTGTTTTCCTTGTTATAGAAGGCGTTCATTTCTTTCCCCCAGGGAAAAAAAATTTTTTTCAAATAAAGTTAGTAAGTTTTAAGAGATGTCGAGATATAGGGGTGACGCCGGCCTTCCCCACCTGCTGTGTATGATGCTTGTGTGCAAACCAGAGCCTGCTGGCCCGTTCGAGGGTCTGTTCCCCCAGCCGGCATGCCCTTTGCTGACAACACGAAGGTGCATGTGCAGTGAGGTCCTGGGCCTGTAGATGTGTGTGTCCCTCTCAACTGCTCTCCCAGTCCTGATTTTTTTTTTTTTTTTTTTTTTTTTTGCTCCAAGGAGCACCATCCAGTGGTTGCAAACCTCCCCTGCGGGTTCCATTCTCAACAGTAGACCATCTCAGCCCCTGGGCTTGGAGATGCTTTTGTTTTAACTTTATGTGAATGGATGGGTCAATCTGGGTTCTCCCTGGTACCTGAATTAAACATCAGAAAATGTCTAAGGTAGGTAGTGCACTAGCACCTCATTCTAGCCAACGTAGACCTTGTCTCATCCTCTTGTTCTGCAGATGAAAACACTGAAGCCTAGAAAGGTGAATGGACTTGCTGAGTCCCATACAGGTGTGGTTCAACTTACTGCAAAACGTAGACACTTTCCGCGGTTTCTTCTAAGTGACCTTCCTGGGAGTGGGTTCTGGAAACTGGGTTTCTTTCTCTCATGGAAACTGGAGGGAATCTCGGAGGTTCCTGGTGTGGGGTTACGTATATGACAACGACTCCATCAGGTACTCCGCAGACCCAGCTGAGGATGGGCCGGCCAGGGGCCCGTGCACCCAGCTGTAGTTGTGTGGTACAGAGTCCCAGATAGCAGTTTTCATCTGGACTTGGCCACAGAGACGGTCACCCAGGATGCTGATTTTGCTTTTGTCGCAGTCCAAGATCGTTGAGCAAACATTGTGACCCTGCTGGAAACAAAAGCTACCTTTGTTCCAACATGAAAGGATTTCATGGCATCTCATTAGACATCGGCACACCTTTTCCCTTCCCTTCCTTCTCCTAATCTCGGTGTTCCCTGAACACAGAATCCTCCTGGGCTGTCAAAACGATATGTAAAGAGAAATAGAGGTCCTAATGCCAACGATTACTAGCATGTGCTGAGCACATGTACATTGGCCTCATTTAATCCGCAGAGTAAAAGAAGAACGAGAAGCTCAGTGAGTTTAGTAATTGCTCAGGATCACACAGCCAGTGAGTTGCAGAATGGGATTCAAACCCCTGAGGTGTGGTGCCAGAGCCCAGGCCACACATTCGGTCTGGAGAAAAACTGTTGACATCCTCGTAAAGAGTCATTTTCACTTCCTGTGAGTTTGTGGCAGTGATTCGGTTTTGTTCCAAAGTGGCCCTCATTTTAAATGAAGCCAGAGGGTTGGGTGTTCATGGTTTCTGCTCACCACACCTTACTGGGGGTGGGGAAGTGCTGAGACCACTCTGCTTCTGAGAAACCCGTCAGGCGGTGTCTTCCTCGTCGGTTATCAAACCCCCACTGAACACAGGGCCCCATGTCTGACATTAAGGGGACAAGCTCCCAGCCCCTGCCCCAGTAGCTTACAGGTAACCGGAAGATGGGCTGGCTGTTGGAAAGATGGACCACTTCTTCGTTTCACCGGGAATCTCTTTGGCTATTTTCCAGGATTTATGTAATTGCACATCTGGAACCTAGATTCACAGCTTTGCAAAGCTGCACTCCCCTTGCGCTGCAGGTGTTCCCTTGACATTGGAAGGACAGCTTGGGCCATAAGCAGGCCTATAGGTGTCAGCTCATGACGCCTACGTGACATGGCCAAAGGCCAGAGCCGAGGCCCAGGTGCAAAGGCACTCAAGACTCATACTGCCTCACTCCCCTCTTTGGCTTCTCCTCTACCCCAAGAGCCAGAGTCCTAACTTCCTTGACCAGTTACAATAGGGCCTCACCCTGGGACAAGTCACGTGCTGCTTAAAACTCTTTAGTGATTCCTTGAGGCCTACAGAGGCAAAGCCAAGGGCCTAGTAGGACAAACGGAGTCCTCTGGGCTTGGCCCCCCTGGCCTCGCCAGGTCTGCCTGCTCTCTGCTAGTGTAGGGGGCCCTGCTTCCTGACACCCCTGCTCTTTCCTGTCCTCCATCTTTGCATATCAAAGTGCCCCTGCCTTGAATGCCTTCCCTTCATCTTCCCTGGGCAATTTCTACAACTCATCAAGACTCAGTGAACCACTTGGGTGATTCCCCCTGGCGAGCCTTTGGGAGCCTCTTTCTCCTCTCCCCTGCTGGGGCAGGCACATCTCCATGCCCGCCTCTGTCCTGGGGCACATCACACTCTGCCTATCCGGCTGCTCACCTGTCTGTGCCCTTTGCTAGTCTGCAAAGT
The DNA here is from genome assembly GCF_028018385.1 of Neofelis nebulosa. Classification (NCBI taxonomy): domain Eukaryota; kingdom Metazoa; phylum Chordata; class Mammalia; order Carnivora; family Felidae; genus Neofelis; species Neofelis nebulosa. Next base: position 100,650,943 of record NC_080787.1, read on the forward strand.
CCTTGAGGGTCGGGATCCTGCCTTATTTGCCTTGTATCTCCTAGGCCCAGCACATGGAAAACTATTTTATTCTTCTTATTATTATTGCAATTGATAAACCACTCCTTCAAAGCTCAGTTTACATGCTACTCCTTGGTGAAGCCGAGCCTGATTTCCCTATGGCACGATTAACTGCTCCTCCCTTGGCTTCTCGTGGCTGCTGTTTAAATGGACAGAGGCCACTTCTCATACTGCTCTTCCTGTGTCGTCTGGGCCCCTCAGAGGTAGGCCACTGTAGCCCTCCCAACTTTGTATCGTTGAAGAGCTACTCTCCACCCTTGGAAGAGAAAATTTGGGCCGGGGTGTGGCATTAGTCAAGCCTAGTGATGGAGGAGGGCAGTGCAGCCCCGATGACCAGAGCTATTGTGCCACAAACACAGAGAGACTGGGGACCTTCATTCTGTTTCTCGTGCTCCAGGGAGGGGCGGCACCGGCTCCAGCCTCACTTCGGCCAGTTGGTCAGTGCACCTTTGGGCTTCTTCTGAACGCAGGGGGAGCCACACAAGGGAACAAGACTCAGTCACTGCCCTGGGGTTTCTGTGTTGTGTCGCGGAACTATGGTACTTTCTACCCAGAAGAGCCTTAGAGATGAGATTAACTCCTTGACCCTTGCAGACTCTTATAGATGGGAAGTTAGGCTTCCATCAACACCCAGAAAGGGCCTCTTCTTCTATCTTGCTGACTGTGGATGGAATGAACAGCTGCCACCAGTGTCTGTAATTCTTCTAGTGAAAGGGGTCCCTCCGCTGAGACAGGTGTCTTTCTGTGCACGGCCCAGGATGGGCTTTACACACATTCACACATTATTAAATTAAAGAATTTAATTCTCACAACGGCCTCGTGAGGGAGGCACTGCCATTATCATCATTCCCATTTCGTAGCCAAAGAAACTGAGGCATGAAGATGAAGGGGTTTTCTGTCCCGGCGCCGCCCACAGTAAGAGGCAGGACCCAGAAGCAGGCTGCAGGGTCCACACCCCCATGGCCATGTCAAGCCACCTCACCAGGGTGGGGGACGCCTGATGGCTCAGACCACAGGGCAGAGTTCACGTCACTTCCTTGGTGCCTACGCCATGGGATGGAGATGTCTTTGACCTTTGTTTTGCGTTTGGAGAAGGGAAGAAAATCTACTCCGACTTTTCCTGATACCTGGTTTTGAACAACATCAAAAATACAACTGTCAGTAGGTAAAGTTTGAGGGAGGTGGGGTGGGGCCCTGTTCCACCAGCTCAGAGGGAGGAAGAGAGGAGAGAGGCTCTGTGGCACCCATGTTAAATTTCTGGGGCGGGCACAAAGGGGACACGTAGGCCCCAGGTGTTTTCCATTTCCCGTGGTTCTGATGCTTTGAGCTGTAAGCTGGGCTTTCTCCCCTGGTGCTTGTTTAGAAGGGCAAAGGGATGTCACACGAAACAGGGGTGGAGCTGCTGGGGCCACATGGGGCTGCATCGCTTTGCGCAGAGAGCAGGGGGCTGAATCCAAGCCCCACGGTCACCTTTGGGCTCAGTCACTGGATCCCTGGTTGACTAAGCCGACTGAATAAATGGACAGAAATGTTTATAGCCTCCACATGCCAGACGCCAAAAAGGGCCAGCCACCCAGACTATCTCAGGCGAGCCTCGTGAAACCACATGCAATGAGTGCAATCCTCACTTCTGGAAAAGGAAGACACAGTCCAGGGTCACTGAGCGAGTGAGTAATAGAGCCGAGATTTGGACCCTCTGTGCCCATGGGCAGTGCTCTTTTTGATGGCACCACAGCTGCAGAAATACCAGCGTCAATTCAGGTCATAACTTAGTTTGAATCTGAATCAGCCAACGGAACACATGCCTGATGATGTCATTCCACCCTGCTCCCAGACCTCTGGGAATGTCTAACGCTCTTACCTCACCGTTCCTCACGTTCAGGGTTGGGCCAAGCCAGCAGACAGTGAACCCCTCCAAGAGGGAGCGAAATCCACTGCTAATCTTAGTGGACGTTTATTCAATGTGTACCAAATGCCGTTCAGTTGCATTGTTTTATTTATGCCTCACCACAACCCTGTGCGAAGGATACTGTTATTATTCCTGTTTTACAGATGAGAAAACTGAGCCCACAAGGCTAAGTAAGGGCAAAGCCTGAAAGTACATTTGGTCAGTCTGATAGCAGAGCCCACGTTTAACCAGCCCACTCACGTGTCAGCCTCCCTCTTGTGGATGAACAGATGCCTGCATGCATGAATAAAAGAGCATTTGATTGATGTACGTGTGGCCCAATTTTACACCAGTCACTTTCACACATGTCATCTCATCTTCAGGATCAACCCTGGAAGTGACGTAGAGGAGCACAAAAGTGGTTCCTATCTCTTGAGTTACCAAAAAAGTCAACCGCTCATATCTTCTTTAACTAACCTCTAATAAATTCCCGTTCTGAATGAGAACTCTTCTTTGCCAACATCGCCAGCCTCACAACGCAACACATAGGAATGCTCAAGGGGATTTACTCTATACTCTATCTTAAGTATATTGACTTACTCTATATTACTCTATATATAAGTATATTTACTCTATACTCTATATTAAGAGTATATTTACTCTATACTCTATATTAAGCTCTATACTTACTTCCGCTCATCTGCTTTGCTCCAACAGCCTGGGAGCAGGGACCGGGGCTGATTTATCTCTGCATTGTCTGTATGCACCCAGCACTCAGCACTCAGCACTCACTCGGTGTTGAAGGATTGAGTGTTTAGAGCGGGGGTCCTGGTAGCTGTGCCTCTCATTCACTGCGGGAGCAGGATTAGGTGAGTCCTTCAAATCTCCTCCCCGCTGTCTGTGTCCCCTTTCCCATTTCCTGCTCTGGGCTTTCCTCCAGAGTCTGTGCAGGTGACGCTGTTGGGAAACCCTGGTGTCTGGGCAGCACGTGAGGGGCCACCACCTCCCCAGCTGTGTGGACAAGACCGCTGGGGAAGAGCACCAGAACAGAAGCATACAGTCTCCACTGGAAGGCACTGGGTCCTGAGGATGACAAGGAAAGCCCTCAGTCATTTCCCCTCTGCTACTTCTCATGCAAGCACATCACATTCCATTTAAATGTCCCATATAAGATCATTTCTGATATTTGAAACACCTGAAAAAGGATTTGCTCCAGAAAGGTGCACGTGAGTGAGTGAGCTCTGAGGGTGTGCCCTTCGACCTTGGTAATGAAAGGGAAGGTATATCCTGAGGCATATTTAGCCAGAACCTTTAGACTATGGGGTGAGTTCTTCCCCTTCGTTCTAGGCTTATTTACACAAGAGGGAAAGATTATCACAAAATAAAAACAATGAAAACAACTGTAGGTAGATAGAAGAGTTTTATAAAGCAACAGCACCTTTTTTATTGTGCACTCCCAGCACCCCCAAACCCCATCCTGCACCGAGACCTTCCTTTCCTGCCTTGCCATTTGGTTTGCAGTGTCTCCTTCACACACAGTAGCTGGATCGCGGCTCAGGACCAAAGGCCAGGAATGCAATGAGATACTTTTATACTTATTGATTCTTTAAAAAAGAGTTTGTTTTCATGAAACTTTAATTCACTTTTTTTTCTTTTTTCTTTTCTCCTCTCTCTCTCTCTCTCTCTCTCTCTCTCTAGCTTTTTAGCCTAACTGCTACACATTTTATCCCTGTTCTTTGTGAAATGCTAATCCAGCCCGGGGTTTTCGTTTTCCGGGTGTAACTTTTCAGAAATTGTATATCTGCATAGCAACCCAGCGAGGGCCGCCTATGTCATGGTATCACATGTCAGAAAGATGAAAAGGACTCCAAATCTTAGCTCTCTACAAACTTGGCCCTCCAATCCTGGGGCAGAGAGCTCGCTGGCCTTAATATAAATGGCAGGAGAGCCATTTCAGGGCCAGAGAGGTGCAAACTTTTATCTTGTTGATGACAGAAAACGACACATGACCTCAGCTCCGCTCGGTGGGGACGATCAAACCAGAAACAAAGGCCGTATTTTCCTCTGCTCTCGTCCCTGCTGTCAGCTTCCAAGTGCAACCTGAGCCTGGATTCTGAACCCAGTGTCCAGATTAGAGATTGTTGACTCAGATTTAGTGGTGAAACGTGAGCCCGACTCTGTTGATGGCAGGCCTTGAAGGAGCAAGTTTACTTAAGCCAAGAGAGAGATTGTATGTCAGACGAGAGCCTGGCTTCTCTTTATCACAAACTTCCTGATCTGCCTCTGTTTTAATAGTTTCCACCACCACCACCAAAAGAGAGACACAGAGAGACACAGAGAGAGACAGAGACAGAGACAGAGAGAAGGAGAGAAGCAGCACTGTCTTGACTCCACCTTCTCAGTGTCATAAATCAGGAAATTAACAAGTGTGTAACTGGCCTTTGCCACGGTCCAAGACAACGAGCTTTTTGTGTTTCTTACTGGTGGCCAGCACTTAACAAAATCAATGGAGAGCTCCACTCGGAAAGGATGAAAAATGAGGGCTTGATCTTACCATTTAAAGGATATTTCCCAATACTCAGGCACATGGCTTTTATGAGGCTCAAACATGGCTTAGAAACTTGCCTTTTCGGTCTGAAGGCAGGTCATTAAGAGAAATCATTACATCGCTTTCCCTGTCTCTGTCTCTCTCTCCATTTTTACTTTGGCACCCTCCCGGCTTTTCCTTGGCTTCTGATTTCATCCCTCTTTTAGATTCTCTATGCCTTCAGTAATTTATGTGCAAGATATTTTCCCAACCTCCAAATGTTTTTCCATTTGGCAAACCATGTCTCTAAGCTTCCACACAATGTAACCGTAGAGTTCATTTATACTAGAAAACATAAGCTTGGTCAATGGAAAAGCCTAACAAGCCAGTGTCGGTGACCCCGTGTGCCTGGGCCACAGCGCAGACGGATCCTCCAGGCCACCCCAGGGATGCAGGGGGTGGGTGTTGGGGAGGAGTGTCTTTTCCAGGTTGCCACAGATGCTTGGTTTCTACCCTCCTTGTCTCTGAAAAGGAAAGAATTCCTTCCAAGCCTCTTTCTCGTATAGTTTTTGGAAACGTCAGGGCACCATATGGAGAATCATTTCACGATTCTCCTGATGGCTTTTACGTGAGCAGCTATAAATTGGATGATTTCCTTCAGGTCTGATATCCCTGTAGTACCTGCAATGGATTGTTGGGAATAGTCACTGAATATGTTAGTCCTGTGCTGATTTTGACAGGAAAGAGAACCCAGACCCCCTTTTGGTAGGGGACACTGTTAATTTGGGAAGTGATGGGGCGGGGTGGGGAGGGGGAGCGTGCCTTTCCAGTTGGTCACTGGGGTGCTTCACCCCCATTGACTTTTTCATTCCAAAGTCATGGATTTAGGACTGAGGCAAAAGTTGAGGCTAATGCCTCTTCCCTAATGCAGTGCTGGCCTCTCCCCAGGGCTCTTAATAAGCCAAGCCCGGCTGGGCTGCTCTGTGAGAGACAGAGGGAGCTAGTGGGTGGGACTTATGTCCAGTCACTCACAGGGCATATCTAGACAGCATTTTGGCCTCTGAAATATGAGGTCTATTCACTGAGATTCTGGACACCTTTTCTTCCTAAATAATAGCCGTGCAATGATACAAACTCCCTGTGTTTTACTTTTTTAAAAGGTGGCTCATGAGCTGCTTGACCCAATATTCTGTTGATTTAATAACAAATTAAAGGCAAAGAATCATTTTAATAAGGATAAGACTGTGGGCGCATCTTTTTAGGGTGTTTATTTTGCTTGGATAGCATTTCCTTAAGTCGTCGAATTTCTTGGCCCTGTATATGAGTGCCAGGAGAGCAGAGGTTGGTTAATATAGTCTACTGAGCCCTCAGTGAATGAGGAATCAAGCCCTTCAACTGTTTCCCAAGCACGTCTGGGTAGAAAAAAGCCAAAAACCAAAAACAACAACAACAACAAAAAACCCATAAAAATCATAGTGCTGAAGATTGGTTGGCTCTGGGAATTCATTCACTCAGATGTATTTTTAGGCTTTTGTTTATCTTTCTTGATTGATAAAGTAATTATCAAAATGCGTTAGAAAATAATAGCCAACTGGTGAGAAAAGGAACAGTTGGGGGAAGCAAAGCAATGGAGGAAAAGCATCCACAGACGGTACTTCAGGCTTTCCAATGAAATTCCATGAACATTCTTTGTCTCTTTTGCCTTTCCCTTCTTTGGGACTGGGTGCAGGATCAAGCCTCCCCCACCACACAGTGTCTGATTAACTCCCCAGGAAAGGCTGCCCTCGGCTTCCTTCCTTCCCCCAGTTCCCCACCTCCTTCCCCACCTTTCTCCATCCCTCTCGGCTCTGAAGTCTGCCACAGGCCAAACAGAACCCCAGCAGATGTTTGTGGTCTGTGTGCCAAATGGGAACCTGAAGGATGAACCAAACACCAGTCCCGCTGAGAGGTGGCACCAGGCCATCTGACATTAGAAACACAGAACGTCGGTCCATCCAGCAGGCTGGGTCCTCCAGGGAGCAGAAGGAGGGCTAGATAATTAGCTGGCACAGACTGTGCATTGGCCCATTGCTCTGCCTTCTGAAGAGCACACAGAGGCCTTTCACGGAGGCTCAGGGAGGTTGGGCAAGACCCTCCATGAGCCCACCACCCTGACTGGCCATGCTGGCTCTGGCCTACAAGCCACAGCGCCATGTGGCACCCTTGACCATGGCTCCCGGCACAAGACCGAGCAGGAGGTTAAGGACCACTACCGTTGGAAGCTTGGAAGTGCCATGTGGCTCAATAGACATCCCTGCCTCCCACACCACTGCAGGACCAAATGAGGAGAATGGACCGAGTGTGGATGTACGGATGGAAGATCTAAGCTTCTGTCTCAGCTCCACAGTTTACTGATGTGTGCTGTCGGCTGTATTGGTTTTTAATGTTTCTGAGGCTTGGTTTCTCCTTCAGTCATATGGGGATTATAATACCTGCTTTTAGGGTTACTTCCAGGATTCAATGATAGCAGGTATGCTAGCTTACCTTTCCCGGCTCAGCTCTGTCTAGCAGGGGACCCCTGGCTGAATTCAGCCAATGGGAACTCAGGAGGAGGCATTTCTTTCCCCCTCTCTCTGCCTCGGGCAGCTTTCTTTCTTCTGTGACTCCAGTCCCCTCTAGAAAGCCCTTAGTATTGCAGCTCCCATAACAGCTTCCTCCCTTTGTTCCTTCAACCTCAGGGTTACCTCACTGTCCCCCATCCAGCTATTCAGCTCACGGTCCCCAGTGCAGCCAGTCCCCTTCATTGAATCGTCTTGCATGTAAATGTCTGAGGTGCTTTCTATTTTCCTGACAGGACCTTGGCTGATAGAGTGTGTGGATGTGCAGACATGTCGCAGGCCTGCACGCAAACAGACCCCCTGAGGATCTCATTGCACAAAGTCTACTCCCCTGACCCTTCTCACCCTAGGCATCAGAGGTGGGGCTTTACCCACGAGGTCAGGATCTTCCTACGCCACCTGTCAATCTGAAACAGTTTCTAGAGAGGTTCTTCAACTTGGGGTGTTATACAGCCAGAAAAAACTGGGGTATTTTTTTAATGTTTATTTTATTTTGACACTGTGAACAAGGAGGGGCAGAGAGAGAGAGAGAGAGAGAGAGAGTCCCAAGGAGGCTTTGCACCAAGCAGAGCCCAGCGTGGGGCTTGGTTTCACAAATGGTGGGATCATTACCTGAGCTGAAATCAAGTGCCAGACGCTCAACTGACTGAGCCACCCAGGCGCCCCTGTCATATATTAATTTAAACTGTATACTGTGATAAAAAGTATCCAGTGGCCTTCCGGTATGTCTTCCATTTACTCTCTGCTAAGGAGCATGTCGGTGATGGGGTCCGGTCTGTCCAGGCTCTTCTAGGTTTGCTGACATTTTTCTGTGTCTCCCACTGTTTCACCTCAGCTAGTGTTTTCTCGCTTCCCAGCCTTGTCCTCCATTTCAGTGAGCGAGTGAATGTTGAGTCGTGTCATCGTACTACCGCAAAGGGCTGTCTCTGTCGAGCTGCCTGCTCTGTCCCTCCCCGCGTTTTGCTCTGCCCTCAGTGCTGTTTCTCTCTGTCTGCCTTCTATCTTCTGGTTCTGCTGTGCTGTGGGGATAGAGAAGGTTGCACTCCACTCCTTTTGGCAGGAAGAGGAACTTCCTCATTGAGGTCAGAATTGAAAATGAATTTCCCCATTGGGCAGAAAGAAGGAGGCCCACACTTCCTGTGTAGTGTTATTAATTGGCCGCCCCTCCCCTGCCTGTGGCTGTTCTGGATCAGGACTGTGGTGCTTAACCATTTCCTGCCCCAAACTGGGGAGGCTACGAAGGCACTGTGTGAGCGATAAAGTACTTTCTAGTTAATTAGATTTTGTGGACCATCACTCATTGGGTATTGAGCTACCTCAGCTGGCCCTGCCTCTGCCACAGGGGAGACCTCAGGGTCCAAGAATCGTCCCCTGGGAGCAGGAAAGCCAAGTCCAGAAGGAGAGGGACAGGGGCTATGGAAGATAGACAGCAGTGTCCTTGCCTGAGGAGCATACTTAGTGCATCTTTCTCACTCCCATCCCCATAGACAGAATTACAGTATGTCATCTCAGATGGGCCTCGAAAGACATTCTTTACAGGTAAGGCCTCTCTCTTCTCCTTTGCCTAAAATTCATGTCATTCTCATGGAAAGTATAGTAACCTGATGACATGGGAACATTTAAAACCTATCTGTGACTTCACAAATGACATTGACACTGAAGTGTGGAGTTGGGAGTCCTTAGGTTGGTATGTTTGCACATCCCAAACTTCCTGGATTGCATTCCTGTAACTTTGGAGTCCTCTCTTGCTCACAGAGTCATAGATCATAACAGTTTAGAGCTGGAACGGACTTTACCGTTCATGTTGTTCAACGCACCCACTTACGCACTTATGCACATGGGGAGACTGAGAAAGGCTGAGTGTCTTGGCAGGTAGCTAGTGACTGCCAGTACCCAGATGAGAAACTGGGTCTTCATGGACTCTCAATCCAGTGCTCCTTCTATCGGCCACCACAGCAATCAAAATTAACTACTGGTTTTGCAGCCTTGATGGGTGTGAATTGTGTTCCACAGAAGCAAAGCTCAGAGAAGATTAATGGTGCACTGGTAAATGTTTAACTAAGGGCTCTCTGGAGGAAAAAATGCACACACACACACACACACACACACTTAATATACATTTTTACTGATATGAAGGATGAGCAGCACACAATTTACAAATAATAATAAGGTATGCATTCTTTGTTATAAAAGGGATTCTCACAGAATGCTTTTGTTGATTTTTGTTGAATTCTTGTACCTGTACCTGGTTTCAATTGCTGAACGACTATTCAGTGATATTTCCCTGTATGGTAACATATGAGACAAAAGTAAGACCATAGAGACACAGGTTGGAACTTTGCTCATTCATCAATGACATAAGTGACTTCTTTTCTAGACCAAATTCTACTTTTCGAATACTAGAACAATATTTCCTCAAATTTTTGTGCTATCCACAATGTAACAGCCGTAGATATGACACGTTTTTAAGTTAAATTCTCATTATTAACATTTTCCATCACTTTCTTAAGTCCAGACAATTAACACAATCGTAAACCAAGCCCTGATTTCTAGCATACGCTGATTTCTGTGGTGTAAATATTTTCACCACAATCGATTGCAAGCTAACAATGTGACACCATTGAACTTGGAGTTGGCAAGACCCAGGCAGTGCCACCTCATTATGCAATATTTCCACTGTTTGGATATAACAGGTATGAATAACCTCAGGAGCACAGATAACAGTATAATGTGGTAAAATAATTGGGAAGTGATGAGTTTGGGGCATCTTTTAATTTTGTGTTTAGCATTTCTTATTTAATTGTAATGCATGTAATTTAATATCTAATAATGTCTGTATTTAACAAAATATTCCTGAAATATTCCTGAAAATGGAGAATTGGCTCTCGTGAGCTGACAGGACGAGGCCCCAGCACATACCAGCAGAAGACGGGTAGAATGGTCCTGCACTTCTCAATGTCTGCCCAAGGCCACTGGGCGGAGGCCATGGACAATGGCCATCTGGGTAAGAAGGTCTGGGCAGAACTCAGGCTGAGGGATTCAGGGCAGATTTAAGAACATGGATTAGATCCCATGTAGTAAGTAACTCAAGGTGTTTTCTTGGTACATCTTTCTAAAAGCTCCTGGAAGTAAACAGTTTTCAATATTAAGGAAATTTAAATATTAAAGAAATTGAAAGGATAAAGGGGGGGAAAGGGGAAAGAGAAATAGGAAGGAAAACAAGGACTATTTTTTTTTAATGTCCTTTATTCAGAAAGTGATTTGTTGACACAAAATCCCAGGCTCACTTTTGTGGACACCCCCAGCCCTGCCCACATGTGCTCTGTGGACAGTACCGGCCCCACCCGTGGGCACTCCTTCGGTGAGGACCTGACCTCTTACTGCTTTGGAAGGAGAGGATGAGATTACCAGAGCTTTGGATCCATTTTTGGATCAAATGAAAACGGCAGGCTAATCCTTAGTGTGCTGCTCTCCTCTTACAGATGCTGGCCTCACTGTCGGGGCGGGGCTTCAGGCCTCTAACCGCCCCAGCCCCAGGACAGCATCGGAAAGTCACACGCAGCCCGGGATGCCCGCAGAGCCCCTCCTGACCTCAGTCACCTGGTGAACCCATCTCTCCAGATCACTCTGGCGTCCCTTTCCCCGTGGAGCCTTCAGGGATGATGTCCCCAGGCAGTTTCCCACTCTCTCCTCCTTTCTGCCACAGCATTTGTTGTCACTCACTATGTCTTTTTGTTCACTCGTCCTTGTTCCCAAAAAGACCGTGGGCTCTTTGAGCGTCTTCTCTGGTCCGTGCCGAGTGCACAATGGTGTCTCGATAGATCTTAGACGCTAGATCACCTTGTTCAGTCATTCTCAAACATCTATGCCTGAGAATGACCCGAAGAAGGGGTTCAAATGCAGATTCTCAGACCCCAGCTGAGCAATTGTGAAACCTGGGTCTTTAATTAAAGATCAGGCAGTTGTGACGCACATATGTTCACAACCCACCCTTTAAGAAATACAGATTTGTTCAAACTTCCCATTTTGCAGGTGGAGAAACAGAGGGCTGGGGATGCAGTCCTGATTCAAGACCCTTAGCTACTTAGCGCAGTGGGACAGCATGGTACTTTGAACTAGAACTATCTTAAATTCTCATGAAGTGAAGTAAGTGAACCACAGCCACGCTGAGGATTACTATTCGGAACGTTAAAGATACCGTGAGCTAAAATAATTGCATACCACACCTTAAAACAAGGAGTGACAAGACTCTCCAGGGCCAGATGCCTCTGCCCGCAGTCCACGATGAGATGATAGATGGTACCTTTCTTCCTGTTACTAGCAGGGTCTCCTTAGAATTTGAAGTGTTTTCTTGCTGACGCCAGAACAATGACTTCTGCCTCTAAAGTGTCATTTGCCTCAATGGCTGCCCAAAGAGGCCATCTGGCACAAGCTCTAGTGCCCGCGGGTGCACCCTGCCCACCTTCGGAGGCTGTCAGTTTGCCGCCGCAGACACAGGGCCCGGAAGAAGAGCCGGTGGTCAGATGTCTGGCTCACGCCTATTTTTATGGGCGAACCCTTATTTCATCTGCCCGTTGTTTGGTGAGTGCCATGCGTGCTGGTTACCGCCTTGGACAGCAGGTGCCACCTAGAGGGCCCTGTGACTGCTTCTGTGGTTTCACAGTGGCAAGCTGGGCAGCCTCGGGGCCCCCAGGGAAGCTCTGCAGCCACCCACTAAGGGTTACACCAGCCCCCACGTGGGCCTGGCACTTCGGCTTTAGAGGAGACAGTCGCCAGGGGAGCCCAGGAAGGATAGAAGAAGGCTATCTGGCTGGTTCCTAGCTTCCAGCTTCCTCGCTTGGTGGGACTCCAAGAGGAAATGAGCAGGAACTCTGTTCCTCGGCCACAAGGTGTCAGCAGTGGGCTGGCCAGGTGTGAGCTCTGCACGCAGCCCCAGGAGGAAAGCGCCGGCAGGCACACAAGGTGCTGCCGGTCGCCTTTGAAACTCCTTATTTGGAGGAAGCGCCTTTCTCATTAGGAACAGCACATTGATTAAGGTACCAAAAGACCCGCCTTTCGGTCTTGCCTGTGGACTAACCACACGCCTCCATCTGCCCTCAGAAGAGCGAAGGGCCTTGACTGGAAGAGGTCCCTCAGGTGGGGGTTGGGGGTAAGGCCGCAGGAAGCGGTGACGTACAGAAGAGAATGGGGGCACAGAAGAGAGTAGGACATGGACATGAGTTCTGGCTTGTTTTCTTGCTCGCTGTGAATTTGGAGTCTGGGTTTGCTTCCCCATTTCTAAAATGCCACATTCCCCATTTTTCAAATGGCAACAGTCACAGGATCGTTGTGCGGATCAAGTGAGATGAAATGATTTGCAAACCATGAGGTACCACATACGCATGGGTGCCGTGGTTGGGGTTCATCTTTCCACCCGAGTTGTGTCACAGGGCTTCCTCCAGACTGGAGGAACAGAGCCCGAAGCAGGGGAAGGGGCCAGCTCTTCTCCATGTGGGTCACTGGAGTCCCCTGCGTGAGCCGCCGGCCATAAACTCCTGATCTGGCCTGATAGAGTCATCTTCCAGCAAGATTCTTCCTGGATGCCTTTCCATGGCTTGTTTCCAAGCAGAAAGCTGGCAACGGCTGCTCACTCTTCCTTCTTCACTGAGCCTTCTTTTCCATATTGGAAGAAGATGAAATGCACATTTCAGAATGTAAGTTTTTCCTGTAGGACACTATCCCCAATGGTGGAGTGATGGAGAAAAATATTAGATGAAGTCAGGGGATAACTGAGTAACATACTGATTTATAAACTCATGGAATGAAATGAAGGCGTTTTTTCCACTGGTGGGGTTATTTATTATGTCCTAGCTGGCCAGCTCCCAGGGTTGAAAAGGCTTTGGTTCCTGAGTAGTAGAAATAGCAGGAACCAATTTTCTCCACTGCTCCTCTTTCAAAAACACAGAACTCAGCTGATGCTGAAATACATCCAGTCATAGGCCCAACTCAGGATTCTCCTGCTCAACACCTCATTGGGGTGAATGGGACTGATGCCCAGATCCCATCACTCTGGGATGATGGCAGAGAGGTGAGGCTTTTGCCACAGGTCACTGTGCTGTGGACCCTTTCCTGGGGCCCATCCCCTGGTGGAAACCAACTACCCTGAAACCATCCCACAAAAAACACTGATGGGATTTTGATTGTAATTTTACTAAGTTATATATCAATTTATGGAAAAGCGACACCTTTATGGCATAGAGTTTTTCCTTCCATGAACATGGTGCTTCTTTCCATTTATTCCATTTCTCCTTTATATCTTTCAAGAAAAAAAAATTTTGTTTCTTTGTAAAGGAAAATTCGTTTCTTTGTAAAAATCTGTTTCTTTGCACATCTTATGTTAGATTCATTCCTAGATAAGTTACAGCTTTTTATTACTTTTGTGATGGTACCTTTAAAAATATCTACTTTTTCTTTTTTTTTTACCTTTAAATTTATATCCAAGTTAGTTAGCATATAGTGCATGCCAGTACATAGAAAAACAATGTGTGTGTGTGTGTGTGTGTGTGTGTTGATAGCAATTGACTGAAGCCTTATTAATTCTGTACTTTGTCAATTGCTTTGGATTTTCTGTGTAAAATAGTCATATCAAATAATGCCAGTATTAGTTTTTCCTTTTCTTTTTTTTTTTTTTTTAAATTTTTTTTTTCAACGTTTTTTATTTATTTTTGGGACAGAGAGAGACAGAGCATGAACGGGGGAGGGGCAGAGAGAGAGAGGGAGACACAGAATCGGAAACAGGCTCCAGGCTCCGAGCCATCAGCCCAGAGCCTGACGCGGGGCTCGAACTCACGGACCGCGAGATCGTGACCTGGCTGAAGTCGGACGCTCAACCGACTGCGCCACCCAGGCGCCCCTAGTTTTTCCTTTTCGATCCTGATATGTTTTATTTCTTTTTGTTTTCATACAGTGCTGACTAGCATTTGAGGTCATCCTGCAAACAGTGATTTGTTTAGGATTTGGGGGTATAGGTTCATAAGTGAGATTAGCTTGCAATTTTCCTTTCAGTCATAGTTCTCTGCCCCTAAAATACAAGGACTTGCTCTTAAGATGCCAGGAGTACATTTTATTTATCACTAGGGAAGGTTGGGGCACCTGGGTGGCTCAGTGGTTGGGCAACCGACTTCGGCTCAGGTCATGATCTCACAATTCGTGAGTTAGAGCCCTGCATCGGGCTCTGTGCTGACAGCTCGGAGCCTGGAGCCTGCTTCAGATTCTGTGTCTCCCTCTCTGTCTCTGCCTCTCCCCCACTCACACTCTGTCTGTCTCTCAAAAATGAATAAACGTTAAAAAAATTTTTTTGTCACTAGGGAAGGTTAAAAACATGAAGGTTATTGTCTTTAGAAAAAAGGGAGATGGATAAGAACAGAGAAGCAAGGGGAAGGAATGGTAACTGTGCTGGGGAGAAGGGGGGAGTTTGGGCTAATTCAAAGTGAGCCCCCAGCCCAACAAACAGCTACAAGAACTTTTCTCCTTTTACTGTTGAGGTCTCCCCCACACATCACTTAGAAAGGGGGGCAGGAGGGGCATACTTCATGGGGAGATGCCTCTGTACTGCTTAAGAGACTTGGTTGCAGAGGAAGAGCTCTGTATCCTACCTGCATGGTGGCAGTCACTCAGTTTTGTTTCCTCAGTCTTCCTCCCTCCCTTCCTCAGATGAGAGCACACTTTCTTCCGTTAGACAATTGCTCCTCCATGCTTATGTCATCAGTTTCGACGAGGCCACCAGTCTGTATATGCTGCCTCGTGCCCTGCTTGGGCGTGTGGCCCAAGCTTGGCCTGCTCTCTGGCCTTAATGATCAGTACATATGGTGGACAGGAGGCTCAAGGTGGTCTCATCGGAGTCATTCATGAGATGAAATGTGCTGATAGTGTTAGTGACTCTCCCTTTCCTTCCTCTTGGATGCTGAGCTGGCAGGAGGTAATTCTGGAACTGCCTCCTGTCATTTCCCTTTCTTCTCTCCTCCCCGCTGGACAGAGTTTCTTGAAGGAAGAATGAGATCAACACAAAGAGAGAAGCCGAGATGGAAAACTGAGAAACGGCCCTGCTGATGGACTCTGAGTCCCTGGTTCCACCCCTGTGTCCTCCAGTTAAATAAGCTGAATGTGATCCCCCCCTTTTGGCTTAAGCTAGCTTTGAGTTGCACCCCAGGACTCACTCGTGGTGAAATCTGCTGAATGAGCTCAGGGGTGGGGATAGTGAGCTGCCTCTGTGCTCTCCGTACAAATCCCTCTTGCAATCATGCAGCTTGTGACATTTGCTAGTGATGATTCAAACAAGCTGCCATCATTTACTGGTGGGTAGGAGGGGGATGGAGCCCCCTGATAGAGACACTAGAGTGGTTGCTCCAAAGAATCCCCAGGGTCCTGTGCCACGAGAGTGGTGAACACATCAGCACATGTGCCCAGTGCTATGTACACTCAGGTATCCTTTTGGTCATTGCTTGTGTTTAGAAATAGGTGATACCTTGAAGGGGGCCCTCCCTTCAGGTAGGCCATTTTTGCCAAGAAGTATTTAAAAAAAATTTTTAAACACTTATTTATTTTTGAGAGAGAGAGAGACAGAGAGTGAGCAGGGGAGGGGCAGAGAGCGAGGGAGACACAGAATGGCAAGCAGGCTCCGGGCTCTGAGCTGTCAGCACAGAGCCCGAAGTTGGGCTGGAACCCACAAACCATGAGATCATGACCTGAACC
Organism: Neofelis nebulosa; assembly: GCF_028018385.1. Classification (NCBI taxonomy): domain Eukaryota; kingdom Metazoa; phylum Chordata; class Mammalia; order Carnivora; family Felidae; genus Neofelis; species Neofelis nebulosa. Next base: position 100,666,745 of record NC_080787.1, read on the forward strand.
GAAGTTGAAAGCTTAATTGACTGAGTCACCCAGACACCCCAAGGATTATTTAATAAAGGAATAGGCTGAGGGATCCACTTTCCAATGAGGGAAAGCCTTGTCTGTCACGTAATACCCCTGCCCCCACCCCCACCTTGAGCCCAGGCATGCTGGTGTGCAGCAGGATTTGATGTCCAATTGTACATGCTGTGTGAAGAAGACTGGTGTGAGGTAACGAAGGCCAATGTTCAATCTACAAAATGGTGATTTCCGTTCATTTTTGCTTGTGATGCACAATGTGGTTTTAAAGTTCCAAAGAACAAGGTTTCTTGAAAATATCTTATTTTTTTCCTGATCACAAAACATAGAAGCAGCACTAAAAACTGCAATAAAAATTAAGCAAATAAAGATAATTTAAAATCTTATCACCCACAGGTCGGCACCGTGCATTTTGGGGTGTATCTCTCCCAGACTTGTTTCTTCTACCCAAGAGCAAGCTTAGAGGCTGAATCCAGATCAGAATTGAGGTCTCTTAGTGCCTTGTAGGAATACTTGTTTTTATTCTTCATGACACATTAGAAAATGATAGTACAAAAATCCATGAACCTAAGGCCCACATATAACAAAAGTTAGCATTTTGTATTTACTTCAGATACTTTTGTTTTAATAAATACAATGTTGTAAAATTTTGACAACCCTCCCCTAATCCTTTTCCTCTCCCCTAGAGATACCAATTTCCTGAAGTTGAGAGTTTCTTTTCCCTGTGTTTTATACTGCTGTAATGTATGTTTGCATACTTAAATTATAATAAGATATCATTTTGTGGGTTTTTTAAAAGACTTATACAAATTATGGGGCGCCTTGATGACTCAGTTGGTTGTCTGACTCTTGATTTCAGCTCGGGTCAGGATCTCACGTTTCATGGGTTCAAGCCCCATGTCAGGCTCCGCACTGAGCATGGGGCCTGCTTGGGATTCTCTCTTTCCCCTTCTCTCTCTGCCCCTCCCCTGTTCTTTCTCTCTCTCTCTCTCTCTCTCTCTCTCTCTCTGTCAAAATAAATAAAGTTAAAAAAATAACAACAAAAAAACCAAAAAGAAATGCAAAATATATCAACATGTGTATCTCCTTCAACTTTCTTTATTGCACTTGTCATTAAATTTCTGGTATGTATTCACACTGATACATCTAAATCATTGTAGTTACTGTATCATAGTCCATTAAATGAATATATCAGAGTTCATTTATCCATTCCCTTGTTGATAGACTTGGAGACTGTTCCAGTGTTTTGCAATTTCAATGTCACCATGAATACGTTTGTTCTCACCTTTGAACATCTGTGAGAATTTGTAGAAGTGGAGTTTTGATGTTGTAGTACAGGCATACGCTCAACTTGATTAGATACTACCCTATCGGCCTCTAAAATAGTGTACATTCTGACCTGGACGTAGGTACGAGCCACCCAGATCCACGCGTTCCGCTTGGAGTCGGGTCAGCGTGACTGTAACTAGAACTCATGCTGTTCTGTCTGTCTTGGAGCCTGGAGGCTGATGCTGCCTCCACCGTCGCCATGGATCCGAGGCCTGCTTGCAGGCATAAAGCGACAGCGCTCGCTTTATAGGGTTTGTAAAGGCAGCGGCAGTGGTCCCTCACGTTGCTGCCTGTGTGCCCGTTGCGAGGTGTCTCTCTTCCTCCTCCCATCAAGAGGCCTGTTTCCCCTTCCTTGAATCTGGGCCCACCTTGTGACATCTTTGATCAACAGAATGCGTAGGAATGACAATATGTGACTTCCGAGCCTCAGCCTTTTGTCCCCCGCCCTTACTGGAACATGATGCTGCCATGTCGGGAAGCCCCAGCGGGCCCCCTCGAGGGTGAAGAATCGTGTGAAGAGAGAGGTCCTGCCATCAGTAGGCAGCATCCACCCGGCATGTGAGTGTATCCATCTTGGACCATCCAGCCCCAGGTGAGCCCCAGGTAAGCCATCGGATGACTGCAGCCATGTGGATCAGCCCCGGCAAGGCCAACAGGCTCCACAGAACCAGCCCAAACTGCTTGTGAACAAGTGAAATGGTTAAGTCATCAGGTGCTAGGGGGGTTGGTTCCCCAACAATAGGCAGCTGATGAAGTGCCTCTCACGTGCCATGTTGCGTATTTCCGGCCGCTCAGCCTCTGCTGTGGGGCTTTCTTTTCACCACGGAGACACAAGATACTAGGACCCACATGATACCCAAACAGACACAATCCAGAAATGGCCACTGGCAAACAGGGGCCAATGGAAGATGAGAGTCAGACACCAACTCCTCCTCCCTTATTCCCCCGGGAAAGAGGATGGGTAGTGTCATAGAGTCTCTCTGAGACATCCTGCAGAACTGAGCAATCAGTTTCACATGGAGCTGCGTTCAGCTTGGTAATGCACCTCCTTATATTTGCTCTCTCTCTTTCCCCAACTGGCTCGTATCTTCGCTTCTGCTTCCCTGGAATTCTATTCTGCAATAAGGTCTTAGCGTATAAGCTTTTGCTCGGCCTCTGTTGTCTAGGGAATGTGGGCAGAGATAGTTCCAAGAGTGGCCCTACGAAGCAGACCCTCAGGGTGGGAGTTTGGAGTTGAACTGCCTGCCCACTTGTCTGACGGCAAAGTGCCCCACTGCTGATGGTAAGTGGACTGGTAAAAACACCTGGTGTGCAGTGATGTCACCAAAGCTCTCACCTGTGTTCACAGCAATGCAGTAGAAGTGGAAGATGAGGCAGTGATGAGGCAGTATGCCAGGATGAGGGATATGCCAGTGGTTTCCAAATTGCGCCACATTAAACTTATGTGGGGAAGCTTTAAAATAAGCCCACCTCATACCGGTGGAAGGAAGCTCTCTGTAGGTGGAAACCAGGTGTAATATTTTTTGAAGATCACCAGGTGATTCTTTTTTTTTTTCACACTTTTTTACATTTATTTATTTTTGAGAGACAGAGAGAGACAGAGCACAAGTGGGGGAGGGGCAGAGAGAGAGGGAGACACGGAATCCGAAACAGGCTCCAGGCTCTGAGCTGTCAACGTGGAGGTCGAACTCACAAACTGTGAGATCATGACCTGACCCGAAGTCAGACGCTTAACCGACTGAGCCACCCAGGCGCCCCAGGTGATTCTTTTTAAAATTTGTTTATTATTATTTTTTACTACCTTATTTAAATTCAAGTAGTTAACATATAGTGTAATAACAGTTTCAGGAGTAGAATTTAGTGATTCATCACTCACATAGAACACCCAGTGCTCATCCCAACAAGCGCCCTCCTTAATGCCCATGCCCCCACCCACCTCCTCTCCAGCAACCCTCAGTCTGTTCTCCGTATTCAAGAGACTCTTAGGGTTTGCCTCCCTCTCTGTTTTTATCTGACTTCTCCTTCCCTTCCCTACGTTCATCTGTTTTGTTTCTTAAATTCCACATATGTGTGAAATCATATGGTATTTGTCTTTCTCTGCATGACTTATTTTGCTTAGCATAATATACTCTGGTTCCATCCACGTTGCTGCAAATGGCAAGACTTCATTCCTTTTGATCACTGTGTAATATTCCATTTTCTGTGTGTATGTGTGTGTGTGTGTACCACATCTTCTGGATCCATTCATCAGTTGATGGACATTTGGACTCCAAATAAATTGGCTGTTGTTGATAGCGCTGCTATAAACATTGGGGTGCATGTACCCCTTCAAACCAGCATTTTTGTATCCTTTCAATAAATACCTAGTCGTGCAATTGCTGGGTCGTAGGGTAGTTTGTTTTTTTTTTTTAATTTTTTGAGGAACCTCCATACTGATTTCCAGAGTGGCTGCACCAGTTTGCATTCCCACCAATAATGCAAAGGGGTACCCCTTTCTCCACATCCTTGCCAACATCTGTTGTTTCCTGAGTCATTAATTTTAGCCATTCTGACCGGTATGAGGTGGTATCTCATTGTGGCTTTGATTTGTATTTCCCTCACCAGGTGATTCTTATATGCAGCCAAATTTGAGAACCACTGGGATATGCATTTGCCATGGCTTCTGATTGGTAGAATGGGGCGATTATAAGGATTGTGGTAGGTGCTGGCTGCCATTGATGGTATTGCAACACTTGATAAAAAAGCATTCAGGATAGCTTACTGCCAACACACAGCATGCTGGGAAAACCAGAGCACCTCTATGGCAGTCCTTTACTTTTATGTCCTATATTTACGGGACAAACTGCTGAAAATCAGCCCCAAGGTCTGATAGCAATAGTAGCAAAGCTGCAAAGTATACTGAATGTGCAGCCTTAGGTCTCCCACGTCAATTTCACTGCCCTAAAAGTGATAAAGAGTGGGACCCTGAGATCTGGGATCCGGACACTGATTGGAAGCATCTAAGAATCTTCATTACTAATTCTCCAGACCAGCACAAGCAGGCCTCTCTTATGTGATATAGAAAAATGGCTTCCTGGGGTGTCTGGGTGGCTCAGTGGGTTAAGCATCTGACTCTGGATCTCGGCGCAGGTCCTGATCTCACAGTTGTGAGATTGAGCCCTGTGTCAGGCTGTGCATAGAATTTGGAACCTGCTTGGGATTCTCTCTCCCTCTCTCCCACTCTCCTCTCTCTCTCTGCCCCTCCCCTGCTTGTGCTTGCATGGACTCTCTAAATCCATCAATCAATAAATAATAAATAAATATTTAAAAAGAAAAACAGCTTCCCTTTGCCTGGAGCCAATGTAAAGACATCCTCCGAAGCCTCGCAAGACGCTACATGTACTTTTCAAGATCTCCCTCCTGACCTCCACCCCAACCCCTGTTGTTTCCAGGTCAATAGCCAGAGTCAGGTCTCAGCATAAAATGAGGAAACACAGTCCATGCTTTGGGAGGAGAGTGCCTTACACGCCAAAGGTTGTAGGACCTGGCTCCCGTCTGCTGGCAGAAACAACGCGCCCTCATGTGAACTGGCTCTTGAGAGACTGGACTGAGGAGGAGGGACTGTAGGCTGCATAAGAAAGACTTGGTTCCCATGCATCTGTGTCTCAGGATTCAGTATTCCGGCATGGATGTCCATCCTAATAGTTTGCTTGAACGTTGAATACAACAATGGTCTACAGTAAAGCATGGGACAAATCTGCTGCTGTGCTGAGTGTGTGTGCGCACCTGCTGAGAAAGTGTTTTATCCTTGGCCTCCTTCAGGTGGGCCAGGTGGCAAAAAATAGAATCTCTGTCCATTTTTGTGCTTGGCACCTCAGCGGCTTTTTAGAGACTTATATCCTAAGTGTCTGAAAGAAGTAAAAAGGGTCCACCTGGTCTGAGGCCTGGCCTGTGAGAGGGGTGGATATTGCCTAGGACTGAGGCCCAACCACAAGACCACCGGACCACCCAGCCTTGGGTCCTCATGGAAGCACCAAAGATTTTACAGGAAGACAGGGGCTCCTGCCAGCCCAGCAGGCAGTCTGGTTCGCCCCAAGAATGTGCCCTGAGCCTGTTTGCCACGTGCCCTCAAAGCAGGGGCGTTTGAGGAATCAGCGAGATGTTTGTTGTGCATGCAGCACCCAGTACTGAGCCTGGCTCAGAAGAAGTCAGTTTGGTGCCTCTTGCTTGCTTGCTTGCTTTCAGTCAGAGTCAGAAACCACTTTCCCAGGCCCCGAGTTTCCTAAGGCCCTGCCCAGGAGTTTCCTCCAAGCTCCCACTGCATGCTGCTGGTCCAGTGAAAACCCCCAGCTGGGAACTGGCTCATGTCGAGAAAGCTGCCTTTTAGAGGGGCGCCGCCCAGCTGCATAATCAAACATTAGGAGTCCAAATGGGAAATCTCTGGTTGGAATTACATCCCAAACCTCGACCCGCTCTGCAAGCCATAAATCATATTCTGTTCTCCAAGAACAGTGGGTCATGAGGACCTCCAGTCCCCGCCCCCAGACTAGCTGTTTCAAGAAGGAGTCAGTGTGAACAATGAGTCGGAAGCAACAACCCACGAGGTTCAACACCTCCCTGCTCTGGGGGAAAGAATTCTGTGTCAGAAAGAAGGGGACAGAATCCCAGTGTGCTTGTGTGCTTGACATTGGCCTTTCCCAAAACCCAGGCCTCCTTCTGGCCCCCTCACTAGACAGAGGCCCATTGGGGATTCTTGGAGCTTCTACCGAATGCCTCTTAAAGTGTCTAATTTTAATGAAGAAATCTTTCATCTGCCATCCTGTTTCCAGGAGACTAGTTTGGAAGGAATGTTCACAAGTCACTAAGGCCCTTGGAAGTGTGTTTGCTGGTGGAAAATGTAAAGCTGAGAGACACACACAGAGATGTTCTCACTGCAGTGGGGGGTGGAGGAGACAAGAGGAGGAAATAAAACACCAGGAAAAAGAAAAATGCTCCAACAGCCAAGTGTGCGGAGGATGCTGAGGTGCGACACAAAGGGGAAAGTGACTGGAAATGTGTAAAGAATCCTTCAGCCAGAAAACACAAAGTCCCTCCTAGGGGAAATTATATGCAGCTCTAAGAAATGCTAGGAACTAGAGGAGGTGTGGGAGCCAGTGGGCAAGAGGGGCAGGGCGGGGAGAAAACGGGCGGGAGGGAAAATGGCATCGACCGCTGGAATGAGGTAGAGACTCCGCGCATGTGCACAACACACGCATCCCAGGAAGGCCTTCCTATCCATCCCCCCTGGGCTTTTTCAGCCAGAAGGAAAAAACAAGCAAACAAAACAGGACAGCTGGACTGTGGAGTGGAGTGCTGTGGAGCTGGAAGAGCAGGTCTGCTGGGTGTACCCCTGTGAGTGTAGGCGCGGCGCTCAGACGCAGCCCCGCCGCCCTGACCTACGGTGTCCGCCCTGCACGGTCTCCTGGCCCCTAGACGCTTTCCCCCTGCACCTCTCATCCTGAATTGTGCATGCAGGGAAGAACTTCCCTTGCCCCCCTTCCCAAGGGGCCGCCGCAGCACTTGCCGTCAGCTGCAGGACATAACTCCCCATCACACCGCCTCCCCTTCCACTGGGACTCGAAGCCATCCTGGTAGGAGGTCAAGGCTGATGCCAACGTGTTTAGCATCACTCGGTCCTTCTCCGAGGTTCCCAGGCCCCACGGGAAAAGGGATGGGTGAATACGTGTGAGCTTGCACCGCGGAGGTTTGGCCGATAAGGCTATGGGGGATTTACACACGGCAGGAGCTAAGGGGTGCAGTGGGGAGACCCCAGAGGGCGGGGAGGCACAGTTCATGGGCCACCCTGAGTGCCCTGTGCCCAGATAGGAAGTGAGAGTCGTGGGGGTTGATGGAAGTGGTTTTCTCTCAACAAAAGTTGAGAGAAAGCAGCTCCTGGGTCACTAAATCACTGGAAAACCTCCTTCAAGGCTGAGGGGCAGACAGACCCGGGGCTGGTGGTGACTGAGCCAAGCTTTACAAGCCCATGAATTTATTCTCGGTGGACACGACAGTGTTTCCCGCAGCTGGTGATGAGCAAAGAAGCAGCTTCCTACCCCTCTCTGATTCACAGTCCGCACAGGCACCGAATGATGAGGGAGAAGGGAGGCTGCAGGCTAACATGACTGAAGTATTTGGATAAAAACATTAGCCGGAATTGCACACAAATGGCATTTTCCGTGAGCTTCTGTTTACCTGGTTTCTGCTAACAAGATACTACTTGTAGATGCAAAATTTTAAGGATGTTATCTTCAGCCTGGAGAAAAAGAAACTAATTTGCAGCTTTTGCTAAGAGTGATAACCTTATTAAGTAATGGGATTCGCTGATTAACTGCTGCTAACAAAACATCATTGCCAAACCTGTTAGTCTGAAACTGGCAACGGAGCTACTGTTAGAGCCACTGCTCCACCTCCCAATCCCAGGGGATTTTACAGAAATATTTTTCATTCAAATAGCCTTTGCCTTTCTATATTTTTTATCGCTCCCATTAACAGGTTAACAATAAGTTAGGAGCCACTCCTAGATGGGTATCGAAGCAACCTTGGTGAAGAGTTCAAGGAGAAAAGCAATTCTGCTTTAAAAATGATTTTTTTTTTTATGAAAGGGGTAATGGGAAAACGTGCAAGTTCATTGAGCACTAAAATGAATGGAAGTTCTTAGTCAGAGATCAGAAGGCAAGAGCTTTCTGTGCTCAGTGTGTGCGATGGTGCTCTAAATTCCTACAGTGGAAAATCTCTTTTCTGGTAACTTGCCTGAGAAAATCAACTCCATTTTGATCTTAAAAAGTACTGTCCCTCATGGATTCTTAGGAGAGAGACCTGTGAGGTAAGTGGTCATCTCAGCCTCCATCATATAAGCTCCCTCTTCTCTGAAGGACCCCGGTAGGTCCTACCAGCTCAGGACTCTCAAGACCATGAAAAAGAGACTCTCGTTAAAAATGCCTTATTCTACTGCTAAGGCACAGACCCACAGGCTCTGGAGAGGGCCAGAGTAGGGGTGGGGGAACATGGACCTCAGCTAGTCCAACTCCCTGGTGTCTCAAAGGAGAAGCAACTTGCCTAACGGCCTCAGGTGGCGAGTGGGAAAGCCAGGGCTAAACCAGGTTTGTGGCTTCTGGTCCACTCTATCTCTGCCTCTTCAGAAGCAGGCAATAAGGCAGGGCCAGTGCATGTACACGCACATGTTCAGTTGTGCACACGCCAGTTCATCAGCTTCAGACCTGACCATGCTCACTAGCTGCACTGTTCCTGCCCTCCGGCGATGTCTATTTCCCACCAGACAGTGATGTCTGCTCTAATCCAGGGCGAGGTGCCTCAGCTCATCACGGTGTTCCCTCCTTCCTTTCTAGTTCTGTAAGTGTTCAGATGGCCAAATCTAGGTTCAGATTTGACAGAAAAACATACCGTATTCCCTTGGGCATTTCCTCCCTTCCCCCCATCCCCCCCCCCCCCCCCGCATTGCACTTTTTATAATTAGGATACTACGGTTGGTACAACAACAAAGAGAAAAAATTAGTAATGGAAACTGCGTTTTCAGAGCTTGTGTCCAACTATTAGAGGAGAGCAAGCCAAAGAAGGGATCCTTAGGACCAGAGTGTGTGAGTGCACTTGTGGGAGGGTTTTCTGGGGTGGCTCAGGGACTTTACAGACATGCAAGAAAGGCTACCTAGTTTGGATCTGTGCTGGAGGAGAGAGGAGAGAGATGAACTTGGGAATGGTTTTGCTTGAGGCAGGGCAAGTAGCAAGGTTAATATTCTCAGAATCTATTAAGTTTTTTTTAATGTATGTATGTATGTATTTATTATTTAATCTTTATTTTTGAGAGAGAGAGACAGAGTGCAAGTGGGGGAGGAACAGAGAGAGAAGGAGACACAGAATCTGAAGCAGGCTCCAGGCGCCGAGCTATCAGCACAGAGCCTGACACGGAACTCGAGCTCATGAACTGCAAGGTCATGACCCAAACCAAAGTCGGATGCTTACCTGACTGAGCCACCCAGGCGCCCCTGTTTTTATTTATTTTTGAGAGAAGGTGTGAGCAGGGGAGGAGCAGAGAGAGAGAGGGACACAGAAGATCCAAAGTGGGCTCTGCATTGACAGCAGTGAGCCTGATGCGGGGCTCGAACTCACCAACCATGAGATCGTGACCTGAGCTGAAGTCAGATGCTTAACCAACTGAGCCACCCAGGCATCCCAGAATCTATTAAGTTTTAAGTAAAACAATGATGAATAGAGAAGGCTTTGGTGGTCTGTACCCCCAACTCTCCCCAAGAGCTATCCCTAGTCCTTCCTCTGGCCTTACACAGCCACAAAGAGCACTGGCATGGGAAGACCCCTCCCTGCCCCTGAAATGTTTTGTTGAGAACCATGCTGCCATTGTGAAGGATCCTTGCAAACCACCCGGGACAGGGTGGCACCCTTTGAGAGGGAATTGGCAGGTCAGGGTAAGGACGGGATCAAAATCCAGGGGCAGTCGTGACCCCCAAACAGCCAGAGTCACAACCAACCCACTGGAGTAAAACAGCTGGGATAGGCTTTGAGACTCAACTGACAGTGTCTGAGAGGCTTTTACAAGCACTGTAATTTATTTCAATTCCCCTGAGCATCATCGGAGGCAGCCCTCCATGTGTCCCTGACAATTGACCAGGAAGGAAATCCTAGAGGAGACACTGGTCCAAGATGACTCTGGGCAGACACCTGGCACCTGGGGCTCTGGTCAGATCTCACGTTCCTTCCCCACCTTGGGCTGCCCCCTTGTACTCACCCCCCAGAACAGGAAGGTCAGGGAGACAGGAAGTATCGTCAGTAGAGAATCCCGGGCTCCTGTAACAAGTCACTCCCAGCCAGGATGGTGCCGCCAAAGGAGGCACTACAGGCAGCCACGAATCAGGACTTTTTGGCCTTGGCTGCCAAAAGACCCCCTTTTTGAAAGGCTTTTCCTTGCTATCCACCTATGGGAATTAGGGCTAATGAAATAATAATGAACATAAAGAAGTTGCTCAGAGAAAATATATACGGTCTCACATAAATTCCATTCTTTATTAAAATACAGAAATACTTTTTACAGCATGAACAGAAAATACTGCATTGTCTTGGAATCTTAAGATTTAGAAATTTTATTGAATCACTCCCAGGCCCACAATACACTGTACTAGAAAAAAAGAATACTGCATCAAAAATGAAAAAAGCACCCCAAAATATTAAAATCATTAAGGCCAGTAGTGTTTATTTAATGAAACTACATATCTGACTCTAGTGTACCTACCAGTCACTATTCAAAGGAATATATTAAAAATAGATCTCTAAATAATGAAAAAATTGGCCCAAAGGAAAAAAGCTTATGTACAATAACAAAAAGGCTTTGAAAAATTAAAAGCACATTTTGATATGGTGTCTTATATATAATCGTCTATTACCGTAAAAAATGAGCACATCAACTCACTCCGACAACATGCTTGTTTGGAGCCTACTTATTGCACATGAGAGATCTGTCAATGTATGCAGTAAGAATACATGTATGTTCATACACAGATAATTATAGTATAAACAGTATGTGATGAAATTAAATGAGAGGATAAATAACTTTAACAAACTACATTTTGAGGCACATGAGGAATAAAATTCATGTTCTTTCTAAGTTACGGACACAGCATCTTTTTTCTCCCCTGTTTTTTGTACCTTAGTGTAATGCTTATTTGCATTTAACCTAGTTATCGTATGTTTGCATGCTTGGCAAACTGAATTACAGAACCAAATTGCCTATTACAATTTATCATTATGTGACACAATTACATAGAAACACTTCGAAGCGAGAGGATTGTCCCGATATTAGGAAACACTGATTGCATCATGCTTACGAAGAACAAAAATTAAGGAGAGGCTCTTTCCCCAGGTGACAGAGTTTACTGCTCTTCCTCTCCAATGGAAATGCTGTTCCCCATTACAACGGGTTCTATTCATTGATTTCTGGTCTGCAAAATTAGATCCATTGGAATAATAATAATAATAATAATAAAAAGCTAGCCCCTAAAATGACACCATTTCCTAGGCTCAAAGCTCCACACTCTCCAAGCACTTCTAAATAAAGTCTGGAATTGAAGTAATGTTCCAGAATTCCATTACGTCCACAAAAAGTGAAAGCACAATGAATTTTCGAGTAGTTGGAGTGTCTGCAATACATGTACCAGATCCTCCTTGCACACGGGCCTTGGCACAAGCAGTTGATGCATAAACTTCCACTGGATGACCTTTATCTCAAATTCCCAAACCCAATCATAAATACACGCATGAATGTGCATACATACACCCTTTTCAATCTTTAGAAGGGAGGAAGACCATCCAGTTAGGGAAAAGGCAATGCGGTCAGCCCTATTTTCCTCTTACCGAGACAGGGAGATGACCTATTTGTGCCTTTGGTTTCTGGCTTTTTCATGCAGGGCACGGTTAAGGACAGGAACTTTACCAGGGAGAGGATTCGGCTGTCACCTTCCCAGACAGAGAGAGATCAGAACGCCTCCTGCGTGGGCATATTGGAGTAGAGAAGCAGAATAAAGAGGTGGAAACATGAGATTAACTGAGGCTGGGTTGAAAGAATCTGGCAATGAACTCCTCAACTTACAAAACAAAAGGCATAACATTTCAATCATCATCATTCAATCTTGCAAGCTTAGAGAACATGGATTTCCACTTACTCAGGTGCCCTCGGTATTTTAGCAAGAGCCTTGTCAGATAGTTACAGCCTAGCCTGGCTAGTAAAACACAAACCTTCTGGCCCAGTGATGCTTTGTGATATTACAACGGCACTTAATTAACAAAAAGTTTTCACTGTTAGTGTAGAGGAAAAAATGGCAACAGAAGGTAATTATAATGAAATGATGTTGCTTCATCCATTTTTATTGCATTTTATTGCATGCGTATAGAATCAAAAGTAAATTTATCTACAAATGTACTTAAAGGAAAAAGTCTTTATATTAATAAAATTATTTCTAGGTATATACAGGAGAGAAAATAATCAACCGATGTCTATAAAATGGAAATATTTGCTGTATAAAGCAACTGATCTTTCAACATTTCTGGAGAATGAGAGGAGAGGAGCTCATTTTCTTTGACTATATCAAGTGATCAAAGATATAGCTAGAAGATGACAACAAATTAAATATTGTGGTTTTGAATACAGTGGTTTTGAATAACAGAAATTAAAGTTCTCCAAATTCTCACACTTAGGCAGCAACATTTTCAGATCCTGTAGTGGAAACAAGTTTGACTTCTAGTAAGAAGGGTATGTGACTATGCTGGATAAAGGCCAGGCATAGAACATCCCCTTTCCAGAATTTTGCTGCCTTTCTCTCTCCTCTAAACTACATTTTCCTTTCAGAAACATATCATCATCTTTCCCTTCCCAGACTTCATACTGCACACCTTCTCATCACACTTGTAAATGTCTAAAAACAAAACTTCACCCCAGAAATGCTTCTGACATAGCTCATCATGCCTCATCTTTGATCCGGGCTGGCCCTCCTCATTTAAACTGAGACACTGGCCTGGCTTTGGTCACAGGGGGTGCAGTCAGGGTTAAGTGGGTCTGGACAAAGCTACACGTTCTATAAAGAACTGTGGAATGATCAGAATTGCTACTGGATGTCGGAGTGACTCGAGGCAGATTGTAGGAGGCAGCGTGGCTGTGAGAAACAACTCATGCTTCTCAAGAGGTATGTCAGATTGTCTCCAGGTCACCTGGGCTCTTGACCTTCAGGACTGAATGAAGAGAAATCCCTACGGGGATGAGCATTTGGGCCTGTGCTTGAGGAAGGTTGATGAGTTGTATCAGTGAGATGTCAGGGTGAGTCACAGAATGAAGCATTTAAAATGGATAGGACTAAAAATAAAAGGGACAGAATTCTTATTCCCAAACTCAAGGACAGACTGAGAGGGCTAGACCTTGAGTAATGGAAAGAGCAAGTGGAGATCAGGCTGGAAGCATGATAGAGCCAAAGAATGCTGTAGGCAGGTGGTGAGGGGATAGTGGAAGGCAGGCAAGGATCAGGACTACTGGGCCAGCAAGTGAGGAGGCCACCTGTTAATTCTTTATTTCTCTCTCCACCCACCTCTCCTGCCCAAAAAACATTTGATGTAGTGGAATGGAGAAATACAGAAAGGGGGAAATGAAGAAACACAGAGATAGGAAGGAAAGAAGGAAGGAAGGAAGGAAGGAAGGGAGAGAGAGAGGGAGGAAGGGAGGGAAGGAAGGAAGGAGGGAAAGAGAAAAGAGAAAGAAGGAAAGAGAAAAAGGAAGAGACAGAAAGGAAGAAAAAAGGGTAGAAACTAATGAGAAAATGATGTCTATGTGGCTTCAAAGAAGAGTTACATGCCTGTGAGAGAAGAGGATAAGAAAATATCTGGATGAAGTCAGACAGGGGGAGAAGCAGAAGCTACAAGTCATAAAATACAAGAGTGAGGAGACTACAGCCCCACTGGGCTTCGCTGAGAGTAACTACCGTCAGCACCTGCAAAGCTCACCTGGATGCCCCCTCCTCTCCCGGCGGAGGAGGTGGGGGTATGGGGTTGATAACTCAGAGAGCTTGTTTCTTTTGCACTGCCCCTTGATCTGCCCCCACAGAGTGCTGTGGGGCCCATGGGAGATGATGTGGAGAGGGTTCTACACTGGAGGTGAGCTGTTCAGGTGTCCCTCATGCTTCTTCCTCCCAATTCCTCTGGGATTGGGGCTCTAGAGACAAGAGCAGGGTCTGCACATTTGCATGCACTCACAGCATCAGCTCACCATGCCTAAAGATACAGCGATAAGATTACTTTAAAATGAACGCGGTGGGTGTTACACATCCGGCAATGTCGCCCTTCAAAGCGGTCTACGCGTTGCAACTCCTTACACCAACACCCGCCTGATATGGTTAGGAAATGAATTGTGGCTCTTATTGCTCTAAGCTTTTGGATCAACTAAGGAAACATACAAGGAAAAGACAAACTAATGAGAACGGAGACGCACCGTTTTAAATTTCAAATGGATTACCTGTGTCATTCACCAGGCAACATCCCAGTGGCTTTGACTTGCTCCAAAAAGAAAAAAAAACATCCACCCCCACCAAGGGACGACAGTGCACTTCCAACTACAGTTTGAAAGAATGTGTTCTAGCTTCTAAACATGATTCCAGAAGAGATGTACTAAAAATACCCTGAGTAATGACAACATTCTAGGAACACGTGCCCAGGCTCTTAAAGATGATTTCTTTGAAGGTGAAACTAAATTTTGAGGTGCTTATGAAAAAAAAAATCGGTCTCATGATTCTATTCTCGGTGCTCCTATGGAACCATTTGGGAAGAAAGAGAAGCCCCAGATATTTCTGAGTCTGTTCTCGAGGACAGAGATGGTAAAGAATGAAAGAGGACAGGGAAGGTTCTCTTCTATCCATGTCCTGCAGGCTGTGTCTTCTCAAAGAGGCTTACCTCTGTGACATACCCGTGACAGAGTGCCTCATGCGGGAGGCCCAGTTCAGCTACCTGCCCACTCTGAGGGGAGCAAGGTACAAGGAGTGTGGGGGTCATGGAAAGAGCTCTGTGGCCCTCCCCGAGAGATGCTTACCTCCCTGTACATTTTACCTGCAGATGGAAACCCGGTGCATTTGTGCGAGGCATCACAGATTGCAAAGGAGAAGGACATGATGCTTAAAAGTAAAGCTGTAAGTACGACTCTCTAATGCCTGCAGGAGACCACTAGGCCAAGCGGGAATGTGAGATCGTAAGACAAAAAGCTGCAAGTCGGTGACTGGGGAGGTTGGGAGAGCCAGGAATAAAAAGTGTCAGGCTCCGCTTTGGCAATTCTCCTTTCAATAAAGATAACGGGGTTCAAAAAGAAGTTAGTGGTTTTTCAACAAAAATGTGAAAACCCGTCAAGCATTGGTTCACACGGTTCATTAACAAGGTGTCTTTTATACGGCAAGTGCTATGCAAGGTGCTAGATAGTTCCTTTTTCCAAGCACCAAGATTTAAATATTTTCGTAGAGGGGCACCTGGGTGGCTCAGTCAGTTAAGCATCTGACTTTGACTCAGGTCATGATCCCACAGCTTGTGAGTTCGAGCCCCACATTAGGCTCTGTGCTGACAGCTCAGAGCCTGGAACCTGCTTTGGATTCTGTGTCTCTCTCTGTCCCTCTCTTGCTGGTTCTCTCTCTCTCTCTCTCTCTCTCTCTCTCTCTCTCTCTCTCTCTCAAATATAAACATTTAAAAAATTTAAAAACTTAAAAATACAAAAAAATATTTTCATAGAGAATCTGCTCCATGAGCCAGAATTTTATCTAAGTAAGCTACATAAACCATGTGTTATGTTTAGTTTGGGGTCTGATATCTAAATCATTGCTAGATAGTTCTTCTGATTAAGATAGAATGCTCTAGAAAGCAAAACCTCCCTCTTCAATGCCTCCTTAAACATCCCCTCAATTCCCACTTCCCACTTCCTGTTGCATTAACTCACAAATGCACAGTCACTCACGCATGCACACACAAGCATGAAATGTAACTTGGGTTTGGGGTTATAACTGCATAACTCTTCAGACCTTCACGACAGACCATGTTTACTTTTCTGTCATCAATTATAACTTGTTTTTCTCTAAACTAAAGCTTCCTTAGTTCATTATATCACTAATGAGTACAATTAAGAGCTAGGCTCTTGGTGCCTCACAGCATTTTTTCCCCAGTTAACGAAGCACACGGCCTTATAGATTCATTCACACAAGCTTATGTAACTCATATTGCTTGTGTGACCACAGCCAGATTTACGACGACACTGAAGATTCTCCCAGGACACCCTTTGTGTGTGTGTGTGTGTGTGTGTGGCCACAGGAATTTTGCTAGGTTTTCACGACAGGGCTGATGAATCTGATGGCCACGACCTAACTAAGTTCTACGTTTATATAAAGCGTCTGCTCCTCTATTCTAATGTAACAGAGCGGGCATCTGCTCGCCAACATCGATTTGTATTATAGGTGCGGTTACTGCACGGACAAGCTCTGTTAAAAAGAGAAAGATTGCAGAGTTGGCTTCATCTCAGACGTCTGTGTCTGATTCGCAGACATCTGTGTCTCCCTGAGAAAGAACTTTTTCACAACCAGAGCTGTCCAACAGAGAAATAAGCCACTTCCTATGGGAGTGAACTCCCCGTAATGGGACGTCGTCAGGCACAGCCATTTCTCAGGGCTGTGGGGGAAGGCGGTCCAGTGCTGGGTGGGGAAGGCAGAGCCTTCCTGAGATGTGGGGGTGCTACATTTATGATGGAGGCGGTCTCCGGTCACCCAGGTTGACTGTGAAGTGACACCCCATCAGGGCCCGCTATTTCAGAGTGAGCTGTTGGGAAACACAAGGCTCTGGGCGTGTTCCAAAGTAGGATCTAAGGGAAGACGCCTGTGTCGGCCTTTTGTATGAAGCGCCAATGCACAGAACCAACTCCGAGGCTCAGGTCACATGGTAGAGCGACAGAGCAGAGCATGATGGGCCAGCAGCCCGGAGCAAGTCTGAATGGTCTACTTAGACTGTTTGGACGGAAAGACGCTGTTGTCTCCACAAGTATCTGACCTCATTATTTGATCGACTGCTGAACTAGCTCTTCACCTTTGGAAGTGTCTCCACTCCTCTCTCCTGCCCACCTCCTCTTAATATGGACTCCGGGTACAGCCTCCTAACCTGGAGGGAGCTGTCATTCCTAAGTTCTGCTTTCCATCTCTTCCTCTGGAGGAACTCAAACTCAGTGCTAAGTGTGAGGGGCTTCTGTATGGGTCTGGGGCCCCCGCTTGTGAAAGAGAGGGAGCGAGGAAGAGCAAATCCTTTTCTAAACGCTGTGCTTTTGCCCAGAGCTGCGTCCCCGTTAGGGGAATTTCCTGAAGCCTGCGAGAGCCAGGGTGAACGGTTCTTCTTAAGCACAGTGTTTTGGTGAAGTCCGTGTGTGATAATACCACTGTAACCACAGAGGAATTTACCACAGGAAGTATCCCAGCTGTGACTTATTAGCATTAGAACAAATTACACAAAGCAAATTGTTAGCAGACATGTTTCCATAATATTTAACTGGTGGCCATAAATAACAGAGATTCTCTTTCAAGTCAAGGTTAGATTTTCAACAATCCAGCTTCCAATTGTCCAGGAAGGAATCGTCTTCGATTAGGGTAACCACTGGGGGGGAAGGACTCCCTGGAACTTCCCTCGACAGCACAACAGCACGACCAGCAGTTGGGCTGGAAGCTCAAGGGCCGTGTGAGCGAAGCGGGGCGTCGTCCCCGGGGTGACATAGAAGGATGGAAAGAGGAATGACTGCATCTCTAGACTTCTGGATTCACTTCTGGGGTCCCCAGGCGGCCCTCTCATGCCACCAGGAATATAAGACATGGTGAGACAACAGCACAGCTGGGCAACTACTCAGTTCGTGGAGTGTGTTTATGGTACAAAATAAACCACATCCACCAACAGGTTTTCACCCCTCTCCTTAACAAAATATTGCAGCTTTAAAAAGGTCACCTCCTCCCTCACAACCCGATGTCTTCTTATCTGAGGTTTAAAAAAAGAAAGGTGAGTCCAATCTCTTCATCCTGTAACCCCACCAGGGAAGAGTTGAAAAAGTGCCCTGTGAGAGCAAACACTGGCATTCACCTGCTCACATGTATGAAAACCTGACTATGGAGACATCAAGGGGAATATTTCCATCTTTCCCGACTTTCTGCCAATGACTAAATTCAAGTCCTTGGTCACTGCTGGGAGTTTCCAATTATCTTCAGAGTTACGACAAAATTCTCCTAAAGCAATCTCAAAAAATAATTTAAAAAATGATTTTAATTAAAAAAAAATATTCCATACAGCACATAAATACAAAAATAGGTTATTGCTGCTTCAAAGGTTGAGGCTGTTAGAAGAGGTGCTCTTTTATTGTTTTCCTATGAAATTTATAGTTGTATCTTCCCTCTCTCACTGGTTTCCTCCTGAAGTAAACCAACCTTCGCTCAGGATTCCTCCCATTTGGTTCTCCTGAGGAGTTCTTCATTCCTTTTTCCTGATGAAAGGAAAAAACCTTGGCAGCCCCGCTGAAGAGAAATGATGGGAGCCCGGTGAACGCTCTGGTGGGAACTAAACAAGGCGCTCAAGACGTCTGTCTGTTCCCTGCCCCACGGGCTGCCTGGCTAGGTCTCTGCCTCAGTCACAGGGGCCCTGGGCTGGCTTGACCCTTCCAGCCAGCCTGAGGGATGCAGGCCCAGAACCCCAGAACCGTCCCCCAACTGCCTCCAGGGCGCACCCTGTTGGCAGCAGAGGGGATAGCTGGTCATAACAGTCTAGAGTGGGTTCTGCTCCAAGTTGCAGCTGGGAGGCATTCTAAACCAAGCAACTGTAAAACTGATCCGCTCTCGGCCTCTTCTAGGCTCCTCCAACTACTGTTAGAACACACACACACACACACACACACACACACCCTACATCTTTTTACTTGAAGTCTTCACAAAGGGAATCATGCACTTATAAAATACTTAAAATGATTTAGGCAATAGAATTGTCTTTAGATTTTTTTAAAAAAATGTTTGACACAGGTGATTGGAAATGTCTGGACACGCACACACACACTCACCCACTCTAATTTGGAATTATGCAAAACTATATCATTATTCACCGCAACCTGAAGCAAAGCTACTGCCATGGAATAACAAGTGTGAGGTTCCCAAAATAAGCTCGCGTTTGGACGAGAATGACACACATGGCCTGACTCTTTAAGGTCCATTTAGAGGAAATGGCCTGGCATGTTTTACATTTGCTGAGCTATTTAGCTGCCTGGTCTGACAAGATTTTTGAAAGGGGTGAAAATTAATTATAATTGCAGTATTGCTACAATAATTTGGTTGGCTAATTGCATTTCAGTGCAAAAACAGGCAAGGAGGAATTTCCTCCCTGGGTTATTTTCTGATATGGCAGCATTCATTTTAAGAGTAATGAGATTTTTAAAAAGTCAAACCTTAAATATCATGGCTTCAGCAATCTGTCCTGCTTAAAGTTTAATGCAAAATGAGATCGCACCTCCGTGAGAGCAGTTACACGTGAACATGGATCCAGTTTTCTCCTAGACTTGAGAGGAGAAAATCTCTCTCCCCCGAAAACTACTCACAGTATCTCTTTGACATTGTTTGGGGATGATTTTAATTTGGGGGCACCAATGCTCCTGCTTTTGTAGTGAGGGAGGCACTGGTGAGGGTGGGTAGGAAGCTTTGAAAGTCTCTCAACAAGGTATGTGTTGGCAGAAGAGACGCGACAGGTCTGAGAGAGGAATGTGAGTGGAAACCCGCGGATGCAGAAAGGGTGGGTGAGTTGTGGTGGGGTTTTCTGGGCCTCACCATTTTCACGTTGGCTTTTGAGGGAACTTATCTAGCTCCAGACCAGCCATGAGCACTTAAACTCTGAGGGACAGAGTCATTTTATCTAAGATGTTGGAAGACTCTGTCCCAAGGCCTGATGACACCGGGGTAGCTTTGTCAGGTGCTGAAAGCAGCATGTCTGAAAGCAGACATGAAGCTCTCCCACAACCTGATGACTCCAGCTCAATTCAGGGGCCAGGTTTAGGACGGTCTCCTCCTCCCCTTCTCTGCCATGCTTTCAGTCCAGCCACCAGGTGTGTGTCTAAGAAAGGATTTTGCTATGATGGGCTTTCTCGATTATCGCTCATCAAAATGGGTCTAACGGCATGGCATGGAATCTTCCTTAGGATCTTCATCTAAGTTCTACCTGATCGAAGAGAAGATCAGCATTCAGATCTACCCTGGCTGCCCTCAAGGTCGTACAGCCCCTGTCCTGCACCAGGGCACCTGGTTGAAGGATGAGGGGCTGAAATCCCACCCTGCTCCAGCCATCAGGTGAGACCCCTGCTCTGCTCTGCTGGCTGCATCCCAGAGGAAGGTATGCTTTCCCTAACTTGCATTTTGGCCATGGGAGGCCCTGAGTTTTCCTTGATCCTCTCCCTCCCAGAGATTGCAAAGTCTAGCATTCATCTCCTCACCTCCAACGCTATAGATGTTTTAAGAGGATATGCCCGTGGCGAAGGTGAATTCAGTTTGAAGATACGCTTCCTGTTCAGTGAGGAAGGAAGAATAAAAGAAAGAGGGACAAAAAGAAAGGAGAAGGATAAAAGGAATGGAGATGAGGTCACCTTCCTGCCTATTCAATTGTGGTTTCATCGTCCTTCCTTGGACACAGCTGCAAAGGGGTAAAAAATCAATTTTTTTTCTATTACTTCACGGTGAGGAAGGAGAAAACCTATTTGTAAATTGAATTAAACCCAATAATAGCATGTCTGTGTATTTGTTGAGAACTAGAAAAATTAGCTAGCGATACAACTACGTAATCCAGCAATGTAACTAGAAATCAACACTCTTCCATTTCAAAGCTTATCTGAGACATTTTTCTTCTTCTTTTTTAAAGAAACACCCATGGCTAAATGTCACTAAGACTCTTCGGCGTGCCAACACATCAACACCTCAGTAAGGACTCTGAAAAGGAAGGGACTCCAAAGCCCCATCTGGGAAGAACATACTTCCAGATTTTTGCCTTTGCTGCTTGTGCATCTCAGTCCATCAATAATGACTGGGTATGAACTAGAATGCTCTAAGAGACGGTTTCTTCCCAAGTTGCAATCTGTGGTGCTGACTGTGGAAGAAATTCCCCGTGTCTGTGTAGGCTAGATCTTGTTCACAGAGACCCTAACCCATCCACGGAGTACCGGATCAGCAGGCTACTGCAGTGAGGGTCCTGAAACTTCATTAACAGTCTGCCCTCTAGTGGGACAACACAGTGTTTCAAATAACTAGGAATAGAAAAGACTTTTTTCTTCTCTGTCAGAGGGCAAAAGAATTCAAGTTTTCCAGATAGTGCAAAGTGAGGCATTTTCCCCTCATAAGACAGCTTCCAGAGCTGAATTAAGCAAGGCTCACAATGATAGGTCCCCAGGGCAGAGTTAAAGACAGGTGGTGCTGTGGTGGAGACAGAGGTCTTTCTTCTCACATCTTTGTGAGAACGCTTCAGGGTTCTTCTTGGGCAATAGCATTCAGTTCCCTGCTCTCTCATCATAAAAATAGGACCCACTCTAAGAGCAACCAGCCTATCAGGAACGTTAAAATAACAGGCTTTTCCATAATTTTTGGCAAATCATTAACACAGAGGAGCCTTTCAAAAGGGTCATGTTGAATTTTTTGTTTTTAAAGGCAGAGATGCACGATTTTTTTTTTTTTTAAAGGCCAAGTCTTTGTGGCTGTTAATTTTAAGAAGAGAATCCATTTTATGATGGTGGCTGGATGTTGGTAAGGCAGAAGATGATCTTGAGATCTGTTGTCTGGACATTGCTTCTATCTTTTAAAAACCTTCAGAATTTGGCTTGCTTCAGTTTATCAATATGGTAGCACAGTTTCAGTGCGGGGCCCAGCTTCAGACCCAAGTATTTCATGATCATATCACTCTTCAGCAACAAGAGAGCATTGCCATCAATCTCCTGGCAGAACAGGATCAGAAAAAAGAAAATCCAGAAGGTGGTCAGAATAATAGAACAGTGGCTCTGGTTAACATGTGGTCAGGGGATGAGGCGAGGGAATATGGATTTACTCATATATACATCTCTTAGTCCCAAGGCAATATCTTCTTTAAAAAATAAATTAAAGCAAATACTATGTGTTCCTCTTCCCATAATGTCCCTGAGGTCATATGATACATTGGATCTTTCATATTCCTGCTCCCCCTACTGAAGGAACCGAACATAACTCCAGTTATGTTCCCGATATCCCCCACATGATATTTATCTCTTTATCTGCTCTAGGACCAAAGAAGCAAAAAATTTACAATGGACTTAATGTTTGTGTCCCCATCCAAATTCAAATGTTGAAATCCTACCCTCCCATATGACAGTATTTGGAGGTGGGGACTTTGGGAGGTAATTAGGTCATGAAGGTGGAGGCCTCATGAATGGGGTTAGTGTCCTTAGACAACAAGATGGCAGTCTGCAACCCAGAAGAGGATTCTCACCCTGATCCCAGACTTCCAGTCTCCAGAGCTGAGAAATAACATCACTCTTGTTCATAAGCCACCCAGTCTATGGTACTTTGTTATAGCAGCTTGACTGGATTAAGACAAAGTGTCACCTGTTAGACCCTGAAACTAGCAGTTACTTTTCCATTTCAGGTGCCGGTACGAGGCCCTGACTGCCTTCCATCACCCTAATTTCTTCTATCTTTTCTTGGTAAGCCCACTGCCCTTGAGCTGATTACCAAATTGCTCATTACATTTGATGAGGGATTTCAGGTGTCTGGCCCTATCAATAATTTGAGGTGGCAGACAACTAAATAATGCACCTACTTCATCCCAGGATTCAGCACAAAGAACTACTAAGGGAATGCCAACCCCTCGTGGTCGTGGTATTATTCCGATTTGTCTCTGAAAATGGTAACCTTCCAGAATGAGTGTAGAATTCATGAACCTACTGAGGCTGGGTTTCCTCATTCACCTATCCTGTCATTTTCAGGTCACAAGAGACAAAGGGTAGAAAGTGTGGGTGCTCAGGTTGGGAGAAGAGGCAGTTACAGGACTCATATAACCATGCAAGGCTCACCAGCCCTTGTTCTGCGTCTATGCAGCCAGTATCGATGGAACACCTACTCTGTCACTCACTCTCTGTGTCGTTGGCAAAATGGAAGAAGAGTGGGCAGATCTCAACGATGGGCCTAATATTCTCTCTCTACCCCATCTCCTAGACTTCCACCATCCCCTACCACTCTGAAGGAGAGCCAGACTCCTCCTACCCAGATCTGTCTTAACATAACCCAGTCTATGGTCCCTGCTCTCAAGGCCCCATTGTCCAGCGATGGTAAATATATCCCTAATGAGCGCCTGGGTGGCTCAGTCAGTTAAGTGTCTGGCTCTTGGTTTTGGCTCAGGTCATGGTCCCTGTGGAGTATGAGCCCCATATCAGGCTCCATGCTGACAGTGTGGAGACTTCTTGGGATTCTCTCTCTCCCTCTCTCTCTGCCCCTCACCCACTCATGCCATCTCTGTCTTTCTCAAAATAAATAAATAAACTTAAATAAATACATATATATATATATATATATATATATATATATATACATATCCCTAATGAAATGTGAGTGTTGGGTTAGAGCAGAAGTCTCCCCAGATCTGAGAGTATGGTTTCTATGACAGAATCACCAAACAAAAGCGAGAGACAAGAAGGAGAATATCATGGTAAATGTGGCCAGCCAGAATAATGTTCCCTCTCTTCCCCCCTAGATGTCTACGTCCTACTCCCCTAACCTGTGAGTATGTGAGGTTACCTGGTAAGGGGGAATTAAGGCTACTGATGAGCTGGATTTAAAATGGGGGTGGGGGGGAAGGGTATCCTGGATTACTGGGTGGGAGAGACAGCATCATCGCAAGGATCCTTACAAACGGAAGAAGAAATCAGAAGACAGAATTAGAGTCGGCAGCCTGGGCAGGACTCGCCTGATGTTGCTGGACTTGAGGATGAGGGCAGAGGCCTACAGGCCAAGAAATGAGGGTGGGTCCAGATGCTGGGAAAGGCAAGGAAACCAATTCTCCCTAGAGCTTCCAGAAAGGAATGTCAGCCCTGCAGACGCCTTGATCTCAGCCCGCCAGGACCCGTCAGACTCCTGACCCACTGAACTGTAAGATAATAAATCTGCGTTGTTCTAAACTAGATGTTTGTTGTAATTGGTTCTAGCAGCAATGAAAAACTGACATAGTAAGCCTGGCAGATGAAGTATTAATTATTACTTTTTTTTTATTTACCATATTTATAATATTTCAGAATCTCTTAAATATATATTCTAGAATCTCCCTTCTAAGAATACCTGCTACCTGAAGGCTAACTATAAGCCAGGTGCCGTGCTGAACACCTTACGTGCATTTTCTCATTGAACCCTCAAAGCAGCTTAGACTATTAGGCACGGTTACAGTTTGCCCGGCATATTGTAGGTGTGCTATAAATGTCTGTTGAATGTGCAGACAGACGGATGGATGGGCAGGAAAACAGGCACTCCTAATAACAGCCGAAATGAGGGAACAGATGGGACAAATACCCCTTCTTAAAAACAAAACGAAGTGAGAAGCCTGTGGTTCCATCTGGCCTCCCTTGAGTGGTGGCCCAAGGCTTAGTTGAGACCAGTCCCCCTCTGCAGCCTGCAGCTCCCTGAACCTCGCCCTTCCTCCATGCTCCCTCCACCCCCGCCTCCGTCCCCCTCCCAGGCCGGGCCTACCATGTGCAAGTACTCACGTGCTTTCTAAAGAGTTCCACGTGAGGCCCCAGAGCCTGCGGGTCAGCGTCTTTCACAAACCAGACCACATCCTCCACGGTCCAGGTGGAGGGGTTCCTGCTCCGGGGCCGCCTGGCATCCTGTCCGTCTGGGGAAGGGCTTGAGGCTGGACGGGTGAGCACACACAAGGAGAACATTAGACGCCGGGATGATGGCCTCAGTGCCTACCTGGTGCTGCCTGCCCCCACCTGGCTCTTAGTCCAAGGCTGTGGCCTGAGTGACCTCCTGTGACAGAGAAAGGCTGGGAGAGACAGCCTGCAGCACGGGGAGGCCACTTCTGGAGGCAGACCCTCCCATCCCTGCAAATGACCTCCGCTCTCCCACGGAGTAAAGCGTTAGAAAATGGATCTCCTTCAACAGGCTGTGCTTCTGGTCCATGTTAGTTTTAAAAAAACCCTCCTGCTCAGTTCTGTCTCAGTGAGCCCTGGACCTCCTTAGCCGGGTGACCAGAGAAGGCTTGCTAAGCTGAACGTCCAAACTGGCCCCTACAGTGCTAGGAGGCCAGAAAGAATTCAGATCCTTTCTGCCTCCCCTGGTTACACCGAGACATAAAGACTAGGAGAACCGAGGTGCATTTTGGTCCTCGTTCTGGGTCTGTGCCGCCAGTGCCGGGAATCCCGCTGTGAGAGGCGCCTCTTCTCTGCATGTGCAGAAAGGAGACATCCTCTCACTGCCCCAGGCAGAGAGTGCCTCCATGGCCCCCTGCTCTTCAGAGGACTTGCCCCAGTCTCCCCTACTAGCATGAGAGTTCCTTGACAGCAAAGGGTCCAATCCTGTGCCTGGTCCCGAGCTGGTCCTTGATACGTGATTATTGCATGACCTGCACCATTCCTTAAATGCATCCCCCACACGGCAGAGTAAAAGGTACGAGACAAGTAAAGGAGGAAAAAAGTAACGAATCGAATGCCTGGCCATATCTAGAGGTTGACTTTTTTCATATGTCCCAAACTAACTCCTTCTCTTTCTCCAGCACCAGGTTCTCCTCCCAGCCGTCGGGTTTCTGAAACCACAGTGATGTCTCTACTTCTACCTCTCCTTCTACTGCCCCTTATTAGCTCCCCACATTTAATTATTCTTTTTTTTTTTTTTAATTTTTTTTTCAACGTTTTTTATTTATTTTTGGGACAGAGAGAGACAGAGCATGAACGGGGGAGGGGCAGAGAGAGAGGGAGACACAGAATCGGAAACAGGCTCCAGGCTCCGAGCCATCAGCCCAGAGCCCGACGCGGGGCTCGAACTCACGGACCGCGAGATCGTGACCTGGTTGAAGTCGGACGCTTAACCGACTGCGCCACCCAGGCGCCCCACATTTAATTATTCTTAAGCTCTTAGGAAGATGCCTCTCACACTGGATCCTCCCTCCCACCCTGCTGCCCCTATCGGAGATCCTCTTACCCAAACCCCTGCGATGGGTTCCGTGGGTATCCTTGCCCTGGGCTCTCTTCCTTCTGGGCAAAACTGTCTACTGCCTCAATGCCTTCTGTAGACCCAACCCTGTCTGTGCCCCTTGCCTATGTACTGACTCCAGAGTCCATACTCTAGCTCAAGGTCAAGGACTCTCTTATAATAACATCTTTCCTTCTGAGACAGAGGGGAAGCGCTTTTGTGCCAGAGAGACCTAGGAACAAACCCTGGAGCCACCCACTGCTACCAATTTGACCATGACTCAGCTCATTAGCTGTAAAATGGCAACACTGTCCTTTAGGAAGGGCAAGTGTCAGACTGAAATGGGATTAGGCCTAAGCCCTAGGGCTACCATGCATCAGGCACTCCACAGAGGGGAGACACCCTGCCTGCCTCCACTGCCCTCCTGCACACTCCCATCCGGGCACACTGACAGAATGTCTCCCTAGCTTCCCTTCTCCATCTTTAGCCAGGGCTTTTGGCTTTTCTCTACAAGCACATACCCTCCCTCCTTTCCACAGAAGCTCCACCAGCCATCAAAACCCAGGCAGACCCCTTCATAGGCAGCATTTCTGTGTCCTGCCATCTGGACATCACATTCCTCTGCCTTTAACCCCCACATCTTTGTTCTCAAGATGCTTTCCACATTCCACCTTATACTGCAGTTACGCGTGTCTATAACCTCCAGTTAGATTTAAATTTCTCGAGGACAATCATTTTCATCTCCCCCCATCCCATCCCATTCATTCCACAAACATCTACTGAGCATCTCTTCTGTACCAGGTCCTGGGCAAAGTGTCTGGTGAAAAACAGGATCCTCTCATTACGGGGTTTATGATCATTGACTCCTCCACAATTCTAAGTAAATGTGTTTGCAAATATGGGCTCAGGAGGTATAAAATGAATCAATATATTTTGTAGGAACAGTATAGATAACTCACATAAAGGACTTGAGGAGGTAATCCTTAATCCTATTTTCAGGCCCAAAGAAAGTGGAGGCTCTGAACAATGAAGCAGCCTCCCTACAGAATAATTCTATGTGAAAAGTCCAGAAGCCTTCACTTCCACTTCCCCCTTTCAGTCTCGGGGCGCAGTGGTTCTCTGCTCTCTCTTTCTGGCTCCTCTTTTTAACATGCTCGAAAAGTGCACAGCTGTCCATTAGTGCTGAGCAAAGTACAACATCACATTTCCGAGTGTGCCCTAAAACCATAATGGTTCAGTTGAGAACTGGATTTGCTTTGAGATTTTCCCTGCCTTTTCCTTGCCGGACCTGGGAGGGTCCCCGAACGTGGGTTGGCACAGGGCATTTTGCCGGGAAACTATTAGTGCACCCCGGAGCCGTCTGAATGCGGATGCATGTTTGTTTGAGATGATTTCACTGCATTTAAAGACATCTGCACTCAACATGGGGACGAGGAATCACAGAAATCATATTCGCCCTCGATCCTGCTCCATCGGTGCTTCGGTGGTAATCAGGGTGATAAAAGATGCTCTGATTACAAAGGCTGCAAGCCTTTGGTGCCAAGAATGATTTTAGAGTGATCAGAGCAGAGGTCAAATCAAGTTTCCTGTATCTGACAGGAAGGAAGAATACCAGACCAATTCATAGCATCATCCCTGGGAGCCCAAGCTCCTTGAGCAAGGTCAGGGCACAACTTTCCTAGTGGTCACAGCCAAGGGTTGAGCAAGAGGGGAGGGATCATCTTGACTGAGGAGGCTCTCCAGGTGATGGCTGTGGAAGGAGGCGGCCCAGTTGGAGAGTGGCCCCGGTGCTTGCTGTGGGCATTTTTCACCTTTCCAGGATGAAATGGCACCAGCCGGGCCTGGCTCGGGAGCCTCTCTGAGGGGGTCTCTTAGTCATACAAGACAGAGAGCAGCAGGAAGCCTGCCACACCTTGGGAATTGCTCAAGATCCAAAGCACATAAACTGGCTCTAGAAGGAAGAGAAATGGAACTTTCCAGTGGCAGGTTTGTAAAGCCTTTGCAGTGGTCTGTACTCACAAAGATAATAAATACGCTACCCCCCCTCCAGTGGCTGTGAAGGTGTCAGGAAGACAGATGGATCCGGCCTGACACAGCCAGGCCAGGCGGATGTGATTGGACAGCAGGAAGACATGATGGATGTGAAAAGAATCTCGTTCCTAAGGGACCAGGGCATGCAAAGTGCTCGCCAAACGCCTTTATGGGAAGGCAGGATTCTCCATGTCAGAGAACTTTGTGTATGTCATGTCCCTTCACTAGAGCTGCCAGATTCGGTGAAGAGTGAAACCCAGTTGTGAATGGATGTGTAGGTGAAGGAGGTGGGGGTTGTTTCTAAAGCTGATCTCGCGTGCACCAGGAATAAATGCCTACGAATCAGTGTTTAAAGCAAGCCCGGGCATTTTCACGGCACAGGGACTTGCACGGCTGTCTTTGAATCTCTGTGTCTCATACCTGCCCACAACCACATGCATAATTTCCTTTTGCTCATTCATATTTCAAAGAAAACTTTTGAGCTAACAATAGAGTCATATGGAGGAACGGAAGGAGCAATGAGCCGGGAGTCAAAATCCCTACCACCCACCAGCCGTGTGAGTGTCTTTGTACTTCTCAGGTGTGAAATAAGGGAGTTGGGAAGAATCTCTAAGGTTCCTCTGCCTCTGATATGGTTGTGGTTTGTCCCGCACAACACCCGGGGAGTCACCTTCTTGTGTATCAGAAAGTCTTATCAGTGTGTCCATGAGCAATGCACACTGAGTAGAGTACCAACGGCCAAGCTTGTAGCCCTTCCTGGCCCAAATCATTCTCCGTGGGCTTTAGTTTCTTCATCTTGCTGCTCAAGAGTATCGTAAGAATCAAGTATGTGGCTTTGGGCTGGAGCCTGATAAAGAATATCTTGAAGGGAAGCCCATCGGTGTCCAAAAGGGACCTCTCAGTGTCCTTCCTCAGGTTTCTCTGAGTCCCCTTGGCCCTCTCGGCATCTCTAGCGCTGGATCTGGGTTGGAGGGGATGGGGGTGAAGGCCAGGGAAGGGTAGATCTGTTCTCAGCTCCTCCTAGTGACCTGGTCCCTGTAGAAGGCACCCTTCCTAGAAACAAGGCCATGAGGAGTGTGGGAGGTGCCCAGCCTAGCCCACAATCTGGGTAGCATCAGGTAGTTTAAAACAGTGTTGTGTTTCATTATTTCTATGGTAAGAATTTTCAAGAATGTATGAGGCCAGAGAGATAGGAGACAGAAGAGCACCTGACCAATCCTCAAATTTTAATCAGATTTTTCTTTTATTCTTTCAAGACCAGTTGACATGCTGCATGAGAAGAGAGGATGCCCTGAGAGACAGGAGAGACCAAAGGCCTAAAATGAGGCCACACTGGGCTGGATCCTTCTCTACCACCACAGACATGCGACCTCTGGGCAAGCAATCTGACCGCTGCCAGGAAGCTTCCAGCCACTCCTCCCCACTGTCCTTCCCTAGCCAGCTCCTGCTTCCCTGTCCAGCTGGCTCCACTGTCACTTCTCCAGGAAGCTTTTCCCACCTCCCTGGAGCAGGCTTAGTGACCCCTCCCTAGCTGATCCTCCCATAGCATCATATTTTTCCTTGGAGGGATAGTCACTGTTGTAATGAAGTTTGTGCAATATTGTTAACGTCTGCCTCTGTGGAATTGCACACTGTCAGAGAGCAGGGCCCACATGTGTCTTGCTCACAGCTCCATCCTTAGACTTGGGACGAGCCCCTGGCATAGTGTCCTCAGTAAGTATCTGCTGGCTGAGATGGAGCAAAAGCTGTCTGAGACTTAGTTGCCTTGCCTGTCAAACACCTACCATGTTGAGAGGATTAAATGGGATGATGTGAAGCATTAACCAGTAAGAATTAATCAAAAGGTAGTTACTATGCTTCCTATTATTATGATGTGTCATTCCATAATGGCCAGTAGGTTTGTCTTGCTAAAGTCCATGGCCATCAGCTTACCTCCCTGTTCAGAAATGTCTGGTTCCCACAGATGAAAGCTCAGTCTGCTCGAAGTGGACCCCAAATCTCCCAGGGTGATTTCCCTCAGCATCTCTGCTCAAACTCTCTTCTTTCCCTGGAATCAATAAGCCCTTGCCACACTTTTGCTCACGTCAACCCCTCCACATAGAGCGCTGTCCCTATTCTCATTTTCTGGTTGGATGGTCTCTCTGTCCATCACCCAACACCTTACCCTATGGAAGCTTTACTTTCTTCTTTATTTTCATTCTTTCTTGATTCTGAAACTTGGACCTAATTGTGGTTGGGACTTTTACAGCATGTCCTATTTGATGCAAAAGTTAGGAAGCTTTTGTTATCTGAAAACTTTATAGCTCTTGATGCTTGCATGTTGGGTGGGAGAAGATGTTTATATGTTGGATGGGGAAGAGCTCTCAAATTTTTACCTGAGTATCCGCAAAAACCAAAGAAATGTGTCCTGTGAATACATCCCCTCAGAATCCACTGGCAGGGGCTATAGGTATGATCTATCAAGACAGCAGGGGGCAGGGGGAGTACTCACAAGAGAAGGCTGAGAAATTTGTCATGTCATCCATATCTACCCTCCTGCCTGCAGCCTCATGCAGTTCTCTGGATTCTGTGATTTTAAACCATTTTGATTAGCACCACAGGGGAAAATCATTTTTTAGGTCCCCTCCAGGGTTTATGACTTAGGTCAAACCCTCCTAAAGAGGTATGGTTTCTTCCAACCAAATACTTACACTTGGGAAGCAATTCCAGAGCAATCCTGAGCAATTCCCAGGGTGGAGGGCAAACTTAATAACCCTCCAGAGTGCCCACAGCAAGCACTCAGACTGGCAGTTAAGTGACAAATGGGTAAGGAAGCCAATGGTTTCCTCTCCTACTTTAATATACTGCCATTCGATTCAGCACAGTTTATCTCCATGGGTTCCAGATATGTTTAGCTGCACGGACTTTGTTTGAGCAAAGCATACATAGAACCCCGCTCTGCAAATGTTAAGAGGCCCTGGTTAAAGAGGGCAGGGTGTTGGGAGTCCTGACTGCTCCCATCCCCTCTTCCCTATCCCTTAGAGCTTCGAAGGGACCCCCTGAAGCCTACTGAAAGTCTGGAAATCCCTGGGGTAATTTTGAAAGACACAGGCTTTGGAGCCAGTTAAAGTGAAATCCTGACTCAACACTTGAATGACCTTATCTTGGTCTTCACTTTATCTGTACCTTGTATATAATAATATCTACTATAATAATATGTACATATTATAATAAATCATAAAATACAACTTGCAAGAAGTCATAAATAATGTATGGAAAGTGTCTGGCTCTTGGTAGGTGCTCAATAAATAGTTATTTAGTATGTGCCTCAAGCAAGCAGGCTCCTATTCTGGGGCTATGGAGGATTTTGATATGAGCAAGGGACCTCACAAAGCTGAGGGTCTGGTTCCTACTGTGGGACAGGGAAGAGAAAGTCCTAGAGATGAGAGAACAAAGTGCTACAGAAGGAATCAGAAGGAACAAACATTTCTAATTGGGAGGTGTGGCTGAGACTCTCGGTCACCTACTCAATATCTTTTTTTTTTTGCACTGCTTCCTTTATAACAGAAATCCTGATTTCCAGCTGGGATCGTGGTTTCTTAGAACAAAATCACATTTCCCAGTTTCCCTTGCAGCTGGTAGCCATGTGACTAAGTTCTGGCCAATGAGATGGAAGCAGCAGTGGAAACCTCTCTCAGAGATGCTGGCACTGCCCTCCTACATCTTGATGCTAGAGTGGACATAGCTGGCTGGCTTTCTGGTATCTGTTTCCATTTAGCACACTGGTTAAAGGAATCTTTGGAGCATTCGAGTTAATGTGCCTACAAAGGGTGAATAATTTTCTTTTTTCTTCAGTATACTAAAGAGGCTCAATAATGAACTTCTACCATTACATTTTGCAGCTAAAATGAAGAAGCTAGGTGGGTGAGTGTGTGATTTTTGAACATCCCAAAGCCCCAAAGCGTCCAGCTAATTATGGACAACTCTGATTTTCAGGGCATCAAAGTTCTCACTAATATTTCTAAGTAGTGAAAGAGGCAATCCGTATTCAGGGTACAGTTAGTGTTTTGCTTGGAGAGGAAGGTAACAGGCACTGGTGGGCTCCATCTCTCTGATTTTACCCAAGATCCTAAGAGGCAAAACCCTGAGTGAGTGGGGACCTCCTGGGGGGTTAACCAGAGCTCTAACAGAGAGGGTTCTCCCAGAGTTGGTTCCCAGGAAGCGTCTGGACCACCCCTCAGGCAGACCCCCTCAGACAGCTAACTGGAGAACAAAGGGCTGGGGAGGAGGCGAAAATGAAGGACAAGAGAGTTGTTGAGGGAGTGATAGATAGGAGGGCATCCCAGGGTGGGAGGGAAGCTACCTTGAGATCCCTTTGAAGGATCTAAGATTCCCCTCATCCAGGGGTACCAGATAGACTGGGATGGAGCAGACAATTCTTCAGGTAGTGATAGAAGTTCTTTTCATCCTTTTATTGCTTAAATCCTACACTTACGACATCGGGCCTGATACTCCACCAACTTGACCAGAAGACAGGGTAAATATCTCCTTTTTAAAAAATGGCAACACTCGTAGAATTATGAGTCAACTCAATCAGGCGATGACCTGCAATCACCCTGAGCAAATGGGAACTGGGTTGAGGAGAAGAGGTTGACAGGAAGAGACAGCTAAAAGGCAGAGGGGCACCAAGAGGAGTGTTTTGACAACCAGGGGCAACATGAGGACACTGGCATCATGGTAGGGGACACAGAGATAATGAATGTTTATTGAACTACTACATGCCGGGTGCTACAAAAACTCTGGGGATAAGCCTAGGAAATAAACGCTGCCCCTCATTTACTTTAAGATGTTGATTTGTGCCAAATCTTGTTCTCTTCTTTCGTTCTTAAAAATCAGGTAGAACAATGTCTCTCTCCTTTGGAAAATGGGCTCTGCCCACTCAAATCTTCTGCATGGCTGATGGCTTATGTGACAATGTTGGGAAGTAGTCTGCAGGGTGCCTCTACATTTGGCAAGACCCCTGTGGCTGAGGGATTCTGTACTCTGCTCCTCAGAACTGCCTTCTGCTCAAGGCGTTCCTGCCTGCCTTTCTATCTATCCTCAGCCAGGAGAGGCTTGTGTGAGATGGGGGAGGTCTTTGAGGGGAAAACATGGAGGATGTTGGATCATACAAACTAGCTCATCACTGTGGCTTCTCAGGGCTACTGGTTGAGAGATCCAAGGCTCCGAACAAAAATGTGACTTGTCAAAGAAGACGGTCAACCCATTGGGAGGCTCCAGAGGGGCAAGATGAAGACTCCCTAACTCCTCAGCCTGGGGCCTCCTCTCCTCAGCAGCTTTCAGGTGCAGAGCTGCTGGGCTGTGATTGGGTGAGAGATGTGTTCACGTGATCTGTGACAGCTAATCTTCATCGAGCTTTTACCATGTCCTCGGTCTGACACTAAATACACGTGTGAACTTATTTAATCCTCCCAACAAACCTATGAGATAGATGCTGTTGTTATCATTCTAATTTTACAGGTGAGGAAACTGAGGCACCGAGAAACCCAGACTTGCAAAAGGTCATACAGTCAGGAAGTGGTAGGTCCATGATTCTAGCCCAGTGCATCTGGCTCCATATTCCATGGATTATCCACTATGCTTTACAGCCTTTGTTCATTAATGAAATACTGAAGCTTGAAAATGATTTAAAAAAACAATGGATACCAAGCTATCCCTAGAATGAGAGCACTTTCATGCATTGCATCCCAACAAGGTATCACAAGGTAGTATAACCAGCATTAAGGAAATGTTGTTTAACTCTGGTTCTGCCCATGTATTTGTGTCCTACAAATGTCACCCACTATGCAAGAAAAGATGCTTTATTGACATCTAGTTCTTCTTTTTCCTGGCACAGAGATGATCTACATCTCTCAGATTCCCTTAGAGTTAAGTGTGGCATAATGGCCAGTTCTTGCCAATGAAATGTGAGTGGAAATGACGTGCATCATTCTCAAGCTCTAGGGAAGAGTATGTGCCTTCCTCACTCACTCTTTCCCTTTCTACCCAGTAGGTGTTTGGGGCATGGAGGCCATAGGGGATAGCAGGGCCACAGAATGGACAAAGTCTGAGTCCCTGAATCGGGATGCATCCACAACCTAAGAACACCCACCTTGGACTCTTGAACAAAAAAATAAAATAAATTTCTATTGCATTTGAGCCACTGTACATTTTGGAATCTACTTACTCCTACAGCCTCGCCTGTTCTTATATACTATTTTCTTTACTTATGGTCAAGAGTTGAAGTTAGCTGCCTTTAAGAACAACAAAAATTCTTGAAAGGGCTTCCAATTTTCCAGTGTTCCATATTCAGATAGCATTGTTCCCCCT
This sequence comes from Neofelis nebulosa, assembly GCF_028018385.1. Taxonomy (NCBI): domain Eukaryota; kingdom Metazoa; phylum Chordata; class Mammalia; order Carnivora; family Felidae; genus Neofelis; species Neofelis nebulosa. The sequence goes on from NC_080787.1 coordinate 100,701,211, forward strand.
GAAGCCACCCCCTTCCCCCTACATGCAGTTATCCCAGAGCAAGGGCATAGGAGATTAAGTCATGGGGAAGCCAGAGCATGCATTACATTACCACATCTGTTTCCTTCAAGAGGGGTCCTGTTTCTCTTGGGGCTGGAGCCTGGGGGCCTCAGCCCAGGTGTCAAGGGGCCTCCAGAGGACATGGGGCTGGAGCGGGGACCACTGGCAGTGGTGGCCAAGACTCCCTCAAGGTGGCCATCTCCAGAGTTCTGTCTCTTGCAGTACAGCGAGGAAGAGGTGGGCAAGGAGCCCCTGTGGCTAAAGGTGGAGGCGGAGGGGTCCATGCTGTAGCGGTTCATGCCCACAGGGTTCGCCAGGCACTCCTCAGTGGTGACTGTTTTTGCTAAGCAAGAAGGCAGGACAGAGAAGCAGAGATCAGAAAGCAAGTCCAGGGGCTACCTGACAATCTTGGCAAACATTTCCTCAGTGGCATGGGTGCCGCTACCTGTAGGAACGAGAGATGAGGAGGAATGCACCCCGTATCATAATCCCAAATAGTTCACCTCTCAGCAGATTGAGACACTTGTCTCACCAACAAAGCATATCCCAAAGAACAGATGGGAGATGTGCCCCTTCCGTGTTCAGAAGAAAAAGGGATTAATTTGGTTATTGGTGATTTGGAAGTAAAATTCAAAGGTGTTTCTCCTTCCATGGTGTTACCTCTCCTGCAGTCGCTACTAGCTTGTCTGATTCTCCCTGCACTCTTTTCTCTTGCCCACTAACACTGCTAGCCTCACTTGGCCCAGGATGCTTTGGAGAAATCAAGCAAGAGTTACAATGCCCTTGAGTTAGGAGAATCACTTTGGCCTGGGTGGTGACACAGGGGCAATGGTGCTTCCCCCTCCACCCCCCCCCAATTTTAGTCTCAATACACAGAAGGGTACTGTCCTTCCTCCAAAGCTAACAAGCTGGGGACAAAAATGCTGATCTTATTGGCCCCACGGTCCTCCCCATAACCTGCATTTGAGAGATAAAGAGCCAATCAAAAGTGCAGGGGGAGTAAAGCTGCTGAAGAGTCAGCCAACCTCATCATCAGCTCCCTTTTGCTCAAGTAAATCACAATTTTCTATACTTTTAAAGCTTGAACTCCCTGTTGAACTCTGTGAGCTATACCTATGGCCAAATGGTGTGGGGTGTTTTGTTTTATTTTTAAGGAGAAAGTTCAGGAGGATTATGGGAATAGAAAGAAAAAGAAAAATATTCTAGGAATTCCTTGTCTTTAGTCCCTCCAGTCCCAGACAAGATCACATGTGCCTGGTCCCATCAGTAATCATCTTTATACCACATATGGTCAAAACAGATCTTGACATGCACAAAGAAAATTGTTAGAGTAACAAAAACCAGTGGATCCTCCAAGGTTGGCAATGGGGTAACACATTTGAGGCCACAAGACCCAGATGTTTTCTTCATTATGGATTCCTCCCATAATGTAGATAATGAAAGATTAAGACTTGATTTTATTAGGGCAACTAGCAATTCTTATATGTTGGAAAATATATGGATCTTGTCTGGAAATAAAAGTCATTGCATATGGGATGTCGCTAAAGCAGTGCTTAAAGCAAAATTTATAGCTGTAAATAATTACATTAAAAAGAAGAAAGATCTCAACATAATAACCTAATCTTCCATGATAAGATGCTAGGGAAAAAAAGAGCAAACTATAGCTAACTAAGCAGAAGGAAAGAAATAAAGATTAAAGCAGAAATAAGTAAAGACTAAAAAAACAACAGAGAAAATCAATGCATCCAAAGCTGGCTCTTCGAAACAATAACAAAATTGAAAAACTTTAGCTAGACCGGGCAAGGAAAAAAGAAGATTCAAATGATCAGAAACAGAAATGAAAGAGGTGACATAACTACCAATCTTACAGAAATAAATGGATCATTAAGGAATACTATGGACAATCATATGCCAATACATTAGATAGAAGAAGAATGTAGACAGAAGAAATGGACAAATTACCAAAACTGACTCAAAAAAAAAAAATAGACAATCTGAGTAAACCTGTAACAAGTAGACAGAATGAATCAGTAATCAAAACTACTCACAAAGAAATCCCAGGCCCAGATGGTTTCATGAGTGGATCCTACCAAGCATTTAAAGAAAAATTAAAACCAATTCTTTACAAACTCTTCCAAAAGATAGAAGAGGAATGTTATGGACTAAAGTGTGTCCTCTAAAATTCATATGTTGAAGTCCTAACTCCCAAAGCGACTACATACAAGAAGGTAGTAAAGGTTAAGTGAGGTCTTAAGGGTAGGACCTTAATTTGACAACACATGCTCACTAGCTCTCTCTCTCTCTCTCTCTCTCCCTCTCCCTCTCCTCCCACCTGCACCCCCCCCCCAGCAACATACATGCACAGAGAAGAGGCCATGCGAGGACACAGCAAGACAGTGGCTGTTCACAAATCAGGAAGAGCGCTCTCAACAGAAACCACCCCTGACAGCACATTGATCTCACTCGTCTAGCCTCTAGAACTCTGAGAAAATAAATTCTATTGTTAAATCAACTAGACTGTGGTATTCTGTTGTGGTGATCAAGCAAACTAATACAAGGAAGGAATACTTCCCAACTCATTCTATAAGGCCACTATTAACCTGATACCAAATCCAGACAAAGACATTCCAAGAATAGAAAATTATAGAATAATATCTCTTATGAATATGGATACAAAAATCCTCAACAAAATGCTAGCAAATCAAATCCTATAACATATAGTATAACTTATACACTGTGACCAAGTAGGATTTATCCCAGGAAAGCAAGATTGTTTTAACAGTTAAAAACCAGTTAATGTAATATACCATATAAATAGAATAAAAAAAACAAAGATAGTACAATGATCTCAATAGATTTGACAAAATCCATTGTCTTTTCCTGATAAAAACACTCAACATACTAGGAATAGAAGGGAACTTCCTCAACTGGAGAAATAGCATCTACAAAAACCCTATAGCTAACATCATAGTTAATGGTGGAAGACTAGATGCTTCTTTTCCTAAGATCAAGAAAAAGACAAGGATGCTTATTCTCACCACTTCTATTCAACATTTTACTGGAAGTTCCAGCCAACCCAATCAGGTAAGAAAAAGAAAGAAAAAGCACCTAGATGGGAAGGAAGAAATACAACTATCTCTTGTATGTAGAAAATCCTAAAGAATCCATTAAAACATTATTGGAACTACTAAACGAGTTTAGCAAGGTTGCAGGATACAAGATCAATATGCAAATACCAATTGTGTTTCAGATTAAACAATCTGAAAATGAAGTTAAGAAAACAATTCATTTATAATAACATTAAATGAATAAAATATGGGGAAATAAGTTTAATAAAAGAAGCGTAAAACTGAAAACTATAAAATACTGTTGACAGAAAGTAAAGAAGATCTAAACAAATGGGGGAAAATCCCATGTTCATGAATCAGAAGACTGAATATTGTTAAGATGGCAATAATCTTTAAACTGACCTATAGAGTCAATGTAATTCTTGTCAATATCTCAGCTGACTTCTTTGTAGAAACTGACAAGCTGTTTCTAAAATTCATACAATTTTCGAGGGACCAAGATTAACCAAAACAATCATGAGAAAAGGACAAAATGGAGCATTCGCACTTTCCAATTTCAAAATTGACTACAGAGCAATGATAGTAAAGACAGTGTGATGCTGGAATATGAGTAGGCATGTAGATCAATGGAATTGAATTGAGAGTTCAAAAATAAACCAATGTCAACTGATTCCCCACAAGGGTGCCAAAATCATTTAGTGGGGAAAGAAAAACCTTTTCAACAAACTGGTGTTGGAACAACCGGATATCCACATGCAAAACAATGAAATTGGACCCTTACTTCATACCATATACAAAAAAATCAACTCAATATTGGCCAAAGACTTAAATGTAAGAGCAAGAATTTATAAAACTCTTAGAAGGAAACATAAGAATAAATCTTCATGACCTTGAGTTTGGCAAGGCATTATTACATTTGACACCAAAAGCGTGATCAACAAAAGAAAACAATACACAAATTGGACTTTATTAAAATTTCAAACTTCTGTGCTTTGAAAGATACCATTAAAAAAAAAAGTGAAAAGATAACCCACAGAATGGGAGAAAATACTTGCCAATCATATATCTCATCAGGGACTTGTTTCCAGAGTAACTCAATAATAAAAAGACAGCCTAATTTAAAGGTGGGCAAAGGACTTGAATAGACTTTTCTCCAAAGAAGATATACAAATGGCTAATAAACACATGAAACATGTTCCCCATCATTAGCCATTGGGAAATGCAAATCAAACCCACAAAGAACTATAACTTCACACTCACTAGAATGGTTACAATAAAAAAGTCAGATAAAGACAAATGTTGATGCTGTAGAGAAATTGGAATCCTCATACACTGTTTGTGGGAAGAGGAAAACTAACACTTATTGTGCACCCACTATGGGCCAGCACCATTCTAAGCCAGTAAGGAGTAAGGCTGCCATTATAGTCCCCTTTTTGGAATGTTCTCATTATCTGAGATAACAATCCTTTTGGTATCTTTGATTTGGTATCTGAGATACCAATCCTTTTGGTATCTTTGATTTGGTATCTGAGATACCAATCCTTTTGGTATCCTTTGATCCCTAGTGGCAGGTGCTTTGGTATATGTGAGGAAGCTACTCATAGTGTCTGGCATACAGAAGGCACTCCATAAATATTTATTGAGTAGACATTTGGGTGCTGTTAGCAGTGAGGCAGCCGTCGCATAGAACATGCATTACAATTCATGTAAATAAATGACAACCCATGATAAAAAAAAAGATGTAACTAAAATGTTTATTTTGTTTATTAAATATTTTAAATCCAAATTAAATATGTCTGCATAGTTCTGACAGTGTAAGGCAGAGAATGCGGATAATTCTCCAATCTGCACTATAGCTGGAAGATAGACATGCAAATGAAAGATTGTTCTCCTATGACAACGTGCAGAAATGGGGAACACGGGAACATGGACTTTATTGGTTTAAAAACTGCTGACGACCATGGGTGAGATCAAAGGTAATAAAAAGTCAGTTTCTGGGCTGGGATCCAAATGAATTCATCAAAAAGTAAAACCGACTTGAGAGACCATCAAGCCATGGCCTTCTACCCAGCAAAGGATACACCAGTGATTCCAGAGGCAGCGGGTGAACAGCCATGGAGACAGGTCCGCAAGCCCCCCATGGGGGCTCTGCATAGCCTGGAGCTCCCAGGAAGCCTGGGAGCGAACAACACGTACAGGTGCACACACCGGGGTGCCGTTCAGAATTGATGAGACACAGCTGCTCACACCTGGTTCAAACAGCCTTTTCCTCACCTTTATAAATAGGGCTGCTGACACTTACATCACGCCAAAGCATAAAGATGACTGATATAATGAAGGCCGTCATTATTTACCTACAGGACTGAAAAGGGCCTGCAGAGAGCAACCAGCCCGGCATCTCCCCAAGTGTTAGATGTGTCTCACTGGTGGGACAGGGGATGATATCAGGTGTGACTTTGGTGTGTTCGTTTCCCAAAGCTGCAGAAATTACCATAAACTTGGTGGCCTAAAACAGCAGAAAGGTATTCTCTTGTAGTTCTGAATGCTAGAAGCATGAAATCACAGTGTCGGCAGAGCCATGTTCTTTCTTAAGGCTCAAAGGTAGGATCCTTCCTTGCCTCTACCTCGTTGCTTGTGTAGCCAACAATCCTTCATGATAGACACATGGCTCTAATCCGCCTCCGTTGTCACATGGCATCTTCCCTGTGCATCTGTGTCTGCGTCCAAATGTCTTAGAAAGACATCAGTCACTGGGTTAGGGTCCATAATTCAGTATGACCTGGTCTGGATTACATCTGCAAAAACCTTATTTCTAAAGAAAGTCCTAGAGCACCTGGGTGGCTCAGTCTGTTAGGTGTCTGACTTCGGCTCAGGTCATGATCTCATGGTTCATGAGTTTGAGCCCCACATTGGGCTCTGTGCTGACAGCCCAGAGCCTGGAGACTGTTTCGGATTCTGTGTCTCCCCCCCGCCCCGCCCCCCCCCCCCCGCTCTCTCTCTGCCCCTCCCTGACTGGCACTATCTCTCTCTCAAAAATAAATGAACATTAAAAAAAATGTTTTTAAAGAAAGTGCCATTCACAGGCACTGGAAGTTAGGACTTGAACATGTATCTTTTTGGAAGACACAACAGATGAACATTATTTTTTATAGTCATGTATTTTAGTGTACAGCAATAAAAAAATTTAACTAGCCCATTGAACTATGATTTCACTGACACAATATCATTGCTTGAGGTTACTAACAGCTAAAGTTAAAAGAAATGAACCTGTTAAAGGAATCTCTTCAGTGAACACTTCTACAGTTGTCATATGGTTGTACAAAAATTGTGAAGGTGGTGTATTAACACTGGAATGCACTGAGTTAGTTAGTCCAACCTCTCTTTTCAAGCTGGGTGGTAAATAAGGAAAATAAATGAGCCTCTTATTTAAAAGCTTCCTGCAAGAGATTTTACAATCTCCCTCAGAGTGAGGTCATTGTACGACAAATCTCATTGGCTAAAATTTCTTCCTTACATCTAACCCCAATTTCTCTTGCTTTAGTTTGCAACGCTGTGGATGGAACTAGAATGTATTATGCTAAGCAAAATAAGTCAGTCAGAGAAAGATAAATATCATGATTTCACTCATATGTGGAATTTAAGAAACAAAACAGATGAACATGGAAGAAGGGAAGGAAAAATAAGATAAAAACAGAAAGGGAGGAAACCATGAGGGACTCTTAAATGCAGAGAACAAATGAGGGTTGCTGAAGGCATGTTGGGTGGGGGGCATGGGCTAAATGGGCGTTGGGCATTAAGGAGGTCAGTCGTTGGGATGAGCACTGGGTGTTATATGGAAGTGATGAATCACTAAATTCTATTCCTGAAATCATTATTACACTATACATTAACTAACTTGGATTTAAATAAAATTTTCAAAAATGGGGGAAAAAAGATGGCTGCCAGATCCCAGCCTTTATAACTCTCAACAATAGCCAAATTATGGAAAGAGCCTAAATGTCCATCAACTGATGAATGGATAAAGAAATTGTGGTTTATATACACAATGGAGTACTACGTGGCAATGAGAAAGAATGAAATATGGCCCTTTGTGGCAACGTGGATGGAACTGCAGAGTGTGATGCTAAGTGAAATAAGCCATACAGAGAAAGACAGATACCATATGTTTTCGCTCTTATGTGGATCCTGAGAAACTTAACAGGAACCCATTGGGGAGGGGAAGAAAAAAAAAAAAAAAAGAGAGGTTAGAGTGGGAGAGAGCCAAAGCATAAGAGACTCTTAAAAAATGAGAACAAACTGAGGGCTGATGGGGGGTGAGAGGGAGGGGAGGGTGGGTGATGGGTATCGAGGAGGGCACCTTTTGGGATGAGCACCAGGTGTTGTATGGAAACCAATTTGACAATAAATTTCATATATTCAAAAAAAAAAAAAGATACTAGCCTTTATACTATTCAAAACTACAAAGTCATCAACATACAGGTAGATGAATTATAGGTATGCAGAACTTTTAGTAGCTTAAGAATTTCATAGTGTGACACATGGACTGTTACCTAAAACCACTATTTAAAGTTCCTAAGAAGAAGGACCAAACCCATACTTGAGGAGAGAAGTGCACTTCTCAAGCGGTTTGGTGGCTGACTGGTGAGTGAACACCAGATGGGGCCAGCAGTCCTGAGATTGTCAGGCACGAGTGCCCTGCGCGGATCCAACTCCTGCACGAACTCGCGGCAAACCACAGGGCTGACGGGGTTAAGACGTTCGTGGTCTTTCTCTCCCTGATTTTTAGAAAATCACTTCTCATCTGAAATGAGCTTGTCACCCTGGCACCTCTCATTAAACAGGAGGATACAACCCGGCCTCTGTTTAAGGCCATTTAATCTCTGTGGAGAATCTGAGCTCAGCAGAGTGAGGCAAATGAGAGGCGTCTCTTGCACTTTTCTTTATAACCTCCCTGCCTCTATCCAGGAGACAAAGGATGCCGCCTGTAAAATCACTAAAACTTTCCTCCAGAGAAAGGAACAATCTGCTCTTGTACTATCACATGAGCAAGCTTAAATAGAAAGCAAATGCACCGATGGCACAAAGAGGCTACCACATTTTCAGGGTTTAAAGTCTTAGGAATTTTCAGGAGAGCCTGGTGTTCCTTTTTCACCATTGCCAAACTGTTGGAGAACTACGTTTTCCCCCAGCCTCTGTACATGCAGCCTGCCCACCAGGGAGGCCAAAGAACACTCTAGAAGAGTTCCAACCCACTCAAGCCTCCAGGGATACCCACTTGCTTCTGAATCTGAGCTGTGTCTAAACCTCCCCTTTTGGGAAACAAACTTTAGGGTCAGGAGTGCGTGGACACCTCCCACCCCCCTCACCTCTGCAGAGGCTTCCAGGTCGCACACCCAGTGCAACCCACTCCTGTTGCAGTCCTGGAGGGTCAGGCAAGAGCACCTAGGATGTAGAGAACATCCAAAGAGAAGCAGGAAGAGACAGAGGGACAGGAAGAAGAAAGCCGATAGAGAGGGAGAGAAAGAGAAAGTCCCAAAGCAGTGAGAGTTGCACAGAGAGGAAAAGAGGGCCCACGTGTCTAAAAGTACAGACCCTTCTGATGGAGTTTTAGTTCAGGCTGGTGTTGACCCTTTGTCATTTGGGACACAAGACCTAACTGCTCCCAGTTAAGTGAACTTGGACTGTTTATTTTATTAAAACACTTAAACTGGCACTTTACTTGGAGTTTCCAACCGAATGAAGCCCTGAAAAGCATCAATACCACCATCTGCAGAATATTTCTCAAATAATACCTAATCATGCCATAATAACCCCCAAATTCCAGAGTCTTAGAAACTATTCACTTTCATTACAAACAGTTGTCCCCACCCGCTCTCTCACATGTGTGTGCGCGCGCACACACACACACACACACACCCACACACTCACCCTCCACTCCCCACCCTATTTCCCCACATCAGGCATAACTCCCCAGTTAAAGGGACAGCTGCACACAGTGATCCTTTTCTATAATCATCACCGCCACCTTCCCCCGCCCCGACCGGCAGCCACCGCCTTTCTCCAGGATCGATTGCCAGCCGGCCTGCCCCGTCCAGCAGGCCGCACAACCCTGCCCAGGCTGGCAAGAAAGTCAAACCACTGGGTCAGTGTCCAGAGCGCTCCATGTGTGAACAGCTTGGCTCGGCTGCTTGAAGAGAAGGGAGCTCCACAGATCCCAGCTCTGAAACCCAGATCAGAAAAGGAAGCTGCACCGTGGCCCCCATATGCTGCCATTGGAAAAGCTGGGGGATCACTATTACCCGGCGCTTAACCAGGTGCCACCACCTAGAGAGCACAGCCAGTAAGCTCTGGAATGCAGAGAAAGACATGCAAGGAGAGAAGCCGAAAGAGGAAGGGGGCAAGAGGGAGAAGACCCCCGGAAACAGTAGCAGGTCCCCAGCAGAGCTGCACCCTGCTGAGAGCGCCAACAGGGGGCCATTGTTTCCTACCTCAGGTGCTGACGGTGTCTGCCACCAGGCAGCCTCAGCCTCACTCCTCTCCAGCACCACGGGCACCCAGCACGGCTCCGGGAGGCAGAGAGGACTTCTAAGGACTTCTTGGTGGTGGCAGAAACCAGCAGATTTCCTCTCTGCCCTCGGGCTGCCTTTCTCTGAGGCTCGAGTGGAGGTTTGCAGACTTTCTTTTCTCAGCCTCAGTCCCGCCCTTGTTCTTGCTCAGATAAGCTCATCACGTTTTCCCTCAGGGCCCTCTGTGGCCTCCTGTCCCAGCCTTCCCGGTTCAAAGGGCACCAGGCCACACCACCTACGAGGCTTAGCATTTCATTCGCTTCAATTAAATTTTCCATTAACTTGGTCTCTGGCCAGTATAGATTTTTCCCTTTAAGCTTGCCTCTAAGTTCAGATCACTCAGCCCTCAGAATCAACCTTATGACTCCCCTCTGGTCCATTTAAGCACATTTATATTTTTTCTCCCCTAATGAGATGCACAGAAACCAACCATAATTTTAATGCCTGACACCTGAACTGTAGTCCTCTCAAATGTTTCTGGTTTGTCTAAGACTTTGTGCTAAGCCTCTGGGTTGATTTCCTCCTGTGGAAATTTTGCCCAAAGGCAATTTTGCCCAATGCTAGCCATTTGGGATAATGAATGCTCTTCCAGTCTTAAGAGGAAAGCAGGTTCTATAATCACTCTCTATATGGTCTTGCACATTTGCCCTGCCTCTACCCGAAGTTCTTGTGGGAACTCCTAAGAGGTGAGGGAGGGTGATGAGAGGGGGACACCTTCCACAGTCATGTTCTTTTTCCTCAACAGCCACACACTTTCTGGTCTTTCTAGAACTTCAAGGAAATTATTTTTTTAACGTTTTTTTTTTTTTTTTTATTTTTGGGACAGAGAGAGACAGAGCATGAACGGAGGAGGGGCAGAGAGAGAGGGAGACACAGAATCGGAAACAGGCTCCAGGCTCCGAGCCATCAGCCCAGAGCCCGACGCGGGGCTCGAACTCACAGACCGCGAGATCGTGACCTGGCTGAAGTCGGACGCTTAACCGACTGCGCCACCCAGGCGCCCCGAACTTCAAGGAAATTAAAAGGGGTCCTCAATCAGGAAAACGTTGGAGTCACCAGAATAGAGGACATCTCCGAAGCTTTGGTTCTAAATGTATATCCTGACTTTTAGGAAGGCTCATGATACTTTGCATTCCTCATGCTGGTATAAAGCAAGCTGCCATGTTGTGAGATGCTCTGTGGAGAGGCCTATATGGCAAGAAACCAACAACTCATAGGAAACTGAATCCTGCCAACAGCCACATGAATAAGCTAGGAAGTGGATCCTTTCCTAGTTCGGGATGTAGGCCGGTATGAGACCCAGAGCCAGGGGACCCAGTTAAGCTGCCCCTGAACTGCTGACTCACAGAAACTGAGATAATAAATGTTATTTGAAGCCACTCACTTTTGGGGGTAATTTGTCACATAGCAATAGATAACTAATACAGATGAGAAAAGGCCATTTGTTTCATTTCCCTTGACTCTGCATATCCAGGTTGGAAATTATAATTAATTCAGTAGCAGCTAGGATGTATCTGCTATAGAATACTTATTCAATTCTCTGCAAGGAAGTTTATGGGATTTTTTTAGCAAAGGGTTTGTATTGCTTGTGTATGAGACCCAGAAACTACCCACTAATAGGAGAGAGTTCATAAAGTTTACCTTTATATAACAACTTAATTGGAACACTCATTCATTTAACAATAAGTACTGAATACTTATCTTGTGCTTCCTCAGTATCTACAGGTCTCAGAAGAGAACCTAAGCCTTGCAATGCAAAGAGAGTCACTAAATCACTGAACATTGAAAAAAATCTATTTTAAATTCTACAAAACCCAGGCCTTTCTCGAGAGGTTGTATTTTTCCCTTTTAGTTCAATGTTTGTTGTTGTCTGCTTGTTTGTTTGTGTTTGAGATTTTATTTTTTTAAGTAATCTCTACACCCAACATGGGGCTTGAACTTACAACCCTGAGATCAAGAGTCACACACTCTACCAACTGAGCCAACCCAGCGCCCCTAAGTAAATGCTTTAAAATATGTACAGATATTATAAATTAATGAATGATATAACTAGAAACACAATAAATAACTTTTCCTACATGAACTCATATTATACCCAGGGGCAGAACTAAAGTTAGGAATCCCACGCTGGCAAATGCTCCCCCTTTCATGCTGTAGGAGCTGTGGCTGGGCTTCTCCCAGACCTGTCCATCTGAGAATACAGGAAAGACCTTTGTATTTGCCATAGACCTTAGGGACATTCTTCTTTTACCCTTTCCATCAAAACTTTCTCAGAGGATTCTTAACACATGAGCTTGATACTGATCCTTTGTTCTCCTCCCAAATGACCCTCTTTCCAACACCTGGCTTGGGAACAGGACAGCTCATTTTGTTCACACGATCCCTGGCTGTAGCAGGGTGAGCATAGCTCTGAGATATTCCAGTCACTGGCCTACACTGGGAGACAAGCGGCTGCAGGGGGATCTGGAGTAACACTTCTTCCTTCTTTTTTTTTTTTTTTTCTCCACCATTCCACATATTATTTAAAATACCAGGTCAAACGATGCCAAATGTGTGGTGGAGCAGACCACTGTGTGTGGGTTTTGTGAAATGGAAGAGCTCTCCCAGAGTCTGGAATGATGGGCTCTGCCTGTCCTGGGGATGTCACCTAGCAAGGGTGCACCCAGAGCACAAGGACAAGGGTGAAACACTCCTTGGGGCCAAGATAGGAAATCCAGAAGGAGAAAAGAGAATTGATCTTCTTGGAGTACAGCTTCTGCCTAGATTTTGTTAAATGGGGGTTGGGGTTTGTTTTGTTCTTTTATATCTTTGGTAGACAAAATGACACAGGTGTACCACAAGCCACTTGTGAACATCCATTTTGTGCCATCAGCCGTCTGAGTCAAGAAACAGGACGTACACCCTACCGGCAAGTGTTGGGTAATAGGGCCCTACTGACAACTGGCTTGAGAGAAAAGCAAAGGGACAGGGAAAAGAAAACCTGGGCTCCATTCCCTCCCCACTGCTGCCTTTCTGTGTGGCTCTGAACAATTGGCCTGACTCTGTGGGCCTCGGTGCATCACCATTGGGGAAGCTCACTAAATGTTTGCTGACTGCCTAAATGGATGTTTCCATGTAATGGAATTCATGCCACTTGATAAACTCTATTTCCTTCTAGAAATAAACAATCTTTTGGAAAGATAGTTATTCCCTGTATACTCATTTTCTGTAGATCATATTAGATGAATTTGTACTTCAACAAGGAAGCAGATTTGATTTCTAAAGGCTGGGTACATAGGTTCAACCATAACGGAGCACATTGTGAAGGTCTGTCATTCCAGTAGTTTTCTGGTGCCTGGCTCAAAGACCACCAGCCAAGGAAGAAAACATTACGCTTCGAGAACAAATGTCCTTCCTCCTCTCCTACCCCCTACCATCTGTGTATCAAAAAAGCTACTCAACCAAAAGTAAACAGTTTGTTCCCATCATGTTAAAACTTCAAAAGGCAGGAAACCAATCACTAAATTAGATCTTGCAGGAGAGTTCAGTTATAGCATTTGCGGTTTCCAGAGATCTCCCCAACCCTTGGTGAGCAATTTGTTCTGTTGCGTTGCATAGAATTTAAGTCACTAAATATTTGCTGCAGACACGTTACACGTCGGGCTCGGCCGGGTACTACGCGGCCCCGCCCCCAAGGCTACCCGGCAGGGAGATGAGATCTGGACCCAGATTCTTGCAGTATGGGGCAGCATTACGTGTCATTGAGGATGTATAAACAAGAGTTGGGGAGAACAGACGGACATCTTCTGGGATTCGGAGAAGCTTAAAGGGCAACAGGGACCCTGCTGCAGAAGATGGCCAGGCCACACTGAGGAATTTGCTGTCGTCATTCTTTGCTTTCTTTCAACCTTCTCACCAGTGCAGCAAACCTCCTCTTTCTCGCCCAGACTGCACACCTACCACCTCACCTAACCACTCTGCCCTCCCCCCATCTCCTCTCCACCCCATGGACACCTCCACAGGACATGGGATCATCCTCAGTGACAATACTTACATAGTGTCCTAGCGCACATAGACTCATTTTACTGCAAACCTGAACTAAATTTCCCTAGGTGAGCAGAACTCTGCCAGCCCACACTTTATCACTCAGAGTGTGGTCCCCAGCCAGCAGCAGCCCCAATACCCGGCACCTGTTAGATATGCGGACTCCCAGGCCCCACGCCAGTCCTGCTGAGGCCAGAATCTGCATTTTAACAAGATGCCAGGTGGTTCGTGAGCACATTCAAGTTTGGAAAACACTGGCTTGAGTTTATTTATAATTGAGACCTTTTCTTTTCAACATTCGAAGGTACAGTAAATTTCCCTGTGATCATCACATGACTTCTGACAGAACCGCTAATGTTATCAAATCCATGTTTCTGCCTCAATTCTTGCAAAGCACCAGTGAGCTGGTCTTCCTAAAATGCACACCACATTTGGCTGTCGATTAATAGAATTGAAGGGAAATGACTGATGTTCCTGATTTCCAGCCAAGAACTCTACCTTCTGGCCTGGATTCAGGCAGCTGAGGAGGTCTGAAGTCTGGTTTGCCCCAGACACAGAAGAAAGATCACAGAAGAAAGTTTATATTCCAAAGGCCTGAGGAAGAGATTTGAAAGATGCCCTCTCTCTGTTCTAACGTGAACCCCTCTGCCTTGGGATCCACCTCGGCGGGGGTGCGGGGGACCCTCACTGGGACTCCTGGGGCACCTTGACCTCATGCTGCCCAGAGCTAGCCTCTGCCACCTCCAGCTGTGACATCTTGGCTCCTACTTCTCTGGGTTGCCAGAGTTACCCCTAATGGCCTAATAAGTGGGCATCTGCACTTGTCACCAATAACGGGGAGATCACTACCGCTCAAGCAGTCCCTTCTACTTCTATGACTTTTCAAAGTTCCCTACGAATATCAACCCCACCTGACTCCTAAAGGAGCTATCTTGTGAGAGTTCTACCTGGCTCTTCAGCTGCCAAGTTGTCTACCTGGGAGAGTATTCCTTAAATCCACACTTCCCAGACTTTAATGTGTCTTCAAGCCACCCGGGATCTGTTGTTAAAGAGTGTGGGAGGGCCTCTGAGCTCTTGCCTTTCTCAGGTGATGAGGATGCTTCTGACCAGAGTTTGAGAGGCAAGACCTTAGGTTTAATTAAATCTATCACCAGAACCACAGAGAACAAACCCACATGAACTGCTGCTGTATACTGGAACAGAAAATCATGTCTTCCTCCAAATCATCCTTTTTTTTGGGGGGGGGGGGCACAAACTTTGTTTCTTTGATAGTTTCTTACGTGTCACAGCTTTGCATTTTCTTATTGTCTCATCAAGTGTCTTCTGGAAATGCTCTGAGTGTGGACAAGTGTGTGGCACCAAGCCTGATAGACCATTGCTTTAATTGAACAACATCGGGGTGGAGAACAACCTGGTTCAAATGAGCTCAAGATTGCAATATTGTTTTGGAATGATGTTGGTCCCCCAGATGGATATGGAACCTAAAATCAACAAAGACTTCCGTCCTTTCCTTCTCACACGGGCCCCTCTTGCCACAAAAGTGGGAAAGTGAGTATAAGCCAGTTCCTCATCTGAAGCAATAATAACTTGATATGTTACCCTTTTAGGGAAATTTGAAAGGACAATCCTAAAGAGGCAATGTCTTAATCTAAAGGCAAACTCTCTAATGGTGTCATTTTAGGTTCCACGGAAGACTGGTGGAAAAGACATGTGGCAAGGGGGCTGCTTAGAGTATACTATGACGTGGCTGCTTCTTCCACTTTCCTTGAGACTCCCAGACACATGAAGCACACTGCACTTGGTTTTGCAACACCTAGGGCATGAGAAACAACTTCCACAGGGTTGGTTGATTTGGGAGCCATTCATTTTTCAAATCAGCATGCTCTAGGGAAAGGCTCATGAAGACAATTCAAGTTATTACTTCCAAAGCCAGGCCAGCTAGGAAGAAAAGGAGCTTTCAGGGAGAAATAACTGTAGCTACACTGCTCCAGGGAAAAGACTAAACCGTCCTCCAATATGGTGAGCTTGGAAGGGGAGAGAATATGGTAGAAACCAAGGCAAGAGTTTCCTCAATAATTACTTAAGGAAGGCTAGAAGGGGGCTCCTCGGACAGGATGTTAAAATGAAACCATTTTAGTTTCAGTCTGGGCTGAGGCTGTAAGACAACAGATACCCCAAAGTAGTGTGAAGTGTACAGATCTTGAAAAAAAAATAAAAGGTGGAAAGCCAGCTTTGTACCTACAGATGACCACCTACATCACGTCTGCAAAAGAAATATAGAGGTTGAGAAACAGGTTGACTAGAAGATGAATTATGGAGACAACTGTCCAGTGTGCTCCCAAGGGCTTCAATGTGGCCATGTGAATAGCTTGATATCTGTCCCTGGAGTTGAGAGACACAATGGATTATTGTTTGATTCCCATGGGAAATCCAAAAGTCTGGCTACGTTGATCAGAGAACAAAGCAGAGGTGTCTGCAGGGTTCAGCCTGCCCAGTTTGTCTGGGGAAAGGATCATGTGTAGTGTTTGTCAGGACCATATGTGGGCCATCAGAAGAGAGATCTAAAGTCAGATCATCTTAGGACTGCAGGACTGTGTGGTGGCACAACAGGGCCTCTGCAGAAAGAAGCTAGAGATGTGTTTCCTATAGATTTGGGGGTGTGGAAGGAATTATAAGTGACCAGCCAGAGAAGAGTTGTATTTATTTGTTCATGTCATGGAAAGTGCAAGTGAGAGATGGTAGGATCACCAACATGCCCATGTAAGAGCCCACAGGATGAAGAATCAGCTTCAAACACCTGCAAATTAGGGTGTATGATGCCAACTCACTACAGGATTAGTCAAGTAAAAACTCTCCTACCCCTTACCTCACTTCTGTCCCCTACTCTGGTCATGAAGGATTCAAAATCATTATTACCTAAATATAGGAGGGGGCAAAAACACAAGGTTAAGTGTGAGGTGGAGAGAAGCCAACTGGCCTGAAGCAGATCTGAACTGGGAATGTGAAATAGTTATATCTTTGAGTGAAATTTAAATTTTGTTCTTACTCTGACCTAGATATACTAATTGTTGACTAGAGAATGCTTTGCTACCTGAAAGGAGCAAGAAAAGTCATAAGATTTGTCCAAAATTTCATCCATGGACGGGAAAGAAGTGGTCCCACAGGATACATTTAAAGGAGAATGGGAGACACGAATTATGTGGCTTTATAATTATATCCTATGGGTCATTGATTGTTCAATGTAACAGTGATTCAAGGGGTTTGCAAAGTGAAATCAGACCATTCTGCTATTCTCTTTGCAAGGTTCACTAGAAGATACATTAGCTTTAGGATATGTTCCTGAGTCAGCTAAGGCTGACAGGAGAGGCCAGATTCACACTGTAAGAACTAGAAGGAGCATTGTACACGAGCAATACTTCCTTTAGGAAATGGAGGCCCAGAAAGAAGAAAACATTTTCCCAAGCTTGCCCACATAGAGACATCACAAACAAACAAAGCAAAACCAAAAAACAACAAGTGTATATAGTACCTGCTAACATAGACTATATTTAATTAGATACCTTTATTTGTAAAGGCCAAATTTCTTACTGATCCCAGATCTTAGAGACATTAATGTAAAATTGTAAACAAGGTTCTTGACAGTATCTGAAAAAAAATATATGCTAAGAATCTAAGTTTATCCTTCCCTGCTGTCCTCTTAGGCTTACCATATAGCCACTCTTATTATAAGCATCTTTTTTTTTAAGCATCTAAGCCTACCTGTGAACACATACCTGCAAATGTATTCACTTTTCATTACGAATACTGGTCACTCAATACCTCAATACTTCAAAAACTTCCTGAACCTTGTGTATTTGCCTTATCACAAGACAAGTTCTCCCATGGTTGTTGGAGCATAAGAAGGTTCAGCAAATGTTTATAGAATGACATAATGACTAGATTCCAGTTTCACTGACTATGTGTTCTTTATATATCAACAATACCGCTTCCTGAGAAAGAAAAAAGGCAACATTTCTGCTAATCCTTGGGAACCTAGAATCCAGAACCTAGAGTCATGTTTAACTTTCTGCAAATCCATAACTCAGGGCTGCTAAGCAGAGAAGGAAAACCTTCTATGGGTATCTTGAGCAGACAATGTTGTGACAGCTTTGGCAGTGTGGCCCTTGTGTGCCCTTGGTGACCTTCCCACTAGCTTTCCTATGCTGAGCTACTCTGCAACAAAAGGCACTCAGCCCCTGGCTCACTTTCCATCCTGTGATGAGAGAGAGACTCTGACTCTTAGTGAAAAACATATTTGATTCATGGCCTGGTCAAATCCCTGCAGTAATAGACACTCTGTTTATTGACATGGGTGGGTATCTGAGGCCCCCAAGCAAGACCAACGTAATCTGTTTCCTTATCCCTAGTTTCTTCAGGATTTATTAGTTCCTTACTGTGATAGTCTTTCAACTACTCAACAATGATGCATAAGTGCCCAAGAGTCTTAATTAGAGGAGAGTGAAGAAAATCACTCATTATATGTGATGTGGTCTCATCCAGATTCTAATAACATAAGCCTAAACGCTATAGCATCAGCTCTCAGTAGCTAGAGTGATCTCTTCCCACTGCAACCTGGGTGAGGACTGTCGAGGTACCTTCCGTCTTGGCCATTCCTGACTGCTCCCTGGGATGGACGGTTGGCAGAGAGGCCGCCTGTGGGCCTCCAGCAAGAAAGCTCCCAGGAGCTCGTGGGAGGGCAGGGTCACCTGGGACCACCTGCAAGCACAGGAAACACAGAAGGACAAAGCCTACCTGACTCCATTCTGCCTTCCTTCTTCTCCTGGGTTTCCTCAGAGCCACTGGAGCCCCTGGGGAAGGGCTGGTGGCTGAAGAGGTCATCACACAGAAGGCTTCGGCACAGCTTGGCGAGGAAACGGAGGACGTACCCGATGCTATTCACCACAGGCAGGCTCCGCAGGTGCTGTTTCCCATCGAAGGATGCCGACACTGAAATGCCACAGAGACAGCAACTCAGAGCGGGGCATGAGAAAGCCACAAGTCCCTGGAAGGAGGTTTTTGTTTTTTCAGTTGTGTTCTGTTTTTAACTAAGCTTTATTCAGATTTCACCTGCGTTTTCACTTCATGTCCTGCGTCTGTTCCAGGACCTCATCCAGGAGACCATGCTGGGTTTAGTTGTCACGTCTCCTTAGTCTCCTCTGGTTTGCGACTTGTTCTCAGACTTACCTTGTTTTGCATAACCTTGACAGTCTTGAAGAGTACCAGTCAAATATTTTGTAAAATGTCCCTCAATTTGGGTTTGTCTGATTTTTTTTTTTTCATGATGTGACTGGGGTTAAGGTTTTTGGAGAAGAAGTGAAGTGTCCCTCTCCTGTTATCAGATCAAGGGTACATGATGTTCCCACGACATCACTGGGATGTCAGCCTTTATCACTTGGCCAGATAGCGTTTGCTGCATTTCTCCACTGTATTTTCCATATTCCATTCCTTGGAAACAAGTCACAAGTTCCTGCCCACACTCAAGGGTGGTAGAAGGATTAAGCTCTACCTCTCAAAGAGGGGAGAGTCTCTGTATTATTTGGAATTCTTCTGAAAGAAAGAACTGTCCGTTGTCCTCCATTTATTCCTTCATTCCTTCATTTACTCAATCATTTACTAATATCAGTATAGACTTAATATATTTATTTTGTACTGTGGGTTATCCAATATTATGTTATTTATTTTGTTGCTTAAATTTTGTCTTTGGGACTTTTAGTGTCCTGTGTCCCTATGACATGCCCTCATTTTTTTTTTTTTTTAGCAACTCTTTGGTTACTGATACTTTAATATGCCTCAGTTTCATCTTGCATTTTCCCTGCCCCTGCTCTAATTTCAGCCATTTCTCCAACATCCTTGGTTCCTTGTTATTGAAGAGTGATATTTAGAAACTAAGATTTGGGCACTGGATATGCTCATTGATAGATAGGTCTAGATCTAGATAGATAGATAGATCCAAATAAACCTGAGTTCATGCTGAGGTCTCTAGCTCTAATCCAGCATCACAGAGTTTAGGGTTCTTTCTACCTTTCTCGGGGAGGACTCTTTAAAAAGAAGAATAATCTCTCTATAATGATTCTAGATCACATTCAATTTCTACAGGGTTACCAGAATTTAGAAGAAACATGTTTCTTCCAGCATACCCCTGTCTGTAATCGTCCTCACAGCCCTCTCTTGCCCCATGAAGCTTGCATACCAGCTCCAGTGTGAGGAACACAGAAGGAGACCCTAGGAGGACATACTGCCCCCACCCATGTCTCCGCCATTCATTGTTAACACCAAGAGGTTTTTTACATTTTATCTCCCAAAGACTGGCACATAACAGGGGCTGGGCAGGGACAAAACCAGAGGTAGTTTTGATTTCAGAACTAACACGAAACAAAACATTTTAATTAGAAGCCAAAAGAATCCATTTTTTGTGTGTATAAGCTCTTTATAGTTTGACAAGAACATTCGTATCCATCATTCTATCCTATGAGGACAGTAGACAAGAGGTTATTATCCCAAGTTACAGATAAGGAGACTGAGAAGAGGGTGAAGAGCAGTTTTTCCAACTCATGTGGCCTCTAGGTGGCCCTTGACTGTCATGTTAATACTCCAAGTGACTCTGCTTGGGAGAGCTGGCAAAGCACTACCAACAGGCCCACGAAGGGGTTCACCCCGGCAACTCAGACACTCTGGAAATTCTCTCTTAGTGTGAGTGTCACTGTTTGCCTCCAATATTTCAGAAGAGTAAGTGTGATGGAAACTGAACCCATAGCAGGAGAGTCTGAGTCATCAGGCCTAATCCAAAAATCAAGGTGCATACATTCCCAGAGGTGCCTGGAAGGACCACCTCATCGAAGCAGCCATGGCATTTATGAGACCATGAGGCCTACCCCTCTGGGATAGCATGGCTCGGGCAGGGCATGCAATACTGCTCCCTTAGCCCTTGAGCTGGCCCAAGGCCCGCCCATGGCAGTCTGGTTCCTTCAGCCCAATGTGCCAGCATCAATGTCACCATTTTCTGTGTTGTGCCATGGGAATGTTTAGAAAGCAGTGCCCTAAGGGTGAGGTGGAAAGTGGGAGAGTCTATTTATCCTTGGGCCCCTCTCACAGCTTGCTGAGCTTCCATATTTGCCCTCAGTAACATGAAGGACCCCCTTGCTGCTCTGGCACCTCAAGGAGGCAGCATGAAGAGTCCCTGGTGCTACTGCATTCTCCAAGACACCAAGACTGAGTGCTCAGCTCTGGACTTCCTGGGAATCCCTCAGCCAAGGGAAAGTTGGCAGGGCTCTTCCCGGGCTTGTGTTGTGCCAGGCACTGCAGAACCTGCTCCCCAGTGCCAAGGCCCCTGAGGCCACAGAAGGGCTGAGCAGGAGAGCAGGGAAAATGGGCTAAGTTCTCCCAGCTTAGGGGGAGGGGCCATGAAAAACTCAGTGGGATGGAATTCGCTGAAGAGGGTGGGCACACAGTACAGGAAGAATTTTCTCTTAGCACTGTGTCTGTGTCTTGAGTCCTGGTATTCAGCAAGGAAAAGGACAAGGCTCTAAACCTCAGAGGGAGCCCAGGTTTGAGAACCTGGCTCTCAGAAAAATACCACAATGGCCAGTGGGATCTCAGAAGGCTGACAATAAGACTCTCCTCCTACCCTCTCTTGATGCAGTACTTCTTCCTCTTGTCTCTGCTTGCCTCTGCCAAAGTTTCTTAAAAGTCACTCTGGGTCAGCCACATGCACTGGACTTTGCCAAGTTCTATTTTAGTCAGTTACCAGCAAGTCAGACCCCCCTTCCTGCCCAGAGGGAGCTCCAGAAGGTGGGCAGAACCAATCACAGCTGGGGAAACTGGTTAGACAACCTCCTCACCTCCAAGCCCTGGGGATCTCAAGTTAAATAAAATGTCCCTGCTTGGGTTCTTCCTGACACAGCGATATTAGATGCCCCTCTCCCCTGACCTACTCTTGGCCAGCAGGGTCATCTGCACCACCCCGTTGCTGGAGAGTCTTTACCTATTCCCTGGTGATACAGAGGACATGGCCTCGATGCTGGGCCAAAGAAGACACCATGCTGTACCCTTGGAGTCAAGACATTTGCAAAGGGGTGGTGCTCTGAGGCTTAAGGGCAGGTGGTAATAACGATTGTTTAGAGACTTGGGTAAGGCAGAAAGAGCCTCTACACCCAAACATATGAAGAGGGCAGCACTCCCAACTCTGCCTCTCACCTTAGGTGACAACTGCCACTCCCTCTGGAAGCTGTTGGGGCAGGGATGAACCTGGAGGATGGTGGTAACAATGGGAGAAGGGATTGACCCTGAAGGGCTTTTACAAAAAACAACTCACCCCATAAGAGGGGCTTGAGACCATGAGCTTCCCCACTGCCCTGCATGGTGATATGTACCATGAAGAAGGAATGAGGCAGAGCAAGGAAGAATAGATAGTGACATGGGCTGATATTTTAGACCAAGTGTTCAGAAAAGGTCTCCTGGATAAGGCAGTATTTGAGTAGAACCCTGAAGGAAGTCCAGGAGCAAGTCAAGCATGGACAGCTGGGGGAAGAACATTCCAGAAAGAACAGCAGGTGCAAAGACCCTGAGGCAGGAGCATGGTTGGAGGATAACAGGGGGAACAGCAAGGAGGCCAGCAAGGCTGCAGCAGAGTGAGGATGCAAGAGAAGTGACCGGGAGATCAAAGAGGTAGCCAGGACCAGGTCACATAGGGCCTCTGGGTCGTCATAAGGACATGGGCTTTTTCTTGGAGTGACATGAAAGCCATTGAGGGTGCAAAGCAGAGGAGGGGCACGCTATGGCTTCGATTTTTAAAGAACAAGAGTAGCTGCTGTAAGTGGTGAACCATGGCTGGCTTCTGGATATATTTTGAAGCTAGAGCAATAGGATTTACCGATGAGCTGGAAGCGGGGGGTGGGTGAGAGAAAAGTTAAAGGTGAGGATTCTTACTGAAGTCTGGAAGCATCTTCTCCTCAAGCCCAGAGAGAGGCCATCAGCACACAAGCTAACCTAAGGCCCCTGGAGCCCAGTGGATGGAAGATAGACCCTGGCCACAGCCACTGTCCCCCAAGCCTGAATATGACCTCTTCCATCTTCAGAGAGACACCCACGTCCCTTCTCATACAACGTGCCCCCGGGCCTTACCTGATACCATCTCACCACCATAGCCTTGTTTGACCAGGGAGAAGACAAGCTTCTGCTGGTGGGCACAGTCAATGCACGCTTGCACGGCCTGCTGCAAGACTGCCGACGGCCTCTCGGGCCCGAAGTGCTCAGGGAGCTGCTGCACCTTCCTCCTCTCCAGGTATGGCCCTGCGTTGGCTTGCTTGTTGATGTAGAGGCAGACTGTGGAAACAGAGCCATGAAGCCCTCAGCATCAGGGGGATCAGGCCAGGCGGCTGCTCCTGTGTGCATGGAGGATGCCTCAGCCATGCCACCTTGGCCCTCACCTTGGGAAAAGCTGAGAAGAACAAAAGTGGGACTGATTCTTCCCAATGTAAGAAGGAAAAGGGGGAAAAGAGCCAATCACTCCCAACTGCCAGAGGCTTGCTCTCAAGAGAACCTCTTGGTTGGGAACAGATAGACAGGTTGGTCCCCTGTGATGTACTCGAATCTGAATTGCAGACAATAATGGAGACCCATGTGGACCATGTGTATAAATGTGTTTCCATACTGAAAATGCACACACCAAAATCTTCCCTTCTCCTCCAAAGGAGCTGTTAAGCTTACATGTAATGTTTGCCAATTTTGTTGTTGTTGTTGTTAACCTTCAGTGAATCAGAAAATTAAGACACGGCTGCTTATCCAAAGACTATATATTCAGTGAAGTTTTAAAGAGAGTGCTATTTATAATCTCAGAGATTTTAAATACTCAGCTGCCCGTTTAGGGAAGCCCAACCAATGGTCCCCACACTTTTAAAGTAATATACCCCATCAGTAAACAAATTTGGAGCACATGCCCCAAAAAGTGGGTTTTTTTATAGGTTATATACATTCTTGACTATTTTAATATATTGCATGCATTTTAAAACATAACCAAGAAATAGAAAATTTTTAAGTAAATATTAATAGTAGGTGTCATAGTTTCTTCCCCATGTTAACAACTCCTTGGCTGTCTCCGCCCTCATCCCAGGATATGAGGAACTTACTTTGGGGGCTATTAGTGCAAAGCAGCGTTGAAAAGGGACATTAAGGGGACAACAATAGGATTTGGAAAGGATGAAACAGTAACAACAAAGGTGAAGAAAGTTTTTATTGAGCATCTACTCTATTCCAGGCACTTTGGGCACTTTATCTTGTTTGATTCTCAAGATGGGCCTGAGAGTGGGGTATGATTACTTCTTTACTAATGAAGGAACCAAAGCTTAAAGTGTTGGATCGCTGTTCTAAAGTCCAAAGTGTAATCAGTGGTACAACAGGGACTCAAGACTTTCTGATGTCAAGGCCTGTGCTCTTTCTGCTCCGCCAGGCTGCCTTCCCTTGAACTCATCCCAGATGATTAAGGATATCTAATCAATAAGGGAACTTCATGCCAGGCACTGTGCTAGATGGGCCCTGTGGAGAAAATGGTGAACTAGACTCACACAGTCCCTGGCTTCCCAGAGCTTTGGGCCCAGCTGGGGAGGCAGAGCTACTCAGAGCTCCACAGGAAGCCGTGTGGGACCACGGCTTCGAGAGAGACACTAGGGAAGTGCTAGGAGGGCCCATCCTGGGGACCCTGGCAGGAGTCAGCGAAGGTTTTCTGGAGCAAGATATGCCTGAACTGAGATACAAGGGAGGAGTAGGGTGACCAGCAGGAAGGTGATTCCAGATAGAAGGAAGGCAATATGCTGAAATCTTATGGGGTAGGGGTGGGGGGGGGGAGCACTTCTAGGGACTGAAAGGAGAGCAATGAACCACAGGGTTCCATCAGCCAAATTAAGTTTGATTTTTACCTAAAAGCAATGGGAGGGAATTGAATGGATTTAAGTGGGACAGGAGTAGGGATGGCTTGTGATGAGGACAGTTTATGTGTGTGTGAGAGAGAGACGCCATCCTGCTGCTGGTACTTTCATGATGGAACTCTTTGTTGATGGACACCCCATGAGAAAGACTGGACTGAGCTCTACGCTGACTGGATTGGAGCCACCAGGTGGGGTTAAGAGAGGTTAGGGTCCTTAGGGGATCTGGAAGTACAAACACAGAGATGGAAACTCTTCAAGATGGGCAGGGTCACTCTCGGTGGAAAGTAAACCTGGCTCTGAAAATGAAACACCAGGCCACCACACCACTCTTTCTAGTCCCACCCCAAGGCAACCAGCTGAACCTGAGATGCATTGAAAACCAAGTTTCAAGTAATCCTACCTGTGAGACACTTAAACTAATATTCTCAGAGAAATCTGGTTGTCCTGCCTGTCAGCTAACACACTAAATCCTTCATCAGAGCTATCCCAGTGGCAGCTCTCCAGTTCACAAAGTAACTGCTAGATGGCTGGCTGACCATCACAGCCTTAGAGGTCATTCGGCTGACATACCTGTGAGAGCCTGTGGGGCGGCCAAGCTGGGTATGGTGGCTGCATCCTGAGGGATGGAGCTGAGGTCGGGCTCCGGTGTGCTCCGTGGAGGCGAGAGGGCTAAAGGAGTCATAAGAACCCGAGACTTGAGCTGCAAGACAGAGCCCACTTAGTCAAGGAAAATCTGGAAATGCTCCCTACACTTGCCCCAAATTTTTCATGGATGTCAATTAACCACTGCTACTCTATCATGTTTCCATGCCTTTTTATTGTGCAGCTAAGGAAGTTCAGATTCAAGTTCATGTTCAAAATTCATGTTTGGGGTCACACTCAGAGGTCAGCTCTGCACCCCACCCTTATACTGGAGTCACCCAGGAAATGATTGTGTCAGGCAGTGAGTGTGGGAACACAAGAGGTAGGAACCGTTGAAGCGTGTAAGCTCTCTGAGTGCAGGGTGCAGGGTAGAGAATTCCCAGCCTGCAAATACCTAGAATTCTGTGGTCAGGGCTTTCCCAACAGCCACCCCGAGACTGACCCTGAATCCCTCCTCAGTCTCTGCTAAGCTTTCTGCTCTCAAAGATCACTGGATCCTGCTGGAAAAGAGAGCAGAAGACATTCCTCCAAGGGGCTTGCATACTGCTCAGTGTTTATTTCCTGCAGTGGAGACTGTCAAGGGCGGCCCGAGTGTGGATATGACTGTATTGTCGGGTAGTGAGAAGCCGCTGCCTTGAAGGTCTCATTTGAAATCACAAATGAGGAATTGAAATTTACTGTTATGAAATAAGATGGACATGACTGGTTGGTTGATTATGTCAATGCCAACAAGTCACTCTCTGTACCAAGATTTGACAGAAAATCTTCTAATCCTCACTCTCCACCAAAAAAATAATGAATATTTCAGTCACTTCACCTCTTCACCACTGACCTGTGTCTGTTCTCTACTACAGACCAATTAAATCAATCTCTGGGGTGAGACCAAGGCATCAGGAGTTGTAACATGTACTCAGATGATTCCAATACATAGTTAAGGTTGGGGGCCACTGCTCCACTGCCTTTCAACTTTAAGGTTCAGTCCCCTGGAGGGTCCTATTAAAATGTGGATGGATTCTGATTCAGGAAGTCTGGGGTGGGGCCTAAGGTTCTGCATTTCCCAGGCAGTTCTGATGCTGCTGGTCTGCGGACCACACTTTGAGTAGCAAGGGTGTGTATTTTGTTGTAAATATATATGCCGACCCCACCCATATCCTAACTTGCTTCCTGGACTTTTAGGATAGAATAATAATGACAGTCTTGAAAAAACAGTATTCCTACTGCTAATTATGCACTCATTCTACATTTATTCATGTATTCACTCAACAAATATGTATTGAGTGTCTATTGCAAGCCAGACACTCTTCTAGTTACTAGGGATACAACAGGGAACAAATCAGACAAACATCTTTGCCCTCATGGAACTGACATTCTGTTGGGGGTAAATAGACAACAAATGGAATAAAGTACATGATATAGTATATTAGAAGGTGATAATAGCTGGAGGTAAAAATAAAGAGAAAAAGGGAATAGAGTGTAATTGAGTTATACTTTAGATTAAAATCTTATTTATTTTTTTAAATGTTTATTTTTGAGAGAGAGAGAGCACGCACAGGTAGGGGAGGGGCAGAGAAAGGGACAGAAAGAATCCCAGGCAGGCTTTGTGCTGTGCTGACAGCGTGGGATCTTATCCCACAACCATGGGATCGTGACCTGGGCTGAAATCGAGAGTTGGATGCCCAACCAACTGAGGAAATCAGACACCCCTAGACTGAAGTTTTAAAATAGGGTGGTTAAGGCACTTCTTGGGTGACATTGCCCAAAGATTCCAGGGAGATGAGGGAGCAAGTCATACCAGTGTCCATGGGAAGAATATTCCAGTGAGTGAGAATATCAAGTGCAAAGGTCCCGAAACAAAAGCATGCCTGGAGGGTTTGTGCAACATAGGGAAGCAATAGTGAGACTGGAAAGGTGAAACCACAGGGCTTTGCAGGACACTGTAAGTTCTTTGACTTACTCTGAGCTCCTTTTTATTTTATTATTTTATTTTTTTTATTTTATTTCATTTTATTATTGTGCTTTATTGTATTTTATTGTATTTCATTTTATTGTATTTTATTGTATTTTTTGAGACACAGAGAGAAAGCATGTATGCACGTGAGCTGGGGAGGGGCAGAGGCAGAGAGAGAATCCCAAGCAGGCTCTGTGCTCAGTGCATAGCCCAACATGGGCTCAGTCTCACAACTGCAAGATCATGACCTGAGCCAAAATCGAGAGTCGGACACTTAATAGGCTGAGCCATCCAGGTGCCGCTACCCTGAGCTCTTTAAAGCAGAGAAACTACAGGATCTAAACTAACATTTTAACAATTTGACTACTGTTTTGAGGAGAGATAAAAGGGACAAAAGCGGGAGGCCACTAATCCAGAGTAGATGAGAGATGACGGTAGATTGGATTAGGTTAATAGCAGTGGAGGAGATGAGAAGTAGACAGACTCTGCATAGATTTTCAAGGTAGAACCAGCAGGACTTACTGACACACTGACTGTGGTGTGTGTGAGAGAGAAAGGAGTCAAAGATGACTCCAAGGTTT
This sequence comes from Neofelis nebulosa, assembly GCF_028018385.1. Classification (NCBI taxonomy): domain Eukaryota; kingdom Metazoa; phylum Chordata; class Mammalia; order Carnivora; family Felidae; genus Neofelis; species Neofelis nebulosa. The sequence goes on from NC_080787.1 coordinate 100,729,036, forward strand.
GGGCTAGGAAGGCTGTAGATAGAATAACAGGTTTGGGGGATGGGGGGACAGACTAGGGAAGACCAGAGGCTGGTTTTGGACGTGTCAAGTTTATGATGCATACATGCCAGTAGAGATGTTAAGTAGGCAGGTGCATGTACTAGAGTATGGAATTCTGGGGGAAAGTCTAAAGGGAGATTTAATTTGAGAATCATCAATATAGAGTTGACATTTAAGGCCATGATAATGAGTGAGATCATCAGAGAATAACATGGAAGGAGTGTATAGATGGAGAAGAGAAAAATCTAAGCACTGAGCCTTGCAAAACTGCAATATGAAAAGTCTTGGAAAGATGAAGAGGAACCAGCAAGACAAACCAGGAAAGGGGCGCCTGGGTGGTTCAGTTGGTTAAGCAGCCAACTTCAGCTCAGGTCACAATAATCTCATGGTCTGTGAGTTCAAGCCCTGCATCAGGCTCTGCGCTGATAGCTCAGAGCCTGGAGCCTGCTTCAGATTCTGTGTCTCCCTCTCTCTCTGCCCCTCCTCTGCTCATGTTCTCTTTCTCTCTGTCTCTCAAAAAATGAACATAAACGTTAAAAATTTTTTAATTTTTTAAATGTTTTACTTATTTTGAGAGAGAGAAAGAGAGAATGAGTGGGTGAGGGGCAGAGAGAGAGGGAGACACAGAATCTAAAGAAGCCTCCAGGCTCTGAGCTGTCAGCACAGAGCCCGACACGGGGTTTGAACTCACGAACCACGAGATCATGACTTGAGCTGAAGTCAGATGCTTAACCAGCTGAGCTACCCAGGCACCCCCCAAAAAATTAAAAAACAAACAAACAAACAAACAAACAAACAAACAGGAAAGACATCCAGTGGGGCGGAAAGACAATTGGGAGAGTATGGCCTTGTGGGAGCCAAATGTAAAAAGTGTTTCACAAAGGAGAGGGTGATCAGTCATGTCAAAAGCTCTGATCCGACAAGGAAGACTAGAAGTGGCCCTTAGATGTGCAACTTCTCAGCAAGAGAGGTGGTTGTACAGTGGGTGGGATGAGAACCTGATTAGAATTAGCTCAAGAAATAATGGGAGGAGAAGCATTGGGATCAGGAGGTAAAGTCAACTCTTTCAAGGAGGCCTGTCTGAAAGGGGAGCCGAAAATTAGCAGTAGCAAGAAAGAAAAGTCAGATCAAATGGTTCACATCCATTAGGATAGCTACTATCAAAAACAAATAAAAATAAAAGATAAAAAGTAGTGGCAAGGATGTGTAGAAATCAGAACACTTGGTGGTAATGTAAAATGGAGCAGTATAGTAGTTCCTCAAGAAATTTAAAATAGAATTACCCAGCAATTCAATTTCTGGGTCTATATCCAAAAGAATTGAAAGCCAGGAGGTATTTGATACTCATGCTCATAGCAGCGCTATTCACAACAGTCCATGAGGAAGCAACTATAAATGTCCATTGACAGATGAATGGGTAAACAACAGGTCGTACATCCACACAAGGGGATATTATTCAGCCTTGAAAGGGAAGAAAATTTTGGCACATGCTACAATATGCATGAGACTTGAGGAAATTTGCTAAGTGAAATAAGCCAGTCACAAAAGACAAATATTGCATGTTTCCACTTATATAAGAAGCCTAGAATAGTCCAATGCATTGAAACAGAAAGTAGAATAGTGCTTTCGAGGGGCTGGAGGGAGGAGGGAATGGGGAGTTGTTGTTTAACAGGTACAGTGTTTTGGTTTTACAAGGTGAAGTTCTGGAAATTGAATGCACAACAATGTGAATACACCGAACACTAGAACTGTACATTTAGAAATGGTTGTGATCAGGGGCGCCTGGGTGGCTCAGTCGGTTGAGTGTCCGACTTCGGCTCAGGTCATGATCTCACGATTCGTGGGTTTGAGCCCCACATCGGGCTCTGAGCTGTCAGAGTCTGGAGCCTGTTGGGGATTCTGTCTCCCCCTCTCTCTGCCCCTCCCCCGCTGGCACTCTGTCTCTGTCTGTCTCTCTCTCTCAAAAATAAATAAACATTAAAAATTTTAAAAAAAGAAATGGTTATGAGGGTAAATTTTATGCTGTGTGTCTTTTACCACAATTAAAACATTTTTAAAAATCTTTTAAGGTTTTTGTATTTGAGATGGGAGAAACATGTATTAAGACTGATGGAAATAATCCAGTCGAGAGGGAAGAAAGGATGATATGAGGGCGTGCGTGCAGAGCTACTAGCTTCAGGACTCTGAGTAGGTGAGAGGGGATGAGATTTAGTGAATGGAGGCGGGTGCGTGGGAGGGGGATGGCAAGGCCTGAGAGAGAAACACGGACCTTTCATCTATTTTGTTGCAAGGCAGAATATAACGGCCTCGATCTGGGGTGGGTGGATGTGGAGGTGGGAGCTTACAAAAGGTCTCTTCTGATGGCTACTAGTTTCTCAGTGAGGCTGGAAGCTTGAGTGTGAGGACAGAGGAGAGCGTGTTAATGAACTAGGAGGGTAGGAGAAGTGGGGGCACAGGGTGTGGCTGCTGAGCAACGTGGAAGGCACAGTGGGATGTGTGGACATGAATTTAAGTTCATTAAAATGAACTTAAAAGGAGACCAGTCAAAAGTGAGCACACTGGCTACACGGGGCTGTATGGGTGCAGCATCTGGGGCTCTTGCGAGAGACACTGTGTTCATCAGAAGCTACAATTAACAACAGAGACTTCACCTTATTCTGCATTTAGCATTTGAAAAATTAAAGGGCCCATCACGTAGCAATACACTGCTAAATACTATAAAAACAATCTGAAAGAAACCTTAGTGGTGCGAGGGAGCAGACCAGAAACCTGCCGTGACTGACTTCAGCATGGTTCCCTCACCTACTAAGTGGGACAGGGTTACAGTTACGCTGCCTGTTCTTCCAGATTATGCACGAAGTGTCCCTTTGACAGTCTTTCGAGAAATGATATACTGCCCTGCATGCCTTGTGATGGAGAGGCTGGTGGTGGCAGTGCCCAAGGACTGTGGATAGCAGACTCTGGAAGGGCCTGGTTACATCCTCCTTTACAGGCTGAAAGCCCTCCAACCAACATACAGATAATGATGTTGGTGGGGAAAAGGCAAGATTTGGCAGGTTGTCGTTTTCTCGCCTGTGGTCTTTAAGTAAATCACACAAAGATCCTCATGATCCTTCCCTAGAAAGATGATGATAGTGTCGATGGTGACGATGGTAAGGACGGTGAGGACAGGGAGGATGGAGAGGATGGGGAGGATGGTGATGGTGGTGAAGAAAGTGACGGCAGCTAAGACTTGGGTTGCCAGACACTGTTTACTGTTCATGTAAGCACCATGACTTGCTGTGTTAATATTTATTACAAAAGGATCTGTTCATTGAACCCACCTCCAATGAAGTAATACAATTATAGCTGGTTGTTACCTCTGTCTGTCATTTCTGCCCAGATAAAGCAATTCAAGAAATTAGAAAAAGTCAGCTGGTTGCAGGGCCAACTTTCTGAATTCATCCAACCTCTAAAACAACAGTGGGACTTTTGAATAAAGAAGAAAAACTCATGCAACTGTGGGTGGTAAACGACTTTTAAAAAATTCTTCTTGATAAAAGAATAAATCATCAGTAGGGATACCTTTGAGTTAGCATTCTGAAATTTCTATCTCATTGTCTAACATAAAGGGGAAAAAAAACATTCCTAAATGGGAGTCACATATGATTTTAGAGGGCTCCTAAGATAGAAATGAGCTCAGTGACTAGGAATGTCCTTTGGTGTGATGTGGGGCCTATTCTGCCAGTGCCTCTCCCATGTGGAATGGGGAGCTACCTGTTGCCCAATGTATCCAAGCTTTCCTCTGGAAGGGCATTCATCTTTGCCATTGCTAGTTGTTGCTGTTGTTGTTTCGTTGTGTTTTGCTATGTTTGGGTTTTTTTTTAATGTTTATTTATTTATTTAGAGACAGAGACAGTGAGAAAGCATGAGCAGGGGAGAGGCAGAGAGAGGGAGGGAGAGAATCCCAAAGAAGCTCTACACTGTCAGTGCAGAGCCCGACCTGGGGCTCAATCTCACCAACTGTGAGATCATCGCCTGAACTGAAATCAAGAGTCAGAGGCTTAACTGACTGAGCCACCCAGGCACCACTGCTGTGTTTTGTTTTTTAGGTGGACAAAACAAAACACCATGGTCCTATTTTGGTTTCTAATACCATTCTTCAATAAAAGGAACAAAGGCTCCTTGGAGAAATGGCTGATTCTAGGACAAGGGCAAGAAATACACAAGATGAGCCTGTGGCATCTTGTCCCAGAAAATAAAGTAACACACACACACACACAAACACACAATGATGAGGGCAGGTCATAGGAACATGTGAGTCAATCAAAAGAGCTTGTAATGTCCAAATCTAGAACAATATGAGCAATAAATAAAGAATGGGTAATGGATTATAATTCAAAGTATACAGTAAATATCCATGACTCCATACTGACATAAATGAATAATTGACTAGAGAGACACATGGAGGAGACAAACCTCCTATGCATTAATATTCCAAACGCTTTGTGGAGTGTAACTTCTCACTCCTTAAGTGTGGGCTGCACATAGTGACTTCCTTCCAAAGAGGACAGTATGGAAATGAGGAAAAGTAATTTTACAGTGGAGAAACCTGTCAAACACCACCTCAGGCAGGTGATCAAGTCACCATCCACAGTGATAAGCCATGTTGATAGTATGCACCCTCCACATGGCACGATGGGAATAGCACCTTACCTCTGGAATCTTCTTCCCAGAGACCCATGACCCCAGTCTAATCATTAGGAAAACATCAGACAAACCCGTTACAGAACACTTTACAAAACACTTGACCAATACTCCTAAAAACTGCCAATGTCATCAAAAACAAGGAAAGTCTGAGAAACTTTTACAGCCCAGAGGAACCTAAGGAGACATGACAACAAGATGTTAATGTGACATCCTGGATAGGTCCTGGGACAGAAGAGAGGAAAACTAATGAATCTGAATAAAATATGGACCTTATTTAATAATGATGTATTATTATTGGTTTACTACTTGTGACAAATGTATCACAGTAATATAAAATGTTAACAACAGAAGAAACTAGGTGTGGGGTACATGAGAATCTCTGTTTTATCATTGCAACTCTCCTGTAAATCTAAAGGTATTCCAAAAATATGGTTTATTTGTAAAGTATTAAAAGCAGGATCTGGCAGAATAAACTGGGTAAAATGGAGAGGAAGAAGGGAGGAGAAGCCTCTTTCTTGGATGCATAAGACTGGAGGAAGATTAGGTGCCCAGGATGCTGTGCTCTGACATATTGGAGCTAATCCTTGACCTTCAAAGCCAACAACCCTGTACGGAGGCTGGCAAAGTTGGCACCTTTACCTGAAATTCAAAACCTCAATCAAACGGGTGTGGTGACTCCTCACCCAGGGCATGGTTTCCAGTGGCTGGCAGAGGGGCTGTGCTTTGCTGGGGTAGAGTATCGTGGTGGGTGAAGCAGAAGAGTAAGGAGTTGGCCCCTGCCAGCTGGCGATTCCACCAAAGAGGGCTGGGGAATATGGAATATGGGGGCAGCTCATCTTTCTTTTCCATTTACAGATCCAAAATAAGGGCCTGGAGAGCTTCTTGCTCCAGCTGTCTTTCAGGGAAGACCTTCTCTAAGACATTTACTAGAGAATCACTGGAAAGAGTTGGGGGAGGGGAGGGTTTGTTTGCAAACTGACATGTGTGGCCAGGGGACGCTAACGGAGGAAGGGTCGTTTGATGTAAAAATTGCAGTATTTTTCTAGAACTATGCAAACGTGGCAGAAACAAAAGTACCAAATAAACAATGTTTCATAGATTGACAGCAAGAAGTTGGTAATCTGAGGACAGAGAGTGTGGTTAGGGGACTGCCTGCACATCAGCAGAGATGAACCAACAAAGCAAAATTTAAAAACAAGTTCAGGGTGGCCGTGGGCACCTACATTGGAATCTGTGCTCGAAGTCCAGCTCAGCCACACACCAACCCTGTCTTAAGTCTTGTCAGTTAGGATTTTGGAGCCTGTCCTTCCTCACTTGTGTGAGGATATCAATACCTCCTCACAGGGACGTGACAAGATTTAGACGTAAACATTTAGCATAGGGCTAATGCAAAGTAGAACTTCATAAAGGTTTGTTATTATCATTGCTGATGGTATGGAGAGAGGGCATGACAAGAAGGAGAGCGCCCACATTTCCTCACCCACAGAGTGGACACTGAGAACTGGCATGATTTCGGTCATCAACTACACATTGCTGATGCCCTGCAGGAGAACAGCCAGAGCACAGGGCTCAGAGTTAGGTCTGGGATTCGAATCTTGGATCTGCCACCAGTTCACATGGGACTCTGAGCAACTCATTCAGTGCTTCCCGGCTTCATCTTCCAAAGCCATTAGATTGGGTCGATTGTTGGTTTCTAAGTTCTCTTCTAATCCATAATGCGTATATACCCTGCATTAGACTACTTCTGAAAACATCATAGAATTTGAGACAAAAACCAGTGTCAGTGCCATGTTTTGAATGTTGAATAGAAGAAATGTGGCATCCTAAATTTCTTTGTAATTCTATTTCTGAAAATATAGAAAACTGGGTTATTTGGAGCGCCTGGGTGGCTCAGTCAGATGGGCATCCGATGCTGGCTCGGATCATGATCTCACGGTTGGTGGGTTTGAGCCCCACGTCGGGCTCTGTGCTGACAGCTCGGAGCCTGGAGCCTGCTTCAGATTCTGTGTCTCCCCCTTTCTCTGCTCCTCCCCTGTTCGTACTCTCTCTCCCTCAAAAATAAATAAACATTTAAAAAATATGTTTAAAAAAATAAAACTAGGTTATTTGGATCAACTGAAAACAACCACAAGTAATGGATAAAATATAAGGTTAATGAAAGTACAGAGGGGCTGATAATATATAAAGAATTATCAGGCCAATATATAAGTGAAATCTAGGCCTCAGGAATTGCTATGGAGCTCAGGGCTCACCCAAAGGGCTACAACCTCAGGATAAAGATGAGCCAGATGTAAATTTGCCCCACCTTACCCCCACCCCCACCTGACAATGAGGGGAGTGTGCAGAATCTCTGAAAAGATACTACCACAAGCCGAACAGTAATTCAATAGAAAACAGAGTGTTAACTTTCAATGAGTAGAAAAAAATTTAAATACCTAAAAAAAAAATCCAAAAGAAGGCAGGAAAGATGAGTAAAAGGAGCACAGAATGAATGAGATAAATAGAACACACAAAATAAAATATACATTTAAACCCAAACTTATCAGTAATTTCTTTAAACATAAATGGACTAAATGCCTAGTTAAAAGGCAAAGATTATTATACTGGATGTTAGGGGTTGAAATGTGTCCCCCAAAATGATGTTGAAGCCCTAACTCCCAGGACCTGTGAATGTGACCTTATTTGGAAATGGGGTCTTTGCTGATGATCAGTTAAAATGAAGTCATTACAGTAGGCCCTAATCCAATATGATTGTATCCTTATAAAAGGGGAAATTTGGACAGAAACAGTCAAGTACAGAGGGAAGACAATGTGAGGATGCAGGAAGAAGGCCTTCTATGAGCCAAGGTGTAGACTGGTCTTGGATTTCTACCCTCCAGAACTGTGAGACACTAAATTTCTATTGTTTAAGCCACACAGTTTGTTGTACTTTGTTACAGTGGCCCTAGGAAACCAATATACCATATTAAAAAAAAAAAAAAATCATGTCCCCCCTCCCTTCCTTCCCCTCTACAGCCCTACTTGAGAATAACTTTGTTCATGTCCCTGCCGTAGCTTTTCTTGGGGGCACATTCCTCCTTTAGACTCACCCTCTTTCTCCACATAAAACTCCCCCAGGGTTCTGATGAGATGCTGTGGGAGTAGAGTTAGGGAAAACTCAATACCTCACTGTGCTTAACCTCAGACTTTAGTCTAAAAACTTGCTTGTTAGAAATGCAAATCAGTTCCAACAACAAGAAGGTTGTAGCCAATGACCTAATCCCATTCCTAGGAGTCAGCCTGTTTCTGGGTCTACCCATACATTCTTCTCCCTGCACTTGAAGGAGAAATTGAACACCTAAGGGATGGAGCGGCTGGTATCCCTTGGCCTGGAGGCCTGCTTTGGCAACATGCCCTTCAGTTAAATCTGAGATCCTAGCTAAGCTATCTTTGAGCTTCTCTAAGAAAATAAAAGTACCCCAATACAATAAACTGCCTACATCACAATGAAGAAAGAAAGGGATGCTTGGAGGTGGGAGGGAAATGGGCTGGCTCTCTTGGGCCTTTCAGAAGGACAAACACGGTGGAGATAGGGTGAGGATGCTGGAGCTTTCTCCCACCATCTCTGTGCTGGGTTCAGATTCTTCTCTGGACCCAGGCAGCCACTGAAACTGGTGAAGAGCAGAGGTGAGAGGCCTGGGTGGCTGCTGCTTTGCCGAGGGCAGGGAAGAATGGCTTAATTTCCTCCCGACCGAGGGAAGCTGAGAGAGGAGATGATGAACCTGGTACTCCATGGGTACCAGGAGAGAGAAAAGGGAGAGGGAAAAGAAAATTTCCCTTTCTTTTTCAAAGAAAAGGGAAAACAAACAAACAAACACTTGATAAAGGGAAATTCAGAAGAATGCATCTATCTGTGAGAATTATTTAAAGGGATGCTGTCTCTACGCCCTCTGACCCCAACAATCTTTGATAGAGACCACACATTTCAAGGAATGCTTGGTGTGGCTGGGTTTCTTACAGAAACTGGTGAGGAGGCCAAGTTCTCTGCATCAGCAGGAGTGGGGTCGGCCCTGCAGATGAGAGAGGAAACATGGCACGTCCAGTGACAGGCATCATGTGCATAGAGGAGCTCAGAGCAGTGGGAGGCTGGAGCCGGCTTGTACACAAAGGATGACTTATATTTTCAGGAATATTGCAAGTTGTTAAACACGGTGATTATTAAACATTAAAGTATATATGCTTCCAGAGAATTAATTTAAAATACATTCAAAACAAGGTAATAGATACTCAAAACTCATCACTGTCTAACTATTTTATTATCAATACCGACACCATGTCCTTAGATGTCATCTTGGCGCCTTGAACCTGGGCATGTTGGGAACATCTCCACCTTGGAAATTGGCGAATGCTATGGATTAGGGCTGACTTTATTACTTTGTTGACTTACAGACTTAAGAGAGTGATGGAGAAAACGGTAAAAACACAAACTAAACTTAAAAGTGTGCCTTCTTTGTAGCTGTGACACCGTGAATAGCACAAAAAACTGAACTATTTTTTTTGACAAACTATCATCCGTCCACGATAAATTCGTGAAGAAGTTTATCCCATTCTCAACAAAAGAGCAGAATTCCAATATACAACTTCACTGTTTACATTTCCCTTACTTCTTAACATAATTGGAAACATCGACTAGCATTCATGCCCGAGTTACACTCAGAACGCTGCGGGGAATCATAAACCAGCACACGAGGGCCTCACACCCACCATTGCACCTCATGCCCACAATTGCACCTCAACCTTGGCCCTTGCTCCAGCCCTGGCGTTGGGGCTGGAGGGTAATAGAAAGCCACAGGAGAGATAGTCCCTACCCTAGGTGCTGTTTTTTGTGCTTGTGTAATCATTTTCCTCCATGGGGCACAGGTGGGGCACCAAGCCCACCATCAGCAGGGGGAGGCCTTGAAGACAGGGACAGGAAGTGTTATTTGGTATCTATTCTTCCCTTGCATACTACCATGCTACATTTGGTGTTCCAAAATATGACACTAAGACAATATAAGATCTGGACAATCAAAGAATCATCAAAGCCATTTTGATAGTTTTCGTGAAAACACATTTTAGAAAGAGACTTTAAACAAGTGTTGAAACAAACAAAACGCTTTCTGCTTAAGTTTGAACATTTTCTTACTTGAGAGTTTTGTGAATTTGACTTCCTTGTTACACAATGCCAAGAACACATACTCTTTTGGGGGTCGGGAGGTGGGAAGAAAAGGATGACAATAAAAAAGAGGGAATAAAACATGATGTTGTGAGGAACGTGGGTGCCTCATTCAATTAAGCATCTGACTCTTGATTTCAGTTCAGGTCCTGATCCCAGGGTCTTGTGTTTGAGCCTCGTGTGCGGAGACTGCCTGGGATTCTCTCTCTCTACCTCTATCTCTGCACCTCCCCGACTCGTGCATGTGTGCTCTCTCTTTCTCTCAAAAAAAAAACCAAACAAACAAAAAAAAAACCATAATGTTGCATTTCCTTATGTTTATTAGAAAATCACTCTCTTTATAGAGTAAATTTTCTAGGTAACAGAAGACTGTTCTGTAAGTACTTAGCAGAGGCTGCTGGTTATTCCAAATATCCACGCTCCTTTCTTTCTTTATTAATTCAATTTCTGAATTTTAGCCAGCCACCTGATCACCCCATACTGCTTTGCCCCACCTCCCTTGGAGTTAAGTGAGGCCAAGTGACTAGGTTCTGGCCAGCAGCATGCAAGTGTAAGGCGTGTGTGCAGCCTTGAATGTTGAGTCCTTAAAGGGGAAAGACATGCCTCCGCTAGCTCTGCCTCCATCTGGCTGGCTAGCCTAGCAGGAAAGAGGGAACTGGAGGAGCCATTTTATAGCGTGAGGTAGGGACTTTGTGTTAAGAGGAGCAGAGTGACAACAGAGCAGGAGCCTGGGTCCCCAACACCATGGAGGCATCATGTCACTTTCAGATGGGCTTCCCAGATTTTTAACATAAGAAAGAAGTTAGCTTCCTCTTCTTTAGGCCACTGTTGCTTCCCCTTTGTCACAGCAGCTGGATTTACATTCTCAATGATACAATTACCAACATTTCAGAACATGTTAACCATTTGTTTTTAATATTTTACAGAGTATCTTCTTTCTAAACATGTTACATGTTTCTAAGCTCATTAAACAGAGCAGACAGGACATAATTTGGAAAGAGTAAATGGGAAAGCATAATTACTATTCTGAACAATAATGCAAAGAGATTGCCAAGGTCTAGAGGACTTCTGGCCCAACAGTAAGCAGCCTCAGGCTGTGGGACTTGGTTCACTCATACCTAATTCCTGCAGTTTTTCTAGCTCCCTCACTATCAGGGTTCAAATAAGAAAATATACACAAAGTGCTTTGGTCCAGAGCCTCAAACACAGAAGTGCTGAATAAATGTTATATACGACTATTCTTGCTATTAGTATTAATTATGATGATGGTGATGATGATGATGATGATGATGTGTAGGGGACAAACAGCTATTTTTAAAACCCAGCACTTTCTTCTTCCTGTTTAAATCATAATCCCAATCATAAAGACACAGAAGCTGGAAATCCCACTGTTAGGTGACATTACAATCAGCTGCCGGTACAGAATAGAAGCTAGGGCTCCTTCTTGATGCAGACTCTCTTTATCTCTTTAAAAAGACCTTAATAGTCTTTTTAGTCATGAAATATGAGGAAAATCTATCTGTTGACCTTGGGTTGTCTCTGAACTAAACCAATAGCAGATGCTTCAAACTGAGATGTAAATTCTGTTTGATAATGAAGAAGGCTGTTTTCATGGCAGTCGGCGTAGGGCCCTTCAGAGAAAATATGATGTTAAGAGGTTTTTGCTTTCTTCGACTGGGGTGAGAAGGAGGCAGTAAGGCCATAAAATGATGCTTTCCTGGCAGCGAGCATGCCCCAGAAATGTGGCTGCAGGCCTGGGCCAAGAGGCATGGGCAGACGGGCCCTGGGAGGAGGCATGACCTCTGAACTCTGGAGCACTGACATCTGACTACCCGTTGAATTCTTCCTTTTCTGCCTGCAATTCACTCATATTATTCTCAAGACTCAGAGAAAGGGTTAAACATCACAGCCTGTGTCAGCTGTGCTTGGATCTTAAAGGGAGAGGCTTGTGCCCATTCTTGGACCAGACAGAGTTTCCACCTATGCTGGGCACAGAGGTGATCGAGAGTGCAGTCTGGGAGAGCGCCAGGCAAGAGGTGACAAATGTCAACCAGCAGAGATCTGTGATGCAGCCAGCACAACAGGCATCCTCAAGACTCAGGAACCTTCCAAAGGCTCAAACACGGATTACTTCGTTATGACAGTATTGTTAGGATGAATATGCCATAATGATGTTTTTATTGAAATGACAAAATTGTTCTTCACTACTTTATAATATCGATAATGTTATTGTATTTGATATTGTTCTGTATTATTAATAAAACATCATTTAATTATAACAATAATTATTATTATACTTTCAGGACCCAGCTGTGTGGGCACTCTTCTTCCCTAAAATATCTTCTCCTTCAAATCTAAGACTATTAAATCGCTATAATAGAGCTTGTAAGAAATGCATCTACGATACAGGTAAATAGACTCTGAAGGAGGGCTTGGAAGCATTTTCTTAACAATTAAATATCTTTAAGGATACACCAAGTAATATCTTACTTCGCTTGCTCAGGGCTTCTTTTTTAACAACTTCTGGCTCCCCAACTGTGTCTCAGATAGTTAAAATTGCCAAATTAGTGGCCATTTGGTAAATGGAACAACACGGTACAGTTTCCTCGGTGGCTTCTCCACAATTAAAACCTTTTCATTAACGGTAAAAGGGGGCTTCTGGGTCTAAGAAATTGTCAAAAAGAAAAAAAAACTGGAGAGACTTAATTGGTTGCCAAATTTATTTTGCGAAGTAAGGACATTTTTTAAATTACCAAATCCTGGCAACATACAACAATTAAATAAAAGAAAACAAACTCTAACGCCAAAAGAGTAAGAAGCAGATATTTCAGAATAAAGGATGATCCTTTGGGTGGAATCATTTTAGCTCTACGAAGATTTGCACACGGTTCTTATTTTTCTCATGTCACCACGAGGGAGTCAGCACTCCGGCAGACTAGCACCTGGTTTGGAGGTGTTCTTGAACACTTGGGGAGCTGTCTGGGAGCTGCTGGCCTGAAATAATTCCCACACAGTTCCCCAAATACATGGAAGATGGACTCAAGGAAGAGCTGTGGCCCGTTGCCCCTAGCCAAGTAGCCCTTTGAGGCATGGACATGAGATCTGCCTGCCATGTGCAGGGCCTACATTGTCAGCTAACCATTCCAAAAGCTTTCTTCCTGCCTTGATGTGTCTTTGAGTGTTAGGAGCCCTGAAAACTGCCCCTTTTAGGAGACAGGAAAATTGCCAAGTCGGGCTCATTCCATGGACTGAATTCCCATTTTTCCTGGCCCTAGAAATGCTGTGTCTGTTGGTAATTTTCATTCTTGGGTCACAGCTCCCAGGGGAGTAGGAGAAAGGCCAAATAGGAGAGAGAAGTTTTCAGTGTGTTTCTTCAGATCCTGGACTTGCTCCCTGGCTCTATTCACAGAAGGGCTGCCCTGCTCCGTCCTTCCAGATTCAATACCCAGACCTCAGCAATGGCGCAGGTAGCTGAGCTGGGAGGGCCTGCCCTATGCCGGCTTCAGAGAAACAATGCTGAAGCTGAAGTGCCCATGAGAAAGAGGAGGCTCTCTTTGTTAGAAAAGTAACCAGTGACAGAAGAGTTTACTTCATGAGGTGGCTGAGTAAAAGCTTCTTTTACTAAAACCCATGACCCCCAAACAACTTTGAGTCACCTTCCCCCTACCTCCTGTTTTTATTTTCCAGCAGTTGGAAGAACTGCGGAGAACCAAAGGGATAAAGGTTGAATTCATCACCGATTCTTCCGGAAGCTTTGTCTTTCTGCTGACCTGAAATAATTTCCATACGTTTTCCTAAATATATGGGAGTTAATTGCCAATTTGCATTTTGGTTTGAGTATTCAGATCTCAAGATGGAAACATAAGCTCTTTATTTCAAGAAAAAATAAAGGAAGGAAAACTTCTGAAGCTCATTTTCTAATGCCCAAAAGTCTTGTGGAGAATGAACTCAATAGTCTTTCTTCTCTAGTAGCCTCTTCAAAAACATCTTGGAGGAGAAGCTCTCCCTCCTCTGGTTCAGATTGCTTTATGTGATTGCAATTACATCAGAGAATTTCTTTTCCACCCCCTGCCACTCTGAATTGTTAATTCTTCCAAGGGTCACGGGATTTTAATTCTGCCTGACACGCCTCCTTGAAGCCAAACTTGACGTCAGCACTTTTTATAAGCAGGAAACTATGAATTAACACCCTGAATTTTCATGATGAGTCCCCCTTGTTTAGGCTCTGTTTGGGAAAATTCTTCTATGTCCTCTGACACGAGGCTGCACGCATTATTAATTTAAGTGTTTCAGGAACATCATCTGCTTTTACTAAAATAAATGACGAATGAGTTCTGGAAAGTGGCTTTGAGCGCCGCCCTAGTAGGCACAGTGAGGGGAAAATTCAGTGTCTGAAACACTAATTTAAATGCAAGTCTTAAAATGTGTGTGTAGCTATGACCCTAAAATCTGCTCGCCTTACAACTTTCCCCATCTGGTGCAATTTGCTTTCTCCACTTGTACAAATGCACACGACGGGGACAGCATGCAATGTGGGCCCCGCTGTAACAATGAGGCCTTGTCTGTCACAGACTTCATTGAGAGAAACTTACTTCTCATCTTGTCGTTACCCAGCTCCCAGCCTTTCCTCACATTCTGCGGTGGGGCTCTGCCCAAGCACCCATGCCCCAGCCCAATGTCACCGTGGAGAAAGGAGATGATGGAGCCGTACCTTGTACCCAGGCTTCCGCCCTCTTTTCTTTGGGATCTTCGCTGCTGGCAAAGAGCCAGCTGAAGCAGAATAAAGGTTATGCACTGCCATCTTCATAGGTGTTGAGTGCAGTGGGGGTCGGCCTCGCTTTCTCCCCGGGATCCTCTGAGACTGCATGTCTGCTGGTGCCAGTCTTACAGAAGGAAGTGACCAATCGCTCACAGGCAGAAGAGGTGCTAAGAATTAGTCCAGACACAAAGCAAAACAAAAACAGAAGGGTTTGTTTGGTTTGCAAGGCAAACATGTATCCCATTTGGTGTTTTTGGCCATGCCTATCCTTTATTGGAGGGGAAGACCAAATACAAGACAGCCAGGCACCACTAGGAGTTTTTACAGTGCTGTTGGAGTTCTGGGATCATTTCAAGGAGAGCAAATTTCCACAGGGCTATAACAAAGCAGGGAAGATGCTGTCTAGGTGGAGAGGACAATAGATTCCCAGCTCCAAATGCAACCGATAGTGCTGCCAGCAACGAGACGACTTTATCAGTGTGTGTCTCCGTTTCCCCACTTCGTTCAACCTTGAAGTGATTCGACAATAGTATTAGATAAATACAACTATTCCCTCACATTCGCTCCTGCCCCTTTGGTTGGGTTATAAATTGTTATGACCTTTATTTTTCCCATGGAAGGGATGTAACGGTACAAATCAATTGTATTAAAGTTATGTCCCTCGGTCAAAATGCGGATAGGGGTTTACCTACAGAGATGTTCATTTTAGCATGTTTTAGAATTGCAAAAATAGAATGGATGGAGCTCAAATAACAAGCAATAGGGGAATAGTTAACATTATCTACAGAACAAAACAATCACCTGGTTAAAAGTCTTTAACCATATTATTTCAACAACATGAGATTGAATGAAAAAGCGTCTCATAAATTGTGCTTAAAAATGATCCCCACTATGCAAAAATGTATGTGGTAAAAAAGTGAAAGGAAATGACGTAAGTGGCAGAGACTATAGAACTGTTGGTAATTGTTCGCTATGGACATATCCTTTCCCCCAAACAGATACCCCACATGCTATAATATTCATAGCATTAAAAATACTAATGACACGGGTCCCTGGGTGGCTTAGTCAGTCAAGCGTCTGACTTCAGCTCAGGTTATGACCTCACAGTTCATGAATTCGAGCCCCACATCAGGCTGACAACTCGGAGCCTGCTTCGGATTCTCTCTCTCCTTCTCTCTGTCCCTCTTCTACCTCTCAAAATAAATAAAACTTAAAAAAATATACTAATGATAAGCTCTCTCAGGTAGAGTTGACTAAATCTTGTAGCAAGAGGTAGTTGATCAACTCCAACCCAGGGAGCTCAGCGGTATCATGAGCTCAAGGGTCAGATTTCCTTGAATGTTAAGAAATGTAACAAGTCGGACAGAAAGAACTCTACACTCTAACTCAGGGATGATGTTAGGTGACAAAACTCATTTCTGAGGCTTAATGGTAGCCAACAGTTGGAAATGAGAAGCTTTTGCTCAAGAGGCCACAGGAAAAATTCGGAAAGATGATGGAAGTGGTCCCTACCCCCCAGGTCTGGGCAGCCACTGTAGGAACCAGATTGCTTTGCTCCGGAAGGAAAATATCAAATAGTGGATATTTGATATCCTAAAACATGATGGGAAATTTGGGGCATCTTTTACAAATGTCAATTCAGTTTGTTAATTCTCTGAATATTAACGGTATCCACTCAATAATATTGATTGCTCTTGGAAATATCATACCTAGCACATAGAATTTTAAAGCATAAATTTGTTTATTGTTAGGTATTTCAGGTAGATAGACAAGCTGTTGAGGATGTCGATTTTTCTTGTTTTTGTGTAAGAAAAACACCATGTCTCATTGATTCTAAAATGCACACTTTTTTACAAAATAACATCTCTGAAATCACAATGCACCCTAAAGCATTGCAAGCACATCAAATTCTGTAAGGAGCAATTTTTCTTTCTTGGTACATGAAATAATGAGGTGTGATATTATCAAGGGCATCTTACAGTCAATGAATCATAATCAGTGAAGATAAACCCATCAATATGTGAACAAAGGGAATCATTCCATTTCTAGACTTACTGTCAACATCCTCCAGTGCCAACAAATACCCCAAACACTCGTTTTCAAAAAAGCGGCTTCCCAAAACATTGAAAACCCACCAAAATTTATTCAGTAAGATCTTTGCTGTGTGGAACTTGATCTGAGTCCCATTTTGAGCTATCATGATCAAGTGTCTGCTTCTCCATTTTTAGTTTACAGATTTTGGAAATGGGATTTCTTTTTCTAGTCTAGGACAGGTTTTTCTACCTTTCTACTTTGCCTCTAGGGACAAGGTCAGCGATGTATCTAACATTAAGATCAAAAGTCAATAAGAGAAAACCCAGGTTCAGAGAAGGCATTGAATCTCTTTCCTCCTGTTTTTGAAGGCTCAGTTGGCTGTGTTCCTTCCCTGGTGAATTGTGATCCTCTGCTAACTTAGATACTCCCTCACAAAAGTCTTCTTGTTGAATAGGTTTTGAAGAGTGAAGGACGGGTGACTAATTAGCATGTTATCCTAAGAATTTGTATCCCTCAAAATTATGCTGAACTATCCCCAAATTTCTCACTATGTTAGAAAAAAATAGAAAAAAAATTTCCTACAAAAAAGTCATCTTTTTAAACAAATTTTTTAATGTTTATTTATTTTTAAGAGAGAGAGAGAAAGAGAGAGAGAGAGAGTGGGGGAGGGGCAGAGAGAGAGGGAGACACAGAATCCAAAGCAGGCTCCAGGTTCTGAGCTGTCAGCACAGAGCCCAATGTGGGGCTTGAACTCATGGACTGTGAGATCATGACCTGAGCCAAAGTCAGACACTTAACCGACTGAGCCACCCAGGCACCTCAAAAAAAGCCATCTTTTAAACTGAGCTTTTCTGTTGTTCTAATTCTCTTTCTCTACTGTGAGGGAAAGACAGGACTTGTGCGACTTTCTGCTTCCTTACTGGAAGTGCATCTATCTTAGGGTATGAAGGAGCTTTCCTGAAAACTAAATCTGATTAATGAATTTCATGCTAGTGGAGCAACAATGAACTATTATTTTTTTGTTTTTTTAATGTTTTTATTTTATTTTATTTTTTCAAGAGAAAGACAGACAGAGTGTGAATGGGGCAGGGGCAGAGAGAGAGGGAGACACCGAATCCGAAGCAGGCTCCAGGCTCTGAGCTTTCGGCACAGAGCCAGACATTGGGCTCGAACTCACGAGCGGCAAGATCACAACCTGAGCCTGAGCTGAAGTCAGACATTTAACCGGCTGAGCCACCCAAGTGCCCCAACAGTGAACTATTATTGGTGGCACACGAGGCACTACAGTAATTGGGGAAATACTTGGAGATGGTTCATCCACTGATCAAGAAGATACTATTTTTCAATTCCTTCTCACAAATCAATATTTTAATATGCGAGTAAATGCAATTTTAAGTAACAAGATTTTTAAAAACTGAAGAGGTTATTTTAATTATGTGGGGTTCTCTGAAAGTCTCCTTGGAATAATTATAAAGAGTTAGGGGAAAACACAAAGTGGTATTTTAATAACAGACTCAGACACTTTGGAAATGATGGTGACAATAGTTCAGGGTCTCCAAAAATGTCCTTTTCCAAAACTAAGACATGAACCAAAAAAAAAAAAAAAAAAAAGGAAAAATAACAAATACTGAATACTTAATACTGAAAACAAGGAAGGGTCCCAATCTTGGAATGCAGTGGAAACAAAGAAGATGGGATTTTTTTTTTTTTTTTTTAGGGAGAACATAACTATGGAAGATAGACAATGACAATTTATCAGATGTTTAATGAAAAGCTCGAAACTAATAGAAAAGGGGGCACCTGGGTGCCTCAGTTGGTTGAACCTCCAACTCCTGATTTCAGCTCAGATCATGATCTCACAGCTGGTGAGATTGAGCCCCACAATGGGCTCTGCCCTGACAGCACAGAGCCTGCTTGGGATTCTCTCTCTCTTTCTCTGCACCTCCACTGCTCACATTCTCTGCCTCTCTCAAAATAAATACATAAACATTAGCAAAAAACTAACAGAAAAGGAAAATACTCAAACATATATTAAGAGGCTGTCTTCCATAATGAGGAGGCTCTCTGTGTCTGAAGAAAAGTTCTTTAAGAATAAAGAACAGCAACAAATCCTAATGAAAATAATACACTCTTAGCTTTCTATGGCACCCTGAGCCAGAAAAACAATGGAATTACCATAGTGACTTTTTTTTCCCTGGGTGTTTATAGTTGCTAAAATTCTTCCCACCACAGGGCCTTTGCATATGTAGTTCCCTTTGCCTGGAATGCTCTTTCTTCTTCCTCAGTTTACTCCTCTCATTTTTATCAGTTAGGTCACAGAAGGTTATTCTGACCTCTCATTTGATTTCCTGAGCTTAGAGTTTCTCAGCTGTGACACAAACCCACAGCATGTACATCATCGCCATGGAACTTGGACAAAGGGAACAGGTGGAAACATGAAGACAAACCACCTGCTGTGCCTCTGGACTGGGAGCCATTTTTCTTCTACCATATCCATGACATTGTGGTAGGCTGACCTGTTTGCTTGCAGAGGATAAAAATCTCAGACCCTTCATAGTACTTCATGAAATTCAATAAGTAGGACTTACATGAAGAAAGTAATTTTTTTTTAAAAAAAATCCTACTTATGCCTTAAAATAAGATTTAAAAATGATTATTCTGTTATTGGACAGATGGGTATTTCTGAAGTATAATTTTCACCTAAATCATCCTATAAGTGCAATCACATTAAAAATCCAAACAGACTTTAAGAAAAGAAGGACAAAACAAAGGCCACTGGAGACTTGCCCTCCTGGTTTCTAAAGTATATTATAAAACTATAACAATGGCAGCAGTAAGGTACAGGGCTAAGCAATCAGATTGATGGAAAAGCTAGGCCAGAAATTAAACATACGTTAAGTTTCCATTTGTTTGAAACTTAAGATCATTTATCATATCAGTGCAGGAAATCTCAACAAATGAGCTATGGAAAACAGACACTTAGAAATAAAGAAAATTTGGGGCACCTGAGTGGCTCAGTCGGTTAAGCGTCCGACTTTGGCTCAGGTCATGATCTCACGGTTCATGAGTTCGGGTCCCATGTCAGGCTTTGTGCTGACAGCTCGGAACCTGGAGACTGCTTCGAATTCTGTCTCTCTCTCTCTCTCTCTCTGCCCCTCCCCTGCTCATGCTCTGTCTGTCTGTCTCTCTCTCTCTCTCTCAAAAATAAATGAACATTTAAAAAAATTTAAAGAAATAAAGAAAAATTTAACTATTATTTGAGTGAAATTAATTCTAGAGATAACTAAAACTAAAATAGACCTCAAAAAAAGAAACAAGAAGTACTGAAGACAATGAAGGTCAACATTTTAATACTCTTGGAATGGAGGCAGACTTTCTAACTATGTGAAAAATTCAGGAAGCAGTTTGGAAATGTAAAGACTAATAGACATGACTACATAAAACTCAAATGCTTTATACAGCAAAAGCAAATTATGCAGAAGGAAAAATGAAAATCTGAAAAAACTGTTTGCTACATATGGAACCAACAAAAGCTTAATACAAAAAACTCCTTCAAATTATAAAAATAAAAATAAATACTGCGATAGAAAAATGGGCAAAGGACTCAGATGATTCAGAGAGAAGAAGGAAGGAAGGAGGAAATGAAGAAAAGAAATGGTCAATTATCAAAAGAAAGGCTTCTAAACTTTACTGGCAACCTCCCCCAAAAGTACAATGAGATATCACATATTGCTGATCAGATTGATAAATATGAATAAATCAATCAATAGTTCATGCTGGTGAGGAGTAGAGGAACGAGGATTCCCATTTACTGTTGGTAGGGGTGGAAATTGGCTAACCTTTCTGTAGGACAATTTGAAAATCTCTTAACTTTCAGATGCACGCTTCCTAATCCAGCCATATTACTCCTAAGGATTTATCCTAAGAAGAGCATCTGAGAAGAACACAAAGATATATGGCCAAGGATATTCTTTGCACATTGTTTATAATAGTGAAAAACTGAAAGCAATCAAAATGTCTCTCAAAACCAGTTAAGTAAATTATTTCATATTTATAAAGTGGATATTTTGTGAATATAATATTTCACATTCATAAATTATAAATGTAAATGTGTGTATACATATAAAATTGCATTGAAGACTACAAAATAACATATGTGCTATGATTCTATTCATATCTTTGTATATATATAATAGAGATAAGTCTGCATGTGTTAAGCATGAAAAGAGGTCTTGGAAAGATTATCATCAAAAGACTGGTAGTTGTCTCTGGGCAGACGGATATTGAAAGATGTTTTTGCTGTCTTTGTACCATTCTGCATTGTTGGAATATTTTAAACCTTAGGCAGAAAAACACCATAAATAGAAAAATAAACAATGAGTGAATAATTCCCCTTGTCTGGAAAGTTGGGTTTTTTGTTATTGTTGTTTTGGGGTTGTTTTTTTTTTTGGAAATTTGTGCATCTTCAAATGGCCTTTTGTTTTCTTGTTTTCTAATGGTTTTGGCACTTGAGCTACAGAACTTCACTGACCACTGCTCTAACATCCTAAACAAACTGTGACAAAATTAAAAAAAAAAAAAAGGACCTCATCACCAAAAATAATGGAGAAGGTTATTTCGGAGCTAATAAGAGTGTCTAAACAGACGGCAGACAGGAAGAGAGAACCAGCTCTCAAGAGCAGCAGTGCACTCCCTGGTCCCTCCTTGATACCCTGCAAGCCCTGCCACTGAGGCCCCAGGTGGCAGTTGGGTCACTGCCCTCCCCCAACAACTTCCCTCATCTCCAAAGACCTTAAAAGACCTCAAATGCTGCCGAAGACAACCTCTCCACCAACACATAGTCTGATACAACCAAATATGTACATCACTTGAGAACTCTCAAAATCTTGCAGGTGTTATATGGTACCTCTGAATTTCTCTGCTTTCAATCGCAGACTTCAGCAAATACAGGCTGCCTTGGTTCAGGTCGGATTTGGGAGCCATCTTGGAGCAAAGAGTTTTAATAAACATAAAAGATTCTGTCCCTAGAGCAGCCTAATCATCAGGTCTATAAATCTTCTAGTTATACCCTATAAGCGGTTGTCAACTCCTGGCTTGACATATTAAATGAAGTGATTTACTGCTGCTTTCCTAGATCTCCCTCTTCTTATCAAAACAAGGCTTAGCTGGAATTATTACAATTGAACCAAGAGGAACTAAGATCTGGTCTGTGAATTTGGGGAGGACATTTGACCTGTTAGCCTTGCAAATCTAATACATACAAACCAAAGTCCTGGCTAATGGTGCTTCATCAAGGTAAAGAACCAAGAGTTACCAAGTCGAAAGCAGACACCAATAGCATGGGACCACTGAGTCACCTAACTCAATCCTGAGGCATGTATTCATGTATTCACTCATTCATTCACTCATTTATTTATTAATTCCTCCAACAAATACCTGTTAAATATGTAGCGAGTGTAAAATACTGTGTTAGGCACTTGGATTACGGATGACAATAAATAAAACACATCTCCTAAGATACTCACGATGGACAACAGGTAAATAAAGATATATATAAATATACATAAATATAAATAAATAAGTAATATGTGAGATGGACGGTATTACAGAGGTTTCACGTAAAATGCTATAGGAACAGCAGGAAGAAATAAATCAGTTCTTTTAACAGAGTTGGAAGGAATGGTGGCAGGAGAAACACAAAAAGGTAACATCAGAGCTAGGGTTTTCCCAGGCAGCATAAGCTAAATGCAATAGAGCAGGTGTGTGCAGGGTTGCTGGGTAGCACATGGACAAGGGTGGGCCAGCCAGACTGGAAGCCGGATCAACGGCTTTCTGTTGCTTCTAAAAGCTTTGAGAAGAGGCAGTTAGAAAGATGTCTAGGGAGGAGCCAAGATGGCGGAACAGCATGGGAGTTTTTTGTGTGTCTCGCATCCATGAAATACAGCCAGACCAACACTAAACCATCCTACACACCTAGAAACCTGATTGGAGGATTAACAGAACAATCTGCACAATCTGAGCCACAGAATTCAGCAGGTACGCGGCACGGAGAGGTGAACTTGGGGAGCAAGAAGGCACAGGAAGGGAGGTGCTTTTGCGAGCAGAGAGAGGACAGAGACTGGGGTGTGGCGGGGGGGGCGGAATACAGGAAAAGCACCCATCCCCAAAAGCAGCTGGAGAGAAAGTGGAAAATTGGAAACAGCCGCAGGGACTAAACTAAAAAGGGAGAAAGGAGAGGGTTTAAATTCCATTAATACTGTAAACAAGGGGAGCGCAAAGTCTGCAACTCCGCAGCTCGATACCTGGCGGTGCTCTGGTGGGAAGAGTGAATCCCCAGGAATAGAGTGGGGGACAGGAGGTTCTTGGGCCACACGGGGGAAAGCAGTTCCACTGCTGGAAAGACATTTGGTAGAGACTTTTGAAGCCACCTGGTCCCAGCAGACCCCAGAAAATGGCCACATATGCTGGTGCAGGAACAAGGTCATTAAGGGTGAAGTCTGGTGCCAGATGTGTGTTGTGATTTTCCATAATCCCTGAAATACTGCTGCTACACTATTTCACGAACTTTTTCTGGGGCAGGCTGGCACTTGACCGCAGTCTCTGGGCATCAGCAGCAGCAGGGTCCAGCAAGCATTCCTGGGTGCAGCCGGTATTCGGCCATTGCTCATTCGGCCATTGCCCAGTGAGACCCTCCTGCAGAGGGGCGGAACGGGTCAAAGTCGCAGTCCTTTGGAAGTAAAGGGTTGGGGAAAACAGCTGCAGCTGAGACAAAACTCGGGCGAGAGGTACTGCCTGGGGCCTGGTCACAGAGAGTGAAAAAGTAGGGAGTGGACAAAAGCTGAAGACAGAGGACAGGTGCGCGATTGCTGATCCAGGAGAACAGACTGGGCAGCTGGGTGACGCCATTTTTACCGCTCCTGCGCATGCACATACGCACCTACGAGCACCGCAACAATCCACCCCAGCAGGCTGACAGCGCCATCTAGTGGAGAGAAGAGCCATTACACTGAGCCCCGCCCACATGGGCCAACTTCACTCTTCAAGAACCCAAGTCTCATCGCCAGCTTAGTTTATGGACTATAAAGTGCTACATAGACTGACTTCTAGGGGAAAATGAAGTAATTTCAGTCCTACTTCAATCTGTTAGCAGGTCCATCTATTCTTTTCTTTCTTTTTTTTTCCTCTTTTACACTTCTTTCCTTTTTCTTGAATACAGAAAGAGAAAACATTCATTTTTATTTTCAATTTTTATTAAAAATATTTTCCTTTAATTTTTATTACTACATTTTTTACTTTTGTGTAAATTTTTTCAAATTCTATTTTACTTCCGTCATTTTATTTTAGGTTACTTCAGTGTATTCACCTTTTCAAATTTTCAAACGATTTCCTTTTTTTCTCTTTTTTCTCTTTTTTCTCATTTTTGTTTCTTTTTCTTGAATACAGAAAAAGAAAAAAATTCATATTTATTTTTAATTTTTATTAAAAATATTTTTCTTTAATTTTTCTTACTATATTCTTTACTTTTATGTATATTTTTTCAAATTCTATTTTATTCCCATCATCTCATTTTAGTCTACTTCAGTGTGTTCATTTTTTCAAATTCTCAAACGGTTTCCTTTTTTTTCTTGCTCCCCCCTTTTTTTTCTCTAATCTGTCAAATGATTTTCAACACCCAGACCAAAACACACCTAGGATCTAGCATCATTTATTCGATTTTTGTGAGTGTGTGTGTTTTTAATTTTTTAGTTTTCATTTTTTTTAATTTTAATTTTCTACCTCATTAATTCCTTTTCTCCCTTCAAAATGACAAAACGAAGGAATTCACCCTAAAAAAAAGAGCACGAAGAAACGACAGCCAGGGATTTAACCAACACAGATACAAGCAAGATGTCTGAACCAGAATTTAGAATTACAATAATAAGAATACTAGCTGGAGTCGAAAATAGATTAGAATCCCCTTCTGCGGAGACAAAAGAAGTAAAAAACAGCCAGAATGAAATTAAAAATGCTATAACTGAGATGCAATCATGGATGGATTCAGTGGCAACAAGGATGGATGAGGCAGAACAGAGAATCAGCGATATACAGGACAAACTTATAGAGAATAATGAAGCAGAAAAAAAGAGGGAGGTTAAGGCAAAAGAGCACGATTTAAGAATTAGAGAAATCAATGACTCATTAAAAAGAAACATCAGAATCATAGGGATCCCAGAAGAGGAAGAGAGACAAATAGGGGTAGAGGGGTTATATGAGCAAATCATAGCGGAAAACTTTCCTAACGTGGGGAAAGACACAGACATCAAAATCCAGGAAGCACAGAGGACCCGCATTAGATTCAACAAAAACTGACCATCAACAAGGCATATCGTAGTCAAATTCACAAAATACTCAGGCAAGGAGAGAATCATGAAAGCGCAAGGGAAAAAAAGTCCCTAACCTACAAGGGAAGACAGATCAGATTTGCAGCAGACCTATCCACAGAAATCTGGCAGGCCAGAAAGGAGTGGCAGGATATATTCAGTGTGCTGAATCCGAAAAATATGCAGCTAAGAATTCTTTATCCAGCAAGGCTGTCATTCAAAATAGAAGGAGAGATAAAGTTTCCCAGACAAAGAAAAATTAAAGGAGTTTATGACCACTAACCAGCCCTGCAAGAAATTTTAAGGGGGACTCTCTGAGGGGAGAAAATATGAAAAAATATATATATAAATAAATAAATACCAAAAGCATCAAAGATTGCAAAGGACCACAGAACACCACCAGAAACTCCAACTCTACAAGCATCATAATGGCAATAAATTTGTATCTTTCAGTACTCACTCTAAATGTCAACGGACTCAATGTTCCAATCAAAAGACATAGGATAACAGAATGGATAAGAAAACAAGATCCATCTATATGCTGTTTACAAGAGACCCACTTTAGACCTAAAGATACCTTCAGATTCAAAATAAAGGGATGGAGAACCATCTATCATGCTAATGGACAACAAAAGAAAGCCGGAGTAGCCATACTTACATCAGACAATCTAGACTTTAAAATAAAGACTGTATCAAGAGATGGAGAAGGGTGTTATATCATAATCAAGGGGTCTATCCACCAAGAAGACCGACCTAACAATTGTAAACATTTATGTGCCAAATGTGAGAGCACCCAAATAGATAAATCAATTGATCACAAACATAAAGAAACTCATCAATAGTAATACCATAATAGTAGGGGACTTCAACACTCCACTCAAAGCAATGGACAGATCATCTAATCAAAAAATCAACAAGGAAACAATGGCTCTGAATGATACACTGGACCAGATGGACTTAACAGATATATTCAGAACATTTCATCCTAAAGCAGCAGAATATACATTTTTCTCCAGTGCACATGGAACATCCTCCAGAATAGACCATATACTGGGACACAAATCAGCCCTAAGTAAGTACAAAAAGATCGAGACCATACGTGCATGTTTTCAGACCACAATGCTATGAAACTCGAAATCAACCACAAGAAAAAATTTGGAAAGGTAACAAATACTTGGAGACTGAAGAACACCTTACTAAAGAATGAATGGGCTAACCAAGCAGTTAAAGAGTAAATTAAAAGTATATGGAAGTCAATGAAAATGATAACACCACAACCCAAAACCTCTGGGATGCAGCAAAGGCAAGTATATAGCAATCCAGGCCTTCCTAAAGAAGGAAGAAAGATCTCAGATACACAACCTAACATTACGCCTTAAGGAGCTGGAAAAAGAACAGCAAATAAAACCCAAAAACAGCAGAATACAGGGAATAATAAAGATTAGAGCAGAAATTAATGCTATCGAAACCAAAAAAAACCAGTAGAACAGATCAATGAAACCAGAAGCTGGTCCTTTGAAAGAATTAACAAAATTGATAAACCCCTAGCCAGTTTGATCAAAAAGAAAAAGGAAAGGACTCAAATAAATAAAATCAAGAATGAAAGAGGAGAGATCACAACCAACAGAGCAGAAAGAAAAACAATAATAAGAGAATATTACAAGCAATTATATACCAATAAAATGGGCAATCTGGAAGAAATGGACAAATTCCTAGAAACATATACCCTACCAAAAATGAAACAGGAAGAAATAGAAAATTTGAACAGACCCATAACCAGTAAGGAAATCGAATTAGTAAGCAAAAATCTGCCAAAAAACAAGAGTCCAGGTCCAGATGGCTTTCCAGGGGAATTCTGCCAAACATTTAAGGAAGAGTTAACACCTATTCTCTTGAAGGTGTTCCAAAAAATACAAATGGAAGGAAAACTTCCAAACTCTTTCTATGAAGTCAGCATTACCTTGATTCCAAAACCTGACTAGACCCCACTAAAAAGGAGAACTATAGACCAATTTCCCTGATGAACATGGATGCAAAAATCCTCAACATGATATTAGCCAACTGGCTCCAACAATACATTAAAAAAATTATTCACCATGACCAACTGGGATTTATACCTAGGATGCAGGGCTGGATCAATATCTGCAAAACAACGTGATTCACCACATCAATAAAAGAAAGGACAAGAACCATATGATCCTTTCAATAGATGCAGAGAAAGCATTTGACAAAATACAGCATCCTTTCTTGATAAAAACCCTCAAGAAAGTAGGGATAGAAGGAGCATACCTTGAGATCATAAAAGCTATATATGAACAACCCAACGTTAATATCATCCTCAATGGGGAAAAACTGAGAGCTTCCCCCCTAAGGTCAGGAACAAGGCAGGGATGTCCATTCTCACCACTGTTATTCAACATAGTATTGGAAGTCTTAGCCTCTGCAGTCAGACAACACAAAGAAATAAAAAGCATCCAAATCGGCCAGGAGGAGGTCAAACTTTCACTCTTCACAAATAACATGATACTCTATATGGAAAACCCAAACGATTCCACCAAAAAACTGCTAGAACTGATTCATGAATTCAGCAAAGTTTCAGGATAATCAATGCACAGAAATCAGTTGCATTCCTATACACCAACACTGAAGCAACAGAAAGAGAAATCAAGGAATCAATCCCACTTACAGTTGCACCAAAAACCATAGAATACCTAGGAATAAATCTAACCAAAGAGGTGAAAAATCTATATGCTGAAAACTATAGAGAGCTTATGAAAGAAATTGAAGAAGACACAAAAAAATGGAAAAAGATTCCATGCTCCTGGATAGGAAGAACAAATATTGTTAAAATGTCAATACTACCCAAAGCAATCTACATATTCAATGCAATGCCTATCAAAATAACACCAGCATTCTTCACAGAGCTAGAACAAATAATCCTAAAATTTGTATGGAACCAGAAAAGATACCGAATAGCCAAAGCGATCTTGAAAAAGAAAACCAAAGCAGGAGGCATCACAATCCCAGACTTCAAGCTATACTACAGAGTTGTGATCATCAAGACAGTATGGTACTGGCACAAACAACAGACACTCAGATCAATGGAACAGAATAGAGAACCCAGAAATGGACCCACAAACATATGGCCAACTAATCTTTGACAGAGCAGGAAAGAATATCCAATGGAATAAAGACAGTCTCTTCAACAAGTGGTGCTGGGAAAACTGGACAGCAACATGCAGAAGAATGAACCTGGACCGCTTTCTTACACCATATACAAAAATAAACGCAAAATGGATGAAAGACCTAAATGTATGGCAGGAAGCCATCAAAATCCTCGAGGAGAAAGCAGGCAAAACCTCTTCAATCTTGGCCACAGCAACTTCTTACTCAACATGTCTCCAGAGGCAAGGGAAACAAAAGCAAAAATGAACTAATGGGACCTCATCAAAATAAAAAGCTTCTGCACAGTGAAGGAAACAATCAGCAAAACTAAAAGGCAACTGACAGAATGGGAGAAGATATTTGCAAATGACATATCAGATAAAGGGTTAGTATCCAAAATCTATAAAGAACTTATCAAACTCAACACCCAAAAAACAGATAATCCAGTGAAGAAACGGGCAAAAGACATGAATAGACACTTCTCCAAAGAAGACATCCAGATGGCCAACCGACACATGAAAAAATGCTCAGCATCATTCATCATCAGGGAAATACAAAGCAAAACCACAATGAGATACCACCTTACACCTGTCAGAATGGCTAACATTAACAACTCAAGCAACAACAGATGTTGGCAAGGATGTGGAGAAAGAGGATCTCTTTTGCATTGTTGGTGGGAATGCAAGCTGGTGCAGCCACTCTGGAAAACAGTATGAAGGTTCCTCAAAAAACTAAAAATAGAAATACCCTATGACCCAGCAATTGCACTACTAGGCATTTATCCAAGGGATACAGGTGTGCTGTTTTGAAGGGACACATGCACCCCTGTGTTTATAGCAACACTATCAACAATAGCCAAAGTATGGAAAGAGCCCAAATGTCCACTGATGGATGAATGGATACAGAAGATGTGGTGTATATATATACAACGAAGTATTATGTGGCAATCAAAAAGAATGAAATCTTGCCATTTGCAACTATGTGGGTGGAACTGGAGGGTCTTATGCTAAGTGAAATTAGTCAGAGAAAGACAAAAATCATATAACTTCACTCATATGAGGACTTTAAGAGACAAAACAGATGAACATAAGGGAAGGGAAACAAAAATAATATAAAACCAGGGAGGGGGACAAAACAGAAGAGACTCATAAATATGGAGAACAAACTGAGGGTTACTGGAGGGGTTGTGGGAGGGGGGATGGGCTAAATGGGTAAGGGGCACTAAGGAATCTACTCCTGAAATCATTGTTGCACTATATGCTAACTAATTTGGATGTAAATTAAAAACAATTAAAATTAAAATTAAAAAAAGAAAGAAGCAGAAAAATGAAAAAAAGAAAAGAAAGATGTCTAAACTCCTAGCGGACTCTAAATTATTTCTTTCTGTTAACCATATGGCATGCGTTCCTATCCTTGGTGTGATGCTCTCTCTGTCATTTCAAAAGAACAACTACAATCTTGTTTTCTTTCATTCTGAGGCACCATATTGAATTTACCAATAAGCTGGTACCTCTAGTGTCATTCTTGGACCAGCAGCCTCGTACACACCCTCAGATCCATGGCTTCCCAGGCTGCCTAGGTCCTGTATGTGAGGTGGTTTCCAGTGATAAGGATGTGCCTTGGCATCTCTCTAAAATGCACCCATTCTCCAAGGTGGCCCATACTCTCCTGCTTCAGACTTTCCCTCTCCACTCACTGACCCTCCCTTCTCTCAACGCCTTCACCCCCCCCCCCATTGCCTGCACCTCCGGTTGCAGTAGGCACCAATGGAATGATGGCTCATGTCGTTTTCTCATTGTTTCATGCACATAAATGACTTCTGTGCATTCCTCGAGGCCAGGGGCCATGTTTTATACGTCACTCTGCTCTTCACAGCAGCCGGTGCAATCCTGCACCCACAGAGTGCACCTGGCACTGGAGGCAGCACCATTCACCATGGAGTCTACCATCTCACCTAAGCTAACAGCCCACAGCTGAGGTCACAGGTGTGCTTTCATCTCTGTAAATTTTGAATAGAAATATATCAACATAATGGAACACGTTGATGGTCAATGAAACCTTCATACCATAAGAAGAAGGACAGTAAAACAATCTGTGAAACGGAGAAAGAGAACTTAATACACGTTTTCCCCAATTCCGACGCAAAAATTGGGCCAACAAAAGCCAGAGCCAACATTCATGGGTACTCACCCCTGGCACTCACATTTTGCTTCCTGATACTAGTCTCCACTTTAAATAAAACCAAGACTCCTTAAAGATAGCGTGTGCCATATCGTGGGGACAGAGAAAGGTTAGGAACAGCTTGAAACATCTTATTGTTACCACCGGCACAAGGATGATTTTAAGAATATCAGGGGTGTTGCTAGAGGGCAAAGAAGAAAGTTGTAAACATGTATGAATCAATAACAGCAACTACAACAGCAATGGTAATATAATAAATTGAAATAATCGTTCGTGAAAAGCTAGGAGTTCTTTCCGATACTTAGAAACCTAAGCTAAAGTGTACCAAACTTTGGCTGCAATCAATAGAAGAGTGAATAGAATAAAATATAATTAATTTTTGTTGATTTTTTTAAATATGGGAGAGTGTATCTCTAGGTACTTTATTCCATTAATTATGTACCAATATGCCGTTGTCTCTACCAGTCTTAATAGGAAAGATATAAAGAAACTGTAAATAAGACAACTTGTCCTGGAAAAATAGGAACTGATCCAGGAACAAAAAGGACCAGTTAGTTCCAGTTGTCCCACATAACAACCAGGTAGAAAGCAGGTTCAACAGAATGTTCAAAGGTGATGAATCTGTTAAAAGTCTTGAGGGTAGTTGTCATGTGCAGACTTGTTCCCTCAACCCCCTGAAAAGAGGCTCCTAGAGGTGCCTAGCACATAGAAGGAGACTTCAGGACAGCGATGTCTCCTCCACAGGTAGGGCTCCCAACTCTGCTGTTGGGTCAGGTGCAGGGGCGGGGTGGTTCCTGCTTCCTGCAAGCAGCCATCTGCTGTGAGGGCAGACTTGAAAAGTCTGTCAAATCTACTCCACCCTTGGCTGAACTTAGAAAAGCCCCTCCCTCCCACACACTGGAACCTTTACTGCACCCAGTAAGGGTGCAGCCGCCAGGGTGATAGAGAGCCAAGGTTCATATATATAAGGGGAGGGAGGAAAGGTACCTAAAGCAAGAGTAGAGAATATGCACAGTGAAGTGGGAAGAACGCCATTCCAATCTGTAAGATTTGGAGAAACTTTAGAACATTTGAACATGAGAGACAGGCAGACCAGAGCAATGAATAATTCATTGGCAGGATTGCTGCTCAGCTGTAGCCTAAATCTACCTCTTTTCTGGGACCTGCCAGTCCCCTCAGCCAGCACAAGAAGAAGAGAGAAGCTGCTTTTAACACCAGCACCACAATTGGGGCCCACGGGCCTGGAGCAGCTCCTCAGGTGAGCCTCAGAGAGCAAGGGAAAGCAGGTGCCATGCCTGGGACGGACTAGATGCCACCTCCTTGTTGCAGGTGCCCATCTCTTTTCTCTAATCAAGTCCCCCACACAGACAGGCCTTCCTCCACTTCAGGTGACATCCCCAGAGAAGACAGCGCTCTGGAGATTCCAGGAGTTGGCCCTTGGCCCGTCATCCTCAGCTGGCTGCTGGCTGGATTTGCCCAATGCGAGGTGCCGGTCTGAGTTCAAAGGCTGCCGGTTGGCATGGATGAAGCCAAGGAATCTGGCTTTGCTTCACTAAGTCTCTGCCAGAAACTTCTCCCCAGTGGCTTTAGCTCTGGCTCGGTTACCTGGTCTGCCTTCTGCAACACCACTTCCTCCCTCTCCCCCTCCAGCCTAGGGATGGTTGCAACCACCAGGACTGGGGCTGATTTTCCAGTCTCCTGTTTTGGCTCTTCATCACCGTGTGACCATTTCCCTGGATTAAATACCCAGTGTCTTAAGTACGAAAGAGATTTCCTAGTTAGACCCCAACAGACGTACATGGAAAAGGATGGCATCTGCCTGCTCTGTAAGTCAGGTCAATTAATGACCAGGCAGAATGGGCGCTTTGTAAGAAAGCCTCCTTTGGGAATTCCCTATCTTTTCCGCTATCCCAAAGGACGGAGTCTGTCTACCTATGGCCACACGTGGGGCCATGCCTACATACAAACCCATGGGTTGTGAGAAGAAACTGGGGGGGAGGGGAGCGATAGGATGTTCTCTGCCATTGCTGTGGTCAGCAGAATCATGGCTACGTAAAATGAGAGCAAATGACCTTCAGGATAAATGTTTACATTTACACAGTAGCATGTATGGCATGTTATTACACGGTGGGTGAGGAAGACACACAAATATATACACACGTATGCATGCATATACACTTCTACATGCTTGAAATATCTCTGGAAATGCTTAAAGGTGGTAGCAGTTGTCTCTTGGAGGTGGGAGGTGTGGGAGGGCTGGGATCTAGGGACTGGAGAGGGAAAGGGACTTTTCTCTGCACACTGTTTTCCACCTGCTGTATTTTGTGTGTATTCAAAATTATAAAAACAGGGGCGCCTGGGTGGCTCAGTCGGTTGAGCGTCCAACTTCAGCTCAGGTCATGAACTCACAGTTCGTGAGTTCAAGCCCTGCGTCAGGCTCTGTGCTGACAGCTCAGAGCCTGGAGCCTGCTTCCGACTCTGTGTCTCCCTCTCTCTCTGCTCCTCCCCTGCTCACACTCTGTCTCTCTCTCTCAAAAATAAATAAAGATTTTTTAAAAATTTTTTTATATAAAAACAAACGAATGAAAATCTACGACCTCTTCCAGAGAGTGGCTCTGCCATCTGTGGGCACTGACCAGCCAGGGCCAGCCGCACCAGCATGTAGGAGGTTAGATGGGCCAGGTGCTCTGAACCCTGGAAGGGCTATACAGCACAAGCAACATGTGACACGTGGGTGCTACACTCATCACGTGCCAGGGTTGTGAGCATTTATTTGCACTGCACACCAGGACACCAAATAACTGCAAAGACGTGATCGATCAGATCAACAACCACTTCAGTGGGAGTTCATAGTACATACGGCATAGAATTAGGTGCTAGTGGAAACGACTGTGGACTTACAAGGTCGACCTCCAGTCCTAGCTCAGCTCCTAATCAGCTGAGCGATGGGGACAGGTCACTCAACCTCTGGGCCTCTGCCCCTTGTCTGCACAGGTTTAGATCTCTAAACTCCCTGTTGAGTAAAACTGGCAGAGTCAATCAGTAAAGAGGCAACAAGCCCTTGTCCAGTTCACTTTCTTACTTACATAGACAGAAAAGCAAGAGGAGTGCCAGCTCCCCCCGTGTCCCTTGTCTCACAGGATGACACAGAAACAAAAGGGGCCAGATGACTGCAGTATGAAAGGTGTAGCCGAGGAGCGGGCTCAGAGTCTGTAGCTGTACTCTGAAGGAGAGCCAAGCAAAAGCCCCACAGCTCATCGGCACCCAGGAGGCAATGAGAAACTGTCCTACAACAGCCTCGTGGGCAGTTAGGGACCAGGAAGCGGCTCCATGCTCCAAGAGGGATTCTGCCTGGATTCACGAGGATTCTGCCAGGACTTAGGTCGTGTGTGGTCACGCCTTGCCTGAGCGGCCTATGTGGAGATGTGTGAAGTCTCCAAGGTGCCATGATGGAGCCATGGCACCCCCACTTTGAGAGGTCCCCTCCCGCTTTGAGAGGTCCACCACTTACTAGGGGAGAAGAGATACATGTACATGTACAATATCGGGCAGGAGCACAGCTCTGAAGCAACGCATATTCTCAGGATGAGGACGAAGAGCCCAGAAGAGGTCCTGTGGGGCTGAGGTTCTTGGGGGCCACAGGATGATGAAGGGAAAGCCAGAGCTTGGGGCCTGCCAGCTCCTCTCCACCCCCCTCACCAGGTCTTTGCAGCGGGCACTCCCTGAGGGATCTGTGCACCCTCCCCCTTTGCTACTGACCTTAGGGGACATGCAAGCCGAAGGGCTCCCCTGTGTGCAGCCCCTGCAGTTTATCCCCATCGCCTGGCTCATTCCAGAAGGCTTTCAGGGGCTTGAGCGGAATAATAAAAGTGGCCTGCTTCCAATCTGAATGAAAGGTAGAAGAGAACTCATGGTAAGTCAATCACAAAGGTTCTCCTCGGCCACCTCTACTTTGGGGCCTCCAGTCACGGTTTTTCTCTAAGGCTGGCGTCGGGGAAGGGGTGTTGGCTGACCTTTGCTCAGCTTTTCAAGAGAGCTCTATCTCTAGCCTCTCTTCAAAAAGCATCAGCTTCTGCCTGGAATGAGAAGACGTTCCCCTGGCTAGATGAAAAGGAATCACCTTCAAAGACTAGTGTGCCTCTCAAGGAGGTGGCTTCCCAAAGGGTCCTCCCCTACCCCTCTGCCTGGACAGAAAGTTTCTATTCTGTCTCCCCCTCTGTGGCTGTGACTGAACAATTTCGACCACAGCACCCCCAACATGACATTCCACTTATTTGTGACTTTGTCCATCTCTCCCAATATACTTGAGCTACTTGAAGGAAATGCTATGTCTTGATCAATGTATTCTGGCTATTTCCGTGTCTGGCACATCTTAGGGATTTGACAAATGTTTATCGAATGAATGAATGAATGAGTGGCAACCCAAGCCCTCTTCTCTGACTTCTCTCACTCCCCAGCACTGAGGCAGCAGGATCCAGCCCAAGGTGCTTGGCTCCACCAGGCTCGGCCCGTGGGTGATAACCGCTTTCTAACGAGGCCATGCCAGCAAGACATAGTGTGCCACATGCTGCCAAGATGGGCCTTCATCTATTTCACCTCTATAATCTTCCCCCAAAACTCTGTGACATAAGCATTATTGCCCTTGGTTTACGGATGAGGCTCTGAAGCCCAAGGAGCTCGCGTGAGATCGCCTATCCGTGAGCAGAACTCAGATTCCACCCCAGGGCTCCTTGCACAAATCCCTACCACTGCCTGCCAGGGTCAGCCCCGGAGAGCAGGTAAGGAGCCGGCAATGGGGCTGGTTAGGGGGACAGGAGGGAAACCTGACCCTCCAAGCCACATCGCCATGTCCTCCAGGACATAAAGAAATGGCACCAATACTACACGAACGGCTAGGTGGCTAAGACAACCCAGCCACCTGCTGAGCCTGCGATGACTGGAGGGAGAGAAGAGCACATGTGTTTAATCAGTACCTACGACGTACAGACCGACCCCAGCTTTTTAAAGGTTTATTTATTTGTTTTCAGTGGGTGGCAAGGGGCAGACAGAGAGAGGGAGAGAGGGAGAGGGCTCTGTGCAGGGAGCGCACAACCTGATGTGGGGCTCGATCTCACAAACCGTGAGATCATGACCTGAGCCCAAATCGAGAGTCGGAGGCTCAACCGACTGAGTCACCCAGGCGCCCCTAGACCAACCCGCATGTTTGTCAAGGCTTGTTAAAGAGTAGCTGTGGGCAGCAATAGGACAGCACTGGCTGGAAGACACTTGTCTCTGCTAGGAGCTGGAGCCAGCGGCTTCCTGTCAGTGGCAGAACTCACACCCAACAGTGTAAGGAAAGGCACTTTTTAGGGCAGCTACAAGTATTTCTTTCTTTTTTCGCAAACCACTACTTCCTGTTTTGTTCTCTCTTTGCACTTCACATTGAGTTTTGAGAAAGCACTCGTGGTTTGGTGTTCTGGTTGTTTCTAGTTCGGTCTTTATCTACAAGGCAAACTCTCTTTTCAAAATGATTTTCTGTAATATAAACCAACTGTAGGCCTAGGTTCCTTTCAAATAGTTTGCTAAGAAACATTCTTAAAGCTTTAACAATAAAACAATAAGATTCAAATAGCACAAATCACAACTCTCCAAGTCAATGCCTTGTGGTGGGAATCCATTCACCAGTCTTGGGGATTTGTGAATTCCCCAAGGCTTCTTGAGGCAGTAACCTTTCCGTGGCAGACATTTTCCCGCAAATTTCCCGGCACAAAGTTGTTCACACTGAAGGGTAGCAATGGGTAACAATAATATCTTCCTTATGATGCTCTCCACAAAACATTAAGTGTCTAAGACACATTGTTAGCGCTATGTAATGAATGTAGCAACTTGACTTTGCCTTCAAAGAACTCACTGTCTAAGAAAGTTGCACACTTTGGACCCATGTATGTAAGATAAGTCCTCAGCAGAAAACAAATATGGAAACAACCCAGGAACCGACACCCCCACCTCTTGTGCAAGTCAAAGAGAGAGAGATGCCTTTTAGAGATGAAAGACAGCAAACGCAGATAACCTGAAACTGATTTTATTCCTCAGTGTTTGGTAAATGAGAGCTTTGCTTCCTCGATGGACAGGAGCACGTTTCTGTGGTTG
Source organism: Neofelis nebulosa (assembly GCF_028018385.1). Lineage (NCBI taxonomy): Eukaryota > Metazoa > Chordata > Mammalia > Carnivora > Felidae > Neofelis > Neofelis nebulosa. The sequence goes on from NC_080787.1 coordinate 100,765,586, forward strand.
AGGGGTCAGAGAGGCAAGCAGGTGATCCGGGGCCAGTAAGTAGGGATCAGGAGAGTCAGCTTCGAATCACAGAAGGAAGGAAGCAGAGTGGCAGCGTGACTCTCGGGAATCAGTGTCCTGGTCACACAGCCAGGCTCCCATGAAGATCCGATGAGAAAACAACCATGAGAACCCCTCATAATCTGCAAAGCCCTGTGCGACATAAATTACTGCTGTTGCCAGACAAGTAATTCTTTTCTTCGGTTCCCTCTGCAAAGAAGAGGTTGCCAATAAGAACTCTATTTCCCGAGCAACCTGTTTGCGGGGTCCCCAAAGACAGCACACAACGAAAGCGTTCGTTTTTATCTAGCGCGCTGAAAAAGGACACCCAAATGTGTCTGGAGAACACCACACTCCTCACCTCTTCCCACAGGGCATCGTAGAGCGCTGTCTCCCATCTAGATTATACCTGCTTCCTGGTGTGAGGCCGCTGCTGACACTGTGGCATTGGGAGGTTCTACAGCTCTCTAGAAAGCCATGAGGCGGAGAGGTGGGGTGGATCACCACACCACCTGCACATGTAGTCGTCACAGGCTGATTCACTCTCCCCGCTTATTTCACAGAGAAAAACCCCAGGGTCTTCAAATATTAGGAGTGCGAACTATCAGCACGTCTGTGAAGAGAAGGGAGGGCTGGAACAAGGGAACTTTCCCCAGATGGTTTTTCTCTAACTTAAAGGGAGGAAAACAAAATCTCCCTTTTGTTAGCAGTCTCCTAATTTGCTTCTGACCACCCAGGATCACAAAGGCTTCTCAATTGTCCTGTTAAGTGTGGTCACAGCATCATCCCATCCCGGGCATGGTAAGCAGGTCACTGCTTCTCTGACCAGCGTCCCCCAAAGGCTACACTTATACAGACTGGTGGCCCCATGGGCTTCCTGGAACTACAAGACCAGGGTCAAAAAGCAACTTCTTGGGTCCTCAGAAGGGAAACGCTGTCCAGAAATGGACTCTTCCCACCTGTCTCATCCCTTGCATCATCTGACAAATATTTTCTGGGCACCTACTGTGTGCCAGGCTCTGTGCAGAGACCACAGGGGACATGGAGATGAGCCCAGGAAGATCCCGTTCCCAGACACTCTCAGGAGGAGGGAAGGAAAGCAGAGCATACAGGTCGCCAGGTGTCCTTGACTTCCAGCCTTTCCTCATTTACAAACTGCCCCCCCACACACAGACACAGGCCTGTGCACACACCTGTGACCCCTTCCAGGGGGGGTCCCACTGGCATGTGGTACGGCTGAATCCTCCACGCCTGTGCTGTTAGCACACAGCTTCTCAGTCTCAGTCTCCCAGGATGGCTCTGAGCCCAGTGACACTCGCAGGTCACTCAAGCAGGTGAAGCGGTCACAGCACACCGTCCAGACAAAGTGGTAGGCAGTGACCACAAAGACAGATCGCTGCGGGCCGGGCCTGCCAGCCCGTGGCAAAACAGCCAAGTTTATCTCTCAGGTCTTCCCTGACCAAGCCCTTCTCCCCGCAGAGCACCCCAGCCTTGGGACACAGCCCCTCGTCAGCTGTTTCCCTCACACTTGCATCCTCTTGGCTCCCTCCAGCGCAGTCTCTGGTAGACACGGTTGTGCACAGGGCCCTGCTGAAGGACCAACAAAGCAACCGATAGCAGATGAATGAATAAATGAACTAATAAAGCAGATATGCATGCATCTGTTACTTTGTTGAATTCTCACTGCAAGTTTTTAAGGCGAGTGTTGCTAGGTACCCCCATTATACAGACAAAGAGTCTGTCAAATCTACACTGGTGATGACTCAGAAAAGCTCCGTGTCTTGTCAGAGGTCACACAGCTAATGTGCAGTCCAGCCTGTCTCCGCAGGCACCTGGTTATTAACAGGATGCTGAGCCCCAAGGAGTGTCCTCTCCCAAGGCTTTTCTTCTGGCCCAGAGATACTGCCTTTTAAAAGCTGACTCCTGCAGACTAGAAGACTTGCACACAGCCCGAGACAAGTCAGTGAGGTTATTACCACCATATCTGGGCTGGGCGAAAGCTTCTGGGACCTCTTGTGGCCTTGCACACAGTGAATCCTCAGCAAACATGATTTGATTGACTCATAAAAGGAAAGGGAGGGAAGAGTGCATTATAACAATGCAATTGTGGTCTTCCACTTCTTGGTTGCTAAAGGAAAGGTCAAAAAAGGAAAAAGAGAACCACTCTTTTGTCTTACTCCTCTCCAGTGGCTTAGCAGTCAGCAAACAGGGGCTTCCTGGATAACTTTCCAAATCCTCTCCCCTTCTCAAAGGTCTCCTGAGGCCATATAACAACAGTTAAATCAATTCTTAATTAGCGTTCAAAGTTTACCTTTTGAAAAATCCGCATCTATATGAATATTTATTGAATGCTTACAAGGTGCAACGCATTTGTGTCAGGCCCTGGAGATACAAAGGGGCATCAGGACACGATGCAAACAGAAAAACGCTTGCAGCCGGCAGCATGCCTAATCTAGGACAAGCCTTTCATACTGGCAGAAAGAAGGCAGGAAGAAAAGTCTCAGCAGAAGTCAAAACACAGAAGGAGCTGACAGTCACAAAAAGCACTAAAGAATACAGGGATGTGTCGTTTGTTGGGTTAATTTTTATTTTTCAGACTAGGCAGAACAAGGACAGAATTAGCCTACTGCTCAAAATAGACTGGGGAGTACTCAAGTGGCAGTGACATGCCAGAAACTATTTGTTTCTATCGGTTTAGGACAGAAAAGCAAAGGATCTCAAACTGGAAGCAGTGGAACGCAGCACAGAGAGGGGAGGCAGGGATATTGATAAACTGCTGATCACTCCAGTGAGCTCAAATCTCTTCCGGCTCAGACAAAACATCCCCTTGGGTGCTGCAGGAGTTTACAAAGAGGGTCTCAGAGCTGTGGTTGGAAATTTTCAAGAATCATAGATGGGAGAGCAGCACTGAAAGAGCGGAGGGGCATAGTGCATCCCATATTTCAAAACAGGTTGGTTTCTGGATGTGGAAATTAGTAAGCTCTTATAAAAGAAAGTGGTAGTCACTAATATTGGAACATTGGCTTTCTAAGAGCAAATCCCCTTGGAGTTTAAGGCTTCACCTAGCTAGATGTACTTGTGAAAGGGGGTAGAAATTAGGTTGGAAATCAGAGGAATGCTATAACCATGGCCTGTGTTGGTTGCCACAGGTATTTGACAAAATTTCCCAAGAATATCTCATGGATCAGTTAGTTAACAGGATAATGCTTTTGGGTACAATCATAACTAAAGATATACCACCCAGGCCCCAAGTTGCATGATTAATGATAACACCAACCTGCTGGTTGTCTCTAATGGTACACCACAGCCTCCAGTTATATTCTCCCTGGGGACATGGATGAAGATTTAGAAGACAGGCCTATCAAATAAGCAGACGACACACGTCTAGGAGGGACACTGATGCCACAGGTTACAGAATTAAGGTTCAAAATGTCTTACTCAGATGGACCAACTCAAGCAAATGAAAGCTTAAAAGGATAAAATAGCTACTATCTTGCTCACAGATATACCAGGAGAGACCTGACAGGAAAAGTTTCCTGTGGGGAAAAGATCTAGGAATTTTAGTTAATAACAAGTCTTATTTAGGCTATGGGGTGGCCCATTTTATCAAAAACCTCATAGCAATATAAATTGCATAGTGTCCAGATCAAGGGAAACAATACCCCTGTTGTCTGCAGAACACCCGGAGTTTTACACCTGTTTCTGGGATGAGAATTAGAAGAAATATTGCATCCAAAAGGGGAGAGATTGGGGCATATGGAGACTTCCCTTTGTGGAGCAGAAGTAACTAAGGACGTTTAGCCTGGAGGAGAGACAGATTATCCCGGGTGGCATTGCAAGGCAGAAGCAGGATACCTAATGCAGCCTCATCCACGGTGCCGGAGATCCCCATCTCCTGGGTACTGCATTCTCACCCTGAGCCAAGAATTTAAATTGTTTATCAAAGGGATGATAACTCAGAACTCAAGAACTGAATGAGATACTATGTTACAGCCAGTGACTATTTACTTATTCTGCAGACCAGGAAGCGCCTGCATGCACATGAAACAGAACAAGTAAGTGGGAAGTCTACTGGGCAAACAAGCACAACCCAAGCCGAATAACTGCAAGAGAAAACACTTGGATTGCTCCTGGCTGCTCCTAGGATTGTGTTTTTCTCCTTGGGAATCAGACAGAGTCCCGTTCTTTCTGCTTTTGGCTCTTCTGGCACTTATTTATAGGTTGCATTGCACCTCTCTATCTGGGACAAATTCCAAATCCTAAGAAGCCCAATGAAGTAAGGACATTAGAGCCTATTAAAATAAGAAGGTCGGCGTAGGAAAAGAGGAATATTTTATCCATCTCAAACATCAATCCCTTTTTACTATGGTCTTCTTATCAGTCTCTTGTTGTGCTATATTTCATAGTAGATTTTCAAGAAATATCTTTGCTATGGGACCTGAAGAGTAGAGGTAGTCAATCAAGATCGAACCAAAATGTGATCATAGCAGAGTGGTTGCACAAAGAGGGTGCTCAGTAGATGCTTATTGAGTTGGTTTGCGTGGGATTGGATTGAATTGAACAGATTTAAGTTGAAGCGCTCAGGATGAGGCATTTAATAAGCCTTCATCTAATTGAGCTGGATGGCAAAGTAAATCATGGTAAATCCACATCCTACAATACGGTGCAGTCTTCAGAAAGACTAATTCCCTGGTCCCAGAGCAGGCCAAAGGGGCACATTCAGGCTTCTCTCTGTGTGCTCATAGGGAAATGTCTTCAGGATTTATTGTTCCATTAGAAAACAACAAAACAGGGGCCCCTGGGTGGCTCAGTCTGTTAAGTGTCTGACTTTGGCTCAGGTCATGATCTCACGGTTCATGAGTTCGAGCCCCACATTGGGCCCTGTGCTGACAGCTCAGAGCCTGGAGCCTGTTTCCGATTCTGTCTCCCTCTCTCTCTCTCTGCCCCTCCCCTGCTGTGTGCGCTCTCTCTCTCTCTCTCAGATAAATATTTTTTAAAAATTAAAAAAAAAAAAAGAAAACAACTCTACAAGTAGCCAAAGGGCATGTACACTTATCTCAGTTGTTTATTATCTGAATATATACCAAAAAAAAAAAAAAAAAAAAGGCACACATTTTTCAGAGCGTACTTTGGTTTACTGATTAAAATCTACTTGAGGGGCGCCTAGGTGGCGCAGTCGGTTAAGCGTCCGACTTCAGCCAGGTCACGATCTCGCGGTCCGTGAGTTCGAGCCCCGCGTCAGGCTCTGGGCCGATGGCTCGGAGCCTGGAGCCTGTTTCCGATTCTGTGTCTCCCTCTCTCTCTGCCCCTCCCCCGTTCATGCTCTGTCTCTCTCTGTCCCAAAAATAAATAAAAAACGTTGAAAAAAAAATAAAATCTACTTGAGTATATCAGATTGTTGAATACTTAACACTTTATGCTTTGATAACTTACTGAGTAGTGTATTAGCCTCCTAGTGCTACTGTAACAAATCACCACAAATGTGGTGGATTAAAACAACAAAAATTTATTCTCTCACAAGCGAAGAGTCTAGAAGTCTGAGATCAAAGTTTCAAGCAAGGTTGATTCCTTCTTGGGGCCATGAAGGAGAATCTGAGAATCTGTTTCATGCATCTTTCTATTCTGGTGGTTCTGGTGGTTGACAGAAATCCTTGCCATTCTTGGCTAGTAGTCCAACATCACCCCAAACTCCTCCTCCATCGTCACCTGGCCTTTATCCCTCTTTGGTGTCTTTGTATCTCCACATGACCTCCTTATAATGACAGTAGTCATTGGACTTAGGGCCCACCCTAATCCATTATGACTTCATGTTAACTAGTTACATCTACAAAGATTGTATTTCCAAATAAAGACACATTCTGGGGTTCCAGATGGACACTATTCATCCAGTACAAGAGGTATACAGCAACCTTTCAATTAGGGGAAATACTGCCTTTTTATCTTATCAGCTCTGGTTGTGTGTTAAGTCAGATATGATTTTCTGTAGAAGTCTTTGCTATCATTGAAAGGCATTTTTTGTCCTACATCCTCTGGGAAGATGAAACTCTGATAGCCCTTCTTGTAATATTACTATATATTTTTTTTATTCCCAGGCTAATTTGTGCAAATGAAGCTTTCCATTTAAATTTATATTTTCCAAATTAAAAACATTTGTTTTAATTGAAGTATAATTTATACACAGTGAAATGCACAGGTCTTACGGGTACAGCTAAATGAGTTTTGATAAATGTATATATGCTAATGTAACCCACACCCTAATCACAATAGAGATTATTTTTATCACCCTAGAAAGTTCCTTTACGCCTCCTTCCAGTCAACACCCCTCCTTCAAAGGCAACCACTGTTCTGATTGCTATCACCAAAAATTAGTTTTCTCTGTTCTTGAACTTCGCAAACTGGAATCATATAATTTGTGCTCTTTTGCAGCTGGCTTTATTAGTTCATAAACCTATTTTTACATATACTGTAGGTTTATTTTTACAGCTAAGTAGTATCCCACCAGATGACTATACCACAGTCTGTTAATCCATTTACCTGTTGATAGCCTTTTGGAGTGTTTCCAATTTTCAGCAATTTTGAATCAATCTGCTAAGAACATTCATGTACAAGTCTTTTGCAGACATATGTTTTCATTTTCTGGAGTAAACCCCTGGAAGTGGGATTGTTGGGTCACACGCTAGGTTTCGGTTTAACTTTATAAGGAAATGCTGAGCAATTTCCCAGGGATGCTGGCGCGGTCGTTCATTTTCGCCATTCCAACCTGGTAGAATTTAATTTGCATTTCCTAGATGAGTAAAGACATTGAACGCCTCTTTATGTGTATATTGGCCATTCATGTATCTTCTGTTTAAAGTGCCTGTTCAAGTCCTTTCCCTGAATATTATTAATATTTATTATGTTTGCCTTTTTTTTAGTATTGAACTGTAGAAGTTCTTAATGTGTTTTGGATACAATTCCTTTGTCAAATATATATACTACAAAACACTGTGTGGCTTGCCTATTCATTCTCTAAATAGTGTCTTCTAACAAGCAGAAGGGTGTTTCTGTTTTTTTGTTTTTTATGAAGTCCAATACAGCAAATTTTTGTTTTATGATTTTCGGTTTTTGTGTCCTCTCCAAAATTTTTTTTTATCACCCCTGCTTATAGTTTAAAGTCTATGATTTATTTCAAATTAATTACTGTGTTTGGTGTGAGATACAGGTCAGGATTCCTTCTTCCCACATATAGATATTCAGTCCCCCAACACAATTTGTTGAAAAGACTTTTCTCTCTCCATTGAATTGCTTTCGTGCCTTTTTCATAATCAACCATGTGAATTTTAGTTTACTTCTGGACTATTTATTCTATTTCATTGACATATGTGTCTATCTTTATGTTAATACCAACTCTTATGGTTACTATAACTTTATAGTAAAATTAGGTAATGTGAGTCCTCTTGCTTTCCCTTTTTCATGATTACTTCATAATTTTCATTTGAGTTTCCATGTAAGTGCCAAAAACCCGCTGACAGCCAATTTGGGGAGAATTGAAATTTGAGTCTTACAGTCCATATGCATAGTATATTTCTCTGTCTACTTACGACTTTGGTTTCTTTCAGAAATGTTTTGTAGTTTTTGGTATAGATATCATGCACACATTTTGTTAAATTTAATACTAAGTGTATTTTGGTTTTTGATGCTATTGGAATGGCATTTTTTCTTTATTTTCCAATTGCTGCTTTTATATAGAAATACATTGACTTTGTCTCCTGCTACTAAACTACTTCTAAATGACCGGATCTAGTGAGACATTTTGTACACATCTTCAGATTTTCTATATACACAAACTGATCTGTGAATTAAAAATTGCATTTTTTTCTTTCCAATCTTTTTACCTTTCAATTTTTCTTAATTTCTGTTTCTTGCATTGCTATAGTGGCTTGAACCTCTGGGACAATGATGAACATAAATGATGAAAGAGAACATCCTGGCTTGGTCCTGTTCTCAGGGGAAAATTTTCCAGTAAGTATGGTATTTATCTTTAGGCGTATACAAGATGCCCTTTATCAGGTTGAGAAAATCTCTTCTATTTTTAGTTTCCTAACAGTTGTTGTTTTGTTTTATTTTGTGGTCATGAATGGACATTGAATTTTGTAAAATTCTTTGTCTCCATCTATTGAGATGATCAAATAATTTCTATCTTTTATTCTGTTTTGAGGAATATTGGTTTCTAATGTTCTTTTCTTATATACCTTTGTCAAGGTTGGAGACAGGATTATGATGGATGACTTCAAAAAACAAAATGGAAGTGTTCTCTTCTATTTTCTCAAAGAACTTGTGTGAGACTGGTATTATTTCTGAATTAAATATTTGATAGAATTCACCAAGAAAGTCATCTAAGTATGAAGTTCTATTAGTGGGAAGGTTTTTAGTTATAAATTCAATTTATTTAAAACATAGAGAACTATTTTGGTTTTCTATTTCATCTTGCAACAGATTTGATACAGTTGTATTTTTCAAAGAATTTGTTGAATCTATTAGCATAAATTGTTCATAAAACTTCCTTATTATCATTTTAATATTTTAATATCTGTAGAGATGTCCTCTCTCCATTCCTCTACTGATAGTTTGCATTTTTCTTTCTTTTTCTTAATCAATCTTGCTAGACAGTATCAATTTTATTAATCTTTCAAAGGATCAACTTTTGGTTTTGCTAATATTTCTCTACTATCTGTTTTTTGGTCCACTGATTTTTGCTTTTGACTTGACTGCTTCCTTCATTCTACTTACTGTGGGTTTAATTTGCTCTTCTTTTTCTAGCTTCTTAAGGTGGAAGTTTAAGTAATTGATTTTAGACCTTTTTTCTTTTTCTAATATGATTGTTTAAAACCATAATTCCTGGGGCATCTGGGTGGCTCAGTAGGTTAAGCTTCTAACTCCAGCTCAGGTCATGATCTCACGGTTTGTGAGTTCAAGCCCCACATCAGGCTCTCTGCTGTCAGCACAGAAACATATCCTGCTTCATATCCTCTGTCTCCCTCTCTCTCTGCCCCTCCCCGCTCATGCCCTCCCTCTCTCTCAAAACTAAATAAACATGAAAAAAACAATTAAAAAAAAACATAAATTCCTCTCCAAGCCTTCCATTAGCCATATCCAACAAGTTTGAGTATGTTAGGTTTTTTCTTTGTAAAAAAAAAAAAAAATTTTTTTTTTACATTTATTTATTTTTGAGAGACAGAGAGAGACAGAGTGTGAGCAGGGGAGGGGCAGAGAGAGAGGGAGACACAGAATCTGAAGCAGGCTCCAGGCTCCGAGCTGTCAGCACAGAGCCCGACGCAGGGCTCAAACCCACGAACCAGGAGATCATGACCTGAGCTGAAGAAGTCGGACGCTTAACTGACTGAGCCACCCAGGCGCCCCTTTTCTTTTCATTTTCCATCAGTTTAAATATTTTCTAATTTCCCTTATAATCTTTTCTTTAATTCAAAGGGTTATTTGGTAGCTTGTTTTTAATTTTCACATATTTGAAATTTTCCCGATATGTTTCTGTTATTGACTTTTAAAACATTCTGTATGTTCTCATTTCTGTGAAATGTATTGGGACTTGTTTCATATACCAGCTTTTGGTCTATCTTGGTGAATGTTCCACGTGTATTTGAAAAGAATGAGTATCCTGCAGTTGTACAATATAGTGTTCTATAAATATTAGATTAAGCTGGTTGATAGTGCTGTTTAAATTCTGTATATTCTTATAAATTTTTGTCTTAGTTGTTCTAGCAATTACTGAAAGGGTGATATTAAAATTGTAAATCTAATTGTAAATTGTAAATCTAATTGTATCTAATTGTAAATCTGCCTAACTATAAAATTGTGAATTTGTCTATTTGCCCCTTTAGTTCTTTTTTTTTTTTTTTTTTTTTTTTTTTAAGTAGGCTTCATACCCAGCAAAACATGGGGCTTGAACTCATGACCCTGAGCTCAGGACCTGAGCTGAGATCAAGAGTCAGATGCTTAACTGATTGAGCCACCTGAGGGCCCTGGTCCCTTTAGTTCTGATGGCTTTTGCTACATGTATTTTGAACTTTGTTATTATGGTGCAAATACATTTAAGTTTTTTTTAAGAGAGGTTTTTTTGTTTGTTTATTTTGAGAGAGAGAGAGAGAGAAAGAGAGACAACATGCATGCACGTGAGCAAGCAGGGGGAGTGACAGAGAGAGAGGGAGCGAGAATCCCAAGCATGCTCCATGCTGTTAGTGCAGAGCCCTGTGTGGGGCTCGACCTCACAAACTGTAAGATCATGACCTGAGCCGAAATCAAGAGTTGGACACTCAACCGACTGAGCCTCCCAGGGGCCCCTCACTTACTATTTTAATACCTTCTTGATGATTTGACTCTTTTATCATTATGAGTGCCCCTCTTTATTTCTGATAGAATTGCCCGTCTTTAAGTCTTTGTATGTTATTAATATAGTCACTCCGTCTTTCTCACGGTTAATGTTTACATGGTTTCTCTTTCATTGATCTTTTACTTGTAACCTATTTTCGATTTTTACGTTGAAAACGTGTCTCTTGTAGCCAGCACAGTTAAGTTTTTGGTTGTTGTTATGCAGTCTGTCAATTACTGTCTTTAAATTAAAGTGGTTGGTCCATTTTGTATTTCATATAATTATTGAAAGAGTTAACTTTGAGCCTACCATTTGGCTATTTGTGTACTACTTGTCTTTTATTTCTCTTTTCTTGCCTTCTTTTATATTAATTGAGTCATTTTTTAGAGTTCCACTCCATCCCTGCTTTTGGCTTCTTGGCTATATATCATTGCTTTCTTTCCTAGTTGGTTCAAGTTCATTTATCCATTGTTCTTCAGTCACTATTCTGCTATGAAGCCCATTCAGTGATTTTTTTTTATGTCTTGTATTTTATTTTTCAGTTCTAGGATTTCAACTTCCACTTGTTTTTATTTTTAGAGTTTCCTTTGCTCTTCTGCAATATCCATCTCTTTTCCTTATTTAGTATATTTGTAATAATTAGTTGGAAGTACTTACCTGATAATTCCAATGCCTGGGCCACCTGTAGACATGTTCCTATTGTCTGAATTTTTCTGGATCATGACTAACATTTCTCTGTTTCTTTACATGTGTCTCTTTTTAAAAACTGTACTCCAGGAATTGTGTATAGAAAAATAGTTGCAAATGGAACACACTTGCTCAGAGTTGAATTGACTTGATGTTGGGCTGCTACTTTGTTCAGATCGGGTTTACCTCTGATTTGCCCAACTCCTAACCAGTGTCCTCTATTCTCTGTTTACTTTTGAATTCAACTCTTACAGGGCCCCCAGAGTCCAAAACCCAGGAGAATGTCTAAACTGCAAGATTTTTCTCTGCCTGTGAGCCCCTCCCCCACTGGTGCTATCTTAGCAAAATTCAGAAAGGAAGAGATGAATTTGTGGTCTTTTTGTGTATTTTTTACGTATGTAATTTGTGTCACTTAATGTATGGCTTCAGCAACAAACCCATCTTTCTTTGCCCTATTCTGTGACCCTGGGGTGATTCTACAGACTGCACTTCTCCCTTGCCAGCTGGCTTGATGCTAGACCCTGTCAACAGAGGGCATTGGAAAGACATTGCAAACCTGAAAGAGGAAGAAGGGACGTTTTCTTCCTGCCGTGTTTTGTTTTTCTACCTGGGGGCAAATGGATCAGCGTGCAGGGGCCCTGGCAGTGTTTCCTAGAGAGGGAGGATGGTCCTTGCTTCAGCAGCAGGCAATCTCCAATGTGTGTCAACACACCGTTTCCACAGAGGTCTGAATCTCAGCCTTGCAGGGGCCCCTTCCTCTGAGTCTAAGTTCCTTCATCACTTAGTTTCTGTCAGCTTTAGTACTGCTTTCTGCAGTTACTACTTTAGAGTTCTCCTTTACCTCTTTCAGTAGTTAAGCATGTTTTATGTAGTTAGCAACTCTTTACATGAAATCTTCCTTTTTCAACTTCCTCGTGTGGTTAATGTCTTCTGACTGAACCCGAGGGTCCTTCAGATTCCAATCCCTCCTACCAGCACACGCTGTATATAAAGCCCTGCTGGCTTCTCCTTGTCAGTTCTCTGTCTTTCGCAGGTCTACTCCTCCATTCCAGACCAAAGTCACACTTGCACTGGTCCCCAGACAGCGCTATCTCTGCACACAGTATTCCCAACTCCTGCAATCCCTTCCCTACTTCCCTTACTCACACTCGTCCTTCCAGATGGGCATCTTCAACGGGGAAAAAACCCCACTCCTACATCTACCTACATCCGCCCATTCCCCAGGAAGCTAGCCTGCTACAAAATTAAGTCCTGGCAGAATAGTTTTTTGCTATCCTTGGGAAGGGCTCATTTCTCTCTGGAATATATTTCATCAAGACTTCTTTGCATCTATCACTTTTTGCTAGTCCCATTGAAAAGTATTGTTGCTTCCCATTACCAAAAGTTTTTCAAATCCTTCTATCTCCTAACTAGAAGCAGAAACCTCTAGGTATTCTTTTACATGCAAAGAACATTTCTAGAAGGACACACTGTTACAGTGCTAAGAATTGAGAAATGTGGGAAGGGAGTGAGCACATAAGAGAGAGTGATTCTTACTTTTTACTGTGGTCTTCATTAATTCATTTATTTAGTCTATAACTATTTACTGAGCACTTACTATGTGCCACTATTTCAGGCACTAAGCATATAGTAGAAACAACAAAAAGTCATGGAACTTGCATTCTCTCATAGAACTTACGTTCTAGTAGGGAGAGGCAGGCAACAAATAAATATGCAATAAGCCAGGTGATGATAAATGTTGTAAGACTAAATTAGGTTAAGGGAGCTAAAGCATAATGACAGTGACAGTGCTATTTTATAGTGATGGTCTGGGAAGAGCTCTCTCTTTAAATAATATTTGAACAGTGACCTTTAGGAGCTTGGAGAGTAAGCAGTGGGGATATGCAGGTGAAGGGCATTCCTGGCAGAGAAGAAAGCAAGTACAAGGGCCCTGTGGTGGGTGTGTTAGAAGACAGTAAGGATATGGGTCACAGCATGACTGAGGGGAGGAGGGAGATGAGCTAAGGCAGAGAATAGAGGTCCAGAGCATGAAGTACCTTATAGGCCACTTGTGGTCACTTATGACGGTGGCTTCCTAAGTTCTGTACTAATTTACTAATTTTCATTTTAAAACATGAATATGTGTGTGTGGCAACTGGTGGCTCAGTCAGTTGGGCATCCAACTTCAGCTCAGGTCATGATCTCACAGCTCTGAGTCCGAGCTCCACATTGGGCTCTGTGCTGACAGCTCGGAGCCTGGAGCCTGCTTGGGATTCTGTGTCTCCCCCTCTCTCTGCTCCTCCCCTGTTCACACACTCTCTCTCTCTCAAAAATAAATAAACATTAAAAAAAAATTTTTAAACATGAATATGTGTGCGTACAACTTGCATAACTTGAAAAAATAGTTTTAAAATAAATAAATAACCCCACAGCCTGCTACAAAATTAAGTCCTGGCAGAATGTCCATAGTTGCCTGAGGCCAGGCCCCATGGGAAGGCAAGATGGGGTCCCAGGCTCCACTTCTCAATGTTAATTTCAACCTTTCAGAATCAGGATCCCAAAGGGGAGTCCAGAAGAGATAGGCGACAATGTGGACCAGAGGCAAATTGCTTTTGTTGAACATTCCAAATAGACTTAATATTTGGCATAATATAATAAATATAAATATATAAAAGCAAATAATAATTATATTGCTATAATTATTATAATAATGATTGCTATTCTTAGAATAATATTTGGAATCAAATCACAATACTTTACACAATGCCTATACACACACATATGCACATACACATTCATTTAATTTTTTAAAAATTGGCTAGCTCTCTAAACTGCTAGCAGAAGATATTATCCAATTGTCCCTTTTGTCCCCCCCTTATCCCTTCAAGGGCAAACTGTGGCAAAACTGGAGTTCTTGAGGCAGCCAAGAGCTGAGCTGAACATACAGGGCTTTTCTGGGAGGAGACCTGAGGTGTGAGAGCCAGCACCAGCCCTCTGAGCTAGTTTGGGTAAGGCGGGCATGGCCTGGGCATAGGCTGGGAATCAAGCTCATCTCTCCCGCTCCATCCCATTTATAAATTCTCCCTACTCACTCCCACATGCCTTGCTTCCTGCTTGCACATGCCTGCCCATTGCTGGGTAGGACTGATCACAAATTCTTCCTAATCTTGAGTTGAACTCTGCCTCCCAGAAACCTCTCTTCCCAGGCCCCTCCTCTACCTTCTGGATGGGGAAGTCCATTCTTCCCTTCATATGGAGGAATAAGTGTTTATGTTTCTAGAAAAGGATCATGACAAAGCTCATACTTTTGGCCTGCCTTTCTCATCTCACCTCTCTCTGATCCAGACCCAGGACAGGCTCTCACTGATCTACAAGACAGCACTGCCAGCCTCCTAGAATCCCTTCCCAGGGCATCTCTGCCTTGGCACACCCTTCCACACAGCTCAGAGGGCATTTCCTCAGGAGACTCCCCACTTCGCCCAGCAGAGAGGGCCCCTCCCTGCCTGCATTCCCATGGCACTCTGTAGGCACACCTATGGCTCACCCTCCAATGCACAGAATTCTGTGTGACTTGCCTGGCTCTCTACTCTATAGTCCAGTCAGATGGAGAGCTTCTCTCAGGCAGGAACCACCAGAACGTTCACAGGGGTACACATATAGCTGATGTTGAATCAATATATATTGAGTAGAGAATTAATTAATTAACTAATCTAGAATCCCACACTACCTTTTTGCGAGTCTTAAAGATGAAGAAGAAAGAAAAGAAAAGAAAAAGTCTAGGCATGTTTTCCCAACTCAGAGAACTATATTAGGAATTTTTTGGAACAAAAAACTATCCCTACCCACCCCCTCCTCAATTCCCCAAGGACAGAGGCCCCTGTCCTTCCTTAAACAGCTTGTAGAGGAGAAAGAGAACAGAATTCATTGGGTGGCACCTGTCACATGCCAAGCCCTGACAAGGTGCCTTTCACTGATCACTTTGTTAAGTTCTCAGAATCCCCTCATGAGGGCGGCCTCACTGTTCCCAGTTCACACAGATGAGGATCTTGCTGTGTAACCTGCCCAGGGTCTGTGACACCACAGACAAGAACACGGAGATGTGCGCTTGACCCTAAAGCGCTCCTTTCCACAGCCCAGCATGTCTCTGGAGGGAAAAACCGAAGGAAGGAACAGAAATGATTAAGAGAAATAATGGAGAAGTGAGGTATTCGGAGACCATGTGTATAAAAGAGAAAAAGAGGGGCGCCTGGTTGGCTCGGTCAGTCGAGCGTCTGACTTTGGCTCAGGTCATGATCTCGCAGTTCATGAGTTTGACCCCACATCGGGCTCGCTCGCTGCTCTCAGCACAGAGCCCACTTCAGATCCTCTGTCTCCCTCTCGCTGTCTCTCCCCAACTTGTGCGCTCTCTCTCTCTCTCTCTGTCTCTCTCTCTCCTTCAAAAATAAATATTTAAAAAGAGAGACAGAAAAAGAATGGAGGAGGATGTAAGTCAAATAGAGGTTTCTCCTTCCTCTCCTTCTTCTTCCCCTTTTTCTCCTCCCTCCTCCCCTTCCTCTTCCTCCTCCTTCTTTCAATCTGTCTTTTTAACAGAACAGACTTAAATATGTTGCAGGCAAAGCGGAACAAGACAGAGGGGTCAGCTGAGTGTTTGAGAGAAAGAACTGAGTAAACCCAGTCTTGGAGAAGATGTCTGGGTCGGAGTTGGGGAATGGGTAGATGGCTTAGCCTGGAAAAGGGAGAGGGATCTTGCTTTCTCTGATTTAATTGGAAGGACAGGAGGAAGGCAGACTAACATTTTTAAGTGACAGCTAGAGTGAGGGATTTGCACGTCAGCTCAGGGTGTCCTCACAATCAGCTGGTGCTGTAAGTGTTAGTGCCTATGTTACGGGTGAGGAGGCAATGGGTGTCTTGCACGGAAGAGAGCGGTCAGCAGGTGGGAGGAGGGAGGGAGGAAAGGAGGGGTGAGGGTTGTAGGAAAGGCGTGGAATCCTGTTGTAGGTACTGCCATAAAACAGTTACTGTGTGGCCCTTTACAGAAAATGTGTGCTGACCCCTCTAGTACCCCATCAGCTCCGTGAAGACTAGCACCTTGTCTTACTCCTTTTTACACTGCAGGAAAGTCCCTAAAATACACAGATGTCCATAGATATTAAGAAAATATGAATTAACAATAAAACATCAGATACCACCTTTTTCAACAGCGTGCTATTCTCACTAATTATAGGAAGGCTGGGCTGGTGGCCTTTTTAAAGCAGTATATCCTGCCATTTTTACACCCTCATTTTTCAAAAAAGATGACAGATGGAGGCACTGCAAGGATATGTAATACAGCACCTGAAACTCTGACACTGGACCGATTTTATGGGACCTGATGTTTCCGTTAGATGTAAACTGCCAACGTCCACCTGAAAACCCCAATTATGCCCAGACCCAGCCAAAGCCACATTTCCAACTTGACTATGTTCTTCTAAAACTATAAATTTTCCAACTCAGCTCAGTGAAGAGTGACATAAAGTTTCACATATGTGGTGAGCTGTTTTATAGGCCCTCAGATCTAAGAGCACATGGCAGCTATACTGTTGGCAATGAGACCTGATGAGAAATCAGCCTGGTTCTGAAATATAATATTCCTAATTATAATAGGAACAATGGCATTGGAATGGGCAGACATTATCTCCAGGGAGCACCAGGACTGGTGGGGGGAATCAGAAAGCACAAGGATTCATATGCGGAAGGCCACAGCTATTTGAGAGATGACCATCAATATTCCCATCAGCCTCAGAAATGTCTAAGGATGTGCTCCCTTTTTTCCTTTCCTCGTCAAATAAAATAAGATTTATCACAGGGCCAAGTGATAACACCTTCTCTACTTTTCCAAGGCAGCTCTTAACTTAGAGGGCCCCTTCTCAACTCGAGAAGGAAGGACAGTCAAATGAGATTTTGTTCCTAATAGACAATGAACAGACTCAGTTCACAACCACGTGCGAAATGACATAATCATATTAGCTTCAGTTTATTGCATACTCCCTGTGGGTCAGGCAATATGTAAAGTATTGGACACAGCTCATGTGCCCCTCATAGCAACCTGTGATACAGGTGCTAATGTCTGCATTTTCACAGTGAGAAGGCCGAGGCTCGGAGAGCTGAAACGAGGCAATTTAACCTCTGAGGCCGTGGCAGGGCTGGGAGTCCCAGCCTAGGCCGCCTGGACACCACTGCTAGACCACCAAGCCTTGTGTGTGAGGTGGCAGCTTTCCTCAGAGTCTCCCCTAAGTGAGAAGAAAACACAATCACACACCCGCATGCACACACACACACACACACACACACCAGTGAAACCCCAACCTAAGGACGCAGGGAATTGAAGTACAGACCTGAATGGCTCTCTAAGAGTAAATATAAGGGCTGGAGGAGGGCAAGGAGGCTTTCTGGAGGAGGTGATCCTTGGAGGACGGGAGACCCACTTCTGGCCCTTGTGGGCCTGACTTTGTCTACATGGCCAGAGTAAGTTATTCCATGTGTCTTGTCCCTCAGAGGAGCTCAATAATTATTTGTCAAGTTGACTAACAAATGTAAGTAGTGCCACGAATTGGTTTCTACTTCACTAACACGGCGAGACTCATTAACCACAGCATGACTGGGTGGTTCTGCTCCTTAATGGTGGCCTCTAGTGGGCCCATTGCTCTGCACCTTGCCTTTCTGGCCTGAGCACTGGGGTCTCCAAAGCTGGCACTCACTTCCCTGAACTGTAACAAGAGTGGTTGGCTTTTGGTATTAAGTCCCCATCCTAGCTTGGCAGTGGGCCCTTTCCCTCCAATTAGTCCGACCATCTCCCACTGAAGCTCTCCGCTCCGCCAGCCCCAAGGATGAAGGTGAAAGAGATGTGGAAGGGGGTGCAGTATCGATAGACCCTGCCATTTCCAAGGCCACATAACTGACCGGAAGACAGCTGCCATGTCTTCCTTGTGTTTCTTGGCTCTTTGCCCATGTACTGCCAGTAGCTGGGCAGAGTTTTGAGCTCCTCCTTATAAAAATCAACCAGCTTGGGGCGCCTGGGTGGCTCAGTCGGTTGGACATCCGACTTCGGCTCAGGTCATGATCTCATAGTCCGTGAGTTCGAGCCCTGCGTCGGGCTCTGTGCTGACCGCTCAGAGCCTGGAGCCTGTTTCAGATTGTGTGTCTCCCTCTCTCTCTGACCCTCCCCTGTTCATGCTCTGTGTCTCTCTATCTCAAAAATAAATAAACATAAAAAAAAAAAAAAAAAACAGCCAGCTTGTCTGATGGCAAAGAGGGGACTCCTTCCATTCTGGGAGGGGCTCAGATGCTCCTGTGCAGTGAATATGCCTCAGCAACGGGAGATGGAGAGGAGGGAAATTTAAATGAGTCTTAGGGGATTGGAAAATTATTTGGTGAAATGTTCCTAAGCTTTTTCTGCTTAATACCCATAAATTTCAGGGGTCATGTACGCTAACAGCTTTTGATTTATGATGTTCTTATTCTCGAATTGTATTTAAGCCAAATTATGAAAAGGTAGCAACAGTAAAAAGAGCCTTTTAAAAATGCTTTGGGGTCCATCATGGGGTCAAGCCATTTCTGTCGATCTTTGCCACCACTTTGTTAAAACAAGGGCTGTGGGTGCTGACAGCCGAGTAAGCTAATTGGTGTTGGCCGCCAGCCCACCAGGAATCCTCTTCTTAGAAACTTTTTCTTCCCTTCCCCAGCCCCTGCCACCAGTAAGACCTTTTAATGGCTGCTGAGGGCAAGCAGGGAAAGCATGCCTTGGGTAAACTTTGTGGGGCCAGGTCTCACTCAGCTGCCATAGCACACAGATATTCCCAAGGCCTCTAATTAAAATGCCTACAGTCCACCAATTCGCTCCTGTTTCATTGCCCAGGGGTTGCAAAGCTCCCTGCTAATGCTGAACACAAATTAACAAAATGCCGTGTCAGCCTTTCTTGTCCCATTACAATGTTATTGTCATATTTATTAGCACAAATCCCTGTAGGACACGGGGTGGAATATCTAAAAAGTGAGTTAAGCACTCTCCGTGGCTGGATGGGGAAAATGCTTTGGCATTTCGCTGCGGCACGCGTCAACTTTGCGATCCCAGCTCACAGCCACTCTCCTCGGAAGACAAGCCAGCTGTGTTCTCGTTCTGGATGGGGACGTTCTCTAGACCTGTAATTATCTTCCACTCCTGCTACCGTAAAATGACTAGGTTGTGGCCACCGCTTTTATTGCAAAGAACAGTGCTCTATTCGTTTACCAAAATTGAACAACCTAGAGCATTACCACGAATTAATTACAGACCGAGGGAAAAACTACACACAAACTGCACCCATCACAGTGCTCTAAATCACGTTAGCCTAATCGCTTGATATGCAGAATTAAGTTTACTTTTGCACATCTCCCTCCATTGATTCCTTCCCCTCCCACTTTGTGTCTATCTGGCTGCCTGCTTCTGCACTCGTCCGTGGGAGATACATTTTACCCCGAGGAATAGCAAGGTCAAAATAGGAAGAAAACAAAACACCTCTTTGGAAGGTTTGGCAAGGAAGCAAAGGTATGTACTATTACAATTTTGTTCTTGGCAACAGCAGAGACATACATCCTGATACCTTCCTTCTTTCTCCTTGCCCACTAGAAAAATATTCTCAAGTCATGGCGCAGGAGAAAGCGTAAGAATCTAAATATTATATAAAAAGGCACAGAGGAAGTCTGCGTGGAGAATCCGGGTCAGGGGAGTGATGTGTAAGCAGTGTCTTGATGGACACATAGAATTTCATCACCTGGAGAAGTGAGGGAAGAGAATTCCAGGACTGAGGAATAGAAAGTGAAAAAAACACAGAGGCTTCAAGTATATATGGGAAAGGACAAAGGGCTCATATAGGCTTTTTCATTTCTATTTTTGTTTGTGTTTTACAAAAGGTATAATGCATTCACGTATGGAGATGTGCGCTCAAGGAATTATTTATAATGGGCAACATGGTGCAAACATTTGGCAACCAATGATACAAACAAGGGACTCTATTTGAGATATCTAAACAATTAAGGAACTGGAGCAGATAGGTGTCTTACAAAGATAACTTTGTGCATTACATGAGGTGGGGGAAGGGTGGGGGGCTACAGGCAGAGAGGTGGAGCTGAAGGTCACGGCTATGGTCCAGGTGGAGGGTGCTAGTGAGGACCTGAGCAAGGGCAACAGAGGGTGGAGGGAAAAAAGGGGGAACCACAGGAAACTCTTCTCGGGAAGTCATATCAATTAGGACTTCCAGTTGGAAGGCTTGGGGTAAGCGAAGTTTGGGATTCTGAAACTGTTATCTTGGAGGGGAAGATTTTGTGAAGGTAGAATAAAGGGGAAGATGTGGGGCAAATGAGAAATCCAGCTTTGGAAACATTGAGTTTAGGGAGCCTGTGGAACATGTGGGTAGAGATGGCCATTAAAACAGTTGAAATTCCAACCTGGAAACCAGGGAGCTAGCCAAGCAAGCCTTTGGGTACATAACCCCCTCACATAATGACTCATCTCCCTTTCTGTCCATATATCCTTCAGTCCCTCTAGCAAACACAAGAAGCACCTCTCTGTGGTAGACCCCATGCTCATGTCGTCAGCAGGCAAGAGCAGTTAACAAGCTGAGGCCATTTATTTTTTTTCTTTTTTTTTTTTTTAAATTTGAGAGAGAAAGAGAGAGAGAGAGAGAGCACATGCAAGTTGGGGGAGAGGGGCAGAGGAGGAGAGAGAGAATATTAAGCACGTTGTACATGGAGCTCGATGAGGGGCTCAATCCCACAACCCTGGGATCATGACCTGAGCCAAAATCAAGAGTTGGACCCTCAGTGGACTGAGCCACCAAGGAGCCCAGCAGAGCCTATTTCTTGGCTGATAAGGCTGAGCCTTTGCACTAACTACTTGGTCATTGGCCTCCGTCCTGGACTTACACAATAATCGTGATGCCATCACTATTGTCAGGTGAGGAACACAAAGCCAAGGGCAGTCATTCTCACTCCTCTCACTGCAGCCTTCCCCACACTGCCTGCCACGTCAGCACCCAAAATCCACTGGAAATCTTCCACTGGCATTGGTATATGGATAAAGAAAGCTGCCAACAAAGCCCTGGGAAAACCATTGGTCCCTATGCAAGGCAGCTCTCCTGGTACTTTCTCTTGATGCCTAAGACACCAACCAAAAAACTGTGACAGGTCAGAGTCAAACTCAATTCACACCATCAAATATGAGTGAGGACAGTGTTTGAGCTATATGGGTTTTTTTTTTAAGTTTATTTATTTATTTTGAGAGAAAGAGAGAGAAGGGGAGGGGCAGAGAGAGAGAGGGAGAGACAGAGAGAATCCCAAATAGGTTCCATACTGCCAGCATGGAGCCCAACTCCAGGACCGAACCCACAAACTATGAGATGATGACCTGAGCCAAAACTGGGTCGGATGCTCAACCAACTGAGCCACCCAGGTGCCCCCTTGAGTTATATGTTATAAGCAAATATTTTCAAGCTTCTCCAGCATCACATATTGCTCATCCTCAAATCAGGGATTTTAGGGCAACATTTTGGGCCAGTTGGCAATGACTGTGGCCAAGGATTCAAGAATGCAAGATTTTTGTCCCAGCCCAGCTACCGTCATTGATCCTGAAGCAAGACATTTAACTTACAGCGCCTCACTCTCCTTGCAACAAAGCTTGTTAACTACTTCATGCACATGCAATGCTCTGAACATCAGTTTTAAAATTCAATAATTACTATTCATTTTCAACAAGTTAATCTCTCAAGAATTAGAGGAAAATTCCAGATCGAAGAGTTCATGAAGATCTAAAGGGATGAAAGTAAGATTAATAATTGTTACTCAAATAGAATCTGTCTCCTCAAGACTCTGCCTCCCAACTAGTGCACAAAGCATATTAGGATGTCTGCTGCCCACTAGGGGCGTCTTCTGTCCCACTGGGAGAGGTAGAATGCACAGGGGGGGCTATCAGCAGGCACAAGTTCTGGGATGCTAGCCTACCTCTATCAGTACAACCCTCCTTGTTGAGTTTCAGCAATGTTATGGACTTCGGGAACTTACACTACTGAGGCAGGAGGAGACAGGGAGAGATTCCAGTTGTCATTTAAAAATGATTTGGAGACATCAAAACACCTCCTCTGCCCTGAGGGCAGTGGCAGAACTGTGGTGAAGTACATCCCTCGGCGATCTGGAGTGGGCATAGCAGAAATGTGACTGACCTCACCTTCAAAAAATGGAGGTATTTGTTAAATCGTAAGAGACCATTATGAGGCACATTTACCATCGATAATTTACAGGGCAATAGATGAAAATTGTCAGATGAAATCTTAAGATAAGCATTGTTATGCACTAAATTGCATAATTCATCAGCATCCCACAGCTGGCCTCCATGTTTACTGTCAGTGCCTGGGGTTTCCCACAGTTCTACAGCTGCAGAGTTCCCAAAATTCATATGTTGAAGGCTTAATCCCCAATGTGACTATATTTGGAGAGGGCCTGTGAGGAGGAGATGAAGTTTAAATGAGGTCATGAAGTTTAAATGAGGGACCCCCAACAGGACTGGGGTTCTTACAAGAAGGAGATACACCAGGGGTGCAAGCACACGGAGGAAAGACCGTTGAAGACACGGCTAGTAGGTAAGCATTCACCAGCCAAAGAGAGCGGCCTTAGGAAAAACCAAACAGCTAACACCTTGAACTTCTACTTCTAGACTCCAGAATGATGAGAAAATAAATTTCTGCTGTTTAAGCCACCCAGCATCTGGTATTTTATTATGACAGTCCTGGAAAACTAATGCAGACGCTATGAATATGTTTTCTTCCTTACCATGGGAAACAGATCACCTCTGTTTTCATCCTATACATACATAATCAAAATAAATACACTTCGTTTTCGTGAACTTGCTTGTTTTCTTTCACTGCATTTTGTGCTTATTGCTCCTCATATGATTTCTGAATCAACCCACCCCTACTTGTCTCTCTAGTCCTACCATGACTCGTCATTATAGCGAGGAAGACTCCATCCCTCTCTCAGACAGCTAAAGATAGGCGAGGGCAATAACTGCTTGCATAGATTTGCAGCCCTTTGTGTAAGCTGAGGGCTGCCCAGAATGTTACAATCAAAAGGCATCCACCTAAAGAAAAACATGTGTCCTCTTCCATCTTCCACCTAGACGCCCATCACTGATGTTCTGTTCTGCAATGACACTTGAAGCCAAAGAAGCCAGAGATAAAACTGTTGACCTCAAGATTTTTATCCTGCTTCCGGGGGCAGTTTGGACACAAATCCACAGAGAGTGGGCAGTGGGTAAGTGAAATTGATGGTGACACATAGCATCATCTAAACAAGTATGGTCCAGAGAGGGACATGAAAATGTCCGGCTGCCTTCATGGCCAGGACACATAGACATATCATAGCTCCTATGATGCCATACTGAATACATCACATTTGAGCTCCTTGTCACCACTATGCCAGACTTAACATGAAATAGTGAGGCAGGGTATCAATGGGCCTCACTTTCACAGCATTCTCTCACTAGAGGCCTGAGCTTGCTGTGACATACGATCCTGTATGGGAGCCAGCAGGGTGCCTGAACTGTAGCTGTAGAACTGTGGGCAGCCCAAGGAACTGACAGTAAATATGGTGGCCAGCCGTGGGATGCTGGGAAACGACCACTCCTGAGAGGGCAGCTAAAAATCTAAAGGATAGCTCAAACTTCCCCAGAATTAGAGTCACCAATAGGGACATTCTCTAAAAACTGCTCTGAAAACCAAAGGATAACTTCAGGAGACATTATGGAAAGGACCCAGAGGATCATGTCCCTAAGGATAAATGAGCAATACCACCTGGGATTTTAGCTTCAAACCCTTGGACTAGAGACATGGACAGCCTAAGGCTCAAGGCAGTGCTTACCAAACTTCAGATCCCTTAGGTACAACATTTGCAAAATGTGTTATGTCTGAATACCTGCTATGATGGCTAATTTTATGCATCAATTTGAGTAGACTGTGGTTTACTCAGATATTTGGTCAAAGATTATCCTCAGTGTATCTGTGAAGGTGTTTTTCGATGAGCTTAACATTTGAATCTGTAGACTAAGTAAAGCAGATTTGCCCTTCCTAATGCAGGTGGGCCTTGTCCAATCAGTTGAAAACCTAAGTAGTTTAAAAAAGCTGAATAAGAGGGAACTGCCTGATGGCCTTTGACCTGGGACATTAGTTTTTTTCTTGCCTTTGGAGTCAAACTGAAACATTAGTTCCTCTTGGGTCTCAAGTGTGCCGGCTTTTAGACTGGAATGATACCATTGGTTCTCCTGGGTCTCCAACTTGCTCACTACAGATGTTAGGACTTCTCAGCCTACATAATCATGTGAACCAACTCCTCACAATAAATTTCCATCTATCTATCTATCTACCCAGCTATCTATCTATCTATCTACCTACGTAACTACTATTGGTCCTGTTTCTTTGGAGAACCCCGACTAATACACCTGAGATACCCTATTTACCTAATACTTACTGAATCTTTAAATGGCCTATTTGAATAAATACATTTTTAACTGCAACTTTATGTCATATTCACAAATTCAAATCAAGTATTTGTCATTAAAGACATAAATATATATACTAACTGTAAAATTAAATATGCACTTATTAAAATAACAGTTCCCCTGAAAACACTTACTTCTGATGGTAACTGTATATGAAGCAAAACTTCTTCTCTTATTTCAATTCCTAGCAAATGGATATAAACTATATTTTATAGTGAATCTTAGCTTCCTTTTGAAGTAGAAAATCCTTCACTCTTAAGCATCAAAAATAATCCACAATACCCAATACAACAGAAAGAATGCCATTAACGTGTTTTGGTTATCAGTTGCTACATTTAAAACTATCACAGAATGTGTGGCTTATTATGTCCCATCCATTTTGTGGATCAGGAATTCAGGAAAGGCTAGATTGGACAGTTTGCCTGTGATCTGTGGAGCATCAGCTGGGGAGGCTGAGATGGAAGGATTCACTTCCAAAGTGGTTTCTTCATCCACACATCCAGTAGCTCCATTTCCTGCCTCTTCCTCTGCCCCGTGCCCCCCCCCCACCCATCCTCATGTCTTTTTTTGTCCAGAACCTTCCACAAAGCTTTGGCTCCTAATAGCATGGCAGCCTTGGGACAATCTTCCTCTTATTTGCTGGCTCAGGGCTCCAAGAGTGAGCATTCTGAGTCCCAGGTGGAACTGGAAGACTTGTGATGTCAGTCCTGGAACATTATCTCGGCCACATCATATGAGTCAAGCAAGTCACTTAGAACAGCCCAGAGTCAAGGAAAGGGGAATTAGACCCCACAGCTTCATGGAAGGAATGTCAAAGAATCTGTAGCCATGTTTATTCCTCTACCCCATTCTTATGTTCTCGACAAGGAAAAAGTTCTCAGACATGGGATTTCCACATCACAGATCAAAGTGTATACCATATATCCAGAGCTTATACAGGAGCCAGGCACATGAGAGCAAAGGCATGGGTTTGGCTTTGAAATTGGTTATAGAACCTCCTGGATAACCTTGAGACACTTAAACTCGCTGCTTAAGTTCACTGAATCTTAGGGTTTGGTCTGTGAAGTGGAATAATGATATATTCCAGGACGGCTGTGTGGATAACTAGTACAAAGTCTGCATCATCATGGTCCCTCATTAACTGTTAATGCTTTCAAGCAAACCCAGAGAATAGTGAGGACTTTCCAAAGGTGTTTTTAAAATACTCTATTTATTACGATAAAACCTATGCATAATCTGAAAGAGAACGAAACATGATAGAAAACGTCTTCTCAAGCTTAAAGGTACAGTTTTTTAGAGGAAATCCACTACAAATCTTCTCAGAATGTTAAAGTTACACCCAAATTCCTGCCACAATATTTGAGATGTCTCTACTTAGCAATCATGTAAGGAACTGACAAAACAGAACCATCTTTTTTTTTTTTTCAAATGTTTATTTATTTTAGAGAGAAGGGGGGGCAGAGAGAGAGGGAGACACGAATCGGAAACAGGCTCCAGGCTCTGAGCTGTCAGCACAGAGCCCAGCGTGGGGGGACTCAAGCCCACAAACCGTGAGATCATGACCTGAGCCAAAGTTTGGCACTTAACCAACTGAGCCACCCAGGCACGCCCAGCACCATCTTTTTAAAACTATAATTAAGCAGGCATTTGGGGAGGTAAGAGAAAGTGGAGTTCATGGCAGGTTGGCATACTCTGATCCACAGATGCTCAGTGGTGGTGAAAACACCGCCTGTAGAGGGGCATTTTGGGAATGTGCTGGATGTGGTTTTACCTGGCCCAATACTGGGAGCAGGGTGAGCATTACTGCATGTCGGGGGCAGAGACCAGGGACACTGGACACACAGAGCTATCCCCCATGATGAAGTGCGGTCTCGCCGTATGGTCACATGAGTGAAAATCTTGTTTTTGTGAACCAGGAGTGAACTTCATTTTATGTATAAACACATTTCTACTTAGCTATAATATATACTTTACTTTCCAGGAATGTAAATAATACCTAAAGCAAATGCATAAATACAAAATTCTATTTTGTTCAGAATACCAAGAGTTGTTTGCTGTTTGGGAAAATCACGTCACCAGCAGCAGGACCAGCTTGTGCTGCCTGAGTCGCCAAGAGCATTATTTTAGACTGCACTGGAGGTAGCAGATGTCAAGCACCTGACCCCTTCATGTGGTGTCCAGAACAGGGCGCCCGCACCGGAAGTAATCATTAATTACTTTGTTTTTATTCCTCTTTATATTTCAGTTATGACATGACACTGGTTTTTCTTAGACTGTGGGTGTGGGTGGGCTGTGTTATCTGGGAACTTCACTTTGGGGTTGCAAACAGGGGCTTAAAAATATTCGTAATAAAAATGAGGGTTGAGTCTGACAGGACTGAAAGCCTACTGCTTTAAAAGAAGTTTGCTGTGGATCAAAAATGCCTTTCCAAGTGGAAACACCAGGGAATCATTTCCTTTCTGGAACCTGCTGGACCTGGGAGCAGCCCAGCCGGGTTGAGCAGAAGCAGCTGGCTCTGACGCATGAAAGAGCTCTTTCTCCTCAGCCCTCACAGGTGAAAAGACAAGGACACCCCATTGGCTTTTCAAAACTGAAGAAAAGACTCAGCAGACTTCATATGGCCATGTGAGCCTCCACAAGTTATTTAACGTAAGCCTCAATTTCCCTACCTGTGTAATGGAGATAAGAATAGCTCTCGTATTGGGGCGCCTGGGTAGCTCAGTCGGTTAAGCATCCAACTTTTGATCTCAGCTCAGGCTGCACAGTTCGTGAGATTGAGCCCCGCAGTGGGCTCTGTGCTGACCTCACGGAGCCTGTTTGGGATTCTCTCTCTCTCCCTCTCTCTCTCTGCTCCTCCCTTGCTTTCTCTCTCTCTATCTTTCTCTCTCTCAAAATAATAAGTACACTTAAAAAGAGCCTTCGTATTAAGCACCCATGTGGTTTAAGTCCGATAAATAAGATAAAGCATGTTTAGTGCTTCTCTCAGCATCCCTGAACATATGATGCTCAATAAATGAGAACATGTATTTATTACCACTCGGATAGCACTTTACACATACTTTTCCATATACTGTTTCCTTTGAACTTGATATACATTATCCCGTACAACCTTCCCAACGACTTCTGAAATATTATATCCTATGATCTAATAAAGTTGGGGTGACACCAAAGTGTGTGTATGCTCTTTCCACAACACTGTGCTGTCTCCACCCATGCTGACATTACCATTCCTTGAATCACTCATTCCACAAATATTTATTGGGCACTTGCCACATTCAAAGCACTGGGCCTCAGCAGTAGTGACAAGAAATATCACCTCCTCGGAAGTAAGGGGGGCCCAGGGTTGCCACCATACCTGCCCTGGGTCACATCAGTAGCCATTAAACTGGCTTTGCCCACTCAGAATCCGTGCTGCTCCATTTATATTTATTCTATACAGCTCTGAAGACAAAAGTACCCCCTTAGAGGAGGAAGTTACTGCAAGAGGAAGCTAGGGGAAGTTCTGGAGGGGAAAATGCCCTTGCTAACAATTAAAGTTTCCAACAATGGAAGAGGGGGCAGCCTCTTGAGAATAGAGGCTGTGCTGTCTGTAACTTTAGCAGACACTAGGGAAGAGTCTGAGGCTTGACCCTGGGAGGAAGGCTTTTACAATCCATTCAATCTAAGAAGCTAGGAATCACTTCAAGACCACTTCTCAGAGTATAGGTTTTTGCCTTTAACTTGTCCCTTCAAATGTCAGATGTTTTTCCCTCGAGTTCATTATTTCAGTCATATTTTAACCTTCCAGTTTACACAGCGGGGTGAACTGGTATGAAAATGGTCTGGAACCATGGGGGAAAGGAAGGGGGGAAAGCTAGTTTCAAACAGAGAGGGAGGCAAACCATAAGAGACTCTTAAATACAAAGAACAAACTGAGGGTTGATGGGGGCAGTGGGAGTAGGGGAGGGGAAAATGGATGATGGGCACTGAGGACGGCACTTGTTGGGATGAGCACTGGGTGTTGTATGGAAGCGATGAATCACAGGAATCTACCTCCAAGACCAAGAGCACCCTGTACACACTGTATGTTATCCAACTCAACAATACAGTATATAAAATAAACAAATAATTAATTAATTTAAAAAGAAGAATAAAAAAGAAAATGCTCTGGAACTTAAGTGATTCCATGGTCCCAATGTAAATTCTCCTTATCCTGTCCTAAATCTGTATTCCCAGGGAAGAGAAACCCCCCTGGAAACTGATAATCTACCAAGTACACAAGCAGAATACAGGAAATCTTGGCCAAAGGAGGCCTTGGCTTTGCTTAACTTTGTCCAGGAAGCTGTGTAACCCACACTATCCGCTGTTAGAAATCTACAAGGACAAGCCAGGTCCTTGGTCCCATGGAATTTTTTTTCTTCAGGCATGAAAATGTTAAATATAGTCATAAAAACAGTGACCTAACCTGTGCCCAGAAATATATTTTTTAAATGATTTTATTTCCAGTTTATTCCACATTACTCTGGTCTCAAGCCAATTAGTAGAAACTCAGTACTTGACCTTAGCAGAGATTTGGGCTGAAACACGTGTGAGACAAACTTTTCTGAATGCCTTTTTCCTTACCCTGCTAATGGAGAATTTTAGTCCCTTTATTTGTGACTGGGGTTCATGACAAACGACTTCTAACTCAAAGGGAAGGCAACAGAAATAAAAGACCGGTCCTCTATACCATCATAGGTCATCGGCTTCCACACATTGTCACACACATCACACCCAACTTGACTTTATAACTTCAGCTCCCTGGAGAGAGTTTATACTCACCTGGTCTCATTAAGGCAATGCACAAAATTGTACAGCCTTCCCACTGTGGGACCAATTAACCATTTCCATATCAGGCACCAACATAACCACACCATCCAGTTTGCCCTCATTATTTATGTCAAGTACTTAATTATGTTACAAACACTCAAAACAAGTGCCGTATTTTCATACTGTGGGTGGTGATTTCAGACATTAGAACCAATTGAGGGTCCCCCCACTGCACTGTTTCTATACTTCCTAATGTGTGCACCAAAATATAAAGTGATCTACAGCTTTCCACTTGAAGTGTTGTTACAAGCAAGCTCTTAAAGGGATATGATCAAATATGCTTGAACATCTCATGGCATCTGAAAGGGAGAATTCCCAATATAAGGGGAAATGCACAGGTGACCATGTAGTGTACTGACCTCCAAATCTCATGGCAAACTCCCTCAGCACAGGCAAACAATGGCAACAGCATGAACAAATGGCACACATTTCTCAAGACTGAAAAATGACAGAATCTATTCCCAGAGTGGCATTCTTTACCAATCAATAAGCCCAGTGCCTCACATGACATTTTTGAGTTATTCTCTTTGGGATGAACAGCATATTTTATAGCTAATTGTTAGATTAAGCCTTGATATCACCATAATTTCCCAATAGTGAGGGTACTAAGTCCTAAGGGACTATGAAGAAAAGTGGTCAGCCTCTTTTTTAAAAGGCCATAAAGAATGAGAATAATTCCTATTGGCTTATAATAGTTTAGAAATGGTTAGTTTAGAAATGTAATAGTTTAGAAGTGGCCCAAAGGAATTGTTTGTTGCACGACCTCCAAATCCTGTCTCTAAAACGGAAAGCATGAATGCCCCAAAGTTGGCTTTCACCTTGTGGTTTTCTCTCCAGATCTTCCTTTCCTTGTTCATAGTTGCCTGTCAAATAGGATTAGAATCGTGATGCCAGCCCCAGGCCAGCTCAAAGGCTGCATCCGGGGCAGACCCTCAGATATGGCCACTGTGATGTTAACCTCGGTCTGGTGACAAGGCTCAGGCCCAGCTCTGGACACCAGGGCAAAACAGACTCCTTGGTATTCGGTCCTGGTTTTCTCATCAGAACGATGATGTCCCAGGATGACTTGTGGACAAATGGGAAAGGGAAAAGAGGAAACCTTTCTTTCAATCCAAAAGGAAATGACCCAGCAGGTCTATAAGCTGACAACCACATACTAACTGTTGGCCATTGTTGAGTCCCTTCTGAACTGCAGCAGAGGAGGGAAATAAGAGGGAGAGGGATGGTTAAGTACTCATTGGATGGGGCATGGAATAGGGTCTCTCCTTTGGGTTTTATCCCAGTACCTCTTTGTTAAGTGCCATTTTCCTATGGCTGGACCAGGACCCATTGAGGGTAATTCTTTGCTCTGCTGGCCCAGTGTTTGTTCCCAAGTTTAGTACCCATCCTCATGAAAGGCTGTGTGTTTCTTTAGGATTAATTTCAAGCCATATACTTCTGTTTTGAAAGAATGATGGCTTTTGCTCTGTAATGAGAGAGCAAAAGAGCAAAGACTTTTGTTACCAAATATTCAGCTCCCAAAAGTTGAGTCACTATCACGGGGCTAACCAGACAACGTCACCACCTTGCAAAGCATAGCATTGACACTATTTTTCCCTGACACATCAATTTTCTCATAACAGCCAACTCCACTCTGTTTCTAAATTGTATGCCTTATAGAGAAAGGAAGGCCATCACTCCTCAGCCAAGCCCCTTCCCCAAAGGGCTGGCATAGCCTGTCTGCAGGACTATGCAATCATTCTTGAAAATCAGCAAAGCTGGGACCACGTCCCATTTATCTGACCCATAAATGCAGCTGCTGAAAAGAGATGCACGTTTGCCTCCCTCACAAATAAAAATCTAGGTAGAACATGCCTGAGTTGGTGGGAGAATAAAGAGAGGTTCACCTGTCTATGCCGCCAGATTCTATAAAACACAACTGGCCAAATAGTAACAAGAGCAATCGCAGGGAAGCCCACCCACAATTGGATCTCAGAATATATTCCCGTTACTCCAGGGTGTCACACAGACTCAGTGGAATGATTTTTCAGCTTAATACAAAAGGAGAACGGCCACTAGGTAATAAATTCCTCTCTGTCCTAAAATAATAGTCCACCAGGTGATCATTGCAAGAAGCAAGAGGTGTTTTATCTCCTCCGTGGCGGCAAAGTGCCTCTTCTGATGCTGACTGATTCCCACATGCACAAACCCTGCTTGCCGCTCACCTCCGTCCCACCTTCCTGAGGACAAGGATGCTCCTGGCTGTATCAGCACTGCCAGCTGAACCGGCAGCAAACTTTATCACCAGTACCTCATCTCAGCCAGGCTCTCGGCTCCATGAAGCAAGAGTCCACCAATGCTAACATTCAAAGAACCCAGAGGAAGGGGAGAGAGGTCTGACTTCCAGAGGAGTGATGTGCAGTCGTTACCACTTGCCGTCCAGCCACTGTGGCCGAATGGCAGCATCCCTCATCAGGCTGTCCTTAAACATCACCCACTGGTGACTAGCTGGAGTGTGTCTGTGTGTGTGTTGGTTGGGGGGACGGGGGGTTCATTGTGGAGCCGGATGCTCTGAAATGCCCAGTGCTCCTGTACCTCTTCAGATATTAACATACATAGGTCAGAATTAGCCAAATTTCAAACGGCCACGAGCATATCCCGAATGGCCCTCTGTCTGTACCTCCTCTCCTCCAAGTCCCAATCTAAATCTCGGCGCCTGACAAACCGCGGGGTGAGAGCCTGCAGAAACACTAGGGAAGAACCCTTGCCGGAACTGAAACCGAGATGAATACAATGAAAAAACACTTAGGACCTCGTGGGCTTGCAGGCAGAGCACTCGAACCCAGTATGTGCGAACCAACAAATGCAGGATTGGCCACAGCGATTTATAGCAGAGATGCTAGCAGAGATTTATAGGAGAAGCGAGAGTGTGGCGTTCTTGCAAATGCCGAGGTTTGGGGGAGAAAGGTGGAAACGGACAATGAAAAAAGAAAAAGCGACGGATTCCAATGCAACCCAAACATTTGGAGCCAACCTTGCAATCAGAAATTTTACCATGATTTCGGTGATCCTGATGGTCTTTGAACCACGCTGGAAAATGTCACAAGCGATGTTTGAATTAAAATCCAGTAGATTTGCCAAAAGACCAATTGTTTAAAATTGGCAGCATTCCAGAGAACTTACTAGGCTGCATACTGCCCGGGGCTGAGAGAATTGCTAATTCTAGAGAAAGTTAATTATCACCTTATTGATAAAGGGGTAATTTTTAAAGCTTATGGTGTGGCTTTTGTGACTCATTAATTAAAATTTAGAGTAATTTACTAGACACAGCGGTGGCTTCTATTACATTATATAGGTATCAAACCATTTGGTTTTTGGTTTTTTTTTTCCTCCCAGGGGCTGTTAAGAAGCCCCCTCATCTCTCCTCACCTGCCTTCCAAAGCACCAACCACAACCACAACAACAAAAACATTAAAAACGTGTAAATCTCAAACCAGCCTTTTGGGAGATCGCTGGATTCAGATGCCCAAGGAGGCACTTAAACAAAGCTCCCTCCTAGATAGGTCCAATGTGCCCACCAAAATGAACAGACACGTGTGCTCCCACCCAAAGGGACCGCTTTTACAAACTTCATCTCCAAAATGTTAGACGGAATGTTATGCCCTTCGGTAGTTAAATGGGAAGAGAGTCACTCCTCCTCTCCTCGCTCTTCTCTCCACCTCACCATCCCCGAGTAAAAAAGCTTAAGGCTCGGAGGCAGAGGACAGCACAGACCAAAACGGGAGGTGCTTGGAATCTGAAGCACCCAGCCCCACCGGACTCGGGGCAGCGTCGCCTCCCGCTTCCTGCAGGACGCGTGGACTGCGGGGGGCACGCCCCGGCCACCTGGCTGGCGTCAGTGTGATGCCCAGGCTTCCAGGGGGACACGCCGGCGAGGAACGACGCCCCGCGGAGCTCAGCCGCCCCCTACCCCCACCGGCCGGAGAGAGTTCCGAGCTTCCGCCCGCCCCACCTCTGCCTGGACCCAACGGTGTCAGAAGGGCTAGCGTATGTGGGTGCGGTGTGTGTCCTCCGGGCGCCCCAAGCTGTCAGCAGATCTGCAACACCCTCGGAAATGGAACTCCCCCAACGTACGAAGGGGTATTCCTCTCTGAGCATTCCTTCTTTTCATTCCAGGGAACTTCAGTAATGTTGCCTTAAATTTGTTGGAAGTGTTTGCGATCCAGAATTGAGATTAAAAAATAAATAAATCCACCACGTTATGAGAGAGGTCTAACGCAGTCTGCTTGTGATTTTCACATCGTTTAAAGTTGCAAGAAATTTTAAATTCGATCTTTGTGCTTTGAGGCACCGACTGAATTTTTTACAATAAGCAAAATATTACTTAACATTGAGAAAGTCATTACTTTTTTGAATTTCCAGCGTAAAGGTTCTTGCAGCAGGACCACAGCCCCGTGGGGTGTCCCAGCGCGGACTTGATTTCTAGCAGCTGGTCTGCTGGCCTTACCTGCTGCTGGAGAGCCCTGGCACCCCAGCCCCCCAGAAACCAAGAACCAGAAAGTGAAACTGTTTCTGCTGGTTTCACTTGCCTTGAAAACATACCACCAAAAGCAAATAAAGGACCGAAAGCGATTTACTCTTGTTTCTCTTATTGTTTTACATTCTTTCTATTATCGTTCATTTACTTTTTTTTTTTTTTTTTGCAGCCAAATAAAAGTAATTTTGGAGGCACGAAGAAATTGAAACACGTTACACACAGAAGAACTGGTTTTTGTGGGATTTGCATGTGTGATTCTATAAAGCAAGCCGACTGATAAACTTCCCAAAATATTAGAGACTGTCCACATACACAATTTAAAGAGCTAAGGAAAACATAGTTACATTTTCAAAAATATCTGTCACACATATGTTTAAAAGGTAAAGATTCTGGTGCCACCAAACAACTCCCCTAAAATTGAAGTTCCTACGTTAATGTTTTATTTGAGTTTAGATGATCACTACTGTCCTTCTAGGTAATCTTCACCCAGGTGCTGTTGCTCAAATAACCACCCCCCCACCTCATTTTTTCAGGCTCGTTCTACCAAGCAACACAAAAATGCTCCACACAACTATTGTACCCCTAGATCGTTTACTTTACCACACTATAAATTCCTTCTTAGTTATTTTTATGCTTTCACTTCAAATATTCTATGTTTTTTTAAGTCTTGAGAATAAAAGCAACTATGCCTCTCACTCTTCAAAAATGGTTCCTCTGGTTGAAAAGAAAGGAAAACGCAAGAGTGTACAACGTCTCGATTCTGAAAAGCCTGGATCACTTTCTCAAGTACCACAGGGTCTGAGACCAACCCAAAGCCACTTTCTCAGAAAGCTAGTGATTGTCTAACCCTCTTGAGTACTGTCATATAATCCAGAGACAACACCATGAGTCACCTCTCCATTATATTATAGGTAGTAGAAAGGGCTTTGACTTAGCACCTCAACTATCGCTCAAATGACTCACAGCCAACACCACCCTCATCCACTGTCCTGTTCTGCTCGGCAAGCAAGCTGCAGAGGTACCTTCATGCTGCCCCGTTCCAGTTACACAACACCCCACCTGGGAAGAAGGTAGCTCTGTATTTGAACTTGGGAAAACTGATCCTGACATTCCATAGCCACCTGGTTTCTCCCACAAAACTAACCAGTACCAGCAACTAGCAGTAAATAGTATTCTCATCTGTCTTGATAAATTAAGAAAAAAAAAAACAGTACAAAGACATGTAAAATATTCCATCTGGGATATAAATAATAAAATTCAATTTTAAAAAGTACTCTTGCATGTTCACAACACATCAATTTTAATAATTAGATTTTAGTAAATACGTTTATCCCAAGACATAAAACACTTTTTAAATTAAAACAAAACAAAAGCAAAGCGAAATCATCATGCAAAAAACCCACAAAAAACCCAAAAAAACCCCACAGGTATTTGAGTTCACATTCGGGGGAGAAAAAACAACTTTCTATATATTTAAATGCAGTTAAAGAGTAGTGAATGTGTACGTACCCCAAATTTATAAACTATATAATTCTATCCTGCATCTTCCTCTCTAAGATCTGGTTAAGAAATCAAACATTTTTGTTTTGAGTAGGAGGAACTGAAGTTTACCTGCTGGCCTCAGTGGTTTTAGGACAGGGCACTCGTGCATTGCCGTAGAGGTAGGCATGCAACCCAGATAAACTGAACCAGATAACCTGTCGTGATGACAGTAGAGAGAGAAGGAATCCTGTGTCAACGGCACACCCTCCGATTGTGCATCTCCCTTACCTACGGCTTGTTCACCAGAGCCCTGATCAGGTTCTTTACCAGGCCGGGAATGTTGACTCAGAAGACAGATGACTTTCGGTACATGCAAACCGAGTATTACAAAAGCTAATCTTCCACCCGTGTGTTAGTAGCTCACAGTTCGTCTCCAGCAGCCCTGCTCTCCGGCTGCAAACATCTCATTAGACTAATGCATTCAGCACAGGCAGAAAACTCGATTTACCATAGCTACAGCAATGAATTTCCATTACGATGACAGCTTCAACCACATCATGTCCGGAAAACCAGCCAACCACTGGCTTTTAAAGAACACACACATTTTACATGCAGAAAACGAGGCGTGTGTGTGTATGTGTGTGTGTGTGTGTGTGCGTGCGTGTGTTTCGTGTTTCCTTCCTCTTAGCAGCCCAACTAAGAGAAATGTGCAGTGTAGCTTTTTGCCGACATGAGCTGCAGGGTAATGACACTTCTGCTTCTTTGGTAGTTACGTCCTTGTAATAACCTGAATTATGTCACAATTGTCAGAATGGGTGTTTCCAACATTTCGGTTTTCATTACCCCTCCTCTGTTGCCATAGAAACCAGACTGTAACATCATCTCTTTGTCCCGTTCCTGCAGCAGTGTGGGCCAGCACCGGGCTTGTAAGATACTGGAGAGCAAGAGGAGTGGATGTTTGACTTTAGACAAATAAAACGATAACAACAAAAACATTCTAATAACATCACTGTTCAGGAGAGCCTGTGTGTTTGCCAGAATGTTGCCTACTCAGGCCAACACACCACGGTCATACATATTGACTCTACAACTGCATACAACACACGTAGTCAGGGGACGGAGCCCAGACTTGGGCTCCAGGTCTGTGTGTGTAAGTGCAGAGTGTTTCTACACTCGTGGTCAGGACTGTATGGGATAGAGCAGTCCTCATGCAAGAAAAAGGCTACGACTATTCACCCTCCATGCCTCATTGTGTTCTCTGTGGCAAATCAATTCATACTGGTAAAGGGACTTTTTCTCCTGTTTTTTTGGAAACGGGAGCAAGACTCCCCTTTGCCCAGTTCTTTCAGCCCATTCTGGAGTATTATTCCAAAGTATGTCCTACAAGGCAAAACATCCATTCAACAAATATGTGGCCACCCATAGGCTTACTCCTGGGGATGCGCAATAAGCAAATTTAGCAAATGTTTAGGACTAAACATGAACCAGAGCCAATTAAAGCCTAGACCGCAACTTGGACAGTTACCGAGAGAGACAAAAAAGAAATTACAAGTTGAGGTTTGTCTGAATGCATATGCAGAGTGACATTAGAAAGAAATAAGAAGCCACTCTCCTCAAATTACGAACGCATGAAAAAATTAAATTTTTTTTGAAGTCAAAGCATTGTACTTATTGAGCAAGAAATAAATTCGCCACTTTAGTTCATTTAATCATCTAATTTTGTTTTTTCATTTTGTGTGGGACAAGGCAAGTTTGGTAGGTTTTCATTTTGGTCATTTAATATAAATTTATTTCATTAAAGGAGGAGGAGGAAGAGAAGGAGGAAAGAAAACAGGACCCAATGGATGATTTCAACTGCCAGCATGTCTGTCACAGTGGTTGTGTGTATCATGCCCATGACCTCAAACACAATCCCACAGTATGCTCAGCAAAGGACCTCAAGCGGTCTGGGATGCAAGACCAGTGTTCACTTTAAAATGTTTCTTCAGATAAATAAAATCGGTCTTATTAAATGATCACAAATATTTCTCAAATACTGTGAAAGAAAGAAAGAAAGAAAGAAAGAAAGAAAGAAAGAAAGAGGAAGGGAGGGAGGGAAGGAGGGAATGAAGGAGGGAGGGAAGGAGGGAAGGAAGGAGGGAGGGAAGGAGGGAAGGAAGGAAGGAAGGAAGGAAGGAGCTTTGCAGAATCTGCCCAAAAGAAAGGAGTTTCCGCTTTTCCTATTCAGCTCTGTGTGAGTCCGTGATTCTGAGCCTCGAAATCCATGCTTCCTCACCTCCTCCCAGATGTGCTATTGTGACCTGTCCTTAAGCCGAGCGTGTCTGGGATGCAGACATGAGCATCGCAGGTCAACTGCATAGTGAGACTTCAAATTGAAGTTAACTAAAGATGGCTTACTTAAGAAATGATCAATAGATAGATCGATTGATCCATCGGTCGACAGATGGATATCCACTGGAATTTCTTTTTTTTATGCACCAGGACTTTAGGGGTTAAGAAATTAAATCCATGTTTTTAAAAGTTCTAAACGTTTTTTGTTCCAAGAAAAAATTAAGTTAAACACGTAAAAGAAAAGAAATTTGGTGGGCTGGCTGCGTACGAACTGAGGGATATGTTAAACAGAAAAGGGGCCCTTTCCAGCTAACATCCCTCTCAGTCTTGTACACCCCTGGGCTGCGATCGGGATGCTTAGGTTGTGCCACGTTGTTAATTTTCTTTGGCTCTGTGGTTACATTTCTGTCTCAGACCACAGGCAGCACGCTCCACTCTTTCCACACAAATGCTACTGGGTTGGTGGTTAGCAAGAGGCGGCCAGAGGGAGCAGGTTAATTTGGGGGCATCCCAAATGCAAACCTACTCAGAGTAGTATCCATTTGAAGAGTAATCCCTGTCAGTGGCTGGTAAAGAGCTATGGTTCCAACAAGTAGCAGGTGTCGAGAGCTGTGTCCTGGGCAGGGGAGTCAGTGCTACTGCGAAAACAACCTATATTATCATAGTAATAGCTAACATTTACTAATGAAATACTAAGTCAGAGCCCTTTTCAAGCGTTATCTCACTTATAACAACCCTATGAAGTAAGTACTATGAGGACTATCCCCATTTTACAGATAAGGAAACTGAAACAGGATGCTAATAAGTTGCCCCCAAGGTACCACAGCTCAGAAATGCCGGATACAGGATAGACCCAGCCAGTGTGTGCCCAAAGACACACAATTAATCATTTGGCCACATGGCCTCCTGGCACTGCCCCTTCATCCAGCTCTGCCAGTAACCCAAAGACATTGGTCAAATCACTGTCCTTAAATAGCACGGGAGGTGGGGGTAGGGGACAAGATTGTCTTTGTGGTCCCTTATGGTTCTGACATTCTACAGTCCAATGAACCACTTTATCTGCAGGGCTGGAACAGACCAATGCTTTGGGTTGGAGGAGAACTCAGTCGTAGTCGTGGCTACGGCCGTGACTGCTAAGGAACAAAATGCACCCTCTCTCTCAACAGAATAAGACCTGGTAAACCCGTGCTTTGGAATGCCAGTTTGGGATGGAGGTGGTGGAAGACAGCATGGAGAAAGAAAGCTTTAAAGGCTGAGATTCCATTCCTGAAGTAGCAAAGGGAGACCCGTCTCCCATACTCCAGCGGCCACAAGACTTTGCTTCCCACCATTCAACACAGACATGTCCTTAAGTGTTGGAAAGTTTGAGAAGTTTCAGGGTTATGGAAGTTATGAGGGTTATGTCACCATTTTGCCAAAGTGGAAATTGAGGCAGCAAGTGATTAACCTGACTAGTCAGACAAGAGTGGCAGAACAGAAAGTGGATGCCAGACCCCTTGGCTCCTCCAACCTGAGTCTTCTTCGACCCAAAGCCCTGCCTTCCATGGGGCCAGATTTTCGTTTAAACAAGGCACCAGGGATCTTTGGAAATTAAAAACAAAACTGTTCTTTTTAGTGAAGGTAAACAGGAAGCAACCTCAATGTTCAATAAAAAGAGATTACTTAATGGGGCGTCTGACTGGCTCAGTCCGTAAAGCATGTGATTCTTGCCCT
Organism: Neofelis nebulosa; assembly: GCF_028018385.1. Lineage (NCBI taxonomy): Eukaryota > Metazoa > Chordata > Mammalia > Carnivora > Felidae > Neofelis > Neofelis nebulosa. The sequence continues at coordinate 100,805,105 of NC_080787.1, forward strand.
CAGGGTTGTGAGTTTGAGCCCCGTGTGGGGTGTAGAGATTACTTAAAAATAAAATTTTAAAAGAGAGAGAGAAAGAGTTTACTTAAGTAAGTGTATCATGTGTCCACACCACATATTATACAAAGTACTACCAAAAAAGATGTCATAGAAAACCATGTAATGACGTGAAGAAATGCTCTCAATATGAAGTTGCTAAAAAAAATTGCAGGTTACAAAATAATATGTACAACCTTGTTTTGAAAAACTAATTTGCAGAATGCTGGAGATATGTTAATAGTAATGATCTCTTGACGATAAGATTATGAGTATTGTGTATCTTCGTAATCTTTCTTTTATATTTTCTACAAAGGAAGACCTACTTTTTGGTGACAATAAAAAGTTATGTGAATTAACTGGTAACAGAATTTTTCCTATCACATCTACAAACATATTTGCTGATAATTCTCATAAATCTTAAATTTCAAATTTCCTTTTTAACCAATGAAATAAAAATAAAACATCTTAGGTCACATTCAGCCATGGCCTTAGCCCGTGCTTCAAGCGCAGAGTCTGCCCTCAACTCACTCAAGCTGTCTTTGCTGTCCTCCCCTCTGGGGTTCACCACCTCCTAACACCTTCAAGCCACACTGGGTACTCAGCACACCCACAATAAAATCAGAGACAGACTCCCTACCCTTCCCCACCCAAGGGGTCCCTCAATCTGTGAGGTCCTCGCCAAGCTGGTAATAGTCTTGTTCAACTAAAGCCACGTGCTAAAGACACCAGAGGTTGGGAGGGGGTGGGGGACGTGATGGAATAAAGTGAAAATCACTCCTGTCCAAGGAAAGAGTGACTCATTCAAGTTCTCCTGGGCCTAAAACATGGTTCCTTTCAGGTGGGGCCTCCTCTCTTTGTGGCTCTGGGCCTGTGGCCCTGGCTGATATTCAGGGACTGACTTAGTGGAAATATTTGTCTCAAGGTCTGGCAGTTTGGGTAGTAGCAAGCGCAGAGACCCTCATCCCAGGGCCAGTGTCTGCTAACAGGGGTGGTATGGTGAGGGCATGTGTTGACAGCCGGGAGAGCTGAGGGGGACAACAGCAGAGGCTTTTTCTTTGGTCACTAGGCCGTAAATTTCAAGATGGCAGGGAACCAGTCTTGCACTCCACTGTATCCACAGCACGTAACACATGTCTGGTCTACAGTAGGAAGTCAACAAATAATTATTGCTGATGAATAAAAGAAACTAGGGGTTAAAGATGGTGACCTAATCTTAAGCAATATTAGTATAAGCTTTTAGACACTATTCCTTTTCCCCGGTAAAAGTGATTGACTTTGGATGTCTGTCATCAAAAATAAAAAATAAAAAACAAAAATTCCTAACCTGTTAAAATTGAAAGGATGATTTATATTTCCAATCTTCTTCCTCCTTTATACTTTTAAATTTTATCTCCTGCAGATCACTTCTGCTTTGAGGCATTTCGTTTGAAACGAGCCAACTTTTATTCAACATTCATACATGTGATCTCCAAGCACTTTTGGCTATTTGCTAGGTTTCCCTTTCCTCCTAAAATATTTTCCCCTAGTTAAATATGAGAAACCAACTTGTAGTGCTGAGAAACTCCTAGGTTTGGAGAAAGTGAGCCCAGACAGATCTATATGTGCACTCTAAAGAGACAGAAAAAGGGCACCTGGGTGGCTCAGTCGCTTAAGCATCCAACTTTGGCTCAGTTCATGATCTCACATTCGTGGGTTTGATCCCTGCAATGGGTTCTGTGCTGGCAGCTCAGAGCCTGGAGCCTGCTTCCCATTCTGTGTCTCCCTCTCTCTCTGCCCCTCCCCCACTCATGCTCTGTCTCTGTCTCTCTCAAAAAATAAACATTAAAAAGAATAGAAAAAAAAGACTTCAAACAAAGTAAAGAGTATAGGCTGATAACTGATACTGCTGATAACAGTTACTGCTTCTGGGCCCAATTTCTATAGAAAGATGTGTGTGTGTGTGTGTGTGTGTGTGTACACACATATAAAGTAGAAAGGACATAGCAGGGGGTCCAGCCAAAAGAGACTAATTTTTTTTAAATTTCATTTAGATAATAGCCTCTTGGGGTTGCCTGCACTTTCAGGTTCTAAAATAAAGTCATCGATCACCCACAGCTCTGCCTGCCTTTATTTGAGGGAATATCTCCAAGATGAGCCTCTTAGTTACTAAAATTTGAACCTGAATGCAGATGATACAGTCTGAATTTTCTCACTCTCTTTAATAAAAATACATCTGGTTGGTGAATAAAAAGCAACTGCTGATGAATTCCTCTTAAGGATAACCAACTTTAGTGTGGACCGCGTCTTTCATAAGCCCACTTGGGGCAGAAGCTGAAATCAGAAAACTGGGTCTGGACCCAGAAGAAGGAAGAGGGAAGTAAGACTGCAAATAACAGTAAGAGCAACTCAAACTGGCTTAAAAATAAAGATCAGTCATTGGCAGAGTGTCCAGTGAGCTTTAGGTGAGGCTTATCCAACAATTCAGTGATATCACCAAAGAAATGGTCTGAATCATCCTATGTCTGGTCTCCCTCATGGTCACAACATGGCTGCCAGTTGCTTTCAGGCTGCCATACTTTCCTATTGACATCCAACACAAGGGAGAGCCTCTTCAGGTACCATCCACAGAAGAGCTAAGAAGTTTCTTTCCTAGAGTCTGCTGCCAACATCTCTCTCATCTCATTGCCTGGAAGTGGACTATGCCCCATCCTGGAACCAACCAATGCCACCAGGATACGCTGATTGGCTTAAGTCCACCTTTGGAAGGAGAGGAGTTCTGCTTTCCTCCAGGAAGAGGAGCTGCCAGGGGAGGGGTGGATGCCTGAATAATTGCCATACTCTTAGCAAAAAGGAAGAGAAATGGATGCTAAAAGACCAAAATCAGCAAGAAGCTACTGACTTGTAAAAGGTGGGGAGGGGAGATCTAGAAGAAAAAAAGTGTGAGGGGGTAGGGAGATGGTAGGATGTTGTGCATTATGACTGAGACCCACATCCCATAGTGCTCGCAGACACTGATCTTTAGGAAAGACCGCAGAAATCATGAAGTGCTTGATGTGGTTGAATTTCTTGTAGAAACTGGTGAAGACACTGAGTTTTGCATCGTGGGTTGATGCAGGTGAAACCAAGACAGCTCATGAGAAGCCAGGGGGCAAGACCAAAGGGATTTAGAAACTGTCAAGCCTAGGGGAGTAAGTAGCCACACCAGGAGGACTCTGAACTTTCCCAGGGTGTGAAAATCAGGAATTTAAAGGGCAGAAAGGCAGCCAGCTGACAAAGGGGCTAGAGTCACGTAAGTTGAGTGTGTACTTAGCTGTATTGTGTCCTTTAATAAAGGGGAGAGATCTTCTGGAGAGGAAGACTTGACTGGAATTGGTACTCTCCAGGTGAGTTATTTAAGAGAATATTGGGATTGCTTTAATCTGGCTGCACAGTTTGTCCCCCAGCTGTGTGTGCATGTACATTTGTGTGTGTGTTGGGGGGGGTGTGGGGGAGAGTGTATGTGTGTGGTGTTTTGTGGGGGTTAACAGCCAGGACCTACCTTCAGGGAATTGTGGGAGGGTCAGTTCTGAATTTTTGAACCATGAAGGGCTGCAGGCAAGCCTTGGGAAAATGGCCAAGGGGGAACTGAAGGAGCTGGTGAGCAGGCACCACACATCTTGGGGCACAAGGGGCACTGTGGGGACTCAGGGATTGCCTGCTTTTGGTAGCAACAGGACATGACAGCACCATCTAAAAATGGACCCTTTGGGGCGCCTGGGTGGCTCAGTCGGTTGAGCGTCCGACTTCAGCTCAGGTCACGATCTCACGGTTCGTGAGTTCGAGCCCCATGTCAGGCTCTGGGCTGATGGCTCAGAGCCTGGAGCCTGCTTCCGATTCTATGTCTCCCTCTCTCTCTGCCCCTCCCCCATTCATGCTCTGTCTCTCTCTGTCTCAAAAATAAATAAACATTAAAAAAAATTTTTTTAAATAAATAAATAAATAAAATAAAAATGGGCCCTTTACTGACCTTCCAGTGACCAAGACCACAAATGACCTCTTTGGACTAAGAACAAATCTCTCTGTAGAGAGATGTCCCATTTTCCCAGACTGTAGGAAGAGGTACAGCCCATATATGAACACTAAAGGAGATAGAAATAACAAAAAGTAAAAATGAAAAGAAAAATTAACAAGAAATATACAAGTTTTATTTGAAGTTCAGTGGCTCAGAGCAGAGATTCTGGCTTGACGATGTCTGTGACCATGGTCAAGAAACTCAAATACCAGGGGTGGTAAAAGAAACATGATGTCAGGTCTGGCTCAGCCTTAATTCTTCCCCAGTGTCCTCTAAGGCTTGGTTCAGGAGTGTTTGAAGATGGACAAATCATCACAGGGTAGTTGGTAGGAGTGATTCATTCCAGAATAACTGTGAAGAGAAATTCCAGAATGATGGATGCCAATAGACCTAGTGAATTGGCCATCCTAGAGGAATGTCTCCAAAGGAAAAAATAAAACTAGGAGGTAAGGTAATGTTAGAACATAATGAAAGCATTACAGTGCTGATGGACAATTTGGGGATAAATTTATGGAAGTTGCTTGGAAAATCAAGTGAACAAATAAAAAGAGAGTGAGAATTATTAACCCTAAGAGAGAGAAAACCATAGTACACCATAGCTCAATTCTAAATAATATATGCATTTTCAAAATAATATTATCACTAAGTATTGATTTCATTAAAAATTATGCTATAACTTTATTGGGAGGATGAGGGGAGGAAAAGGTGAGATGAGGTTTCCAACAAAATCCACATCTTCCAAAGTAAGAAATCAATAGATTATATCTAAAACAAAAAATAATCAAGAAATGGCAATCTATGCAGGGTAATTACAAATTCAGAGGCAAACATCAGAAACAACAGCTAAAACCAAGGTTGTCATTACAGAGTGGAGATGGGGGACAACAAACAATTATTTTTTATATAAATCTTATAGAATTATTTCCCTTTTTAATCTTTCTCAATAGATACAAACATATATACATACATGATTTTGATTGTAAAAAGCATTAAATAAAAAATTTTAAGCATGCTTATTAAAATAAAAAAAAGAAAAAAACAACAATTGATCCTCTACCTCTGAGAGTGGAAGAGTTCATAAAAACTAGGAGCATGATATTTTCTCACCTAAGGAGAGTTGTCATTTTTAAAACATTTAATAAAACTCAATCACAAGTTAAAATAAAAATTGCAAACAAAATTTCTAAACATTTAAACCTGATTTTATGGCTTTTTAACTCACGATAAAAATGCCATGTCAGTACATTCTTTTTGAAGATACTTGACCATTGCTCTCTAGTCAAACTTTTTCTCTTGGAGACATCCACTGAACAGTGTAGCACCTAGAACAGCACCTGCCAGATGGCAGGCACTCCATAATGTTTGTTAAGTGATAAATGAATGCATAAGAAATACTAATTTGTTACACACCTGTGAACATCTAGTATCCTAGCTTGAACTCTGAATGAGTGGGAGAGAGCGTCTTGAGAGCAGAGGCTGTGTCAGATTTACCACTGGGTTCTGATCTGAGACAAATAACATGAGCCACCAAATGCCGAGGACACACTTTATCATAAGCAGGGATTTTATAACAAACATGGCACTTTTTGAGCTATCTAGCATATCACATGCTCACAAAGTCTTGACTTCTGAATGTCTTTCTCCTAACTTATAGGTGAAATGACAGAGAACCTTTACTCATTCATTCATTTAATAAATACGTAATGAATGCCTTCCACGTGTCAGGCACTATTCTAGGCTCAGCTTAAGAAAAAGACCAAGAAGCCAAGATGGCGGAACAGCATGAACGTTTTTTTGCATCGCACGTTCATGAAATACAGCCAGATCAACACTAAACCATCCTGCACACCTAGAAAATTGATTTGAGGATTAACACGACAGTCTTCACAACCTGAACCACAGAACTCAGCAGGTATGTGGCACAGATAGGTGAACTCGGGGAGAGAAGCCGCTGAGGGCAGGGAGCTGTTTTGGCTTGTGGAGAAAGGATGGAGACAAGAGGAGACTACGGGAAAAGCACCCCCCCAAAAAGCAGCTGGAGAGAAAGTGGAAAAGTAGAAACAGCCACAGGGACTGAACTAAAAAGGGAGAAAGGAGAAAAGAGAGGGTTTAAATTCCACTAAGACTCTATAAACAGGGGAAGCACAGAGTCTGAAACTCCACAGCTTGATACCTGGCGGTGCTCTGGTGGAGAGGGTGAATCCCCAGGAGCAGATTGAGGTCTGGGGGATCCTCAGGCCACACAAGGAGAGGCTGTTCCCCTGCTAGGAGGACATTTGGTAGAGAGTGTGCAGCCACCCCAGAGCCAGGCAAAGGTCCCAGCAGACCCCAGAGAACAACCACATTCGCTGGTGCTGGTACAAGGATGTTACAGGGGAAGACTGGCACCAGATGTGTGTTGTGGTTTTCCATAATCCCTGAAACACTGCTGCTACACGATTGCGTGAACGTTTTCTGGGGCGGGCTGGCACCCAGCTGCAGTCCCTGGGCATTGGCAGCAGCGCGGTCTCCTGAATGTTCCTGGGTGCGGCCAGCACCCGGCCATTGCTCAGTGAGACCCTCCCCCAGAAGGTCTGAGCAGGTCGAAGCCACAGTCCCTCAGAAGCAAGGGGTTGGGAAACACAGCCGCATCTGAGATAAAACTCTGGCAACCTGATGGCTTGGTCACAGTGTAAAAGCAGGAAGTGGATGGAAGCCAGAGACAAAGGACAGTGTGCTATTATTGCTTGGGGAGAATAGAGTTCCAATACTAGAGACTGGGTAGCTGGGTGATGCCATTTTCACCCCTGCTGCGCATGTGCATACACACCTACAGGCACCACAACAATTCACCCCAGCAAGCTAAGCAAAGCCATCTGGTGGAGAATGGAGCTGTTACACGAAGCCCCGCCCAGCAGGGCCAACCTCACTCTTCAGGAACACCCTGGGGCATCTCCACCTGCTTAGTTTATGGACTTTAAAGTGCTTCGTAGTTTGACTTCTAGGGGAAAACGATGTAATTTCAATCATATTTCAGTCTGTTCCACTGGTCCATCTATTCAATTTTCTTTTCTTTTCATTTCCTTTCTTTTTCTTGAATATAGAAAGAGAAAACATGTATTATCAATTTTTATTAAAAATAATTTTCTTTAATTTTTTCTACTATATTTTTTACTTTTTTGTAAGTTTTTCAAATTCTTCTTTACTTCCATAATTTCATTTTATTCTATTTCATTGTATTCATCTTTTCAAATTTTCAAATGTTTCCCCCTTTCCCCCCCTTTTTTCTCTAATCTATCAAGCTCCTTTCAACAACTAAACCAAAACACACCTAAGATTTAGCATCATTTGATTTTGTGTGTGTGAGTGTGTTATTTTTAATTTTTTAATTTTTTTTACCTTATTAATAATTCCTTTTCTTCCTTCAAAACACCAAAATGAAGGAATTCACCCCAAAAGAAAGAGCAGGAAGAACCAACAGCCAGGGACTTAATCAACACAGATACAAGCAAGATGTCTGAACCAGAATTTAGAATCACAGTAATAAGAATACTAGCTGGGGTTGAAAATGAATTAGAATCCCTTTCTGTGGAAATAAAAGAAGTAAAAGCTAGTCAGGATGAGATAAAAAATGTTATAACTGAGCTGAAATCTCAAATGAATGCCACAGCGGCAAGGATGAATGAGGCAGAGCAGCAAATCAGTCATATAGAGGACAAACTTATGGAGTATAATGAAGCAGAAAAAAAGGGGGAGACTAAGACAAAAGAGCACAATTTAAGAATTAGAGAAATCAGTCACTCATTAAAAAGGAATGACATCAGAATCATAGGGGTCCCAGAAGATGAAGAGAGAGAAAAAGGGGTAGAAGGGTAATATGAGCAAATCATAGCGAAAAACTTCTTAACCTGGGGAAAGACACAGACATCAAAATCCAGGAAGCACAGAGGACTCCCATTAGATTCAACAAAAACCGACCATCGACCAAGCCACAGAAACTTGGCAGGCCAGAAAGGAGTGGCAGGGTATATTCAATGTGCTGAATCAGAAAAATATGCAGCCAAGAATTCTTTATCCAGCAAGGCTGTCATTCAAAATAGAGGGAGAGATTAAAAATTTCCCAGACAAACAAAAATTAAAGAAGTTTGTGACCACTAACCAGCCCTGCAAGAAATTTTAAGGGGGAATCTCTAAGGGGAGAAAAGACAGAAAAAAAACAAAAAAAAAAGCCAAAAGCAACAAAGACTAGAAAGGACCAGAGAACACCACCAGAAACTCCAACTCTACAAGAAACATAATGGCAATAAATTCATATCTTTCAGTACTCACTCTAAATGTCAATGGACTAAATGCTCCAATCAAAAGACATAGGGTAACAGAATGGATAGAAAACAAGATCTGTCTATATGCTATTTACAAGAGACCCACTTTAGACCTAAAGACACCTTCAGCTTGAAAGTAAGGGGATGGAGAACCATATATCATGCTAATGGTCAACAAAAGAAAGTAGCCATACTTACATCAGACAATCTAAATTTTAAAATATTTTTTTTAACGTTTATTTATTTTGGAGACAGAGAGAGACAGAGCATGAACGGGGGAGGGTCAGAGAGAGAGGGAGACACAGAATCCGAAACAGGCTCCAGGCTCTGAGCTGTCAGCACAGAGCCCGACGCGGGGCTCGAACTCACGGACCACGAGATCATGACCTGAGCCGAAGTCAGCCGCTTAACCGACTGAGCCACCCAGGCGCCCCCAGACAATCTAAATTTTAAAATGAAGACTGTAACAAGAGATGAAGAAGGGCCTTATATCATAATTAAGGGGTCTATACACCAAGAAGACCTAACAATTGTAAACATTTGTGCACCCAATGTGGCAGCAGCCAAATATATAAATCAATTAATCACAAACATAAAGAAACTCATTGAAAATAATACCATAATAGTAGGGGACTTCAACACCCCACTTACATCAAGGGACAGATCATCTAAACAGAAAATCAGAAAGGACACAATGGCTTTGAATGACACACTGGACCAGATGGATTTAACAGATATATTCAGAACATTTCATCCTAAAGCAGCAGACTATACATTCTTCTCCAGTGCACATGAAACATTCTCCAGAATAGATCACACACTGGGACACACATCAGCCCTCAACAAGTACAAAAGGATCGAGACCATACCGTGCATATTTTCAGACCACAATGCTATGAAACTCTAAATCAACCTCAAGAAATAATTTGGAAAGATAACAAACACTTGGAGACTGAAGAACATCCTACTAAAGAATAAATGGGCTAACCAAGAAGTTAAAGAGGAAATTAAAAAGTTCATGGAAGCCAATGAAAATAATAACACCACAACCCAAAACTTCTGGGATGCAGCAAAGGCAGTCATAAGAGGGAAGTATATAGCAATCCAGGCCTTCCTAAAGAAGGAAGAAAGGTCTCAGATACAGAACCTAACCTTACACCTTAAAGAACTGGAAAAAGAACAGCAAATAAAATCCCAAACCAGCAGAAGACAGGAAATAATAAAGATTAGGGCAGAAATCAATGCTATCAACCCCCCCCCCCCCGCAAACAAACAAACAAACAGTAGAACATATCAATGAAACCAGAAGCCGGTTCTTTGAACGAATTAACAAAATTGATAAACCACTAGCCAGTTTGATCAAAAAAGAAAAAGGAAAGGATGCAAATTAAAAAAAAATCAAGAATAAAAAAGGAGACATCACAACCAACACACCAGAAAGAAAAACAATAATAAGAGAATATTAAGAGCAATTATATACCAATAAAATGGGTAATCTGGAAGAAATGGACAAATTCCTAGAAACATATAAACTACCCACATTGAAACAGGAAGAAATAGAAAATTTGAACGGACCCACACCCAGTAAAAAAGTAGAATTAGTAATCAAAAATCTCCCAAAAAACAAGAGTCCAGGGCCAGATAACTTTCCAGGGGAATTCTACCAAACATTTAAGGAAGAGTTAACACCTATTCTCTTGAAGCTTTTCCAAGGGATACGGATGTGTTCTTTTGAAGGGGCACATGCACCCCAATGTTTATAGCAGCACTATCAACAAAAACCAAAGTATGGAAAGAGCCCAAATGTGTCCATCAATGGATGAATGGATAAAGAAGAGGTATATATATATATATATATATATATATATATATATATATATATACACACACACACACACACACACACACAAAATAAGAGTATTACTCGGCAATCAAAAAGAATGAAATCTTGCCATTTGCCACTATGTGGATGGAACTAGAAGGTATTATGCTAAACAAAATTAGTCAGAGAAAGACAAATATCATATGACTTCACACATATGAGGACTTTAAGATACAAAACAGATGAATATAAGGGAAGGGAAGCAAAAATAATATGAAAACAGGGAGGGGGACAAAACAGAAGAGACTCTTAAATATGGAGAACAAACAGAGGGTTACTGGAGGGATTGTGGGAGGGTGGATGGGCTAAATGGGAAAGGGGCAGTAAGGAATCTACTCCTGAAGTCATTGTTGCACTATATGCTAACTAACTTGTATGTAATTTTTTTTTAAATAATTAAATTAAATTTAAAAAAAAAAGAAAAAGACCAAAATGTCTACCCTCAAGGAGCTTACCCTCTATGGTAGAGAGACAGACAATATGCAAGATAAATAAGTAAAATAGGTCCATGTAAATGGCGATGAGTGCTAAGAAGAAACATTTGAGCAAGGAAGGGGGATAGAGAGTGACAGGGTTATGGTGAGAAGGAAGGGAATTGTGGCTAAAAGGAAAGGAGCAAGAAGAGTCTGCTGGAGGTGAAGATGTGTTAAGACCTGAAAGCAGTGAGGGAGGCAGAGCCCAGTGAGACTCAACTCCTCTACACAATGCATAGTGGAAAGACAGTGAGCAGGGATATCAGCTCTGGGGGACCCTCACCCACTGCATGATGGTAGACTAGCCTGACGTGGGGGCTCCGTCTCACAAACTGTGAGATCATGAACTGAGCAGAAATTAAGAGTCAGCCGCTTAACCAACAGAGCCACCCAAGAACCTCCCAGATGTTAGCTTTTAAAATGACATAGGGGCATCTGGGTGGCCCAGTTGGATGAGCCTCCAGCTTCTGCTCAGGTCATGATCTCATGGTTCATGAGTTTGAGCGCCATATTGGGCTCTCTGCTATCAGCATGGAGCCTGCTTCAGATGCTCTGTCCCTGCGCCCCCCCCCCCCCACCGCCCCTCCCTTATTGGTGCTCTCTCTCTCAAAAATAAAACATCTAAAAAATAAATAAAATGACATAGATAGCTTACAATATTAAAAAAAACATTTTATAGCATCTAGTTTTCAGAGGTCCTGGGTGGGACAGAGCTAACACCCAGAGCCTGATCTGAGTAATTCTATAAATTCTTCCTCCTCCACACATCTCTGTTTGCATCCACTAATGTACATAGCGACATAGGACTCTTCTAGGGGGTGAGGGGTGGTAGGAAGGCTTTCCCTTCTTTTCAGTTTCATTAATTTAGGCTCTTAATTATATCCTTTCTTCTGCTTGTTTTGGGTTTCATTGTTTTTCTTTTTCTAGTTTCTTAGAGTACAAGCTTAGATTATTGATTGGAGACATTGCTTCTTATCCAATGTAAACATTTTAGTGCTATGCACTTTCCTCTCAGCATTACTTTAGTTGAAACCCAGAGATGAGATATAATGAATTGTCATTTTTATTTTGTTGAAAGTATTTTTTTAAAGAGAGGAAGTGCACACACTCGTGAGCAGGGGGGAGGGGTAGAGGGAGGGAGAGAAAGAATCCCAAGCAGGCTCTATCTCAGCTGGATGTGAGGCTTGAACTCATGAACTGTGAGATCATGACCTGAGCCGAATTAAGAGTCAGACACTTAACCAACTGAGCCACCTAGGCACTCCCAAAGTATTCTTAAATTTGTTTTGAGGCTTATTTTCTTTGTCCATGAATGACATAAAAGTATATTCTTTAATTTCTGATTATTTGGGGATTTTCCAGGTATCTTACACTTACTGATTTCTAGTTTAATTCCATTGTGCTCCAAGAACATCTTTTTGAGAGTTTCTTTCTGCCTTCTTTCCCTCTTCCTTCTTTTCTTCCTTCCTTTTTTTCCTTCCTTCCTTCTTTCCTTCCTTCCTTCCTTCCTTCCTTCCTTCCTTCCTTCCTTCCTTCCTTCCATCTTCCTGCCTGCCCTTTGCTCCTGGGCCCAGCAGGAGCGCTCCACATGCTCTCTGGCCGACCCCATGACTCTTGCCCACAGGCTGCACCTCCAGGAGCCAAGAAGAGATTTCCATTTTTAAAAGTTTGTTAAGGTTTTCTTTATGGGTCAGTATATGGTCTATCTTGTGCCTGTCCTGTGTGCAACTGAAAAGAATATGTACTGTGCCGTTGTTGAGTACAGTATTCTATAAGTGCCACTGAGGTCACGTTGGTTAATGATATTATTCAGATCCTCTATGTCTTCTTTGCCTCCTTTTTCTATGCATCACTGAAGTCTCCATCTCTAAGTAGATTTGCCTTTTTCTCCTTTGAGTTCTAGCAGTTGTTGCTGTGTGTGTTTTTTTAAGCACTGTTGTTAGCTATGTACACACTTAGGATTATTAAGTCTTTTTGGAGGATTAATTTCTTTATCACTATATAATACCACTATTTATCCTTGAAAATATTCCTTATTTTGAAGTTTACCTTTTCAAATATTAATACAATACAGCTACTCCAGCTTTCTTTAGTGATTGGATGGCGTCTATTTTTTCATCCTTTTACCCATAATGAGGCTATGTTTTCATATTTAAGGTGAGACAATATCAAGTGGTCTAACATATATGCATTTGGAATACCAGAGGGAGAAGAGAGAGAGAATGAGGCAGAAGAAATATGGGAAGAACTAATGGCTGAGAATTTCTCAAAATTCATGACAGACAACAAACCACAAATCCAGGAAGCTCAGAAACATCAAGCAGAAAACACAAAAACAAACAAAAACATCACGCCTAGGCATATAATTTTTAACCTGCTGAAAATAAAATATAAAACGGAAGTCTTGAAGGCAGTCAGGGGAAAAAGGCAGATTATATTCCCTAAGGCAGGAGACTCAAGGGTAGTCAGAAACACCATGGTAGTGCCTTTAAGATCTTCAATGCAAAATCTGAAAGAAAGAAAGAAAGAAAGAAAGAAAGAAGAAAGAAAGAGAGAAACAAAGAAATAAACAGAAAGAAACAAAGAAAGAAAGAGAGAAAGAAAGAAGGAAGAAAGAAAGAAAGAAAGAAAGAAAGAAAGAAAGAAAGAAAGAAAGAAAGAAAGAAAGAAAGAAAGGAAAAGAAAGAAATCTGGAGTTCACTTCTCCAAAGTTATGGCAACCTATTTTGCAGCAACCTTAAAACTTTCAATAGCATGCCCTTTGACCACCAGATATTCCAAAGTACAGAGAAGTGCCTTATTCAAAGCAAACCAGGAAAACAACTCCCTCTACACCAGTACTCACTGACTCCTTCATCAACCCGCCTGCTCTGCCTGCACACCCTGCTAGTGACGTCTGTGCTGTTGTCCCCACAGGCCCTGAAGAGGGTGACTGCAGAATAGAGTACACTCATAGGCACACTCGACATTGGGAAAGAAGGAGACTGAACATATTACCAGGTGTGGATGACCCAGCTAAACTTCCTGAAACAGCCTGGGAGTGAGAAGGGGTGAGAAGGGGACTTAACCACATTCTGCTTTCACAGACATTAGGGAGACCACTGATACGGAGATTGGCAGGGATAATACCGGGCTGCTGGCGATGTCCTCTCGGCCAGTTTTGGCACCTGTACCCTGGTTTCCTGCCCCTGAGGGAGAGAAAAAGAAACCCAAAGCAACGACAACAGCAAAAATCAAAAAAGACAGAGAAAATCACAACAAGAGCAAACCAAATAGGGGAAACTATCAAGGACACAGCACGAGAATGAAATGAGTATGTATTTACTCCAGAAAAGCTAGAGGTAGGATGGCAGACAGAGGAAAATTGAAAACTAAAATATAAACCATGACACAGAATAATTAAATGATGGGAAACAGATGTGAGTGTGTGTGAGGAGAAGAGGAAATGAAGAGACAGAAAGAAAACCCAAGTTGGCTATGAGAGGGTGAGCGGCTCTCGCGGCACGGGGTTGACTCACGAATGCGGGATGGGACATGTGTCCTAGACAGAGGGTGCCAAGGAAGGAAGGCAGAAGAAAGGGTGCTGGTGCCCAAGGCCACAGGTGAGCAAATGAAGTAGGCTTGTACTGGCAGTCTTCTTCCCCTAAATGCACTGAGAAAAAATTGTTAACGGGCTCACAACGCATCAAGCAGTTGATGATTAAAATGATTTGCAGGGTGCTGATTAGCAACCCCAAGCCTCAAACATCCTTAGAGGTGAGCGGAAGGGTGTTAAGCCCCCAGTTGCTCCTGTAGCTCTCAGCTGGATCAAGGCTTCCTCACTCTGCTACCTTTATTTTTAAGGACAGAATCTAATTCGTTTTCCAAACAACTACCTCCAAAGCCCCAAATTGCACTGGCAGTCACAGCAGGGGGACTCCCTCCCTGCAGTCAATTCTCCATACCATATGCTCACATGCCAAATTTCGCACCTTCAACACTATATATTTTGGAGAGACTAAGAAATCATATCCCTAACGTAGTGATTCAAAGGATCTCACTTTGGCAAAAAGGACCATCTGAAATTAGGCTCGTTGGGGTAGGGGTGGGGGTGAGTCCAAAAATCTGTCCTAACACAGCAGGTCATGATGCCCCCACCTACCAAGTTAGTGTTGTTGGAGCCTGAACACTCTCCCATGGGGGAGATCACATGTGGGAGATCACATGTGCTATTAGCCTCTTTTCACACTGGACTTAGCAGCTACTGGAAAGATGATGGTTCTCTGGAAATGACAGAATGATTGACTGGAGTCTTTCTTCTCCATGGATCAGTGGAGGGAATGGGATTTTTCTTACTTGCTTGCATGATTTCCTATTACCAAATGGAATATTAAAATCTTATAACAATGATAAGGTGACCACAATCTGAGTCTGAAACTCCCGTGACTGTGCTCCCATAGAAAGAAATAGGCACGGGTATTATTTTGAATCCTCAGATTTCAATTGTGTGTGACAGAACATTAGAGTTTTATTGTCCGAGTAAGGGGATACAGTGTGGGAAGGCAGGGTTTTATGAGACCCAAATTACTACGAACATTTACCACACGTGTTATTAAATTTTTACCTCAAATCCTCCAAATGTCTGCCCTTGTTTTTCTTTCCTGGACCAATTCCCAGCTCCCCATGGAACTCGGGTGTCACGTGGGTTGCACAAATCGACTGCATGCTCTGCATGCAGTTCTGTTCCCACCTGCTGAAGAGAAGGACCCCTCCCTGAGGCTCATCGTGGAGAGGAAAGCACTTCTTCTGCTGGGAACTCAGCTGGCCTCTCAGACCAAGCTTTGGCATCCAACAGAACGGCCAGCTCTCCCATGAAGTCAGCACTTCCTAGGTTCTAGGAGCTTCCTGACCAAAACTCCAGCCTGACAGCCAAGCTTTTGTCTATTGAGGTGTTGATGGGATCCCTCAAAGAGTCATCTCTCAGGTACCAATGAACTGCACCTTCCCTCATCAGGGTTTCCATGGTGTGTGGGTTAAATTATGTCCCTCCCACCAAAAAAGATGGGCTGAAATCCTAACCCCTAGTTCCTCGGAACCTTACCGTACTTGAGATAGGGTCTTTACAGAGGTCATTAGGGTGGGCTCTAATATAGCTGGGGTCCTTATTTTATAAAGACATTTGGGGCTCCTGTGTGGCTCAGTTGGTTAAGCGTCTGACATTGGCTCAGGTCATGATCTCACAGTTCGTGAGTTTGAGCTGTCTGTGTGGACAGCTCTGAGCCTGGAGCCTGCTTCGGATTCTATGGCTCCCTTTCTCTCTGCCCTCCCCCACTCACACTCTGTCTCTCTCTTTCTCTCTCAAAAATAAACATTAATTTTTTTTTTAAATAAAAAGAAATAAAGAGAAATTTGGACACAGAGACAGACATACATAGAGGGAAAACAAAATGTGAGAGACACAGGAAGAGATGCCATCTACAAACCAAGGAGAGATCCTGGAACAGACCCTTCCCTCACAGTCCTCAGAAAGAAATAACCTGCTGACACCTTGATTCCGGAAACCTAGCCTCCAGAGCTGGGAGACAATGCATTTCTGCTGCTTAAGCCAATCAATTTGCGGTACCTTGTTGCAGCAGTCCCAGGAAACTGACATTCTTGGCTTCCTGTCCTCGGCACCAAGCCGGTCAGGACCAAGGGAGAGTTTGTCTATATCTGAGCCAGTTTAATTTTGGATGGCATTCCACAGTGGAACGAGGGAACTGAGTGCCACAGGGCCAAGGAGTGTTATTAAGAATATTATAAGAGCTTTGCTCCCTTACAAGACATTGAGTCCCTTGACCCAAAATCTAAATGTAACGGACACATAGACCGTGTGTGTGTGTGTGTGTGTGTGTGTGTGTGTCCCATAAGATAGTGGGTAGGAAATGGTTATCCAGAAGTAAGGTCCCCAAGGAGGCTCCCCCAGGGCCTTGCCCAGGGTGCTGTACAGGTGGTATCATGACTTTCATATATATATATATATATATATATATATATATATATATATATGACTTTCATATTCTGCCCCACTGAACCGCTCCCATTCAGCTTGGATTCCGGTCAGAAAACAAACCTGTCGGCCAAAATAACAACACAGCTTTGTCCATAAAAATAAATTAACATAAAAACATTAAGCTCCTCGAAAGGAAAGGTTCCATAGACCTAAAGGGCAGCAGTTCTAGCTGAAGGAATGCCATGATTAGAAGGATAAATTGTTTCTTTTTAAAATCTATTAAGGGGATGGCTTGGGGCGGGGGGGGGGGGGCGGGGGGGGTGGAGTTACAGACAAGGTTGTACTTGCGTTTAACTGAAACACAACGGAGAGACGTCGGATATATTGTTTTCACTGGCTGGAATAGTGAGGGTAGTTGTATCCCCCCCTACTCTAAGGAGAGGCCCTGAAAGCTCACTCGGCCACCACTGAGGTGTGAACATGGGTAGCCGTCCCCCGCCCCCAGGGTGGCCCGGCACGGGCGGGGGGAGGGGGGGGAAGGCCCCGCAGGAGGCGGGGCGCCAGCTCGCAGCCGCTGAGAGGCCAAAAGTGGAAGCGGCGGAGCTTCCTTTGGCTCCAGGGGTCCGAGGAGAAGCAGCTCTGTGCTGGGAGCGGGCACAGGGGACGTGGTCGGTGAAACCGCGGACGCCCGACTCCGCCCTGGGTTCTGGAGGGCCTGGGGCCCGGCCCGCGGCCGAGGAGTGCCGGCGGAGCTGGGCGATGGGGGGTGCCTGCAGCAGCGCTCCAGCCACCCCGCTGAGGCCGCGGGCTCCAGGAAGGGGCACCGGATGTCCCCGGCCCTGCCCGCCGGCCTGATCCCCCCACGGCCACCTCACGCCCCCTGGCGGCCACAGCTGGCTCGCCTGCTCCCGCGGCCGTCCCAACGCGGGCACTGAGCACCTGCACTTGGGGGAGATGGTGGGGGCAAAGTCTCGGGGACTCTAGTGCCTCCTAGGGGCAGGGAAGAAGAAAGTGGCCGTTTCCACCGAAGGGACCTCTTTTAGTGTCTTCACGACTAGGAAATGACAGCTGAGCGTCCTCCAAAGCATCTACCCACCTGGTCACCCAGTTCTGGTGGCAGAACTGAGCCCGCATTTGCATGTCCCCCAGGGAGGATCCTTATTCCTCCTGAGGGCGCCTTTGCTCGCCTCTTCTGCAGATATTACGTAGCTTAATGCTTTGCCGACCCCACCGGTTAGATCCCCTTGACTATGTGTGATCCGGATATCCCGTCTTGTCAAATATAAGACTTGCCAAGCCTGCCAGCCTACCCTGGAGATTTGGGACTCGCCAGTCTCCACAATCATGTGAGCCAACTCCTTAAAGTAAATCTAGACAGATACAGATATAGGATTATTAATCAGGCGATAGCTGTAGGCTTGCGAATAGAGTGTATAGCTATAGGTGCATTCTCTTGGTTTTGTGTCTGGAGAACCCTGACTTCTGCGGGATCCCCAACACAGCTCAGACCCATCCCTCACCCACTTCAGAACCTGGTCCAGCAATACCCCTCTTCTGTCTTATCAGTTTTTCCTCTCCAGAGATGACTTCCTTCTGCATAAAACATACTGCTGTTTCATCTTTTTAAAAGTCTTGACTTGGAAATCTTTCTTGGAAGTTCTCTTCCAGCTGCTATTCCATTTCTTTGGTCCTCTTGCAACAACATTCCTCTAAAGAGTTGTCTGTGTTCTTTGTCCCCAGTTTCTCTCCTCCCGGTTCTCTTTGTTTGCCTTTTTATTGTGAAATTGACAAACATAAAAAAGGTGGAGTGGGGGGTAAAAACAAAAGCACAAAGCTTAATGATTTATCCAAAACAAATACCCTTGCTACCACCATCCAGGTCAAGAAATAGCACATTAGCAAGAACAGAAGCCTTCCTCATACCCCCTCCCACTTCCTACCCATTTCCACCCCCAAAGGAACATCATCCTGACTTTTATGAAAATGACTTCCTTCACTAATTTGATTGCTTTGCCATCTAAGCATGCATCCGTAAACTTTGTACTTTAGTTTTACCTATTTCTTGAATTTTAAGTAATGGGATAATTAAAAATGTCTTCTGTAGGGCTGGGTGGCCCAGTGGGTTAAGCCTCTGACTTTGGTTCAGGTCATGATCTTACTGCTTGCTCGTGGGTTCAAGCCCCCCATCGGGCTCTGTGCTGACAACTCAGAGCCCGGAGCCTGCTTTGGATTCTGGGTCTCCCTCTCTTTCTGCTCTTCCCCTGCTTGTGCTTTGTCTCTCTCTGAAGAATAAATAACAACAAAAAAAAATTTTAATGTCTTCTGTAATTGCCTTCTTTCACTCAATATTGTGTTGGTAAAATTTACCCATGTTGACATATATAACTGCATTTCATTTGTTTTCATTAACTTATATTATTCCTTTGCATTAGTTATCTATTGCTGTGTAACAAATTACCCCAGAATTTAGCAGCTGAAAACCAACATTTATCATGTCACCCATGTTCTGAGAGTCCAGAATCATTTGTGGTTTAGCTGGGTGTTCTGGTTTATAGTCTCTCAGGTAGTTGTAGTCAAGCTATCAGGCCTTCAGGCCTTCAGCCCTGATGACTTAACTAGGGCTGGAGAATCCACTTCCAAATTCACTCACATGGCTGTTAACAAGAGATTAGGTCCTTGCCATGTGGGCCTCTCCATAGGACTGCTCATGACATAGATTCCCCAGAGGAAATAGTCCAAGAGAAAATATGGGAATGAGAGCTCCCACCATAGAAGCTACAATGTTTTTTATAACCTAATCTCAGAAGTGACACAGCATCGTTGCTGTTGTGTGCTATTGATCACACAGAGACCAAGCTGGTCCATTGTGGGAGGGGACCAGCCACGGATGTGAGCACCAGGAGGCAGGGATCATTGGGGACCATCTTGCAGGCTACCTATCATAACCTTTGTATAAACATAGAAAAATGTATTTATCCATTCCATTATCAGTCGACATTTGGGCTGTTTCTGGTTTGGGACTCTTATGAATAGAGCCTCTATGAACATTCTTAATACATGTCTATCAACACATATGTGCATGCATTTCTATTGGCTAAATACCTGAAAGTTTAATTACTATGTCCCTGCCTATAAATAAGCTCAACTTTAGTAACTAATGGACAACTGTTTCACAAGGTGATCTACAAATTTATATTTTTACCAGGAGCAGATGAGATTTCAACATACTATGTGTCCACCACTTGGTATTGCCAATCTCTTTCACTTCTGCCATTCTGGTGAACATGTAGTGATGATATCTCAATGTTCATCTCCCTGATGGATAAAGAACTTGCCCAGCTGTTCACGTATTTGTATTGCTCTTAGGACATAGTGTTTTGTGAAGTGTAGCACACATGGAGACATGGCACTCAGATCCTCCTTCAAGGAATGACATGCTGCCTACTGGCAGGGAGTATGGTCAGGAGACAGCCTCCAGCCAACAGTTTCTTCAAGGTTGGCCTTGAACCTTGTCAAGGTCCTGCTCTTCCTGGGGAGCTCATGCTCTGACTGAGCAAGGCAGAGCTATAAAGGCACAGCCATTTCAGCCTGAAACGGGGCATACTAATGAGTGACATTTACTCCTGAGCACCTCCCGGTTGGCCCAGGCTTTGCTAGACCCACATCAAAGTTCAGCTCCTTTCTCGCCCCATCCTGCTTCATCCCTGTTTTATTCACAATAAACATCTTGATTTTTTTTTTTTTTAGAGAGAGAGAGACAGCGCATGTGTGCTTGCGTGCACACACGCACCCATGCAATTAGGAGAAGGGCAGAGGGAGAGGGAGAGAGAGTATCAAGCAGGCTCCAAGCCCAGTGCAGAGCCTGACACAGGGCTCAATCTCACGACCCTGAGATGATGACCTGAGCCAAAATCAAAAGTCAGACTCTACACTGACTGAGCCACCCAGGTGCCCCGACATCTTGCTTCTTAATAAACATCTGGTACCACAAACTCCTTCTCAGTGTCTGTTTCTGAAGGACTCAATCTGTGGCACAAACTGTCTTTTCAAGCCTATTGCTGATTTTCCTATTGAGTTGTCTTTTTTTCTTCTTACTAATTTGTAGGAGTCTTTTGTTTAGTATGGATTCAAGTCCTTTGTCAATGACGTGTGTGGCAAATATCTTTTCCCACTCTAGGGCTTTCGTTTTTCACTTCTTTATTGTGTCTTTGAAGAACAAAAGTCCTTCATTTGGATGTAATTCGATTTCTCAAATTTTTTTCCTTTTTAGACATGCCCTTTGTATCCTACCCTGAGGTCATAAAAATCTCTTATATTCTAAAAGCTTTCATTGTTTTGCCTTTCAAATTTGGATTTACAAGCCACCTGGAATTAATTGTTTCATAAGGGATGAGACAGAGGCCATGTGTCAGTTCCTCCCCTCCCCCCCCCCCCCCGAATGGGTATCCTATTGTCCCAGCTCCACATTTTGAAAACTTTCCTTTCCTTCACTGTCCTGCAATGCCAACTTGTCACGTATACCAGGTGTGTGAGTCTGTCCACATGTGCAGGGCTGTTTCTGGATTTCCCTTCTGTATCACTGGCCTTTTTGCTTTTGTCCCAATACCACCCTGTCCTCGTTCCCATTCCTGTTCAAGCCCCCTTGGAACAGGGTTTTGCCTCCAGCTGTTCCACTGCAATTGCTCTTAGGAAAATCTCAGGTCAATTCTCAGCTGTCATTTTACTTTCTTTCTGAGCAGTAGGTGACACCAATGGCACCCCTTCTCCTGCCACAGTGTCCTCCTGGTCACTGCACTCTTGGTTTTCCTGCTCTCCTTCTCTGCCTCCAGCACCACTGCCTTCCCCCCTCCCCGCCTCCAACCCTGTAATGTCAACCCCCCTCAGGGCCCAGACCTCTACTCATATTTCTTTAGGGATCCCATCCAGCATGTAAATGCCATCTAACCCCAAATTTGTATTTCTAACTGGACTTTGTTCTCAAACCCGACTCCTACATCCAGCCGCCTCCCTAAGATTTTCATATGAAGAATCTCAATCTAACATATCAAAACAGGACTTCTAATTTTTCCTCCCAGATCTGTTCCACCTCTTGCCTTTACCTTCTCAGCTGATGGCAACTCCCTCCTTCCACTTGTTCAGGCACATCCTTAGCAGCATCCTTACTCCCTTCTTTCTCTCATAGCAGCACATCCGACTCATTGGGCGAGCCTGCTGGCTTTACCTTCAAATATGCACAGCCCAAATCCAAACACTGCCCCCTACCTCCACGGCTGCCACACCGTCCACGTCTGCCACACCATCGGAGCCTCCGTATGGGCTGAGGCACAGCTATACTACAGCACCTATTGCCTTGTAATGTATGTAAAAACCTCAGGGAGGTTTCTGCAGTAACCTCACTGGATCTTCCTGCTTCAAGCCCCCTCTCTTTAGTCTGTTTCTGTTTGTTTGTTTTAAACACAACAGCCAGAGGAATCCTTTTAAGACACAAGCAGATCCCGTCCCTCCCTTGCTCAAAAACTTGCAGTGGCTCCCACTTCACCCAGAGTAGAAGCTGATGTCCTTACAAGGGCCTACAGGGCCCAGCCTGCTGTGACTTTGCTCTCTCTCCCCTGATTCACTCTGATCCACTCCCTGGCCTCTTGAGTGCTCTGCATACAGGCCAGGCCGCTAGTGTCTTGGAGCCTGTGTGTTTGCTTTGCCCTCTGTCCAGAACACTCTGCCCCCAAATCTGTATGGCTAACTTCTTCATTCCTTCTTCATTCCTTCAAGCCTTGACCCAGATGTCAGCCTTGAGATGAGGCCCGTCTTGACCATGAAAACTGAAACTGTCCTCCCTGCCTTCTTTACCTTTCTCTACTCCTTTTTCCATTACACTTAGCAAGTTCAGATATACTATTTACATTACTTATCTGTTATGTTTATTGTTCATTCTTTACCCCCTGGTAGAATGCATGGCAGGGATCTTTTCCTGCTTTTTCGGTTCTGTTCTCTTTGTGTCCCAAGCACCTGGAAGAGCAAACAATAGCCTACTATTAGCTTTGTCCTCTGCCCCTCCCTACACCCTCAGGCCCCTGGCCCTGGAGCCCGAGAGGAACCTCCTCTGGGGAGGAGGGTGCTTCCTGTGGTGGCTCTGCTGTGGGAGGCTGTGTGGCACAGGTAGACACATGGGTTGTGGACTGTGTGCAGCAGCCTGTATGGAAAGGTGCCTGCATCCCTGCTCCAGTTTTGTCACCAGCTGTGACAAGTCACTTCTCTTCTCTGGGTCTTCCTTTCTAGGTCTCTCCCTCACATCAACACCTGGCCCTCTGTGGGTAAAACCGGGAGTGCAATTTACTTCAAACTAGAGCTGAAGAGAAGTCATTAACTTCCCACAACAGTACCACCCCACAGAGGTAGCTCCCAAGACCAAAAGCCAGGGATTTTGGGGGCGCCTGGATGGCTCAGTCAGTTGAGCATCTGACTTCAACTCAGGTCATGATCTCAGGGTTTGTGAATTCAAGCCCTGCTGTCAACCCAGAGCCCGCTTCAGATCCTCTGTCCCCTTGCCCTCTGCCCCTTCCCCATTCGCGTTCTCGGTCTCAAAAATAAACATATAAAAATAAAAAAAATTTTTAAAAACCCAAAAACAAAATCCAGGGATTTTGTTTCTAGTCCACATTACAGACAGTTTATGTGGACAGTTAGGGAGGATTATAAATACCTTAGTACCAAATGCAAAGTAAACTTTGCAAATCATACTGAGATGGAGGAATGCTTCCTTTTTAAAAAAATTTTTTTTCTCACTCTAAATTTTTTTCTCTTTAACACACATTCAAAAATCTACTCAAAACTCAGTTTTACTATTACCAAACCCAAACTCCCATCTGAAATGTGCTCTTCCTGAAGTGTCACTTCTGACATTTAGTGAGCTACCCTGTCATGAAGTCAGCAGACTTGAAAGACGTGGGGGTTTTCAGTGTATAAAGAAAGAATGCTGTGAATCATAACACTATGGTTTCATCTCCAATTCTCAAAAGCACTTCGCTGAAAATCGCATTAATCCTTGTAATTTCCATGATAAAAGGCCTGGATCAGGGTTTTGTGAGGAAGGGGCGGGGTAAGTGGGGCCAGAGCTCCTGGGGATCGTGGGAAAGACTAAGTGCAGAGTTCTGACCCAGGAGTTGGTTGTGGGCAGAGCTACAACTTCTGGACACTTGGGAGGGGTGCCTTGCTTCCCTTTGGCGGGGGCACCCCTCCTGGTGCTACCTTTCCGCTCTGTTTCAGTGTGTGTGTGCTATCGCGTCAAGGAGACCAACTGTAGGCTTTTGGAGAAACTTGGAAAGAGAAGTTCAGCACAGCCAGTGACTGAAGTCCCAAGGACGTGGCAGAAAATCAAGAAATAAAAAAGCTGGAGAGACACTAAGAGAACACTGGATGTTAATTATACTGGCATTTCTTTTTTAAAGGCTGGAGAAACTTTGGATGCGATTATAAAGTAAGTAGACTAATTTTACAAAGATATAGATGCAGACTAATGCATAGAAATGAGGGAGACTATAGTTATCCTGGTAATATTATTGGATGTCTCAAATGCAGCTCAATGATCATGATTTTTAAAGTCTCTCATTAAATTTTAGTCACATGCCTCATTCTTGATCAAAATGTCTATCAGCAAATTTGATTCCCCTCCCCATTCATCTGCATAATCTCTAACTTTGACTTTTCACAGTCAAAACCAAAAATAAATCTTCCTTCAAAGGACAATCCCAGGTGCCAGCACGACTCTTGAGACTATTTCAGAGCTTCCTCAATTTCAACCAAAGTCCAAAGATTCGCTGTAAACAGAGGTACTTATGTATTTTGAATTCTGACTTTTGACAATTTTCCACGGGAATCTCATGTTTCTGCACACCTTGTGAGAGGAGGCACAGAGCTTTCTTGTTCTAGACTATCTTTTTATGTAGGAAACAACCTCGGAAGAGAGAGTTTTCCCCTCTTGGACAGCCTTGCTTGCATGCCCTTTAAAAGACTAGGCTTCCTGAGCTGGAAATTCCTCAGCTGTGACAGCCTCTACCTGGGCTACTCAGCATCGCCCCCGTGAACTTGGAAGACCAGAGGAGCAGATGAGGAACAGGAAGCTCACGCAGCCAGAGAGCCTTCTGACCTGGGACTCTCCTGTCTTTGGCCAACGTCCATGACACTGTGGCAGGTTAACTTGTTAGCTTGCACACAGGGTCTGACCCTTCATAGCTGTTGACACCAGTCACCCTCGAAACTTAAATCTCATAGAATAAAAGGATTTCTTTGTCCTACCTGATTTTCCACCTCTCTCAGGCAAACGATCTAATACAATTCCAGTGCAATGAATACGTATGGATTGTCTTCTGGAGTTTTTGTAAATGCACTTAATATTTCCAGCCAGAAAAATGAGAAGTTAATATAATGTATTAAAAGACATATGTAACAGAGACAATGGTTAGATAGAACTAAAAGAGGTTAAAGGGGAAGAAGGTAATCCTAGAAGGTAGAAATACAATAAATCGCAAAGCACATATTTAATTTTGGTTTAGTCCCACAAGCGAAACCCTTCTTTGCTTAATTGAAAATTGTGGCCCTATCGCCCTCTACCGGAACCAGGCTGGAAACTACAGGGAAATTGTTTGAAGTTGCTCTTCATGGAATCTGCTCACATCTCTGTTATGCATTGCTACCACTTTCCAGATTTTAAAGTATAAACCTCAGGTGTTCAGAAAGATAAAGGAACACAGCTCCCTTTGCATCTGCAGCCTGACAGGTTAATGCTGAACCACCTCATGCTCAAAAGAGAGTGGGCAGTCCTTCCCAATACTCACCTTTAATTTGTAGCAGCCAGATTACAGGACCACTAACAGAACCACTAACAGTAGCCTTTGCTGGACATCCCAACAGGTCGTCCCTAGCACTTCTGCCTCCACCTACCTCACTTCTATTCCATGGACATCTGCTTAGAACCCTTCCCTCATCTATTAACCCCATCACCAAACCTATTCAGTTCCATCTCAGAAAGTATCACTTTGCTCCTGGGCCCTATAGGACTAGACCGAATGCCAACTCTTCCAGCAGAGTAACATCACACTGTGAACTCAAACGGTGAGTGCCAAAAGTCCAAAACTTCATTTTAGTTTAAATGTTACCCTATCTAGGGGCGCCTGGGTGGCTCAGTTGGTTGAGCAGCTGACTTCAGCTCATGATCTCACAGCTCGTGAGTTCGAGCCCCGTGTCAGGCTCGGATTCTGTGTCTCCCTCTTGCTCTGCCCCTAACCCACTCACATTCTGTCTCTGTCTCTCTCAAAAATAAACATTAAAAAAACAAAATAAATGTCACCCTAACTGTACCTAAAAGCAGCATGCCTAAATGTTTTGATCATGCACTGAAATCAGAAAAAAATATATAATGCACCAATAAATGTATTATTTATTTACAAATTATATAAGTGTACAATTGTACAATATATTATGTACATTATAAAACACACAAAAATAGAAATTTAAAAGGATGAGAGTAAATACAAATAACCATTTTACCTTTTCCCCACGGACTGATTATCTGCATACCCCAGGGATATATAACACACCCACCTGAAACCACAGCCCTAAAGCATGCCAAGGATTGCTGTATTTGGATTTTTAGCTCAAGTTACAGAAAAATGTGCAAGATCATAGCTTTTACAGTTTTGCAAAATAGCCCTAATATCTAGTTTAAATGTGTGAAGGTGTTTGACACTAACTTAAGACACATTAGGACCAATCACCACACAGCCAATGAAATGGTACTTTATGGTTCAATGTTAGCCGTTTCATCTTAAGGCAAACTTAAATGGGGGTTTCATAGAGTTAAGTAAGAATATTTGGGGACAAAAGTGCTTTCAAGAAATACTTAAAGGATGACGATTTGCCTGTTTAAGAAAAGCAAAAAACAAAAAACAGCTAGTACCTAAAAAAGTAATTCCTCTGCCTACAGTGGAAAAGACTTTAAAAGCGGTGGGGGGCGGGGGGGGCATCCCAAACAATGACTGTTAGCTAATGCAAATGGTTTAGAATGGATTGCCACACATCTGCCTGTCCTAATACCAGTGAGTCCTTAAGAACATGAATTCTTTGATTTCTATAGCCCCAGTATCCAATCATTGCCCTGGAAACATAGAAACGCAGTGAATATATGACATATGATGAACAACCCCTCAAATACATACACTGCGGAGTTACATTTGAAATAACTGTTGCGAAAGAACACTTCAGCATCTGGCTTTGATTTGTTGAAGCAAAGAACTAGATAGACCTCATGGTCAGCAATACACTCAGAGAGTTTCATTACATTCCTCAACATCCTCCCACATCTTTTCCCCATCAGTCAGTCCTTTGGCATCCCGCAACCCACATTGCTTCCACCCAAGGTCTGAGCTTCCCGCCATGCAGCAGAGTAAAACAGCAAGCCAAGCTTGTCCTTCTCCACCCCTCAGTGCAAGCTGGGAGAAATGTAAGGGTATTACCCCCACACAAAGTGCTCCTTAATTTTAAAAAGTTATTCATGAAAACTTAAAAACTTTGTAGAAAGGACATGAACATCTGACTTTTGAGATTGGGATATACACATGACACACACCATGGGGCCTCAATCAAGTTTTATAACACTAAACTTTACAACTGCTAGACTTTCAAGTGTGGTCTCCTCATGGAAGAGTTATCTTCTAACAGGTACTTCGCCGATTTAGAGAAATAAAAATACTACACAATTTAAATAAATTTCATAAATAACGTTTCACTTTGTGTACACGTTTTCATCTGTATGCTCGATTATTCTGTTGACAAAATAGTTTCTTGATGAAAACAAAACTGAAACTACACTAAGAGTTTCCATTAGATTAATGCAAACCAGGGTCAGTTATCAAATCTTGATCAGGAGAAGACAGGATATGGAGTTTAGAGATTTGCTGAAGAGACGAGAACCATAAACCGAAGGCTCAGTTCTTTCACTATTGCAATATGGAGGTTTTTTTTTTTTTTTTTTTTTACCTAAAGTACTTATTAGAGGATAATGTACTTACTTGGTTGGGAAGTACATATAGATCACCTAGAGGGCAAAGGAAAACAGACTAGTGGCATTTTCTAAGGTCAAGGTGATGCTGTTTTGTTAAGTACTATGGTGAGTTACTAGGTTGTGAAATCATCCTCTCTAAACACAGAAAGCCTCTGTAAGACAAAATGGCTACTAGAATAGAAATACTTTCTTGAAAATTATCTTTTAAGAAAACCAGGACATGTGTACATTACACACTGGTTCGTTCATACGTTTTCTTGAACAACTCCTTTTGCTTGATGCTACGGGCAGGGCTCGCTGCCTTCTACCACACTTCAGTGACCAGCAGCTGTCTCACCCGACAGTCTCACTTTCCCGGCAAAACCTAACTCAAAAATTAAACCCTCTACTTGCGAAGAGAAACAACTCCTCAGTGGCACTTCTGCCTGCCAAGGAAGGGTCTAACACCTTTAAAGAGAAAAACAGGTGATGGAGTTTCCAATGGAGAAATTGCTTTGAACATACTGAGAAAATATTACATCCTAAATTTAGAACCAGGAAAACCATTCATGTTTTTGGTAATTTTCACATTTTATTTCCAACTACTGCAGTAACAAAACACCAGTGGTAATTCTGAATGGAAAGTGGCAACCTTTTAAATCAGTAAGGTCACAAATCAGTATTCCAACCGTACTTTGGCCTATGGAGATTTTGATAGGAGAGGGATTATTACAATCAGTCCTGTAATATCACAGACATACGCTTCCTCAGTAACTAGTAATAAAAATATTCATCTTACCTCAGTGATTCATCATGTATACATTTCTACTCTCTATAAGCACTATCCTTCGGGGTTGCAGTGTCTGAGGGGGAAACTCCTCCCACTCATACGGTTTTCTATGCCATACAGACACAGTGGCCACTTGAGCAGTAATGGACATTATTAAATTTTAGTTGAAAAATAAAAGAATGAATTATCCTATTATATGCTTTCTCTGGGAGTAAAAAGACACACCGTTACAAATGTAAAATGAGTCAAACTTCTATTTTATTGACAGGAGTCCAAAATGAATACAAAAAAATGCCTCCACTGCATGTTATCTATTGTTTTCCTTAAAAGGCTTCTGAGTCAGGTAGATTAAAAGCTAAGAATGTATTTTAGCTTTTATAGTGAACCTTTTAAAAAAGGCTTAATAACATGAGTCACCAACATCAGAGAACATATGGTCCCACACTCATTTTTAGACCTATAGTTTATAAAAAGAATTAGATCCTGCACTGATCTGCTAAAATAGAGGCTTAAAAATGTTTTAAGCCATTAAAAGCCATTTTTATAACCTAATAACTCTGGGCAATTAAGAAAAGGAAAACCCCCAAATGTAGCCCTCTGTATTATGTGGAATGTGACAGAATGCCAACTTATGACCAAGATAGATAAAAATAAAAAGTTTAAAGCTATGAATAGAGCTGTTATAAATAGTCTTGTATCACTGCAAAATGTCAACAAAATGAATGATAGAGCTTATCAAAAGATTAAAACTTGAGCAGATGTTACTTAAAACCTATGTGTGGTGTTTATCATCCTCTAATGTTTGCTACAAACTAAAGCTAAACAAAGAAAAGTTGCTCACTTATAGATTGGTTTTCATGTACCTTTACTTTTACTGGGACCATAAAATGATCAGATAATACATAGCCCACACTTCTGGACAGTTATAACAAAGGGTTTATTATCGTTTGCAGATGAAATAAATGCACCATCCCATTCATACGTGAAAGGCTCTAACAAGCCTTAAGCGTTTTGGACTGCACCAAGGCACCACCATTGCCCAGTTGTATTATGCACCCATTTCGAGTAAAGAACTAATACCTCCCTCAACAGCAGTTCTGCACTGTTTCTGGTTTATTATACACTTCCGAAACAGCAAAAATTTGCAAGTATGTGCAAATATTGTGGTCCAGTCATAGTACTGCTTAGTCATCATCTTCCTCCTCTTCTTCCTCTTCCTCAAAGCTATCTTCAAAGCCCTCGCTGTCTTCCTGGTCTTCATCCCCCTCTATTGCTGTATCCCACTGTGGGTGATTTTCCGGTACAGGCTTAGCCTCGTGAACTTCCAACTATAAAGAAGAATTAAATGCAGACATGAGAAATTTGGGAGGAATAGTGAAGAAATATATGATAAAAGATTTTCTTTGACTGCAACAATTATAAAGAAATAGATTTTATGGTTCTAGCTCTAAATTTAACATATTTGCTTATAACAGACATTCATCCCAGAAATAAAAAGGCAATCTACTAACATGCAAATGTCATTAAATTTCTAATACAATTTGACATTTTAATTTTACAGAAACTATACTATTTACTCTGTAGCATGGAAGATTAATAATTGTGACTCTTGAGCAACAACAAGGTATGTCTCAAGAAGTCTGCTGAGGGAAGAAAACCTCAAGTGTGACTTTTGCAGCCTCCAGCTTCCTGAAATAAAATTCTGTAGACAATGGAAAGAAATAGGATATCCTCATGGGAGAAAAACAGGCATGCCTTTACCAGCTCCCTATACTTTGGGACTCCCAGCACACAGAACAGTAATACTTCAATACAGCTTTTACACAAAACAATGCCTTTTATAAAAACCTCAAGGGAAACCTCAAGGGAAACTGGTAAACACTGACAGGAATGTGCTTCAAATGATACTTACACAAAGTATAAACTCTGATAAAAAAAACAAATTAGTTTTAGAAATTAATAAACACTCCAAAAGAACCTGTGGGAAAATACATGTGCTTTTCTTAAAAAAAAAAAAAAAAAAAAAAAAAAAGAACCCAGCTGGTGAGGCCCTATAAAGTTATAGCATATAAAAGCATATTAAGAGTATCTCTGAAGTAATTTATAGTTAACATTCTAAATCCTTCTAATAATTCATTTTCAAGGTTCTAAAGTATTATACTCCTTTAACTCAACAACTTAATTATGGAAAGAGCAGGCCATCAAGAATATCATATATAAAGTATAAGATGACATCTTTTTCCCTCTGTTACTCTACATTTCAAAACTAGAAATGCTTCCCTAGTATATTAAGCACTTATTCAAACAGGAAACTATATTTATTGAAGAGTCACTATTATTACCTTCAGGGGTTTAATCTGATCCAAACCCATATAGGAGTCTGATCTTAGAAACACTGTATACTGATAATTTCCAGGCTTGCCTGGTGCAGGAAACTTCAGTTCTACCTAGAAAAAAAAAAACAAAAAACAAAAAACAGCACTTAAAATCCGTATTTGAGAAACGAAAAAAACAACTCATTCTTAAAGTTCCTAGGTAAGAGCGTTTAACGGGCAGGTTTATTTACTCAGATGACATAGGGAGCCCTAACAAACATTACAAAAGTTGGAACCCCAACAAATACATATATATTTTTATGTCATTAATTATATATACTATGTAAAAAGGAAACCAAATTAGGCAGGACTGATGAGGTTAACTTGTATCTTTGCAATTCAAGAAAACATTTAAAGCAACCAAGTTCTGTATTAACCATCACACCTTGACAACTTGAAGAAATGAAGTAGGGAATAAAGGAAAATAAATGAAATGTAAAAATAACATAGGCTTCACCAAATAGGCAATTCTTGTGAGATTTTCTTATTTCTAAGATAAATGCTATGAGATAATAGAAAATACATGTATTTGTCTCTACCCCCAGTTCCTGGCACAGAGCGAAATCCCTATAATTTCCTACGTGATAAGAGCACTAGGAACATCTTTTGTTCTAGTATTTGGTCTGTGACCCTGGTTTCTGACACTGAGCTTGTAACACCTGAAGAATTACCTGGGTAACAGTAATGTGTTTTGTTCAAATGAGGTGACCCTTGATGAGCACCTAGATGAGGTCTGGTCACCAGAAAGACCAAGCCATGATTAGAAGTCTGGAGCCCTCAGCCACGGCCACCCATTCTCCAGAGAGGGGCTAGAAACTGAGTTAATGATCCATCATCCCTATGTTGATGAAGCCTCCATAAAAATCCTCAAAGTAAGGGGGTGTTCAGGGAGCTGCCAAGTTGGTGAGGACATGGAAGTGCTGGGAGAACGGTGTGCTCAAAAGAGCATGGAAACTCCATGCTCCTTACCACATACCATGTCCTATGTTATCTCTTCCATTTGAATAGTCCTCTGTATCCTTTATTACATTATTTTATAATAAACTAGCAAGTATGTTCCCCTGAGTTCTATGAGCCATTCTAGCAAACTGTCAAACCCAAGGAGAGGTTCATGAGAACCCCAATTTATAGCCAGTTGGTCAGAAGTACAGGTGACAACTTGAGACTTGCAAGTGGCATCTGAAGCACGTAGAGGGAGAGGGGCAGTCTTATAGAACTGAGCCCTTACCATGCAATATCTGATCCCAACTCCAGATAAAGAGAGTCAGTGTTGAATTAAATTGCAGGACACTCAGCTGGTGTCACAGAAAATTACTTGGTGTGGGGAAAAACCCCCATACCTGGTGTCAAAAGTGCTGTGAGTGTGATAATAGTGTGAGTTACTAAGAAACACACAGGGGAAGTGAGTTTTTCCTTTACAAATGCCCAATGATGAAAATACCATATGCTTTTACTCATATGTGGAATCTAAAAAACAAATTAATAAACAAAAACCAGAATCTAACCTATAAATACAGAGAAGAAACTGATGGTTGCCAGAGGGAACTGACGGGCAAGGGAAGAGGGGATGGGCAAAATGGGTGAAGGGGAGTAGGAGATACAGGTTTCCAGTTATGGAATGAGTAAGTTACATAAACAGAAGGTACAGCCTAGAAAATATAGTAAATAATACTGTAATAGCACTGTATGGTCTGTAGACAGTAGCTACACACATTGTGAGCATAGTATAACAAACAGAGAAGGTGAATCACTATGTTAAACACCTGAAACTAATATAACATTGTATGTCAACTATACCCAAATTAAAAAAAAATTTTAAACATGCCCAATGCTTTAAAAAGTCAAGAAGATATTTATCTCCTATCAAATCATAAACTTCACATACAAAGAGTTACAAACTTAAGAGTTTCAATTCCAGGGGAAGGAAGATGCCGAGGAAGTAGGAGGACCCTATGCTCTCATCATCCCACAAATATAACTAGATAACTATCAAATCATTCTAAATACCCTAGAAATTGACTTGAAGACTAGCAGAACAAACTCCACAACTAAGGGTAGAAAAGAGGCCACATCAAAGAAGAAAGGAAGTGCGGAGATGTGGTTTGGGCAAGAAATGGATTATGACCACTGTGATGGGGACGGAGCCAGGGTCGTGAAGAAGGGCAAGAGACAGAGACAAACTAGCCACAGAGGAGTGCATGGGGAAAAGGAATCCCTGTAGTAACTGGCTTGGAGAGCACAAGGGCCTGAATTTCTTGAGTTCTTGCAACCAGCAGGGTTTTTAGCCTGGAGTTTTAAAGGTCAGCATACTTGGCTCTGGGAGCACTGGGAGGACATCGGGGCTGCTCTTAGAGAAAAGGCAGGGCAAACAGTCCACAGACATACAGTGTGGAAACAGTGACCTGAAGAGTGCATGGGGTACACAGTGGGGAGTGTATTTGCTCATCTCACAGGGCATTGCTGAGAAACAGCATTCATGGAGAAATCCCTGGCCAGTGCCATTTCCCTCCCCTCCTCTTCAGCATAAGCACAGGGCCACCTGCGGGAAGCAGCACCAATACTACCTAACTTGCTTACACTAAGCCCCCACCCTCTGCACTCCAGTACAACTGCCCCTCCCAGTCACACTTGCTTCAGTCCCAGCACAGCGGAGCCCCAAGTTTCGCAGGGCCTTGGCTCCCTTGGCGGTGGCAAAAGGACTCATTTCACAAGCAGACCAGAACACACCTAGTTAAAACTCAGTCACGTTCAGGCTAGGGACCAAACACTGCCTACCAACAAAGAGACCCTCTGCAGACAACTGGCTTGCAAAAAAGCAAAGCACACACAGCACACATTGGAGACACCCCCTGAAGCACCAGACCCTGGGGGAAGGCAGACACTGCAAGGCACTACAGGACCTCTTCTAAATAAAGCCATTACCCTCAAGAACAGGAGACACAGCTGACTTTCCTAACACAGAGAGACAGGCACAGGGACTTAGACAAAATGAGAAGACAGAGGAATCTCTCCCAGATGAAAGAACAGGACAAGGCCACAGCAGGAGATCTAAGCAAAACGGACAGAAGTAATGCCTGATAGAGAACTTAAAGCAGTGATCATAAGGATACTCACTGGATTTGAGAAAAGAGTAGAGGACCTCAGTGAGACCATTAACACAGAGATAAGGACTAACAGCAGAGATAAAGGGATCAATAAATAAAATAAGAAACACGCCTAATGGAATGAACAGCAGGCTGGCAGATGCAGAGGAACGAATTAATGGCCTAGAAGACAGAACAATGGAAAGTGATCAAGCTGAACAAACAAAAGAAAGGAGGATTATACAAAATGAGAATAGACCTAGCGAACTCAGTGACTACATCAAACGGCAGTAACATTCACATTATAGGAGTCTCAGAAGAAGACAGAAAAAAGGAGACAGAATTTATTTGAAGAAATAATAGCTGAAAACTTTCCTAATCTGAGAAGGAAACAGATAGATCCAGGAGGCACAGAGAACCCTCAACAAAATTAACAAAAGCAGACCCACACCAAGACATATTGTAATTAAAATGGCAAAATATAGTAATAAAGAAAAAGAATGTTAAAAGCAGCATGAAAAAAAAAAAAAAAAGACAATTACATACAAAGGAAACCCCATAAGGCTATCAGCAGATTTTTCAGCAGAAACTTTCCAAGCCAGAAAGGAGTGGCATGATATATTCAAAGTGTTGAACGAGGAAACCTGCAACCAAGAAACACTATCCAGTAAGGCTATCATTCAGAACAGGAGATAAAGAATCTCCTAGACAAACAAAAAGTAAAAGAGTTCATGACCACTAAACCAGCCCTGCAAAAAATATTAAAGGGGACTCTGAGTGGAAAGATCAAAAATGACACTATGAAAGTAGGATACACAAAGCTGTAAAACTGAATACTTCTGTAAAGAAATCAGTCAAGGAACTCACAAAATAAAAAGATATAAAATGTAATAACATATGCCGAAAATGTGGGGAGAAGAGGAACAAAGAATGGGTTCAAACTTAAACAACCATCAACTTAATACAGGCTGCTATATGCAAAAGATGTTATATACAAACCTAATGGTAACCACAAATCAAAAATCATTAATAATATGCAAAGAATAAAGAGAAATCCAAATATATCACTAAAGAAAACCAGCAAACCATGAAAGAAAGGATCAGAGAAAATCTTTAGAAACCACAAAACATGTAATGAAAGAGCAATAAATACACACCTATTAATAATTACTCTGTGCAAGGCTTCTGGGTGGCTCAGTCAGTTGACCGTCTGACCCTTGATTTAGGCTCAGGTCATGATCCCAAAGTTGTGGGAATGAGCCCCGCATCTGGCTCCATGCTAAGCATGGAGTCTGCTTAAGATTCTCTCTGCCATTCTCCCCCACTTTCTCTCTCTCTCTCTAAAAAATAGTAATCATCATCATCATCATCATCATCACTCTGAATAGACTAAACACTCCAATCAAAAGACACAGGGTAACAGAATGGATAAAAAGACAAGACCTATCTATATGCTGCCTACAAGAGATTCATTTCAGACCAAAAGACACCAGCAGATTGAAAGTGAGGGGATGGAAAAACATCTATCATGCAAATGAGTCTCAAAAGAAAGCCAGAGTAAAAATACTGATATCAGACAAAATAGACTTTAAAACAAAGACTGGAACAGGAGACAAAAAAGGACACTATAGAATATTATAAATTAAGGGGACAATCCAACAAGAAGATAAACAGGAGACAAAAAAGGACACTATATAATATTATAAATTAAGGGGACAATCCAACAAGAAGATATAATAATTGTTAAATATGTATGCACCCAACATGAAAGCACCCAAATTCATAAACTAGTTAATAACAAACATAAGGAACTGATCAATAATAATACAATAAAAGTAGAGGACTTTAACATCCCACTTACATCAATGGAGAGATCATCTAAACAGAAAATCAACAAGGAAACAAAGTCTTTTTTTATTTTTATTTTTAATGTTTATTTATTTATGAGGGACAGAGCATGAGTAGGGGAGGAGCAGAGACAGAGGGAGACAGAGAATCCGAAGCAGGCTCCAGGCTCTGGGCTGTCAGCACAGAGCCTGTTGCGGGACTCAAACCCACAAACTGCGAGATCATAACCTAAGTCAAAGTCAGACACCCAACCAACTGAGCTACCCAGGTGCCCCAGAAACAAAGGCTTTTGAATGACAGACTGGACCATATAGATTTAACAGGTATATTCATAACATTCCACACCAATAGCAGAATATACATTCTTTTCAAGTACACATGGAAAATTCTCCAGGACAGGTCACATATTAGGTCACAAAACAAGCCTCAACAAATTCAAAAAGATCAAAGTCATACCATGCATCTTTTCTGACCACAACACTAGTCAACCTACAAAACTACAAGTCAACCACAAGGGGGATCCCAGGTGGCTCAGTTGGTTAAGCGTCTGACTCTTGGTTTCAGCTCAGGTCATGATCTTGCGGTTTCGTGGGTTTGAGCCCTGCAATGGGCTCTGCACTAGATCTCCTCTCTCTCCCTCTCTCTGCCCTTCCCCAGCTCACACTGTCTCTGTCTCTCTCAAAATAAATAAACTTAAAAAAGAAGTTAACCACAAGAAAAAAATCTGTAACCACGATAAATACATGGAGATTAAATAACATTCTACTAAACAATGAATGTTTGGGGGGGGGGGGGGAGAGAGAGAGAGAGAGAGAGAGAGAGAGAGAGAATGAATCTCAAGCAGGGTCCATGCTCAGTGCAGAGCTCAAGGCAGGGCTTGATCCCATGACCCTGGGACCATGACCTGAGTCGAAATCAAGAGTGAGACGCTCAACTGACTAAGCTGCCCAGGCACCCCTACCAAGTGTTTAAAGAAAATTTAATACCTATTCTTCTCAAACTATTCCAAAATACAGAAAAGGAAGGGAAACTTCCAAATTCATTCTATGAAGCCAGGATTACCCTGATACCAAAACCAGGTAACGACGTCACAAAACAAGAGAACTACAGACCAATACATCTGATGAAAATAGATGCAAAAATTCTAAAAAACCAAATCCAGCAATACATTACAAAAATCATTCATCATGATCAAGTGGGATTTATTCCTGCGTTGCAAGGGTGGTTCAATATTCACAAATCAATCAACGTGATACATCACATCAAGAAGAGAAAGGATAAGAACAATAGGATCATTCCAACAGATGCAGAAAAAGCATTTGACAAAGTATAACATCCATTCATGATAAAAACCCTCAATAATGTAGGTGTAGAAGGAACACACCTCAACATAATAAAAGTCATATATGAAAAACCCCACAACAATCTCCTCAATGGAATAAAACTGACAACCTTTCCCTTAAGGTCAGGAACAAGACAAGGATATTGACTCTTATTTTATTCAATATAGTACTGGAAGTCTTAGCCACAGCAATCAGACAACAGAAAAAAAATAAAAGGCATCTAAATTGGTAAGGAAAAAAGAAATCTTTCAGTATTTGCAGATGACATAATACTATATATGGAAAACCTGAAAGATTCCATCAAAAAACTGCTAGAACTGATAAACGAACTCAGTAAAGTCACAGGACACAAAATCAATGTACAGAAATCTGTTGCATTTATATACACCAACAATGAAGCAGCAGAAAGAGAAATTAAGAAATCAATTCCATCTACAAGTACACCAAAAACGGTAAGATATCTAAGAATAAACCTAACCAAAGAAGTGATACACCTATACTCTGAAAACTATAAAACACCAATGAAAGAAACTGAAAATGACACAAAAAATGGAAAGACGTTCCATACTCATGGACTGGAAGAGCAAATATTGTAAAAATGTCTATACTACCCAAAGCAATCTACACGTTCAATGCAATCCCTACCAAAATACCTACACCATTTTTCCAGAACTAGAATAATCCTAAAATTTATATGAAACCAGAAAAGACCCTGAGTAGCCAAAGCAACCTTGAAAAAGAAAAGCAAAACTGGAGGCATCACAATTTTAGATTGCAAGTTATATTACAAAGCTATAGTGATCAAGCAGTACAGTAATGGCACAAAAACAGACGTGTAGATTAATGGAACAGAACAGAAACTCCAGAAATAAACACACAATTATGTGATCAACTGATCTTCAACAAAGCAGGAAAGAATATCCAATGGGAAAAAGATGGTCTCTTCAACAAATGGTGTTTGGAAAACTAGACAGCAACTGCAAAACAAAGAAACTGGGGGCACCTGGGTGGCTCAGTAGGTTAAGCACCTGACTCTTGATTTCGGCTCAGGTCATGATCTCACAGTTCATGAGAGTGAGCCCTTTGTCAGTCTCTGGACTGACAGAGCAGACAGAGCCTGCTGGGGATTCTCTCTCTCCCTCTTTCTCTCTGCCCCTCCCCCACTTGTATGCATGCTCTCTCTCTCTCTCTCTCTCAAAATAAACTTGAAATAAATTTTTTAATGAAAAATAAAAATTAAAAAAGAAAGAAAGAAACTGAACCACTTTCTTACACCACACACAAAAATAAATTCAAAACAGGTTATGGACCTAAATGTGAGGCCTGAAACCATAAAAATCCTAGAAAAGAACATAGGTAGTATCTTTTTTGACACTGGCTATAGCAACTTTTTTCTAGGTATGTCTCCTGAAGCAAGGGAAACAAAAGCAAAAATAAACTATTGGGACTCCATCAAAATAAAAAGCTTCTGCAGACTGAAGAAAACAATCGACAAAACTAAAAGGCAACCTATGGAATGAAAGAAGATATTTGCAAGTAATCTAATAAAGGGTTACTATCCAAATATATAAAGAACTTATAAAACTCAACACCCAAAAAACAATCCAATTAAAAAATGGGCAAGACATGAGCAGACATTTGGCCAAGAAGACCTAC
The DNA here is from genome assembly GCF_028018385.1 of Neofelis nebulosa. Lineage (NCBI taxonomy): Eukaryota > Metazoa > Chordata > Mammalia > Carnivora > Felidae > Neofelis > Neofelis nebulosa. The sequence goes on from NC_080787.1 coordinate 100,843,928, forward strand.
AGATGGCCGACACATGAAAAGATGTGCATCATCACTTACCATCAGAGAAATACAAATCAAAACTACAATGGGGTATCACCTCACACCTGTCAGAATTCTGGCTAAAATCAAAAATGTAAGAAACAACTGGTGTTGGTGAGGATGTGGAGAAAACATAACCCTCTTCCACTGTTGGTAGAAATGCAAACTGGTACAGCCACTGTGGAAAACAGTATGGAGGTTCTTCAAAAAGTTAAAAACAGAAGTATCCTACAATCCAGCAATCACACTACTGGGTATTTACCCCCAAAATACAAAAACACTAATTCAAAGGGATATATGCATCCCTATGTTTACAGCAGCATTATTTACAACAGCCAAATTATGGAAGCAGCCCAAATGTCCATCAATTGATGAATGGATAAAGAAGATGTGATATATACATACAATGGAATACTAGCCATAAAAAAGAATGAAATCTTGCCACTTGCAATAACATGGATGGAGCTAGAACGTATAATGCTAAGTGAAGTAAGTCAGTCAGAGAAAGACAAATACCATATGATTTCACTCATATAAGGAACAAAATAAATAAGAAAAGGGGAAAAAATGAGAGAGACAAACCAAGAAACTGACTTTTTAACTACAGAGAACAAACAGATGGTTACCAGAGTGGAGGTGGGTGGGGAATGAGTGAAACAGATGATGGGTATTAAGGGGCATTAACAACTTAAAAAAAAAAAAGTTTCATTTTCATTTAGACAAAGGAAGAATAAATTATTAAGATGTCATTTGTATGTTTTGGCAATCTGCCTCCAATCTCCAAAATCCAGATTTTGTAAGCAAGATTATACATTAAAACAAACTAGAAAAATCATGGGAGAATCCTTTTTTTAAAAATTAATCTCATAGTTTGACCTTTCTAAGTCACCACAAAACCAAGAAAACAGAAAAGAAAAAATTACTAAATCACACTGCAAAAAAAACTCCAAGTAAATAAAGTTTATATTTTTGCCTAGTAAAAACAACCATAATAGTAAAACAAAATGGGGAGAAATATCTGCAACAAATATCACCACAGGTTGATTTCATAATATTTAAAACAACAATTGCCCAAACCAAATTAAAAGACCAATAAAAATGAACAATGGTCACAAAGAGAAGTACAATTCAAATACACTGAAAGATGTATTACTCTGAAGAGAAATACAATACTGAAACTACACTGTGTAATTAGGAAAAACTGATTCAGTCAAGAATCATCAATTATATTAAAATGAGTGGGTAAAAGACAGAGAACAGGATATTAATATTAAACATAGTGCCCAAGTAGCACCCCAAAGATTAGAAGGAAAAATGCCTTTTACAGTAGAGAAGCCTTAACTAAATGTTCAACCATGGTATCACCAATGTGGGCAAACTGATATAATGTGCCCCAATTTGATGCACTAAGAAGGTTACATCACTTATGTAGTATTTTTACCAAAAATATTTAAGATGAATACAATTATGAGTAACCAATGAGACAAAACTGAGGGATATTCTACAAAATACTCTGTCTGGACTCTTTAAAAATGTTGATGGCATGAAAAATTTAAAAACAAGGGGCGCCTGGGTGGCTCAGTCGGTTAAGCGTCCGACTTCGGCTCAGGTCATGATCTCGCAGTCTGTGAGTTCAAGCCCCGCGTCGGGCTCTGTGCTGACTGCTCAGAGCCTGGAGCCTGTTTCAGATTCTGTGTCTCCCTCTCTCTCTGACCCTCCCCCGTTCATGCTCTGTCTCTCTCTGTCTCAAAAATAAATAAACGTTAAAAAAAAATTAAAAACAAACAAACAAACAAACAAAAAGGCCAATGAAGAGTTCTAGAATAAAGATGAATGACAACCAAATTCAATGCATGATCCTTGACTGGATCCTGAATTTTAAAACAAAATAAAAACTAATTAAAAAAAAAAAAAAAAAAGGGATGTCTGGGTGGCTCAGTCAGTTGAGCATCCCACTCAATTTTGGCTCAGGTCACGATCCCAGGGTCGTGGGATTGAGCACTGCATCAGCGCAGAGTCTGCTTAAGGTTCTCTCTTCCCCTCTCCCCTGACCCCTCCCACACGTGTGAACATGCTCTCTCTAAAGAATAAAAAAATAATTTGAAAACAAAACAAAAACTGTAACAGGTACTAGTGAGTATTTAGGGAAATTTGAATATGGACTGCATATTAGATAAATACCATATCAATGTTAAATTTCCTGAACATAGTAATCTTATTGTGCTTATGTAGGAGATCACTCTTGTTCTTACGGTACCCTGGTAAAACTTAAATTTAAAAAATAATAAAACTGCTCTATCAAACAAATAACCTTAAGTTAGCTCTGTCAAATAAACAACAACAAAGTACTTCATACATTTACTACTTGGTAATAAAGGGGGAAATGTACTTTTTGTATTAAAAATGAGGGGCACCTGGGTGGCTCAGTCAGTTAAGCTGCTGACTTTGGCTCAGGTCATGATCTCACGGTTCATGGGTTCAAGTCCTGCATCAGGTTTCATGCTATCAGCTCAGAGCTCAGAGTCTGGAGCCTGCTACGGATTCTGTGTCATCTTCTCTCTATCTGCCTCTCCCCTGCCTGCACTCTGTGTCTCTCAGTAAATAAACATTTAAAAAAATATTTTTAAAATATTTTTAAAAAATCAACATCACAGAACTATCTTGAAATTAAAAAAAAACCCTTGCTCTTGTCCACCAAGTCCAGGTAGAAAGAACCTTCTTTCTAGAAAAGTAACATGAAAAAAATCAAGAAAAAGAAGAAAAGTAGAAAGGAGTTGCCAAGGGATAAAACATGTTCATCATGATGGTACATGAGTGATGTCATGAACAATGAATAATGCTACATAATCAAAAATTCCACTCTAAAAATCTAATTAGCAATTCTTACATTTATTTTTAAGACCAAAGGTCTTAGCACTAATCCAGTGAAGATAAAAATTGCAGATTTTTGTAAAATATAATTAAATTCTGGACAGAACAAAAGGCATATGTTCTTACACACTGACAGTGAAAACTCCCCAAAGTAAGTTGAAAACAAGCTTTTAAGACTAAGAAAGTTGCCTACTTTTAACAATACTATATAAACTTCGAATTAGTTCCCCCCAGGCACCAGAGAACAGTTATAAAAGGTGCCTTAACAAATACAATACAATAAGCCAAATATGATAAACTGAAATCTAAAAAAGATTTTATGAGGCAGCATGAAGGTGAGATGACTTACATTTGTAAAAACTGAAATAATGTTGTTGGACACTTACCTCTTCTGTATCTTTTAGCGTACACACATGATATGGCATAGATATTAACGTCTGTTCCTTCCTATCTGCAATATAAAGCCACCACCATTCTTGTTTCTCCTGCAAAGAAAAAAAAAAAGAGACGTTATCAGAAAGAACTAGAGAAGTAACTGTCTGCCTTGTCTCATTCTAGAGGTATTGTTCTGGTTTTGTTCACTGCAGTATCTCCGGCACAGACACAGTGCCTGGTACAAAACAGATACTCAATAAATGTTTACTGAATGAATAAACTATTCTTAACCATTTATAGATCTGCTGTCCAAAAGAATTCTGTATGTAATATGGGGGTTTCAAGCAGTCCCTTAAAAAACGGTAGTGATGGGCCTCTGTGTTAAAAACCCCTGATTAACCTCAAATGACAAGAGATATAATAAAATAAAATAAAACATCATAAACTATTACAGGATCATCCAGCAAATAATCTTAGTCATTTTACCTAGTAATAAGCAAAAGCCAGAAAGTAAGAGCAGAAGGGACTTGGGCAACCAAATCGGAAATCATGAAAATACACTACTCATAAAAGATCATCTGATTTAAGAGCCTATCTAATACCTTTTACTGCACATGATTTTAATAAGCACAACATTGTCAGCTGTACCTCAGAAAAGATTAGGAATAAAAAAAGAGCTCAGTAAAGAAACTGCCACCAGAATGTACAATGACAGCAGGAAGAACTGACAGGAGACAGAAAAGTATTTAAAAAAAACAATGAGAAGACACAGCAGTCTGGAGGCACCAAACTTCAGTGTGCTCAGCACTGCTGTACAGAATTCATCAATAACTGTTTAGTCATGTCTTAGTACCCTCTGCTTAAGAACTGGTCAGGGAAGAGATCTTCTTTAATCAAATTAAAGAAAAATGTTTTGGAGCTAAAAGACTCTAGGATAGTCTAAATACTCATTTAACCAAAACAACACTAGACTATTCTAAATTCTCAATTATCCAAAAGAAAGTTAGAAAAATAACTTTTTACTGAAAACATTATCATAGGGAAAATGTCTTTTGAATTCAAAATCACTTGTACTTGCTATTTTATATTAACCACAAGACACTGAAATTTGATTATTTGATAATGCTACACTGAGGTTAACTAAAAATTCTTGTAAACTACAAAGCACAACATTAGTAAGCAGAATAAATAAATCACAAGTATATGATTAATTCAACTTCTGCTTAACCCAAAGTGGACTACCATAATAGGTGTGTGTGTGTGTGTGTGTGTGTGTGTGTGTGTGTATACATATATATGTATATTTGTCTACATGTGTGTTGCACAAAGTGGATAAAAACATTATAATGGACTCAAAATGCAGTATTAATTTCTGCACCTTATGGGCCAGAGCCTCAGTCACAATTACTTGATTCTGCCACTGTAACATGAAAAGAGTAAGTGTGACTGGGTTCCAATAAAACTTCATTCATAAAACAGGCAGGGAAGCAGACTTGTCTACAGGCAGTTTGTCAATGCCTGATTTAAAGCCACATAGACTGGATTATTTCACTTCTCTAAAACCCTGTTTTTCTTCTCTATTAAATGAGGAGCATCTACCTCAGGCTGTGTTGTGAAGATGGACTGAGATAATACAAGTAAATTATATATTAGAATGTCTAGCACATTGAGTGTGATAATCACAATTATTAATGAAATGATCTCATTACTAGAACACACATGTAATATAAGCAGCACGGGAGATGTTTTAAGAATGTGCGTATCTTCTTTACCTCTCCACTAAGGGAATGCCTTTCCTTCCCTCTCCCAGGCTATTTGATTAAAATGTGATTCATTCAAGAATATTTATTAAGAAGCTGGTGAATATGAATCCACGGCACTGTACGTGTGCCTAGACTCTTTGATGCACACGGTGAAAGTGGAAAAGATGTTCTACCATGACTTATTCACACTATCAACACAATAGCTTCTCTACTGTGTGAGATTCCCCACCATTCTTAACATATTAAGCATAATGAATGAGTTTCAGTTACATGTAAGTCAATTATAAACATGTAACTTTAAGCAATTTAAATGGGTAGTGTGATAGTTAGGGTAGCTCTACAGGTACACGGGAAGGTAGACAGGTAGACATTAGTAAAATCCTAAATAAATTTTGTCTGATAAGTGGTACTTTTTGAGATGTTTACCGTGTAGTTGTAGATTAAATTAGAAAAAGGCATTCTCAAGGCTAAAATGTTCTAAGGGAGTGAATGGATGTTTTGCTTATTAACTAAGCATGGTCTAAAATGAACTGTCTGGTACAAGGGTACAAATTATGCGGCTTATAACATCCCATGGCACTTTTAAAACCAATCAATGAGTGAAATTTACTCGCTTGATTTCGGGAGTCTTGGGGTTGGCAGACTACCACTGCAATGGGCAAAATGCCCCTAACAGATGGGCTAACGCTCACGACACGCCAGAAGATCAGCAAGCACATTAACATGGAATCCTGGGCTGACTTTCCTCCAAGTCAAAACAACAGTCTGCAGAGCCACTCATTTATTATTAGGAAAGCCAAATTACTTGGGAATTTGCCTTCAGCAGCCCCCAGCAACTCTGGATTGACATTCTAAAGCAGAAAGCAGATTTATACATGAAATCACCTGCCAAACATGAGTGCCGAGCATAAGATTCTGTGGCCAAGCTGTGAGGCAGTCGGTGGAACAGCTTCCTTGAACTAAGAGGCAACCAGTTCTCGACCTCTGGCCAGAGACAGAATCATTGCAAAAGCAAAGCATTGTGTAAATTCCAAATTCATTTGAAAGACAAACAACTCAAGGAGACCAAAAGTTGAGCAGGCCACAACCACGAAGTAAACAAGGACAGGAGAACAAATAGCACTGCAACAATCTGTCCTGAGCTTGGGGCTCAGTCACTCTGAACTCTTACTGAACTCAGCTGGTCCCACAGCCCATGGGCTTGCCTATTCCCGGGGACTAGGGCCAGAGCAAGTGCAGTGGCTCCAGGTGGCCAGTACAGAGCCATCAGAGAAAACTCATGGGAAAAATTTAAGAACTTTTTTCATTTTATTTAAAACTTGACAGAAGTGAGAGACTCACAAAAGCTGTGTAATCATAGGCAAAATATGCATTTGTCTGACAGACTGCCTGAACTACTAAAGAGAAATCAGCAGTCAGCACAACCTTCAGTAATATAGGCACAGAAAAGACAGAAGCACAGGAAACCATATAAATACTTAAAAAGTTAACAATCCTCCCATTATAGACCACATTCACTAAATCTAATTCATACTGAAATGTATTCTTCAAACTGTCACCTATCAAGAACAGACCACATCAGCACATTTGAGCCAGTACACACCATGGAGGGATAAAAGGCAACTGAAAAATACCTAAAGACAAAGTAGATGGAATAAGGAAAACGCTGAGTCATGAATAACTCACCTCAGGAAAATAAAGACTATAAACAGGATGTGTTATCTTTGATTTGGTTTCCAGTAGAGCTCTCTCCTTTCGCTGTATACTTTGTTGTAATTCTTGCCACTCCTAGGTAAAGTAAAAATCAAACATTTGAAATCGTTTTGAAGTTTCCATCTTCTTCCAGCTATTATTCCTGACAATGCTAACTACTACTGAGTTCAGTCCCACAGACCTGATCATTTCCCTGCTCTAAACTTACAACACATCATTTCATAAATCAAATCTAAGCCCTTCAGCATCAACTACATGGGTCGTGATCTGATCTGGGCCAATCTCTTCAGTCTCCTAACACTGCCTTCCTCTTTGCACTTTCTATTCTAGTCATTTCGAACTATCTTGACTTCTCTGAACTCACCAAGCTATTTCACTCCTCCTAAACCCTGTTTGGATTTGTTTTCTCCCTCTGTCTTTAACCTGGCAAATTCCTCCTATTATTCCCTTAGGAACTGCTAAAGCCTAAACCATGAGTTCCCAAATACCAGAAATTTCCCTCAACTTGAGTTGATCACTCCCTCCTCTGTGTTATCACTGTATCTGGCAAAAATGTGCATAATCTCTTTTGTACTTTTGTATTTTAATGTTTACTTACAAGTCTGCCTTACCCACTAGCCTGTCATTCAAGGGCAGAAACTGTTTTACATTTGGCTTGCATTTCTGTCATCTAACACAGGGCTTGCAATGTGGCAGATAATGAATAATTGTATAATTATTTGACAATTGAATGAATGTATTTTGGTATCTAAAGAAACTAGTCTGTCACTTCTACTAACCCTAATACTGTACTCAGAAAAGAATATGTCAACTCTTTCTCAAAATGTGGGTGGGGAAATAATTTCTTTGATAGGCTTTAATTTCCTGGCAATCAATTTAATTCCCGAAGTACAAAAACGGTCAAGGGCCAGCAACTGCTAAAAAGTCACCCTTGTTTTTCCCCACCATTCCCAAGGGCAGGTACATTACAGGCATACCTCATTTAATTGCACTTTGCACATGTGTGCTTTACAAATACTGTGATTTTTACAAACTGAAGGTTTGTGGCAACCCTGTGTTGAGCAAGTCTCTTGTTCTACTGTTGCCATTTCTCCAACAGCATTTGCTCACTTCGTGTCTATGTGTGTCACATTTTGGTAATTCTTGCAGTATTTAAAACTTCTTTCTTATTATATTTGTTACGGTGATCTCTGATCACTGATCTTTGATGTTACTACGGTAATTGTTTTGGGGCCACGAACCATGCTCACCTAAGATGGCAAACTTAATAAATATTGTGTGTATTCTTTTTTTTTTTTTTTTTTTTTTTTTTTTTTTTTTTAATTTTTTTTTTTTTTTTTTTTTTTAACATTTATTTATCTTTGAGATAGAGAGAGACAGAGCATGAACGGGGGAGGGTCAGAGAGAGAGGGAGACACAGAATCTGAAACAGGCTCCAGGCTCTGAGCAGTCAGCACAGAGCCCGATGCGGGGCTCGAACTCACATACCGCGAGATCGTGACCTGAGCCGAAGTCGGACGCTTAACCAACTGAGCCACCCAGGCGCCCCAATATTGTGTGTATTCTGACTGCTCCACCAATGGGCTGTTCCTCCATTTCTTCCCCTCCTCTTGGCCTCTCTATTCCCTGAGACACAACAATACTGAAATTAGGCCAATTAATAACCCTACAGTGATCTCTCAGTGTTCAAGTGAAAGGAAGAGCCACATGTCTCTCACTCTAAATCAAAAGCTAGAAATGATTAAGCTTAGTGAACAAGGCAAGCTGGAAGTTGAGACAGGCTGAAAGCTAGGGCTCTTGTACCAAATAGACAAGTTGTGAATGCACAGGAAAAATTCATGAAGGAAATTAAAAGTGCTACTCCAGTGAAAACACAAATGATAACAAAGTGAAACAGCCTTATTGTTGGCACAGAGAAAGTTTTAGCAGTCTGAACAGAAGATCAAACCAGCTGTAATAGTTCTTTAAGCCAAACCTTAATCCAGAGCAAGGACTTGCCTCTTCAATTCTATAAAGGCTGAGAGAAGTGAAGAAGGTGCAGAAGAAAAATTTGAAGCTAGGAGAGGTTGGTGCGTGAGGTTTCAGGAAAGAAGGCATCTCACTAACATCAAAGTGCAAAGGGGAAGCAGCAAGTGCTTGTGGAGAAACTGCAGCAAGCTATCCACAAGGTCTAGCTGGGGTAATTAATGAAGATGGCTACACTAAGTAACAGATTTTCCACACTAGCAAAACAGCCTTACACTGGAAGAAGATGCCATCTAAGACTTTCATAGCTAGAGAGAAGTCCATGCTCGGCTCCAAAAGACAGGCTGACTCTTCCATTAGGAGCTAATGCAACTGGTGACATTCGGCTGAAGCCAATACTTGCTTAGCGTTCTGAAAATCCTAGGGCCCTTAAGAACTATGCTAAATCTGCCCTGCGTGTGCTCTCTAAATGGAACAACAAAACCTGAATGATAGCACATGGTTTACTGAATATTTTAAGTCCACTGTTGAGATTGACTACTCAAAAAAAAAAAAAAAAATCCTTTCAAAATAGTACTACTGCTCATTGAGAACGCATCTAGTTACCCAAGAGCTCTGATAGAGACATACAGTAAGATTAATGTTGTTTTCATGACTGCTAACACAACATCCATTCTGTAATCCATGGATCAAGGAGTAATTTTCACTTTCAAGTCTTACTATTTTAGAAATACATTTTTTAAGGCAACAGCTGCCACAGATAGTGATTCCTCTGGTGGATCTGGGCAAAGTATACTAAAAATCTTCTCATTCACCCTTTTACAAGCCATTAAGTATATTTATGATTCATAAGAAGAGTCAAAATATCAACATTCACAGGAGTTTGGAGAACTGATTTCCAACCCTGATGGATGACTTTGAGGGGTTCAAGACTTCAATGGAGGAAGGAGTACTGCAGATGGGGTGGAAATAGCAAGAGAATTAGCAGTGGAGCCCAAAGATGGAACTGAATTGCTGCAATCTCATGAGAGAACTTGAGCAGATGAGGAGTTGCTTCTTATGGAGGAGCAAAGAAAGTGGTTTCCAGACATGGAATCTACTCCTGGTGAAGGTACTGTGAAGATTGTTGAAATAACAACAAAGGACTTAAAAGATGACATAAACTCAGTTGACAAAGCAGTGATAGGATTTGACAGGTCTGACTCCAATTTGAAAGAAGTTCTATTGTGGGTAAAATGCTATAAACAGCATTGCACGCTACAGAGAAATCATTTGTGAAAGAATAGTCAATGCAGCAAATTTTACTGTTGTCTTATTTAAAAAACTGCTCCAGCCACTGCAATCTTCAGCAACCACCACCCTGAATAGTCAGTAGCCACCAACACCTAGGCAAGAGCCTCCACCAGCAAAAAGATCACAATTTGCTGAAGGCTCAGACGATGGTTAGGATTTTTTAGTAATAGAGAATGTTTTCATTAAGGCATATATATTGTTTGAGACAATGCTACTGCATACTCTATACACTACACTACAATATAGTGTTAAACATAACTTTCATATCCACTAGGAAACCAAAAAATTCATTTTGTGCTATATTGTGATGTTAGTTTCATTCTGGTGGTCTGGATATAAGCCTGTAGTATCCCCAAACTATGCCTGCATTCCTCATATTTTTATCCTTTGCCTTTTCCTTTTATTCCTCTCTACTTGACCCTCTCAGGCTATTCAGGCAAACTCTTTTTCTCTCCTAAACTACAAGGGTACCTTTTAGGTCAATGGCCTAGTCAGAAAGAACAGAACAACACAAACATAAAGGAATGGCTGATCAGTTTACAGTTCATTTGCAGTAAGCCTCTAAGGACCCATTATTTGTCCAACAAACCCTCTTTTTATAGCCCATCCATAAATCAGGTGCAAACTAACGGTATACCATGAGATTTTTTTCTATTTTCTACCCTCACAATCTTAGTAAGTTCCTTAGAGACACCTCTTTTCCTTAAGGTCTTATATATTTCTTGAAACAAGGTGGAATTTTGTAAATATTAGTTTTTCCCTTAACCAACCTCGAGACATTAGAGTCCACAGTAACGTTTCTTAACTCTAAACATTACCTGCAACTCTGGAAAGACTCAGTTCTAAGTAACTGCTCAGACCATAACCCACCTTTCCTAACTCATTTGCAGACTCAACTCCAACAATGAAAACCATTGTAAGACACCAAACTGGCTTCGATTTAGACCCACATCCTATACTATCTAGCAACTTAAAGATTTCAGAAAATTAAGAAGTCCGGGTGCCTGGGTAGCTTAGTCGGTTAAGTGTCTGACTCTTGATCTCGACTCAGGTCATAATCTCATGGCTCATGGGATGCAGCTCCGCGTAGAGCTTTACGCTGACAGCGCAGAACCTCCCTGGGATTCTCTCTCTCTGTTCCTCCCCTGTTCGCATGTGCTCTCTCAAAATAAATAAATAGACTAATTAATTAATTAAAAAAAAATTAAGGGGTCCAATCCTTGTTAGAAATGATTTTTCTTTATAATTCTGACCATCCCACAAAAATATTCTTACAAAATAATATGACTGTAAAATATACTGATATTATTTAAGACAAGTAAACAAAACAAATTAAAAAACAACAAAACCCAAAACAATCAGAGGTATATAACTCCAATTATTTAAACTTATAATATTATAAGTCTTACTGCTTCATCATCTTTGTTTTGTTTTTCATCTTGCTCTCTATCAGAGTCTCTGTCACTACCATCATCTTTTTCACTCTGGGATTCTCTATTCGTTTCTTCTTCTTCAGAATCACTGCCTTTGTCAGAAACTTCTTCTTCATCTTCCTTTACTGCAGCTTCCTAAAAGGAAAAAGCAACCACAAAAGTTTTGAATACCTCAGTGAATATATCATTCGGAGCCCCTGAAGCTAACTTTTTGTCATTAAAATTAAATTGGCTCAAGATTATAATTTCACTATTCATACAGAATTTTAGAGAATTATAAACACATTTACTTATAAATATGTGGTAGTCAGACTAAAGACTTTAACATTTGGCTTATTTGTCTACTGTTATTTTATTTTTGTTTGTAAAATAAAAAATACTTTTATTTTTATTTACAAAGTATACTACCACAATGGCAAAGATGGCTCATCTTTCAAAACACCAATCATACAATATATTTTATTCCGGATGGGGAAATGGGAAGTTTATAGAAAAGTACTGCTTTGACAGTTTAGTATTATCTTCTATGGCTGACAGAATATAATGTAGTAAGGAAAGCCAATATCCCAGACAAGATACTTACTAATCCATTTCAAGAAGCAAGAAAGAGAACAGCAAATTAAATGCAAAAAAAGTCAAAGTAAATAATACAGACCAGAAATCAATTAAAGAGAAGGCAGATACACAAAGAGAAACCTAAATAAAACCAAAAGTTGGTTCTTTGAGGGGCACCTCACTGAGGGTGAGCTACTGAGGGTGGCTCAGTCAGTTGGGCGTCTGACTTCGGCTCAGGTCATGAGCTCAGAGTTCGTGAGTGAGAGCCCAGTGTCAAGCTCTCTGCTATCAGCACAGAGCCTGCTTCGAATCCTCTGTCTCCCTCTCTCTGCCCCTCCCCAACGTGTGCATGCACACGTGTGTGCTCTCTCTCCCTCAAGAATAAAATAAACATTAAAAAAAAAAAGTTGGTTCTTTGAAAAGATTAATACAACTGCAGCAAGACTTCCATTAGGCAAGACTGATGAAAGGAAAAAGAGAATACAAATTACTAATATTAGGGATAAAAGAAACATAACTACAGATCCAAAGGACATCACAAATAAAGGATATTATCAATAACTGTCAATAAATTTGATAACTTACAGGAAATGGACAAGCTTCTTGAAAGCCATAATATACTAAAATTGATATACGGAAAAAAGTAGAATTTGCTAAAGAAATGGATTCTATAACTAAACCCTTTTTAAAACTCCAAACCCAGATGGCTTTTCTAGATAATTCTTCCAAATAACAAATCCAATCTTAGACAAACTCTTCCAGGAAAAAGAAAGAAAGAATACTTCTTGTTTAATGAGGCCAACATAAACCTGATACAAAATCTGGCAAGGGTATTACAAGAAGGGAGAAAGGTAAACCAATATTCTCTCATAAAAATAAATGTAGGAATCCTAAATAAAATATTATCAAGTCCAAATAAATATGAAAAAGGATACTATGTTATGACCAAATGAATTTGTTCCAGGAATGCAAGGATAGCTTAAAATTTTTAAATGCATCAGCATAACTCACCACATTACAAAAAGGAGAAAAATCAGTCACCTCAACAAATGGAGAAATGGCATTTAATAAAACTCAGTATTGCTCATGATAAAAATTCTCAGCAAACTGGGAACAGAAGGGAATACTTCCTTAACCTGATAAAGAATATCTACAAAAACCCTATAGCTAACATCATACTTAACAGTTTGTTTCCTTTCTCCTGGAGATAAGCAAGATGATAAGGGTGACCACTGTCCCCATTCCTAACGAGCATTACACTGAAAGTTCTAGCTAGTAGAGTAAGGCAAAAAGGAAAAGGAAGAGAAGGAGGCATAAAGATTAAAAACAAAAAAGTAAAACTATCTTTATTCCCAGATGGCATGATTGTGTACATAGAAAATCTTTTTAAAAGTACCTACAAATGGTTAGAATTACAAGCATACCTTGGAGATATTGCAAGTTCAGTTCCAGACAGTAGAGCGATTAATGCAATCAAGTCAAATGACTTTTTTTGTTCCCCATTACATATAAATACTATACTGCAGAATGTTAAGTGTACAAACAGCATTATGTCTTAAATCATGTGCATGCCTTAATTAAAAATACTGCTAATGAATGCTATCACATGAGCTGCCAGAGAGCTGTAATCACTGATCACAGATCACCATAGTGAATATAATAATAATACAAAGTTTAAAATATTGAGGGCATTACCAAAATATGACAGAAACACAAAGTGAGCAAATGCTGCTGGAAAAATGGCGCTGACAGATTTGCTCAACACAGGGTTGCCACAAACCTTCAATCTATAAAAAATGCAGTATGTGCTGAGTGCAATAAACAGAAGTGCAATAAAACAAGGTATGCGCATATTGTCAACGTATGCCCCTTGATACAAGGTCAATATTTAGAACGCAACTGTATCTCTACACACCAGCAATAAACACTGAAGAATGGATTTTTTAAAAATGTTATATATGCAACAGCACCAGAAAGTATCAAATGCAGAAGGGTAAGTAAATCTAATGAAAGATGTGCCATACCTCTGCCACTGGAAATTACAAAACACTGCTGAGAAAAAAATTAAGGAAGATCCAAATTAATAAAGATAAACCATAATTATGAATAAGAAGACTCAATATTGTTCATGTGAATTCTCCCTACACTGAAGCACAGATTCAATGCAATCCTCATCTAAACTCCAGGAGCTTTTTTTGGTGGAAACTGCCAAGCTTATTTTAAAAATGTTGAGGGAAATGCAAAGAACCTAAAATAAGCAAGACAATTTTAAAGAAGAGTTTGAGAACTTACACTAACATATTTCAAAACTTAATATAAACTCATCATAATTAAGACCATGTGGTTTGGAACAAGAATAGACAAATAATCAATGGAATGGTCTAGTGAGTCCATAAACAGATCTGCACAAACATCGTTATGGTCGCTTGTTTTATGACAAACCATCACTGCAATTCTGAGAAAAGGATGATCTTGTCAATAAGTGGTGCTAGAATAAGTGGTCCATAATCCCTATCTCACACTATTCACAATAATTAAGTCAAGATGTATCTAAGCTAAATATAGTAAGTAAAATAATATTTCTAGGAGAAAACAGAAAAATATCTCCAGGTTCTCGTGACAGGCAGAAATGTCTTCAACAAGAAACAAAAACACTAACCATAAAATTGATAAAACAGACTTCCTTAAAATTAAGTACCATCAAAAGCTACCACTAAGAGAGTAAAGAGGACTCATACCCAGAATATATAAAGGGAACCCTACAAATCCATAAGACAACCCAACAAAAAAAGAGGATATCCAAATGGCTAGTAAATATATGAAAAGATGCTCATTATCATTATTTATCAAGTAAATAACAAATAAAAACCACACAGAGATACCGCTACAAATCCACCATTGTGGTTAAAATGAAAAAGAATGGTAGAACTACATATTAGTGAGGATGTGGAACGACTGAACTCAGGTTTCGCTAGTATGAGCATAGAATAGTACAACTTTGGAAAATAGGCTCTTTTCTTTTATTTTTATTTTTTTTTTTAATTTTTTTTTTTTTTAACTTTTATTTATTTTTGAGACAGAGAGAGAGCATGAACGGGGGAGGGTCAGAGAGAGGGAGACACAGAATCTGAAACAGGCTCCAGGCTCTGAGCTGTCAGCACAGAGCCCGACGCGGGGCTCGAACTCACGGACCGTGAGATCATGACCTGAGCCGAAGTTGGACGCTTAACCGACTGAGCCACCCAGGCGCCCCGGAAAATAGGCTCTTTTCAACAAACTCAACATACGCCTATTTGTGACCCAGCAATTCCAATGCTAGATTCCACATACCCAAGAAAAATGAATGTCCACAAAATGACATGTGCATGAATGAACACAGCACTTTTACTCATAACAGGCAAAAACTAGAAACAACCCAAATGTTCACCAACCAAAGATAGATAAATTGTAGTATATTCAAAAAATGGAATATCACATACACACAAAGAATGAACAGGTGCTATCCACAACACAGATGAATGTCACGGACATAATGCTGAATGAAAGCAAACATTTCCAATTATAT
This sequence comes from Neofelis nebulosa, assembly GCF_028018385.1. Taxonomy (NCBI): domain Eukaryota; kingdom Metazoa; phylum Chordata; class Mammalia; order Carnivora; family Felidae; genus Neofelis; species Neofelis nebulosa. Next base: position 100,859,482 of record NC_080787.1, read on the forward strand.
CAAGCTTAAGAATAGGCAAAACTGGGGCACCTGGGTGGCTCAGCTGGTTAAGTGCCTGACTTCAGCTCAAGTCATAATCTCACAGTTTGTGAGTTCAAGCCCCACGTCGGGCTCTCTGCTGTCAATGCAGAGCCTGCTTCGGATCCTCTGACCCCCTCTCTCTGCCCCTACCCCACTTGTGCTTGGGCACGTATGCTCTCTCTCTCTCTCAAAAATAAACAAACATTAAAAAAAAAAATAGACAAAACTAATCTATGGTAATAAGAGCCAGAACAGGAAAGTATGGAGGTAAAGGGAGGGATCTTTGAGAAGGGGCATAAGCAAGTTTTCTAGGGTGTTAAAGTTTTCCATCTTAATCTGGGTATCATGCATACACATATATGTAAAATTTCAGGAGCTATACACATAAGATTTGAACATTTTAGTATAAGTTACATGAAAATAATGATAATAACAGTATTAACTTACACTCCCAACAACTCCATTTGCCTGCTTTTGTTTCTGTTGCTTTGATTGTGGTAAGGGCACAGGTGTAGGTTTTTTTTTTAAAGGTTTCTTTTTTTTCGATTTAGCAGCTTTCTTAGGTCCTTTACTCTTCTGTTGCCATCCTCCTTTTGTCCTATTCTTGTTAGTATCACCCTGCTGTAAATCACAACATACATACACACTCAGAAGTTATAACAATAGTTTCATTTGGGAGTCAACAGTAATTTTTAGATAAAAATGGCTAAACTAAATGTTTTCATAAACTGAATTACTCTCCCACAGCAATATAAATCAATCAGAACTAAACAAAACATTTCCTTCACCAGGAAAGATAGGTAAGAAAAATCAAGTTTTTACCCCATCTTCTGCCGGCTGTTCCTCTGCAGCACAGATGGACTGTTCCTTTTCAAATACTTCCTGGAGGTAGAGAGAAGAAAAATATCTCTATCAACTTACATTTATCTTTCAGATAAACAAAGCAGTCTTTCAAAATAGATGACCAATACGTTTTTTAACTGGTGACAATTGGTGGGTGAAGGAAGAACAGGAGATTTTTACCAATTACTAAATGATGTATACAAATTTAGCAATTACTAATTTACACTTAGGAAGTTACCTTCTAAAATATCTCACATCTGTCTTGAATACATTTGAGAAGTACAGTCTACTTAAATTTATAAATGCAATGCCTTAAGATATGTAAACTCATTATAAAGTAAAAAATATTCCACAGTTTAGAGTAACTAAGGAGGGGCGCCTAGCTGGCTGCATCGGTAGAGAGTGCAACTCTTGATCTCAGGGTCATAAGCTCAAGTGCCACACTGGGGATAGAGTCTCCTTAAACACAAACAAACAAAAACTTAGAAAAAAAGTTTAAATAATTTAATTAAATGACTAAGAAGTGGAACACCAAAAAAACCCATATAACCTAAAGACATATCCACTGTATAATCCACTTAGGATCAGTACAAAAGCCATAAATTTGGGATTTAAATTCCAGTAAGATTTCAGTGAGAATCTATACTAGAAGACAGTAAGTGATGTTCATTGTATTTATAAACTCCTTGGAATTACTAAAGCTAACAAATAAAAACAATGATAACTTGGGCTCTAAACTATTAGCCTAATTCAGGGGTCCGCAAACTATGGCCCATTGCCTTGTTTTTAAATAAAGTTTTATTAGAACTAAACCATGCCCATTTGTGAATTCAGTAGTTGCTACAGAAACTGTGGCCTATAAAATCTAAAACGTTTATTAATTGGACCTTTATAGAAAAAGTGTGCCAGCCCCTTGTCTAATTCTATCATCTCTGCTTCATCACTTTTTTTTTTTTCATTTCTTCATTTTTTAGCTAGATTCTAATACTTAAATTACTCTCAGGTACTGTTCATACAAGAACTGGAAGATAAATGGTTGATTCTTTCCCTTCTTCCAGGGAAATTTTGCTTTTTCTTCTACCAATTATCCCAGAAGTTCAACAGTTCAAGGCCAACTTTTGCTCATTTTTCAGGCAGGGAATTCCAAAGCATGTGGGTAGTATAAATTTGGATTCTAACCCAATCCTAGCCACTGGCTTAGAATTTCCTCTTCTCCCAGAGGGCACGTCTCATCCATAGTCCATGACACACATGTTTCCTTACCACCTGCTACCATAAAACCAACATCTTTAATTTGATATATCCTACTACAAAATATGCTTTTCCTAACAGACGTTTTTGTTTGTTTTTTTTGAGAGAGAGACAGAGACAGAGAGACAGAGTGTGAGCATGGCAGGGACAGAGAGAGAGGGAGACACAGAATCTGAAGCAGGCTCCAGGCTCTGAGCTGTCAGCACAGAGCCCAACGGGGGGGCTTCAACCCACAAACCACGAAATCATGACCTGAGCTGAAGTCAGACGCTTCACCAACTGAGCCACCCAGACACCCCATTAGAAATTTTACACACGGTGTTTAAATGCATACTAGGCTTCCTACAGATGTTCACAGACCCCAGAGTAGAACAGGCTGAGATCTGCCATTAGGTGAATAAGTAGAGTTGAAATAGTACAATCAAAAACAAGTTCTAACCTGGGAGGTAATGCAAATTTGTAACAGAAACTGAGAAAAACAAGATACAGGAAACATATACAATGTGACTGGATTTAATGAAAAGGAATGAGAAAAGTACCAGTATGTATATACACATACAAAGTAAAGGTCCAGAGAGTAAATATGAGCATGAAGAAAGACATGAAAAGATATACAGAAGACTAAATTCTGGTCTGGGGCTGACAAGGGCTTTCCTGAGGAAGGTGGGTTAGAGAAGGAATCCATGATAGTAAAAACATCATTTAGCCCCACAGTTATTCATGCATTAGGGTATCTACAGTGATGCGCTTCAAAATCAATAATTTCAGGGTGGTAGGACTTTAGGTCATTTTAATTTCTTCTACTTTTCTACATCGCCTGAACTTTTTTCCCCAGACAGCATGAATTTTTCACATAATTAGAAAAAAAAAATATTTTCACTGTAATTTAACATTTTTTAAAATAAAAAAATTGAGAGTAAATTCTCTAAAGAATTGACTAAACAGGGGCACCTGGGTGGCTCAGTCGGTTGAGCAGCCTACTTCAGCTCAGGTCACGATCTCACGGTCCGTGAGTTCGAGCCCCGCATCGGGCTCTGTGCTGACAACTCAGAGCCTGGAGCCTATTTCAGATTCTGTGTCTTCCTCTCTCTGACCCTCCCCCGTTCATGCTCTGTCTCTCTCTGTCTCAAAAATAAATAAACGTTAAAAAAAAAAAAAAAGGAATTGACTAAAGAATAGGTAAAGAAATTCTCAACAGTAATCAATAATTAATCTTTGTATAAAACTTTACAGTTTAAATACTATATGCACATTGCCTTGTTATTATGTTTTACAGGGAATTAACAAATCATCACATGAAGAATTAACCTATTTTCCAAGGGTTTTTTGTATGTAAAAACTAATGTGAAAAACTGAAAATTTATTTAAAATGTCAAAACAGCTAAAAGGACTTGCAAAATTAGATTTTACGACTACAATAGTTTTGACTTTAAGAATACATGACTTAAAATGAGAAAACAAATAAAAGAACTTTAACATATAACTCTCTCCCCCTTTTTTCACTGCAGTATAGTTGATACACAATGTTACATTAGTTTCAGGCATATACATAGTGATTCAACAACTCTATGCATTATGCTATGTCACCACACAAGACCATTAACAATGCCTTTAACTATATTCCCTATGCTGTACCTTGAATCCCATGATTTATTCCATAACTGGGGAAGCCTATACCTCCTATTCCCCTTCACTACTTAACACATAACTCTTTTTTTAACATGTAATTCTTAAAGAATAAAAGTAAGAAATTACTTACTGCCATTGTTTGCCTTGTCAATTTAACCAACACTGTAACTAGGGATCCTACTGTGATGTTGTTGCTATCTTCATCATCCAATACTAGAAGATGAAAGTAAAAAAATAAAATTCAATTTGGTACTTCAGTATTTCATGTACACATTTTAAACTTACTCAATAAAAAATAATTTGTCTATTCTGTATAAAATGCTCCACTAGATGCTTTCAACAATGTACTCTTTTAATCTTTAAAATGGCCCTATGAAGGGGCAGCTGCATGGGTCAATCAGATGAGCGTCTGACTCTTGATTTCAGCTCAGGTCATGATCCCGGGGTTGTGGGATCAAGCCCCATGTCAGGCTTGACTGTGGAGCCTGCTTTAAGACTGACTGTTTCTCTGTTTCTCTCTCTCTCTCTCTCTCTCTCTCTCTCTCTCTCTCCTCTCCCCTCTGCCTCTCCCCGCCCCCACGCTCGCTTTCTCTAAAATAAAATAAAATAAAATAAAATAAAATAAAATAAAATAAAATAAAATAAAGTTAAAATTTAAAAAATAAAATAGCCCTATGAAGCATTACTATTACTATTATTTCCATTTTAAAGAAGAAACTGAGGGGGCGCCTGGGTGGCTCAGTCAACTGAGTATCCCACTCTTGATTTCGGCTCAGGTCATGATCCCAGGGTCATGGGATTGAGCCCTGCGATGGGCTCTGTGCTGGAGCATGGACCCTGCCTCTCTCTCTCTCTCTGCCCTCGCCCCAACTCACACTCACTCTAAAATAAAAAAAGATAATTAAAAAAAAAAAAAATAAAGAAAAAACTGACGTTCAAAACTAACGTAAAATTAAATGCCTGAGGTCACATAATGGCTATATTTGCACTGCCAAGTTTCAAACCCGGGTGTTTTAAAACAAAGTATAATGTGAGGACTGCTATACCACACCTTTCTTTCATACCGATATGAAAAAGGGTTCTGTTACTCTCTTAAACTATGCAAACCTCGTATTCACAAGACTTTAACTATATCATCAATGCCAGCCTGCCGGTCAGAAATAAGGTAATTAGGACTAGTATTCCAAGTCACATTAAATTTATTTTTTTAAGGCAAAAACTTCCAAGATTTGTTTATATTAAAAAACACCTTTAAAAGTTTTCACAAAGTTTTTGCAATGTTTTTGCAATTGTTTAATTTTTTAAAACCACATTTGCCAAAAAAAAAAAAACCAAAAAAAAATCTCTACACTTGCCACACATATTGCCAAAAGCTAGTAAGATAAGCTTAACATTAAAATTAGTAACATTAAAATAAATGTTAAAATAAATTACTACAACATCAAACAGATCTTATTCAAATATGTAAATAATTCATTTCACCTACAAGTTTTATCTGTAAGAGTTTTCTTCACTATGTATTTCTGCCTATAGATTTTTCTGAGCTTGTTATGTTTATTTTACATAGATGTAGATTAGCATACTCTGTTGTGGCCTACATTAACACACTACCAGTTGGAAAAGAATGGCCTCCAACAAACTATCACTATCTCTCTTCAATTACTGGCTGTGAGGTGCAATAGCTAGCCATCAAGAAGGATACAATATCCTTTCTTCAATCTGGAAGTCCCCATTATCTTTCCATTATCAAATCTGGCCTACACATTCATCAACACGGGACAGCTGTATGTGCATGAGCACTGCACACGAGTTAATAGCTATAACTGTATCTACCGGCCATTTGATGCTTTACGGTGAAGAAAAAGCCTACAGGTGATTCTATACAGCCTCTAGGCAATGTGGGAGAGAGATCCACCATCTCCAGCACTAGATAATGCAGATGCCCCTTTCCTGCTTCTAAACTGCTTCTCCTCTCCCTCCATTAACTATATTACTCATATTACACATTGGGATAGCACTGTGAAAATACAGTAATTTGTCTATACAAGAGGCTATGGAATGAAATACATCATGAAGTTTCCCAATGAGGTTGAATATTCTTACTTCTAACGAGAAAACCTGACATTCATTTTTCTAAGCAGCATGTACTTTTTATAGCTCTTGATTATTATCAGTTATCTCCTAAGTCCCAAATTGGATTTTACTTGAATAGTTTCTATTTTCTTTTTTTACCTGCATAGTTTCTGACTTAAATTGGTCCTAAATGAAACTTTTAGTGTTTTTAAGTGTTTGAAAACTCACAAACCCACAAGGAAATCTGAACTCTTCACCAAAGCAGTCCCTACATGTATCCTACACTCCAGCCGATTTGAAACCAGACTGCAGTTTTACCTTACTTTCTCAAACACCCCAATCTTTGAGAGTCATTTATCTCTTTTCAATTCCATTAGAATGCAAACTTAGGAAGGTAGAGGCTTTGTCTAACTCACCACTGCTTCCCCAACACCCAGATAAATGAGTGGCACTCAATAGTTGCTGAATGCATGAATGACACAACATCCATGTCATTCATTTCACACTTGCTTTATGATTCCTTGGTTTTAATCCTATGTTTATATCCTCTTTCCTCAACTAGACTATAAGCCCCTTACAGACAGAAACCACCCCTAACACATCCTTGTATTTTTGGTCCCACAAAAATGTTCTCACAACAGTAACTTAGTAAATGTCAAAACTCAGAATAATGTTACAATGAAGGAATGGAGCAGATAATCTCTTAATTCTGTCACCATTGTAAAATACTATTATTCAACCATTATAATGGACACTCACTGGCCAACTGTGTAGGTAGAAAAATAATCTCTATATTTTCATCCCAACAGACATAAACATAGAGACAGGATGAGAAAAACACATGAAATGTGGCACAGAACACGGTAATTTCCAAGGTTTATTTAACATAAGTAAATTGGGCTTAAAATGAATTTTAGAACTAAGCAGCTATTTCTTTCATACTAACAATATATGTATTTCAAAGATCTTTCACTGCATCTGAAAATCCTTCATTCTTTAAAAAGGTAAGATATTCCTAAAACTTGAACTACAGAACAGAGAGTCCTCAAGCTTAATCCCATTCTGAGGATCATAAAAGTAAGATTCTATAGGATTATATCAGTGTTCTCAAAACTATTAAGCATACATCATATTCTATCACAGCAAATGTGACATGTAAACCACAGTTCTGGAAAGTCTAGTTACACATTATGATATCAAATGTTTTGAGAACCTTAAACCAAATAAACAGGAGCCAATCTATCAAAAGGGAAACAATGTTCAACACGGAAACCTCCCACTTACCCTGTGATTTTATGTCCATAGTCACATATGGGAAACTCCCAAGGACAGCCATAACCTCCTCATATTTTTCATCTTCAAGGAAGTGCAGTAGATTGTGACGATCTGATTCTTTTAAACTCACCAAATCTTGGATAGTCTTAATTTTGTACTGAATTTTAAAAGAGACAAGAAGAAAGAAAATAAATCCTAAAGTCATAGAATTTTTCACAAAAGAAAAATTAGCATGTTTACTAAAACAAAATCCAACAACTTTTAAAAAAATGTTAAGATTACACAGGGTCCCCAACTTACAATGGTTCCACTTAAAGCTTTTAAACTTTACAATGCTGCCAAAGCAATATGCATTCAGTAGAAACCATACTCTTGAGTTTTGATCTTGTCTAGGACTAGTGATATTTAATACAATATCATCATGATGCTGGGCAGCAGCAGTGAGCAGTAGCTCCCAGTCAGCACGTGCTCACAAGAGTAAACAATCCATACACTTAGAACCACTCTGTTTTTCACGTTCAGTATTCAATAAATTGTATGAGACAGATATTCAACACTTTACTATAAAACAGGCTTTGTGTTAGATGATTTTGCCCAAGCGTAGGTTAATGTAAGTGTTCTGAGCACATTTAAGGTAGGCTAGGCTAAGCTATTGTATTTGGTAGGTTAGATGTATTCAATGCATTTTTGACTTAGGATATTTTCAACTTACAATCGATGGCTTTATGAGGATGTAACCCCACTATAAGCTGAGGAAGATCTACATACACATTTCAAAGCAAACAATACAACTTTATAGCATTTCATGGCCTTTTATCCAAGGAAATTCAAATTAAGAATTTTTCTATTACAAAGTTAAATCAGAGTAATTTTTTAATTTTAGAAAAAATGAAGTTAGGAGGAAAAGACAGTAACATTCATAGACTCTTGACCCAAGCAAGAATGATTGTCATCTTCTATGCTCAGTTTGCTGACCCATATTTTCAATTTTAATGATAAAAACCTTTAAAGAGTATGAATTTATCTCCAAGTGCAGCTGCATCCTTATGGTTTTACTATGCAATTTTCTCATTTTTGTTGTTCTCTAAATATAGCTGTTACTGCACTAATATCCATCTGGGCTAAAGGGATACTTAGGAGAGTGTTAATTTCCAGCCATTTGGTGCTAGTTAATTTTTACTTTCGCAGACAGGGATTAGATCATGAGGTGTGTGGAATGTCCACTTTTCTATTACAAAGTTTTCGATTAGAAACGTGAACAAATCAGGGCACCTGCATGGCTCAGTCGGTTAAGTGTCCGACTTCGGCTCAGGTCATGATCTTGTGGTCCGTGAGCTCGAGCCCCTTGTCGGGCTCTGTGTTGACAGCTCAGAGCCTGAAGCCTGCTTCAGATTCTGTGTCTCCCTCACTCTCTGTCCCTCCCCTGCTCATGCTCTGTCTCTCTCTCTCTCAAAAATAAAGATTAAAAAAAAATTTTTGTTTTAAGTGAACAAATTTATAATTGCAATACAATTACCTGAAAGGACAGAAAACTCAAATGCAAATTTCTAATATACATTAGTTCTACCTTAATATATTATCAAATCCAGGGGCACCTGGGTGGCTCAGTCGGTTGGGCGGCCGACTACAGCTCAGGTCATGATCTCACGGTCTGTGAGTTCGAGCCCCGCATCGGGCTCTGCCTGCTTCCAATTCTGTGCCTCCCTCTCTCTCTGCCCCTTTCTTGCTTGGTCTCGGTCTTTCTCTCTCTCAAAACTAATAAACATTAAAAAAAATACCATCAAATCCGATGTCTGTCTTCTGCCCATTTTGTCTAGTGTATACAAAGCAATATTTAAAATCTCCTATCAGAATTATAATTTTAGTTTTTTTCTTGTATTTCCAAGATTTTTCATTTATACATATTTTTGCTATATCTTAAGATTCATTGTTGGATCTTTACTACAGACTGCATTTTCTTTTTTTTTTTTTTCAACGTTTTTTATTTATTTTTGGGACAGAGAGAGACAGAGCATGAACGGGGGAGGGGCAGAGAGAGAGGGAGACACAGAATCGGAAACAGGCTCCAGGCCCCAAGCCATCGGCCCAGAGCCTGACGCGGGGCTCGAACTCACGGACCGCGAGATCGTGACCTGGCTGAAGTCGGACGCTTAACCGACTGCGCCACCCAGGCGCCCCCAGACTGCATTTTCTAAATAAGAAGCATCTTTATTTGATCTACTTATTTTTTGAAAACTTAATTTTTTTGTTCCTATTCAACCGATAAACCATTGCCCAACCTTTAAGCCAGGTATTAATGACTGGAAAGCATACACTGCACTTCTACTTTGTATATTTATTTCTGGTAACATAATATAAGGAATAAAGTGCTAATTGCTAAAATGTATTGGACCCCAAAGTAGTAAAATAACTTACAGTAGGTAAAAGATTATACAACACCTACCTAATCAAGAAATTGTTAACAGAACCACTTGAGGGATAGTTTTGGAGTGTTTAAGATATTCTAAATCTAAGAAATTCGTAATAAAAACTTTTAGAACACTTTTCTCGTTATTTAAGTAACATAACAAACTGCGTAAAACAGATTTTAAAGTGGCAAAGAATTACCTTTTTATGATTAGAAACCCTTCTAAGATTGTCCTCTTCAATGTGAGGCAGCTGCAGAAGGGGAGACTTAAACTGCTGAAGGCCTTGCACAGCCATCTGGGAAAGCTTCATGCAGTTTTCTAGGGATGCCAAAGTTGGAGCACGAAACTCCCTTTCTTAGAAAGAACAGGAGGAAAAGAAAAAACAAGGCTGGACTTTTTATACGTTCAGGAGTATACAATTCATCACAATGACATGATACATGCAACTATCCTTAACACCTCATATCTTAAGATCACAGTGCTGACTTTCCTTTAAAAGTTATAAGATACCAAAAATACACAAACTTGTTCAAATGCAATAATCATTATCCAGCAAGAAGCACTGATTTAACAGAAAAATTCTTTGCATCACTTCCACAAATAGCAAATTATCAGTATCAAATACTGACACCATGCCAAGAACTGACATCAGCCATAACAACAAACCACAACCATTATCTCCTTTCCTAAGAGTCTCCCTTTCCATTACTGACCACAAACTCCCTCATTCTTTTTCTTCCCCCTCACTTTTTTTCCCTTCATGTGAAAAACACTACATATCAGATAAATCATTGTTACGTCACTTAAAGAATTATTTCAAACTCACTGTTAAAATACAGAATAACCTAACTCTAAAAATATTCAAAGGAGAGAAGAGGTATATTAAATATTTGCAAACAATACGTGACAACAAACAATAAAACAATAAATAAATTCAAAAACATGAGTTGTGATAAAGACTTTACATAATGGAAAATATAGGAAAGAAGTAAGAGAAACCATGAACAAAAGTGGGAAAGCTGACTCAACCTACGGGCAGAATTACTGTAGGTACTCATAAATCTTAGAACTATGAAGTGTAATCTGCATATGCTTGCAAGAAAAAGTACAACATAATTAATTACATTTCCACCTCACCTTCACGGCTTCGGGCCATTATTATTAGTTGGCAGATTACATTAACCATTTCTTGAAGTAGGGCAGGGCATTTTTTCAACATAAACTGCTGATCTGCAAAACAAGAGAAAACCTGAAACGAATCATTCTACTTTTACAATTATAACATCTTTATCATCTACAGTCCAAGACTAACACTAAATTTAAGTTGTCCCACAAATATTTCACACGACCTAATAAGAATTTTGCAGGCTGAAGTTTCTCCTAAGCAGCACTGTCAAAAATCAGTCAGAAAATTCTAGCTCAGATATGATGTTTCAAATTTTTAATATTACAAGTGTTGTGCTTTGTAAGTTAACTCCCTTGTTTGGAGGGAATAGTCTTAAACTTAATTCTAATCTTACTATATTTAAGAACCTTAAAATTTTTCTTCTTGTATACCTAAGTTTCTGTAACTATGAATAAGTCCAAAGACTAAGATTGATAGTGAATGTCAGTTCCATGCAGAAAGAGGAGAGGGGATGATAAAGAGGGGAAGGAAAAGGAACGAGACAGAGTCATTTTTACTGCACCTAATAGTTAACTGTTAAGATCATACATGGGGTTGGTACTCAACCTAAAAAAGTATCTGCTCCCTATTTCTTAGATAACTGGTAAAAAGGGAGATGGTTTTGTATCTGTACAGAACATTAGGAACATTAGAATTACCAGTAAACTTGCAACTCCAATAACAATGCCTAAATAGAGATCCTTCATTCCATCTTAAGTATCCTATCTTATCATCAACCACTGATCATCAATTGGCCTAGTTTTCAAAGGCATTTGATTATATTATTGGCTTAAAAATGGCAGAGGAGGAGCTTCATTCAGAATGAACACTTATTCCTGAAGGATAATAACTTTCTTTTAAAACTTCAAATGAAATCATGCAAGTAAAAAAAAAAAAAAAAAAATGACAAATTCATGGTATTCCTGGAAACACCACTGTCCCAATCCACTACTTTTATTTATTTTTATTTTTTTTTATGTTTATTCACTCCCTGAGAGAGAGCAAGAGAGAGAGAGAGAGCAAGAGCGGGGAAGGGTCAGAGAGAGAGGGAGACACAGAATCCAAAGTAGGCTCTAGACTCTGAGCTGTCAGCACAGAGCCTGACACGGGGCTTGAACTCATGAACCACAAGATCATGACCTGAGCCAAAGTTGGATGCATAACCGACTGAGCCACCCAGGTGCCCCACTGCTTCTCTTTTAAATAGACAGGTGGCTGCAAATACTTAGGAAGCTTTAAATAAAGATTAAACACTTTATCAGCAACCACAGCTGGAAGTGGTGGTGGTAGTTGTGGAACTGACTGAGGTACTGATTATGAAATCCATTTTTTCTTCCCCCCAAAAGCTTATAAAATCTTTTTAAAAAGTCACTAGGAATTTTTGTATAATCTGCAACTGACTAAACATTTTTCAGAGTATTCTCTCACCTTGAAATACTAAATTTTAACATTTGCCAAAATATCGGACTTAGACCTTCAAAATATCTGTGAAGTAATTATGTAGCATAAAGATTTCTTTTTAAAAGATCCTTGAGCAATTATTTGATTGAGCAAAAAAGAACAGCAACAAAAACATTGCACCATGAAGTCTAATTAAATCCGTTGCTTTTGTACCATTAAAACCGTGCAGATATTAGAATCATAAATACCTTCTTCAAGGGTCTCAGGAATTTTCATTCTAGCAAGATGAGACAGTAAAAGAACTCTGGCTTTCAGGCTATATGGGCAGGTAAGTGGAGGCTCATTCTTCTTTAAATTAATGCTGCCAATTTCTCTGATTAGCTAGAGTAAATAAAATAATTATTAAAAATATCTATATACTGAAAAGCATTAACTTTAATACCTAAATGCTTATTATATCAAGGAATTTAGGAGACAGGTCTAACCTGAGGTATTAGAATATTATCTGTTGGTCTGCTTGTGGCATCTTTGTTATACTGAGGATCAAATTCAGAAGCTCCAGCCAAAACCATGGTAAGACCTAAGAAAACAAAAGAAATATAAAGGTAAACAAATAAACTTGCTCATCTATTAATTTCCTCTCCTAGGATACTTTATTAATGTAGAGTGAGGCAGTTTTCCAATTGTGCAAAAAGCTAAAAATCATCTGAACTCCAATACTAAGTACTCATTTCTTCAACAAAAAAGAAACATTTCACTTTTTTAAAAGTGTACAGTATTACTTATCACAAGTGAATAGAAACATACATTAAGGGCCCCAAAGCAACTGGATGCATTAAAATCACTTCAAATAGCATCCGTTTCTAGATTTAAGCATGTGTTCCACAGAAACTTTCTACAGAGTAATTATTAAGTATCCCATACGATGTTAATAACTATTATGTGAACAAAGGGGGCTCTATGGTTAAACAAGACTGAGAAACAAGGAGTTAAAAGAGTTTTAGGTTTCTTCACTTGATGACTTCTCAGAACCTTAAGTAAACTGAAATACTCTATAATTTACAGAAATTTTTATCATGGAACCCTGAAGGGTTTGCGGGACATGTTCTTTGAAATACACATGATTTGCAGCTACATACACTATGAGCATTACTTGTTAGTCTATACAAGCTCCTTATTTTTTTAAATAATTTTTTTTTAATTTACTTATTTTGAGAACAAGCAAGAGAGGAGCAGAGAGAGAGGGAGAGAGAGAGAATCCCAAACAAGCTCCACACTGTCAGCACAGAGCCCAGTGCAGGGCTCGAATTCAGGAACCATGAGATCACGACCTCAGCTGAAATCAAGAGTCAGAGCCTTAACCAACTGTGAATCACCCAGGCATCCCTATTCAAGCTTTTTAATGACCAGCACTATAGTCACCTATAGTCATCAATCTCACCTTCCAGCAGAAAATACATACAATGTGCTCACTAAAAGCAGGACAATGTAGAGCTTAAGGGCATAGACCCTGGAGTTTTCACTCCCTAACTAAATGATGTAGGACAGTATTCTTCACCTTTCTATGGGTCTCAGTTTCTCCCAATGTGCCTGACACACAGTAAGCACAGTAATATGTGTAAGCTACCGCTATCAAATGTTTTCATGAAAACAACTATTCCTGAGACAACTATGTAAACGATACCAACACTAAAGTAACCAAGGATATATAATCAAGCCCACCAGCTAAAAAATGCTTTTCTGATAGTACTGTATAAGGCTAAGTACCACACTCAGGAATAAAACAGAAATCAAGCTCACTGATGCAAAAAACACGTTAAAAGACATTATAAACATGAAACATTTTCATAAGGGGCTAAGTTTCCATATTAATATTTCAATCCACCATAAGGAAGAATGACATGTGTGCATAAGGGAGAGAACTCACTCATTCCTCAGAAATAAAAGATATGCTCATTTCTCAGAAATAAAAAATCTGTTCACACAGTCACATGACCCTGAGGAGTCTCTTTCTCATTACCAAAAAAATTAGTTAAATTGGCAAATCCAAAGTACAGACAAGTCCATTTAGGTTTTGGAACAAAAATGTATTCTCCAGTGAGACACAATTTAAAACTTTAAAACGTGTATCATCTCTTTTTTTTTCCCCAAGGAAGAGAAGCAGGGCTTGTCTATGACAGGTCTATGATTACTGCTGAGCAGAGATTCTGAAAGGCAACAAACACTACATACTCCAAGGATAAAATTTACAGTGTTAGCTTTATGGAATCAAAGAAAGTATCTTAAATGGAACTTTTTTTTTTGCTAAAAAGAAATTCTGAAATAAGACTCTGGGAATGAAATATCCTGACAGTTTTCTTTCAGCACGCCCAAGACCTGACTTATTTTACTGAGATTAATACAGTGTAATGTACCGATTTAAGACTTGGGAACCAGACTGCTTGAGTTCGATCCTGACTCTACCACTTAATATTTCCTTAAGCTCAGTTTCCCCATCTATCAAATGTGCTTAAAAACAGTAAAGATTAAATGAGTTAATATCTACATAATCCATAGTAATGCCAGGCATACAACAAATACTCAAGAAATATTAGCTAGTATTATTACAAAGTTAACCCACATGAAGCTTTACCATAAAATTTGTAGGGTAAAAAACATATATAGCTGAGTAAATGGAAATAATAGAAATACATGTGATAAAGGGTACCAGCCACTTTCCTCCAGCTTTAGTTATATGAACTGAGTATAAAACTGTGAAATAAAAGGTTTCCAGTGGAGTATGTATCAACTCCAAATAAATGACTCAGAAAATAATCTACTATCACAGATACTTAAATTTACTCACGTTTCATATCCATATTTCGGGTTTTATAAACAAAGTATGTATAAATCTGTGTTGTGCGTATTAGAATCTGGTCTCCACTATAGCGTATTGAGCGATACCACCAAGAGCCCTAAAACACACATAAAATTAAACAATAAATAAAGCATCAAAACCACAATAAATATTAAGTCTAATGCAGAATATGTTACAGTCAAATTTCCTAAGCGTTCATAAGACCAATAACAATACCTGAGCTTTAGAACAAATGCCTTTGTTACTTATTTCAAATTATTTAGCAAGTATTTATACTGCCCAACACCTAAACACCAACCCACCTCACTACATATATATGATTAAACCATTTAAGTTTCAGCTAGAAACTGAACACAAAACAGAAACGAAACAACCCATCACTATAAAAGCAACAAGCTGGTTCCTGACACGCAGTATGGATTCAATAAATATTTGATAAGTGCAGGACAATTTTACAGTTGATATACTACTTTCATTCACATGACTCCATACAGCTGGATCCTCACATAATAAACCTATGAAGAAGGCAAGACAGGTTAATTATTAGTCTCACTATGGGACTCAGGAACTGTAAGATCAGAAAGAAAACCACCAGTCACAAAAGTAACAGTAAAATCATAAACTTTATGGTATTTCCATATTGACATATTATGCAGCTGTTTTTAAAAATGAGGTGTATCTCCAACATAGGAAGTAAAAGAAGTCACAGAATGATAGAAAGACCACATTTTTTTTAAAGTGTGTATGTAAACATAATCCATAGAAAAATATCTGAAAGGGAGAACACCAAACTTAGCAGTGATTATCTCTAACAAAGAAATGAAGTTGAGGGAGACGGTAAACATTCCAAACTCTAAATATACCTGTATTATTTCAGTTATATGTAACTTTTGTATGGGAGGAGATATACTTTCACATACTTAAATGATATCACCTTTAGAAAACCTTTAAAGTATAGATGAATAGAAGATTCTTAAAATTCAAGGATCAATGGATTATATTCTAATACAAATTATAGGAGGCTCCAAAGCACGCCACCAATTCCCTTTCCAAAAAAAAGTTAATAAAAAGAGCTAGCACTTACCACAACAACTGGAAGGATAACCATGAATGCCAATCCATATACAAGTAAAACCTAGAATTGAAGAGAAAAATATTATGGCTTTCACAGGTAAATTATGAAAACATCCATGAACACTTACCTTGAGGCTTGCATGGGGGAGGCACTAACAAAAGCACTCTTCAGGGAGCATGGGTGGCTCAGTCAGTTAAGCATTTGACTCCTGATTTCGGCTGAGGTCAGGACTTCAGTTACTGAGTTCGAGCCCCACATCGGGCTCTGTGCTGACAGCACGTAGCCTGTTTGGGATTCTGTCTCCCTCCCTCTCTACCCCTCCCCCATTTGCTAGCTCTTAAAAGAAAAATGAACTCCTAAAAACAAAAAAAGCACTCCTCTTATATTATTTCATTTAATTCTTACTTCATTTTCAAATTTTATGAGAAAGCTACTGTTATTATTTTTCTTTTGCAAATAGAAAACCTGCAGCACACATAGGTTACAGGACCTGTCCTAGGTCACACAGCTAGTAAGTGGATTGGAATCCAGGCATTTCAATTCTAAAACTTATGCTCTTATCCAATATAACAAGTCACCTTTTAAAATTTTTTTTTTTCAACATTTTTTATTTATTTTTGGGACAGAGAGAGACAGATCATGAACGGGGGAGGGGCAGAGAGAGAGGGAGACACAGAATCGGAAACAGGCTCCAGGCTCCGAGCCATCAGCCCAGAGCCTGACGCGGGGCTCGAACTCACGGACCGCGAGATCGTGACCTGGCTGAAGTCGGACGCTTAACCGACTGCGCCACCCAGGCGCCCCACAAGTCACCTTTTAATTTGCTCTGTAAATGATACCAGCAAAACAGCTTTTATAAATTATATTTTCCTTCCAGTCAGATACTTATAGCTCTACACATTAGTAAGTAGTTCGTGCCTTCGAAAGAAATGATAGAATCCTGGTTCCTTATCAAGGAGCAACTTCATAATGTTCTATTTACAAGTAATTTCTGTCTATTGGTCTTAGATTTTTCTACTGCTTGATTCCAAATCTGGTAGCTAACTATCCTCTTCTCCAGTATTCGCACGGTAATCCTAAGCATGATAGACACACTTACACACAGAAAGCATATATCCCTAAGACAACAAATGTTTGTCAGCCATAAAATAACATTAAATAGCCATTTTCAAAACAAATTACAGACTATATGAATTTTTTTATTGCTTCAAAGATAGCTCCTAATCATTTTTAAGATATGTGAAATAGGGAAACATCTATTCCTGAACAGTAAGTTATTCCTGATGTTTCAGAGTTGTAAAATCTATCACCAAATAAAAGTCTGATACCCTACTGCCTCCCTAAGTACCATATGGAATATATATCATTAATTTAACATATATTAACATTAATTTCACCTGGGTAAATGTGAAATGAAGGATAATTTAAATTTTGAGCACTACTTAGGATAGATACCATATAAAACCATAGTTCCCCAAACCAAGGAAATGACCCAACCTGAAACTACCTTCAAAAGAAATCACCACAGCTTTAAGGTTTTAAAACAACATTTAGAACACACTGCCCTTCCTCTGAAGAAAAACAAGCAAAAAAAAATCCATACCGCCCCAAACAACAACCTAATAATGGGAACCAATTCTTTTCTTTATTATATAAAAAGTTTTCATAATACACAGTTAAATTAAAGACAGCATAACAGTACTTTGATATAGCTCTCTATAGTACTATGATATATCTAGCACATTATAATGTGTCCTATTTACATGTACTCACCAAAATTGAGTTTTTCTGGTCAACTATCCAAGCTGGCAGGGCAATTCCAAAGCTTGTGGCTAAAATAGGAAGAGTATTTCTGAAGAATCTGCACTTCCAATTTTATTTTTTTATTTTATTTTTTTTTTTAATTTTTTTTTTCAACGTTTTTTATTTATTTTTGGGACAGAGAGAGACAGAGCATGAACGGGGGAGGGGCAGAGAGAGAGGGAGACACAGAATCGGAAACAGGCTCCAGGCTCCGAGCCATCAGCCCAGAGCCTGACGCGGGGCTCGAACTCACGGACCGAGAGATCGTGACCTGGCTGAAGTCGGACGCTTAACCGACTGCGCCACCCAGGCACCCCAATTTTATTTATTTATATTTCAAAATTCTGTACCCCAACCCTTCCCCCCCCAAAAAAAAAAATCTTTCAGAAAGATTATATTATGTGTGTTCCCATTACAGAAAAGTCGATGGATTTTTCCAGAAGTGGGGGCAGGGGGGACTCGACCAAAGTATATGAATTTATATGTCATTATGTAAACACTATGAATATATGATAAAATGTTTAAAGTCAATAAAGAAAAACATTGTTTTCATCCAACTTTTATCAACTGCTAATTGGAAATGAATGACAATGATCACTCTTCTCATCAGACCAATCTGAGTTTTATCTTTCAAACTGGCTGCTAGAAAGAAAAATAAAAATTAGCTAAAGGAAACTCAATTTACATTATCTATTTAACTCCTTGAGGTTATAATTTTCCTATTCACAAACTAAGAATCAAAATATTCCTTTCAATCTATTAATATTTTCACTTAAATACACAAACACACACACACACACTATACCACTAGTAATTTTTTATTATTATTTACCACACCTTGAGGGCCATCTGGATTTCCAAACTCTTCCCAGTTTTTCCGGGACTCTTCATCAGTTAAACTAGCATTAAGAACAAAATTGCAAAATTAGAAAACCACATCTGCAAAGTACGCACATATACAAACTCTAGTAATGAACCAACTCATTTCTTATAGATATTAATTTCAGGAAATCAAGAAAAGCCTCTCTGAAATCAGATAAAAAGAAAGAGAAGAAAGCAAGGAATTCTACATTAAAGAAAATGCTAACTATTGAGACTTTAGAGAAATTCCTGGTTGGCCTGTGGGTTCTGAAGTTTTGCCAGTTCAAGTTGGAAGATAAAACTTTAGAAATTTTCTAAGCAAGCAGGGAGGATTACAGGGACTTTTTTCTTATATCCTTATACATTTTCCAAAATTTCTTCAATGAGCTTTGCTTATACTTTAATAATATATACCTACTTATAAACCCACTACAAATTAATAATAATCCCTCCAAAACTGTACCACATTCTCAAAAGAAAAAAATGAACACCTGGGAAATTCCAATGCTACAGAAAAGGTCATTTTGCATTGTGCTGAGGTCACAATTTTCTCCTAAAACAAATGCCAGAAGGACTAGGGAAAAACCTGCTGAAACAATGCTTTTCTAATCCAGCAATATAAAAGTGACAGAGTGATTTAAAAAAAAATTTTTTTAATGTTTATTTACTTTTTGAGAGAGAGAGAGAGAGAGAGAGAGAGAGAGAGAGAGAGAGAGAATGAGAGCGAGCATAAACTGCGAAGGGGCAAAGAGAGACGGAGACACAAAATCCAAAGCAGGCTCCAGGCTCTGAGCTGGCGGCACAGAGCCCAACACCAGGCTCAAACTCCCAAACCATGAGATCATAACCTGAGCCAAAGTCAGACATTTAACCGAGTCACCCAGGCGCCCCCAGAGTGATTTTTTTAACACCTAAAAAGAAATATAACCTTTGACCTGGGCAGTGGTCCAAGGCACAAAATGAGAGTGGTTTTATTTCAGATCCCAAAATAGATATTAAAAAAAAAACACTGAAAGAAATTTTCAATTCCTTCAAAAACTTTACGTTGTTAAGGAGACAAGGCAGACACACACAAAAATGACCAGTAAGATCGTAAGAAAGGCATTTTTGAAGTCCATGCGGCAAAAGATTATGTTTATGTCCAAATCTAATTTTAACAGTATTTCTATTTCCCAGAACATATGCACATAGGATACAATGTAGTTTTCTATTCAACAAAGCTCCACAGTAAGAGACAGAATGCAGAAGTACCTTTAAAAAAACAGCAACAATTTTCAAAGAGTTCAATTTTTTTTCACCTAAACCATAATTTCTATCTTTTATTATTATTTTTTTTTTTTTTTAGGTAAGCTCTACACCCAATGTATGGGCTTGAACCCATAACCCTGAGATCAAGAGTTGTATGTTCTACCAAATGAGCCAGCCAGGTGCCCCATTTTTGTTTTTTTTTAATTGAAGTATAGTTGACACACAATGTTACATTAGTTTCAGGTATACAAGATAGTGATCTGACAAGTTTATCCGTTATGCTATGCTCACCACTAACATAGCTACCATCTGTCACTACACAATGCTATTATAATACCATTGACTATATTCTCTATGTTGTACCCTTTATTCCTTCTATAGACTTCTTCTTAGACTATTATCTATAAACTTACTCTTTCTATAACTGTAAGTCTGTATCTCCCACTCCCCTTCACCCATTTTGCCCATTCTTCCATCCCATTCCCCTCTGGCAACCTGTTTGTTCTCTGTATTAATGGGTCTGTTTCTGCCTTTTGGTTATTCCTTTGCTTTGTTTTTTAAGTCCTACATATAAGTGAAATCATATGATATCTGCCTTTCTCTTTAGCATAATACCCTCTAGATCCAGGTCCATCCATGTTGTCACAAATGGCAAGATCACATTCTTTTTTATAGCTGAATAATATTCCATTGTATAAATGAATACCACATCTTCATCTATTCATCTATCAATGGATACTGAGTTGCTTCTATACCTCGGCTCTTATAAATAATACTGCAATAAACATAGGAGTGCTTGTATCTTTCTGAATGAATGTCTTTGCTTTCTATGGGTAAAAATCCAGTAATGGAATTACTGGATCATATGGTACTTCTACTTTTACTTTTTTGAGGATGCTCCATACCAGTTTCTGTAGTGGCCGTACCAATTAACATCCCCACCAACAGTGCACAAGGATTTCTTTTTCTTTACATCCTTGCCAATACTTGTTATTTCTTGTCTTTTTTATTTTAGCCATTTTGACAGGTCTAAGGCATTACCTCATTGTGGTTCTGATTTGCATCTGCCTGATGACTAGTACTGCTGAGCATATTTTCATGCATCGGTTGCCCATCTATATATATTCCTTGAGAAAGTATCTATTAAGGTCCTTTGCCCATTTTTTAAAAATCATATTGTTAGGTTTTTTTGGTGTTGAGTTGCTAAGTTCTTTATATATTTTGGATATTAACCCCTTATTGAAGATATCATTTGCAAATATCTTCTCTCATTCAATAGGGTGCCATTTTATTGGTTTCCTCTGCTGTGCAAAAGCTTTTTATTTTGGTGTAGTCCCAATAGTTCATTTTTGCTTGTCTCCCTTGCCTTATGATTTTAATATTTTTTTCTAAGTAAGTTCCATGTCCAATGTGGGGCTTCAGCTCATGACCATGAAAGCAAGAGTTGAATGCTCTGAGCGAGCCAGGTGCCCCTGCCTTATGATCTTCATCTAGAAAGACTGCTATGGTGGATGTCCAAGAAATTAGTGCCTATGTTCTTCTAAGTGTTTTACGGTTTCAGATATCATAATTACATTTTTGATCTATTCTGAGTTTATTTCTGTGTATGAAGTAAGAAAGTGGTCCAGTTCCATTCTCTTGCATGTAACTGTCTAGTTTTCCCAGCACCATTTACTGAAATGACTGTCTCTCCCCAGAGTATATTCTTGCCTCCTTTGTCATAGATTAAATGACCATATAAACGCAGGTTTATTTCTGGGCTCTCTATTTTGTTCCATTAATCTATGTTTCTATTTTTGGGCCACTCCTATACAGTTTAATTACTACAGCTCTGTAGTATAGCTTGAAATCTGGAATTGTTATACCTCCAGCTTTGTTCTTCTTTCTCAAGATTGCTTTGGCTATTCAGGGTCTTTTGTGGTTCCATACAAATTTCAGAATTATTTGTTCTAGTTCTGTTGGTATTTTGATAGGGATTGCATGGAATCTGTAGATTGCTTTGGGTAATACAGACATTTTAACAATATTAATTCTTCCAACCCATGAGCATAAAATATCCTTCCATTTGGTTGTGTCATCTTTAATTTCTTTCATCAGTATTTTATAGTTTCCAGAGTATAGATTTTTCACCTCCTTAAATTTATTTCCAAGTATTTTATTCTTTTTGATATAATTGTAAATGGAACCGTTTTCTTAAATTCTCTTTCTGCTACTTCATTATTAGTGTGTAAAAATGCAACTGATTTCTAGGTACTAATTTTGTATCCTGCAACTTTACTGAAGTCATTTATTACTTTTAATAGCTTTTTAGAGATCTTTAGGGTTTTCTTTTTTCTTTTAATTTTTTTAAATTTTTTTAACGCTTATTTTTGAGAGAGAGAGAGGCAGAGAGAGAAGAGAGAGAGAAGAGAGAGAGAGAGAGAGAGAGAGAGAGAGAGAGAGAGAGAGAGAGAGAGAGAGACTGCCAGTGGGGGAGGGGCAGAGAGAGAGAGAGACAGACAGACAGACAGACAGACACAGAATCCAAAGCAGGCCCCAGGCTCTGAGCTGTCAGCACAGTGTCCGACACGGAGCATGAACCCACGAGCTGTGAGATCATGACCTGAGCCAAAGTCAGACGCTCAACCCACTAAGCCACCCAGGCGCCCCTTTTTAATGTTTATTTTTGAGAAGGAGAGAGACAGAGTGTAAGCAGGGGAAGGACAGAGAAATAGAGAGGGAGACACAGAATCCCAAGCAGGCTCCAGGCTCTGAGTTGTCAGCACAGAGCCCAACACGGGGCTTGAACTTGGGAACAGCAAGATAATGACCTGAGCCAAAGTCAGACACGTGTAACCAACTGAGCCACCCTAGGGTTTTCTATGTACAGTATCATGCCATGTACAGATGATGACAATTTAACTTCTTCCTTACCAACAGGGATGTCTTTTACTTCATTTTCTTTTCTGATTGCTGTGGCCAGCACTTCTAGTACTATGTTGAATAAAACATGGTGACACTGGACATCCTAGTCTTATTCCTGCTCAGTTTTTCACCTTTGACTTTGATGTTAGCTCTCTGTTTTTCATATATAGCTTTTATTATGTTGAGGTACGTTGCCTCTAAATCTACTTTTTTGAGAATTTTATCATAAACATATGAATTTTGTGAAATACTTTTTCTACATCTATTGAAATAAACATCTGATTTTTATTCTTCATTCTGTTAATGTGGTGTATCATACTGACTGATTTTGCAGATACTGAGCCATTCTTGCACCAGAATAAATTCTACTTGATTGTGATGAATGATCTTTTTAATGTACTGTTGAAGGTGATTTGGTAATACCTTGTTGAGAATTTTTATATCTATGTTCAACAGGGATTGCAAATATTTTTAAACTTCTCTGGTCATTTAAGGAAACAAGTACATTGACATCCTCAGTCCCTTTTTAACCATAACTCCACTTACGCTATTTGACCAAGGCCAGAGTAAAATAAAGAAGCCAACCAAAAGCACTATCAGAGAGACTGCAACTTCAGAAAGAGGGGTGCGTATGGTAGCTCTGTTTTGCTAAGGGAGGGATGTTTCTCAAAAATTGTGCCCTGGTTTCCCTGTACAACTGCCCACTCACTTAGGACTTCAGCTATTCGCCCTTCTAACCAGAATTTTTTCCCAAACAGAACTCTATCCCCTCTACTTTTCTGATGACAGCAACATAACAAACTGCTCTGTTTTCCAAACAATGCCCTCAAATTTCACAAAATAAAGCATAGTTCACATCATAGAAGCACTTGATTTTTTCAAACTGCACACACTGCTGATTACAATTCCATTAACTCATTCATTAAGCTGACTTGTACAACTGGTGTGAGACACGCACCATGTTCAATATTCAAATTAAAGGAATCATCAACTTTTAAAAAAGTTGTTAGAAAGCAACTAATTTTTGGATAGTTATTAGTGCTTTGGTAAAATACCACTTCTAAGACTTAAAGTACTTAAAAGTTATGTAATTTTAGTATAATTCATATATAATGAGCTTAAACAAGACCAATGATATTAACATAACTTTCAAAAATTCAATGAGTGTAAGGTTTCCTAAACATGATTATATATCTTAATTTTGGAGGTAGGAGTCTGTGTCATAGATTCTATTACAAATCTGATAAGATCTATAATCCTTCTGCTCTAGAAAAATGCACAGTTACAAATACACATATACTCTGTATACAGTTTCGGGGGCCCCAGATCATACAACCTAATCTAGAGAATGCTTTCATTAAATTATAGGTGAATGACCCTGAGTTGACTACGTAAAGCAAAATTACATATTCATATATAGTAACACATGAAAACACATGTTTTTAAAAATTAAAATAGCTTTAAAATAACATCTAGGGGTGCGTGGGTGGCTCAGTCAGCTGAGCATCCAACTTCAGCTCAGCTCATGATCTCACTGTTCATGGGTTCGAGCCCCAGTCAGGCTCTGTGCCGGTAGGTCGCAGCCTGGAGCCTACTTCTGATTCTGTGTCTCCCTCTCTCTCTGCCCCTCCCCTGCTCATGCTCTGTCTCTCTCTCTCTCTCAAAAATAAATAAACTTAAAAAAAATGTTCCTTTAAAATAAAGTAACCTCTATGTTGTCCACTCACTATACAGTAGGTTAAAAACAGGTTTTACAGGGCGCCTGGGTGGCGCAGTCGGTTAAGCGTCCGACTTCAGCCAGGTCACAATCTCGCGGTCCGTGAGTTCGAGCCCCGCGTCAGGCTCTGGGCTGATGGCTCGGAGCCTGGAGCCTGTTTCCGATTCTGTGTCTCCCTCTCTCTCTGCCCCTCCCCCGTTCATGCTCTGTCTCTCTCTGTCCCAAAAATAAATTTAAAAATGTTGAAAAAAAAAAAAAAAAAAATTAAAAAAAAAAAAAACAGGTTTTACACCCAAAAACCGAATCTCAACTATATGGTTATAGAAAAAACAGAAACTATGAACCAGAAAATTCAATAGTTGGTCTAACTCCTCAAAAATAACCAGAACTCCTTTTCTTTAAGTTAGAAACTGGTGTGAAGAAATAGGAATCACCCAAGCCTATTATTGTAATGGGCACATAAGGGAACAGAAAATCTCCTGAATAACCAAAGCAAATTCTAAAAAGCTTTGCAGATCAAAGCCTTTAAATGCTGCTTGAGTTATACTTGGGCTGCTAGAGTAATGCATAAAAAACAGGAACTTCAATCACTCAGAACTTGTAATTAGTAAAATGTACCTTTATCTAATTCATTTATACTTATACAAGCTACAAGATCTCAAAGTTCTGGGTCCCATAATCATTTTACTCCTTCATTTGTCTGATGGACCATCAACTATTTAAGACATTTTAAACACAAAACATTCTGTATCTTGATCAGGTAACTGAGTTAAAACCAAAAGCCATATATTATTCTTCTGTACTTTTTAGAAAAGTGACCATACATCATAAAGAGTCAGATTTCCATTAACTTGAGGACAAATTCATGAACTTAAAAATGTTACAATACCTGGGGCGCCTGGGGTGACTGAGTCAGTTAATCATCTGACTCAATTTTGGCTCAGGTCATGATCTCATGGTTGTGAGTTCGAGCCCCACATTGGGCTCTGCTCAGAGCCTGCTTGGGATTTTCTCTCTCTCCCTCTCCCTCTCTCTCTCTCTCTCTCTCTCTCTCTCTCTGTGTGTGTGTGTGTGCCCCTCCCCAGTTCGCTTGCTCTCTCTCGCTCTCAAAATAAATAAATAAACTTAAAGTAAAGTTACAATACCTGAAAACTAAATTTAAACTAAAATTAAAATTACTAAATAATCTTAGCTATCTGACTTCCTCTGGGTATCTTTAATTCTTCTGAAATTACCTGAAGACAGCAACTAAGGCACTGAAACACTTGTGCAATGAGAGTAAATGGCCGGAGACACAATGAAAAAAGGGGGAGACACCCAACTGAAAGACTGTAATCTGGAGGACATCTGCTATGCCGAAAATGTAGTATACCCTTCAGAAGCTCCTAATGGCACTGCTTTATTGCAGAATCATATTCACATATGTAACAAGCAACTCACAAAAAAGAGGGGACAGGAAACACAGTCAATAGACTTTTATTAAGCATAAAATGATTATTTCCCAAACTTCTGTAATTCACATGCCACTTTCATAGTTTGCTATTATATCTGAGTATCCTATGACTTACTTCTATTTTTAAAATCAGCTTACAAAATGATACATCACGGAGTCCTCTAAAAACAGACAATATCTTGTCCGTATTTTACTCTTTAATTCAACGCAAGAGCTATACGGGGATATGCCTATGAGTCCTGAAGAATCCAGCTGACTTTTACCTCTTGTAATATTAACACTCAAGGAAGAGCTACCTCTAATTTTATACACTCTATCCTGTTTCCCAAAAATTAAACTAGTCTTTACATAGTTTAATGAGACAGCTACGTTTCCAAAACAAGAGAAATACATCTAGCTTAATAAAAGCCTAGAAATGAAAACAAGGTGTAAGCATATCTTCTTCTAATCAGGATACTTCGAAAATAGCTCAATTAACTTACTACTTAATTTAACTAACATCACAGGGCAAAAGCACTACTTTAACTAATTTACTTAAAATTCAAGTTTAGTTAAATTAGCACTTTTGGGTTGTCATGCAGTTCCATAAAGAATAGATTCAACATATGAGGTTTTTAGCATTTCAAAGTGCCCGACAACAATTTACTATTTCATTCAAATAAAGAACTTTCTTTACCACTTCTAAAAACGTGTAATGGGTCCTATGATACTTACGCTGCATAAGCTTTTGCTATCCTCATGAACATAACTTCATCACCTCCTTTATCTGGATGATATTTAAGTGACAGCAAACGATACTGTTTCTTAATTTCTGCTACCGTTGCCCCCTGAAAGGAAAGCTTTGTTTTAGTAAAACTAAGCACAATGCTGTAAAAACATAATTCATCCCATTTTGAACTTAAAATATAAACTATTCAATATTTTCAGAGGGGCTCCTGGGTGACTCGGTTGGTTAAGTGTCCAACTTCGGCTCAGGTCATGATCTCATAGTTTGTGGGTTCAAGCGCCACATCAGGCTCTGTGCTGACAGCTCAGAGCCTGGAGGCTGCTTCGAATTCTGTGTCTCCCTCTCTCTCTGCCCCTCAACTTGCTCCCTCTCTCTCTCTCTCTCTCTCTCAAAAATAAATACTAAAAAAGTTTTTTAAAATATTTTCAGAAAGAGAAAGTGTTTTCATCCTATATACTTGTCCCTTAAATTTCATCCCATGTATTTTTAATAAAAATACACTTATTTTGTCCAATATATTTATTTTATTGAGCACCTACGTGTTGTGCAGTACGCTAGGCACCAATGATTTAAGAGTAAAACTACATAATGCCACATTGAAATACAAGGACAGTAACATTTAAATATCAAAGAATGATCACAGTAAATTAAATCTCTCTGAAGAAACCCTCAAATCAAAGATTAACTTCCCTTCTAAGAAATAATCTGAAGAATAACTGGTTTCATCTGCTTATCAATATTTTAATATTAAATACTTAAGAAGGTTACCTTAGCTGTTTCCTAATTAGACTCAATTTCTATTAATAAACTTTTCATATTAATTTTTATGGCATTAAGTTGCCCACAAATCTTTTATTAGTCTTAAAGCAAATTCTGCTTCTCCAAAACAGAAAACTAGGTATGTTTCATATTTATATTATATTATATGAACCTCTGGATCAAGCCATCTACTGAGCAAATACTAGAAGTAAAAAAAAGTGGTTTGGGGGAAAAATAGAGCACTAGATTCAGCTTGGCTGCTAAGAAGTTATGGCACTCCAGGCAAGACAAATTTTTCAGGCCTTGTTTTCTCCATTGGAAAAAAAGGCTAGAGGATCTCTAGCATTCATTTCAGTTCTAACTTTCCACTGATATATCCTAAAAGACTAATTTTCTATTGGGATCCATCAATCAAGTTCAATCAGGAAATCACCTAAAGAGTATATCCAAGGTGACAATGAAACCAGTTCTTTGTAAGACACAAAGACTTAAACACACTGCCTTAGTGTCACCTAACAAAGGGTCATAAGATTTTTATCATTCAACCAACATAAATGAACTCCTGGTTTTAACTTTGCATTAAAACAATCCTACACAAGTCTTTAAAAAATATACTAATTTCTCATCTCACTACAAATATTCTTACATTTTAGCAATTACAAACCAAGACTTACTAGAATGGCAATCAACATTTGTAGCTTAAAAAACATATATACATTAGAATAATAGATTAAATATCCAAAGTCTCATTTCTTTAGGCACAACCCAATTTCTTTTAGAATTCAGACTTACAGTATTTTCATGGGATCAATAAACTAATGTGCATTATATAAAAATACTACTTACAGGATCCAAATTTAATACTTCATAAGGATTGTATTCTTGATATTCTCGGTCTGTTTTGGAAACTTTGTATACAAGGAATAAGAACAATGCCCATCCTGCAAGCAGAACTATTTTCCTGTTTAGGAAAAAGATAAGTAAAGTATAAATAAATACATCTATATGGTTTTCTTTTAAGAGTCTATAAAGACATTATGGCAGATCAAGGCAATAAAACAATCTACAGTGTCTACACCACTGTGCTATTGAGTCAATTCTACAATCTCTAGGTTGTAAACTCCTGTTACAGCCAGAACAGTGTCTTTTTTACCTATGAATTCTCTAGAATCTAATATAGTCTTGCATCTAGAGTCTTGCATGTGATATTCCCTCAATTACTATTTGCAGAATTTTATGTGTAGAACTTAATTCAACTTACTAACTTATTGGTCTCATTATACTAGATCAAAATATATCAATACTAAGTATTCAGTAAACCATGTAATGTAAAAAAAGAGCTGCTCTTACCCTTGCAATTACACGTTTACTAAGATAAACTACAAAAAATGGGTCAATTATGCAATGATGAAGGAATAGCCTTGTTTATAACAGTAAAACTTCAGAAACAAACTAAATGTCCATTTATATAGAACTAATTAAATAAACCATTTATAGGAGACTAATTAAATAAACCAAGACACAACCAAACAATTAGCCAACACAGACATAGAAAGATGTACATATAGGTTAAAAAAGGATAAAAAACGAACATATGGTTTGGAAAAAACCTAATTTCTCCTCTCCAATATGTTTTATTTAGTAAAAATATTTAAAAGACTGATATTAGCAGTGTTGGAGAGGCTAAAGGAAAAAGGAAGACTCATACACTCTAAACTCTGAAAGAATATCTGGCAATATGGTCAAAAACCCTACAGTACACACCCTTTTAACAATCTACCTCAAGAAATTTAGAATGAAATAAACTAGAATTAAGTATACAAAGGATAAAAAACTGGTCAGATATAAATAACAGCAGAAAACAAACACAGAGATGTCCATCAATAGAGTAGTAGACAAATAAATTAACAGTATATTCATAAAGTGAAATATCATCTAGCCAATAAAGACAGTATTTGCTGTGGAAGATTATCTATTGTTAACTTTTTAAAAGAGGGACTCCTGGGTGGCTCAGTCAGTTAAGCGCAGGCTCTTGGTTTTGGCTCAGGTCAGTCTCGCAGTTTTGTGGGTTCAAGCCCCATGTTGGGCTTTGTGCTGACAGTGTAGAGTTTGCTTGGGATTCTCTCTTTTCCTCTTTCTCTGCCCCTCCCCCACTTGCACTGTCTCTGTCTCTCTCAAAATAAATAAATAAACTTAAAGAAATTTTTTTTAATTAAAAAAAAGAAAAACAGCTTTCAAAAATATATGTATTATATAATGCTATTTTTACAGATAAAAGTTTATTATAAATAAAAATATAGATGGTAAATCATCTTAATAGTGGCTACCTTTAAGTGATGAAACTGAACAATTTTTATTTTTTTTATGCCCTTTATATCAATTTGTTATGCTGAGTAGGAACTGTTAAACACATAAAATGAATCATAGGAAACCTAACCAAACAAAATTGGAGTGACCCGTTTTCAAAGACAGAAAACATTCCATGTGTTTAAGCTCACTTGGTAGAAATCTAGCTTAAATATGTTTATTTGGAATGAGACTCTATAATCAAGTTCCAACCTACCTAATGACCTTTATCACCCTTATTTAAAACAAACACAAAAAACCCATCTCCCCAAGCTCCCTAAGCTTTTCCCACCATCATGCTTTTGCTCTTGAATCTTTCTACTTAGAATTCCCATTCCCCATCTCTGCCTATCCAAACACTATTCATCCTTCCAGACTCATACCTCAAAGCAATCCTTACCTTTGCCAAGGTCATCAATGGAGAAACAGCCAAAAAGCAGCAAAAGAAGTAAAACCATGTCTCTCCCCCTCGAACTCACTGCAAGCTCCTTGAGCTGTGGACAGTATCTCACTCAGTTTTGACTAACCCCAGAGTAGCTTAAACACAGTTGGCATTCAGATGCAAATTTCTTTCTATCTGGCCAAAATAATGTTCTAATTCTTATTAAGGGCAAAATACAGTACTGCAAACGGCTTTCCACACTACCTAAACACCCAAAGACAAAGAGGATGCCCTAACTGGAACACTCTTACCTAGCTATGTAGGGAGAGGTAATTAAGAACATAGGCTCTGAGGGGCGCCTGGGTGGCGCAGTCGGTTAAGCGTCCGACTTCAGCCAGGTCACGATCTCGCGGTCCGTGAGTTCGAGCCCCGCGTCGGGCTCTGGGCTGATGGCTCGGAGCCTGGAGCCTGTTTCCGATTCTGTGTCTCCCTCTCTCTCTGCCCCTCCCCCGTTCATGCTCTGTCTCTCTCTGTCCCAAAAATAAATAAAAAACGTTGGGAAAAAAAAAAAAAAAAGAACATAGGCTCTGAAATAAAACTACCTGAGGTCAAATCCCAGCTTCACTACTTATTAACTTAGAGATCTTGGAAAGTTGCTTTCTCCTTTACAACTCGGTTTCCAATTTTTAGGGTAGATTTAATAATTAAATGACATTAGGTATGTAAAGCACCTAGAAGGTACCTCACTGATAGCAAACAATCGATTCCTGTTAGCTGTTCTTAGCATCTCTGACCCAAATCTCAGCTCTGACCTCACTCAGAAAAGCCTTCTCTGTCTCAAGCCAGAGTTGAGAGCCCTTCCTCTGCTCTTTCATGGCACCCACCTCACAGACCTTATTATTATCATTACCTGTTTACTTGTATTTCTCACAACTATTAAGTTGTTGAACCACATCTATTTGTTAATCACAATATATCAGCTCTTGGTACAACACCTGATACATACATAATAGGCATACAATAACTACTTATTGAATGGATAATGAAAATAATTTAAACAGTAATTTTCTAAAAATAAATGTTTATTCATTTTTGAGATAGAGTGTGAGCGAGGGAGGGGCAGAGAGGGGGACAGAGGATCTGAAGTGGGCTCTGTGCTGACAGCAGCAAGCCCAATGCGGGCTCAAACTCATGAACCATGAGATCATGACCTGAGCTGAAGTTGGACACTACCAACTGAGGCAGCCAAGTGCCCCTAAATAGTAATTTTTAATTCAAACCCAAAGTTCGCTATACCTTCAATTGGCTAAAAAACACTTGAAAACCTACTTTATTCCCACACAAGTTAATAATTCCACATTTCGTTCCGCCAACTCCCCCAAAAGGCTAAGAAAGCTCAGAAAACAAGGATAAAAGTAAAATTGAAAACCACCAAAAACAAACAAACAAATAAACAAGATTTAAAAGCAAACAAAGGTAGAAGGAAAATGAAAACACCTAGGATATGCTACACCCCATGATAGCTTTACATGTAGCACCTGGCTCTCTGAGACAAAATATAAAGGGAAGAAAAGACAACCTCATAACAGAATCCCTCAGAGGCTGATAAAAACTATAATCACCAATAAAGCCAGGTTTTCATTTCCTAAAAACCAAGCAAAGGTGGAAACATAATGGATTTCATCATGATCCCCACCCAATTTTTTAAAAACATTTAGGTCCTGTGAAAAGACAAGCATTTTTCCCTACATATAGGGTCAGTGATCAACTTGTGAAGTCTCGTGTTTTTCTTTAAGCATATTTTAAAGGTCATTTTGGAACCAACTTCCACAAATTAGAGCATTACACAATGACTGCTTAATTCTGAAAGAATGCTTTAAAGTTATGGAGCAAAAAGGTTTTGATGGTTTCTGACCTTATCTAAAATTGTTACCAGTTATCTATTTAATTCTTCCTTACTTATAAACATCCCTTAATCTGTACTTTCATTTAAGTAAATCAGTTTACTAATCACTGAAGAGAACTTTACACAATTGGGCTTTTTCCTTGAAAACTGAAGTTCAGATACTAACAAAGTGTTGACCAAAGCCCAGAAAAGAAGAGATTGGGAGGGCAAAAATATTTGCCTTGCGGCCTCATAAAACTGTGAGAAGCAAAAGCAGAGTCAACAGTGAACATAAAACTACTTTTGTAAACACTAACTTTGAGTTTTAGTTTTGCATTGTTGAAGAACTCTTAACACCAAAGCTAAGATTTCCCTTCCTCTGTAAAGGAACTAAACTAGGCAAAGTCAAACCTTACAAAGAAAAACTATTTAAAACCCTTGAAGTTAGAGATGTTGAAAATTATCATCATCATTTAAACCAAGACCAAAAAATATATGGTTCTACTTTTACTAATTTCCTCTGCTAGTTCTTGCCCTCCTATCTACTGGATAGACAGATATAAGTAATTCACAAGATACAGTCCTCCTATAATGGCAACTCTTTCATCACCTATCAGATTCACCTACTACTTCAAAACTGACAACTCAGGGTGAAGGTCCAAAGCCTAGTCTCTAAACCAGCAGACCCCAGGCCCCCTTGCCTCACAAAATCAAACACGCCTGCTCTAATTAAAAATTCTAATGGCTTGTTTAATCAGATTGGCGTGCAAAAATAAAGGGTGACTAGGTCCCCGTTCCACCGCTTCTAGCTCCAGGACCCTGGTAAAGTTATCACTTCTTAGTCTCAGGTTCTTCATCTCAGAAAACAGCAAAAACATCTACTTTGAAGTTAATGATAAAATTAGGAGATAACACATAAAGCCTTAGCACATCTGGCATACAGTGTGTGCTCAATAAACCTTAATTATCACTATGAAATGCAAACTTGATCATGTCACCTCCCTGTTTTTGACAATCTTTTAAAGATTCCCCCATAGTCTTTAAGGCAAAATTCAAATCCTGGCAAGATGCACAAGGTCTTCCTTCAAGATTTGACTTCCCTTTCTCCCACCCTCCCTCAAGTCAGAAGTACATTGTCTCAGGGTGCCTTGGGTGGCTCAGTTGGTTAAGCGTCCGACTTCGGCTCAGGTCATGATCTCATGGTTCATGGGTTTGAGCCCGTCAGGCTTTGTGCTGACGGCTCGGGCCTGGAGCCTGCTTCTGATTCTGTGTCTGCCTCTCTCTCTGCCCCTCCCCTGCTCATGCTCTGTCTCTCGAAAGTAAATAAACATTAAAAAAAAAAAGTACATTCTCTCTCTTAAATCATTCTGTTCAGACAGCTCTCAAACTCACATCTTACCCCTACTAAGGCTACAATTTCTTTAAACATATGTCTTATTCATCATTACACCCATATTTTATATGATACCTAGCAAAGAATAAGAAGTATTTTTTTAATTGAAACCAATTACTTACTTTACAGTAGGAATAATATTTGGCTGGGGTTTTAATAACCGTAAACGATACCACATACATCTTCCATATACTTTTCTGATATTCTTTAATCGAATTTGCTCTGTCGAAACAATAAATAAATAAGATGGTAAGTTGAAGCATTTTTCACTGTGAAGACAAAACCAGTTAATAACATACTAACCTTCATTACCATGCTAAATTTTGTTGGAACATCAAAGTACTACCTTCTCAAATAACCTTTAAGAAAAATTCACAATATAGGTTAATTTTTCTGTCACTCCAAACAAATGATCTATCTGGAAAATTTTGTTCAACTACCAGGCAACCATTTGCATATGAGACTTAAATAACTTCTAATCAAAAAACGTAAAAAAATGACTTGAATCCAAAATGCTTAGTCACATAATCAGTAATTTCTCAGAAATGCTTTCTTCCTTTCCCTTCTGCTATAGGAGGTACAGAAAGTATAAAACAGTTGAAACATGAAGCTTATTAAGGAAGCTAAGCGGAAATGGTATTATTCAATCATGAAAATATTAAATTAGAAAAGTCACCCAAACCCATAAGAAGTTAAAATAGGTTCATATAAGAGTTATGAAAGGCATTATTTTAGTCCTCAGAAAAAAATCCGCAATTCAACTAAAAAGGAATTTAAACCAAGCCAAAATATCATGTATTGTTTTACTAATAAACTCACTACCAATCACTTGAATAAGTCTCCCAAGTTAAAAAAAAAATTAAGTTATAAAATAAAAATGTACCAAAAAAATAAATAAAATAAAATAAAATTTAATTTAATTAAAAAAAAAAATGTACCTCTTAGCAAAGATGGCATGCAGAAAGCAAAGGAAAAAAAACCCTGCCCCTCCCAAAGCCAAAGCCAAAACAAAGGCTTGGAAGGCCAAGAAGGCAGTGCTGAAAGGCAACCACAGCCACACAAAAAAAAAAAAAAAAAAAAAAGATCTGCATGTTACCCACCTTCTGGTGGCCCAAGACACTCCAAAGGCAGCCCAAATATTTTCTCTGGAAGAGCAACAAGCTTGACCACTATGCCATCATCAAGTTCCCCCTGAGCAATGAGTCAGCCATGAAGAAGATAGAAGACAACAATACTTGTGTTCATTATGGATGTCAAGGCCAACAAGCACCAGATCAGACAGATTATGAAGAAGCTCTATGATATTGACAAGGGCCATGGTCAACTCCCTGATCAGGCGTGATTAAGAAGGCATATGGTCCACTGGCTCCTGACTATAATGCTTTGGATGTTGCCAACAAAAATGAGATCATCTAAATGGAGTCTAGCTGGCTAATACTAAATATAAATTTTTTCACAATACTAAAAAAACTACAAAATCACAGTCCTTAAATGAGATGTTAGATAAGTAAAAGAACTTTGCCTAGAACAGAATGCTCCAAAGCCACCATGTAAGAAATCCAACTACCCTGTTACCACCATGCTTTGAGGAAAGCATCCACATGGAGAGCTAGGTGACAGGAGGTAGCAGAACCAACCAGGTGTGGTGAAGAGGGATCCATAGAGGGAAAGGGGTGGTGACAGAAAAGGAGACTGGTAACATACAGGGGGATTGATCAAATAAGTTAATACACAAAGGATAACTGGACTCAGAAGGGAGTTATATATATATGAGAAAATAATAAGAATGAATCCTGTGGTACTGAATTGGAATTGAAGATATTGCTATAAACTAATATATTTTAATAAAGGATTACAGACATAGACTTATATACATACACATATAGGCACTGTCTATTAAGTGAGCCTAGGAACAGTGCGTGAGACCAATAGCAGTAAGCACACTAGTACCCAGATCTAGTTTCTAAATACCATTCTCCGCTAATAAGAACAAGGGATTCAAGTGCCTTCCCACAAATTACAAAAGGGAAAAAATAATTCTACAGTGGCAAAGTATGGTAGGCTGAATAATTGCCACCCAAGAAGTTCAGATCCTAATAGCTAGGACCAGTGACTACATTATCCTACATGGCAAAAAAGACTCTACAGATCCAATTAAATTAAAGATCTTGAGAGAGAAGAGTATTCTATGTTATCTGGATGGATACAATACAGTCACAAGGGTCCTTACAAGGAGGAGGCAGGAGGGTCAAAGACAAAGAAGGTGATATGACAACAGGAGCAGATGGTGGAATGATATCCTCTGAACATGGAAGGAGGAATCATAAGCCAAGGAGCCCAGGCTATCTCTAGAAGCTGGAAAAGGCAAGGAAATAGACTCTAACCAAGAGCCTCCAGGAAGAACCAGCTCTGCGAACACCATGACTAGCCTAGTGAAATTGATTTTGGACTTCCAGCCTCCTGAACTGTAAGAGAATAAATTCACGTTGCAATAATGTAATAAGCCATTAAGACTGTGGGAATTTGTTACAGCACCAATAAGAAACTAATACAGAAAGCCTGGCAGACATTATCTTAATCAGGTGCTCAGTAAACATTACCAGCAATGGGACAAAATGCAATCATACGCCATCTGATAGAACATAATAAGAGGAACACAGAATCACTTTTGTGAAATTCCTGCCTAAGGTATAAATCTGAATATAATCATGATTAAACACCAGCCAAATCCAGAACCATCCTACAAAATAAATGACCTGTAATTGTGGAAGTCAAAAAGCTGAAGAACTGTACCAGACTAAAGGAGATTAAAGAAACATGTCAACTAAATGTCATGTGTGATTCTGAGCTGGATCTTTTGCTATAAAGAACTTCACTGACACAAGTGACAAAACTTAAATGGGGTCTGAGAATGAAATGGTAGTAATATTAATTTTCTGAATTTCATGGTTAAGTTATTTTCAAGACACTTGAAAATACCACTGGTGATTTTTTAATCTGTATTTCATTAAATTAGGCCTCCACAGTCTCCCATTTTCTATAAAACCAAGGAAATGTTTGATAAGGCTATAAGAACAATGCAGAAGTCTCTTTATTAGCCACCTTGATCTATTAAAAGGAATGACATTCTCCCAATGTCTCTGGCCAAAAAAAAGTACACACGATTTTCAGTTACGTAGTTTTGCACAACGTATATGTACCTTGTACGCCTCACTCTTCCAATCCAAAAATTAAATCTTAACCTTTTAGGAGAATACAGAAGTCAATCAATAAGTACTACAAGCTATGGTTTACACAGGAAGACACTGGCATTTAGATTTCCAGTGCAATTAAACATTCATAGCACACATTCCAAATCTCTGTATGAATGATCTCAAGTGAAAGTAACTACCACAAGTGAGGTCTTTCCAGGTAGTTTTTTAAAAGACACTTAGAATTTGTTTTTAAGTTCATTTATAAATTACTAGTGTTATAGCTAGTAAAAATTATGTTAGTCATACCATTTACTTATGATATAGTTTTTAAAGAAATCAATACACATTTACAGAAAAGGGAAATTACAAAGTCATAAAACAATTCTGTGACTTAAACTATATAACAACATATTATGACTGCTCTCGGCAGGTGAACATAAAGTTTTTATGTCCGTGGGAATAGTACAGGTTTGGGAGAAGGTTAATATGGCTGCGCTTCATAAGCTATATAATGCCTTTTGCTAAAATAGTCACATCCATCTGCCCATGCCAGTATGATCTGCCAAGGTGTAGTATAACTGAGTGAACTCTTAGCACCATATTCCTGGAACCCAAAGAGCTGAAAGAACATTAGCCAGATCTTAAATCTTCAAACCTGTTTGCTTCATTACCGCAAAAGAATTTTTAAAACTCATGTACCTACTTGTAGGTTTCTCATTTGGCATCTCAAATTTTTCACCAGAAGTCTGAAGAGGTACAAAAGATGTCATTTCTGATATGAGTTGACATTTTAAAATAAAATAGTTCCATCACTTTTAAACACACCAATTAAACCTAAAAACCACAGCAATTTCATACATTTACCATTTACAAAATTTCCCTTTACAAAACTTCATGAACAAGCCAGCCCTTCATTTTATTTCCCCCACATAATTTCATCCTAATGTAATATATTTTCATCCTAAGTCATTTCTTATAATACTGACACATACCTCTAAAAATTAATTTTTTTATTCCCTGTGACTAATGTTTTTCCCAACTTTTTGAAAAATTTCAAACCTTCAAAAAAGTTGAAAGATATCACAATGAAAACATCCTTCATCTAAATTCACTAAACGTTAACATTTTGCAACTCTTGGCTTTACCTCTAGTTCCCTCTTTCCCCTCCCACTTTTTTTTCTAAGTTTATTATTTATTGGGGGTGGGGAGAGAGAAAACATGTGCATGTACGAGTTGGGGGAGGGGCGGAGAAAGAGGAAGAGAGGGAATCCCAAGCAGACTCCCGCTGTCAGCAGAGAGCCAAGTTTGGGGGCTTGATTTCAGGAACAGTGAGTTCAAGACCTCAGCTGAAATCAAGAGTAAGATGCTTAACGGACTGAGCCACGCAGCCCCCTCCCCATTCTTTTTTATCTGAACTATCTTCCAGTAAACTGCAGATATCAAGATGCTTCACCTATAAATCCTTTAGCACATACTGCCAAAAAAATCAGTATGTTTATCATACTCAGGTTTAACATCTATAAGCTTTTATACGTTAAAATTTGATGCTATGTTTTTTGGGTATGAAGACAACATAAATACTATAAATTGATAAATCACTAAAATTTGAGTAAAGTATCTGCTATGCTTTCACTTATAAGTTTGTAAATATCCCCTATGTTCAAAAAAGGTTAAAACTCTAAATACTAAAACTTATTTTTAAAATAAAGGCACACTGTTGCCAATATGACACAATTTTAGACAAAAGAGCTTTAGACAAAAGAGGATTGACTAAACACTACTCACCATCATCAGATTATCTAAATTGGAAGATTTCAGAAACTTGGGTTCATCTGCCACCTATACCCCCTGCATACTCTGGTAACGAAGAAGGAAACCCGTTTAATTTATTAAATACTGTACTGAAAATTAAAAACAGAACGGATGTATGCTACAGAACGGTTTTAAGTGCATCAGTTGTTTACCCTCATGATCACATGGCTGACTGGGAGCTGTGGTTCACGGCTGCTGCCCAGTACCATTAACAGCACTGTACCCCATGCCACTAGCCCAGAAAAAGATCAAAATTAAAAATGTGAAGCACAGTTTCCACCGAATGCGTATCAACTCCATACTTTATATTTGAAAATCCTAAGTCGAACCATTATAATCAGGGACCACCTGCAGAATATTTTTTAGGACGTGATTTTTTAATTTTTTTAATGTCTATCTATTTATTTTGAGGGGGGAGAGAAGAGGGAGAGAGCACAATCAGGGGAGGGGCAGAGAGAGAGAGGAAGAGAGAGGAAATTCCAAGCAGGCTCTGTGCTGCAGGGCTTGCTTAGGGGCTCTATTTCATGAACCATGAGATCGTGACCTTAGCCAATATCAAGAGTCAGACACTTAACCGACTGAGTCACCCAGCTGCCCCCAGTATGTGATTTCTTAAATATGTAACTAAAATTTTTTTTTAAATTTTTTTTTTAACGTTTATTTATTTTTGAGACAGAGAGAGACAGAGCATGAACAGGGGAGGGGCAGAGAGAGAGGGAGACACAGAATCTGAAACAGGCTCCAGGCTCTGAGCTATCAGCACAGAGCCTGACGCGGGGCTTGAACTCACGGACTGTGAGATCATGACCTGAGCCGAAGTCGGATGCTTAACCGACCGAGCCACCCAGGTGCCCCTGTAACTAAAATTTTTTAAATAAACATTTTAAGTAGAAAAGACATTACCCATAAAAGGATATATAAAGTGGCCAAAAACTATTCTTCTCTCATTAAGAAATAAAATAGTCAAGATCTTGTCACTTCTCTGCTTAAAAACCTTCAATAACCTTCCCATCCAAACTTAAAATCCAAACTTCTTTCCCTGGCTTACAGACATGCTCTGCACCCCAGCTCCCTCTCTGAATTATCCCAGATTATTCTCCTCACCTGACATACCCTTGCCACTCTGCTCTTCTCTGTTGGTGGAATATGCCCAACTTTTTTTTGCCTTAAAGGCTCTTGTACACACACAACTGTTCATTCAGCCTATAACAGGCTTTTCCTACCCAATTCAAACCTCTGAATAACTGGCTGCCTTTTGTCACAGCATGAAGGAATGTTCTCAGGAAGACTCTCTGAATCCTCTACTTCTCTACACAGTACATATCACTATCTGATATTTTATTGTTTATATGTAGTATGTCACTCATCTCCCCCACACTAGGATGTAAGCTTCAAGAGAATAGGGATCCCGCCTACATTGTTTGCCCCACATTCCACTGCCTAACACAATGCCTGGCAAATAGTAGGTGCTTAATACATAATTGTTGAATGCATGAATTTTCTCATTTAGACCTCCCAATAACCCTGAGGGCATGTATGTATGTATTATACTTTAAAAATTCTGAGGGCTGCCTGGGTGGCTCAGTAGGTTAAATGTCCAACTCTTGATTTCAGCTCAGGTCATGATCTCACGGTTTGTGAGACTGAGCCCCACATAGAGCTCTGCACTGATGCAAACCTGCTTGAGAGTCTCTTTCCCTCTCACGCTGCCCCTCCCTCTCTTTTTCCCTCCCTCTCTCTGTCAAAATAAATAAATAAGATTGACGCCCAGAAAGGTTAACTTGTCTAAAGGCACAAATGATACAAAGGAATAGCATATTAATCACTAAAGTATAGATACAGAACAAAGAAAATGAAAGCAAAAATAAACTATTAGGGCTACACCAAAATAAAAAGCTTTTTGCACAGCAAAGGTAATCAAAAAAAGGAAAGGCAACCTACTGAATGGGAGAAGATATCTGTAAATGATATATCCAACAAGGGGTTAATATCCAAATATAAATAATTTACACAACTTGGGGTGCCTGGGTGGCTCAGTTGGTTAAGCATCTGACTTCAGCTCAGGTGATGATCTCCCAGTTCATGAGTTCAAGTCCCATGTCAGGCTCTGTGCTGACAGTTCAGAGTCTGGAGGCTGCTTCGGATTCTAGGTCTCCCAATCTCTGCCCTTCCCCTGCTCATGCTCTGTCTCTCTCTCTCAAAACTTAAAAAAAAAAATAAAATAAAATAAATTTACACAACACCAAAACCAAAACCATAATCCTCTTATAAGAAAATGCAGGGATAAAATTTCATGACTGTGGATTTGCCAATGGATTCTTAGACAATAAAAACACAAGCAATGAAAGATAAAATAAATTGGACTTCATCAAACTTAAAAACTTTCATGCATCAAAAGACACAAGAAAGTGAAAAGACAATCTATAGAATGGAAGAAAATCTTTTCAAACCATGTATCTAGCAGGGATTCATATCCAGAATGTATAAAGAACTCCTACAAGTTAACAAAAAAAAAAAAGATAACACATCGAGCTCTGCACAAAAGATATGAATGGACATTTTTCCAAAGAAGATATACATATGGCCAACAAACAAATGAAATGATGCTCAAAATCATTAGCCACTAGGGAAATGCATATCCAAACCATAATGAAATACCACTTCACATCTATTACAATGGCTATAATTTTTAAAGAATGAAAAATAAGCGAAGAGAATATGCAGAAATTAGAACCCATCTACATTGCTGGTAGAAATGCAAAATGGTGCAGCTCTGTGGCAGTCTGGCAGTTCCTCAAGAAGCTAAACATAGTATTACCCTATGACCCAGCAATTCCACTCCTAGTAATACATACCCCCAAAAAACTGAAAATAAGGACTTAAAGAGATACTTATATGACAATGCTCACTACAGCATTATTCACAATTCAATAGGGGCACCTGGGTGGCTCAGCTGGTTGAAGTGTCCCACTCTGAATCCTGGCTCAGGTCATGCATAATCCCAGGGTCATGGGATCAATCCCCACACCAGGCTCCATGCTGAGTGCAGAACCTGCTTAATTTTTTTCTTCTCTCTCTCTCTCTGCCCCTCTCCCCTGTTCATGCCTGCGCTCTAATTAAAAATAAAACAAAAAGCGTTCAACAGATGAATAAAAATGTGGTATATCCATACAATGGAATATTATTCAACCATGAAAAGAATGAAGTTCAGATACATGCTACAACATGGATAAATGTGAAAACGTTATGCTAAACGAAATAAGCTAGACACAAAAGGACAAATATTGTAGGAGTCCACTTACATGTAATAACTCGAATAGGCAAATTTATAGAGACAAAAAGTAAATTAGAGTTTTTCAGGGGCTGGAGGAAAAAGAGAATGGGGAGTTATTGTCAATAGGTATATAATTTGTCTGGGGTGATGAAAAATATTGTAAACAGTGGTGATGGCTGCACAACATTGTAAATGTAATTAATGCTACTGAATTGTTCATTTAAAATAGCTAAAACTAGAAATTTTACATTATATATACTTTACCAAAGTATATATAATTATATAATATGATATAAACTTATACAATATAAAATTTAAAAAGAAAAGATTCCACCTCAGCAGTATCTGAAGAATGTCCTCTTTCTTCCTATTGCCACCACCATTGTTCAGGCCCACATTATCCCTCTGCTTCTTAATCTCTGTTCTTTCTCATTCTATGAAACGTTATCACATTAATTTGCATACAACTGTAAAAATATGTTCTAAAATGTCCAAAAATGACATACTGTCAACCAAAAAACATATGAACTCTTCAGCTAGGCATACAAGATTCTCCTTTTGACTCAAATCAACTTTTCAGATCTTTTCTCACACTTAATCAATGAATGATTTCTGCTTCAACTGATCTGTATTTTTAACATGTTCCATGCTTTCCAGCCTCTGTACTTTTTGCTCATATGATTTCGTTTTTTAATTATTATTAAAGATTTTATTTTTAAGTAATCTCTACACCTAGTGTGGGGCTCAAACTCATGACCTCAAGATCAAGAGTCACAGGGTCCACCGACTGAGCCAGCCAGGAGCCCCCCCTCGTGTGATTTCTTCTTTGGAGCCCCACCCCCACCATTCAACCCATTAAATCTTTCTCATCCTTTAATAGTTTGGTCAAAATTGACCTACTCTCAAGAGCCTTTCCTGAACTCTAGATCCCCACTATCGTTACCAACCAACCAAATGCAAATACTTTATCCACCTAACTTCCAAAGCACTTGTTTTCACTGCTCTTACATTTACTTTGTTGTGCTATGGATATAATTCACAGACTCGTCTAAACCTAATCCTTCCACCCCACCCAGATTACAAACTCTATCAAAACAATGGCATTCATACTTCTATCTTCTGCCCTCCTGGTACAGGCAAACAGCTAAGGCTCAAACAATAACTACTAGATTTAACCAAACAAGCAAAAAACCTACTTTCCAGATGAAAATCCCTTCATCCATATGGACACAAACACAATCTCAAAATGTAAAAGGAACGCCTTTTTAAGAGAATGAGCCAACACCTTTCAAAGAAACAATGTGATGGTAAGAATGTGTAACATTTCTTATTGATAAAGTCTGGTAACAGAAAACCTTTTTTAAAAGAAAGTCCGAGTACAGTATGGATACATTTGTTGTGACTTCCCTTATGTCTGAATAAAAAGTATGACTAAGGGAACAAATATCCGAGAAAATGAAAATAGGACTATCTCTGTTTTTCAGGTTCTTCCAAGATGAAGCAAGTATGCAGTATGACCTTTAAATAAAAACAACTGCAACAATGCATTTACTAATCCAATGTTTGTCACCACATCTACAAAGCCTAAATGCTGCACTATAATTCATTATGCCAAGGTCCCAGCTGGTTTCCTCTGCTGTGTAGGACTTAAGCGTACATGTCTGATTCCCCTTTCTGTCAGGATAGATCAGAGGGAAATGACTTTATTTTAAAATGACTCAGGTGGCGCAGTCGGTTAAGCGTCCAACTTCAGCCAGGTCACGATCTCGCGGTCCGTGAGTTCGAGCCCCGCGTCAGGCTCTGGGCTGATGGCTCGGAGCCTGGAGCCTGTTTCCGATTCTGTGTCTCCCTCTCTCTCTGCCCCTCCCCCGTTCATGCTCTGTCTCTCTCTGTCCCAAAAATAAAAAAAATAAAAAAAATTAAAAAAAACGTTAAAAAAAAAAAATAAAATGACTCAAACTTCTCAGATGTCTAACATCCCTTCAAGATCTAAAGTCTTAAAAAGACTGTATGTTCTAAATTAAATATGAATGCTCATAAAATATACTCCTGTGAACACAAAGCTATATGAGCCAGTTTTTTCTGCTAAATTCCATTCAACAGACTGAAATAATCAACTCCACTATAATTAGAAACCTAGATAAATCGATAATTTTCAATTGAAATATTTCATTTGAAATAAAAATGATCATCCCCACCCTTTTCCCTGCACTCAATCCCAAAACTGAACTGATAAAAGTAGGTTATTATTGGGCCAATCACCAGGGTTTGGTTTTTTTTTTTTTTTAATGTTTATTTTTGAAGAAGAGAAAGAGCATGAGACAGGGAGGGGCAGAGAGACAGGGAGACAGAGAATCCGAAGCAAGCTCCAGACTCTGAGCTGTCAGAACAGAGCTCGACACGGGGCTTGAACTTACCAGCCAGAAGATCATGACCTGAGCCAAAGTTGGAGGCTTAACCAACTGAACCACCCAGGTGCCCCACCAAACAGCTTTTAAGAGAGGGAGAAACAGGGGTGCCTGGGTGGTTTAGTCAGTTAAGCATCTGATTCTTGGTTTCGGCTCAGGTCATGCATGATCTCACAGTTCCTGGGTTTGAGCCCTGCGTCAGGCTCTGTGTTGACAGTGCAGAGCCTGCTTGGAATTCTCTCTCTCCCTCTCTCTGTCCCTCCCCCTCATTGCTGTCTCTGTCTCTCTCAAAATAAATAAATAAAATTTTTTTAAAAAGAGAGAGGGAGGGAGGGAGAAATAAGTGAAAATTCAAAATCTGCACTCCACTTTAATTCTCTCCAAGGTACTTTTACATTCTACAAGTAGTCCAAGCTATCTTAGAGTTCTCTTTC
Source organism: Neofelis nebulosa (assembly GCF_028018385.1). NCBI lineage: Eukaryota > Metazoa > Chordata > Mammalia > Carnivora > Felidae > Neofelis > Neofelis nebulosa. The sequence continues at coordinate 100,904,080 of NC_080787.1, forward strand.
TAATCTACCCATTCCCCTACATCCTGACATTTCAGTGGACTAATCAGCCTCTGAAATGGTCTCCTTCTCTATCTAGTTCTTCCCCGCCCATCAACCTCCCATCCTCTTCTGCCAAATCATTCTCCACACAATGCTCCACAAGAGCAAAACTGACCAAGGCATTACCCTACTCTAAAAACTCCACTGTTTATCCAATAACTTACAGGATAAAGTATAAGCTTCCTAAAATGGCAAACTGACCATGTCATGAACTATTTAAAAACTTCCACTGTTTACCCAAAAAATTACAAAATAAAGTATAAGAGTCCTAAGATGGCTGATTTACTTTTAAGAACACAGCACATCTCTCCCATTTATTAAACACCTCCATGCTTTTGCATATACTTTCTCCTACCTAAGGCATACATTTCCCCCACTGACCCTTTATGACCCATCTCAAATAACCTCCTCTGCATGAAATACCCAAATCCAGAAACAGAATTACTCATTTCTTCCTCTATGCTCTCACAGCACTTTCCACTTACCATTTCAATACTTACTATCGTGTGTTATATTACAGGAGGCAGTACAAGAGTAATAGCTAACAAGAGAAGCTCTAGCATTAAGACGGTTTTGGATCCAACACCCAATCTTCCAGCTAGAAGCTATACGGCTTTAGATAAACTTTCCTCCTCTAGGACTTAGTTTTCCTGTTAGTACAATTGGGATAATACCTGAGTCTGGCTCAAAGTGCTATTATGAGTGCATTCAGCACTACTTGCCTTGGGCTAGCAAACATTCAAATGAACAGCAGCAGAGCTGAGATGAGAATCACAATTATCTGTCTCAGGCTGGAGGGGGGTGTAGGGCCTTCCGCAACAAGAGGAAGGACCATGTCTACAGTCATCCCCAGAAGAGGAAGAAAAGGGGGAGGTGCACACACCAAAATGTTTAATTACCTCTGGGTGATGCGATTACAAGCAATTTTTGTTCTGCTTTCTTTGTGTGTGTGCTTTTCTGTACTGGGTATATACAACCTAGTAAGAAAAAAGTTCTATGTACTTAAAAATCTGATCCATCACCTAGAAGCAGTATCTAGCACATAGTTAATCCTCTATAAATACCTACCAAATGAAGGAATGTCTACACTGTGTTTAGTTTTGTGGGCATGTTTATGTGCATTTTATTTCTTTGCTTCTGAGAATCACTTCTTATAGGGCATATTATTATTATGCCTAGAAAATGAGGTTGAGTTCAGAAATAACAAAATAGGAACAAAGCTGGAACTTAAAACCAGAACTTCTAACATTCCAAATTCAGAGTTTTCTTACTATACGACGGAGCACTAAAAATGGACTCCTAGTCACATTCCCAAGTCAGAGAGTTGAATCACTTGCATGCTGTCTGAGGGGGAGAAAGCAAAGAAAAATAAAGAAACATAACTTTTTTTTTAAGTTTCACTCATCCTTTCAAAACCATGGGGAAAAAAACCCTGAGTACAGTATATCTATTTGTTTACTCCTGAATTAATTCTGTAAAATAAATAACTACTGTCTCTATTTCACAGATGAGTGAACTAAAATATATAGAAGTTAAATAACTTGCCCAAGATCACACTGTTAGTAAAGCAGCAGATCCAGGTTTCAAAACCAGACAGTTTTGAAACAGTAAGATCAAGGAGTAAGGTCAAAAAAGTTTAAAAAAAATAAGGTCAAGAAATTAAAGAAACAATAACCTGGAAAAGATAATGATATATTTTATCTCAATTCAAAGGATCAATAAGCCTTCATCTATGGAACAGATAAAAGCATGTTCTTGATTATTTGAAATTCTAATATTTACAAGCAGTTATTTTTTCTTGTTAAATACCACTGTAAACCTGTATTATTAACATTGTTTTATTTATTTTAATGTTTGTTTATTTTTTTTTTTTTTAATTTTTTTTTCAACGTTTTTTTATTTATTTTTGGGACAGAGAGAGACAGAGCATGAACGGGGGAGGGGCAGAGAGAGAGGGAGACACAGAATTGGAAACAGGCTCCAGGCTCCGAGCCATCAGCCCAGAGCCTGACGCGGGGCTCGAACTCACGGACCGCGAGATCGTGACCTGGCTGAAGTCGGACGCTTAACCGACTGCGCCACCCAGGCGCCCCATTTGTTTGTTTATTTTTTGATAGAGAGACAGCGTGAGCAGGAGAGGGGCAGAGAGAGAGGGAGACACAGAATCTGAAGCAGGCTCCAGGCTCCGAGCTGTCAGCACAGAGCCTGACGTGGGGTTCCAACTCAAAAGCTGTGAGATCATGACCTGAGCTGAAGTCGGAGACTGAACCAACTGAGCCACCCAGGTGCCTCAACACTGTTTTAACAAATATATTCGGCTTTCAACTACAAGAACTTTACAACACTGTTCTACAGGAAGTGCTTCTTAGCTATGTAAAACAAAAAGGCTAAAACATTAGTGGTTGTTTTTTAGCAAAGAGCACATATCAAAAGAAATACACCATCTCCCAAAATGACAACTCCAGCAAAAGACAAGTACTAAGGAAGTTCTCTTTGCTAGCTACCATTTACATCACATAGGGACCTTTAAAAATAACCAATACACAGCACCCACTCCAGACCAATTACATCAGATATCTGGGGATGGGTATAAGTTTTTTGTTTTGTTTTTTTTTTAAAGCTCCCCAAGTGATTCTAATGTGTAGCCAGGGTTGAAAACCACTGTTCTAGGGGCGCCTGGGTGGCGCAGTCTGTTAAGCGTCCGACTTCAGCCAGGTCACGATCTCGCGGTCTGTGAGTTCGAGCCCCGCGTCAAGCTCTGGGCTGATGGCTCGGAGCCTGGAGCCTGTTTCTGATTCTGTGTCTCCCTCTCTCTCTGCCCCTCCCCGTTCATGCTCTGTCTCTCTCTGTCCCAAAAATAAATAAAAAACGTTGAAAAAAAAAAATTAAAAAAAAAAAAAAAGAAAACCACTGTTCTAAGGAAATATAAACCCTCTGTTATTACTTCATGCAGAGCTTTTGTCCATAATGGTCTGAAAAAGTATTCAGTCAACTTACTCACACATTTGCAAACAACCAGGAGAGTAAAATAAATAGGACCCCCCAACTACTAAAAGGGGTATTAACTGTGAGTGCACTTAGCCCAATAGATTAGACAACAATCAAGGCTAAAGGATTCCATTAGTGTTCTGGATAACAGAGGAACTTCAATTAACATATCAAATATGCCAATGACCAAGCTACTTCTATCTCTCAAACCGTAGATTTTACCATCTGTGAAATGGTGCCATAATTTCCAATGGACCCAAGAGCCCAATAATTCAAGAAGAGCAACACTGAAACAAGCATAAACCTTGAAACTAAAAGACCCACATGTATCATCATCTTGAAAAACAAAACGAAAATTAACCTGAACTTTAATGTAGAAATGCTGACAAAGAAAACATTTTCATGCTTTCCTGCAGAGAGTATCCCTGAAAAGTCAAGAATGCCATAAGAACTCTGAAATTCAAACTCATATGCCTACATTTTTACATCTGGCTACTTGCAGTTTCACAGGAAAATGAAATACAGTAAGCTTCAAAATCAAATATTAAAATATCCTGTTGTGTTAATCAAAAGTACTACTACAGGTCCATATCCTTTTTTCAAAACCCTTGAGGAAATACATATTTCAGAATTTTTCAGCTTTTAGAAACACAGTACAGTGTCTCTATCTTTACAAGCCCTTGAGGATCTACAACAGCACCCATCATCAAACAAATTAGTATTCCAAATTAATATACTATATTAATACTATTTTCTAAGTGAGAAGAATAAAGATTGTAAGTAGCCACCTGTTGATACAAGTCACCAAATTATTTTGCTGCAAACATCTGATGAAAAACTTTCAGAGCTTTGAACCTATAATTCCAAGATTTCTCTTTGATACCCAAGACACTGCAAACTGAACTTCAGGAAAAAAGTCCCTATAATAAAAACATCCCTTTAATACCACTGTAGTTCTAAAGAAACAACTCAAATTACGGTAGAAACACAAAAATAAAAAATAGCCCAAGTGATGTCCACCAATTTTCATGATGATGAGAACAGCATTTTAAGCATCCACCTTAATTTTCACAGTGCAATTTTGAGCAAGACCAAACAAATACGTTATTAACATGTACACATTTACTGACTAAGGCAAGCTTGAGGCAGAGAGCCAGATGTAAAGAAAGGACAAATCAACACCTTTCTCTCTAGCAATTTGGAGACAACAGAAGACTTTGAAGCTAAGCAGACCAGGTTCTGCCACAAAGGAGAAAGTTACTTAAGCTTTCTAAACTGCAGTTTCTTCACATAAGGATAGAGATGATAATAACAGTACCTACTTCATTGTGTTTTCAACAGGATTAAATAAAGTGACATTTGAAATCCATAACTTATATAGTCACTATTAATTCCCTACCACCTTTCCAAAGACCAACTAACTATATGCTGAAGCAGCTCAAGTATAACTTGCCTGTAAGTTATCAGGCAAATTTTATAATATAAAACCGACCATGAAAATAGGACTTTCAAATTTCAAAAGTCCAGTGTAGATTAAAATGAATAATTTCTGAAATCAGCAGCTTCTCGAAACACATTCTATCCAAACCTACCTCTCTCCCAATACCCTTCTGTCTTCCACACAACCAGTTGCACACATAGGGATAGTAAGTGAAAATAAACCACTGTACTCAGAAGTTCACTTTTCACTCAAAATAAAATTAGATTGGCCTAGGTTTGGTAGATAAGGGAAACCATTACAGTATAAGACTTCATCATTCATATACAACCACTGTCCAAAGAACCCAGATAATTTAAATACACAGGAAACTAAGGCACAACAGTCCAAAATCCAACTTTCATAAACTATCCACAAAGTAAGAAAACCGGTAACTTTGGGCAGATTTTGCACCCAATGGATATTTAAACTTACCATCAAAAGTACAAAAAGATGGAATCCTTTGCTATTTATCCTAAATTCAATTTAATTCCATGATGTAATTCAAGAATTTTACAGAACATGGAGACTTAAAGCATAAAAAGTTCTGAGCTGATTAAACGCTTCACTGTTAACAACTGCCCCCAAATACAGTATACAACGTGGACAACCTAGACTTCCATCACACTGAACTTGAAGGAAAACGTTTAATCAAGTTAGCATAGCTCCTATGAAATTGAAAGCTTTCCCTAAATGTTATTACTCAAAAACTACTAGTTAAATAACCTATAAGGGCCTGGCAGTTCCATCAGCTTCAAGAATATCACTTGCCATATATCCTAGTACAACGCAACATAAAATGCCTCGAAAAGAATCTCTATTATTCTATGTTCTAATCCCATGTGTTTAATGAGAAAAGATTTAGAACTAAAAGCAAATGGACCAGGTACCTCACAACCACCAACGAGATGCACTACCTACACACTTAATCCTTCATTCTTGCACTTTTCCTCCATAAACAGGAAACTCCAAAGAGAAGGAAATAGAGAACAGCCTATTTTTGCTAAGGGGAATAACAGCATTGCTTCCAACCCCACAGCGTGAGTGAACAAATGAAAAAGCAACAGGGGAAGGCACGGGGGGAGGGGCGGTCGGTGAGCTCAGTTAGGAGTCCTAAACATGCCATCCAGCTCAGACAGTGCCCAAAACATCAGTAACGACAGCTGCAGCAGAGAAACGGGGGTGTGAGGGTAGAGGGCCGTGGCTTGGGGGCTCGGAGTTGCGCCTGCACGTTCGGCTTCCTCCTTTGCCAACTCTTCTCTCACCTCCCAATTCCCATCCTCCCCAACCCATCCTGCTCCCTCCATATAGAAAAATAACCAATAAAATCAGAGGCAGAGAAGACAAAGAAGCAGGAGGAGGCTGCAAGGAGCGTCCAGAACAATGGGGGAGAGGGTGCGAAGCGAAACTCCTGAAAAGGACAATGAAACAAGGGTGGAGAGGAGCCCGGAGAGGAACCAGGGAAACACCGCCGAGCCCGGGCCCCGCCAGAAGCGAACGCCTGGACTCGAGGCTCGGCTGGGCGCGCTGTATCACCCGGACGCTGGGGGCTGGGCTAGGCTGGAGCGGACGGGGGCGGCGCGGCCCACAGGGGCCGGCGGGGCCTGCGCGGGTCCGCGGGCAGCTGCCGGCAGGACTCACCGGCGTTCTGGTCGCGGGGCCAGAGGTAGTATGTGGCCGGGATCACGATGAGCCCCACGAATGAGGTGAGGAAATAGAAGAAGGTGTTCCCGCTGTCATCGTACTGGAACTGCTGTCCCGCCATGGCACCCCCCCCCTCCGCCGCTCTGTCCTCACCGCCGCCGCCACGACCCCGCTCTGATCTCCAGCACCCAACACCCCGGCCCTGTGTGGCGTAGCTCGGACGCCGCCGCCGCCGCCTCTCTTCCCCGCCCCCACGCTACTCTCACGGACACGCCGCCGCCACCGCCGCTGCCGTCGCCAGATATCGCGAGAAGAAATAGTTCCCGCCCCACTCGGTTTTTCCCTCCCTCTGCCTCTCCCCAACACACTCGCTAAGGGAGACGTGGCGCGCGCAGCCGTGGAACTCGGCGAGGTCCCGCCCTTGATCCCGCCCCCAAGCCAGAGGCCCGCCCCTCGAGCTCCTGTAGGTTCTTCTCTAGCCTTAAGAGTCCTCGGTGGTGCGTTTTCTCCTGCGCCTTCTTTCTCCGCGTCCCACTAGCTGTCTTGAGGTCATTTTAGGGGGTCCCAGCAAAGACCCGCGGAGCTGTGAGTGCGTGCGGTTCATCACCTGGCTGCTCCTGGAGTCGCAGCTATTCGGAGCAGATCTGAGGTTTCCTTGCCTCTCCCTTCTCCCATCCTTACCTCACCTTGTCTGCCCTCTCTCTTATTTAATTTCCCTGGTTAATAATAACGCTTCTTTAAGTTCCAGATCCGTCCCTCCAGCCCTCACATTTTGAAAACACGGGTCATTCAGAATTGGGCGGCTAAGGGGGGATGGTGGGGGTTTTGTTGTGGTTTGTTTGCAAAGTAATGTTTGCTATTAAAAGATTGCGATCTAAGCTGCGCCCATTTTGCAGATGGAGATTCCCCAAGCCAATAGAGATTGTGGCCTGTACATCCCAGAGGCAGTATTTATAGACACCAGGTCACCAGTATTTTCTTCGTCCCAGGCTGTAGGCTAAGACTTTTATTGCTTTATACCATTTAATCGTCGGTAAACCCCTTGGAAAAATCAAAGCATGCCCTCTCCAGATGAGGAAATTGAGGCTCAGAGAGATTGCCTAAAATCATGCATAGTAAGAAAAGGTCCAGGAATTCAAACTCAAATCACTGGACACCACAAAGCCAGTGCCCTTGGCCACCACCTTGTCGTGGACCTTAACATTTCCCTGAGAGCGGCTGGCACTCCTTGCAAGGCGTGGTCAGGAATCTGTGTTTCGATGAGGGATGCCTAGGGAAGCAGTCGCTCTCAGGAGACTCTCTCTTGGCTGGCTGTGAGGTCCCAGAGGCTGGAGTCAGCTGAGTTGGGAGTGGAGAGGACTGGTTTCCTGATCTGGGAATGACCTGCGGGGTCCCACTGCAGCCCTGGCTGAGACCTATTCCAGTGTCTCCATCTCCCCTCTATGGATCAAAAGGAAAGACCCACCTAACCTACCTCACAGAGTGGTTGTGAAGAGTAAAGGGAATTATAGTGAATATGCTATACAAAGGAAAAACTATGAAAAAAGCAAATACCACATTACATTTTCTTACACTATTTTTTATTATATGAAATTTATTGTCAAATTAGTTTCCATACAACACCCAGTGCTCATCCCAAAAGATGCCCTCTTCAATGCCCATCACCTACCCTCCCCTCCCTCCCACCCCCCATCAACCCTCAGTTTGTTCTCAGTTTTTAAGAGTCTCTTATGCTTTGGCTCTCTCTCCCACTCTAACCTCTTTTTTTTCTTTTTATTCCTTCCCCTCCCCCATGGGTTTCTGTTAAGTTTCTCAGGATCCACATAAGAGTGAAAACATATGGTATCTGTCTTTCTCTGTATGACTTATTTCACTTAGCATAACACTCTCCAGTTCTATCCACGTTGCTACAAAGGGCCATATTTCATTCTTTCTCATTGCCACGTAGTACTCCATTGTGTATATAAACCACAATTTCTTTATCCATTCATCAGCTGATGGACATTTAGGCTTCTTCCACAATTTGGCTATTGTTGAGAGTGCTGCTATAAACATTGGGGTACAAGTGCCCCTATGCATCAGTACTCCTGTCTCCCTTGGGTAAATTCCTAGCAGTGCTACTGCTGGATCATAGGGTAGGTCTATTCTTACACTATTTTTTAAAACTAATTTTAAAGGGTGCCTCGGTGTCTCAGTTGGTAAAGCCTCCCACTCTCGATCTAGGTCTGCTCAGGTCATGATCTCCTGGTTGGTGAGTTCGAGCCCCACATCAGGCTCTTCGCTGATGGTGAGGAGCCTGCTTGGGATTCTGTCTCTCCTTCTGTCTGTCCCACCCCCCTCTGACTCAAAATAAATAAACATTTAAAGCAAAAATTTTTAGTACAGTCTATTTACTGACTTCTTTTCAATATGTCTTCCATTGTTAGAAGAGGAATCTGGTCACATGTCTTTTATTTTATGTCCTTAAAACTAGCATTTATCATAATCAGTAATGCTTTTCTTCATAATGGATTATGTTCACATGTATTGTCTCTTCCCTTTCAAATGACCTACCATTTTGAAAGGAAATTTTTTAAAATAGTCTTCTTGGGGCACCTGGATGGCTCAGTCAGTTGAGCTGCTGACTTTGGCTCAGGTAATGAACTTGGGGTTCATGAGTTCAACCCCCACATGGGCTTGTTGGTGTCAGCTTGTTGGTGCAGGATCTGCTTCAGATCCTCTGTTCCCTTTCTCTCTCTGCCCCTCCCTGGCTTATGCTTGCTCTCTCTCTCAAAAAAATAAGTAAAACATTAAAAAAAAATCATCTTCTCTACATTTCCCTCCTCACATTTTTCTATATAAAGGTTTTCAAAGACTACACAGGAGGGGGAAAAAATAAAAAAGAAGTGAGGGGAAGGGGATTGAACTATGAAGTGAGCACAGCATTTTGATTACCCCAAAGCAGATATGCCCAGAACAATTTGCCTTGCCTCAGAAACAAATTAGCCATAAAATTGGCTCAACTGAAGTGGGTAGGTTCCTGAAGTTTCTTTTGTTTATGTTGAATTTGTTATTAAGTCTTTCCAGGTTCTAATAATGCTGAGCTGGTTATTTTTTATTACTCTGATTATATACTTTACTCAGCATTTGTGTAAAGATAATACATCAGTTTTATAACCTTGTAACAATATAAATTATTGATGATAAATATTCCCCTTCTGACTTTTTTTCTGCAAGAGTAATCTTTTCACTGCAGCTTTGGGGTCATGCATAAGAATGGCTTGAACAGAACTGAACCACGAAATATTTTGAACAAATCACATTTATTTGCTAACCTCCAGACCAATCTAAAACATGAATTTTTTTCCTTATCAAAGCAGATTAAAGAATGTGAAGGGAGGTATTGAAAAGACATTAGGGCTTGATTATGCTCAACTTCAAAATCATGAAAACAATTTTCAAAGAGGAATTGATGGCCGTGGTTTGTGCTTTAGCATTGGGAGCAGGTCTGTGTTTTGGTTCCTCTCTTTTCATGGTATCTTCTCTTTCTAAAGGTATCCTAGAACTTAATGTTACTGAACATGGATAAACTTGGATCACCCAAATATTCCCCAGAGCAAATCTTAATTATAGCCTTAATTAATCACGATTTCTGATTCATTGACGTTTTTATTTATTTATTTTTAACATGTATTCATTTTGGGGGGAGTGACAGAGACAGAGCGTGAGTGGAGGAGGGGCAGAGAGAGAGGGAGACAGAATCTGAAGCAGGGTCCAGGCTCTGAGCTGTCAGTACAGAGCCGGGTGCAGGGCTGGAACTCACAAACCGCGAGATCATGACCTGAGCCGAAGTCGGCCACCTGACCACCCAGGCGCCCCTCGTTGATGTTTTTAAACTAACCCAACAGTTTCTTTCAAGAGATCATTTTAATAAAATACTTAGTAATACTAAGTGAATATGGCAGAACCAGATCTACAAATACATTTTGCTTTTAATCTAATAGCACTTTCTAAAAGGCCTTTTTGTATTCTCACTATGTATCTATAAATGAATATTTTAATCAATTTCATTTCAATTGCTAGGAAGATAATTCCTCTCAAGTGTAGAAAGACTGACTATTTTTAGGTTCTTCTTAATAATTTACTTTTTCCTTAGAGCAAATCTTTGTTTCATTCCAAATCCTTCTTGTACTGATGGTGTTGACTTACATTTCTACATACTAACATACATTTGTGTGACCATAATCAATATTATTTAATTTTCTGTTTAATGGAATTAGCCTTAACGAGACTGGAAAAAAACCAAGTTATTAGGTAGGTTCATGCAATTATTTCCAGTCTTTTATTCCTCCCCCCACCCTACAATAATCTTCACTGCCAAAGCCTAGCAATTCATCTTTAATATTAAACCCCTTATTACTTTGTTTCAGAGTTAGGATTTTCTTTCATTAAGAGCTAATTGTTGGGCGCCTGGGTGTCTTAGTTGGTTAACCGTCCAACTTTGGGTCAGGTCATGATCTTCGGGTTTGTGAGTTTGAAACCCCGCATTGGACTCTGTGCTGACAGCTCAAAGCCTGGAGTCTGCTTAGGATTCTGTGTCTCCCTCTCTCTGCCCCTCCCCTGCTCACGCTCTGTCCTCTCTGTCTCAAAAATAAGTAAAACATTAAAAAATAATAATAACAAAAAATAAAAGAACTAAATCTCTTCTAATACAAATTAACCAATTCCTTTTTATTTGTCCTTAAGAGATGAAGAGTTACCCCCATAGTGATGACAAGAGTAACATCAACAAATTGCTTAACTAAAAAAATATTGACATTGCCCAATAAGCCATAAAAGAGCACTTACTGAAATTTCCCACCCAGATTGAAATACGACTTGGAAGAATGGCCATAAATAAACAGAAGAATGCACTATGGGTAATTTCAAAGCTATATTTTTAAGTAAGAAGAAAAAAAAATCTCAATAGAGATTAGAACTTCAGGAAAACCATAAAAAATATAAACTTGTTGAAAAACAAATATTTGTGGGTACTTAAGCATATAAAATTGGGGGACTTTAGGAAAAAGAATATAAAATTATAAAACAAAAGTTAACATTTGCTAAAAAGAATATAAAATTATAAAACAAAAGTTAACATTTGCTAAAATTATAAAACAAAAGTTAACATCACTATTAACATAATGATGTGTCAATGTAGGCTCATCAGCTGTAAGGAAGGTACCACTCTTTGCAGGGATGTTGATAATGGAGGAGGCTGTACATGAGTGGAGGCAGAAATTATATAAGAAATCTCTGTATCTTCCATTCCATTGTACTGTGAACCTAAATCTGCTCTAAAAAAATAATAAAGTCTACTAAAAACAGTTAACATTTATAAAAATTATAATTGCTATAGGTTTGTGTTACAGATGGAAGAAATCTGATAGATTCTATTTTGCATGATTTCTATTGGGAGTTTTTTAAACTGTGGTACATTTAAAATTGTATGCATTGCATATTGAGTATCTTCCTACTAAGAGACATTTTCCTTTTTGACAAGCCTCAATGAGAACCCAATCCCCTGCTTACAATTTTAATACCTACTGAGTGGAAGAATTTTCCACAAAGTAGTTTCTGACTTTGTACATTTCAAACTATGTTTCTCCTCCACTACCTCTATACTTCAGGTGCCAGGCCTCCTGGGATAAATACATATCCTGAATTAGGATGTATCACTCTTCCATTTTACAATACTGGGTGACTCTGCCCAGAGAGTGAGGTAATAAGAATATTCCTGGAGATGGTAACAACTACACACAGAAGTAACTCTACACTATATAAAAATACCTCCCTAACTCCAAAATGAATGTACCCCCTAATCTCCAAACACACAGATTAAAAACGAAATTTGGTCATTCCACATTAACATCCATAGAGTTCACACACTACTAGCCAGTGTGGGGAGTGCAAAAATGTTAAAGACAGTCTCTGACCTCTGGAAACTCACCTACAATCTAACAAAGAGGACATACTATCTCAATAAGTAGCAAAAACCTAAGGAAGGAATTGATAAATGCTATAAGAAGTGTACTGGGGCGCCTGGGTGGCTCAGTCGGTTAAGCGTCCCACTTCAGCTCAGGTCACGATCTCGCGGTCCGTGAGTTTGAGCCCCGCATCGGGCTCTGGGCTGATGGCTCAGAGCCTGGAGCCTGCTTCCGATTCTGTGTCTCCCTCTCTCTCTGCCCCTCCCCCGTTCATGCTCTGTCTCTCTCTGTCTCAAAAATAAATAAACGTTAAAAAAAAAATTAAAAACAAACAAACAAAAAAAAGAAGTGTACTGATAAAAATATTTGCAAGTTCATAGGAAAGAGGCATTTGTTTTGTTAGAGAAAATCGGAGGGCTTCAAGGAAGAGGTGGCCATTGAGCTAGGCCTGGAAACTTAAATAGAAATTGAATTTAAAAATCCAGGTGGAATCAGCTCAAAATACATTTGGAGAATAGCATAAAGTCCAGTCTGTTTGTGAATAGGACTAACAGAGTTGAAAAAAGACTTCTAAGTCCAGCTTCCAGGTTACAGGCTACATGTCAGCAATATTGCTTTTAAAATGAACTTTGTTAGAGGTGTGTATGAGTGGGAGACATTGCAATCCCCTTGGGAGGCCTTAAAGAAAGAAAAAGAAATGGTTTGAACTAGTATGGTTTAAGTATAGTCCTGCAGGAAACAAGAGGGTGAACTAGGTCACCATTTCTATTATTTTCCTCTTTCTTCTTTACCCAGGATATAGTTTCAACTCTTTGATATCAATCAAATCTTCCTAAGATGTAATACAAAAGTTATGTCCCCAAAAAGACTTGTTTGACATACCTTGCATCACTTTGCTGGTGCCTATATTTCACATCCTGTTCCGCTCTCTACTTCCTATCTTGCTACCCACCTCTGTCCTGCCTCACATCTGTTCTCTACACAGCGGCCAGTGATCCCTTTTTTTTTTTTTTATCTTCTTTTAACTTTCGATTTTGAAATAATTATAGATACACAAGAAGTTGCAAAAAGTAGAGAGAGGCCCATATACACTTCACTCAACGTCCTCCAATGGTAACGTCTTATATAACTAAAATACAATATCAAAAGCAGAGAATTGACATTGGGGGGGATGTCTGGGTGGCTCAGTCAGTTAAGCATCTGACTTCAACTCAGGTCATGATCTCAGGGTTCAGGCGTTCCAGTCCCGCTTCCAGTGAGCTTATGCCCTGCTTGGGGTGAGCTCGAGATCCGCTAAGGGTTAGGGTGAGCACCACTTTCCTCTCTCTCTCTCTCTCTCTCTCTCTCCCCCTCATAGGATTTTCTCTTTCTCTGCCGCTCGCTCACTTGCACCTGCCCCCCCCCCCGGAAGGAAGGAAGGAAGGAAGGAAGGAAGGAAGGGAGGAAGGAAGGAAGGAGGGAAGGAAGGAAGGAGGGAAGGAAGGAAGGAAGGAAAGAAGGAAGGAAGGAAGGAAGGAAGGAAGGAAGGAAGGAAGGAAGGAAGGAAGAAAACTAACATTGGAAGGGTCCTGGGTGACTCGGTCGGTTAAGTGTCCAACTCTTGATTTCTGCTCAGGTCACGGTCCTGAGATTGAGCCCTCCTTCTAGTTCCTTGCTGAGTGTGGAGCCTACTTAAGATTCTCTCTCTCCTTCTCTCCCTCTGGTCCTCTCCCCAGCTCATGCTCGCTCTCTCTCACTCTCTCTCACTTTCTAAGATAAAATAAAATAAGAAAATTGACATTAGTACAATCTATAGATCTTATTCATATTGACCAGTTGTACATACACATACAATTGAGTGTGTACATATGTGTGTAAGATCCTTCAAAGCCTCTAAGATCATTTAACTTTCCTCAAAACCCTCTGTAGTCTTCCTGTCTCACTCAGCATGAAAGCCAAGGGTTTGGGTCTACAAGGTCCTAAGTCATGTGCCCTACCCCCACGTCTCTGAGTTCATTGCTACCACCGCCCCGTCGTTAACTTACTTCAGCCACACTGGTCTCCTTGTTGTTCTTGGGGCCTTCACCCATAGTGAGTTTTTTTCTGCCTAGAATATTCTTCCCTCAGTTATCCCGGTGGTCCCCTTCAAAGCCCTCATCATTCAGTTCTCTGCTCAAATATGAGTCCTTCAGGGAAACCTTTCCTGATCTCCTTATAAAGTAGCACCCTCCTTAATTTTTCTGTCTTCTTATTTGCTTTTCTTTTTCTCCAGAGCATTCGTCACCAAGTGATATATTCTATATTGATTTATTTATTGAATTTCTTTCCCCACTACTCCACAAAGTTAGAATCTTGTTTTGTTTGCTGTATTGCCAGTGCCTAGAATAGTGTCTCGCATGTGGAATATGCACATTAAGTTATTTGTTGAATGAATATTCAGTTTATGCTATCCTATTAAAATGTTTGATGTATCATTTTATAACTTTTTGTTTTCATTTTTATTTTAGATTTTATTTTAAGTAATATCTCCACCCAATGTGGGGCATGAGCCCACAACCCCGAGATCAAGAGTCACATGCTCTACTGACTGAGCCAGCCAGACACCCCATAATTGTTTTTAAACTTGTCACATTCTGTATTTTCTATCCTCTTACCTGCTATGTAAATTCATGCTAATTATTACAATCTCAGAAACTGTACCTTCTGCTTAAACTTAAGCAAAAGCCTGGTCAAAATCTTCCACTTAAAATAAGTTTCGCTGCCTCTTTTTTCCCTTTTCTTCCTTTCCTGTTTCTCCCACTTTACCTGGTTCACACTATAGAGTAGCTGAACAGGTAGATAATGGGAGATAGTGTATGTTGTGGGATTTCTGCATTTGTATAGTGGGGAAGTTTAAGTCATATAGTTATGCCCAACCCGTGGGTCTGGGTCACAGCCATGCCATAGCTGCAGGGGAGACTGGGAAAGTGAGTATTTGGTGAGATGAGAAAGTGAGTATCTTCTATGGTGAGATGAAGGTTCTGCCTCACAAGATGGGACATTCCCAAACTTTGGAAGGGGTGCAGATGCCACTAAGAATATTGGTGGTCCACAGAAACTGGGCAGTTAAATGGTGAGATCCTCTAGCCATTACTTCCTGGGCTACAGTTAGCATCTGGCTAAGACCTTGAATTGAAAGAAGGTAGTAGAAGTTTGACCTCTATGGGTTGCTAAGGTTGCAGCAATCCCACCCACTGTGGAGACTTGTGCTGAGTCACTTCAGAAGCAAGTGGGAGCGTCCATGGCAGCCTAGACTAGGGCAAGTAACTGGGTTGGGAGCCTGCTTTGTCTCGGGGCTAAAGAGGGATGAGTGCTTATGGTCACCATCGGGTCCCCAGCTCTCATGCATGGTTCACTCAGATTAGCACAGACAGAGTAGCCACTCTTGAGCTGACTGATAATGAGCCAAGATGTTTCAGCATCAGTGAGCATTTCCAGTCCACCAAAAGCACATTTGTATGGGTCATCCCTGCCAACACGAACGGCTCAGATAGAGGGAGGGAAGTTTTGACCTATAGGCTAACCAGATTCAACCCTCATTTCAATCTCTGATTCACTGGACAAGTTGGCAAGAGATCCTAAGTGTTAAATAAATTAATAAACTTGCCCTAAAGATGAAGTTTTTGCCTTGCTTTAGTAGGTAATGACACAGGCTAGACCTATATGACCATAGAACTCTAACACATAACCCTTACAGCAATCAATCCAGGAAGCCAAAACACAATCCCTTCAGCAATCAGCCCAGAACGTCTGGACTAGGTCAACTGCCAGCTTCTCAGCTTTTTGCCCCCATTTTCAAACCAGGTTCAACCAGACAAATATGCTGCTAAACCAATCACACAGGATGGCCTGCTCTGAGTTAGCCTGTCTCCAGCTTCTCCATGCCAACAACCTATAATCAGAGCATACCTGAAGCCTTCCCTTTTTGCACTACAAAGCTTTCCCATTCCTCTGCCTGGCTTTGGGTCTGTGCCAAACACAGGTGATGGTGGCAGAATCCCTTGCCATACCAAGCTCTGAAGAAATATCCTCTGTTTATTCTCATTTGGATGATCTTCATCCATTTCCACATTAGGTAAATGTTAAATGAATTACTTTTAACAGTTGTTAGGTATAGTATTCACACATACTAGTAGTCCATTTGTACATGTCTTAATTATCTGCCTAGTGACTGTCTCTCCTCTCACCAAAACTCAGACACTCTGGGAAAAACAACTGGCCAACCTGAGAACCCAGACCACTGCTTGAAATCTGAGGCAGGACCACAGAAATAAAAAGCCTTTTTAGAATGTAAGGAATGTTCTTGCTTAGCAGGGATTACTGACTTGATCCTTATAATGAGCCCTTCTGCAGATGTATTTATATGACATTCTCTGTTCACAGGATGAGAAGCTACCAAATCTTATGTCATATACAGCTCTGCTTTTCAAACTGTTTTTGACCATTATTCATAGCAAGAAATATACTTTACATTAAGGCTCAGCGGATTACTGAAAAACGTCAAAAAGAGAACTTAACTCTCACTGTGTGCAATGTGTTGTGATATTTTCCTTACACTATATACTAATTTATGTTAAATATAAGCAAAGCGTACTTATTTATACATTAAAGACTTTCTTTTTTTTTTATTATTATTTTTTTTAACGTTTATTTTTGAGACAGAGAGAGACAGAGCATGAACAGGGGAGGGGCAGAGAGAGAGGGAGACACAGAATCCGAAACAGGCTCCAGGCTCTGAGCTGTCAGCACAGAGCCCGACGCGGGGCTCTAACTCACGGACCCTGAGATCATGACCTGAGCTGAAGTCGAACGCTTAACCGACTGAGCCACCCAGGCGCCCCTTAAAGACTTTCTTAAAGAAATACTCAGCTATAATCTGGAAGCTTTCTGAAGATGCATAGTGATATTTGATCATAGAATACAGATAAGTTCCCCTTTGAGAGTAAGTGTATTCTTGGACATAATTTTTCTTATTTGTGGTGTGGAATGTTTCATTTAAAGAACTCCTCTGGTGCAGGAGTTCTCAAACTTTAGCTGAAAGAGAATCACTTGGAAAGCTTGTTAAAACACAGGCTGCTTGGGGCGCCTGGGTGGCGCAGTCGGTTAAACGTCCGACTTCAGCCAGGTCACGATCTTGCGGTCTGTGAGTTCGAGCCCCGCGTCGGGCTCTGGGCTGATGGCTCGGAGCCTGGAGCCTGTTTCCGATTCTGTGTCTCCCTCTCTCTCTGCCCCTCCCCCGCTCATGCTCTGTCTCTCTCTGTCCCAAAAAATAAATAAAAAACGTTGAAAAAAAAAAATTAAAAAAAAAAAAAAAAACACAGGCTGCTGGGCCTCATCCCCAAAGTTTCTCATTCAGGCTGTATAGGGTGGCCGGGAAATTTGCATTTCTCATAAGTTCCCAGGTGATGCTGATTCTGCTAGTCTGGGAACCACACTGTTCTAATGAATCGTATCTGTAAATCAAATCAACTTTTCATGCAATGAATAACCACTTCCTAATTTATCTATTTGTCGTATGTCAAGTTTACCGAAGCAAATTATATAGAGTATGTTGTACTGGTTGGATGTATGTGTAATTTGCATACAAGCAGGAGATCAAAAGTCAGGAATTAAGGGAGATAGTCTGCTTGCTGGTTCCTTCTTCCAGCCACTGTGGTGCTCCTTTTCAGAGTTATTTAACCACTCATTAATTTATTTAACAAGTGTTTGAGACCCTTTGCCAAGAGCTGTGCTAAGCTCTAGATTACAGCCAGCCTGAGCATTTTATAAGAAAACATTTCCCTTTAGAAAGCTGTAGAATGATGCCAAGGCCATTTTTCTGTGCTTTTAAACCCAATTAGTTCCTGATGAGTGAAGTTCAGGTGTCTTTCCAGAAACAAGATAATAAAAGTAGATGACTGATGCAGGTTTTAGAGCTTCTAATCCACTAGTCTTTGGAAGCAGTATCTTCCAAAACTCCTCTACGAGAGGGAGCACAGTACTTAGGTGCTAGTTAAAATTACAGCTCCCAGGCCCTTGGTGATTCTGACTCAGTGAGTTGGGGATAAGGCCTGATTGCTGTATTTTTAGCAATTCCTCCAGGTAAGTCCTAAAATCAAGTACAGTAAAACCTTGGATTGCAAGTAACTTGTTCCATGAATGTTCTACAAGATGAGCAAATATTTCTAATAAATTCTAACTTGATAAACAGGCAATGTCTTGCAATACGAGTAGTGTGTGATGCTGAATGTCACATGATCACAACTGAGCCAATGGTTCTTGAAATTCACTTTGATATACAAGTACTTTGGATTACAAGCATGTTTCCAGAACAAATTATGCTTGCAAACCAGTTTTTACTGTATGGGAAACCCTGTAGTAAGCTATCTTTGAATTCAACATAGGCCCCAGAATTATATTAACTGAAAGGAGGTATTCACAGTAGTTCAGTGTCTTCAAATTTTACTGCATATAAGAACCACTTGGGGGTGGGGCACACCTGGGTATCAGTTAAGTATCTGACTTTAGCTTGGGTCATGATCTCACAGTTACCCAAATAATTCTGAAAGGGAGCACATCAAGCCCCACATCAGGCTCAGCACTGACAGTGTGGAGAATGCTTGGGATTCTCTCTCTCTTCCCCTCTGCCACTCCTCCCCCTGTCTAAACAAACAAACTTTAAAAAAAAAGAGAATCACTTGGGGAACTGAAGAAATTTCCAATGTAGGGATATCTGGGTGGCTCAGTCGATTAAGCATCCAGCTCTTGGTTTCAACTCAGGTCACAACCTCACAGTTCAGGAGTTTGAGTCCCACATCAGCTCCGCAACTGGCAGCATGAAGCCTGCTTGGGATTCTTTCTCTCTCCCTCTTTCTCTGCCCCTCTCCCACTCGAGCTGTCTCTCTGTCTCTCTCAAAATAAATAAACTTAAAAAAAATATGCCTAGGCCAATGCCTAGGCCATTCTCTATACTAGTTATATCAGAATTTTTCTCCCCACCTTCCATCATGATTCCAATTGGCCACCAAATTTTAGAACGACCACAATCATTTATAAAGGTTAAACCCCTCTTCATGTTGAAGCACCTTTCACAGTCTTTTACAATTGTAGCTGCCTGAAATCACCATGAAAACTTAAAGTGTTGGGGGCTTAAGTGTTGAGGTAGTGATACCCCATCAAGTAATCTTGAGGGCTCTTGATCTGCTGAGGCCAGCAGTCTCTTAGCTTGAGAAAGCTCTGTACTGGGTTAGGAAATACCTCAGCATTTGGTGGCTTCAGAGATTCTGCTCAAAGCTATAGACTACTGTCTCTCAGAATCTAGTGTCCATATGAGTCCCCTGGGGGCCTTATTAAAATGAAGGTTCTAACTCAGTAAGTCTGGGGTGGGATCTGTGGTTCCTCATTTATAATAAACTACAGGTGATGCTTATGATAAACATTTCTAATAAACTACAGGTGAGGCTGGACCATGAACTACACTTTGAGTAGCAAAGCTGTAGATCTTCCCCCAAATCTACTGTCTGTAGATAAAAGCTACAAAAGTATACAGCAATGGCTGAGATAGAAGGGCCTGGGGACTGTAACTCTCCTGAAGGCAGGACACTGTATGCCTGCTGAACATCATAAAGGGCAGTACTTTAGGAAATGAAAGTAAGAAGAACTGTAGATGGAACTGATGAGATAGATTTGAGACAAAGTTAATCCAAAGTGTGCAATATTGGAAGATATGGCTGGAAGTGTAGATAAAGAAAAGCAGACTAGCATAGAAGAGAAGAGTTTGGACTTCCAAATCAGCTTACAATCCAAAACCCGGCTCTACTACTTACTGCCTGTGTGACCTCTGACAAATGTCTTAACTTCATCTGTAAAATGGGAATAACTTTTTCGTGTATGCTTAGTAATGAAAGGTACCCCACCCAGGGCCTGGCAACAGAAGATCCTCAATAAATAATTGCTACTAGTGTATAAATGTAACCTAAGTGTCTAGAGCTTCCCCAGATCTAGGTTCGTTCACCCAATTTTGATGGCTCTCCATCTCTGCTTGGCAGGCTGCAGGAAATCCAGCCTCATGCAGAAGTTGCACAAATGACCACGGGAGCTCTCTTGCCCATTTTGGACTTGCAAATTGCTCTCTGTCATGGCTAATGAGGTTACAGCCTGTAGGCTCAGACTACAATGGAACCCAGAGAGGCCATTGCCCAGCCTTCATCACCACTGTTGCCACTGCTTACATGCAGGAGCCTTTGCACTGATTGTTGGAAGTCTACACCATTGCTCTTGCAAAAAGACTATACCCTAATATTCTATTACAATGTTGCTTGGTGATGGCAGTAGTGTGTTCTCTGAAGTTGGAGGTGGGGGAGGGATAGACGAGCCAATCGAGAAGTCCACAGAAAGGATTTTTGAATGCCAAAGAATCACAGAACCTACAGTTCATACCCAAAGGCATTTTCTCCCCAGAGCACACAAATGAAGTGCAGTTCCAGGGTCAACTGCTCTCTATCCAGAACTGCTCACTACAAGCTCCATGATACTAAAGTCTTATGGCTGATAACAGGAAAATTTGCTGAGTACATACCTTAGTTCATTTCATTCCCAACAACACTGAATTAGGTACCAGAACGGCACCCATTTTCAACATGAGGAAGAGGAGGCTTAGCGAGATAAAGAAATGTTTTCAGGGACATACAGGTGGTAAGCAGTGGAGATGAGTTTGGAATCCAGGCAGTCTGAGTTAGGACAGAGATGTTCCTCTTTGCATCTGCTCCCTACCCTGCTCCCTGCACCAGGTTACTCTTCTTACCAATGTGCTCTCCCACCTTCTACCTGGGACCCCAGTCAAGCAGACTTGTCAGTATATGTCTTCACCCTAATTGTGGACAGGGCTCAAGTGTTTTACCCAGTGGGTTCCTCAGTTCTGATGCATGTGAGTAAATGCAAACAGCTACAAAGTAAAGAGGGTCACCAGGATCTGAATCTTAGGTCTGTTCCAGCAAAGTCATCCAATTATGGGATTAAGATGACAATGGGGGAGTCAGTTTGTAAAGGGCTTTGAAGATCAGAATAAGGAATCTAGGCTTTAATCTATAGTCAAGTTCTAAGACTAAATCATTAATATGATGTCAGTGGGTAAGGAGGACTTTTAAAACGTGCAGAAGGAAGAAAAAAATTAATCTCAGTTTCATTTGTTCAGGCTGTCACTGACTCAGATTTGGGTTCCAAAACTAGTGATAAGGGAAGCCCCAGTGCTTCAGATAGAGCGTTCTATGTCCAATAAATGACTAGAAGAACAAGTGAAGAGCTGTTGGGCTGTCTTCTCAACAGTCACACATATAGTGTTATAGCTGCTGTGACCCACCACGCCTCACTTGCAGGTGTCAGGTGAAGGTGTTCTAAACTGGAATCAGGAAGGAAGAGAGAAGGAGAAGAGAAGGAATTGAAACACACCCCCAAATCCTTGATATGTTAATAGGAATGTAAATCTCTAAGACAAAGTAGAAGATGTGAGGTTTCCCAAAGTATTTGACCATTTCCCCCTTTTAAAAAATGAGCATGACCAGGGGCGCCTGGGTGGCGCAGTCGGTTAAGCGTCCGACTTCAGCCAGGTCACGATCTCGCGGTCCGTGAGTTCGAGCCCCGCGTCAGGCTCTGGGTTGATGGCTCGGAGCCTGGAGCCTGTTTCCGAAGCCTGTTTCCGATTCTGTGTCTCCCTCTCTCTCTGACCCTCCCCCGTTCATGCTCTGTCTCTCTCTGTCCCAAAAATAAATAAAAAACGTTGAAAAAAAAAATTTATAAAAAATGAGCATGACCAGGGTCTGCAGAAACACACTTTGGGAAATGCTGGCCTAGTATTTATACCAAGATGGCTGCCACTCATTGATGGATGAGTTTACGAAGAGCAGTTTCAGTGGAATAATCTGGGTGGGGGAAGCCGGTGTGTAGGGATTAGGAGGGAAAAGAAAGACAGAGACAAGTGAAGGTGCTCAGCATCTGGACCACTCTATCAGGAAGAAAAGGAACAGGAAATGAGAGCTGGAAGAAGAGGCAGAAGATGGAGGTGTGTGCAACATCAGGTGTGTGCAAGAATCAATGGTTATGGGTTTTTTTTTTCTTTTTAAATATAGATGACTTTACCATGTTTATATAACATGCTCTCAGCCCCTCTCTTTTCTTTTCCTCATAGGATGCTACTAGCTGCTTTTCCAGGTGAAACATAATAGAAATTACTCCTGTTGCCCTCCACTGGGGCTGGGTCCCTCCTGATCAGCCATGAGGGTCCTATGCTCCCTATGAAGGGGCCTGAGTCCTTCTCAGTTTTAGATACAGCCATAGCTCCAATCTCCACAGAAGGTTTAAACAGTAATGTATTTAAACATTTAGGAAAGTGATCAAGAACCAAGCTTTACAGAGAATAGGAGTTGGGGAGGCGGTTGGTTAGGGTAAGTATCCTGAGGCCTCTAGCCAACCACTTTGCTCCAAGGCACTATTTACAAACCAACTCCCCCGTGTGGGTTTTCTGAAATCTTAGTCTCAAAGCCTCTGGTTTTGGCTCAATGGTCAGCAAAGAGCCAATTTCTGGTCCAATGGATGAAGGGAAGATGAATGCTACTATCTGTTCTTAATAGATGTTGCATTTCAGAATGTTGCCAATTCCCTGTGATCTAGAGCACCTATTTTCTTTTTAAGTTTTATTTATTTAAGCAATCTCTACACCCAACATGGGGCTCGAACACACAACCCTGAGATCCAAAGTCACATGTTCTTCCAACTGAGCCATCCAGACGCCCCTTAGAGCATCTAAAATCAAGCACATTTAATCATTTTGAAGGGTGATTTTCAAACCCCAGGTAGTCACCTTAAGAAATCCATATTTCTGTTAGTAACTGCACTCTATGTCTTGAGAGCGAATGATTTGGTCTCATTCAGTTAAGAGGATAAGTGCCTCTTCCCGGTGCTAATTAAGAGGCATGGGAAGCCTGGATGGCTTCTCCCTAATTCCTGGAGTATGTATGTGAAGGTGTCTGTGTCTGGAAAAGTTAGTGAATGAGAAAAGACATGGAGGAGAAGGAAGGAGTCTGTGGAGTGAGTGGAATCCAAGATACAGAAGAAGGGAGAAGGGATCATCCAAAGATTTATTCAGGAATGCTAAACTGTTTTTAACTCTAATAATTAATGCAGTTATAAATATGCTTGGCAAGAAAAATACTTAGAATTTATCATCCCAAGAGATGCAAATACAAAACTTTAAAAACATGGTACTGGTTCTGAATATACCATTAACTTTGATACCATTAACTGGTTCTGACTACACCATTAAGTAACTCTGTGACCTTGGGCAACTTACTTTACTTTGCACTTCACAGGTGTGTGTGTTTGTTTTTGTCTAAGAATGGTATAATATTGCACACCTTATCTCCCTCACAGTGATGCCGTGGAGGTCAAACCAGATTACATTAAAAGAGTTATAATTACTTACATTTGCATAGTATTTTCTCATCCATGAAGCATTTCTGCATATATTACTCCATTTGCGTGCAAGAGCTTTGAAAAGTTATGAAGTGCCCTAAAAGGACAAACCTGAGTTTGAACACCAGCTCCATTTCTCTCTACTTCAACTTTCTCATCAGTGAAATTAAGATAATGGTATACCTCAGAGGTCGTTGAGAGGATTACGTAGGACGCACATCTTGGAGCTCCTGGCTGGCTCAGTCGATTAAGTGTCTGACTTCAGCTCAGGTCACGATCTCGCGGTCCGTGAGTTTGAGCCCTGCGTCGGGCCCCGTGCTGACCGCTCAGAGCCTGGAGCCTGCTTCCGATTCTGTGTCTCCCTCTCTTTCTGCCCCTCCCCCGCTCATGCTCTGTCTTTCTCACTCTCAAAAATGAATAAGTGTTAAAAAAAAATTTTTTTAAAGTAGGATGCACATCTTAAACTCAGTGCCTGCAGGGGAAATACTGACAAAATTCACTTTGTTCAGGTCTCTGTGCATATGTCACCCCCTAAAGGCCTTCCCAGTCCTCTCATCTAAAACAGTTCCTCCCTCTACCATCCTTTTCTCACCCTTGCCCTTCTTTCTTTTTCTGAGTAAGACTTAGCACTATCTGATATCACAGCGACTTATTTGCTTACTGGCTGTCTCCCCATTAGAATAGGATCTCCCTAAAGAGAGAGATTTTGTCTGTTTCTCTGTATCCCCAGCATCTAGACTGTAGTAGGTGCTCAACAACTATCTATTAAGTGAATAAAGTTAGGGGTTATAATTGTTATTGTTGTCATTACCTAAGGTCCCTCCCTCACTCTGCCCGTTCTGATAGAGCTCTGTGTATAGGACAACTCTGCTTCAGGAATGGTTCCTCCGTCTCCCTTTTTGAACAACAACTTTGTTGAGATGTAATTCACATATCATAAAATTCATCCTATTAAAGTGTACAATTCAGTGATTTTCACTATATGAAAATATAGTGTTGTGCAACCATTATCATGACCTAATTTCAGAACATTTCATCACCCCCAAAAGAAATCCTGTACCCACCAGCAGCCACTGGTATTCTCTCTCATCTCCCCCTTGCCTGTCCAACCACTAACCTACTTTCTGTCTCAGTGAATTTGCCTATTCTGGATATTTCATATAAATACGATTATGTAATGCAGTCCTTTGTGACTGGCTTCTTTCAATGTGTACAATGTTTACAAGTTTCATCCATTATGTAGCACACATAGATACTTCATTCCCTTTTATGGCTGAATAATGTTCCAGAATATGGCCATTTCACATTCTGTTTATCCAATCATTGGTTGACAGACATTTGGGTTGTTGAACTAAATAATGCTGCTCCAAGCACTCGTGGACGGGTTTTTTGTGTGGATGTATGCTTTCAGTTCTCTCAAGTATGTACCTAGGAGTTGAACTGTTAGGTCATCTAGTAACTAGGTTTAACATTTTGAGGAATGGCCAAACTATTTTCTAACGTGGCTGCACCATTTACACTCCCACCAGCAATGTATGAGGGTCACAATGTCTTCACATCCTCATCAACGTTTGTTGTTGTCTGTCTTTCGTATTTTAATTTTAGCCATTCTAGTGGGCTTCAGGTGGTATTGAAGTGTAATTTTGACTTGCAGGCCCCTAATGACTAAGGTGTCGACCATCTTGTCATGTTTATTGGCCATTTGTATGTCCTCTTTAGAGATATGTCTATCCAAAACCTTTGCCCTTTTCTTTTGGGATGAGCACTGGGTGTTGTATGGAAGCCACTTTGAAAATAAATTTCATATATTAAAAAAATAATAATAATAAATAAATAAACATTTAAAAATAAATAAATAAATAAATCATTCAAAAAAAAAAAAAAAACCTTTGCCCTTTTAAAAATTGGGTTGTCTTTTTATTGTTGAGTTGTGAAAGTTCTTTATATACTCTGGTGAAAGTCCCATATCAGATATGGGAGTTAAAAGTATTTTCTTCCATTCTGTGGGCTGTCACTTCACTTTTTGATGGTGTCCTTTGAAGCACAAACGTTTATAACTCTGATGAAGTCCAGTTTATCTAATTTAAATTCACTTTTGAAGTTTCTTCTTTTTAGTACCAGAGATTATTAGTCTTTGTCCTATTGCCCCAAGAGCTGGCAAGGATTTGTTCTTTCTGAGCATCATAGCACCAGCTCTGGAACTTTCACTCAGCCTCTTTCTCATGTTCTATGTCATGGAACAGGCTGTTTCCTTCTTGGAATTCTGCCTCTGCCCCCTGCTTCTCTGCCTAGCCAGGTCTTTATTGCCCTTTGAGACTTAGCTCAGACATTTCTCTTCTTCCTCTTTGGGGTTCTCCATTCCTCACCACAGATGGTGTGCAGCTCTGTCTTCCCTTGTGGAAAACACTGGAGGCAGAAATTTCTTTTCAATTGCCCTTGTTATTGGAGAATGGAGTCAAAACTGGTATGTGTTTGAGTTTCAGCCCCATGTTTAGCTGTACAAACATAGGCAATACGGTATTTCTGATCCCTGGTCAGTGTTTTTAAGTTTATTTATTTTTGAGAGCAAGAGAAAGAGAGAGCAAGGAAGGGGCAGGGAGAAAGGGGGA
Source organism: Neofelis nebulosa (assembly GCF_028018385.1). NCBI lineage: Eukaryota > Metazoa > Chordata > Mammalia > Carnivora > Felidae > Neofelis > Neofelis nebulosa. The sequence continues at coordinate 100,930,245 of NC_080787.1, forward strand.
CAGAGGATCTGAAGCAGACTTACTGACAGCAGAGAGCCCCATGTGGGGCTCAAACTCACAAACTTCAAGATCATGACCTGAGCTGAAGTTGGACACTCAATCAGCTGAGCCACCTAGATGCCCTCCCTCCTGGTCAGTTTCATAAAATGGAAATAAATTGTAAGCATGGGGTCATTGTAAGTTTAGAAATAGAGTAACAAAGATAAACTATTTAACTTGGTGGATTCTCAATACACCCCAGATCTTGTTTTTAGCATTATGGTTTGTTTTGTTTTGTTTTGTTTTATTTTGTTTTGTTTGCTTGTTTGTTTGTTTTTTAATGAGAGCTAAGAGTATCAGGCACATGTTCTCAAGGAATGCTAGTTCCTTATTATTTTCTAATTTCTAATTTCAACTTATTTTCTAATTTCAACTCAACTAAACTCAACTCTTTATTTTTTATTTTTATTTATTTTTTTATTTTAGAGGGAGAGTGAGAGTGTGCTAGCTAGGGAGAGGGGACGAGAGGGACAGAGAGAGAATCTTAGGCAGGCTCCACACTCAGCACAGAGTCCAATGCGAGGCTCAATCCCATGGTCCTGGGATCATGACATGAGCCAAAATCAAAAGTCGGACGCTCAAGTGACTGAGCCACCCAGGCACCCCTCACCTAGACTCCTTTCAGTTTCCAGGGAGCTGCATTTCTTGAGCCACAGCCATTTCTGAGCACCTGATGAAAGCAGTGAACCATCACCCCAGAAAATACACATTACCCAACAGCTTGCATATGATTTTGGCAGGATTCCTGAACACATGAAGCCCACCATGGGCCCAGAGCATTCTTGTCACAGATGTTCATAGCCAGTTCTGCCCCCTTGGTCCTTTTATTTTTTTATTTTTTTTTTCAACGTTTTTTATTTATTTTTGGGACAGAGAGAGACAGAGCATGAACGGGGGAGGGGCAGAGAGAGAGGGAGACACAGAATCTGAAACAGGCTCCAGGCTCCGAGTCATCAGCCCAGAGCCCGATGCAGGGCTCGAACCCACGGACCGCGAGATCGTGACCTGGCTGAAGTGGGACGCTTAACCGACTGCGCCACCCAGGCGCCCCCCCTTGGTCCTTTTAAAAATGAGCAACTTTTACCATACCATCCAGCAATTGCACTCCTTGGTATTTACACAAATAAGTTGAAAACATGTGCACACAAAAATCTGTACAAGAATGACTAAAGCAGCTTTATTCACAAGTGTCAAAGCTTGGAAGCAACCAAGATGTCTTTCAGTAGGTGAACAGATAAATTGTGCTACCTCCACACAACGGGATATTATTTAATGCTGAAAGGAAATGAGCTATGAAGCCATGAAAAGATAAGGAAGAAACTTAGATGCATATTACTAAGTGCGAGAAGTCAATCTGGAAAGGCTACGGATGTACTATATTCTTCCAAATACATGACATTCTGGAAAAGGCAAAACTATGAAGACCGATAAAAGATCAGTGGTTGCCAGGGGTTAGGGAGGGATGAACAGGCAGAGCACAGAGGATTTTTAGAGCCGTGAAACTATTCTGTGGAATACTATAATAGTGGAGACATATCATTATCCACTTGTCAAAAATCCATAGGATATTCAACACCAAAGTTCACCAAGAGTGAAACTTAGTGCAAACTGTGGACTTTAGGTGATAATGACATGTCAGTGTAGGTTCATCAGTTGTAACAAATGTACCACTGTGGTGCCAGATGTTTATAGTGGGAGAGGCTGTGCACGTGTGGATTCAGGGGATATATGGGAAATCTCTGTCCTCTCCATTCAATTTACTGTGAACCCCAAAACTAAAGTGTATGGGTTTTTTTTAATGTTTATTTATTTATGTATTTATTTATTTAGAGGGAGAGCGAGGAGGGGGAGGGGGCAGAGAGAGGGAGAAAGAGAATCCCAAGCAGGCTCTGCACTGTCAATGATGCGGGGTTCGAACTCACAAACCATGATATCATGACCTGAGCAGAAATCAAGAGTCCTATATACGCAGCTGACTGAGCTCCCCAGGCCCCCCAAGCACGTTTCAAAAAATAATAATAATAATGAGCAACTGGCCCTGCAGCATGCCTAGTAAGCTGTGCAACCATCTTCCCAGGAAACAACTACACAAGGTCTGTTTCTGAGAGACATGTTTTCCAGAACTTTGGCATGACTCTCTGGTGTCATCAGGGTCATCATGGGACGTTAAAAATGTTCTCTCTGAGGTGGCAAGAACTGCTCAAAGGAAGCAACAACCAGGTTGTGGCGATCTTTCTGAGAATTTTTATTTTCTAGTACGGAGGACCACCAGCAGATGGCAATCAAGGAATACAAAACCTAAGCCTAAGCCTGTCCTCCACATCAGAAGATTCTGATTTAAGATTACTAAAATGGTAAATTTAAGGTAAGCAGACCACTGTAGTCCACCTCTTGGGTAAGCAATTCTCTGCAGAGGCACAATTTCTTATGCTCCAGATAAACGAGTCATCTTCCACCAGTGACTGAAATAAATGTCTAGCCTCAAAAAAAGCTACCAGAGACAAATTCTTAGATTCTTTAGTTTATCAAAGGAGAACTTTGGTTACTCTTTGTGGAAATGAATTAGAAGAGTTTTTGGTTTTGTTTAGACAGTATATTTCCTCTAAATTTCCTGCTTACATCGTGAGCAAGGATAAATGTTCCTTGGTATGTAAAAATGGGTATTTGTGTCAATTATTTTCAAATGATAAAAGAGAGACAGCTGTAGTACAACAGAGCTACAAAATCACCGGAGGGAAGGAATTTGCGTGAAACAATCCAATGTTTGCTGGGGGTGTAGGGGGTGGGGTGTGGCTGGGAGTGGGAGTGGGGGGGCGGGTGGAGGGCTGGGGAGGTGATCTTACCAAACAAGATTTTAGAACTGGCTGTACAATAGGAATTTCTTCTTTTCTCCTTTTTGCTGTTTGCTTCTGGAGATGTACTAGTGAGTAGATTCTCAATTAAACCAAACATTCTCAATAATGTAACTATTAAGCTTGGAAGACTTTGCCCTTGTTGGTAAATTCTGATATTTATGCTTTGCATTTGCTAAAATCACTAAGTCTACAGAAAGAGTTGCAGTGTGGTAGAGCTTGCAAAATATAAATACTGCTAATTTGTCTGTTAAGTTGAGGCAAAGAAAATTTCAGCTTATAGTTTACAGTTCAGGAATATTTGCAGGTATAACAAAACCCCTTTATACATGGCTATACACAGTAGAAAATGATTAACCTGTTTTGTTTTGTTTTGTTTATTGACAATACCTTTATGAAAAAAGTCTCGTAAAGCATATAAAAAATACACATTAGACCTAGAGAGTTTGAGGGAATACTCAATGTTTAAGAGAAGCTATGAACAATAAAGAATACTTTTTGGATTCTTACTACGTATTAAGCAATATTATCTCAAAACAGATAAATTAGCCCCATATTTATAGGTAGGGGAACTAAGTTTCAGAGAGATTCATAACTTGCCAGGTTACACATTCAGTAAGTAGCTGAGCTGGGATTCGAACCCAGGCCTATTTGGGGAAATGTAAGCACTTCCTACACTGTAATTGCTAGCCTTATTCTAAAAAATGATATCAAACATTTGAAACCTCCTAGCAAATTCAGAAATTTAACCAAATCACCCAGGAAAGTGGTTAAAGATTCAGTGATCAGGTCATACCCCTAGAGATTGTAATTCAGAAGACTGGGGGTGGGGGCCCCAGAATCTGACTTTCCAACAACCACCCCGCTGTGGTTCTGCTGCAGGTAATCTTTTGACCTCAAACACAGGAACTACAGGCCCAACCCAGGAGACCTTCACTTCCATAAGCAAAGAACGCTTTGAGGTCCTGATGAAAGCTCTGGACCACTTTTTCAGAAAAATACACACTTTACACCCCAAATACGACTTTAAGGGGCTCGTGGACACTCTGAAGCTATGGACACTAGATTTCCTACACGTCCCAGTAAAAAGCGGCCTAATTAGAAGTCCCTTCCATCTCTCCACCGAGAGATGTCACTCTTCAGCCTCAAACATCCTCCCCAGAGCCTCCAGTTTTTCCCTTTTTTCCTTTCTCCTCAACTACAAAGGAAAGAGTTTCCCAGGAAAATGAGTTTACTGTTTGAAAGGAGCTTCCCCTTGTAAATAGAGCAGACTCTGGCATGAGCTCCAAAAAATTAAGCTGAAATGGAATGATAGTGTTGTCTACAATCATGACGAAAGCCGGTCTGGAAATAAAGGTGTGATTAAAACCTAACAGTAGGGACCACAGATTAATACAGGCACAACCCACCTTGCGAAGGGACATGAAATTTATTTTCACAAAAGCCCCTTCTGCAACTACTTTTCAATCCCTAGGTTTTCTCAGAGGTCTCCATGTTGAAGCTAGGCTTTGGATCTTTAACTCAAAACTTATGGAGAACATCATTTGAAACATGTACATAAATAATATTGACACAGGGTCCTCACATATTTACCTTTAATAGGTTCTGGAGTCTGGAAAATAGGAAAGGCATGAGGAGAACATGTAGTTCTCTCTGCAGGCCTGAGGTCTACATAAACCTATGGCTAGAAGTAAGGCATGTCTGTGAACACTCTGATATTGTATATAAGTTATATATTAAAAAAAAAATTAGTGTTTATTCGTTTTTGAGAGAGACAGAGACAGAGCACGAATGGGGGAGGGGCAGAGAGAGGGAGACACAGAATCTGAAGCAGGCTCCAGGCTCTGAGCTGTCAGCACAGACCCAGATGCGGGGCTTGAACCCATGAACTGGGAGATCATGACCTGAGCTGAAGTTGGAAGCTTAACCAACTGAGCCACCCAGGTGCCCCGTCAGTGTGTGTTCTAATTGTGGTGTAGATTTGGGGCACCCTGCCAGAAAGTCCACTCATTCAGAAATATGTCTTCCTTGGTATGAAAACAGGAGCATGTGTTTTGGATCAGGAAGACCTGAATCTGTGACCAGGCAGATTAAACCCACCTCTCTGACTCCTAATGTACTTGTAAGTCAGGAATAATCATCCCTAATTTGTCAGGGTGTTCGGAGGGAGGCATGAAATAATATATATAAAGCTCCCAGCACAGTGTTTGGCACTGGGCAGGCACTCAGAAAAGTTTGTTTTTGTCTCTCTTTCTCACTACCACACTAAGATTCCCCCCACGGTGGGGGTGTTGGGCACCAACTATCTCCTGCTTAGCTGGGGCTGCACCCGTCAGACTGACTAGAGTCTAGTCTGGCAAACCTGAGGAGAAACTGGTTTCCTTTAGGAATTCCCACTTTCCAGTCTCCCCCCTCCCCATCATATCTGTTGCAAAGGTAATCGAGGACTTCACACACCGAAACTGCCTGAGGATCACAGGGAGTTACAAGGGAAAAAAAGACATTGTTCCTGTCCTTCGAGTTGCTGAACCCTAATAGGGAAGACAGTACCAAAAATAAGTTAGCAGAAGCCATAAGGCATACATATAAGCACAAATATTCTACATACCTGAAAACAGGTTATGCTAGAAAGGGCAAAGCCACATGGAGTTGATTTAGGAAACAGTCATGAAGGAAAAGATTATTGAGCCATATTTTTTAAGTGCAGGAAAGGATATGAGATGCAGAATGAAAGAGAGAAAGCTCAGAAAGGAGGAGAGAGTGCCATAGAGCTAGCTTAGGGAGGAGGTGGGCCCATAGCAGATTTGCAGGGCAGCAGGGGAAGCCATGTGGAGGGCCTGTGAAAAGATGACAGGAGCTAGGTGTGGGGGAAGGGAGGCAGCTAATTGGTAGAGACCCTTGAGACCCATGATTAGGAGTTTTAATTTAATTCAAGAGGCAATTGGAGCTATTGTAGGCTTCTAAGAAGGGGAGTGATATGATCAAAATGATGCTTGAGGACGATGGTTCTTGCTGCTGTGAGCAGGGTGGATTAAACGAAGGAGACCCTTGGGCAGGGGGGCTGATCTGAGGCTAGGTCAGGAATCCAGGGTTACAGGGGCATGGCCTAGAACGGGGACACAAGGAGCAGAACTACAGTACGTTATAGAGGATAAATATTCACTTATTTTAGAACCAAACCCTGGGTTAGGTGCTAGGATACCATGGAGACCAGGCACAGAGGTTGGGATGGGGAGAGAAAATTAAGCAATTATAATAATATAATATAATATAATATAATATAATATAATATAATAATAATATGGTGAGATAAGTGAGATAAGTGCCGTGATTATGGAAGCAAAGAAATATGAGAGCACATGGCAGGAGCAGCACCTGAGTTATGGGAGGGCCTTGAGGAAGTGGCATTTAAGCTAGGAATTTAATGAAGAATCAGGCATGAACTGAATGAAACATCATTGGGAGAAATATTCCAGACAGGATGCCCCAGGATGAAAGAATAGGAGTGAAGCCAGGAGGGAAAGGCAAGAATGGTTTCCCCAAAGGCTCAAGAGAGCAAGCAGGGAGGGACCAGACCAAGAGGGGCCTTGAGTCTGCAATATGAACTGTGAACTTTATCCTAAGGGCACTGAAAGGCCAGAAAACAGGCATGGTTTATTTTTCATTTTAGAAAAATCTCTCTGGCTATGTTGTGGGAGAAAAGGATTGGGTGTGGTTGTAGTTGGGATGAGAGGTTTGCCATAGTCTGGGGGAGAGATGATTAGGAAGTGGAGATGGAGACAGGTAGACATTTAGGATGTAGAGCTTATGGGATGAGAAAGAGATGGAGAGGAAGAGAGTCTTAGAGATGTCATTAGCCCAGAGAGGGTAGAGGTATTCTCTAGGGTCATACAGCCAGCCTGTGGAAGCATCAATCCTAGAATCCAAGTCTCTGATTCTCTCTAAAATATGTATCTTTCATGTCTCTCCTCATCATGCTCATGTTTTCCTCTATATCCTCAAATATACTTATACAATTCTAATTCTTTGTCCACTAACTCTATTACCTCTGTCATTTCTGGATCTGTCTCTATTGGTTGATTTTTCTCCTGGGTGTGGGTCATATTTTCCTGGTTCTTTGTATACATAGTAATTTTTATTAGATGCCAGACATTGTGAATTTTACATTGTTAGACACTGGGCTTTGTTATATTCTTAAAGAGTTTGAACTTCATCCTGACATGCAACTAAGTTATTTGAGTTTGATTCTTTCAGTGCTTTCTTTTAAGTTTTTTAAGGCAGATCTAGAGGAGCCTTTAGGACTTCTGCTTTCAACCATCACGGAGTAACAATGATTGCATTTACCATCCTACCTGATGCAAGAACAATGAATCAGATTAAATGTATGAAACAACGGTCATCAGGCAATGAAGGACAGTAATCCCTAAAAGATAGGAAACAAATGAAACAATTCCCATGATTTCCCCAGCTTTCTGCCTTGAAAGTTTCCAGGGCACAGAAAAGAAGAGTAGAACTCAGGTGGATCTTTTTGGACTCCTTGAATTGAGGACATGGAGCTAAGAGCCCAGGGAGACCAAGCGATTAAAGTTCATAGTGCAAAGTGCCAGAAAAGAGAGAGCTGTGCAGAGAGAACTCCAGAGATTTGCAGAAAATCACCTTCAAATATTCAAGAGTATTTATCAGCACAAGCATGTGAAATTATGACCTGAGGCTCGAGAAAGAACTATGTGAAATATCACAGAGAATAATACCTGATGCTTGCATAGGGCTAACAGCAGTGTTCCCACCAGCCAGTCTAGAAAACCTCATCATTCACGCAGCATTTGCAGAATCCTCAGAAGAGTATAGCCTCAACAATGGGGAATGATTATTACCCTTGAACTAAATGCTATTCTAGTTTATTCTATAACCTCTTAAATGCAAGGCCCAAAAGGATCAAATGATTTCCAAGTAACTTAAGTGCATTTCAGAACAATGTTGAAGAATATTTACAAAAATTCAAAAATATCCATCACTCAACAAGGTAAAGTTCACAATGTCTGCCATCCAGTCAAGATTACTAGGTAAACAAAGAAAGCAAGAAAATATGCACCATTTTGCAGAGACAACAATTAATTGAAGCCAATCCAGACCTGGTATACACATTGGAATTAGCAGACAGTATTAAAATGATATTTTGTGTATTGCTGGAAGCCAAGCTATCCCAGCCTGATGTCAAGGACAGATGCTGCGAATGGACTGGGACTGCAAGGCGGCCCACTGACAGTGAAGCTTCTTGTCCTCCCGCTTTTATATAATTTGGCCTTAATAAAAGTACCTGGGGAATTGTCTGTTGGGGAACTGTCCTTGACAGGCCCCCTGGGAAACAAACCATTAGAAAAGAAAATAGGTTCCGCAAGGAAATTGTGCGGCCCTACATTTGACCCTTGCCATCCCCTATGGAGACTCCTCTATTTGAAGGAAGGATAGCCTCATACATTTGCAAGCCCAGGAGGGACACATGCATTTGAAAGCCCCACTCTGGCAACAAAGGAGTGTATCTATGGGCACAAGTTACTCCAACCCCTAGGCCCACTTGGCCCCCAGGAGGCATTCCAGATGATGGTTGAACCTAGTCGGTTAAAGTACAGAATGGTTCATTAGTTCCTAGGTGCATTGTCTCTCTGAGAATGTACTAGGCGTGGGTTCCTAAGGCCCTCTTGACCCCCGCCTGGCACCTCGGACCAAGGCGAACACTTTTGTTCCTCAAACCACAAATGGTTCGGGGAAACAACTAAGAGGTCATGTCCCTGTAACTGTTCCATTTGAGGTGTTGAGAGATAGATGACCTTTCATGAAAACAGCAAAGCAAACGCTCTATAGATTATAGATAAATGTAGATACATAATGAAAATAATGTAAGAAATTAATCAATAAGCAAAGGGCAGGAGGGAACATTATGAGAAAATAACCATGTTATTCCTTAAAGGGTGATTACACATAGGAACATTTTTAAAATTAGGTAATGCTAGAAAACATAGATGACGTATGCTACAAGGAAATTGCTAGCAAATATAATGGCACGTTTACCACAATAAAGCGGCCAATTCAACACACTGCTGTTGTCTGTGTCCATTTTTATTTTTGTTTTTTATTTTAGTTTTGTTTTATTTTCGCTCTTTTGCCAATGCTGTTCATCCTTTGGGAACCCCTGGACCCGCTTGCTGGAGCTGGACTCCGGCAGTGTATGTTCAAAAAGTCAAGTAGAGACATGGAAGATATTTAAAAAAAATTTTTTTCACCAGCTGCTGCAAAAAGCTTTGTTGTTTCCATTTGGTCCACAGCCACAGCTTAGGAGAGGGCTCCAGGATGGTTAAAAAGCTGCCCAGTGTTGTAGGGAGAGGCTCAGGCATAAGCCTGGAGCCAGAGGGATGCCAAAGGGGCCCCTCAAAGGCTGCTGGGCTCCAGAGACTCCTCGTTGTGGCTGAGGGTGAGCCTTTCGAAGAGATACTCACCCAGCCCAGCCTGGGAGCCAGCCAGCCTGCGGAGGTTAGTCAGAAGGTTGCGCATCTTCTCAATGAGTTGCACCTCCTCATCTAGGAAGTGGTTCTCCAGGAAGTCACAGAGATGCATGTCTGCATGGGCAGAACCCAAGGCATGCAGATTCAAAAGGGCCTGGTTCAGGTTCTTCTCCAGAAATAGGGCAGCTTCCAGGGCATCCTGAGTTTTACCCCACTCATCTTGGGATGGCTTCTGCATATCCTGGAAGAGAGCATGGCCACCACACTGGTTTTGCATCTTCAAGAGATGCTCAGCACCCTTGTGCTTCTCCTCAGCCAACTTGTAGAAGAAGTGGCTCACACCTTCCAGAGCCACATCCTCATGGTTGAAATAGAAGCCCAGAGAGAGGAAGGTGTAGGAGGCCCGCAGGTGCATGTTGACCAGGCAATTGGTGGCGGTCTCCAACTTAGTGGAATAATTCTGATTAATCCGGCAGCTCATTGTTGATCTGTAATAATGAGCTAAGCTCAAAATAGGGTGTTAGCTGATCTCAGAGGCAGAGGGTGGCTGAGAAGATGGCTCTGAAAGTTGGGACTAGAAAACATGTTGGAGGGTGGTCAGAGGCTGGTAGAAGAGGTGTCCCTGGGTCTGTTCCATCCAAATACTGTTGAAGCAAGAGGCAGATCCTTGGGACTGCCAGGTGTACTGACAGAAGATATTTTTAAAAGTCCAAATGTAGAGATTAAAGCTACAGTGTCTGAGGTAAAATATATGCCGGATGAGGTTAATAGCGGATTAGACATTGCAAATTAGTGAAATTGAAGAAAATGTTCAAAACGAAATACAGAGAGAAAAAAGAAATATAAAGTTGAACAGTACATCAGTGATCTGTGGGACAACTTAAAGCAGCTTTATATACAGATTATATTAATATGTAATAATTAATATACACATATTTATATAATATGAATATATTATATATTTGCATTATATATTAATTATATAATGATTAATATATAATAATTTGAGCCTCCACAGAATGAGAAGGGGAAGACATTTTGAGAAATATTTAGAAAAGTAAGAGCGGAACCTTTTTCAAAATTTGACGAAAACTGTAAACTGAGGTCTAAGGAACTTAAAAATCCGCAAGCACTAGAAACATGAAGAAAACTACTTCAAGGCACATCATAATCAAATTGCTGAAACTCAGTGATAAAGAGAATATCTTAGAAGCAGGAAAGGAAAAAAATACACATTATATAGAGAGGAAGAATTAAAATGAGAACAGATTTTTCATTGGCAGTAATACAGTGCAACATCACTTTAAAGTACTGGAAAACAAAGACAAAAACCTGTCAGCCTAGATTTCTATACTTAGCAAAAATATCTTTCACAAAACAAAACAAAATAAAATGTTTTCAGACAGAAAAGCTGAAAGAATTCATCACTGGAAGAACTGCACTACAGAGGCCCATTATTCTAGAGCTAAGTTAGTCCCACTACAAAAGCAGGCACTTTATCTAACAGGAGGCTTCTGTTCTGGCTGGTGGAAACACAAACCACCCCTAGCCCTGCATGAACTTTGAACGTTTGATTATCTTACTGTTTTTAGAGTGGTTTATTCCCAGGCCTTAGGGAGTTTCCTCTTGTATATGCTCAGATCAGTACTCAGCCAAAGACTCAAAGGGACTCCTGGGTAGCTCTCTGGAGTTCACCTCCCTTTACTCTGGTACTCTACACCTCAGATTCCCCCAAACTCTGATCTCTGTCTTTCACCTCAGCAAGATCATCAGGCTCTGTTTAGTTTCCTTCTTCTTGCCCTACAGCCTAGAAATTGCCTCCAGACAATGAGCTATAGTGCTGATAAATCTTTCCTTCTTTCTTTACCTTCTCTCAGGGATTACAATCTTGCACAACCTGTTGTCCAATGTCTAGACACTGTTGTTTCAAATAGGTTATCTGGTTTTCTAGTAGTTTATGATAGAAGGGAAATTCCTATAACATTTAATCCTTCATAGACTGTAGCAAAATTTTTTCAGGTTAATTTTAACTCTCCCAATTGTCACTGTGCTCATCACCTTTGGGATCCAATCCTTGCCAAGTAAAATGCAACTCCAGTCTATATTATGTGGGAAATTTGAGAGAAAAGATGTTTACTCTTCCTGGAGTAGGACCTGAATGAATGAGGGGTGGGAGGAAAGCAGAGAGAGAAGTCAGGATGTTACCCAGGTTTCTGACTTGGGTGTTGAAGAGATGGTGATGCCATTAAAACAACATGAGTAGAATTTGGGCAGGTTGACTTTGAAGAAGTTAATAGACAATACCTCAATCTTGGGAGAGAAATACGGGCTGGGCTGGAAAACCACATTTCACTGTTATTGTACAGGTAACAGTTCAAGCTTGGGGATAAGTGCAATTGGGAAAAGAGATTATACAAAGGAAAAGATAAGCAGGCCAAGGGCAGAATCCTGAGTAATGGCAACATCTGGAAAGATAAGATAAAAAGAAAGGCTTACAAGAAAGAGACTGACAAAGAGTTTTAGGAGAATTGGAAGAAAATCTGGAAGAGAGAGAAAAAGAATGATCAACTCTGTGAATGAAACAAAGATAGTACTGAAAATGGACCATTTGCTTTGGCAGTTATGAGTTTAGTGATCTTTGCAAGAGAAGTGTCAGTAGATGATGCCAGGCTGGAGTGGGTTTAGGAGTGAAAACATAGCCACCTGGGTGGCTGAGTCAGTTAAGCATCTGACTCTTGATTTTGGCTCAGGTCATGATCTCACAGTTCCTGAGATCAAGCCCTGTGTTGCGTTCCTCACTGACAACATGGAGCCTACTTGGGATTCTCTCTCTCCCTCTCTCTCTGCCCCACCCCTGCTCTCTCTCTCTCTCTCTCTCTCTCTCTCTCCCTCTCAAAATAAGTAAATAAACTTTTTTTTTAAAGAAGTGAAAAGATAGAGAAAGTGAAGATAATGAATGTAGACTCTGAAAATTGGAAGAGAAGGGAAGGAGAAACATATAATCACAGCTGCGAGAGATCAAGGATCTCAGGATAAATATATTTTTTTCATCTTTCTTTTTAATTAAAGAAAATTGGAGTTGTTCATAGCATAAGGGAGAAGGAATTGGAAAGAGAGAAGATTCATGATGAAGTCCCAGAGGAGACCAAAAGAGGAAGAAATCAAGCCCTCAAGGAGCCTGTGATGACTGCTTTCCTTACGGTGGAACAACATTTCGTAAGGAAAGTAATCATGGATATTCTCTTGTCCCTCCCCTTCCTACAACTCCTTGCCTACTCTCCAAAAAAATATGTATTATTTATACACTCTGTAAGTTTGGATTGTCACACATCAGGTTTCCTTAAGGCAGAATGGCTTCTATATCAAAGTGCAGAACCCAGCGCTCCCATTGTGTCCCTTTGAGGTCATTGCCTAGGGCATGGGATAAAAATCCAATTATCTGTTGTGAGTCAAAAAGTGTTTTGAGACCTGCTCAAATATAATGTATTCTGCCAAGGAAAGTCTCAAGAGCTCAGTCATTTAGTGATTCTTCACTGGGCATTGGACATTGCCATTCAGAAGGGCACTTCTCTGCCCTTGAGAAGTCCACTACCCAGTTATGGAGGGGACAGACACGGGCTAGACACTAAAATGTTGACACTAACCATGTGCACTAACCATGTGCACAATATGGTTGCTCTGGATAGAAGGGGATCTCCAAAAGTGTGGGTGGGTTAGGAAAGGATTCTCAGAGAGGCAGGGCTTGAGCTGGTCCCGGAAAGGGCTTTACAGAGTGGGACTTCATGTGAACAAATGCATAGAGTTTGCGTTATGTTATGTGTTAAATGTGGTGCATGTAAAAGGCAGTCATGCATCCTATCTGACCATGGCTGAGGGTTCAGAAGTGAGAAGAAGTAATACAGGAACTGTGGTTGGGCCATTTCTCAAGATGACAGCAGAAGGCAAGGCCGACAACAGTTACTAAAAGCACTTTTACTCCTGACACCAGTAAGTAAAAACAATGTATTGGGTAAGTGTTGTCCAGCATCTCTTGGAAAGAAACCACTAAGTGATGTTTTTATAGGTATCTCAATTTGCCCATGGAGGCAAGAACTGGGCTTTAAGGAAAGTGAAATCCTTTAAAAATGGACATTTTAGAGCCTATTACTTTTTGTGTCAGATGGCTGCTGGGATGAAAAAATTGGGGGGCGGGAGTTATGGAAATGCTCTATGTCTTGATTGTGGTGTTTACATGGGGGCAAACATTTGTCAAAACCCATTGATTACACTATATGTTAACTAACTAGAATTTAAATAAAAATTTGGAAAAAAAAAACATTGAATCTCACACTTAAGTGGGTGTGTCTTATTGTGTGCAAAGTATGCCGCAAAAAAGTTTATTTTTAAAAAACAATTTACACAATAAAAAATACCAGAGTGAATCTATAAATTAATGAGTACATACATATAATACATACATCCCTGCTCCTGGGCTTCCTTCCTTCCAGCTAAGCAATACCATTTTGGAAATAGTGTAGGACTTTTAGGGAGCAGGCAAGAAAAGAAAAAGATTCTGAGTTACTAAAGTGACTGGAAACAAAATTTTCCAATTAACTATTCTGATTATTAACCAGAAGTGTGGATTTACATAATTAATGATCCCAGAGGTTTTTATGACTTTCATTTTTCTTTTGCCCTTAAACATGTTCTTCAGTAAGCCAATCATGGGAATGCACTGTGGGTGGCGAGTGGCATAAATTACTGGGTGTAATTACCTCCCTAGACATCGTATTAGGGCACAGATACACTTAAGCTGGCATTTTAGACTCTCTCTTTTCCAGCCTATAAGTACATGTGTTTGCCATGTTATTTAAGAATATCCAATTCTGCTATAAAAGAAAGAAAAACAGCTAAGATAGATAAAATGCACAAAAATCGTTCAGCATAGGTGGAAAGTAAATGAGTAGCTTATGAGAGATAAAACTCCTAGGATCTATCAAGTGCAGATGAGTGAGCAAATAGACTATGAAACAGCTAGAATTCATATGACGTGCTAGGTATTAGGTAGTAAGTGAACTGATAGCCTGTAAGATATGCTGTATGTTTAAAAGGACAGAACAACAAGAGTGCTACTTATAGATAAAAAGGGATGACAAGACCTGTCATAGAGTATGGATCATGTTACATCTAGGCTGATAATTACAAAATCATCCATCTTCCAGTGATCTCAGTTTTATTCTTTATGACCCCATGTACGCTCCGCCACTCTGCCCCAGAAATGCAAATAAAACCCACAGCAAACTAGTCGAAGGGGTATGTGGTAGTTCCAGGCATGCTCTTTCTGCTGACCTACCCTAACTTGTCCAACCTCAACATGATCCACCTAACTACAACATAAGCAGAGAAAGGTAGTTTTCCTTCCATGCTGCTCGCCCCCTAACAAAAGGGTTTTAACTCACCCCATCCATGTCCCCCTGCTTCTCATCCTGTGTATGTTTTTAAGTTTTATTTATTTTTTTGATGTTTATTTATTTATTTTGAAAAAGAGAGAGGGTGTGCACAAGTAGGGAAGGCAGGGAGAGAGGGAGAGAGAAAGAGAGAGAGAATCCCAAGTAAGTTTCATACTGCCAACACAGAGCCTGATACAGGGCTCAAACTCACGAACTATAAGATCATGACCCGAGGTGAAATCAAGAGTCAGATGCTTAACCGACCTCAACCACTCAGGCGCCCTATGGGGGGGTGAGGGGTGGGAAGAGCACGAGTTGGGGGGGAGGGGTGGGAAGAGCACTAGTGGGGGAGGGAGAGAGAGAGAGAGAGAGAGAGAGAGAGAGAGAGAGAGAGAATCCCAAGCAGCCTCTGTGCGCTGTCAGCACAGAGCCCGATTCAGGGCTACAACTCACGAACTGTGAGATCATGACCCGAGCTGAAATCAAGAGTCAGATGCTTGACCAGCTGAGCTACACAGGTGTCCCCCTATCCTGTGTTTTAAATAGATTCAATAAATCTTTTGATCTGAGTAGCTTAACTTGTTCCATGAGCCTTTCTGTTCCACGACCTGTGAGAAATCTTTCCTGGGAGTGAACTTGAAGGCTGCCATTCCTTGCAAACCACCTTATTCAGGGGACAGTGAAAGCAGTCCTAAGTCCATTTGATATTTTAAAACATATTTAAGGTGCAAATAAAATTTTATTCCTGAGTTTCCAAACCAAATCAGTGTTTATCCATCAAGTCACTTCATCACATGCCCTGCCAGGTAACATGAGTGCTTATGAGGTTACAGAGAGAGGGTGGATGAACCAAAACTTTTTGTACAAGGACAGGTAAGGGGGAAGACAGATTTGGAGAAAGAGGCACATCTCTCCATGATTCCCATTCATTCACTGAGTTAATAAACACTTAATGAAAGCCCACCAATGAAAGCCTATCACCTTACTGTGGTAGGGTTAGAGTGATAAATATGACAGTGTCCCACTCTCTGGGAGCACGCTTTCTCCAGAAGCCCCAGATGCAGGGGATCTGAATAAGTAAGCCTAGTACAAAAGAGGGAAAGAGAGCTGCTCAGGGGAGAGAGAGAGAGAGAGAGAGAGAGAGAGAGAGAGAGTATGAAAAAGAAACCAGACTACACAGAGGATGTGTCATTTTAGAGTTATTGAAGGACGAATAGGAGTTTGCGCGGTGGACAGATGACCACACTTTGGCCGTCCAGTAGAAGAGATTAGCGTGAACAAAGACTCAGGCATGTGAAAGAATGTGAGGGTGAAACATGGAGGAGCTGGGTGCGAATGGAACACAGAATATAGAAAGAGAGAGGCACGTGATGACACTGAGAGGTGGGCCAAATGGAGTCCTAGGATGAAAAACCCAAAGTCTTTGTCCTAAGCCATGCTTCCAGTTTCTCTAAATAAATAATAATATTTTAAAATTGGCAGTCACCTTTCATTCCTCTCCCCTCCCCCTCTCCTTCCATCCATACCACCTGCAAGTCCTCCTGTTGGCTCTACCTTCAAAAACATCCAGTGTAGCTACTTCTCACCACCTGCATGATCCACCCTGGTCCAAGTACCTGCCATCTCTCTGTTGGATTGCTGCAATAAGCCTCTGAACAGGTCTCCCTACTTCCATCTTTATCCAGCCCTCCCCAGTCCTCTACTCAACACAGCAGCCAGGGGGATCTTTTAAAAACTGAAGTTTAGGGGCACCTGGGTGGCTCAATCGGTTCAGTGTCCGACTTTGGCTCACGTCAGGATCTCACAGTTTGTGGGTTCGAGCCCAGCTTTGGCCCTGTGCTGAGAGGTCAGAGTCTGGAGCCTGCTTCGGATTCTGTGTCTCCCTCTCTCTCTGCCCCTCCCCCGCTCATGCTCTGTCTGTCTCTCTTTCAAAAATAAACATTAAAAAAAAACCCTGAAGTTAAATCAAAACTCTCCTTGGCTGAAAATCCTTCAAAGCTCTCCTTCTCACTCAGAGTAAAATCCAAAGTTTTCCTAATGTCCACAAAGTCCAACATTATCTACCCCCTACCTCCTACTTCACCCTCGTTCTGTTCAACCACACCAGCCTGCCCCTTCATACCCCAAGACCTCCTTCACTGTTGTCCCCTCTGCCTGGGGACCTCTTCCTTCAGGTTTTCCACTTGGCTTGTTCCCTCGCTTGGCCACCACCTGCTCAGTCACCTTTGTGCAGAAGGCTTTCCTGACTGAACCAGGATAGCACCTTCCCTTCCCTCATTCCTGACCCCATCTCTTGTTTTCTTTTTCCTGTAGCCCTTATCACCATCTGACATATTATATTCTCATTTATTATTGCTTATCTCCCCACTGGAGTGTCGGCTCCACGTGTACAGGATTTTGGAGAGTTTTGTTCCCTGCCGAATCCCCAGCTCCCAACACAGTGGATGGCACCCAGTGCAGTCTCTGTAAATATTTAGGGAAGGAATGATGGAACGAAGAACAGTGGAAGGATTTTAAGCAGAGGAGTGACTATATTTATGTCTTAGAAAGATCCATTTCAAGGAGGCTGGGACTGAAGCAGGGAGACGGGCCAGAGGTATTTAACATCTTGCCACAGAGGACTGGATTCTAGAGACAGTGATAAAAAGAATAGCGATCAAAAGAGTGCTTACAGACTAAGAACAAGCAATAAAGAATAAATTCCATCTGACCCAGCAAATAGTAAGAATTCACTATAGGCAAAGGATCACGGGAGGGAGGATGAGGGCAGAGATGAGACAGACTGTGCCAAGAGGGTGATAGTGAGTCAAGGGCACAAGAGAAGGTGGTGCACGTGCTGGGAGAGCAGAAGAGGAACATATTTGGTTTCCATCAGTGAAAGAAATTAAAGATGTCATGGAGGAGGGACTATTTAAGCTGGGTCTGGAAAAATGGTTAGAATTTCAAAGGCAAAGACTGGAAAGGGCAGTGAAATGATAGAATTTGAGTTTCTCCATTTCTAACCACCCCTTACCTTTTGATGGATTTGCTAACGATTTGAGAAATAGTACTTTCTCTACCCCCTAAGATAAAATTTTAAACAAGAGGCTAAGGGACACAGAAAAGCAGAAAAGAAGAGTCAGAATTATTCACTACCCGGATAATTTAGTCCAGAACAAGTGAACCACGCCATTAAGATCTTAAGAAAACATGGACAAAATCACTTCCCTGTTCAGAGGCATCACAAAGGGAAGAACAACAACAAATCACCCAAGCGAATAACTCTGCTGACTCCTGGACTCGGACCTGAGAGAACAATTTTCTGCCAGCGTGATATTGTTTTACAGGCAAGTTAAGATCCTTTGTAAGCAGGATTCCTATGTAAGGGCTGACAGTCATGCTGGCTTATAGAGCTTGCCTATGTGTTTAATAAAACTGTCAGATTAAGCCAGGCCTCGCTGCAGTATATTATTAATACAAATTCTTAACTGTCAATTAGTTAACTGGCTAGCAAAAAGAAGCTGGTTTATACGATTGTTGTTAATGAATACAATGCTTTGTTCTCCAGCAAAACATCCGTGGTGGATATGTAATTAGAAGAAGGGCCCCCTTCTCCCCTCCCCATGGGAGAACATGTACAGCTGAATAAAGGAGCTGATTATACCTGTGAGGGGTCAAAGTCTGTGGGTCTGTGGCTTATGGTATTATGACAGATTACAAAACCACTCCATTATGCTAGTCAATCTGTTTCCAAGCACCTAGCAGGGAGCTGGCTGGGCACTAGTTGCTCTGAAACAAGATTCTCATTGGTTTTCTTCCCAAGGTCTTATGACAGGTCAGCTGTTGTTGACGCCACCCGACTGCTCACGTGTCAGAGGCTTCCCATCCGACTTCTGCCTCTGTCACTGCCTGGCTCTCCTCTGAGAGTCAGCCTGTGCCTCAGGCCACAACCGGCTCCCGAGAAGAGCTTAAGTGGATTTGAAACCCATGGGCAGCCCCATTATTTGTGCTAATGACATAGAAAAGGAAGCAGAACACTTAAACCCCAGCGTGGCCCTTGTTTCTGACTCTCCCTCTCTCCTATCCTCGGCCCATTGCCCCTCATTTTCTCTTCCACTATTTCCCTTGTTCTTCATCCCATCCTTTCTCCCATTGGCGTATGCCTTCTTAGAAGACGTGTTTAGAGAGGAGAGCAACTAGAGACCTGTCTCCTCTAAAAGCCTTTGTTTTGAAGTTCGTTGTCACATGTATCTACAAAACTATTTCAAACTCAAGAGGGTGAAAGATAATTTGATACTTGCCTGACACTCCAGAGTGGTTTTAAAGGAAAATCAATTTTACTCCCTCAGCAGAATAATAATTACTCTGGGGGCGTTTGCATAGCTCATTTGGTGAAGCATCCACCTCTTGATTTCAGCTCAGGTCATGATCACACGGTTCACGAGTTTGAGCCCCACATTGGGCTCTGCGCTGACAGTGCAGAACCTGCTTGGGATTCTCTCCTCCCTCTCTCTCTGACCCTCCCCCCCACACTCCCTCTCTCTCTCAAAATAAATAAACTTTAAAAAAAAGGATAATAATTATTCTTAAAAGTTTTCCTCCCTTATGCTTGCACTTTTCCAGTAGTGCCCTGCCATTGGCTACACGTTATGTGGGGGAAGAAAGGGGGTCTTTATTCCCACCAACTCCAGCCTTCCTGCCTGTTTCTGCACCCGTCCAAACAGCCCAGGGTTTGCAAAGGGAAACTCACTGGGGGATGTGATGTGTCAAATCGTAATATTTACAAGACTTAACGAGCAGGAATAAAATCAAAATTTTCCAAGTAGGAATATCTGAAAGAAAAAAATTATGAAAATCACATACACAGGGGCTGGGAGGAATGGAACTGCTTCTCTGAGATGGAGGAAGAGTTTGGCTTCCCTGGGAAGCCAGCATTCACTGCTGCCCATTCACTGGGGAAGTCACACCCCTTGGAAGATATAGCTGCTTTTCATCAATGAATACTTTTTGGGTGACTGTTAAGGGCTGAAAACACCTATGCGAAGGCAAGAGATGAGAGAAATCTGGACAGACCTAGGGGATAAATGGTATCACCCAGAAAGCCTCTGCAGTTATCAAAAGGAAAGCAGAAGCTGAGTCCCATTAAGGGTCTCATGTCAGTTACATCTGCAATTTATTGTTTAGTGTTACTTTTACCCCATGTCTTCTAGGTATCCTTAGAGCTCCTACCACATTCTTTAATGATTCTATCAGTACAATGCTGTTGGTCTGCACCCTTTTTGTAAAAAGACTGCCTGGGTCTATATGGTTTTTACCTGGCATACATAAGATGTTCTTTGACATGAGCAGAGAAGGGAAATTGGGAAGAGATCCATTATAGGTGAAAAATGGAAGAACTGAATCCTGCAATATTTGAAACAATGGCCTGTAGTGTAGTGCAAGGAACATGGGTTCTGACATTAGAAAAACCTGGATTTGGACAGTGTGGAGCCTGCTTGGCATTGTCTCTCTCCCTCTCTCTCACTGCCCTTACCCCGCTCATGCATTCACTCTCTCTTTCAAAATAAATAAATAAACATTAAAAAAAAAAACCTGGATTTGATTTATGGCTTTCACTTACTAGTTATGTGACCCTGAACAAGTTACTGAATTTTCCTGGGTCTCAGTGACATCATAGGTAAAAATGAGTGTAACATAATTGGAACTACCTGGGGAGAAAAACTGTAAAAAATGCCCAGAGCAAGGTCTAGCATATAATAGGAGCTTAGTAATGGGTAGGTTTTAAAAAATTATTACTGGTTTTGAAACGTTGGACACTTTGGTAGAATCCAAACTGTCCTAGGCTTCAAAGGGTGAAGGATTCAGGAACCATTTCAGTACCTTATATCATAGAACAACACTGCTGAGACAGCTTCGTGTGCTAAGAAAACCCTGTGGTCTAGGCAATTTACAAACAATAAAGCCCCTTCTGTCTTCCCCCTGTTAGACTACAAGATCTTTCAGGAAAGGGCTGGAGGTTCCTCATCTCTGTGTCCCCAGAACCTACCATTAATAGGTGCATCATACCTCCCAGTACTGCTTGGGCATTTTCTCAGTGAGGAATTTAAACTGCTATGTGACAGGAAACATTACAAGGGACTGTCAGAGTACAGCCCTGGTTTAGGAAAAGTTCCAGTTAGAAGCAATTGCCTTAGGCTGATGAGTCTGTGTGTCTTACTTCTGACACTGATGTTCTTGGATAGCCCATTGCTATTGGAACAATAATCCACAATCCTCCAGCTTGTTTTATTCATTAATTCATATATTCAACAAATATTCATTATCTACAACATGCCAGGTGCTATCTGAGCTGCTGGGGATACTTAGGGTGAGCAAGACAAGCAGATTCCTCTGGAGCTGACCTCCTTAGGGGAGGGGAATAGGCACAGACAACAAACAGTAAAAAATTAAGTCAATAATGTCAGATTATGGTAGGTGCGATGAGGGAAACACATAGGATGATGGGCTGGAGACAGACGGGATAGAGGCAGTGCCTCCTATAGGTTAAGCGTTCAGAAAGGCTTCCCTTGGGATGAGGAACCAGTCCTAAGAAGGGAGAGCATTCCAGGTCAAGGGAACAGGTGAGGGCGGGGGCAGGGCCTCCAAGCAGAGAACTGCAGGTGGAATTCAAGGAGTAGAATGGAAGATAGCTGGGCTGGAGCAGGTGAATGAGAGGAGAGTGCTCAGCCAGGAGCCTGGGAGAAGCAGATGAGGTCGGTCCGTGAGGACCATGCAGGCTAGAGAAAGTGAGGGGTGTAGGCTGACCACGTGGTTCTTACGATTCTCTTCCAGAATGTTTGGTGGATACTTTCCATTTGTGTACACTCTGGCACTGCTGCAAGATACCAAGGGGACAATCTGGATCGCTACAAACCCCATTATGCTATGAGCAATTACCCTTAAGTCAGTCTCTGTCAACCCCTTTGAGCCGCAGGTCCTATATTCTCCAGCTATGCTTAGAGACTGAATTGAAAGCAGCCCTCCCTAGGAATATTTCTGTGGAGTGTAATCTATTTGATGTTTCATTTTTATTTCAACTTTAATTTTTACAGTGTACCTAAATAAAGAGACCCTTGAATGGGTGCCTTTCGAGCATCTGAGAATGTAGAAGAAGACAAATAGTGAACCAAATCCAAGAAAAGAAAGTGAAAAAACTAGTGAGGCATGGGAGGGAGTTCTAAGCCTCTTGAATTCATCCAGGGCTGAGGGTTCCCATTGTTCAATAGAGTGTGATTAGAAGGACGTTATCAGAGCTTTGTACTTTAGAAATACTGGGCAGCTAATCAGTTAACTGGAGAAACAAGTCAGAAATCTGATGATAAATTTATATTCAAAGTATTTTTATTTTCTAGTTTAATTGGGATTTCTTCTTTTATTCTTAAAAAAATTTTTTTTAATGTTTATCTATGTTTGAGAGAGAAACAGAGTGTGAGCAGAGAAGGGGCAGAGAGGGAGACACAGAATGGGAAGCAGGCTCCAGGCTCTGAGCTGTCAGCACAGAACCTGACGCCGGGCTTGAACCCAGTAACCACGAGGTCATGACCTGAGCCGAAGTCGGACGCTTAATCAACTGAGCCACCCAGGTGCCCCTCTCTTTTATTCTTTCACATGGGTTTAGCTCTTTAACTGGGAAAATTAATATTTTGAAAGCACAAATGCATGTATCATATTGTAACTTTTTTTTTCCCCCAAATAAAAGAAAGAGCAATTTTTTTCCTGCAAGCACTGGAAGTCTTCTTTCTCCTTGTTACTCTGAGAGAGACAAGGCAGCACCGAGTTTAAGGCCATAAGTCAAAGACTTAGTTTCCAATTGCTGTGGGCAAACCATTCCAATTCTCTGAGCCTCGGTTTTCCCTGCGGGGGATGTTACACCAGATACTCTAGGAGTCTGTGATTTTAGAAAGCGAGGAGATGTTTCAGAGAGAGGATGAAGGAAATATGACAAGAAGAGACAGACAATACGAAAAATAAGGTTTTTATGTTTTTTATTTAAAAAAATTGTTTTTTCTTAGCATTTATTCATTTTTGAGAGACAGAGACAGAGTGTGAGTGGGAGGGGCAGACAGAGAGGGAAACACAGAATCCGAAGCAGGCTCCAGGTTCAGAGCTGTCAGCACAGAACCTGATGCAGGGCTTGAACTCATAAACCGTGAGATCATGACCTGAGCCGAGGTTGGATGCTTAACCGACTGAGCCACCCAAGTGCCCCTAAAGTAAGGTTTTTAAAGAACAAGAGTTTGGATATGTATTGTAGTCAACCTGCTCCCAGTTAAACTTCAGAAATGCTAAATTAACTTTTCTGGGCATTT
Source organism: Neofelis nebulosa (assembly GCF_028018385.1). NCBI lineage: Eukaryota > Metazoa > Chordata > Mammalia > Carnivora > Felidae > Neofelis > Neofelis nebulosa. Next base: position 100,953,392 of record NC_080787.1, read on the forward strand.
TCTCTTTTCTCCTCTGCATCTGCTGGTAGGAGTGCAAATGGGCACCAAGGCACATTGGAGAAAGGCAGGAGCTGCAGGAACAGGGATGGTAATTATAATTAGCCTGCAAGCCATCCCAATGTGATCTTAACTTTCCCTCCTCACATGGCAACCGGACCCCGAAGTCCAAAAGGTTAAAAGGGATCTTTACGCTGTGCGGGCGCTCCCGCATACCAATAATCTTAATTCAAAGGCATACCAATTGTTTAATTTACCCAGAATCGTCTCTTAAGTACACTTTGCCATGTGCTTCATCAAGGATTTCAACACGATGAAAAAACACCAAAGATTACTCTGATAGGTAAAGCTTTGAAAAATTTCTTGGTTCTAAATCGAGTCTTATATTTTACTGTCTAAACTGATTAGGATTCATTTCAGGCCAATTTATCGTTCAAAATATATCTCTGGGTTTTTGTTTTGTTTTATTTTCTTTTGTTTAAGTATCCAGAGAGAAGACCTAGGGAAAGAACGCTCTCATTGAGCACACTAAATAGAATTCACAACCTCACCTCCAGCCTTGTCTCCAGTGGCTTAGAAGATAGTGTCACTTAGATTCATTCTCTCTCAACAAACCAGGCCCTTAACTCATATGGGAGGAGGCAGGTGAGTAAACAGTAATTATAGCACTCAGTGAAGGGAGGGTGAAATGCATTGGAGGACCTTGCAGGGGACGTGTGAAGGTGGCTTGAACTAGGTGGTGGCAGTGGAAAGGGAGAGACTTTAGATACATGTTGGGGGAAAAGCGACAAGAAAGGGCAATGCACTGTGTAAGAAACATAGGGGGAAGGGTGTGTTTCTAGTCTAAGTGTGTGAACTACTGAGATGGAAAATCAGGAATTCTGTTTAGGACGTGGTATTTGATAATTAATAACTCCTAAATTAAGTTATAACTCCTCCAAGGGATATGTGCATTTTAAAGAAAAAAGTTCTCAAGAATTAAAAAGGGTGAAGCTAGCTAAAGTGGTAGATGGGCAGGAAGTTGGGTTGTCATTTTTGGCTTTGGGTTTTTTTTTTTTGTTGCATTTGTTTTTAATTGAAATATAATTGGCATATATATGTAACGATTCAATATTTGTATTTTTGTGAAATTTACCACGATAAATCTAGTTAAATAAAACTGGTCTCCACACAGGTACAAAGAATTTTATTTCTTGTGATGACAACTTTAAGACCTACTCCTAGCACCTTCCAAATCGACAGTGCCATTTTATTAACTATAACCACCATGCTGCACCTTACATCCCCAGGAATTATTTAAGGGTTGTCATTTTGGAATCAAGGACTATCTATTCTGCCTATGGATAAGACTAGTTGGGGCATAATGACCACATTTTATGGAGATGAGCACAGGATCTAGGAGAAAGAGTTCTTTAAAAATTTTTGTTGTTGTTGTTCTGGTGCTAGGAACGTGAAGTTTGGTAGAGAATTTTCCCTGAGCTGCTCCTGAGTATATCTTGACCCAAAAGCCTAGGTCACCCACAGTGGCTTGTGAGGAAGTGACCACCACTCCCTTCCCAAAGCACCACCTCACCTCTAGCCCCCAAACCCATCCACCTTGAGGGAGGGAACAGCTTAAGCTTCCAAAGAGCTGCCAGTCTCTCTGTCCCTGGAAAAGGAGCTCAATTCATCTTAAAATCAGGGAAAAGGAGAAGCTGGAATTGGTAGAATTTCATATTCACAAAGGAGGACAAGGAAGAGAAAGAGACTAAACTGTCTGAAGCCAGGTTTTCTGATCCGATTCTCAGAACCCCCGCTCTCCTCCAAAGTTATCCAAGCCCAGTTGTTCCTAAATACTTGCAAAAAATTACAACCCTCACTTCAAAAGAATTTGTACATAAAAAAGTTCTTAACTTTTTTTTCCCCTGCACATATGAATACCTAGCATTCACTTAGCATTTAGAAGTTTTGAGTGGGGGCACCTGGCTGGCCCAGGAGGTGGAACATGTGATGCCTGATCTTGGGGTGGTGAGTTCAAGCTCCACGTTGGACATAGAGATTACTTAAACAAATAAAGTGACTCAAAAAAATAAAAATAAAATAAACTTCTAAGTTACAACACCAGCCCTGAAGAAGGTTTTTATCGGTCTCTACTTATTTTACTGAAGTTAGAATATGCAGCCACTAAGTAAACTTGGTTCTGGTTATATTATCTACAAGATCAGTTAATCTAAAAGGAAATCATCATGCTTTTTTTTTTTTTTTTTTTTTTTTTTTTAATTTTTTTATTTTTGGGACAGAGAGAGACAGAGCATGAACGGGGGAGGGGCAGAGAGAGAGGGAGACACAGAATCCGAAACAGGCTCCAGGCTCCGAGCCATCAGCCCAGAGCCTGACGCGGGGCTCGAACTCACGGACCGCGAGATCGTGACCTGGCTGAAGTCGGACGCTTAACCGACTGCGCCACCCAGGCGCCCCCGGTCATCATGCTTTTATAGTCAGCTTTGCTTTTCATATACAATTTAAGCAGCCAAAGAGACAATAACCACTCTATTTAAAAGGATATACAATTGTAAATTTTAAAGAAAATGGAATTACCTATGTACAATTCAGTTCCAGTGTCCATTATCTTTAACAGTTAGCAATCCCTGGTTGTCTTACCTGGGACCTGCCTAGTTCCTGGCCAGGGCCCTAGACCACCTCACTGGCATTGTCATTAGATCAAAAACTCTGTAAGATCCGGCCCATTTCTGTCTGGGTCACTGCTGGAGCCCCAGTGCCTGGCATACTGCCTGCCTCATCTTAGGGAAACAGAAATATATCTCTCCAGTGAATGAATGAGTGGACACAATCCAGCACCAGGACTTTAGGATAAACTGAATCTGGTTGGATTATTTCTGAAGTAGCTGGAAGGCTGTAGAATTTAAGGGGTAAATGTGAATCGAAGCCGAGGGATGGGAGCCAAACACCAGAGGAGTATCAAATGTACTTTGTTTTGGTTTTTCCCCTAAGGGATTTTTACGAGGCCAAAAATAAGAGGTAAAAGGGAAGTTCAGAAGATCAGGAACTTCTCAGAAACTCAGGTGTGAACAGGGCAAAAAACAAAGCAAGGGTCCCAGATGTCATTCTTGCTGGTGCTAGTCGGTCATGTGACATACAGGCAGGTCCTCCAGTTTAAAGATTAGACTTGATCCCCAGAGAAACTTCCTTGAAACCAAACCCTTCCTGGGATTGCTTAAAAATTTCAAAATAATTTGATAACAAAAATCTTTGCAGTGAATTACACTGTAGTTGGAGGAACCTCAGCTCAAGGTCACATTCCCCAAAACATAGTTTTAAATTTTTCTTAATGACTTACATGGGGGATTAATAGGGTTTTGTGGAAGGGAAGAAAAAGGGGTGAGAAAAACAAATGTTAAGCAGATTTCTTTCTCGTAGCAATTCTCAGAGCCTTGAATATGTTAATGTGCATTATGACTCTCCAAAAGAATGTGTGTGTGTGTGTGTGTGTGTGTGTGTGTGTGTCTGTGTGTGTGTGTGTAGCATCTCTTAAGACTAGAATTTTGCACAGCACTTTTTTGGAAAATACTGATTTATTGAGTAATCCCACCTTCCTCTTAAGCACTCTTGTGCTAAAACAAATTCCCCATCAATGTCAATGCTTTTCGCTCCAGAGGTCTTCATTTTCTTTTTGTGGGGCATGGTAAAAGCCCAAATGAAAGCTTAAAGACCTGAAATATATAATTTTCAGTAAGAAAGAAATATGTTTTCTTTTAAGTTTTGGTATTCTGCCTGTTGAAGCCAGAACTGGTATTTTTCCTTTTTCATATACAAACCAGCCCTTTAGTGACCAACACAAACAGAAAAATATGACAAAAGTACTTTGTGCAAGAACACAAAGTTAGAAAAGCAATTTATAAAAATATAACTTTAGTTTATTTTTTGAGAGAGAGATAGCATGCCCATGTGCACGTGCTCGAATCAGGGAGGGGCAGAGGGAGGGAGAGAGAATCCCAAGCAGGATCCACACCCAGTGCAAGCCCCATACGGGGCTTGATTTCGCCAACAGTGAGATCATGACCTGAGCCTAGATCAAGAGTTGGATGCTTAACCAACTGAGCCACCCAAGCGCCCCCAAATATATAACTTAAGGAAATACTTTTAAAATGAAACTTAACCAGGGTCCCTGGGTGGCTCACTCAGGTAAGCGTCTGACTCTTGATCTCGGCTCAGGTCATGATCTTACCAGTCTGTGAGATCGAGTGTGGCATCGGGCTCTGTGCTGACAGTGCAGAGGTTGCTTGGGATTCTCTCTCTCCCTCTCTCTCTCTCTGCCTTTCCCTGCCTCAAAATAAATAAACTTAAAAAAAATAAAATAAAATTTAGCCACAAAAAACTGAGATACATGTGATTTCATCATATATTAGAAAAGTAGAATTACTCATTATTTTCATAATTCCTAAGAGTACCATTTTATAATTTGCCTCAGGATTTCATTTTATTTTCTAGTGGCCCCAAAGTTGGCAATATCTGCCTATAAAAGCCTTGATTTGGACTGTGTAGGCTGCTGATTTCTTTTCAGACGTTTTCTCATGAAAAGAAGATTGCATCCAAGTTTGGCAGCATCAGGCTTCCCAGAGGCTTATATGATCAGAACTTACTTTTCCCTTCTCTTTGCAAACCAACTTTTTTCTTAGCTAGTAAGTATAAAACATGCTTTTTCATAGCATATATATAAAGCATATATATATATATATATAAAGCATATATACAAAGAATAAATTCTTTATTCTTCATTTCACCCCCAATATTTTCTCACAAGTGTCCTGCCCCTTTCTTACTTCCTTTTAACAGAAAATTTGTGAATAATAAGACATAAACATAACTGATAGTGGAATGGGCCTTGTCATCATTTGTCATTTAAGAAGTGTCTACTGCGGTTTGCAACAAACTTTTGGTGCCTATTGAGAAAATATTCATGGATTTTCAAAAAAACAAATGACTACACTAGGCCCGAGTAAGAAATATGTGTTAATCATCAAAACAGCTTCTTATTTGACCATCATCTGCTTCTATACTCTGACACGTGCTTCTCCTACCTATGGCAGGAAGGAGTTCAGTAGTAAAGGCTGAGACTGTCCTAAAAGCTAGCTGGAGAGGCCACAGGGAGGAAGAGAGAACAAGACAGGCCTGCAAGATGAAACTGCCCGCACTATCCAGCAGATTCTCTGCTGCAGGGTTATTCTTGCAAAACACAGTCAAAAAATGAAGGGTCCTGAGTTCTGAGAGTTGCCCTTGATCCTGTGGGCTTTGTCCCTAGAGGAATTGCCCAAAGAGTCCATTTTTTATAAAAGTCTGAATGATGGCTGGATTACAGAGCTGTTGTGGCTCAGAGATGGACTGTGCTGTGATTATAATTCCCCTGCTTGCCTTCAAGATTCATTCTCCATCCCTCCCAGCCCTGCTTCATGCCCAAGGAGATTCACCCTTTCAGATGAAAAGGCGAGGAGAGAGTGGTCAGGCCTCATTCTCTGCCATCACCACTTAGGAGCTGTGTCTCCGTTGGTAGCTATGATGTTCCACACCTGTGGCTCCCCTTAGGTGGCCCATCTTTCATGCTCTAGCTCTCACCAGGTTCCAATATCAATTTTCCTCCCCTTCGCCCCATCAGCCCTAAGGGAAATAATGGCTTCCTTCGAGTGCCAGACTCAAAATCCCTTGTTCATTTCCTCAATTTTGTCCCTACCTCTCAAGCCTCTTCGTTCAAGTTTCAGTTGGTGATTGCTGTTTCCTGTGGGGAACCTGACTGATAAACCAACTGCCACTCATTTGCATTAAAAGAGATCTCGAGTTAACAAAAATAGATTTTCTTCACAACTTCAGAGTATTGCTTAGGAATATGGGTTTTGAAGTCATACAGATCTGTTCTTATTAATTGTATGATTCTAGGTGTGCTTCACCTTTCTAAATATCAGTTTTCTCATCCAGAAAATGGAGCTAAAAACGGTGTTTAACACATCAGATTGTTGTTAGGATTAAATCAGATAAGTTGGTAAAATAGCACAGTGCTTAAAACATCGAAGACTGTCAGTAAGATGGAGCTCTTCTTTTTATTATTACTTATCTTTGAGTTTATTTCAATTTTCAAACTATCTAAGAATGCATCTTTATATATGAATTGTTCTGTGTTTCTTATTTGTGAAACGAAAGCCAATTACAGAATGTTATTGTTGTTTTACCAGTATGGACAATGGATGCTCAAGGGATTTGTACTGGTAGATTAAGAACCAACAGCAGAGAAAGAAAGGAGTTCAAAGCCTTGCCATTGGTTACTTTTAGGAAGTAGCATTGCTCTTACCAACTCCCCCCAAAACAGATACCTAGCTTTTCACTCTTTTCATACCAGCCTATCACACATTTACCCCGTTCTGGGCAATATGACACATGATCTTGTCCTTTAGTGCAAAACAGAATTCCTCTTTTCATCTGTTCACCTGAAATGTACTGAATCAGCTGGTGTTGGTTTAACTGTGAATGACCTAAAACTCAAAATAATAGTAGTGTAAGCAAGATGTTTATTCTTCCTTCACATAAAATCCGAGTGGGTAGTCCTGAGTTGGTAGGGGACTCCATCATGTCAAGGACTCAGGCTTATCGCTCTGCTGTGCATGGCCCTTGTCCCTTCTTTCAAGATGGAGCTCCAGCCATTACAGCCATATTCCAAGCAGCAGGATGGAGGAAAAGAAGAAAGATAAAGGACCTTGTGAAATAATAGAAAATATATATATTGGCCTCTGTTTCCCAGTTCCTGCCACAGTCCTCCTAAAACCCTTATAATTTCCTAAATGATAAGAGCAGTAGGAACTCTCATTCCTAATCTTTGGTCTTTGACCCTAGTTCTAGACACACAGCTCCTAAATTCCTTGGAATTTCCGGGATGTGTCATTTATTCTAGTGAGATGGGGCCTGGTGACCAGAAAGATCAAGCCATAATTAGAAGCTTGGAACTTTTAATCCCACCCTCTATTCTCTGGGAAGTTTTATAAAGTGGCTGGAGATTGAGTTAATAACCAATCATAGCTAAGTGATGAAGCCTTCATAAAAATCCCCAACATATGGGGGATTCAGAGTTTCTGGGTTGGTAAACACATCCACATGAGGGGAGAGTGATGTACCCCAACTCCACAGAGACAGAAGCTCCTGCACTTAGGACTCTTCTGGACCTCTCCCATGTATTTCTTCATCTGGCTGTTCATCTGTAATCTTTATCAAATTCTTAATTATATAACAAGCTGATAAATGTATGTTTCCCTGAGTTCTTTAAGTCACTGTAGCAAATTATCAAACCCAAAAAGAGGGTCATGGGAACCCCAATTATAGCCAGTCAGAAGTATAGGGGACAACAGAGGACTTGTGATTGGCATCTGAAATGAGAGGTCGGGGGCAGTTTCGTGGGACTAAGTTTTTAACCTGGGGGATCTGACACTAACTCCAAGTAGCTTGTGTCAGAACTGAGTAAAATTGTAGGACACCCAGCTGGTACCAGGGAATTGCTCAATATGCAGAAAACCCACACATGTGGTGTTGGAAGTGAAGCGAAATGTGGTAGTGGTGTAGGGGTAAAGGAGAAACATGGGAGTTTTTCCTTTACATTGTCCTACACTAGCTCTCCCTTAAAACAGGGATCCCAGAAGTTGCTATTCGACATTTCTGCTGTGAGCCCATGGGCCACCACTCAGTCAGGTGACTACCCTAGCGTCAAGGAAGCTGGGAAATGTCTTTACCCCGGGAAGTCACGTGTCCAGCTCAAATTTCTATAACTATAGAAGAAACGTAGAACAAATACTGGGGGCAAGGAGCAACTTCTTGCCATCTTCCTTTCCACCACTCTTCTTCCTTGCCAGAGTTAGGAAAAAGAAAGGCAAAGAGATTTTTTAAAAAACCAGTGCCATCTTGACAGTAGAAAAGGGCACTTCATTATTTTTTTAATGTTTGTTTGTTTGTTTGTTTGTTTGTTTATTGAGAGATAGAGGCAGAGAGAGAATCCCAAGTAGGCTCCTCGCTGTCAGGAGCAGAGCCAGATGCAGGGCTTGCATTCATGAACCATGAGATCATGACCTGAGCTGAAATCAAGAGTCAGATGCTTAACTGACTGAGCCACCCAGGTGCCCCAGAAAAGGGCACTTTAAAGTGTTTTTCATCATCTCAGAAATGGTATGGTGTGAAATCAAAAGGAAACTGGAAAACTGTCATGCATCTTACTCTGCCCCACCTCAAACTCTGCTCAGATCAGTTTCCAAACATGAGCAATCAGTAGACCTTCTTTTAGACCATTGCCCATACACAATCAGAGCACAAATCTATATAAATATAACATTGACAGTAACTGCAAACACAGAATACATTTTATATCTGAAAGATAAGAGACAGCCTAGCAAAGCAGTCTGATGTTTATCTTTAACCATTCAGACATGGATTCAGCTGGTACCCATGGCACATGCCTGGCAAATCCATTCTGTTGCCCAGTGGCCATCTCCATAATTCATAGTACTTGGGTGTCATAAAGATTTTTGAGTACATGTGCAAATAAGATCAGAATTATGCTCTAAGAATATTAACCTGGTAAAGTATTAAGTGGTCAGGCAAGAGAGAGAATGGAGTTGACACCAGTGAACAGATACTGCAGTGCTAATGACAAGTGAGGTATACAATGGGAATGGGAAGCTGGTTACATATAGAGATCTACTCCAAAGGACTCAGAAATAGACTGTTTTCAGGGGACACACTGAGAAGAAGTTTAAAGAAGGAATCTGTCAATTTTGTGTTTTTAAGAGTCTCTTTTTGTAGATAATTTTTCCTCTGCCATTCTATATGATTATGGCAAGGCTGCCAAATGGCAAGACCCTGCTGTTTAACAGATGAACAGAGATGTGAGTGTGTGTGTTAGTGGTAGGAGCAGCCAAGCATAGAATCTTATGCCCAGCCAATCATAGTACTCCATTCTCTTAGGCACAGTGATTGGTCCAGGGATGGACAATACGTGCCAGTCTGGGCTAATTAGAGCCCTTTTCTGAGACTTTTTAATTTGGAGCTGTTGGGGAGGAGGCAGGAGTGGAGAAGAGGTGTTGCTTATTGGAAGTATGTGAGTGAGGAGTACCAGCAGCCTTTCTCTCTTTCTTTCTCTTTCTTTTCTTTCTTTCTTTCTTTCTTTCTTTCTTTCTTTCTTTCTTTCTTTCTTTCTTTCTTTCTTTCTTTCTTTCTTTCTTTCTTTCCTTTCTTTTTTTTCACTATTTGGAGAACACCTGTCTGCAGTAGGAAAGAATGAAGGCAACATAGATAAGTGGGCAAAGGGTACATGGGGCAACCAGTTGAGTTCCTGAGTCCAGTCAAACTAGAAGTTAGATCACTGCCTGGACTTTCCAGCTATGGAATCCAATAAATCTCCTCTTAAGCATAAGCTAGTTTGAGTTGGGTTTCTGCCATTTGTAATCAAAACACATCTGAACTGGAAAGAAAGAAAGAAAGAAAGAAAGAAAGAAAGAAAGAAAGAAAGAAAGAAAGAAAGAAAGAAAGAAAGAAAGAAAGAAAGAAAGAAAGAGAGAGAGAAAGAGAAAAGAAGTTGAATAATATGCTCTTGCTATTAGAAATAGACTTAATAAACATCTAAGAGTCCACAGTAAATTCAATGAAATGAATGCTTAAGCACATTGGTAACTAAGAAATATTTATTAGCAAACTATAGACAAATCAAAGGTGTTAGGAGAATGTTGAAGAAGCCAATTTTGCTCATTTTTGTCATTTTCCTTCTGACACTGGTAGTTTTTGCTTTTGAAATTATAAGAGGAAGAAAACAGATGTGTCAGTCAAGAGAGAAGGAATTGATTGAGAGGCAAGAAAAGGAGGTATGGGAATAAAATGACGGGAAGGGAATGTTGAGAGATGGCATGGCATAGCAGTTCTAGTCTGGGAGTCAGGACCTGGATCATAGCCCTGGCTTTGTCACTACTGTTCCACCAACTTGGGTAAACCACTTTGACGAGTTGTAATTTCTACACCTGAGAAATAAGGAAACCTGGAATAAAGGATGATAAGGTCCCTCTTGGTTCTAACAATCTATCATTCTAGCATATCCTGTTTCTGCCAGAAAAATGAAGGAAGCAGGGGAATAGGGTGCATCACTATTGGATTTGCAGCTGTCAAGAGAGTGACCTAAGTTTTCTGAAGAGGTACAGCTTGGATGTCAGCTGCTCTGAAACACCCACACCAGCCTCAGATCATCCCATGGGCAACTGAGGCTCTGACTTTACCCTGGAGGGTCAAAACATGGTCAACAATTATTGGGCTGGCGATAGAAGTAGATCCAAGGCAGGGTTCCCTGTTTATAATTCATTAAATAATTTATCTAATTCCTTAGGCAGAGAGAGAACCAACCTAATCTCCCTCTTCTCTCCCCACCCTCTTCCTACCCACTAAGGAATCCTGACCCACACTAAATCCTATCCAGAGGAGCATACTGGAATCCATCCAACCTAGCAAGTGCAGCCTGCTTGGCAGAGACCTGAGCAAACCAGTTTCACACAGGAAAATTCAATAGCCTGCTATTATCACAACCAGGGAGGCAGGGGAGGAGCAGTCCCATCTATCACAGTGATTTGAGGAGGTGGAGAAGTGAGAATGGGAAGAAGAGGTGAATAAACAAACAGGGAAAGGAAGAATTATAGAAGGTGCTCCTGCCCAAAAGTTGGGGCTAAAGGATACTGTGTGAGAAGAAAGGAATTTCCTTCGAGCTCTTTCAAACTGTTTTCTCCATTCTCCACCAAAATGGTCAGCAAGAAGTTTCTCAGTTCTTGGAGTTCTGAAAAGACTTGGTACACAGTAGGCATTTAATATATATTTACTGAAAGAAAAAAAAAGAGAATGGATGTACTAATCTATTGGTCACCATGTTTAATCTCTTTGTCTGACTTTCTGATGAACCACAAAAATGGAATATACTCCATAGAAGAGAAGGCATGATAAGGATAGGGGCTAATTTCAGGCTCAGCTGAGGCTGATAGTCCGCACTGTGGACTATCCAGGCTGAGTCATAATAGGTCACATCACACAGAGGGTGTTTCCTTCAGTCAATGAGCAATTGTTAAACAACATGCTCTTATGGACCCAGGACCATGTAGATGTTAGTCCTGGACTCCTAACTGAAGAGGGTGTTAGCCCATATAGAACAATGATATGAATCACATAAATGAATAAATAGCCTTGTTTAGGGAGAACTAGAATTGCAATTAAAGTTCAAAGAAAAGAGAGATGAGTGGGGCTGGAACAGTCCAGAAAAGCTCCACTGAAGTGGGATTTGACCTTGATGCAGAGAACAGGCAAATGTTCATTCACTTGGGACAAACTTGGGTTAACATTCTGAACTCTGATCCCACCTGGGTCATCACAGTGCTATTTTCCAGCTGCATGGCTAACCCCCCTTCCAATTTGCCTTTCATAATCTGCATGGCAAGTGAGATTTCCATCACCATTAGAGCAGAGGGGAGCCTCACAAGGAGCAGTGCAATTTGAGCGGTGATGAAGCCAACAGGTTTGATTCTGAAGGTTATTATTGCTGCCAGGCTGTAACCTAGACATATAAACTTGCTGCTTCAAATGTTCCATCAGGAGAATTGGCTGGGGTGCACTAATCCTAAGTGAAACCCTCTTGATTACAAAGGAAGAAACGACAACACCGTATCATTTAACCACTGAACTTCATAATGAAACACAAAGCGGCATTAAAGTTCTCTGCCTGTAATGCCTCGGTTTAAGCAGTTAATCTTATTTTAGCTGAATGGCATGTTCATTACAGCAAATAAGTAGGTAATATGTGGGATTACTGAAAGGAAAGATAAACCAGTTATGGGCATCATGTTGATTTTTTTAACTGTCTGATTTAACTTGGTATTTTTCATCAGTCAGAACTAATGTATACTCATCTAGCAGAGATTAAGTAGATGGGACTCTTGCCCAGAAAAGCTATTATATACAACTTAAGATACTAGTTTTAAGGGCAGCAATCCATGGTACTCAGCACTAGTTCCAGCCTGGAATCTTCAGTGCTTAAACTGGAGTGTTCCTGAATGGTAAGATGGCATTTCTCTCTTTTCCATTAAGTATGTTTTCACCATTTATGCTTCTCATGGGCAGCTGAAGGACTTTTCTTCAAGGTCTCAAATATCCTTCTGGGTGGAACTGCTACAAAGACGCCTTCCAACTAATGTATCGTGCAGGGATGTATCTTATCTCATTCACACATGCTTTCCTCAAGCAAGTACTGCTCTTACTCCAAACGCCATTCACTGAGCAAAGGATACAAAAGGGAGATATATAGTCCCTGAACTGGAGAAGATTACAATCTAGCCAAGAGAGGAGGGATAATAAACACAAATATAAGGAACCCAGGAAACAATGCGAGAGGGTGTATAATCCAATGCCAGTTGCACCATGCAGTCCATGAGGGAAAAAAACTAGTACTTACTGAGCAATATGAAGCACTACATATTGGGCATTGCACTGTAGGCTCTTTGTATACTTAATCTCATTTAAGTTGCACAATAATCTTGTGAGAACAGTATTATTACTTCCCATTTTCACAGCCCTCCCAAAGTGAAGGCTCAGAGAAGTAAATTGCTTGCCCAAATAAGGGGAAAAACAGGAGTTTAAGCCCAGGTCTGATTGATTCTAAAGCCCTCGTTTTTTCTGTTATGGCAAAGTGCTTCCTTAAAAAATATGAAGAAAGAGCAGAAGAAAATCCTAAAAGATGTAGTGAAAGGAGGGGAATTGGATCTAAGTCAGAATGTATCTTCAGTCCAACTTAAAAACAACAAAGTTCATTACTAGTACCTATTTGAAAGTCAATTCTACTTCCAGAAACAGCCTAAAGAAATAAGCTTTCCAGGTAATGCAATGACCTTAAAACATTTTAACTCCAAAAATAATCCCCTCTTGATGTTTACGTCATTGTTGTTTTTATCTATTCATTCTTTCATATACATAGATATATGAATATCTATCTATATATTAGAGACAGAAAAAGAGACATCCCACAGAATATAATTGTTGTGTCCAGTCATTATTATTTAAATTTATCTATATATTTTACCCTTTTCATCAATCTTTTCTTCTTATACCTGAGTTTCCATCTAGGGTCATTTTACTTCTCCCTGAAGAACTGCCTTTAGTATATCCTTTAATATGTAGGCCTGCTTGTCAAAAAACAAAACAAAAACAAAAACAAAAAAAAATATGTAGGCCTACTTGTGAGAATTTTCTGTCTTTATGTCCATAGATGCCTTTATCTCCTTCTTAATTTTGAAAAACATTTTTTTTTTTCAACGTTTTTTATTTATTTTTTTGGGACAGAGAGAGACAGAGCATGAACGGGGGAGGGGCAGAGAGAGAGGGAGACACAGAATCGGAAACAGGCTCCAGGCTCCGAGCCATCAGCCCAGAGCCCGACGCGGGGCTCGAACTCACGGACCGCGAGATCGTGACCTGGCTGAAGTCGGACGCTTAACCGACTGCGCCACCCAGGCGCCCCTTGAAAAACATTTTTGATCGGGCATAGAACTCTAGATTGTCAATCACTTTCTTTTAGCACTTTGAAAATATTCCATTTGTCTTCTGGCTTTCATTTTCTCTTGAGAAATAAGCAATAAGTTTAGTTATTGCTCTTTTAAAGGTAATATCTTTTCTCCAGCTGGTTTATAAGATTTTCTCTTTGGTTTTTATCTATTATGAATGTGACTAGATTGTTTTGGTTTGTTTTAAATTCTTCTTGGGCATCTTCATTTGTGGCAATGTTTTTCACCAGTTTGGAAAATTCTCAGCTATTATGTTTTCAAAAATTGCTTCCATCTCATTTTCTTTCTCCTTTGCTTCAGGGACTCTAACTATATTTATATTAAATCTTTTTAATGCACCCCCTCTATCTCTTACCTACCCCCTCCCCAATCTGTATTCCCAAACTTTTTTCTTTCCCTGTTTCCTTCTGAAGATACTCTTCTAACATATTTTGAGTTAACTCTTTAACTATGTCTTCTTTGCTATAAAACCTTTCCATTGAGTTAATTTCAGCTACCATATTTTTGGGGATTTGGTTCCTTTTAATGGCTTCCCTAATTGCCAATCTTACTTTTTGTTTTACCTCTTAACCTTTTGTTTTGTTTTTGAAAGAAAAACTATGTAACTTAAAAAAAAAAAAAAAGTAGGCTCTGGGAACAGAAGATTAGTCCATTTGAGTCTTCAGTGTCCTGGTGATAATTTTGTCCTTCTCAATGATGTGGACAATGGCGCCCATGCCTGGCATTGCATCTTGATCCACAGCATTCAGCATGGCTTGTAGGATGGTTTCAAACAGTGTTCTGGATCCATGTTAGGCTCCCAGAAGGACTCATACATCCCATTCTTGTTTGGAGTAGATGTCACTGACCACAAAGTCGTCAGTCACCATGGGGTTGCTGATGAGGTCTAGAGAGCAAATGAAGAGCTTAAAGGCCTTCAGGTTCAACCCAGGGATTTCTGGCTCTGTGTAGTAGGGGCCAAACCATCTCTGTACAGGAGGTTGGCCATGATGCTCATGAGGGTGTAAGCCTTGATCTGCCAACCATCCTTCAGCTCATACAGGTTCAACCAGAACTTGAGTTGCTGGGCAACAGTCTGGACATCAGTGATAAGCCCAGTCAGTCCTATATACAGCTGATTGCCCATGGGAAAGAACTTCCGAAAGTCCGTGGTCACCATCTGGGCCTGGATCCCAAAGTGCCTGTCAGCAGCGATAGCCACACAGTTCTTCCCTTTCAGGCCATGACAGCCCCTCCATTATAGGACATAATAGACATAATTGCAGTATACTGGGACCTCCAATAGCCACAATTCCAGTCAACTGGTTAAGGCCCTCAGTGCCTGTTTTACCTCTTTGAATGTATTAAACAAATTGTTGAGCAGTTTGCCATCAAGTAAAAACAGTTAACAATAAGAAGCAATCAGCGAGTTCTAGTCCCACTTAGGATATAGAAAGCCAGTAAACACTGCTCCTACCAACTATTTTGCTTTGGGAAGAGTACAGGAGGAATAGTAGCAGCCAAAAAAGTAAAGGTAAAAAACCCGAAATGTTAACAGAAGTTTAAAGACCAAGTATGGGCTAGAATGACAACTTAGAACCCCTGGGAGCCATGGATACAAAGTGTGTGCCCCATTTGCCAGCACTTTTCCATAGGCCTCCCTGGGTATTCACAGGAAAGACTGGGTGCAGATCAGGAGAACTGAAAGAGCCTCCCTTTGGTGAGACAGGCATGCAGATGACGGCCAGCTACCAATGTGAGACAGGCATGGGGGCCCATGTCCATCTTCCATACAAAGAAAAAGCCATCTGCCACTAAAGGAGTAGTACTAAATCTTCTTGCCCCCTGGTCCCAAGATAAGGTTGGCTGTGGCAGAAGAGGAGTTGAAGCAAAAGCCATCAGATGCTGGAGGAAGGCAAGAAACCTACCAGTCACCAGGATCCTTCACTGATACAAAGCAAGGTCTACTGTCAGTGAGAAAGGGACAGAAAACTCACTCCCATTTAAGACCTCCCCCATTACAATGCAGTGTCTGATTGCCATGGGGGAGAAGGAGGCCCACCCTAAAGCTCAAGAGCCCAGGACCTGCATGAAACTGAGGTTAGAGGAGGGAGAAACAGTGCCTGCCCCTACCATAAGCCTTGAACAAAGAAACAAGCAAGAGACCCCTATAGCTGAGGAAGAGACAAGACCATGGAGAGAGATCCCACTTAGCACAGTTATACACAGTCTGCTGAAAGTTGAAGTAGGAACACTGAGAAGAACTCTCTTGGCATTCTAGGCCACACACCAAACACAAAGTAGCTGCACAAATTCCATCACTGGAGGAATTTGACCTGTGATATACTGAAGGTAATGATATTAACAATAAAACTCAAATCCAGATCAACTACTGATGGGAGGTCTTCAACCCTCACTCCTCATACTAATAGTGTGATAGAAATGTTTGCTCAGTTCCAGGTATGAATACTAGTTATTTCAGTTTCTACTGTTCTTTTTCATGCAATGTCTGGCATTTAGGCAAAAATTGTAAGATGAATTAAAAATCAAGAAGAAAATGACAATGGTGTATTGTCAAGAGATGAAGTAATCAAAGAACTAGATCCAGAGATAGTTCAGATATTGATACTATCCAACAAGAACTTTAAAATAACTGTGATTAGGGGCACCTGAGTAGCTCAGTCAATTAAGCAGCCAACTCTTGATCTCAGCTCAGGTCTTAACCTCAGGGTCATGAGTTCAAGCCCCATACTGGGCATGGAGCCTACCTAAAAAATAAAGCATAAAATAATATAAAAATAACCATGATTAAAACACTAAAGGATCTAGTGGATCTAGGAGAATACAAAGAAAAATACACCTAGACACATCACAGTAAGCCTGCTGGAAATCAAAAATTAAGAAGAAATCTTGAAGGTAGCCAGAAAACAACAAAAACATTACATACAGAAGAACAAATACAAGAACTATAGCAGGACTCTCTTCAGAAACTTTGCAATCCTGAAGGCAAAGGAATGATTTCTTTAAAGTACTGAAAAACTTAGACTTTACCACAATCCCATCAGGTCATTTGAATTTTTGGTGTTTGTGAAGCTAATGGGGACAAAGAAAAATGGTGGCACTATGGGAACAAGAGTAAATGACAGGGCTTAAATGCAAGGAGCTGGGTGGACTGGAGAGCCAAAAGTGACATGGATATACCTCGTAAAAGCAGACTATTAATAAGCTAGGATCTCAACCCCCAAAAGGGTTTTCCAGAGCCTGACCAGGTCAGTGACTGCATTCTCTAACTCACTTCCAGCATGGTGGGGTTGGTTACAAGCAAAATTTCATGTAAAATTTACTTACCCATGTAAGTAAGCACCTATCCCTGGTGTTTCAAAGACACAGAATGAGTGGTGCAGATTTGGTGATAATAGCTAAACTACAAAGGATAGTTCCTATGATTCCATCTATTGTGGTATCAGGAGACAGGGGGAAAAGCGAACAAAGAAAAGAGGACATAAACCTAGCAGGAGGAGCCAAAGCAGCTAAACAACAATTTCATGTTTCTCCTGAGATGCTGGGTTGGAGCAGGAGTAAGTCCTGAGTGGATGGTGGGCAAAGTGTGGCAAGTAGTGTAATTTCAAGCAGTTTTAGCCCTTTCACAATGTCCATCATTTTCCAAAAGCCTCCCCCAGTAAATATACAATCTAATACTACTCCTAGAGATTTCCATTCCTAGGTCCCTCCTATATAAATATTTGGGAATCACAGGGGAGAGGTGTGAGGGGAAAGAGTAAATGTGGAGATTCTACTTGCTCACTCACACTCTTTACATCCTGTGCTAGCTGTTTGCCCACACCATAATTCTCCAAACCCAGAAGGAGAAAAGCAAGAGAAAGAGCATGTGTATGTGTTGGGGGGTGAGGTGGGAAATGCAGTCCCTAGGTTGTAAAAACAAAACAAAACAAAACAAAACAACAAAAAAACACTGCCTTGTTTAGTGAAGAACAGCCAAGATATAAAGAGGATTTGGATTTTATTTGTTTGTTTATTTATTTTGAGGATTTGGATTTTACAAAGCCACGGTCAAGCCCTTTATATCTCAGCTCCTATTACATTACTGGCAATAGCACTTCAAATGAACATAGAAAATGAAGTACTAATAGGAGGGAGAAAGGGAAGACATAACTTCCCTCTGGAAACAGGGATGACTGTCAAGCTTTCTCTTGTGGGCCTCTGCCTCTGAAGATACACATTCTGGTGACCAGAAACCTACTTCCTTCTGCTTACTCTTCTGCTTCAGAAGTCAAAACAGGATAAGCTAACAACTTCCAATCCTCCTATCTACATTCTAGTTGTCTACAATTACTCTAGAAATTACAGCTGTTGAATTGTTTTTCACTTCTAATGCTATTGGGCAAAACTTTTGGATACAATTCTGGTACTTAGGTATGACAATGGAGGATTTACTACAATATCTAGCTAAAGATGGGCTTATCATTCATTCCTTTTAAAGGTTTGAAATATTTTGATTGCATTTAGGTACTGGGATGGATGTTTTATTTATTTATTTATTTTTTAAAATTTATTTATTTATTTATTTATTTATTTATTTATTTATTTTTTAATATATGAAATTTACTGTCAAATTGGTTTCTATACAACACCCAGTGCTCATCCCAAAAGGTGCCCTCCTCAATACCCATCACCCACCCTGCCCTCCCTCCCACCCCCCATCAACCCTCAGTTTGTTTTCAGTTTTTAACAGTCTCTTATGCTTTGGCTCTCTCCCACTCTAACCTTTTTTTTTTTTTTTTTTTTTTTTCCCTTCCCCTCCCCCATGGGTTTCTGTTACGTTTCTCAGGATCCACATAAGAGTGAAACCATATGGTATCTGTCTTTCTCTGTATGGCTTATTTCACTTAGCATCACACTCTCCAGTTCCATCCACGTTGCTACAAAAGGCCATATTTCATTTTTTCTCATTGCCATGTAGTATTCCATTGTGTATGTAAACCACAATTTCTTTATCCATTCATCAGTTGATGGACATTTAGGCTCTTTCCATAATTTGGCTATTGTTGAGAGTGCTGCTATAAACATTGGGGTACAAGTGCCCCTATGCATCAGTACTCCTGTATCCCTTGGATAAATTGGGATGGATGTTTTAAAAAATACATCTGTTTATCACAGGAAAAAGATTTTAAAAATTATTATGGAAAACCTCCCTACTTTAAGAAGCATGAATTAGTCATATTATCTTCTAAAAGCCCTCTTTAGTTCCAAGGAGACAAAGAAAACTACTGGTCATTAAGTATGTTACATGTATGACTAATATTTATTATACCTGCTGTAATAGTTTAGAACAAGCAACCCTGGTAGAGTTGTAATTTTTACGTGTTACATGTATAATTCAGCATAGGCCGAAGCTCTTTTTATAATCAATGTGATCATTTTTTGGAATTTTGGATGAGCAGAGTAGAAAAACATTTGATTAGGTATTTCAAGTCTCAATTTTAGATTTGACTATCAAACAATGGCTCAGTCATAAATAAGGAGCTCCATGATGTTCTGCTTCCTCAGTTGAGAAGATAGGAAATAAGTGATACACTTTTTAGAGGGAATTCATGCAGTGGATGGGTTAGATCCAGCTGTCTTTAGGGATCCATCTGGCTCTCGGAGTCTGTGACCAGATGACCACTAAGATTTCTTGTAGCTCAGAAAACAATGTGCTTGGGGGGCGCCTGGGTGGCGCAGTCGGTTAAGCGTCCGACTTCAGCCAGGTCACGATCTCACGGTCCGTGAGTTCGAGCCCCGCGTCAGGCTCTGGGCTGATGGCTCGGAGCCTGGAGCCTGTTTCCGATTCTGTGTCTCCCTCTCTCTCTGCCCCTCCCCCGTTCATGCTCTGTCTCTCTCTGTCCCAAAAATAAATAAAAAACGTTGAAAAAAAATTAAAAAAAAAAAAAAAAGAAAACAATGTGCTTGGAACATAATTTTTTTCCTATCTTCAACAGGTACGTAGGTTACTGGTGTAAATTTTGCTTTTTTAATTCATTGCTGCTGATGTCTATTATTTATAGATGTCAAGTCTTTCATCAGGAATGCAACCCCAATAATAACGTTCTGGAAAAACATTTCGGTTTATAAGGAGTACACTGCAGTAGACATACAGCTCATCCATGAAACATTAGAAAATGCTGTCCCCTTAGAAGTAACCTTTACCATCTACACTCTGGTGGTATTGATTTAGAGTCACATTTTAAGATAGCTAACTGATGCTAGTTCTACATCTCAAATCCAAACAAAAAAATAAACAATCCAAAAGTACATTTGTATTAACAACAAAATGATTAGATGGTACTTTTAAAGTAGGCATTTAAACTCAATGCCTGAAAAACTGATGTGTGACGTTCAATTACATCTGAAGTTTTAAAAATATATCTTAAAAAAATCAAATATGGTGCACTGCAGTTTTTTTAAGTTACTTCCTTTATTTCAAAGTGTCAAAAAGCTAAAGATGCACACACATATGCTTATGTGTCTCAGAATTTAAAACTATGCAAAGAATTTATCCGTATGACTAAAAAATGAAGTATTTACACACTTCAGTGTAATGCTTAATACTTATTTTTGAAATCTATTGCTGATGCTATGTTGAAAGAGCAATGACTCAACCAGAAAAATAGCAAAGGCTATCTTTTCTTTTCTAAAGTGCTTATTTGCAACCATACCCAATAGCAATGGTTTTTAGAAATACATAACATTGAAAGGTGATCAAAGAGTCACTACTTACAGATTCAAATATGCCATTTTGTAACTTTGCATATGTAAACTGGTTTTATCTGCATTAATGAAAGATTGCTTTCAATGGCCCTCAACTATATGCTTCAAATCAAGACAGTGTTATTAGTATCAGCAGCATGAACAATGACAATGACAGAATAAACCCCAGCACATTTTAAATGGATCACAGCCAACTAGAAAAACTGTAACGGCTTTTGGATATGTTACATATCCAAAGATAAGCCTTCTTTTTCAACTCTACATACATAGTAAACATTAAAAAAAATTAAAAACACTTTCTTGCCTCTTTATGGAGCATTTTACTATATATGAAGGGATTAAAATTCTTGTACTATTTAACCTAATTCTTGTTCTATACAGAGCAGGCTTCACATTCTCAACATTTAGAACAAAGCCTATTTCCACCAAGAAAGCAAGAAGGAATTAACAAATGAAATACCTAACACTAAAAACCTGAGGGAAAAAAACTGTGAACAATTCTGAAATGAAGCTTTTTTCTAGAAAGGTTGATACAAACATCCCAAAATAGAATTTGCATTCTGATAGTGAAATATCTGACTTCATTTCTATCATATCACGTTTAACTGATTTAAATAATTTAGAAAAAAACAGGCATCTTAACCTAACTGCTTTCTGTATCAGACTCATCTTAACTCATGCCCTCAACATGAACCATTCGACAGTCTTCTCGTGAGCACCCCCACGTCCCTATTTTCTGAACCTTAAGGTTTTTTTACCCCTCCTCTCTCTCCCCTCCAAAAATCTCCATATATCCCAAGAGAATCTCCATTTAAAAAAAAAAAAAAATAACAACTTAAATACATATTGTGAGAATGCTACATTTGATTTAAAGTAGTAATAAATTATAAATTGCCAAATAACTTAATGTAATTCACAATGCAAATCCCTGGTAGAAAAAGAATCCATCTTGCCCTGAATATAATACAGCAGTCCAGTGATTTCAAATTATTTAAGAAATAAAGGCAAAAATAAGGTGTAAAATACAACACTATTTATAAAAGTTAAGTAAGAAACCAGTTACCGTAAATCTTTTTACAAAGATAAATGTAATGTGCCTTCCTGCTTCTAAAAATTGTTAGGGAGGTTTCTAACTAGTGGTTTCAAAAATCACTTAAAGTAAACTAGAGATTGAATTACATATTATTTGTAATGTATGACATATTAAATATATATATAAAACAATAATACTGCAATGGTAATTTAACTTAATCTTTGGACCTGCTACTTTTTGGCAAGTATATTTCTTTTTCAAAGTCTTTGCTATAATTAATTAATTTTTAAATGTTAGTTTTCAAAAACTTTGCTACTAAAATACTATATTAATAAGGAGATACCAGAAGTCTCAAGTAGTAATAATATGCCTACAAAACAAAACAAAGATTGTCCTTGCATCTTTTGTTATTGTAACAAATACTCTTTTTTTAAATAGACAACATTACTTGGCCTGGAAATTAAAAATACCCAAACCCTTAAAAAAGGAACAAAAAAGGAAAGAAAAATTGAAAATCCTTATTTAAAAATAAATCTGAAGTCCTTGCATTTCTTAGGAACTTGACTTGTCAAATCAGTTTATCTTCTTTTGGACCAAGCTGCATCTCCTACCATTCACCCATGGAACAGGACGTTAATTCTCCGTTTTGTAGATTTCAGTTTGAATTTTCTTGAATGTTTGCAAAGCTGGTACTGGACTTGAGACGTTTGGCTAGATAAATCAAAAGTATTATATTTTAACTCAAATGTAATTCTCTAAATGTAATTATTCATTATTTTTATGTAAACTATAGTATTCATCTAATAATTCTATGTTTGAATCAGAATAGACTCAATCTTCTAAGAATTAAAACCCAAGTCTATCCAACCTCAAAAAACGTAACTTTGCTTGAAGCCACACATGACTTTGTTAGAAGCAGCACCAAATAAAACAGACATAATTTATATCATCTTGAACATCACAATCTCAAATATGTAATATAGGTTAGAGTATTCTACTTAAAAATTGTAAGTGTTACAAGGTACAATAATAAAATTGTATATTTAAAAGTCTAAGTTAGTAGGGTGCCTGGATGGCTCAGTTGGTTAGGCATCCAACTCTTCATTTCAGCTCAGCTCATGGTCTTTTTTTTTTTTTAACATTTATTTATTGAGATAGAGAGAGCATGAACACAGGAGGGGTACAGAGAGACGGGGAGTCAGATTCCAAAGCAGACTCCAGGCTCTGAGCTGTCAGCACAGAGTCCGACATGGGGCTCAAACTCACAAACCGTGAGATCATAACCTGAGCCAAAGTCAGATGCTTAACCAACTGAGCCACACAGGCGCCCGAACAGCTCAGGTCATGATCTCATGGTTCGTGAGTTCAAGCCCTGCATCAGGCTCTGCACTGACAGAGGGATTCTGCTTGGGATTCTCTCTCTCTGCACCTCACTTGCTCTCTATCAAAAATAAATAAATATGTGGATCCTGAGAAACTTAACAGAAGACCATGGGGGAGGGGAAGGGAAAAAAAAAGGTTAGAGAGGGAGGGAGCCAAAACATAAGAGACTCTTTTTTTTTAATTTTTTTTTCTTAATGTTTTTATTTATTTTTTAGACAGAGAGAGACAGAGCATGAGCAGGGAAGGGGCAGAGAGAGAGGGAGACACAGAATCCGAAGCAGGCTCCAGGCTCTGAGCCATCAGCACAGAGTCCGATGTGGGACTCGAACTCACAGACTGTGAGATCATGACCTGAGCCAAAGTCGGATGCTCAACCAACTGAGCCACCCAGGCGCCCCAAGACTCTTAAAAACTGAGAACAAACTGAGGGTTGATGGGGGGGGTGGGAAGGAGGGGAGGGGGGGTGATGGGGGGCACCTGTTGGGATGAGCACTGGGTGTTGTACGGAAACCAATTTGACAATTAATTTCATATTAAATAAATAAATAAATATTTTTTTAAAAGTCTAAGTTAGAAATCCAAATCTAGATTTCTCTTAAAATAATTCTATAATGTCAAAAAATTGTCAAAAAAAAAGTTGAAAAAAACTTAAATGGCTTACAAAAAAAAGTTACATTGAGTTATATTACATGTGCACAGACACACAAATACATATGGCTGCTAATAAAATATGTGCAATCAATTTTGATTATGATGCTAATGGGACTGAATCATTAGGGTCAATAAAGGAAATCATGGCTATTTTGCTTGGTAATGTTTGTGCTTATAGTTAAATGTGAATGTTTCTCATGTTCCATAAATGAAAAACAATTGTGCCATAGTAAAAGTATCTTACATTGGATAACTAGGAATCTCTCTACTTCAGAGGCTTTTAACATGAGAGTACAGGTTGTGGTCAGAAGGTCTGCAATGGGACCCAGGTATCTGTTTTTATGTTTTGTTTTAAAGCTCTGCAGACAATTCTGATATGTGTTCAAGGATGAAAACCAGTGTTCTGGTTTCTATCAGGGTCTCTGCTAACCACCACTCTAAGATGACAACATGACTTTCTGGACCAGTGTATTGCTTCAGGCTAAACTAAAGGGCAATTTAACCTAAAAAACTGCCTAAGCTAGAAGTCTACTCTTAAGCTTCTGTGGGTTTGGGAGACAAACTAAATCAAGAGGGTTTCTTCCTATGTTGTTTAAAATTACTAGAAATAATAGTTTCTCACTAATTACCAAGTTTATTAAACTAACCAGGTGCAATGCCAATGAGTACATGTATCTACAACCTCCTTGTTTCCTTATTCTCTAATAAATCCCTATATCCTTCAAAATTCTACTCCAGGGGATATAAAAGGAGAGGGGAGGGAAGGGGCGGGGAGGGGAGAGGAGAGGAGAGAAATTCTACCCCAGAGATCTAGGGATGAATTCCAACAGCCCTAATGCAGAGTTGGTCTTACTCTCTGTGGGCCAACCACACTGTATACCTTTAACTACATCGGTTGTAATAATTGGATTATGGTCAGTGTGTTCTTTGAGGGCACATATTGTGCCTTGTTCCTTTTTTTTTTTTTTTTTTAATCGCGAATTCCTACCACAGGACTTAATAAATTGGGGTATATAAAATTGTGACATAAAAAAAAAAAAAAAACCAATGTCCATGAGATAACAGCTAACAGCACAAGAATTGTTTGCTTACACTAGCATTTCCTTAAATTCATAAATCAATTCATAAACATGAAACATCACAGGTAATATGCAAAAGTTCTGTCAAGTTTTGGGAATATAATCTCAGAAACTTTAATTTATATTCAGGTACATTATGGAGATCATAAAAAGGAATTTCACAGGACTAGTTATTTTAAGGAACACACCCTAGGAAATGCTAACATTAGATACACGTTCTTTTATCCAACAAATATATTTGAGCACCTAATATAGGCCGGGTACTTTCTAGATACTGATATAGTGGTGAACAAGACAAAATCCTTGTTCTGATGGAGCCTCCAGTTGAGTCAGGAGAGCAAATAAGATAGAATATAAATGAAAAAGTTAAGTTAAAAAGTGTCATCACAGATGATAGATATAGGAGAATTGAAAGAAGGATGTCTTAAGGATGGGGGTCATAAAATGTATCTTTGAATAAGTATCTTTGGCCTAAGACCTGGATGACAGGAGCCAGTCAAGGAAGGTAGAGAGGGCCAGTGTAAGAGCTTTGGGAAGGGGGCAGTGTGAATGAGTTTGGTGTTTGAAGGGAGCAAAAAGGCCAGGCTGCCTACATACAGCATCATGAACAAAGAAAGGAGTGGGTGTAGTGAGTTTAGAAAAGTAGATGGGGAGGGAGGGGCAGGTCACACATAGCTTAGAAAGCAGACCCTGGAAATATGTTTTGAGTTTATTCTAGATGCAACAGGAACACAGGAAGGTTTCAAGTGGGAGAAAAGCATAGTAAAATTTGTGTTTGAAAAATTACTCTACCCACTATATGAAGAATGGATTGTTGTGGGTCCAAAAAATGGAAGCAGGGATACCAGGTAAGGGACTCCTGCATTAGGGCAGATAAGAGATGGGATGGCTTGGGCTAAGGTATTATCAGTGGAGGTAGAGAAAAGATAATTTAAGATACATATTTGGAAGTACAGCTGTCAATACTTGCTGATGGAGTGAAAAAAGGTAGGGAAGAGAATATGGGAATAGGGAAATAATAAAGAAAAGAATTAAGAAAGTAAAGATAACAAGGTTTGTGGCTTGTACAAGCAGATGGATGAAAGTGACTTTGAAAAACCCTGATCAGAAGCAATAAGTATCTTCCACAGAGTTAAACTGATTTGCAAGGCAAATATGATGCTAAACTTTAAAAGTACACTAAGCCTTGAAAAAGAAAGTTTCTCAATAGTGAGGTCCCTGCAATATTTTGTTAAAACTGTAAGTAAGTGCTTTTAGGACTCATTTATTACATATTTTATAGAATGCTAGCAATCTTTGAAAAGCTTTGCCAAATACACTCATATTACAGACTTTCCCCTTTATTAGCTAGCTTTTCAAGGTGACAAGACATTACAAATTCAGTTCAAGCTGATCTGTAAGTTAGCTTTTTTCAGTTAAATATATTAGTGAGGTTAAATAAACTGTGAAGAAGAAAGGCTAGAAAGAAATTTATAAAGGAAAGAAATTTTATATCATAGGTTCCTAGACTAGGAATAATATTTAAGAGAAAAAAAAGCCTAACTTTTTTCTACAAAAGACATTCTCTATTTTAAAAATTAAAATTATTAAGGGATAAGCCCATACCTTCATTCTGATCATAAGAAACCCACTAGACTTAGAAGCCACTCGTCTTCAGCTAAATAGGAACTTCTAGTTAGTGCTTTTTCTGCTCTGCCCTATTTGATGGAGAATATGTGTGAGCACATGCTGTATGTGAAGTAATGTCCTTGCAACTACAATTCCAATTTATTCATAAACAAATTGTCTGTGTGTTCACTATAGTTTCTCCCTGCCTTTTTAGGTGGCTTTCTAGGTGGCTCCGCCACAGCTCTGATGGGCCTGAGAGCTGTCCACCTCTCCCTACCATGGCCGTTCAGGTCTGCAAAACCTTTGTTGCTATTCTTCTGTTGTTGCCTACCTAATTCCAGAGCTAGCTCTCTCAGTTAAAACATCTGAAAAGATACTGTATGTTGACTTTTGATTATTTGTACTTATAGACTTCTTACACATCTCTCCTATTAGTAAGTATTTACTGTAAAATTTGAAGCAGAGAGCTGTTTTAGTCTAATACAGTTTGAGTTTTCAGAGTATACATCGTTTCTAAAACAGGCTTAAGTTTTTAAAATACAGGTTTTAGTTAAATAAATAAACAGTCGTAAAAAGAAACTTACGTAGAATGAGTTTCCGTTTTTTTTGTTCTGAGTGAAGAAAGCTACTAAGGTAGAAGACAATGGGTAGAAAGAGAATGAATACAGAAACAGCAATTACAGGCACTGTGTCACTGCAAGGGACAGAACAATTGAAAGTTCGACTCCAAAGTTTTCGAGTAATGTTCATCTGGAACGATAGCAAATAAAATTACTTTCTTTTACATTTAATTTGTCTTCAAGTCATACAATTATTTTATTAGTAAAATAACAGGCATCCAGAATTTAAAACTAAATATACATCCCTAAAAAATCTATTGATAGTTGAGGACAATTTCTTCTGCCCAGGAAATTAGCTAGTTTACAATCAGTCACTGTATAAGTTTATATCATACAGAAATTTCATATTCTAAATTCATAACACTATCCAAAGAATGTCAGCCTTTCACAGATCTCAGAGAACTTGTATCAACAGAAATATGGTTAGACCATGCTTCATTCATTAAAGAAGATTTAAAAGGGTAACAATGTGAGGTGATGGATGTGTTAATTAACTCGACTGTGGGAGTCCTTTCACAATGTATATGTATATCAAATTATCACGTTGAACACTTTAAATATATTACAATTTCATTTGTCAATTATATCTCAATAAAACGGGGGGAAAAGGCTCACAAAAACAAATTTTTTTTATGTTACATGTGTAATCTCACTGAGCTTGTTGCAATATTTTTAGAATGAAAATAAAAACATCAACTAAATATGTAAATACAGCTATTCTTCAAGAGATGATATCTATGAAATGTTTAGTACCTTACCTAAGATATTATGAAAGATTCATATGGCAAATAATTGTTTAAGTCCATAATATCTAATGAATCATGGAAACTTTTTAGGTAGTATTTCATTTAGCATCATACATTAAAAACAGATATATTTAGGGGCAGCAATACCCCATTTTCATTGAGCTCACAGTTTCTGTCAAACATGGTAAGTGATATAAGGAAACTATCAAATTTAATGTAGAAAACTGTTCTTGCCTGAATTTTGAGATATGGTTTGCAAATGGTGCTTTGTATGTTTACTGTAAGCTTTGCTTACTGTAAGAAGGACGTTCTAAAAACAGGCAGTCATGTTGATTTCCTATGTAATCCAACCTTTGTCAGGGAATCAATATTCATCTTTCTTCTTCATTTTAAAAATGATGAAATAGACTATTATTCTTAAAATAAATATTTAGTATTTACTGAGAGCCTACTAGAAGCAGGTACTCTTCCAGACATTAGAAAAAGCAGTAAAAAAATAAAAATCCCCATGGTATACCCATTTTAAGTTGATAATAAGTGCTTTTTGCCATCACAAATATTATTGATCCACCATAGTTCACTCTGAGCTGCTATTCATATTCATCATTCTCAACCATTAAGTTTATTAACTCTGACCTTTAGTTCTCTACTTTTAGCCAGTAATTCCTATTTCCTTTGATGCCGCAACCCTCAGGCACCATATTCCCATAAAAAGGCATGATCGCCATCTAGTGGTGCCCACATGAAGGCCGACTATACAGTGGAGGAAAAATCTTTTTTGTTAACCATTTAATCAATATACATTACTAAAGGCCTACTATATGCTTGGCACTGTTCTAAATACTGGACAGTAAACAGAAAAGGACAGGAGGTCCTTTTCCTCATGTGGCTTATAGTTCAGTGAGAGGTAACAGACTGTAAATAAGTAAACAAAAATTTCAGATGATAACAGATATAAAGAATAAAAGCAATGGGATAGGAAGCAATTCAAAAATGGCTTCAGAAACACATGGTAGCAGGGCACCTGGGTGGCTCAGTCAGTTAAGCGTGTGACTCTTGATTTGGGTTCAAGTCAGGATCTCACAGTTTGTGAGACTGAGCCCAGCGTTGGGCTCTGTGCTGACAGCGCAGAGCCTGCTTGGGATTCTCTCTCCCTCTCTGCCTCTACCCCCCTCAGCTGTTCTCTCTCTGGAAATAAATACATAAGCTTACAAAAAAAAAAAAAAGAAAGAAAGAAAAAAGAAAAAAGAAACACATAGTAGCAAAACTAGAGACTTCTTGAATCAGCAATAGCACACAAGAAATTGAAATGTAAACATATAACACCCATGCCTCTGAAAATGACACATATTATCAACCTTAAAACACCAAACGTACCAAATTGTCAACTCATTTATGAAGTACTTGATTAATGTTCATTTTAGTTTGACAGATCAGGATATTCTAAAACTCTACTACTTTATAACTAGTTATTTCTGGTTGAAGACAGCATATACAGATTCCAATATACCTCTAAAGGGGATAATACTACTGAAGGCACAATCAACAACACTGCAAAATATGCATCATATCACAAGTAAAGTACTTACTGCATCTTCCACATCAATGCATAAATGTGTTCCAGATTCAGCCTTATTTTCAAGTTCATTCATTTTTTGCATTTCATTGTATAGACTACTCAGAGTTTTGTATGCTTCACGACAGTTTTTGCAAACTTCTGAATAATTCCTTAACTGCATAAGACTGTGTACGCTCACCTAAAACATCAAAGGCACATTTAATACACACAATAAACATTACATCTCTTTTAACATAAGCTATTTGACCTCCTAGCAGACAGGAAACACTATAGCACATTAAAGTACTGAGCTGTGTGATGTTAGACAGGTTACTAAATCACTCTGAGCCTGTTTTATCATCGATAATATATTGCTACCACTACCTGTATTATAGATCTCAAGGATTAGAGAAGCACGCACATAGCAAAATATTTTCGCACTTTCTAGTTACCCTTAAATTTTGAAAACCACTGCACTAGTCGCTGGTAAGTGAGAACAATAGCTCCGATGCCAAATTACTAATGTCTAAATCCCCCAAATGTCTTAAATCATCTGGTCATTTATATGGCTGCTCTCATCTATCCTACTCTCACAGAATAAACCAAATATGCCATTCCCTGTGCTGACTTCAACACTGAAGTCTGCCTCATTGAGACAGAAGGCACTTTATTAATGCGGAAGGAAAAGGCACCAAAACTACATCCCCACTCAACCCTCTTATGTCAAGGCTTATAATCCAGACCTCTCTAGTCAACAAAAAGGGACTAATGCCAGAGGATTATATAACCTAAAATGAAGGTAGTGGATATAATATGTAAGCTATTATGTTGCTGAATCTCAATCTTTTCTATTTCCGCAACTGACACTTGTCTTTTCAAGAGCAAGTTTGCTAACCAGTCAGTTCACAACTTTGCCTTCTCTTCCCTTATTCATTACCTTGTAGCCTGAAGAAATGATATTAACTGAATATTGGAATGAAAGAGAAAAGAAACAATTAAAGGAAACTGATGCAGCCCCCACAATGTTACCCCCCCCCCACCATCTATTTGACAGAGAAACTAAGTCTCCCTTTAGTTCTGCCACAAGAACTAGCACATGGCCTGTTTTTCACAGGACAATTGTGCATTTCGGTAAATGTGTTCAATCAAAAATTGAGCACAGAACTTTGATGGTGGAGTATAATTTAGCCATTTATATGAAAATTTAAAATGCATATATCTTTTGACAGAGCAATTTCACTTCTGTTAAAGTCATACAAATACTCAAAAAAGACATGTTTGTAATAGTAAAATACTGAACCAAAAATCTCCATCAACATAGGGACTGACTGAATAAACGGTGACATAGCCAAACAATAAAAAAACCTACAGTGTTTAAAAGGAATGAGGAAGTGGGATTCTAGAAAGAGGATGATATTAGCACATGCCTTGTGTCCTGACTTCTTCACAAGATTCAAGAAAAGAAAGTTAAATCCAGGCACTTGAATAGCACCTTAAATACAAAGGTATGACATGCAAGTCTCACATCACAGGAAGGTTGTATTGTAATATCAGCTACTATACCAGTCCCAGAGAAACTAACCAGAACCACAGTCTCTTGTGAACCTCTATCCCCTGCAGCCAGCCATCCACTGGGCTCTAGAGATGCAAGAGGCTAGAACAATAGCCCTACCCTGTCTGCAGACCCAGCCAGAAAAAGGAGCCTTTTCACAGCCACCAAGACAGTCCAGGTTTTCAGAGAAGCCACCTGCAAATGCTTACTACCCAAAATGGATCCGGTCTGGAATGTAAACCCATTTTCCCCGCCCAAGCACTGAGTGCGGAGCCACTGCCACAGACAATGTCACCAATTAGGCTGCTTCCCTTTTGACCTCAAACTTTTTAGTTGTGTTCTTTCCAGTTTGTCTCTAGGCTCAGGCAGAAGACCCTGAGGGCAAAGCATCTCCAGAGGGGAACTTAAACTACCCCCTAAAGCAATAAGGGCGGCCCTGAGCCTATAAGACACTGCCCATGATTGACTCCAGGACGATGAGGATGATGATCAATTTGACCTTCACTTCCTGCCTGCACTACCCACCCATCTTTGCCCCACATTTTCCTTATGTAAACCTGGAAGTATTTTCAGCACTTTGGAGACAGTCTTTGGGATGCTAGTCGGCTGTCTTCTGGACATTGGCCTCATAGAAATAAATTCCTTTCCTGTTTCATCACCAGTCTCTCTGACTTTGGAATTTGTCAGCAGCAAATGGCCGACCCTGGTCTGTTTGGGACCCCCGGAGCCAGGTGCTCTTGTACCCCGGCTACACCACTCCTAAGCTGGCTCCCCTCTCCTTTTAAACACATGGGCGCGTGCACACACACACACCCTACCTATGAAACACTGGAGTTCTTTGGGGCCCCTTTATTATCACTATAGCTTCACTCATTCACATTTGGTCTCATGACTTTAAACACCATCTGTACCTGATCTGATGATGGCCAAATCTGTATCTCCAGCTCACACCTCTCCCGAGCTCCAAGTTCACATATAACGTTATTTGACATCTCAACTTAGGTGTTCAATAGCTATTTTGTATTAACTTGCTCAAAACAGAATTCTTAATCCTCAATCCCTTACAACCAGTCTTTCTAGTGGCCCCATCATACTCTCCGATACTCTAGGATAGTCCTGCTTCTTCTTCCCTCTCTGATCAGCCACCACAAATCTCAGGAATTACCCAATCTATCAGCAAGCCCTGTTAGATATACTTGCAAAATATATTCTGAACCAATCTGCGTTTCTCCAACATTACAGCCAGGACCCCAGTCCACACCATCTCTCTCTCCTGTGACAGCATCCTAAATAAGTTCCTCCTTTCCGTTCTTGCCCAGGTTCAACTGAGTTTCTCCACAGCGCAGCCAGAGTACTATTTTAACATGCAATTCATATCATGTCACATTCCTGCTTTAAATGGCTTCCCATTGTGCTCAGAATTCAGTCCATATTTCTTCCTTTGTTCTGCACAGCTCTACAAGATTTGGCCTCTGCCTATCTCCCCGTATCTCATTCACATATGCTCACTGTGCTCCAGCCAAACGGGCCTTCTTCTTATTCCTTGCACATACCAAGCTTATTCTCTCTCCCAAGGCCTTTATCCTTGCTTCTAAGGGAAGCATTCTTCCCATGGCTGACTCTATGTCAAAATTTAGATTGTCTCAAAATTCACCTACTCAGAGGTACTCCCTGCCCACCCTCTCTAAAGTAGCACATTACACCCCTTTCCAGGACTCAGTACTCTTAATGATCTCATTTCTTTGTTATTAGTCTTACCCCTACTAGGACATAGTTCAGAAGAACAGAAATCTTAGCTGTATTGTTTACTGCTCTATCCTCAGTGCCCAGAACACTACCTCCTGGCACATATCAGTGCCAATTAAATATTTGTTGAATGAATAAGTGAGTGCATAGTGCCTGCTTGAGGGCATTTCTGAAAGTCAAGCTATAGAAACCAAACTCTATATGGAGAGAGAGATTTCTTTCAGCCCTCCCAACCCGGTACAACCATCTTATCACACTGACCACATGAGCACATAAGAAAGTAAGATGAGCCTAACACTAGACATAAAAAGAAAACAAAATAAATTAAAAAAAAAAAAAAAAAGCAAATAAAGTGATTCTAAGTGCAAATTAAACCTAGACATCAGAATAAATGCCCTAATGAAAAAGAATTCATTCAGCATGTAGGAGAGAACTTTTAAAAATTAATTACAGCTCCAGGTATGAAATAAATGTCCATGAGTCCATATTGATATGAATAAATAAATGTGGAAGAAGTGGCAAATCTTCCTTACAGAAGATTTCTAAATAATTTAAGCAAACACTCACTCCTCCAGGACTTAGATCTTAATTTCCCCATCCCCATTCTTGTCACTTAGGAACTTGCTTCCAAAGAATAGAATATGGAAAGAGGAAGAAAAAGGTAACTTTGAGTTAAAGAGACCTAGAAAACACTACCCTGTCCAGGTGATCAAGATTAACATAATCAGGGATAAATCATGGTGACAGCACGTACCTCTGACAGGATGTGATGAGAAAGGCACTTCACTTCTGTAGTGTTCTTCCCCAAAACCCATAGTCCCAGTGTAACCATGAAAGAAACATCAGACAAACCCAAACTGGGGGACATTCTATAAAATATGTGGCCAGTACTCCTCACAATTATCAGTCATGAAAAACAGGGAAAGATTGAGAAACTGTCATAGACCACAAGAGCTAAGTGTGGTGTGATGGGAAATAGGTATTTGGCCTTTGTCTCCGGTTCCTGGCACTGGGATATCCCCAGTGATGAGAGCCTTTTGTATGCTAATGTATGACTGGTGGCTGGGCATCCCTACATAGCTTCAGGCTAAAGGCTGGTCACCAGAAAGACCAAAGCATGATTGGGTGTTGGAACTTTTAGCCCCACCTCTGACCTCTGAGGAGGGGAGAGGAGCTGGAGACTGAGTTAATCACCAGTAGCTGAGGTAATTAATCATGCCTACATAATGAAACCTTCACACACACACACACACACACACACACACACACACACCCCTCAATGTTACAAGAGCTTGCTTCTGGGTTGGTGCATACAGCGATGTGCTGGAAGAGTGGTATCCCCAGCAGGGCATGGTAGCCCTGCACACACACCCCTCCCTCACACCTTCACCTACACATCTCTTCCACTTGGGCTATTTCTGACTTGTATCCTCTGTAATAATCAGTAAACATAAGTAAAAAGTGTACCTGAGTTCTGTGAGTCATTTAGCAAATTACTGAACTTGAAAGGGGGCAAGTTGTGGGAACCCCTTGACTTTGTAGCCAAGTCGAACGCAAGGGTAGGTAACCTGGGCACTTTGTGATGGGCATCTGAAATAAGGGCTTCTTGTGAGACTGAGCCCTTAAATCTGTGGAGTCTGACATTAATTCCAGGTAGTATCAAAATCGAATTGTAGGACACCTAGTTGGTGTCAGAGAATCAGAGAATTAGTTGTTGGTGTGGGAAAATCACTACACACTGGACATCAGAAGCGTTGTGAGTAAAACTAACTCACTTAAGGAAACAGAACAACTAAATGCAATCTGGAAATCAGGATGGAGAAGGAAGGACTTTACTGGAGAAACTAGCGAACACAAACTCTAGTTTAGTTAGTGGTAATGCACCAATGTTGGTTCTTCAGTTGTGACAAATGTACTATAACAATAGTAGATGTTAACAGACTGGAAACTGAATGAGGGGTATATGGGAACATTCTGTACTATCTTTGTAATTTTGTTCTAAATCTACTATTATTCTAAAATTAAAACTTGAAAACTCTTTAAAAAGCAAATAATATGTCATCATATCTACAACTTATTTTTTTCCAACTTAATTTAAAATGCTTCAGCAAAAAAACTAAACATATCTGCACGTATATAAAGCAAATATGACAAAAAGTTGGTAATTGTTGAATCTAGATGATATGAGTCTTCATTGTAACACTCTTTCAACTTTTCTGTGAGTTTTAAATCTTTTCATAAGAAAAAGACTGAAAAAATAATGCATATCATTTGTCACATTTATCTGCAAAGATCTGAGATAAAATAAAATCAGCCTGCCTCTTGAAAAAAATAGAAGTCCTGAAAGGTAAAAGAGACTATATTAAAAATAATTGCTTTAAACTAGTATATACTTAGTAAAAGTGAGAGACTAAATATATGTGTAAAGAGATATTTACAAATAATATGGCATTTGATTTCTTTCATCTGTATTTCCCAATGTTTACCTACAATAGAATAAAGCAAATAACATAGCTTATTCTTGAAACAGTAAGAAAAACAGCACCTATTAGAGCAATAAAAATTCTTGAAAATTAAAAAATACCTCACAACAGAAGAAATTAATATAGAAGCAGTGAAAAGTAGAATGCAACACTGAGGATATAATTAGTGATTCAGACAAGGACCTCTCCTAGAACACAAAAAGAAAAGCCAGAGAGAGAGAGAGAGAGAGAGAGAGAAAGGGAGAAAGTGAGAAAGCTTACTTAAGAGAAAGAAGATAAGGGGCATGGAGGAACCAGACCCAAAAGATTCAGTATATCTGTAATAGGACTATTATAAGGAGAGAAAGGGCCAGATAGGGCAAAGTAAAAGAAAAACTAAGTAAAAATTACCTATAAATGAAAACAATTCAAATTGGCATTGATTTCTATCTGAAACACTAAAGATAAAGGAGAATAATTCATAGAGAACTGAGAAAAAAGAATTATGATTCTAGAATCGTAAACCTAGCCAAGCTATTACTCACATGTAAGGGAAACAAATGGACATTTTCAGACATGCAAACATTTAGAAAGTACATCTCCCATATCCTTCTAACACAATATATAAAGTAGTAGTCTAGTCAAACATCAAAACTCAAAAAAAAAAGGGAAAGATATAGAAAGGCCTGGAAAGGATAGCAAGCACAGAAACAGTAAAATATGAATAACTGCTAATAGAATGGTTATTGGGGCAGGTAAGGGGTTTTGAAAAAGATATATTTCAAATTTAATAAAAATGAGTTTTAAATTGCAGAGTATTTATATAAATTATGGGATATGGGATTCTATCTTGATCTAGGAAGACTATTGTAATAGAGAACTACAAATTCAAATATACTTCTTTAAAAAGTTAAAGAAAAACACTATGATGGCAGAATAGGATATATGAAATTTAAATTACAAATAGAGAAAAAGAAGTTGAGAAACAGGTCATTCCAATAAAAGTCAAGAAAAAGGAAAAAAAAACCAGAAAATAGAAAAATGGGTGGCAGGAATTAGACCTAAAATAATAGCACAATACATGTGAATTGGTCAAATTCCTCTATTAAAGACAGACTCTATATCAAATACAAAATAAAATCCATACATACATGCTACTTATATCAGAAATATTTCTTAATTATATAAAAAAGATTAAAAATGAAGAAATAAACAGAGATATAGGAAACATGCAAACAAAAAACAACAGGGGTGGCAACATTAGTGTTAAAGTAGAATTCAAGGCAAAAGCATTCAGTTGGATAAAGATAAATATCTTACATAAATATTTTATATATTTATAACAAAAATACAATCTAAAAAGACATCAAACTCATAAACCTTTATAATCCCTACAACACAGCAACAAAATAATAAAATTAATACTTTCACAAGCACAAGGTAAATTCATCCAAAATAAAATCACATGTAGAAACTCAGGGATAGCATACATAGACACATAGAAATTTAAGTAACAGAACCTGCCTGAGTTTCAGCAGGGCACTTGGTCACCTAGCTAGATATGGTTATTGACTACATTCTTATCAATGAGACAAAAACATAAATGACACGGGAATTTCTGTGAAACTTCCTGAAAAGGAAACTCCTTGCCCTTCACTTTCTTTCTTTTGCCATTCTCACAGGATTTAATGGGGTCCTGGCTGAAAGCCTCCTAAAACAACTCCTTAAACGAGGGGGGAGCACAAAGGGACAAGAAACATAGGTCCCAGAATCACCCTGTGGAATACAGCTGCCTATCGTCTACCTGTGGACCATTTCATTCTCTTATTTGTGATAGTTATTTGAGGTCTCTGTTATGGGACCTTTGCTTATAATCTTCATAATATACTAACAAATTTGACCTAAAAGTAAATAAACAAATAAGTAAAAAAAATCACTTTGCATCCTATACACATATTCTTTTCAAATGCCCATAAAACATTTTTTAAAGGTTTTTAATAACTGATTATTATATTACAAAGATATCTCAATTAGTTCCAAAATGTACATAGGCTATACTTACTGGTCACAATTTTAATGAAACTTGAGATGTACAAATGCAAATAAACCAAAGAAATCACGTCACTCCTATTAAAAAAAATAATTTTTTTTTTTAACGTTTATTTATTTTTGAGACAGAAAGAGACAGAGAGAGAGGGAGACACAGAATCTGAAACAGGCTCCAGGCTCTGAGTGGTCAGCACAGAGCTCGACGCGGGGCTCGAACTCACAGACCGTGAGATCATGACCTGAGCCGAAGTCGGACGTTTAACCGACCGAGACACCCAGGCGCCCCCAAAAAAATAATCTTCCAAAGAACTCTTAAGTCAAAGAACAAATCAAAACTAAAATTAGAAATAAAAAGCACGGGGCGCCTGGGTGGCGCAGTCGGTTAAGCGTCCGACTTCAGCCAGGTCACGATCTCGCGGTCCGTGAGTTCGAGCCCCGCGTCAGGCTCTGGGCTGATGGCTCGGAGCCTGGAGCCTGTTTCCGATTCTGTGTCTCCCTCTCTCTCTGCCCCTCCCCCGTTCATGCTCTGTCTCTCTCTGTCCCAAAAATAAATAAAAAACGTTGAAAAAAAAAAAAAAAAAAAAAAGAAATAAAAAGCAAATACAATGCCTTTATATGAGAATCTTATTATTGGAAAGACCAAAGTTATAAACTTACAATCTTTTATTTTATTATTATGATTTTATTAAAATCTTTTAAATTATTTTATTGTTGAGCAAAAAAAAAGCTAGAAATACATTGACCATTCAATTCAAAGAACTAGAAAAATGACAAAATTAACCAGAAAATATAGGAGGAACTAATAAATGCAAAAGCAAATATAAACACATTAAAAAAAAAACAAACCAGAAACCAATAAATAAAACCAAACACAGGTTTTCAGAATGATCAACAAAAATGAACATACCTTTAACAAGCCTAAAGAAAACTCAAGGGGAAAACACACAAAACAGCATTTGGAATAAGAAAGGGAATGTAGCTATATATATGATAGAAATTTTAAGGAGTAATCTGTTACTAAATGCAACATGTTATCCTGGAATGGATCCTTAAACAGAAAAAAGGACATTAGTGGGAAAAATGGTGAAATCAATAAAGTCTGGCATTTAGTTAATAGCTATGTACCAACATTGATTTCTTAGTTTTTTTTTTAAAAATTTTTTTTCAACGTTTTTTATTTATTTTTGGGACAGAGAGAGACAGAGCATGAACGGGGGAGGGGCAGAGAGAGAGGGAGACACAGAATCAGAAACAGGCTCCAGGCTCCGAGCCATCAGCCCAGAGCCTGACGCGGGGCTCGAACTCACGGACCGCGAGATCGTGACCTGGCTGAAGTCGGACGCTTAACCGACTGCGCCACCCAGGCGCCCCTTGATTTCTTAGTTTTGACAAATATACCATGGTAACATAGGGTTAACATTTGGGGAAACTGGGTCAGGAATATACAGGAATTCTTTGCATTACCGATGCAACTTTTCTGTAAATCTAAAATCATTCCAAAATAAAACATTTTAAAAGAAAGTAACCACCGAAAATCTGGAGCGGGGGAAGAAAAGATATCATTCACAATGGCACCAAAAATAATATAATACCTTGGAATAAACTTCCGAAATGTATAACACCTATATGAAATTTAAATAAATCAGTAAAACTACTAGAGGGCATGAAAAAAATAGAGAATAAAGGTGGTTGCCAGAGGCTAGAGGAGGAAGACATGGAGAATCATTGCTTAATGGGTACAGACCTGCAGTTCGAAAAACTTCTAGAGATGGTTGGTGGTGATATTTGCACAACAATGTGAGTGTACACTTAAAAATGATAACATGGTAAATTTTATATTCTATTTTACCATAATAAAAAAAATAGATAATATACCATATTCCTAGATAGGAAAGCTCAGTACCATAAACATGTCAATTCTTTCCAAGTGATGAATCTAAAATGTAATGTAATTGTAATAAAATCACAAAATGATTGATTTTTTAAACTTGGTTCTATAATTCATTTCATGGATTTATTTAGCTAACTGGGACAGTTCAGAAGCCATCAGGAAAAACTAATGACCTATGCCTCGCATCTCACACCAAAATAAATTTCAGCTAGAGATAAGATGTTTTAAACACAGAAAATGAAACCATAAAATTACTAAATCACAGCAATTTAAAAAATTATCTCAAAGTGGGAAAATCCTTCTAATGTGACATCAAGTCTACAAGCTATTACAATTTTTTGATAAATCTGATAATATAAAAATTAAAATTTTCTTTGTAACAAAAAGGAAAACACAATAAAAAAAACCCAACAAACTAGGATAAAACATTTGCAACTAACATCCCAGCAAAATGCTAATTTTCCTAAAACATTCATCAGAACACTAGTCTCTTAAACCAAAGAGTAACTAACTGGTCAAATAGACTTGGTAAACACTGTACACAAAAATTACCATTTGGTCAACATAGTATTGGAAGCCTTAGCCTCTGCAATCAGACAACACAAAGAAATAAAAGGCATCCAAATCGGCCAGGAGGAGGGCAAACTTTCACTCTTCACAGATGACATGATACTCTATATGGAAAACCCAAACGATCCACCAAAAAATTGCTAGAACTGATTCGTGAATTCGGCAAAGTTTCAGGATATAAAATCAATGCACAGAAATCGGTTGCATTCCTATTCACCAACAATGAAGCAACAGAAAGAGAAATCAAGGAATCAATCCCATTTACAGTTGCACCAAAAACCATAAAAACCTAGGAATAAATCTAACCAAAGAGGTGTAAAATCTATACTCTGAAAACTATAGAAAGCTTATGAAAGAAACTGAAGAAGACACAAAAAAATGAAAAAAGATTCCATGCTCCTGGATAGAAAGAACAAATATTGTTAAAATGTCAATACTACCCAAAGCAATCTACATATTCAACACAATCACTATCAAAATAACAACAGCATTCTTCATAGAGCTAGAACAAACAATCCCAAAATTTGTATGGAACCAGAAAAGACCCCGAATAACCAAAGCGATCTTGAAAAAGAAAACCAAAGCAGGAGGCATCACAATCCCAGACTTCAAGCTATACTACAAAGCTGTCATCATCAAGACAGTATGGTACTGGCACAAGAACAGATACTCAGATCAACGGAACAGAATACAGAACCCAGAAATGGACCCACAAATGTATGGCCAACTAATCTTTGACAAAGCAGGAAAGAATATCCAATGGAATAAAAACAGTCTCTTCAGCAAGTGGTGCTGGGAAAACTGGACAGCAACATGCAGAAGAATGAACCTGGACCGCTTTCTTACACCATACACAAAAATAAACTTAAAATGGATGAAAGACCTAAATGTAAGACAGGTAGCCATCCAAATACTCGAGGAGAAAGCAGGCAAAAACCTCTTTGATCTTGGCCGCAGCAACTTCTTACTCAACATGTCTCTGGAGGCAAGGGAAACAAAAGCAAATAAAACTACCGGGACCTCATCAAAATAAAAAGCTTCTGCACAGCGAAGGA
The DNA here is from genome assembly GCF_028018385.1 of Neofelis nebulosa. Classification (NCBI taxonomy): domain Eukaryota; kingdom Metazoa; phylum Chordata; class Mammalia; order Carnivora; family Felidae; genus Neofelis; species Neofelis nebulosa. Next base: position 100,993,740 of record NC_080787.1, read on the forward strand.
AACAATCAGCAAAACTAAAAGGCAACTGACAGAATGGGAGAAGATATCTGCAAATGACATATCAGATAAAGGGTTAGTATCCAAAATCTATAAAGAATTTATCAAACTCAATACCCAAAAAACAGACAATCCAGTGAAGAAATGGGCAAAAGACATGAATAGACACTTCTCCAAAGAAGACATCCAGATGGCTAACAGACACATGAAAAAATGCTCAACATCACTCATCATCAGGGAAATACAAAGCAAAACCACAATGAGATACCACCTTACACCTGTCAGAATGGCTAACATTAACAACTCAGGCAACAACAGATGCTGGCAAGGATGCGAAGAAAGAGGATCTCTTTTGCATTGTTGGTGGGAATGCAAGCTGGTGCAGCTACTCTGAAAAACAGGATGGAGGTTCCTCAAAAAATTAAAAATAGAACTACCCTACGACCCAGCAATTGCACTACTAGGTATGTATCCAAGGGATACAGGTGTGCTGTTTCGAAGAGACATATGCACCCCAATGTTTATAGCAGTACTATCAACAATAGCCAAAGTATGGAAAGAGCCCAAATGTCCATCGATGGATGAATGGATAAAGAAGATGTGGTATATATATACAATGGAGTATTACCCAGCAATCAAAAAGAATGAAATCTTGCCACTTGCAACTACATGGATGGAACTAGAGGGTATTATGCTAAGCAAAATTAGTCAGAGAAAGACAAATATCATATGACTTCACTCATAAGAGGACTTTAAGAGACAAAACAGATGAACATAAGGCAAGGGAAACAAAATATGAAAACAGGGAGGGGGACAAAACATAAGAGACTCTGAAATATGGAGAACAAACTCCAGGGTTACTGGAGGAGTTGTGGGAGGGGGGATGGGCTAAATGGGTAAGGGGCATTAAGGAATCTACTCCTGAAATCATTGTTGCACTATATGCTAATTTGGATGTAAATTAAAAAAAATAAAATTAAAAAAAATTACCATTTGGAATTCTACAACATACATTAATTAGTCCACTAACGTTCTAAAGTCCTGTAGTAAAGCATTTCCCAACCTTATTAGAACACTCACTAAACCTTTTTTTATAGGCCATGTATTAATCACACTTTGCAGAATATATTTTGGGAACTGCTTATCTAATAGTTCTTATTCTCATGGAAATTCATAATTCTGTGTTATCACATTTATTAAAGAGGAATCATATATACCTATATACTAAACATGTTTACATCTATTTGTGGGGATTACTTACCTGCTAAGCAAATTTCAAACCTAGGATTTTATCAGAGTTCTAACGTCACCCCTTACCACCACCAGGAAAGTTCCAATACCAACAGTCAAGGGTCAGAGGTGGAGAAAACAAAACCAATAAGGGCAGGTTTCTTTTTTTTTTTAATATTTTATTTTTTGGGGCACCTGGGTAGCTCAGTCAGTTAAGCTTCCGATTCTTGAGTTCAGCTCAGATCATGTTCTCACGGTCATGAGATCAAGCTCCCCATCACTTGCTCTCTCAAAAAAAAAAAAAAGTAAGTACTCTCTATACCCAATGTGGGGCTTGAATTCACAACCCTGAGATCAAGAGTCACAAGCTCTAGCAACCCAGCCAGGAGCCCTAAGGGTAGGTTTCTTAAAGGGTACCTTTTACATTATAATTCAATATTCAAAGCTACTTTACTAAACAGTGCCTTTAAAAGTAGGTAAAATATATTTCAGCAAATATTAAGGCAAAGAATAAGCTGCCTGTAGACAGAATCATATACTGCATTACATAATACCTTTTGCATAAACAAAGTCAAGGTAAATTACTGTCAGAACAACATCGTGTTTTAATTAAACAATGACAGACCTAAGTTATTGTGTTCCATACTCAGTGTCTCATTGGATCTTCACTACAAAATACTTGAAGGCAGGCAGGATAAATTTTGCTGTTCCCACCTTACAAGTAAGAAAACTAAAGTTTTGATGATTTGCCTAAAGGCTAGTAATGTAAGAGTTTAGCAGATATCCAGGTCCACTTACTCTTCTACATTGTATGTCTAGATAAATATCAATAATTAATGGTAAAACATTTTTAAAATTATTTATTACTCATTTGTACAAGGCATCATTTTAATTTCAAGTATCATATATAAAATACCTGAAGGTTATGCTCAAAGCAGGTCAAAGTGTGATTAAATAGACTGAGGAAATATAGCGTGCTATTTGACAATTCTTCACTTGTGTTCGTTAAACAATCTGTCAAACAAACAAAAACGTATATTAATATATCTCAAGCAACAATTACAAACTGTCATTTATCTCTCAAGCTATCATCTTCTGTTTCAAACTATAGTAATTCTTTATTCAAACAAGCATTATGTGTTCCACATACATGAAGCTTACCCCTTTTAGTTTCTAAAAGATATTTTTTCATATCATAAACATTTTCACAAAAATCTTAATCACATATTCTCCTCTCGCTATAAAAACAATATACCAGAGTAACTGTAGCTTAGTTGGTTAAGTGTCTGACTCTTGGTTTTGGCTCAGGTCATGATCTCACGGTTTCGTGGGTTGGAGCCCTACATCAGGCTCTGTGCTGACAGCACTGCAGAGCCTGCTTGGGATTCTCTCTCTCCCTCTCTCTGCCCCACCCCCCACCCACACTGTCTCTTTTTCAAAATAAACTTTAAAAATTAAAAAAAAAAAAACACTACATCAAATAAAATTTAAATTGATTTTTGATAGGTTACAAAGTCTTAATCGTGAACATCAGTTATCAAATACTGACTTAAGCGCACTTAGTGCTGTGTAGGCATAAAGACTGTGTATCCTACATTCATTTAATCTAAATTCATATGCTTTTTGATCCTGTTTTGTGCCAAATACAGTAGTTCTGTGTCTCTTCCATCTTCACTAGTGAGTCATTTACTGCATCTAACAGGATCAACCTTTTAAAATTTGCTCTTTTGGACTGGATATTGTATGTAAGCAATGAATCACAGGAATCTACCCCCAAAACCAAGAGCACACTGTATACAGTGTATGTTAGCCACCTTGACAATAAATTATATTTAAAAATAAATAAATAAAATTTTGAACAATAAAATAAAATAATATAAAAAATAAAATAAACTTTGTTCTTTTGGAGCACCTGGGTGGCTCAGTTGAGTCATGTTGAGCACCTGACTCTTGATTTCGGCTCAGGTCATGGTCTCAAGATTTGTATGATCGAGCCATGTGTCAGGCTCTGAGCTGGCAGCACAAAGCATGCTTGGGATTCTCTCTCTACCTCTCTGTATGCTCCTGCCCTGCTCATGCACACATGCTCTCTCTCTCAAAATAAATAAACACTTAAAAATAAATAAACCTTAAAAATAAATACATAAATAAATAAATTTGGTCTTTCAAATCTATTGTGAGTTATGGGAACAGAGAAACTAGCTGGTAAGAATTTTGCCTAAAAAATACTGATAAAGGGGCTTCAAGTAAAGTCTGGAAACAAAGATAATTATTTTACGTGTTTTTTTAAAATCTAAAATAAATGATATTCCTCCGCAACTTAATACTCTTACTTAACATTAGCTCGAGTTCATTCCTTTCGCTTTCCATGTATCTAGGTTGTAGGTTTGAGTGCCTGGCTCTATATCCTGAAACTTGTGGCCAGCCATTTCAATCTCACTCTCTGAGAATCCTTGCCCTCTTTACATTCCACACACTCACAAACATTTCCAACCCTAGACAACCTCCGTTTACTTCCTCTACTCCCAATTCTGTTTTGTAGCACACTATTATAGAAAATCTTAAGGTTATATTAAGGGGCTCAATTCTAAATTCTAGTCATAGGGCCACAAAAACTTCTTATAGGCACCCTACCAATTATTCTACAATGGATGTTCCAAATATTTTCTATTCTCTAGTACCTACTCCATGCTACTCTTGTCCTCCTTGATTTCAACTGATAGCTATATATTATACCCACTCAGGGCCATCTAATATGATGTCTCTCAACTGAGAGTGGAGAGACAGGATAGGAAGCTATTGCAATTATCCAGCAGGTAGCAATGCAAACAGAAAGAATTCAATGGATAAGAGATAAACTGAACAGGTAGTGAAGGGTACTGGAATACAGTCACCTCAAAATATGCCTCTGGGGCATATAGATTATTTTGAGCTAAAGGTCACTGATAACCAACAGAAGCAGGAAAAAAAAGCTCTAAAAACAGGGAACATGTTATGTTTTATAAATGAAATTTACATTTGGAGGGAAATTTCCATTTGTAAAATGTCTCCCTCAGGGTGTAAGGAAGAGGAGGACTCTTAACAACACTTACCAATGCAGAAGGCTCTGATGTAAATCTGCATTAATAACCTGGTTTACCATACCTTTTCTGGTTCTCAGAACTTGCCTCCTCCACTCAGAAGTCCAAAACCTGTTTTCTTTTGATTAACCTAACATGATATAGAAGCCCAAATTCTAACCATCCCTTTGGATTACTTCCATATGTTAGTCCCATTATGGGGTGTTCCCATGTGTCCATGTGCAAAACACATGTTAATAAACCCTTGTTTTTCTCTTCTTAACGTGTTCTCACCTGATCTAATCTACAAAGTTCTAGCAAGAGAACTTAAAATGGGAAAAGAGGTTTTTTCGCTCCCCTACAAGAGACACTAGTGTATCACACACCATGATATATGCATGTACTGTAATTCTTATAATATTAAGAGGCAAGCACTATCATTATCTCCATTTTCTAAATAAGGAACAGAGGTTTAGAGGAATTAAGGAAGTTGCCTATGGCTACGAAACTGGTAAGTAATGACCTGAAATTTCTACTCAGTCTGATTCCTGAGACTGCATTTTCAAATACTGTGAAATTAATAAAATATTCACATCTACATTCTAAACCATTAAAGTTCAATACTGGGAATCAACAAATATAGGCCACTGCTCCTCCTTGCATAAGGAATAGATATCTTACACCACGCAGGGATTCAGGCAGTGACTACCAACTGATCAGTTTAGGCAACTGTGATGAACGGAAAATCTGCTGAACAGGGCAGCAACCAGCACTCTAAAAAACTCCTTTGTGCAAATTAGAAAAACATCCCCTCTGGGCAGATAGATTACAAAATGGCACACTCCTGCCTCCAGAAGCTGAGCTGGAATTAAGCCCCATTCACCGCCTCATCCCCTAGTGCAGGGCTTGGTGTGCACCTGGTATACATGAGGCCCTGCTACTGAACCTAATCCTGGAGTCTTTGCCTCTCTGAACTCCTACACTCTACATTCTCTGCATCTTTATCTTCTCAAGAATGTAAGCCCCATTCTGACTGTTCACCTTATCATTTAAAAATCTGAGGGATCCCTTCACAAATTAGGAAACAGCCAGAGAAATAAAGTAATATACTGAAGATCATACATCGAGTTAGTAAGGCACTGCGATACAAAATATTCTTTCAAACTTTTAATTAAGCATTCTCTTAATTATACCACTCTTTCTTTACTACTTAAAAATGTTACTCCATCTGTCAGCTTTCAAAAGGTTCACACACTAAATTCTTTTTTAAACAAATATAACTTAAACCTCTCTTAATCCTGGTTTAGTGTCATCACAAAATCCTTTTATGCATGAGGCAGTATATATACAAAACACACAACTACAAACATGCAGAATGTATTGGCCCAAGAGATTAAAACAGGTTTTCAGTTTTTGTAGTTGACATTTTGCAGGGAGCAGAGGGAATACAATTTCACCCATAGCAAATGCACATCTGTGTTAATGAGCCATGTCGTGGCACTTGACACACACATTAGAGGGATAAATGGGGGGGGGGGGGGGTCCCTGTACTGCCTACAAAAACAGTAGAAAGCACACGAATATGAGAGAGCAGTGGCAATTTCTTCGATACAAAGTACATAACTGAAATAATTTTTATTAAAAAGTAATTTATAGGATAATTACGGAAAATAACAACAAATGAAAAAATAATTTATAAAGGAAGCTTCTCTGAACAAAAGAACTTGATCTCTTCTATTTTACTGACAGCCATTCCTTTTCATTTAAAATAACATGAAAATTAAACTAAAAGCTAATACAGACTGGTCATCTTGTTAAGTACCACATTAATGCAGTACCATCAAAATTTTTTCAATGATCATTAGACAGTGGTATTATAAAGCACAAAGGAGTTCATTCATACAATAGGGTTAAAAATGTCTTAATTATTAAAGAGCCCTGACTTTCTGATTTAAAATAAAGGAGCTCCAGTAAAATTTCTCTTTTGTGCTTTTGTAGGAATTGGAAGCATAATGTTATAAGCAGTGAGAAGCTATGTATTTTATAAATTAGCAAGTTAGGGAATATTAGTAATAATAAAACTTCCTATAAGCACCAAGTGAAGTGGTTATTATGAATTTTCCACATCTCAGATGATCAATGCAGCCTCATCAAGGACAGATTAGCATAGCTTCTTTCTTAGTGAGGGCTCAAAGCATCAGCTCAAGAGGCATTCTTAAAGGTATGGAGGATTCAAGTTAAGATACAGAGACCTAAATCATCATGACAGAAATTATTACGCACCTTTAGATAAAATATTTGGCATCCATTAGGCATTTGTATAAAGATCTCTGCTGTTTTACAAAACTAGTTTTATAGAGAACAGAGACAATTACCAATTTCTGAAAAATAGGGCAAGCTTCAGAAAATATAGTATAAACTCCTAGAACTTTGTGCCTCAATAACGTAATTAAGTTTTAAGTATGAAAACAAAGACATTTTAAATTGTAAGATACAAAATAAGTGAGTCTAATGCTTAGCAAATTACCATGTAGATAAAATATGTAAAAGAGGGGTTCTGGTTAACTGACCTCTGATAACCATGAAGTTTTATTATTGACTCTTAAACAATTAAGACATGGTAAGTGAAGGGTGATAGAATATGCCATTCCAAAATATGCCTCTTTGCCATAAGGATTATTTTGAGCTAAAGTCACTTGAAAAATAGCAAATGCAGAGAGCTTTCTGTGAACTGCCCTTAACTGCCTAAAGACAAATCTTCCAAAAGAAACTCAACTGGCATAAATCCCTTCCCTGGGAATTTCATCAACTAGTTAAGACTGACTGTTATCACAGGAAAGGAGACCGATGGAGCAGAATCCAGAGTCCAGAAATAAACCCCAGCATATACAGTCAACTATGAGCTTAATTCATAGAGAAGAATGGTGGTTGCCAGGGGCTAGAGGAAATAGGGAGATGTTAGTCAAAGGATACAAACCTCCAGTTATAAGATGAGTAAGTTCTAGGAATCTAGTGTACAGCATGGTGAGTATAGTTAACAGCACTGTCATATATTTACATACCTGAAAAGTTGCTAAGAGAGCAAATCTTAAACATTCTCACCACAAAAAAGAAATGATAATTATGTGACATGTTGGAGGTACTACCTAAACCATGGTGGTAATCATTTTCCAATATATATCAAATCAATACACTGTACCTCTTAAACTTATATCTCAATTGTATGTCAATAAATTGAACAAGAAAAAAGAAAAAACAAAGAACCAAAACACTTTATCATAAAACAATCAATGGTCTCATCAAAGTTTGTGACCCTGGTAATTATTCAACGGTCATATGCATAGGATAACTAAGAAGCATGTTGATAACAAGGCTATTCCTATATCAACAATATACTTCTGATAACTGCTGTAAAATTCTGTACAGGAGAGGGGTGCCTGGGTGGCTCAGGTATGATCTCACAGTTCGTGATACCAAGCCCCATGTTGGGCTCTGTGCAGACAGTGCAGAGCCTGCTTGGGACTCTCTCTCTCCCTCTCTTTCTCTGTCCCTCCCCTGATTGTGCACGTGCTCGCTCTCTCGCTCTCGCTCTCACTCTCTCTCTCCCCCTCCCACTCTCTGAAAATACTTAAAAAAAAGAGAAATATTTAAAATTCTGTAGACAAGAAATTTTGATATATTTCCTTTACTACTTAGCAGACATTCTCCACAAGAACTAGTTTCCATGTTATATGTAATGTGAAATGTAAGAGCTGAGCTCTTAACACTTTGAGTCTCCATCTGTTTCCAAAACCATCTTTCCTACCAAGACTAATATCATTCAAAGACATAGCAATTCTAAAGATAAAAGAGATGGGAGTGGTACATGGATGACACTCTATTTTTAATTGGGTTTCTAGTATTCCTTTCATCAACTAATAACTGCAGAGACTTGGTGTCAACCTGAGCTAGATCAAGTAGAAAGGAAAGGTGGGTTTTGGCAGTGTATTAATTTTAATAACATTTTTAAAACAATATTTTAGCTTTTACATTTTTACATTTTAATAAGATTTTATAATTTTTTATTTTTGTATTTTAAATAACATTCTTTTTAAAAAATAGCCTCTTAAATTCACTTAAAAAGATTTTTACCTATATAATTATTACAGTTTTGCATTTGCTAACAGAGAAGTTGGGGAAAAAATAGTCATTTTATATCAAAAGATACATCCCTACAAAATGGATCATATACTGGTTTAAGTTTCCATTAAAAACAAAATTTTAAAACACATCAGTAGCTTTTGCTTATTCTTTGTAATTTTTTTCCTTCCTTTTTTACCTTTTAGGTGCTAGACTAAATAGACTCCACATTATTCACCATTAAAGATCCCTACTACTGGCCTCACCTATAAGGGGTATATTTGCAAATTTAATAACTAGATCATCAAAAAAAAGTAATGGAAACAAATGGATTAGTGGCTTAAGTTTAGTAATTTCACACAAATTCTGAGAAAACTGAGCAGTCTTTTTTTTTTTGTATTTAAATAAAAAGGTAAATAATCCAGAAAAAATTTTTGAAAATTTATATTGTGATTTTTATGTATATACTGTAGAGGAGAAAAATAATTTTCCCTCTATTCTTCTAAGTTCTCAGCTGAGGCTCCTGTAACAAAAGACAGATAACAGGAGAAAAACAAACAAATTTATTAACTTGTATCTCTCACATATACATGGCAAACATGAGTAACTCAAAGAGATGGCTTAGAATGCAGGCTTAAATGCCACCTTCAGCTAAAAACAAAGTAAGAAGAGTATGAGGGAGACCAGTTATGAGGAAGTGACCAGAAGAATCATGGTAAACAAGTGTAAGGTTTGCTATGCAGATACATGTCCCTGTCTTCTCCATTTTTAATATTCTCTTGTGAGTTGGAGTCATCATTTTCTTGGTACAGAGAAGGAAATACTCTTACAAATGGAGATTTCCTTTATAAATATAAATTTCCCTTGTAAAATGGTTACTTCTACTCTGTCTTCAGAGCTTCTCCTGTGTCTGCTGTTTATCAAAATAATTAGCTCAAAATAATCCTTTGCCAGAGGTATATTTTGGGGTGGCATATTCTGGTCTCCTACAATGCAAAATTACAACATCCAGGCAAACTTCTGACCAGGCAATCCCTTTAAAATTATAACATGTCTGTTGTCTTCCATTTATTAAAAGAGTAAACACCCCTTGTACTCTTTTACATATTTTTAAAGGTCAATGATTTAAAAAACAATGACTGGGTAGGTAGGTAGGTAGATTTTCTTTCAAGTGAACAAGTAAATGGAAGACTTTATTATCATTCACTAAGAAAATAAAAGAGTAAAGATCCCATGAAATTAGTGTTTTAACATATCTGCTTGCTAGAGATGCAATTTCATGAGAACCTGATGCTGGACCATTGCTGAACAGCAACATTTTTCTATAAAATGTGCAACTCTGGTGCCTTCTTAGTGCACTGGATGGTGCATCAGTCTCATGGAAAATGTGCAACTTTATTAAAAATTTTTTTCACATTATCTAGTTTTATTTTACGTAGTATTACTTGTTCTTTATAGTATTTTACATTTATATTTGTAGTAAAAGATTAGGCTTTCCATAATATCAAGCACGTATATAGCATAAATGTTAAACTTTTGTGGGCTAATTAAAATATATTTGCATTTTGGGGCGCCTGGGTGGCGCAGTCGGTTAAGCGTCCGACTTCAGCCAGGTCACGATCTCATGGTCCGTGAGTTCGAGCCCCGCGTCAGGCTCTGGGCTGATGGCTCAGAGCCTGGAGCCTGTATCCGATTCTGTGTCTCCCTCTCTCTCTGTCCCTCCCCCGTTCATGCTCTGTCTCTCTCTGTCCCAAAAAAATAAAATAAACGTTGAAAAAAAAATATATATATATATATTTGCATTTCTTAGAGATTGTGCAATGAATCTGTCAAGCACTACTTTAAAAAACTAAATTAGGGGGGCACCTGGGTGGCGCAGTCGGTTAAGCGGCCGACTTCAGCCAGGTCACGATCTCACGGTCCGTGAGTTCAAGCCCCGCGTCGGGCTCTGTGCTGACAGCTCGGAGCCTGGAGCCTGTTTCCGATTCTGTGTCTCCCTCTCTCTCTGCCCCTCCCCCGTTCATGCTCTGTCTCTCTCTGTCCCAAAAATAAAAAAAATAAAAAAAAAAAACAAACTAAATTAGGCATTAACTCATAAACACCATCTATTCAGATGAACAATCTTCAAGCCTTTTGAATTTAGTTCTAGGCTCTGGATCTGCAGTTCATCTATACTCTCTGAGCCCTCACTCTACCTCATAAGGCTTATTGTGAAGCTCAAATGAGACAAGGGCTACAAAATTGAGAAATTTTATTTATTTATCTATCCATCTATTTATTTAATTTATTTCTAAGATTTTATTTTTAAGTAAATGTCTACACCTGATGTGGAGCTTGAACTTAAAACCCCGAGATCAAGAGTCACATGCTCTACCAACTGAGCCAGCCAGGCGCCCTGAGAAATACTAACCGCTAATTTGTTGCTCAACTTCTTTAACTCCTCATTTTTTCTTTCCTTCCTATTTCTTCCTCACTACTTTGTAAGAGAAGATTATGCTGCTCAAGTAAGAATGCTTTATTAAATTTTGGTAAAAAATTTGAAGTTATTTGAACAATTCCTTAAAATTTTCAGAAAATGTTCACATTATCTTTATTAAATACATTTGCAAAGAGCATAATTAGAAGAGTTTCCAGGTAATTTTGGTAGAGATTATTCAATTCTAGTTAAGATGATTATTTTAGAATGTCCAAGAGAAAACAGTTGAGGGAGTACATATTTATAGAACTACTTTATTTCCACTTAAAATACAGAATGTAAGTTACAATGAAACTTTAAAATGTGAATGAAAAATGAATGGAAGATAATTTTTTTAATACATAATGCTAAAAAAGACTGACTACATCTAACATATAAATACCCTAAATTTGGACATTCTGTTAAAATTAAAAAAAAATTTTTATTACGTTTATTTATTTTTGAGAGGCAGAGAGAGACAGAACATGAGTCGGGGAGGGGCAGAGAGAGAGGGAGACAGAATCAGAAGCAGACTCCAGGTCCTGAACTGTCAGCACAGGGCCCAACGTGGGGCTCGAACTCACGAACCATGAGATAATGACCTGAGCCGAAGCCGGATGTTCAAAGGACTGAGCCACCCAGGCGCCCCTCTGATAAAATTTTTAAATGTATTTTTGAATAGGTATTAAACACATATGGCATAAAATCTAAAGGGTACAAATATAAGTACAATGCAAACTAAGTCTTCTTAGTTTCCTAATTCCTCAAAAGATGTCACACTTCTCTGCACCTTGCTTCTTTCACCTGACCATATGTCTTGGCCAAATTTTAATTAGGAGGTAAGCATTTCACTTGTTCAAAAGAAGTTTACTTAAGGAATATTTACAAGATAGGAAGGTCACAGGAAAACAAAGGTATCCTAAGAATTTATTCTAAAGAGTTTTATAACTACCATATTAAGTAAATATGAAGCAAAATGTTTTGTTTCTTAATTAACTGGAGAAGAAAGCTGCTTTGCATTAGTGAAGTCTTTGTCACAAAATATCCTTTTTGTTACAAAATATCTTTTAAACAAAAGATGCTTTGCCTCTCAAGTATAAAAATTAAGTCATACCATTCAAAAGAATTGAAATCCAATACGTATCCCATTTACTCTAATTTTAAATTACTTATAATTAACATATTTTTTATATTAATGGATTTTTTAAGGTTTTAAGAATACTTAAAAACAATTCTCCTATACAGGTTAAGCAAACTCTGTTCAATCATTTTGAATACCAACTGTATATAAATTCTGTTCAATCATATTTATACTAGAAACTTTTACACTAAAAAAGTAAAGCTTTTGCTTTAAAAAAGGCTGTCAGCCAAGTCTCTGTTCAAATTACCAGAAAATCTGAATTAACAGAGACAAAGAGAGTCAATAAAAAGGAAAAAAACTTAGCAGGGGTCTTTTTGCCATTTACAGTTTTTCTCATATGAACTAAACAAAGAGACAAGTCCTTAGAAAAGTTAAACTCATTAATGACTTACATACAGGTACACAGATTTTAAATCCTATGGATTTCCCCTGCCCATGCCCTACTTTGTGTTTTCTCTGCTTCTTGCCTAAACTATTATAATAACTTTCTCACTGGTCTCTCTCTTCCTCTTCCAATGGGATTCCACAAAAAGAAAAAATAAAGGGTCTTTGTAGAAAAAAAAAAAAAAAAAAGCTACAGATAGTGACTGTACTTACCATGGTGAGCACTGAGTAATGTATAGAATTGTCGAATCACTAAGTTGCACCCCTGAAACTAACATAACATTGTAGGTCAACTATACTTGAATAATAATAATTTTAATGAAATAAAGAAAACAAAACAAAAACAGCTTGGAAAGTCCTAGGTTAAATGTTAAAAAAATTTTTTTAACCTATAGTAGTCCTTACTGCCTTTAATATTCCATGTGTACTGTGAATGCCCAACATACTATAGTATATAACCATTTCTTAATGTACTGGTGACAAACTACTGCGTCAGTCAAGGTCCTACTTTCCTTTTCCAACTTTATGTCCCATTGTGCTTCCAGACCCTGGAACGCTACAACTCTGACACCTCTGTGCCTCTGTCTGTGGTGCCTCACCCTCTGCAGTGTCCTTCCTGTCATCTCTACTTCTTGAAATCACGCCTAGCCATAAAGGAATAGGATCAAAAGGTACCTACTCTAAGAAGTCATTTCAAATTCTCCCCAATGTATTTTCTATATCCCCCAAGTATTCGATAACTTTATTAAAGCATTTATTTATCTACCTTAGGGTTATCCTGTAAATATAACTTTCTTCATCACTAAATTATAAGACATGGAAAACAAGAACTGCTTGGTACACAGTTGGTATTCAAAACACTTACAAATTGAAACAGTGGCTTTAATTTTCCCCAAGAGTGCCTGAAAATAGATCTCACTGTGTTACACAAATACACATAAACCTGCAAAACTGGTAGAACAGATGTTATCACCTCCCACCACCTCCATTTGACAGATTATAATCATCGTCATTATTATATTAAACAGTTAACATTTCTTCAACATTAACTATGTGCCAGCTACCCAGCTAAATTCTTTACATAATTTTTTTCACTTAATCCTAAAAACAATCATATAAGGTAGGTTCCCATTACTGCCCCCAACTTACCCCCAAATCAGATGAAGAAACTGAAGCTCCAAGGTGTGAAGTTACATGCCCAAGGTCTGACTGCCAGTCAGTCAGGGTTAGCAAGTGGCAGAGCTTAGCATGAAGTCCAGCTCTGACTACAAAGCTCATCCTGTTAAATGCTACACTTTTCTGCCTTTCAATATTTGCCCAAGTAATTCCCACTAATAAACCATGATGCTAATTGCAGTTCATTTAAACTTGGTAATAAAAAGTATTATCTAGCTTCAAAGGTCTCAAAATTCACTAAAATAAAATCTGACATCTATACTATTGAACCATAACTGCAACATGAAAATGAAAGAATTACTTACTTGCACAATTTGCCTTCTGCCATGTAGAGTTAAAAAACTCAGACAGAATCACAACTATCTGCATTCTATCTGCCATTAAGAGGCTTCTGGCACAACTATGACTCTCTGACGTATTCTGTAACAACAACAAAAAGGTAGAAAAATATAATCTGAGTACTTTTAGACTTCCTAAACAACATAAGGCAAAAGTTCTCATAAAAATAATTAAAAGATTAGAAGCATTTTAACTGTTTGATATAAGCAAATAATGATATAATTAATAACCATAATAAAACAAAAGCAGCTAATATTTGTTGGTACCAGGTTCACTAGCAAGGGAAGAAAATCTTTGCTTCTTAAATAAATATTTGCTTCTATTAAACAATCTCAACCATTTAGGGCCAAATTGTGTGTGTCTTGTTTCTTGCTTTTTACACATAGGAAAAAATTCTGGAAGGCTTTCATCAAAATGTAGCACTGGCATTATCTCTGAATAATGGAAATATGGTGATTTTTATTTTCTTTTTTGCCTCATTTACACTGCCTAAATTTTTCTACAATGAACATATACTATTTACATAATTTCTTTAATCTCGGTAAATGGTCACACATTTGAGTTTTATCTTCTGGGCAATTTTTGGTGCAAAAATCTTATAATCCACAAGACAATGTGACACATCCAATTTGTACCCAAATAGTTTATACCCAGATAGAATGAATATGCTTTCCACAGGTCATGTGAATAATAAAACTCACACTATGCAAATAAATAAATCCAAGTCCCTAAACTATTTGATCCTTATCTATTCCTTTTCCCCTTTGTCCCAAGCAAGGAATTAAGTCATGCTGACCCTTCATTCTTTCAAAGCTATTTAACTCCTACTACTTACCAGGCACTGTAATCCTGGAGTTTTGAGGACACAGAAAGTGTAAGGGAATGCCATAAACACTGGGACTTCAAGAACCTCCCCAGATTAACTACCAAGTCTTGTCAAGACTACATTCTACATGGCTCTGAAATCTGTCCATTTCTCCCCATCACAATGGTCTAGCCACCATTTACCACATCACTGCAAGAGTCTCTTAATTCACCTCTCCACACCTACTCTTCCCCTACCCTCCTCAGTCTCTGTTTCCTCCACTTTCTCTCATGTAACCAGGATGGTTGTTTAATGTACGAATCTCATCGTGTCATTCTACAGAATTAAACCTCTCAATAACATCGCACTGCTTCAACATCAAAGTCTAACCCTTAAACATACTCCCACCAGGCCCACATGACCTGGTACCTGCCTACTTCTTCAGGCTCAGGTCACAGGTCTCCTCCTGGCTCATAGTACTTTGAGTTCTTTCTAGTGCTCAAACACACCAGACTCAGTCTTCACACCTGTTACTTCTTTTGGACGTATACCTTCTCTTCCCCGCCCCACACCCTCCCAGATTTTAGGTATCAGCTTTAACCACTGACCACTCTACCTACCACCAGCCCTAGTCAAGATCAGCTCCCTTGTTATATGCTTTGGTAGCATCTGGGGTTTTTTACTTGGCAACACTTATCACACCTGAATTAAGTAATTACTTGTATTATAATATAGCTAATGCCTGTTTTCCCTACCAGACTACAAGGTCTGCTCATTCACAGCTATATCCCTAGTAACTACCACTGGCCTGCATATAATACTCAATAATTTTCTTGAATGAATGCATTAGAAGCATTATTTTCTGATTGCTAATGAAAGATACAGATTATTACGTTATTCTATGTTCTGATTCTCCCCCTATATTCTTAAGAATTTGTGTATTAATCTATACTGAAAAAAGTATGTTGACCACTTCCAGATACATACCCCTAATCACTAGCACCTTCATAAATATATATACATATCTATGCATATCTATATCTATCTATGTACACTTTAGACAAACCAAGTAGAATGAGATAGAGCTAAGCAATTCAGAGTTGGGGGGGGGCGGCAAAGCATCCTGGCAACTTCTCTGAGGATGCTGAACAGCTCAATGAAACCACTAGCCATTTAAATTAAAAGAAAAAAATACTGACTGTAAGGAAGAAGGAATCAGTTCTGTATTCTTTACCTTCAGATAATAAAACCATATGCAGGCCTTGTCTCAATAATTCCAAGAGGAACTGATAAGAAAACAGAATTCTTATCAGACAATTCTATTATAAATGAATTAGCTTGCTGTACCAGAGAAACAGCTTGCTAATTTCTACCTTAGATTCTTTTTCTCCTTGTTATACTCCCCTCCTCTCTCAATCAACCCATGGACATGGATTTGGCCTAAAGAGATGATAAAGGATATCTTGTTCAAAATTCAGCTCATAGGTTTTCTCTGATTAATGCCCCCTTGCTCAGTTCCCTCCTTTAATTCAGTATCTCCTTCACCCTTCTGCTGTAAATTGCTATTGTATGAATTATAACATTCACATTGATGATTTTTTTTTTCCTTTTTTCTTTTTCATAAAAGAGGTTTATCTCCCCAACTGATAGTTTGGAGCTTGGGCCTTATCCTTCTTTTCCTCCTGTATCGTTTTACCAGCCCAATATTTAAAAATACCATGTGCCTAATAAACTCATTTAAATGAAAGACTGAGTTTATGTGAGTCAAAGAAAATACATTACTCTTGAGAAATACCCACCTCCGAGCCCCCCCCCCCACACACACAGAAAGGACAACTGATTCCTTCCAGTTCACTCATAAGAAACTCAGAACACTTTTTTTCCCGAAGTTCATTACACATGATGATTCAATTCCAGAACCAATCCAAGGAAGCCTATAAAATCCATGAAGTAGGGTGCCTGGGTGGCTCAGTCGGTTAAGCGTCTGACCTCAGGTCAGGTCATGATCTTACAGTTTGTGAGTTCAAGCCCCGCATCGGGCTCTGTGCTGACAGCTGGAGCCTGGAGCCTGCTTCTGTTCTGTGTGTGTGTCTCTCTCTCTGCCCCTCCACCGCTCATGCGTGCACGCTCTCTCTCTCTTTTAAAAATAAATAAACATTAAAATCCATGAAGTAACTCAGAACTGTAAAAATCATGCTTCTGAGCTAGCAAAGCACATCTAGCTCTACTGAGGAAAGGGGAAGAGGTCAAGGTCTAGGATGTTAGGAATTCCAGATTGGGTAAAGGGTTTTTCTGCCTTTTTAAATCTCTTTACTCTCTTCCTTTCACACAAGGGTGAGGTGAATCCGGTGCCCAGATCCACTGGTAGAATCTGAGAGGCACCTAATAAAAAAAAAAAAAAAAGAAAAGAAAGAATCTGAGAGGCATGAATGAAAGGAAGGAAGTTTCTGCCATCCCCTACCCGAGGAAGTCTCTCTTGGGCAGTAGGGAATTCATGTGGAAATTCATACACAGAATGGGTGATGGGTACCACTAGAGTTTCGGGTAATTTTTTAACTTCTTCTTAATTCCACTGTATCTACACAAATGAGGAAAGCATTTGCTCCCTCAAAAGATCCAAGCTTTGCATCATGATTCAGACATCTTGGCCACAAAACAACTCACTTAATTGCTCAAAACAGATATGATGTCATATCATACCTTGCTATCGTGCCAGGGACGAGTCTTGGGTGTTATATTTTAAAATCATAGGAATATAGATAGATGGATAGATATCTGCCTTGTTACATGTAATAGAAGTATGCCTGAAAAATACTGAAGACTAAATTTAAACTATGTTAAAATTAAACAAATGGAGACCAGACTTGAATATTCCCTGATCAGGCAAAGCCAGTTGAGTCACACAAACAAAAACTTAATTTAGCTTACTTTGCAAGACAAGTGAAGCTATCTTGACCTGGGCTACTTCTTGCTTATCCGTTTGAAAATCATAAGCCAGACTTAAACTGTTCTCCCAAATTGATATGAGGTAACTACTAACCAATTCTCTTTCAGAAAATTCCTATGAAAAAGAAAAAGAAAATTCCTATATTGTAACCAACGCTGTGAAGAATTAACAGTCACCATTCTATACTATGTAAACTGCTTTATAATAGTGTATCTCTGAGACTCATTCCATGTTTTGGTTTGAGTGTTCCCAGTTCATACTGTCTTTTTTGGTGTGTGCACAATAAATTTTACTAATTACTACTTTGGTGATTCATTGGTTTTAATTGTTTTTTTTCCAAATTTGACAACTACCTTTAAAACTAGCTCTTTACAGGAAGATTGACCTCATATTTATTTAATGCAAATAAATTTCCTATATATGTTAAAAAAAAAAAAAAAGATTTACCTTAAGGAATATCAGGCTGACTTAAAGCAGGATGCAATTCTATATAAGTTTTTGTCAAATCAACTATGATTGATGAGATAATTCCAATCACATTTTCGTGAGACTACTTGTCCCTTCAATACAAGAGGAACTTTCCCCCTCCACAACCCTAATGTCATTCCTCATGTTTTTCCTTTACAAGGCATATCCGGCCCACACCTCATGACTCCTACCAGCCCTGACACTCTTATCCTTTCCTACTCTAGACCCTATAAAATTTATTATTAGTTAGGAACACGTATTCTTTTTCTTTCTTCATTACTTCCTCTTTTCTATTAAACCCTTCACAGGACCTACCGCATGACCAGAAAAGCACTAAGGGTATCAAGAATGGAGGGTAGATATATCATTTCCTAAAATTTTAACTCCCATTTACTGAGAACTATTACTATGTGCTAGTTTTCTAAGAGCTCCTTTCATCTTACAGATAAAAATACAGACAGAGAATGTAAGTAATTTGCTCAGAGTACACGGCTAAAAGATGAACTTTCATATGTCACCTCTTGTAATTCTTGTAACAGTCACAACAGGCGGCTGTTTTTTTCCATCTTACCGAGGGGTCTATACTAAGTCTATACTACACTAAGTCTATACTAAGACTATAAATAAATTAATCCAAGACCAAGCTGCTATAAAGTAGTGCATCTGATATTTTCTGGCTACCAAGCTCAATCTTCCTAACCACTGCCATACTAGAGTTTCTCCACTCTACTTGGAGTTTCAGTAAAGGGTCCTTTCTGGGAACACCAAGTAGAGATGGGAAGAAGCTGTACTGGAGTGGGGCGAAGAGGGTAAAGGAGGGAAGGGAAAGGAAAAGTAGGGTTAAGGGTGTAGGAGACCCAAGAAAAACAACCATACCTATCTGCAAATATGTACCGAGCTGCCCAACAGCAGCTACGGAGGCAAAAATCGAAACTCCAAGCCCTATAATGCCACCCACTCTTCTGATGCCCCCAACTCCACAATCCCAGTCCAACCCTTTTTTCTTACAAACAGGAAAACTGAGCCCCGCCCCCCCCCCCCCCGAGTTACCATCATTACATCCTCCTTTCCCAACCCTCCACGCCGGAGGTCCAGGGGGTGCTCCGCTACCCACCCCCACGGCTCGACTGATGTTGTCCATCTTGTTCGCGACCTGTTGGAAGAGGGGATAGCAGGTCTGACAGAGGCGCACCGGCCGGGCGCTGCGCACTAAGCACCCGGTCAGCTCTGCGCTGCTGTTGGCGAAGTCCAGTAACAGCTCCCGACACTCGGGATCCAGATCCGGCAGGTCCGGGGGTAACGACAGTGGCCCCAGCCTTCCGCCCTGCAGCAGGGTCAGGGACAAGTCCTCCACCTCCAGCAACTGCTGCTCCGACAGGAGGTCGTGGAGGACCCTGTGGGGGCTGCTGACCACAGCGAGCGCTCCCAGAACCAGCCCCGACCACAGAAGCGGCACCAGCAGCAGCCGCCGCAAAAGCAACGACCTCCGCCACGCGACTGGCGCGTCTAGCTCCATCGCGGGGTCCGCAAACCCCAAAGCACTCAACCCGCCTCTCCCCAGCGAGCCGGCGCAGCTGACGGCCGTCGCTTCCGGCTTCCTTGGGCGCAGGCCGCGAGCGGGGTCACGAGGCGCGCGCGTCATGGCCCCGCCCCGGCGCGCGGCGCCCCGCCCCATTGGCTGCCGAGAGCCGCGCGCGCGCTCGTGCAGAAGCGCGCGCACAAAGGCAGGTTCGCGCTCCTGGTCGGCTACAAGCACCTGACGGAGGGGATGCGAGGCCGAGGGTGGCGTCAGGCTGTGGACCGCAGAGCGGAGGCTCTCCACCCTGTTAATACAGGCGTCCAGCGCTTTGAACTGAATCTCGGGGGTCTTGGCCCTCTGTTGCCCACCGCTTTGGGATTCCCTGCGTTCTAGAAGTCTGAGGAGTTACTTCACACAGCAGAAAGACGGACGGCCCCCGCCGTGAGAATTACGTGAGTTCCCCGAGAAAGCCTTCCGGCAGGTGCCTTTGCAGGTTTTTTGCTTGGTGGTTTCTTAGCATAATTTCCTCCCTCATCCTATTTGGAAGGAGTAATAACGTCTGTTAATTTTGGGTAGGGGAGCCCAGTGGCTTCCGAGCTTTTTTTTCCTTTTAACTTCAAAGTGTCAACATCAGCGTTGTCCAATAGCCTTTCTGCGATAATGGAAAAATTCTATATCTCCATTTTCTAATACGGTAGCCACTAGCCACTTGTGGCTGCTGAGCGATTGTGACTTAGCTACGGCGACCGAGGAAATTAATTTTTCATTGAACTTAATTTAAATGTAAATAGTCCCATGCGGCTAGCGGTGCCGTGTTGGAGAGCGCAGGTCCAAGTTCTCTCCCACTGTAGCCTGGTCCTAGGGTGGCTAACGTCCGGGTTTGCTTGGTACTTGGAGGGGTTCGCCAGGTGCAGCACAAACCTGCAGCCAGGGCAAAAACCTGGGCAGTCCCGGGCAAACCGCGTAACTGCAAGCTCCCGATTTCTGACATGCCCGAGGCCATGGGAGAGGCCACTCCAACGAGCGCCGATACCACTGCTGGGCTGCAGGATGTAAGCTAATGACCTGGAAAACGGTTTTCTGACAAGTATCTGACGAACACATGTGGTAGAAAAAATATTTCCTGGTGTTTTGTATCGTCCTGCTTTCATTTCTGTCTTGCAAATTGCAGGGCTACTGTACTAACTCCCATTCAGCTTATGGTGCTAATTTATGTTTCTGAGCATTCTTAAAGTTTTTAGCCAGTCTGTTCGGTTGTTGTTTTGTATTTCTAAATTTGCTCGTGATGGCTAAATTTTGCTCCATTTTCTTTAGCGAGAAACTGAATTAGTAGGAAATTTGACTTATGTAACGATAAATGTATTTCCAGAGAAATAAGAAGAGAAAAAATATCTTAATTTTCTCAAATGTTATCCTGTCACGTTTAGGTCTTTCTGTGTATTTCTGTTTCTATGTATCTAAGAGTTCTTTCAGGCATCATCATGAGTAAATTGTTTAAACTCTGAAAAGTAATGTAGCACAATCAACAGCATTACAAAGGCACATACTCTCTGACCCAACAAGTCCACTTCTAGGAATTTATTTTAAACATATACTAACCTTGTATAGACACCATGACTAACTGCAGTATTGTTTGTAATAGTTAAAAAAAAAAAAGGCTAAAAGAGAATGTGAAAGAAATCACGTTTTCCCCTTCCCTTCCTGGAACAAAGGGTGTCAGAGAACAGGTAAGAAGAGGAGGACAGGGGTGCCCGGCTGGCTCAGTGGGTAGAGTGTGGGACTCTTGATCTTGGGGTTGTCAGTTTGAGTCCCATGATAGGTGTAGAGATTTTTTTTTAATCTTAAAAGAAGAAGAAGAGGAAGAGGGCATTAGAGGATAAGGAGAAAGCATCAGCCTGATACAGGTATTGGATCATGAGTAGAGTAAGAAGAGGGGCGCCTGGGTGGCTCAGTCGGTTAAGCATCCGACTTCAGCTCAGGTCACGACCTGGGTGGCTCAGTCGGTTAAGCGTCCAACTTCAGCTCAGGTCACGATCTCCAGGTCCATGAGTTTGAGCCCCGCGTCGGGCTCTGTGCTCACAGCTCAGAGCCTGGAGCCTGCTTCCGATTCTGTGTCTCCCTCTCTCTCTGACCCACCCCTGCTCATGCTCTGTCTCTCTGTTTCAAAAATAAATAAACTTAAAAAAATTTTTTTAAAAGATGAGTAGGGTAAGAAGAGTTTCCATGCAGGGGAGGGGGCAGCAGTGAGTGGGAGTCTGCTTATGTTCAGAAGGATTGATCAAATAAGTAAATATATTAAGGATAATGAAGGTCCAGTTTCTCACTCTCATAGAAGGGAGTTACAAATATGAAAAGAGAGACCAGTAGAATGAACTCTGTAGTGTTGGATTAGAATTAGCAATATCAGTGACTGGACATACATACAGATATAGAAATAAATATAGTTGTATATGGGTGTGTGTGTGTGTGTGTGTGTGTGTATTTTCCCTGGCTTTGTCCACTGAGAAGGCCTGGTAGCAGAGGCACCCCATTAATAATAATGAGCACATATTGGGCCCAGGTGGTAGCTTCTAAGCATTATTCTCCCCTAAAGGAAACTGAGAATCCTTGGAGAAATAACTGATTCCACCACTGGGGCAGCGGGAAAACACAAGTTTAGCCTGGATCATCTTGTTGTGCCAGAAAGTAAGAAAGTGCTCAAAGAATTGATGGCGGGGGTGGGGGGGGGGGGTGGCGCCTGGGTGGCTCAGTAAGTTGAGTGTCCGACTTTGGCTCAGGTCGTGATGTCACTGTTTGTGAGTTCAAGCCCCGCATCGGGCTCTGTGCTGACAGCTCAGAGCCTGCAGCCTGCTTCAGATTCTGTGTCTCCTCCTCTCTCTGCCCCTCCCTTGCTCATGCTCTGTCTCTCTGTCTCTCAATAATAAATAAACGTTAAAAAATTAAAAAAAAAAAAAAAAGAATTGATGGGGACATGAAAACAACATAGAGCTTGAATAGGCTCCCCCTGGCCAAACCTGGGACATTTTGAGCATCAAAATAATATTGGTCAACATGTAATAATCCATTGAATAAAACAGGAAACCGCAAGCCTATATTGATACATTTTTTTAGGTTTTATTTATTTTTGAGAGAGAGAGAGAGAGACAGACAGGGGCAGAGAGAGAGAGGGAGAGAGAGAATCCCAAACAGGCTCTGCACTGTGAGTGCAGAGCCCAACTCGGGGCTTGAACCCACGAACTATGAGATCATGACCTCAGCCAAAACTGAGAGTTGGATGCTCAATCGACTGAGCCATCCAAGTGCCCCGCCTATATTAATGTATTTAAATAAATGAATAAATTGAATATTTAATGAGGAATAATATATTTACATAATTTAAAAGTTCTTCCCCCAAAATACTTATTAATTACAAATGGAAAAAAAATGATAAATTTATAGTGGAGAAGTCTGTCAGATCCCACATTAATCAAATGGTCAACATGAATATCATCCAATTGGATAAATAGAGATTGTATGCCACCTGATGGAATGTAGTTGGAAGATCACAACATCACTTCTGTTATATTCCTGCTGAAGATACATAACATGATGCTAATATGAGAAAGCCTCAGACAAATCAAATTAAGGTTCACTCTATAAAATAGCTAGCTTGTAATCTTCAGAAGTGTATGGCTATAAGAGTCAGGGAAAGATTGAGGGACTGCACCTGACATAAAGGACATTATTGGAAAACTAGTGAAATTTGAGTAGAGTCCAATAATTAGATGGTAGTAATGTATAACGTTCCTGATTTTGATAATTACATTGTGTCCATGTAAGAAAATATTTTTATTCGTAGAATATATATATAGAAAAGCATTCAAGAGTAATCGGATATTAGGTCAGCAACTTACTTAAGTATTCTGCTGGGTGGGACAGAGTTGTAGGGAGGTTATTGTAAACAGACTTTCAGACTTTTAGCTTCAGTTTACCTACATTTTCAAAGATACCTCAGGTCCTGTATTTCCCATGTTTCTTGAGAATTCTTTAATGTAATTCACCTGCTTTTTTTCCACTGTAGGCTTAGGATTCAACTATTCCGGTTCTGCTAAATCAGTTGTCATTAGTCCAGTTGCTTTCCAGCTTCCAGTAGTCTTATTTTGTTTTCTCTCCTCCTGCTCTCTATGTCTTTGTGTGTCAAAAATCTTTTTACTGTCATTTTGGTGGGATTTCAGGAAGGAGCAGATCTAATCATGTATTCAACTTGCTATCTTAAATGGCAGTTTCCTCTGTTTTACTTCACTCGTTAGTAAAGTAATTAGAGTGTGTCTTATGCCCCCCACCTTCACCCATTAGCTGATAACCTCATGGAGAATATGAACTGTGTCCTGTTTATATTTGTATACTCAAGTACTGGCCTTAGTAAAGTACTCAGTACACTTGTTACATTGAATTTACATTGTAATTCAAATGTACATCTGCTTTAAATGGTTTTTCCATTGATACATCAGTAGAAACTTATACTTCTATTTTCCAAATTCTCTAATATGCAAAAAAAAAAAAAAAAAACCCACAATAAGTTAACTCCTAATGCCCATAAACTTTGCATGCCTGACTGGAATGACCTGAACACATGGAACATGTAAATCATATTCATTCATTACACTTTGCAAAGAGTCTCATGTATTCACTCTGGTGACCAATCTCATTTCCAAATCTCCAACCCCGAAATAGAGTACTTTATAGCCTCTGCATTGGGGTATTTTTAAAACAATGAAGTTTAATCACGTTTACCTGACAGATTATCTGGTATAAATGCAGATTTCTCTTAGATGAATTTTATTAGAACTTTAACTTTGTATCAATATATTTTTAAATAAATATCTCCTCAATAAAGAAATGAATAGAGGGGTGCCTGGGTAGCTTAGTCGGTTAAGCGTCCAACCCTTGTTTTTGGCCCAGGTCATGATTTCACAGCTCATGAGATCAAGCCCTATGTTGGGCTCTGTGCTGACAGCGCACAGCCTACTTGGGATTCTCTCTCTCCCTCCCTCTTTCTCTCTGTCCGTCCCCACTTGCCCTCTCTCCCTCTCTCCCTCTCTCTCTAAATAAATAAAAACTTTAAAAAAAGAAATATTCATGAATATGTGTACTCCAGTATTTGTATATTGTGAGTGGCCAAATTCTGATCATTGAATCCATTTCCCAATAACAGGAAGACTCATGGTTAATTAGATATATAACATATGGTGCTGTTTTTCTCCTATAGCCAGAATTCATGAGTCCAGGAAGCAAGGGGTAACAATGGGAATGGTAAATCTCACTATTAACCCTAATAATTCACTAGCACAATTTTGCTTCCTGTCCCCATGACCTTATGTTCCACTGGTCTAGAGGTCTTTGTTCCAAGGGGAGGAATGTTTCTACCAGACGATACAACAATGATTCCACTGAACTGGAAATTAAGACTGCCGACTGGCCACTTTGGGTTCCCCATGTGTCTGAATCAACAGGCAAAGAAAGGAGTTACTGTGCTGGCTGGGGTGATTGATCCTGACTACCAAGGGGAAATTGGACTACTCATCCACCATAGAAGGAAAGAAGAGTATGTCTGAAATACAGGGGATCCCTTCGTATTACCATGCCCTGTGATTAAGGCCAATGGAAAACTACCACAACCCAACCCAGACAGAACAACTAATGGCTCACATCCTTCAGAAATGAAGATTTGGGTCACCCTAATGGTAAAGAATCATGCATGACCACCTGAGATGCTGGCTGAAGACAAAGGGAAAACAGAATGGGTAGTGGAAGAAGGTAGTTATAAATACAAGCAATGACCATGTGAGTAGTTATAGAAGTGAGGACTATAATTGTCATGAGTATTTATCCTTACTTTGTTATGCATGTGTGTGCGTGTATTTCACAAATACCTTTGTTTTCTTCCCTCTTGTATTTCCTTATCATATAATGTAAGATATATTGACTTTATGTCATAATATTTAAGTATTGTTAATTTTAGATTATAGAATTTGAATTATGGGATATCAAGAAGAGTGAACATCATTCAACAATATTACCTCCCTTTCAAGGGAAAGGGTTAGTATGTTTTTGGTTTATGCAAGATATTATATCATGTTAGGTAGAATTATGACCTTGTTATTGTCATTATTTAGAGACATCTCCTTGGTTTAAGGAGATGCATATGGGTTCCAAGTTGACAAGGGGTGGACTTCTTTCTGATGGTTAATTGTATATATCAACTTGACTGGGCCATGGAGTGCCCAACATTTAGTCAAACATTATTTTGGGTTTGTCTGTGAGGATGTTTCTAGATAAGCTAACATTTGAATGAGTACACTGAATAAAGCAGATTGCCCTCCCTAATTTGGGTAAGCTTTACTGAGTCAATTGAAGACTTAAGTAGAACAAAAAGGCTGGGTCAGAGGGGACTCCTCCTGCCTGATTGCTTTGAGCTGGGACATTGATTTTTTTTTTTTTTTTTCTGCCTTAAGACGAACTGAAACATCAGTTCTTCTTGGGTCTTAAGTCTGCAAACTTGTGGACTGGAACTGAAACCATTGGCTGTTCTGGTTCTTAGGCCTTCTGACTCACAATATAACTACACATCAGCTCTTCTAGGTCTGTAGCATGCCAACTGTAGATCTTGGGTCTTTTCAGCCTCCATAATCATGTTAGGCAATGCTTTATAATCCATCTCTCCTCCCCACTCTATATCTAGCTCTCTCTCTCTCCCTCTCTCTCTATATATCCTATTGGTTCTATTTCTCTGGAGAACCCTAACAGACATATTTTAATTATATTTTGAAATGTGATTGCCCTACTTAAAAAATCTTATTAATTGTTCAATGTTTATTAATAACCATATATGGATTTTATGTATCTTTTGATAGTTTCAAAGTATGTTTTATTATTATTTGTTATCCATTTAATTTGTTGGGATATATAGATTGCTAAAGAAATGAAAAGATGCTATTTCTATACAGTATGCCTTCTTTAAATCAAGTTTTAAGTATTCTTCAAGAAGCATAGAAGGATGATAACAAGTAGTACTTGCTCCAAATGTTGCCATAGGTGAACTGGACAACATGAACTTCCTGAGACATGGACATTCATAGACTTACCTTGTTTGTAACATTTGCTTCCTTCTGCCTCTGTTGTCATGTACACAGTGAACGTGACTTACTTACAAAGAAGGCAGTGTGAAATTGTTTGCTATGTTTCTTTTGTAACGGATTTTATTTTTCTTCCAATTTTAGTCCTGCCTAATTGTTCCATTCAAGTAAAGTCATTTAATCTCTCCTGTTCTGATTGATACTTTAATTATCCAGGTTTAACCAGCTGTGTCCACCTCAGCCTTTTATGAAGAAAGGAGAGCTATGGTTTCTGAATTTGAGTAATGAAACTATAGACAGGATCATTTTTTTCTCCCCAAAATTAGAGAAAGAAATTACCCACGAAAAGAGTACCATTGGGGTGGTGGTTGCCTATCCAGTCCCCTTTATTAGTCTCTTAACATTTTAAAGACCATGACAGTTATTTAAACTAATTACTTGAGGGGCACCTGGGTGGCTCAGCTGGTTAAGCATCTGACTCTTGATTTCTGCTCAGAACATGACCTCACAGTTTGTGAGTTCAAGCCCTACATTGGGCTCCACGCTAATGACAGTGCATAGCCTGCTTGAGATTCCCTCTCTCTCTGCCCCTTCCCTACTTGTTCTCTCTCTGTGTCTCAAAATAAATAAATAAACTTTTAAAAATAAAATAAAATAAAATAATGACTTGAGAGTCACCTGGCTGGCTCAGTTGGTAGAATATGCAACTTTCAATCTGGGGGTTGTGAGTTTGAACCCCATGTTGGGTGTAGAGATTACTTAAAAAAAGGAAAAGAGATTGGGGCACCTGGGTGGCTCAGTCAGTTAAGCATCCAACTCTGGATCTTGGCTCAGGTCATGATCTCACAGTTCATGAGTTTGAGCCCCACACTGGGTTCTGCACAGATGGTAAGGAGCCTGATTGGGATTCTGTCTCTCCTCCCTACCCCTCCCCCACTTGTGCACGTTCTCTCTC
Organism: Neofelis nebulosa; assembly: GCF_028018385.1. Taxonomy (NCBI): domain Eukaryota; kingdom Metazoa; phylum Chordata; class Mammalia; order Carnivora; family Felidae; genus Neofelis; species Neofelis nebulosa. The sequence goes on from NC_080787.1 coordinate 101,021,449, forward strand.
TCAAAATAAATAAACTTAAAAAAAAAGATTATATGATGATGAAATGAGTTAAAAAAGTAATTACTTGATTTTATAGCAAAGAAATATATATGCATATAAATATTATATATAAATATACTATATTATATATAAATATATATACATATAAATCTTGGACTTGTCAGATCTCATTTTGACTCCTCTGGAGCACCTCGATTGTATTCCTAGATCTTCAGAGACTGGATTCTATGTGCATTTGAAAATAACTACTAGCTGAAGTGATAGAGGCAATAATGTGACTGTAAAACTAACAGGTAGGCTTCTATCAAGACAGTCTATCTCTTGGCTCACTTTTGGTTTCAAGAAACAGAAACCAACTCAAGTTAACTTAAGCAACAAGTGGAAAATATAAGAATGAAACCAAGGCCATGTCTCAGGGATGAGACATTCTCTCTTTGTTCCACTCTATGTATCTAACTACCTAATCTTCGTGGTAGAAAATATGGCTGCAAAAAATGTTTTTTATATCTCCTGCATTTAAAGATTTCAACCTAAACACAGACCAGATCTCTTACTCCCCGTTCCAAATTTTCTCTGTCCAGTCCAAACTGTATCTAACAACGTTAGGGGACATAATTTATAACCATGGCTGCTTGGAGATTATCCTGTGACTATGTAGTTAAGGGGAAAGGGAGAAGTTTGCAGAGAAAGGAGAGCCGATGTCAAACTTAATAGGGGTCATTTGCAAGACCCTTCGCTTTCCTCCTAATGGAAAATTGCTATTAAACAGTATCTTAGGGGCACATGGGTGGCTCAGTTGGTTGAGCATCCAATTCTTGATTTCAGCTCAGGTCATGATCTTATAGTTCATGGGATCAAGCCCTGCCATGGGCTCTGCACTGATAGTGTGGAGCCTGCTTGGGATTCTCTCTCTACCTGTCTGCCCCTCCCCCACTTGTGCTTTTTCTCTCTCTCTCTCAAAAAATAAATAAACTTAAAAAACACAGCTTGCTGGAGTCCATGTTGAGGAAGAGGAAATGGATGGTATAAAAAGTAGATTGGGTAAAAGGAAAACTTTTGAGGCAACTGGGTTTTTGGTGACTTTCTTTAATTCAAACCATAAGTATGGTTTCTTGAAATACAGCTCATTATTTGGGCCATTCTTACATGAAGAGATTTAATTGAGTGTGGCAAATTTATTACTGGATTTTGAGCCATCTTCAAATTCAGATATATGTTAAGTATCCAGATCAGCTTTGTAGAAATTCAACTCAAATATAATCATGCCTGAAATGACTAGAATGGACAAGTAGTGACTCAGTTATTTCCATCCTATAAACCAGTGGGTTACAGCCTGAGATCCCTAGACGTCTAAGAGTACATAAAGAAAGAATTAAGCAAAACTAAAAGGCAACCAATGGAATGGGAGAAGATATTTTCAAATCACATATCAGATAAAGGGTTAGTGTCCAAAATCTGTAAAAAACTTATCAAACTCAACACCCAAAAAAATAATCCAGTGAAGAAATGGGCAAAAGACATGAATAGACACTTCTCCAAAGAAGACATCCAGTTGGCTAACAGACACATGAAAAAATGCTCAACATCACTCATCATCAGGGAAATACAAATTAAAACCGCAATGAAATACCACCTCCCTCCAGTCAGAATGGCTAAAATTAACTCAGGCAACAACAGATGTTGGCAAGGATGCAGAGAAAGAGGATCTCCTCTGCATTGCTGGTGGGAATGCAAAGTTCAGCCACTCTGGAAAACAGTATGGAGGTTCCTCATAATGTTAAAAAAAGAACTACCCTACAACCCAGCAATTGCACTACTAGGTATTTATCTAAGGGATACAGGTATGCTGTTTCGAAGGGGCACATGCACCCCAATGTTTATAGCATCACTATCCACAATAGCCAAAGTATGGAAAGAACCCAAATGTCCATTGACAGATGAATGGATAATGAAGATTTGGTATATATATATATATATATATATATATATAGAATGGAGTATTACTTGGCAATCAAAAAGAATAAAATCTTGCCATTTGCAACAACATGGATGGAACTAGAGGGTATTATTATACACTAAGCAAAATAAGTCAGAGAA